>NC_135305.1:194579431-195823598 GCF_048772815.1 Callospermophilus lateralis | reverse complement strand
TTCCCAAATTGGTCTACAGATTCAATGAAGTCCTTATAAAAATCCTAGTATTATGTATTTGAAAAAGAATGAATACCAATTCTTCACAAACTTCAAAAAAATAGAAGAAGGAACTTTTTTTTTTCCATAGAAATGCACGAGCTGATCTTAAAAATCAAACGGACAGCCAGGCATGGTGGCACACACCTGTAATCCCATCGACTCGGGTGAGGCAGGAGGATAGAAAGTTCAAAGCCAGTCTCAGCAAAAGCAAGGCACTAAGCAACTTAGTGAGACCTTGTCTCTAAATAAAATACACAAATAGTGATGGGGATAGGGCTCAGTGGTTGAGTGCCCCTGAGTTCAATCCCCAGTACCCCTCCTCCAAAATCAAATGGATGGGTTAGTTAGCCTTATTCATTCCATATTTTGATTATAAATATATATTATTTAATTGGTCAATTAAAATTCATAATTATTAATATGTTAATTTTTAAAATTTAATTTAAGGAGCTGGGGTTGTGGCTCAGTGGTGGAGTGCTTGCCTAGGATAAGTAAGACACTGGGTTCGATCCTCAGCACCACATAAAAATAAATGAATAGAATAAAGGTATTGTGTCCATTAAAAAGTATATATTTAAAAAGATTAATTTAAAAATGTAAAATAAAGCCAACAGTAATAAGAAATAACAAAAGAAAGTCATATGAAAATCCAGAAGACCCAGAATAACCACACAATCTTGAAAAGGAAGAGCTAAGTTGGAGGACTTCCTTTTTTTTCAAAAATTATTATAAAGCTCTAGTATTGAAAATACTATGGTAGCCAGGCATGGTGGCACACGTCTGTAATCCCAGCAGCTCAGGAGGCTGAGGCAGAAGGATCACAAGTTCAAAGCCAGCCTCAGCAATTTATCGAGGCCCTAGGCAACTTAGGGAGAATCTGTCTCAAAATGAAAAATAAAAAGGGTTAGGGATGTGGCTCAGTGGTTAAGCACCCCTGGGTTCAATCCCTGGTACGACAAAAAAAGACAACTCAGGGGTAAAAAGATGGCCTGATTTTAAAAAAGTGGGGGGGGGGCAGGAGGGCAAAGTGTCTGAATACACATTTCCTCAAGAAAATATTCAAAAGGCCAATAGCACATGAAAAGATGCCCAATATAATCAGTCATCATGGAAAATGAAAATTGAAACCTCACACCCACCAGGATGGCTCGAAGAAGAAAGATTTTTGAGCAAGGATGTGGAGAATGGGAACCTTCTCTGATACTGGCAGAAATGTAAAATGATGTGGCCGCTTTGGAAAAGCCTGGCTGTCCCTCAAATGTTAAACATAGTCACCATAGGACCCGGCAATTCCACTCTTATTATTTTTCTCCTTATAGCCAAGAGAATTGAAAACACATGTTCACACAAAACCTACACAGATGTTCCTAGCAGCATTTTGCAAAATTGCCAAAAAATGGAAACAACCCAAACGTCCATCCACTGATGAAATATGGGATAGCCAGACAATGAAATACCATTCAGGAAATAAAGGACTTATACATGCTAGGACATAAAGAACCTTAAACACGACGCTAGGAAAAAAAATTAAAAATAAAAGCCAAACAAACAAACAACAACAAAAACAAACAAAAAACAACATGATTCTATCTGAAATAAGCCAGATACAAAGGGACACATATTGCGGGATTCCATTTATATGTTCAGATATGCAAATTCACAGAGACAGGAAGTAGATGAACACTGCCACAGATGGGGGCAGGAAGAACGGGGAATAAGTGTGGATGGGTATGGAGTTTCCAAACCTTCTGGGTTTACCTGGGACTGGGGGACGTCCCTGGGAAGCGGTTGGGTGGGGAGACTTTCAATGCTATAGTTGGGACAGTTCCAGGTAAATCAAAACAAATTGGTCACCCTAGTCCACATCTATCAGTGAATAAGGTAAGTTCGATTGTCTTGGAGGTCTCTTCTCGCTTACACATTCTTTGAGATTTGTGGAAAAGACAACCACAGCCACACACAAGCTCCAAAACAAGAAAAGCCTGTTTTTCTTTCCCTGTCTGGTGATTGATATTCCCTTGGCAAGCTTGCTGCCCATACCTCCTGGCCACTTCCAGGGCCTCATAGTGACAGCAAAGGAGCCTGGACATGGGAGAAATGTGGACACCACTCATCTAAAGCAACCCCCCTGCTCTGTCTCAAACCTCGAACCAAAGAGTCCAGGAGGTGGACCCAGGCCTTGAATACTTTCTAGAAAGCTGCCCTGGGGACCCAACTGTGTAGCCAGGTGTCAGAACCAGGCTACTCCTTCCGCTGATTGGACCAAAGATTGCTGAGAAATCTGAGCTGAGCCAGTCAGTCTCCCAGGAGTTTGAACTCACACATTCTGGGGAAAGCTGCAGACAGGCTGGAGAGGCCCTAGTAGACCAGGGGGTGGGAAGGAATGGAGGGCAGGGGAAAGCTAGGAAGACCCAGGGAAACTGAGCCTGCAGGAAGGCAGACGTGTGGGGAGGTCAGAGACGGAGTCCCTGGTCCCACCCTGCTTCCCTTCCAGGGCTTTCCTAATTCTAGACTTTTGCTTTTTTTTTTTTTTTTTTTTTTGTCTTTTTGGATATCAGGGATTGAACTCAGGGACACTCGACCCCTGAGCCACATCCCAGCCCTATTTCGTATTTCGTTTAGAGACAGGGTCTCCCTGAGTTGCTTAGCGCCTTGCTTTTGCTGAGGCTGGCTTTGAACTCGCAACCCTCCTGCCTCAGCCTCCTGAGCCACTGGGATTACAGACATGGGCCATCCTGCCAGGCTAGTCTTTTGCACTTGAATAATAAATCTTCTCTTTCTCTCTCTGTCCCTCCCTCTTCGCAACATTAGAGTAGAATGTGTTTTCCAAAGATGGCTACAGCAATATCCTATCCCACATACTCTCCACAATGAGACTTGAGGTGGCATCCAATGTTCCTCTCCTCTCCCATTGAATCTCGGCTGAACCGATGTTGTCGTCAACAAGAGGCAGAGGAGGCAACACAATGGGATCTCCAAGCCTAGGTCAGAAAAGCCATGTAGCTTCTATGTGGTACCCTTGGGATGCTCACTCTGGGAAACCTGAGTACCATGAAGGAAATCTGACCACCCAAGACCACGCTCTGATTTGGTCACGTGAGGTTCTCCTGTCACGTGAGGTCCAGCCAAGTCCCGCCATCCAAACACGTCAGCAGAGGTGAGTAAAAACATCTTGGACGTCCAGACTAGCCACACTCCGCTGAGCCACCCCGGTCAACGTCACAAGAGACTGAGGAGCTGCCCAACCGGAGCCTGTGAATTCCCAGCCCACAGAATCTGCCAGATGCAGTAAAATGGCTATTATTGAAGTGACTAAGTTTTAGGGCAATTTGTTCCACAACTGTAGTAACCAGGACAGGTAGCCTAAGGCAACCTGTCCCCATTTCTAACTCACCCTTGGTTTGGTTGTCACCAGGCCCCCAACCACCAACCTCCCGCCACAAGTGGGTGAATTCACTGTGACTAGAAATGGATGATGATGTTCAGTCTCTATAGTTCTGAAAGTCACATATTACAATTATAAAGTATTAGAAAATACAAGTGATATTTTTTTTTAATGTGGGAAGATAAACATGATGTAAAATTTACCATCAGAACCCACTTTGAGATGCACGGCTCAGTGGCATTGAGGTTCATTCACATAGTCTTGCAAACAGCACCACCAACCACCTCCAGAGCTTTTTATCTTGCAAACCTGCAACTTCCCATTCTTCCCCTTCCTCTCAGCCTTGGCAGCCACCCTCCAGCTTTCTGTCTCAATGAATCTGGCTACTCTAGGTACCGTATTGTAAGCGGAATCATACAGCATTTGTCCTTTTTTAGTCTGGCTCATTTTATTTAACATAATGTCTTTGAGTTTTATGTCTCTTCAAGTTTAATGTCTTCTTCAAAGATTTTCCTTCCTTTTGAAGGTTAAATAATATTCCATTGTCTGTACATACCACATTTTGTTTATTCATCTCTTGGTGAACCCTGGGGCTGCTTGTCTTTGGATATTATGAATAATGCCCAATGAATATAGATGTACAAATATCTTCAAGAGCTTGCTTTTTATTCCTTTGTGTATATGCCTAGAAGTGGAATTATTAGATCACATGGTAATTCCATTTTTAATTTTTTGAGGAACATGGTACTGTGTTCTACAGGGGCTGCACCTTGCACATTCTCACCAGCAATGTCCAATAGTTGTAATTTCTTCCTATCCTCACCAACACTTGTTGTTATCTGGGTTTTGAAAGAGAGAAAGAGAGAGAGAACCTTTTTACTTGATGGATTTGATGTGGGAACTCATAGTAGATTTGATTTGCATTATTAATGATTAGTAATGTTAATTAAGCATGTTCTCTTGTGTGTTAGCCCTTTGTATATCTTTGGAGAAATATCTATTCAAAACCACTGCCCATTTTAAAAATCAAGTTGTTTGGAGGTTGTTGTCATGGAGTTGTGGAGAGCAATCATCTAAGAATCAATGATCATATATTCCGGGTATTAATCCTTTATCAGTTATATGATTTACAAATATTTTCTCCCATTCTGTGCGCTGTCTATAAAAAAACATTAAAAGGACTTCTAAGCATGATACTGAATCAGAAATCATGGGTAGAATATTCAGTGGATTTGACTATAAAAAAGTAAAAGAGGTAGCTGTGATAAGAATTCCATAAACCAAATCAAAAGGCAAAGGAGCCGGGTGCAGTGGTGCATGCCTATAATCCCAGCTGCTCGGGAGGCTGAGTCAGGAGCATCGAGAGTTCAAAGCCAGCCTCAGCAAAAGCTAGATGCCAGTGAGACCCCATCTCTAAATAAAATACAAAATAGGGCTGAGTGCCCCTGAATTCAATCACCAGAACCCCCTCCAAAAAAAAAAAAAAAAAAAAAGGCAAATGAAACAGATGAAACAAGGAAATATTTTTTTTGCAAAATATTTTTAACCTAACAGGTAAAATTCAATAAGCAAAAGATAAACCCTAATAAAATCAATCAGGTCTTATATGACATAGAGTCATATAAGAAGAAATACTACTCATGGAATGTCGTGTGCAAGCAAAACTGAGTCTTGCCTCCTTTAAGTCCTAGAGGTAGAGGAAAGCAGATGCTTTGAACACAAATTCTACCCCTAAACTGATGAACTTCTGAGCATTTCCTGTAAGTTGCTGAGTGCTTAGTGCTAGCAACTTTATCCCTGACTTTTGCAATGCTGCTCTCTGAAGACGAGCCACGACCTTTGTAGAAATGATAACCCTGTAAGAAAATTAATGGTTTTCTGTCATGAACACATCAACTTTAAATTCAGTACCTCAGTAATTTTGCGATATTTGACTTTAATGACCTGTTGTATTATTTTCACCTTCCTGGGAATAGAACTCACTCATGCTCTGCCATTGAGCTAGACCCTCAGTTCTTTTTCAAATTTCATTTTGAGACAGGGTCTCACTAAATTGCCCAGGTAGCCTTGAACTTGTGATCCTCCTTCATCAGCTTTCTGAGTAGCTGGGATTACAGGTGTGCCCCACCTGTTGTGTTTTTTATTGGGTGAGCAATTCCTTCTGAGAGCCTCTTATGTCTTGCAAGTAAAAATCTTCGTTTTCTAAACCCTCTTATCTCTGAACTGATAATTAAACACAAATTAAAATACCAAGATATCATTTTCACCTATTAAATGGGCAAAGTCTTATTTTTCCAAGACACTGTTAATTGTCAGATAGATGAGCAGTAAACTGGGTGCTCTTATATGACTCATAGACAATTTTCTCATATTTGTTGAGAGCTTTTTAAATATGTCCTTTAGTCAGGCATGGCGGTACTCACCTGTGCACACCTGCTAGATGGTATACACCTAGTTACTCAGGAGACTGAGGTAGGAGGATACAAGTTCAAGGCCAGCCTTAGCAACTTAGTGAGCCCTTGCCTCAAAATTAAGAAAAAAAAAAAAAAAGTAAATAAAAAGGACAGGGAATTTAGCTCAGTAACCAAGTGCCCCTGGGTTCAATCCCGAGAGCCACTAAATAAATAAATAAACAAACAAACAAATAAATAAACCCTTTAAATTCTATAATGCTACTATTAGTAATTCCACTAATGGATATAATTAGGTCATATTTCTCAAAATCAAAACACTAAAAATGCCATCAGCTTACATATAGTTAAGTATATTTTCTAAGGGTATTTAACACTATGGGAAAATGCCTTTGTTTTAATGGAAACTAAACAAAGTGGGATCATATGGAGTAATGGAAATTTTGACATCAAATCCATATATGTGGCCAGGTATTGTGGTGCACATATATAATCCCAGCTACTCGGGAGGCTAAGGCTAAAGGATTGGAATTTCTTTTCTTTCTTTCTTTTTTTTTTTTTAAGAGAGAGTGAGAGAGAGGGAGAGAGAGAATTTTTTAAACATTTATTCTTTAGATTTCGGCAGAAACAACATCTTTGTTTGTATGTGGTGCTGAGGATCGAACCCGGGCGGCATGCATGCCAGGCGAGCGTGCTACCGCTTGAGCCACATCCCCAGCCCGAGGATTGGAATTTCGAGGCCAACCTGGGCAGCTTAGTGAGAACTTGTCTCAGAATAAAAACAGTTTTTTAAGTGCTGGGACTATGACTCAGTGGTAAAGCACATGCCTAGCATGCATGAGATTTAATTCCTCGTACTGCAAAAATCAAAAACATATATGTGGTGCTTAAAAAAAAAATAGGAAAAAGAAAGCATTTTAATTATCACCCTTTTTAAATTTTTTTTTTTTTTTTTAGTTATAGATGGACACAGTACCTTTTATTTTATTTTTATGTGCTGAGGATCAAACCCAGTGCCTCACACATGATAGGCAATTGCTCTACCACTGAGCCATGACCCCAATCCCCTCTTTTTTTGAAGGAGAAAAAAAAAAGATCATTCTATTCTGCTGACATTTAGTACCAGAACATTAAAACTGATTAAGTTCAATTAATTTGGAATTATATATAGTATTGTGTTAAGGCCAGTGAGACTGGATGTGGTACTTAAGAATGAAGAAAATCAAAGGGAACCAATAAGAAGAGCGTGTCCAAGAGAGATGGCCCAGTAGGGAGGAGGCACGGCATAGACAGACCTACAAACCTAGGATGATCAAATATAAACCATCCACAGGGCTCTGTCTCCACCCTGCCCTCTCTCTCTCCCTCTTTCTCTCTCTCTCTCTCTCTCTCTCTCTCTCTCTCTCTCTTTCACACACACACACACACACACACACACACACACACACACACACCCCTGCTATTGGAGAAGCTCTCTGAACCGACAAGAACACGCACTCTTCTGCAGATACATGTACTTAAGTTGGAAGAAACGCTGTTCACATCAAATCCCTGTCGACGGAGTACCTGCGGGAACACGCAGGCTGCCGTTTGCAGGGGACATCAGAGACGTCTTAGAAGTTGGGATCAGTTATTCTAGAGATTTACAACACAAATCTTGTTGCAAACAGCCCAAATGCCTTGGGTGGAGATCGCCAATCAACACCATCAGAGCGCTCCCACCTGCAGGAGGGAGCGGCAAGGGCCAGGTCACTGAATTATTTATTGGAGTTCTAATTTAAAAGAAGGGAACCAGTTTAAAAAAAAAAAAAATTAAAAGGCAGGGTAAGGAAGCAGGCAAGTACTAGCTGAAAGAACAGGCTGTTATTTACAAAGGACACCCGGACTGCACAGGTGCAGATCTGTAATGTGATCAGAGAGGCAGCCAACCAGCCAATTAAGCCAAGGGCTTCAGCAAAGATCAAAAACAATAGTAATTGCCTATGGCAGGCCCAAATAGGACACTGAGCAAGCCCTGCTGGCTTCTGTTGGCCCCAGACCTGCCACCTTAGAAAGAGCTTTGAACTGCTGGGTCAAAGGAGGTCTCAACTCTCCCCACCTGAGTCTCCTATCTTGAGTTTCCCAGGCTTGAGAACTCTATTGGGTTAAAACCCTCCAAGGAATCTGCTTTAAGTGAGAAGGAAATGTCCCAGATTTGGAATCAGGCAAGTGCTGCAAACATGGGAGAACTAGCAGGGTTCCCTGGCCCAGTCTGATAGAAATAGATCCATTCAGCAGTTCAGTAATTCAGCTGCACCTGGAGGGAACCCAAGAGGCTATTCGACACCTGTAAGCACCCTGCCTGGTGTGGATTTCAGGAACCCAGGGGCCTTTGATTCTTATGTGGCCACTCCCTTCCACAAGTCAGGGCAGCATAAGCTCTGGGGTGGCTGAAAACGTGGGAGCCAGAAAATGCCGAAGGTCTCGCACCTTCTGGTGTCTGAGTCAGATAACGCAGGATGTGTGGAACACGCACGTCCTCTTTGCCTGTTTCCTTGAACTCCAAAAAGTGGCCTCAACCATGATGGTAGGGCATTGCCCCGATGCCATGTAGGTCAGGACTGTAAATAACAAGGGGACATAGACCTTCCTCTCATCCCCCCAACACACACACACACACACACACACACACACACACACACACACGGAAAGTGGCAGAACCTCTTTTGAATATGAGAAGCAGATGTCAATCTGCTCAGTCCCTTCCATGAGATGGTCCTGCAGTTATCACCATGATAAAACCTGACAGGGGACAGGATCATGCATTAGGAAGCCGATACAGGGAAGGAAATCCTCTGAGAGATGAGAAGGGAGCAGAAATAGACTTGCTTGTTGCAGCCACAGCTTCCTTAGCAAAGATAAGATCAGGATTGGGTTTATTTAAAAAGAGACAGACGCTGGTGTCTACCCAAGATGTTTGTTCTTATTGTATTTAATAGGCTGGCGGGAGCAAGGAAGAAGTTGTTTGGGGTAAACACTGCCATTCCTTGTAGAGCAAATTTGTAAACAGGAAACTAAAAATGAACCCCCAAAAAACAAAACCCTGGCACATCCGTGGCAAGCCACCCTTCACAGGGCTTCAGCTGTGTTTTCTTGGAACCACAGGATCTTTGTCAACAGAGCTATAAGCACCCACTCAGAGGGAGGTCAGGGAAAGAAGGTGAAACTGGCCACTGTCATACCCCAATTCCTAAGAAAAGGGACATTTCCCAGAATGTCATTAAGTCAGTTTAGCTAAACACATTGCAAATCTGGTAGCTCAACACATGTAGACTAAATGTTCCTAAAAGTGGTTTACAAAAAAAAGTTGAGATGGGTCCAAAAAAGATGTTTGCGTTAGGGGTTCTCAGGTCTGGTTGTTCAATGGCGTTACCTGGGAGCCCCGAAAACACATTGGGCCCGAGAGCTGTTCCTATAGACCAGGGAAACCAGAATCTCTGCAAACAGATCATTGGCATTGTTTACAAAGACTTCCAGGCCACTTCAATTTGGGTGGGTCAGAGTGAGAAACGGCAGGACAGAGCAGGGCCTTCCAAACTGAAATGAGCACAGGAGTCATCTGTTCTCCTGGAAGGCCTGATCCAGACAGGTCTGGGCAGAGACTGCAGAAGGTCTAACCAGTTGCTGGTGATCCTGATGCTCTTGACCCATGGGCTCCATCAAGATATTGAGGGTCTCTGTCTCATGAATTATGGGGACTAGAATGGAGAAGCCTCACCAGCAGCCTACAGTTCAAAGCCTTTCTTTCATATTTGGGTAGAAAAACTTTTCCTGATGATGTGTGGGAGAAGGACAGTCAGACAGATGAGCAGACATTCGATGCTATTAATAACAATTTCCTTCCTCAGAAAACTTGAAGTGGAACCACATTTGACCCTGCCATCTGACTTCTCAGTTTGTACCCAAAAGACTTAAATCAGCATATTATAGTGACACAGCCACATCGATGTTTATAGCAGCTCGATCCACAATGGCTAAACTATGGAACCAACCTAAGTGCCCTTCAAAAGATGGATGGATAAAGAAACTGTAAAACATATATCATGAAATATTACTCAGCCTTAAAGAAGAATGAAATTATGGCATTTGCTGGTAAATTAATGGAGCTGGAGAATATTATGCTAAGTGAAATACGACAATCTCCAAAAAACAAAAGTCAAGTGTTTTCTCTGATATGCAGATGCTAATTCACAATGGGGGTGTGACTAGGGAAGAACAAAGTTACTTTAGGTAGAGGGGAGTGAAGGGAAGGGATGGGGTATGGAGGTAGGGAGGATAGGAGAATGAATCAGACATTATTACCCTGTGTGCCTATATAACTACATGGGGTGTAATACTACACCATGTACAGCCAGAAGAATGAGAAATTATATTCCATTATATATGATGTATCAAAGTGCATCTACTGTCATGTATAACTAATTAAAACAAATAAAAAATTTAAAAACATCCTAAATAAATAAACAAATACAACAATTTCCACTGGGTGCTATGGCATAGGCCTGTAATCCCCGCAGCTCAGGAAACTGAGGTAGAAGGATTATAAATTTGAGGCCAGCCTCCCCAACTTAGGGAGGCCCTGAGCAACTTAATGAGACTTTGTCTCAAAAAAAAAAAGAAGGGGGTGCCGGGGATATGGCTCAGTGGTTACGCACCCCTGGGTTCAATCCCTAGTACCAAAAAATAATTCCAATTTCAATTACATTTTTCTTTGAACACTGCTTTAACTGATGAATGAGTAAGAAAAATAGAGTGTAGTGGAATATTATTCAGTCATAAAAGAATGAAGTCCTGATATGTACTAGAACATGATTTATAAACCTCAAAAATATGCTAAATGAAAGATACCAGTCACAAAAGACCACATACTGTATGATTCCATTCATATGAAGTGTCAACAATAGACCCATTTGCAGAGCAGAAGGTGAATCAGTGGCTGGCTGCTTAGGGCTAGGAGATAGGAAAGAAGAGTGATAGAGAGCTTGGGGTTTCTTTATGAGGTTGCGAAAATGTTCTAAAATTGAATTTTTAAAAAATCACTGAATTATATGATATGTGAACAATATCTTCATAAACCAGTTTAAATAATTACTGGAAGGTCCTATATGCAAGCAAATATATAAAAATGCATAATATTTTCATGTATTATATATACTATATTATATTTCCATATATGTATGTAATATATAATATAAAGATGATATGAAACCTTTTAGGAGCAATCTGACAAAAAAAAAAATTAGTCAAACAATCCAGCAGAAAAATAGCAGATATGCACAGTTGATTCCCAAGAGGTGACCAAAAGAGCCCATAAAAAGTAGAGAGGCTCAGACTCCTTGGCAGTCAGGGAAATAAACATTGAGGTATCAACAAACAACGTTTCTAAACCACCAGATTGGCAAAAGGTTGCAAAAAAATGAGTATGCCAAAGCTAGGTGACGCCCAATGTGGAGAAATGAGAATGCTCATAGGCTTCTGGTGGAGAGCAGGTTGGTCCAATATCTTTGGAAAGCAGTTGAGCAGTATTTTCAAAAATTTGAAGATGTGTGCTTGCTCCCCAGGCTTGGCTATTACAGACCTTTGAGAAAGTCTCACTCATGCCCAAGATTATTGTTTTAGTCAGCTTTTTCACTGCTGTGACTAAAAGATCTGACCAGGACAATTTGGGGGGAGTAAAAGTTTATTTGGGGGCTCATGGTTTCACGGGTCTCAATCCATGGATAGCTGGCTCCATTCCTCAGGGCTCAAGTTGAGGCTGAATATCATGGAGGAATGTGTGGCAGAGGGAAGCAGCTCACATGGTGATCAGAAAGCACAGAGAGAGACTCACTCACTGGGTACAAATGTATACCCCATAGCCACGCCCCCAATGAGCCGCTTCCTCCAGCCACACCCCACCTGCCTGCAGTCACCACTCAGTTAATCCCATCGGGGATCAATTCGCTGATTATGTTAAGGCTATACCCCAATCATTCTCCTCCAAACCTTCTTGCATTGTCTCATATGTGAGCTTTTGGGGGATACCACATCTAAACCATAACAATTATTTTTCCTTTTCCCCCCTGTATTAGTAACCTAAGTCCCATCAACATGGAAATGGATAACTGTGTTGGGATATGTTCATATAATGGAAAGTTAGGCTGCAGATCAAAATAAATGAATTTGAGCTATATGCAATTAACTTTTTAAAATGATTCATGCTTTGTTTCCTAGAATTGAAACTAAAGAGAGTAAGGGAACAGGAAGGAGTCCAGTTGATAAATACATGGTTTGTATCGCCTGGACCTGGCATACCATCATGTCTGGCTGCATCCCACTCAGCTGCATTATCAGAGCAAGGCGCAGTGCGAGTCTAGATTTGTGGGGCTGGAAATACTCTGTGAAGTTGAATGGCCAAAGGCCTGGATTTAAGGAGAGGGGAAAACTTGGGGCTATGACCCAAATCTGCCACATCACCATGTCCCTGTGACTCTTTCCAGACAGTAACTAACTGGAATGGAGCACCCCTGGTTGTCATCCCTGGGACACAATGAGGCATCAGCAGGACTCCTGGCTCCTGGAGATCCAGTCCAGTTGGAAGGTCAGGACATTTACAAGTAACATTAATAAGATTTGCAACTTGAGGGAATTGACCCATATGCTGGAGGAGAGGTAGGACACAGCAGCCAATGGAGAAAAGGACATTCTGGGAAGCAGAGGTGGCTTGAAGAAAGACTGGTGGTGGTCATGCCTCTGTGCCTTTATAAAATGGGACAACTGCCATCTGACTTGGAGGAACATAAGATTTGGGGGAAATGCCTGTCACAGAGGAACCTCTCCAGGGAAGTTAATAAATCTAGAAATATAGCTCTAACCCTCACCTCTTTCCACCTCCCCCTCACTGAACAGAGGTAAATGCCCAAGTCACATATTCACTTAGCATGTAATAGCTGCTCTGTGAGCTCCTCCTATTGAACCAATGGTGTTGAATAACCCTTGCACAGTGCTTCCCTCAAGAGGTCACTCTGGGTATTGCAACAACTAATAGACTCCCAGTGGCTTTCACATTTGTGGTGATGGGGTCAAATAAAAGCGGGACTCTCAATGAATAAAACCTGGGGAATGGGGTGCAAGATTTATAAATTCTCCCAAAGAAATAAACTGTGAATGTCTGAATGGGCCTCACCTGGACACTTCATCCTGTGTATCTGTCTCTGGGCCTGGACACCCACTTTCTCCCTGGGCTTTTTTTGATAGAGTCCTGCTATGTTGCCCAGGCTGGCCTCCAGCTTCTGGGCTTAAGGCCTGTCCTGCCTCATCCTCCTGCGTAGCTGGGATTACAGCTGTGAGCTACTGAGATTGCCTCCCCTTTTGATCTATAGTCCAGAAGGTTCCCTGGCTTCCTGGACATCTCCCTACAGAAGGCCCCAAGCCATTCAAACCAAATAAAGACTTGTCCTTTTTTTCCCCTCTGGTCCTTTTGAAGCCAGAATTAGACAGGCAGTCAGTATAGACAGGTAAAATGAGTCAGGTCGGTTGAGTCAGGCCAATTTTGAGTAAGTTCCTTGAGGGATTGAAATGTTAATTCCTTCAGAGCCCTTCCTCCACTCTTTTCAAGAAGCTGTCCCTGCTCCAAACTGTTGCAGAGGTAAAAAGTCCCAGGAATTGCCCCTCCTTACAGGGAGCTATAAAGTTGCTAATTAAGGTGTCCAGGGCTGCACCATCTTGCCCCTCCTCCTTCAGCCCACTGGTTTCCCACCTTTGGGCCATCCCACCCAGTGTTCCTGGGCCTAGTCCTGATATGCAGGAAGGAGAAAGATAAGGGGGGAAAGGCAGGAGAACAAAAGAAGCCTAAGACATATTAAAAGGGCAAAACACCTGGCTTCTTAGAATACGAGGATACCAACTATGGTCCCCTTCTCCCTCCCAGGAGAAGTCTATGTTACCCTTTTAAATAAACCCTGCTTTATTTATATGCTTGCCTCAGTGTGCTTCTCCAATGTTCACACTTCAACATGTGAGGGAGCAGAACCCGTCGGTATCACTTTCCATCACGAAATTAGGGAATTGTGAAAAGAAAAATTACATGTTTCTGACTTCTCAAGAAACCTGATGAGGTCAATGATACTATTTATAGAGAAGAAAACTGGGGCCTAGAGAGATTAAGTCACTTGCCCAAGGACATGCAGGTCCAAAATTTGAATCTACCGCCTGATTCCAAAGTCCTGAAACTAGGGATGGCACTGGGGATTGAACCCAGGGTTACTTTACCACTTAGCTACAACTCCAGCCCTGTTTATTCTTTATTTTGAAACAGGGTCTCCCTAAATTGCTGAGGTCGGTCTTGAACTTGTGATCTTCCTGCCTCAGCTTCCTGAGCTGCTGGGATGACAGGTGGATGTCACCATGCCCAGTAGAGGTGCCTTCTCTCCATGCCTATCATCTTCTTTCTGAAACTTCTTTAAAGCACGGAATTTCTACCATCCTTTAGAAATATTTCCCCAAGAGCCAAAAGCAGGAAGCATGTGTTTGGGCTTTCTTCAGAATATCAGCATCAGAATGACAGAGATGCAAAGATAAATTGAACAAACTTGATCTTAAGTGGGTCTCCAACATTAAAGGAAAGAAAAGAGATCCAGAAGCCACAAAATTCAGCCTAATGTCTCAGAGGATTTAGGCCAGAAATGAAGGGAACGCTGCTAAACATCTAAATCTTTGAGTTAAAATGTCAAAGTGGAGGGCTGGGGTTGTGGCTCAGTGGTAGAGTGCTTGCCTGGTATGTCTGAGACTCTGAGTTCGATCCTCAGGATGGCATTTAAACAAACAAACAAACAATAAGTAAAAGATCCATTGACAACTAAAATATATTCAAAAAAAAAAAAAAAAAAAAGTCAAAGTGGCCGGGCACAGTGGCACATGCCTGTAATTCCAGCAGCTCGGGGTGCTGAGGCAGGAGGATCACAGGTTCAAAGCCAGTCTCAGCAACAGTGAGTCACCAAGCACCTCAGTGAGACCCTGTCTCTAAATAAAATACAAAATAGTGCTGGGGATGTGGCTCAGTGTTTGAGTGCCCCTGAGTTCAATCCCTAGTACTCCCCCACCCCCCTCCACCCCCCAAAAAACAGGTCAAAATGAAGCCCTGACACTGGTTGACTTCCCAGAACAATCTCAGCTTTGGAAATGTGTGACCCTAAAAACTTGACCAAGGAACAAAGTTCTAAAAAATTTTTGCAGAAATCATCATTCTATTTTTTCACAAGCAGCCAAGCTATCAAGGGAAATGTCATTCACAGAGAGTGCCCTCTAGTGGGCATGAGGGTCATAGTTCATTGGAACATAGAACACCCCTGGAAAAGCATCTTACTCCAATTAGTTGGTTTTCACAGGGGTCTCCTGGGGTTTTGCTGAAACACTGAATTTGTGGGTTCTTAAAAAATCTTCCTTGGGGCTGGGGATGTGGCTCAAGCGGTAGCGTGCTTGCCTGGCATGCGTGCGGCCCGGGTTCGATCCTCAGCACCACATACCAACAAAGATGTTGTGTCCGCCAAAAAAAAAAAAAACTAAAAAATAAATATAAAAGAAAAAAAAATCTTCCTTGTTTCAACATTCCTTGCAAATAGCTCCCTTATGCAATCCATTCCATGACTACACAAACTTTCTGCACTATCAACTATTAGGAAAAAAACTGTTTTAACAAAATCTAGTTTTGTATAACAAAATTTCATTCTTTTACAATGATATCGGCAGTGTAGACTTATAATTCTTGATAAATACAAAATTGCACATCTCTGTATTGGTTCAATTTCGGTCTCTGATTATTATTAACAAGGAATCCTTAATAAGGTTGTAGAGGTAACTCAAAACAATGAGGTCAGAAGCATAAATTACAGCCAAATTTTTGAAGAGAAATTTGGGAAAACCTAATAAAATATAAACCATACATACCTGTGAGCCAGCAATCTCACTTCTAGGATCTTATACTGTATGTTTACTCGTGTAAGTGAGCAGAGATATGTGTGCAAAAATGTTTGCTGCAGCAATTCTTATAAGGAAACACCTAAATATCTGCAATAAATTAAGGAAAAGTCATAAAATGTGCATATATTTAAAATGTGAGAGATCCATAAATGTTCCTTAGAAAGTTCTTTAATATTAATGCGATGAAATAAAAAGTTTTAGAACAGTAGTGTCTTGATGTATGCATCAACTTTCATGAACATTCATGAAAATTTGCTAAAAGAATTGTTAAGAGTGACTGTATCTCCCACCCTTCCAATAGTAACCACCCACTATTCAAAAGAAGTCAATGTCACTTCAGAGTTAAGACTATAGACTCTTTTTTTTTGGGGGGGGGCACAGGTACCAGGAATTGAATTCAGGGGCACTAGACCACTAAGCCATATCCCTAGCCCTATTTTGTATTTTATTAAGAGACAGGGTCTCACAGAGTTGTTTAGCACCTCACTATTGCTGAAGCTGGCTTTGAACTCAAGATCCTCCTGCCTCAGCCTCCCATGCTGCTGGGATTACAGGTGTGTGCCACCACACCTGGCAAGACTATAGACTATTAAGCCAAACTGCCTGGGTTCAAATCCTGGCTTTATCAGTTACTATCTATCTCTGTCATTTGAACAAGATATTTAACATCTTTGTGCCTTAGTTTCCCTATCTGTATATAGATAGTATATTTTGAGGATCAATAAGTCCACATATGCAAAGTATATAGAATTGTGTGAAAAGTTTTTTGCCACTGTTATTTTGAATGTACACTTTAAAAAACCAGATGTTGATGTTTTAGGGAAAACCAGGTGAAGGGTACAGGGAACCTCTCTGTACTGCCTTTGAAACTATGAATTCAGAACTATTTCAAAATAAAAAGCTAAAATAAAAATACACAGTTGTTAAAAACAAGCAATTAATATGAAAGATTGTCAAGTGAGAAAAAGCAAGATGTGGAATAAGGCATGTGATAAGCTCTGTTTTGTATCAAGAAATGGGGAGGGGATAAAAAGTGGATTTGCTTGTATCTGTAAAACAGAATTCTAGAAGAGCAAGTTAGAAACGAATAATGGCTATTTGGAAAAGGGTCTTTATTTTTTAATTAAGTGACTGTGTTTCCTATTCAAAAGTTATTTAAAAATAAATATGCACAATAACAGAAAAGAACTGCAAATAACATTCCTATCATAGCATAAAAGCATTTCCATTTGCAACAAGTCAAATAACACCAATTTGACAAATTATAGGGTACATTAAGTTCAATGACAAAGTACTTTTCCAGTGCCTCTATTTCACTCACAATGTGTAAAATTCAGAGAAGTTAAATTCCTTAATTTTTGAGGGCGAGCTGAAGAGCCACTCCTTTTTTATTTTTAGCCAGTCGTGATTTTCTGATATGGCAGCCAGTGGGTGATCTTATCTAAGATCTAGTGATGTTTCTAAGCATCATCATGTGTAGCAGGGCAGGTGGGGTTGCTTCTCTAGTGTTAAGTAAGCAAGTCTTATAAATCCTGGACCTGAGTACATGACAGAGAAAGGATACAACCACACAAAGTCTGGATTTAGCCAGTTGGATTTAGCTGATCCTAGTGAGGAGAGACACACGCACAGGCTCACTCATTTTCCGACACAGTCCCATGTCCAAACAAAGGTTGCAAAGCAGACACGTTATGGTAACCAAGGAATAAAATTCTCCCAAATCTCTTGCTGTTTCTGCAAAGTCCATTTCTTTTCTTGATTCTTTAAACATCTTTTTAGCAATACATTAGGGTAAGTTATATTAGCTGCTATAACAAACAACCCCTAAGTCTCAGCAATATAATAGAACGATTCCTTTGTGGACCAAAAATGAGGGGTTTTTCTCTATACTATCTTCTAGAAAACTTGGCTGAAAGAGATAGCATTTTCAACGTATGGCTTCTAGATCATCCTGGAAGTTGATATCCATCCAACAAGTATCCAGGAAAAGAGAACATAAGGAATGAAGCAGAACATCACATCTGGAAGTGGGAGTTTTTTCCTTCCTATGCCTGTGGCTAGAACTCAATCACACGGTGCCACCATGGTATCACTGAGTGATGCTGGGGAAGCTGGGAAATGCAGTTTAGTATGTCACTACAAAATGTAAAATAATTTAGTGAGCACACCACCTTGCTCCTGCCACATGCTGCCATTACTTTGATGATGATTTCTCCTTAGATATTTTAAGATCTCCTGCTCTTCACCGACCTTCACAGTGATGCCACCAGCCAGAGTGCACAGAGACTCCCACTTGAAAGCAAAGTGAGCTCCAAAGAAGAGTTAGCTAACCAGGTTTAAGAGCATGGGTATTGAGCACCACACCTGCTGCCCCCTAACCCCACCACAGGTAGCACATTCACCTCTGACTCTGTTCCATCATGGTCCAATCAATCACAACTTCAGATTGATAGGATGTTATGCTTATAGAGTCCTTGTAGGATTTATTTCTCCCAAATGAAAAGTTCGCCATCAATTTGGTTGATATGCAATCACAAAGCTATAAAGATTGGGTGATAAGATTAGCAGAAATATATCAGAGAAAATAATATAAAACTGAATGTATACAGTTAATTCTGGACAATTTTAGCCTGTTTTTTAAATTTATGTTGATATCCATGATTGAACCCAAGGGGCACTTTAACCATTGAGCCACATCCTCAGCTCTTTTTATTTTTAATTTTGAGACAGAGTCTTGCTAAGTTACTGAGGGCCTCACTAAGTTGCTGAGGCTGGCTTTGAACTTGCGATTCTTCTGCCTCAGCCTCCAGAGCTGCTGGGATTACAGGTGTACACCACTGTATGCTGGGCCTGTTTAGTTGTTCTTTTTATTTTTAAACTGCCTCTCCCTTTTCTCTTTTCTGTAGTCTTATTATCCAATCCTCTACGTACCTCTTAAATCCTCAAATATTTTCTTTGCTACTTTATTTATTACTTCATATCCATTTGTCAGTTTGCTAATTCCATCTCTACCTCCATCAGACCTGTTTTAAATTTATTTACTCAGTGATTTTTTAAAAATACAACTGATTATTTAATTCCTATATGTTCTAGTTGGTTCTTTTCCAAATCTGCCTTAAGTTTCCCCCTCCACAGTATTTTGCTGTATGTACATATGCATTTATATTAAAACTCTTTATTTTAAAATCTCATTTTAACCAATAAGTAAAAACTATACATATTAATGAGGTGTCATGTGATGTATACACTGTATAATGTATATAAGAGTAGAAATAGCTATCTCCTCAAACATTGATCATTTATGGTGAAAACATTCAAAACCCTTTCTTCAAACTTTCAAAAAACATACGGTACATTATCATCTTTAGTCACCCTGCTGTGTAATGACACAGGAACTTCTTTCCCCTATATTTTAATACCTGCAAATCCACCTCTCTCCAACTGCCCCCACTGTCCCCAGCATCTACTAGTTACCATTCTAGTCTATAAGATCCACTTTTTTAGATTCTACATACAAATGAGGTCATATGGTATTTGTTTTTGTCTTATTTCACTTTAACATAATGACCTCCAGTTGTACCCATGTTATTAAAAATTACAGGATTTCATTCTGTTTTGCAGCCAAATAGTACTTCACTGTGTATGTGTGTGTGTGTGTGGGGGGTACATTTTCTTTATCCATCTATCAGATGATGGACACTTAGGTTGTTTCCATTTCTTGACTATTGTAAATAGTGCTGCAATCAGCACGAGAGTGCAGACCTGGGGATATAGCTCAGTGTGCCTGCCTAGCATGCACAAGGCCCTGGGTTAAATCCCCAGCACCACAAACAAATAAAAACCCACAAGAGTGCAGAAGATATCTCTTCCATATACTGGGTTTGGGAATGGTGTCATAGTTTGGATGTGAAGTGTCCTCAAAACCCTCTTGTTAATGCAGGAGTATGCAGAGGGAAAGGAATTGGATTGTAAGAAGCTGCAACCTAATCAGTGCATCCTAGTCTGAATGGACTGATGGGGTGGCAACTATAGCCAGGTGAGGTGTGGCTGGAGGATTTCCAGTGTCCCCTAACTCCACCAAGAGCTAAGTGGCTTTCTGCCACCCAACCCTTCCTCACTGATGTCCTGCCTCACTTTGAGCCCAAAACAATGGAGTTGGCCATCTACAGGCTAAGACTTCTGAAACTGATTCCCAAATAAACTTTTCCTCCTTTAAGTTGTGCTTGTTTTGATCACAAAAGTTAACTCAAAACACAAAAGTTAACTATATGATTGCTCTATAGTAGATTCATTTTTCATTTTTTAGAAACTTCCATATTGTTTTCCATAATAGCTGAACTAATTCACATTCCCAACACCATGGAAGGCTTCCATTTTCTCTACCTCCTCCCCAGCACTTGTTATCTTTTAGATAACAGCCATTCTTACTGGAGTGAGGTGATATCTCAGGGTTTGATTTGCATGTTTCCTGTGATTACAGATGTTGAACCATTTTTCATACCTGTTGGCCATCTGTATGTTTCCATTGAAGAAAGGTCTATTTAGATGTACTGCCCATTTTTTCAATTGGGTTATGTTTCTGTGCTATCAAGTTTTCTGAGTTGCTTACATCTTCTGGATAGCAATCCTTTGTATAGTTTGAAAATACTTCTCTTTTCTATAGGTTGTCTCTTCATTCTGTCACTGAAATTACAGATGCGCACCATGGTATCTGGCTCTATATGAATCTTAGGGCTATTTTTCTAGTTTTGTCAATAATGTCATTGGTATTTTGATAAGGATTACATTGAATCTGCAGATCATTTCCAGCATCAGGGACATTTTAACAATATTGATTTCTTCCTTAATATTTTTAAATCTTGATGTCTTTAGTTTTAAAAAAATACCTTCCAAAGCATCTGTCATGTTATTGAATTATCTGAAACCCTAGGAGTCTAAGTCTTTTGTTTTAGAAAATAGACTGACTTTCATTCACAAAGAATTACTGTGTCATTATTTTATAATTTATTGGGGACTTTATTTATGGGAAGCCCAGGCAGCCTGGATGGGGAGTGGATTTCTGCAGTGTTCTGTACTTGCTTTTGCCAGGTACCTACTGGGATTACAACTCAAGTTCTAATTTCTTTTTTTTTCCCTTAAATATTTATTTTATAGTTGTAATTGGACACAACACCTTTATTTCACTCATTTATTTTTTACGTGGTGCCGAGGATCGAACCCAAGGTCCTGCGCGTGCGAGACGAGTACTCTACCCGTGAGCCACAACCCCAGCCCCTCAAGTTCTAATTTCTATGCAATTTTTTGCTTATGGTTTCCTAGTTTTAAAAATTCAAACCCCAATCATGATTGTTGTGCTGTATCCCTGATTAAAATTCTTCAGCAGAAATATTTTTCTCCTCCTGAAGCTCAGCTTCTTTGTGCCTAGACCTGGGTTTTCTTAGTCTGTTTCTCCACTGGCAGCGTGGCCTTTGGAGGGGTCCACTGTCAGCAGAAGATCTATCTGCAGCTCAAGCCTCAGGACTCTATTAGCCCTTGTTTGCTTCAGGCTCCTGAACTTCCCTCACATTTTTGTGAGATTTGCCCTGTGTATAAAAGGATTCTTGTGCCAGGTGTGGTGGGGGCATGCTTGCAATCTCAGCTGCTCAGGAGGCTGGGAGGCTGAGACAGGAGGATGGTGAGTTCAAAGCTAGCCTTAGCAACAGTGAGACACCAAGCTACTCAGTGAGACCCTGTCTCTAAATAAAATACAAAATAGGGCTGGGGATGTGGCTCAGTGGTTGAGTGCCCCTGAGTTCAATCCTCAGTACCTTCCCCTGCAAAAAAAAAAAAAAAAGATACTTGTTACATCTTCCTAGTTTTTCTAGGTACTTGGGATGGAGAGGATAGAATTTCAAGTTCATCCATTCGCTGTGTAACCAGAACTAAAAGGTCTCTGCCCAGAACTGTAAGTATGTAAAAACATCAGCAAGCCTGTAAACCCAGCTCCTGGGAGACTGAGGCAAGAGAATCACTCGAGCCCACAAGTTTGAGGCAAGTGTAGGCAACCTGCCTTAACCTGCCTCAAACAAACAAACAAACAAACAAAAATCAGTAAGCAATGAAAACTGAGATCAGAGATGAAGCCTTTCTTCAAAGTACCCTGAATAATGATAATGCAGCAAAATTCTGATTTTAACAAAAAGCGGACCTACATAAATCTATGAACTTTGATGACAAAAAAAGAAAAACAGAACCCATAACACAAGTTTGGAGGGGTTAAATGTTTATTAAACCAAGCTTTAAATCATACATCCACCTACCGTCTGTAAACAAATACAGTCCACGTGTAAGTAAATGGGCAGCAGATCAGAACCAGTGGGAAAACTCAAGTTCCCTTTGCACACTAGCACCTCCCCAGAACACCCTCCGCAGACCGACCCCACAGGGCTGTGCTGCAGGTAAGGGCGAGAGGAAAGAACCAGAGAGGGAGCTCCACTCCATCCCGAGGGTGGGGGTCAAGACAGGCATCTGTTCCACACCAGGCAGGGTGGACCACAGCAAGGCCACAGGGTAGTTTTTACATTCACAGATTGGCTGAAATAGTACAAATGAACTTTCCTCCTCTAGGTGTCTCCCTCCCTATCACCATCATTGGTAAGAAGTGTGAGTTAAAATAAAGGACGGACCACAGGTGGTTACAAAAATAGATGACTCGTAGAGTAATAAATATCTATAAGTAGCAGAGCATAAACTTATATAAAATTTACCTTTTCCCATAATGTGCAGATCATCATAAGTATGTTCAAGAGGTATGGTCAGCAGAATTCAGAGCGGTAAGAAGGGATTTTTTTTTTTCTTTTTGGTACCAGAGAGTGTACCCAGAGGCACTTAACCACTGAGCCACATCCCCAGCCCTTTTTATACATTTTATTTAGAGACAGGGTCTTGCTAAGTTGCTTAGGGCCTTGCTAAGTGCTGAGGCTGGCTTTGAACCCATGACTCTCCTGCCTTAGCCTCCCAAGCCGCAGGGATGATAGGCATGTGCCACAATGCCCAGCTCCAGTAAGAGGGGATTTGGAAAGAAAAAAACATTCAGGTTCAAAACCCAGAGGAGGCCGAATGCAGATGGGAAAACACAAAATCCGAAATCTTCCCAGCACATGATCCTACTTAGTAGACACCACAATTAGCTTACAGCCCTTTTTATATCTTAAAAAGTAACTCTTTGTTACCTATGTACAAACTTTAAAAAAGATTTATCAGGAGACCCCAAAATTGATTTAACAGCGGCATTAAAACTGCTGAAACCTGTAGCATTGTGTGCGCTTCCATGTACTTCTGTGTATGAGGCTGAAAAAGGCCCCAGAAGTGTTTTAGATAGCTTTTAGAATTCCCACGGAAATCAATTCTACAATCATTTCAGTTTTAGAAGAACAAAAGAAAGAAGGGAAAAATAACCCCTCAAACTAGGGTTGGGGTTGGGTGGGGTGGGGCAAAAAAAAAAAAAAATCTCACAAAGTAACTAAAAATTCATGAATATATAAATGACATTCATAGGTTCTTTTAATACTTATGGAATGCTATATAAGGTAACTGTGGAATGGTATTCTGAAACCAATCTCATTTTGAGGGGTACAGTCATTCCATTCTAATTCTAAAATTAAAAGCACTTATCCCATATAATGTGCGTTTCAGCGAGGCTGACAAGTAGACTTGGTTGTACTCGACAGTGTCACCTTAAAGCTCCATAAAAGATTCATGGCTGACCTGAACTGCAAAAGTTCAGAACTCACAATTCCACAGGTAGCTATTCATGCTCATGGCTTGCAGAGAGCAAAGGATCCACTAGAGCTGTCCTAAAGTCACCTCAGCCTACAACAGTGTTCCCTGGAAACTTTGGCTAGTTTCCTTTGCTAAAACATCTCCCTAAGCCTAACGTGTTTGGGACTCGCTGGGGTAAGCAAACAGCTTCCCCTGACACTAACATACATTCTACACCTTCAAGAGGGATGGACGTATGCAGCTTCCCCCCAGGTCTCCTAGAGTCCAGGATGCTTGCTTCCTGTGGAACACAATGTGTGACAGGCCAGGATGAAGTAAGTTTTTGAAAGTAGTGGTTCTCAAATTAGAGTGAGCATCAGAAACACACGGAAGGTGTACTGAAGCAGAGACAGCACTCAGGGGTCCAGGGCAGGGCCTGGGAAACTGGATTCCAAAGAGTGAAGCAGATACTACCCGACCGTGGACCACACCTAGTGTGGCAATCATCAAGACCCTGACCCCCACACATCTCAGTGTCAGGATGTCCTCCTGTGACCTCAGGAAAGGTTGCATGGGACACTTGTCACAACCAAGTAGCTGGAGGCCAGAAAAGCCTAGTAGTATCTTAAAAGGTCCCATATGTTGGCAGGTAGAGAGTGCCGCACTCCATTCCTGGCTCTGTTCCCACACACCCAGATGACCAGGTATAGCAACTGCATCTTACAAGAGGAATAATAGCAGCACCCTCTCAGAGGATCGGGGGGACTTAAGAAATGTTTGCAAAAAAGCACCACCTAGCCCAGAGTAGGTAGTGTCTGTTAATCAGAAGAACGTCAGTCACGGCAGGAAAATCCCGGTGAATTTTCTGTCTTCTCCCACTGCTGAAATCTTTACAAAAGCACATTCTGGCAGCTAATGAAGAGAAAGAAGGCTAAAAATTCAGAAAACTGCAGCAAGAGGGGAAGTATATAAGTGGATTATCTAATTGAAAGTATCTAATTGTAAAAAAAAAAAAAAACCACCAACCCACAATCAAAGTAAGTTAATTATGCTGGTTTGAGATAGTGTTTAAATGTTAAATACGGTGATCTTTGAACACATTCCCTTCCTCATCCTACCAACCATTTTAATGCTGGTTAAATTTATCATCAAAAGAAGGAGGAAAAAAAATAATTCATCCACTCAAATACATATGAATTACACCTAAAAAATTTAGCTGAGATAGTTCCAATCTTATAGAGTACCACAGTGGGGAAATTTCAAATGTGATCTTTAAAAAGGATGTATAATATTGATTAGTAGAAACACCCACACAATGAGAAATGAACACACATGTCCACATGTGTGTTTAGTTGTTGCCCTGTACAGTTGAGCCAACGAACTGCCTCTCGGAATTCAAAAACGAACCTGTAACAATTCATACATGTCCGTGTTGGGAGCACGATTGGGCAAATCTCTTGTTGCCAAGTGTTGGTTTCCACATGAACCCAAAAGACTGATGGGAGAGGCAGGACTCTCCCCAGCCCGTTATGTGATTCCCGTTAGATGTGCTCTGGATGGCTCTGGAGACAGGACAGCATCTCTGAGACAGGTCGGCCTTCGTAGCAGATCTGATACACGGCAGTAAACAATGGAAACCTGAGCAAAAGGAAATGTGGAAAGGCAAGCTTAGGCCATCTGGTTTACCTCCTAGAACAAATTTGTTTTTCTGTCCTGCTTACTAGCCTGCAGATCGATATGCCATTCTGGAAAACACAGTGTTCACTTTCCACATTGCTTTATTCTTTGGTCTCAAGAATGCAGAGCCCCTGAACTGCAGCTACAAGATCTCAGGACCATGAGACTGTTCTCTGCCTAACAAGCTGGGCTGTACTGTTGATAAGCAACTCACGTGGTTTTCCTGCTGGGGTAAATGGTGGTCATTTACAGAAAAGAGTTGTAGCTCAGGATCTTGGCCCACATCTGGAGTGAGTCCAAGTTCCTGTCATTATTTTAAAAGATTGGAGAATAAATTTTAAATTGCAAGGAGATATTGTTCTCCCTTCTCCCCAAAGGATCATCCCAAGATGACAATGAGGCTGCCCACACATCACCATAAATAAATCAGGCCTGGAACACTCCTGCAAGAATCCAAGTGAGGACCCACAATTAGCAAAGCCCTGATCTCATGCTAGAAGCTTGATTTATTTTGCTGTTCCCTCCAAGATGTGAACACATAAAAGTGAAAGTGTGAAATGGTTGAGGGCATAAAGGAGCAACCTAATAATCCTGTGGAAAAACTGGTTCTATTTACTTAAGAAAAGGTAACATCATCTCAGGGTGTGCATGCGCATGCGTGCGCACACACACTCTCAGCCTCAAGTGAGCTTAACAGAATCAATAGAGTTTTAAAGGCCATTCTGAAAATTACCTGGCTAGAATCCTATAATGACAATATTTAAATTAAGAAGAGCAAACAGTACTGGGGCATCACAGGTCCTTATGAGAGTCATTACTGTAGGTTTTGGAAGGTATGGAAGCCTACGCTATTTTTTGGAGTCAGGTAAACTTTGTCATATCTGACTCTGCAGCCTATGGACGCTGGGCAAGTTTCACAAACCCTGACTCTGTTTGCTCATCTGTAAGATGGAGCTGGAGACATAGGCCTATTGTAAGAATCAGGTGAGTTACCTGATGAATAAAGTGTTGTAGTTGGCATCATAATTACAGGGAAGCACAGTAACTCAGCAAGATAAAGGGCTGTATGGCCAGTGGGGCCAGGCAGTGGTCCTGGGGAGGCTGGGCAGCTTATGTGCTACAGGACTTCCTCCCTTAGTCAGGTGGCCAATCAGCTGACCCTAGCCCAACCTTAACACAGGTCTGGCTGGAAGGGGAGGGGAGGATGGAAGCAGGCAGCCAGTCACAAGACAAGGACACTGCAAGGCTGCGCATGCACCTTCACATGGGTCCTTTCTGGTGGCACAATGCTGGGACAACTTGTCCTTCCCTCTTTTCTGAATTCTTTTATATTTTATTCATATGACTGTATCTATCTTTATCTATATCCCATGATTATATTGATCTATATCTATATATATATATATAGATTTTGTTTTTCTTTTGTACTGGGAATTGAACCCAGTACAAATGGCTTAACCACTGAGCAATCTCCAGCCCTTTTTTATATTTTAGTTAGAGACAGGGTCTTATTGAGTTGCTTAGGGCCTCCCTAAGTTGCTGAGACTGGCTTTGAACTCACAATCCTCTGGCCTCAGCTTCCTGAGTTGCTGGGATTTCAGGCGTGCACCACTACCACCAGCTATCTTTTTTATTTTTTAAAACAAGTAATCATTGTTGAAAAATTTAAAACTTATGGCAGGCAGTTCTTTCTGATCACTCTGTGGGATAAACCAGAATCTAAACCTTCCTATTCTGTCCTACGCCTTATAGAATTGGGGTCTCGTGGAAGTTGAGTTGTTTTTGTGCAAACACTTATTTTGGGGGCAGGTAGGTGTTTCCTGCCCCCATACAAAGGACTGAACTAATCCAATACAGTCCTGGGTTCACTTATCAAATGGGCTCATCTGCCAGGGGCTGGCTGTCATGAGAGCTAGTGTCACAGACTATGGGAGACTTACTTATCCATGAGTCCCTTCTGTTTGAGGATGCGGTACACTTCAGCAGAAGTCTGAGGTCCTTGGAGCTTCTGCCCATTCAGCATCTCCTTCTCCAATTCTTCAATGGTCTTAAAAGCAAAGGATTAAAAAAAAAAAAAAAAAAAAAAACTATGGCAAAGACTAGAGAGCAAATGATTTCAAGAGGAAAGTGGGGAGGAGAGCTGTCATCCCCTGCTGCAAGCCCAGAGAGACTCTCTTGGCCACAGGTGTCAGGTGACAGCAGCCAGGGCACACAGAATGCAGCAGGTGCTGTCACTGCTTTCTGCAGGGTGGTGCGGGGGACCAGTGGGAGTGGGAGGGCATGGAGGGGCTACCTTCCCGGTTCTGGCGAATGCCTCTGCCACCCTGCGATTCCGCCCTCCGTAGCAGGTAGTTATGAGGTCGGCCACCCCGCAGCTCTCCAGGAAGGTGGCTGTGGACACCTGGCCCTTGCAGAAGATCCTGGCGAAAGCGATCATTTCCATGAGGCCGAGGCGGATGACGGCGGCTTTGGTGTTGTCTCCACAGCGGAGGCCATCGCAGAACCCAGCTCCCACGGCCACAATGTTCTGCAAAGGACACAACAAAGCCAGGCTGCTGTTAGAGCATCCCTATGGATGAGGCTGCAGAGGGGGACAATGGAGACACTGGATCCACCTCAAAATGCTCAGCCCTGCTTCTTCTGCACAAAGGGTGAGGGGAGGGTGAAGGAGGAACAGCAGCTTCTATATCCCACTTACAGGACAAGGAGCCCACAGGTGGGGACAAAGCAGCAGTGCAGTAGTATCCATCAAGACAGAAATCAGAATGGCTGAGAGCAGTCTGTGCTTAAAGTCTGTTTGACAAACTACTTGGCCTTTTGAGTTATTTTTATTAATGCTTTGTTCAATTATCAATCACAGAGAAAGTGTACAAATCCTATGTGTATAATTTGGTGAATTTTCACAAACTGAAAAACCATGTAGCCAGACCCTGATCCAGAATCAGTGCAACCTGGGCCATAGGAGAGCCCTCTGCCAGCTCTCCTCCAAAGGTGACCACTCTCACCTCTCACAGCATTGACTCCTGTTACCTGTCTTTAACTATTCTATGAGCTGGGTATAGTGGTGAACACCTGTAACTTCAGTGGCTGGGGAGGCTGAGGCAGGAGGAGCCCAAGTTCAGAGCCAGCCTCAGCAACTTAGCAAGGCCCTAAGCAACTTAGCCAGACCCGGTCTCAAAATGTTTAAAAAAGGGCTGGGATGTGGCTCAGTGGTTAAGCACCCCTGGTACCAATAAATAAATAAATAAATAAATTAATTAATTAATTAAAAACTATTCTATGAATGGAATCATATAGAATCCAATCTTGTACATCTGGATTCATTGTCTCAATTCCACATCACGGTTAAACATATCATACTTATTTTAATTGTTGCGTCACATTCCATTGTTTGAGAGTACTGTAATTTATTCTTTCTTCTGTCAGTGGGCACTGGAGTAGGTTGCAGCTTGGGGCCATTACAAGTATTGCCACTAGGGACACACACTGTGGTATGCATCCTTTGGTGGCTACACACAGGCAATTCTCTTGGTATGGCATGGAAATTGACCAGGTCCACATAAGTGCAGCTGGAGTTTTGGTGTTGTGTTTCATTTAATAATCTCTAAACAAATACTCATGTAAAATTCATTCTCTGCATGCCTGACAGACACAAGACAAATCAGACACGAGCCCTCCTCTTCCAAAGTTGATAATCTGGTTTGGGGGTTGGCAACCTAAAAGCCAACTGCTAGTTTTTTGTTTTTGTTTTAAGTTTAAAAAAATTTTTCTTTTTTAGTTGTAGATGGACATAATACAGTCACCCCTCCTCATCCACACACTGCCTGTGGTTGTTTGTGCTGCCAGAGCACATGCAAAGTCATGACAGAGCCCCAGAGTCCAAGGTTCAAAACGCTTAGACATCTTCTATCTGGCCCTTATGGAAAATGTTTGCCAACCCTTGACAACACAGGAAAAATACCGCATGTGCAAAGTATCGCTCCCTGGCTCCCGGCCCCGTCCACTTTCCTACTTCCTTTTTCCTTGCCAGGAAAAGACAAGCATTTTTGACTCTATCTAACTGCACTCGTGTTTCTCAGTAATTCCTTATGATTATTTAGATATTTTTGCCTTAGAAGATCTTAAAATATAAGGCAAGCTGGGCGTTCAGTGGTGCAGTCGGCAATCACTGCTAAAGCAAGAGAACTGTAAGTTTGAGGTCAGCCGCAGCAATTTATCGAGAGACCCTATCTCAAAATGAAAAGGGTTGGGGATGTAGCTCAGTACGATCACACAGTACTGCACACAAAACAAATCAACCGAAAACAAAAACTACGAAGTAAGTTGGTAACTAAAGGGAAATAAATAAAAATGTGTCCTTTTTTTTCCTTCAAAGAACCTATATTTTATTAACAAAAGAATACTTTTTTTTTTTTTTAATTTGGGGATTGAAGCCGGGGGCGGGGGGGGTGCTTTACTCCTGAACTACATCCCTGGCCCTTTTTATTTTAGGATAGGGTCTTGCTAAAAGTTCCTTGGGACCTCACTAAGTTGCTGAGGCTGGCCTCCAGCTTGCAATGCTTTTGCCTCAGCCTCTGAAATTACTGGGATTACAGGTATGTGCCACTGGGCCGGGTAAAAATAACATTTTCTTAAAACACGTGACCCATCGGTTCTGAGTGATGAGGTGAAAAATGGGGAGAACTGAAGCATTTGTAGCCTTACCCCGGGGCTGCAGGCAGTGGGAGAACACTGGAGCAATGAGGTGACAAAAGGACAGGCAGGGGCACTCACAGCAGAAGCTCCAAGGCAGTGTGGATAGGCAGGCCCAATGGCTTTATTAAAGTTATCAAGGCAATGGGCTGAGGCTTAGGATAGGGGTAGTTAGCCTAATGGTTAGACCACAGAAACTATGCTTCCTGCACCATATCCCAATCACTAGAACCCATTCTGTCACGGATACCTGACAAACCCACCCTAGGAAACATCGATGGGCTGAATGGAAGGTAGGAGAGACTTCATTTAACCCAGGGCTCCTGCAGACAGGAGGGCAGGGGAATTATTAATGGAGTGCCCACAGCGAGCTGCACTGGGCCCTTTGCCTGCAGTCTCATCTTAACTTCCCTGATGACTCTGAAGTGTGTACCTATCCTCCCATTTCCTGTCTGGCACAACCCAGGCTCAGAGAGGCTCCCTAGCTTGCCAAGAATACCTCCCTGGCAAGAGAAGGAGTCAGAGCACGCTCCAGGGACCTGGTCGACTCTGTCCCCTCTGCCTCACTGCTTTCACAGCGTGGGACACTCCCTCCTACCAGGGTCAGAGAGACCTTCCTCCCCCTCTGCACTTCCGAGTCTAGGGGGAGTTGCCCCCACACCCTGCTCAGGAGAAAAGACTTACCAGGAAAATCAGAAAGAATGGCAACTGCTAACCTTACTGACTTTTTAGAGATTCCCATATTATTAACCCCTCTAAATCTAACAGTCCTGCAAGACAGGTCCTATTATCATGTGAAAGGAACAGAGAGGCCACCTAGGAGTTCAGGTAAGAACTTTCTAACAGGAAGAGCTGGCCCACTCAACTGAAAAGACTTGGCAGGAGTCTCCGTCACTGGGAGAGCTCTTTCCAAGCAGCACTGTATGGGCAGACCCTGTGCCCAACCAGCCCAACTGCACTAGGAGAACAAGCAGATGAGGGGACCTGGGGGCCTGCAGCCCCTCTGTGACCCCTTCACCACAGGGCACATGGGTCTGGACCATCTAGAAGATTCCACTAGATAACTAACCTTCCCATCAAGGGAAGCAGGGGACCTGGGTTCCCACCCACTTTAATTACTTTACGAGACCTCTTGAAATCTTTGCCCTCTTCCTCCACCACTTATCACAAGAAAAATAAACACACTGAACCAGTGAGAGCGTGTGTTTGAATAGCATGGGAGCAGATGTCCTCGGAGATCGCTCAGCTGTGAAAGTTATCATTACCCACTGTGCATTTAAATCTGATTTAAACTATCGGCAGCTAAAAATACCAGGACTTTCAGAAGACAGACGTGCTTAAGCCCATTTCCTGGTTTATGGCAGAACTCAGGCAATCGTTCACCTTGAAGTGCAGTTTTTGCAATTCTGAATTGGGGTAGGTTGGACAGGCCCTGGGCCCTCTTCCATGGCCATCGTCCCACAAAAAGAATGGAAAACCGGAGAGCTGGTCAGATGCCTGCAGCTTTGCAGACACTCTCCCACCTAGGAAGAATCACCCCATGGAAAGCTGGATCAGTATCCACTATTTTCTATAAGTCCAACAATCCATCTGATTCTTCCTGAGGCTAGCTCCTGAAGCACGGACCCCACCGGCAGAGTGTGGGCTTACTAAACAGCAAGCTGCTTGCAGGTTGGGCCCTGTATAAGGCAGCCAGGCCAAGGTGTCAAGGAAGGCCAAGGTCAGCCAGGGCCCCATGCTTAGCCAGGGCCAAGGCAAGCACCCTGAGATGAAGCTGCCTTAGCTAGAGCAGCAGTGTCCAAAACAAGTTTCAGCAATGACATCATGTTTTATATCTGCTCTACCCAAAAAGTCACCTCTAGCCACATGGGGCCACTGAGCCTTTGCCATGTGGCTACTGTGACACAAACTGAATTTTTAAGTTTGAAAACTTTTAAGTGGAGGAATGAGGACAGTGAGCCGCTGTTGGAGTCCTGAGCACAGTGCACCCCCACAAGAAGGAAGGCCAGAGATACAGTTGCAACTCACAGAGGACTTGTGCCCAGGCTAAGGTGGCTGGAGAAGTTCCAGGGCACCTCATCAGCTGCAGCTCCTGGGCTGAGTAGAGATCACCTCCCAGAGAAGGAACGCTATGGGGTTGGCTATCAACATCAGGCCTGCCATGCTCGGTGTGACACGGACTGATGTGGATGAGACCTATGTTTGGGAGACATGGGCCGTGGCATCGCCTCAGATCCTGTGGTGCTCGTATGCACACTCTGATGTGAACAGCTCTGTAATGCGGACAGGAAGTTCAAATCCCTGCCAAGCACCTGCACCTGGAGCTCCATCAAGCTGTCTTGCCACTGTACCCTGAGAATTCAGAGGAGTTGTAGCTGATGACAACCCAGGTCACGCAGAATGGCTTCACCTGTAACGTGGTGCTGGACCACCCCACAGCGCCAAAGCAGAAGTTCTACCGCTGCCTGTTTCTGGCCTTTACCCATTCTGCCCGAGGAGCTGAATGGAGATGGAGGCCAGAGGAGGATGGAGGTGAGGCCAGGAGTCCAGGGTCACTAATGAGAAGGTCCCATACAGGACTGCCAGGCAGGGGGTGGTGAAAAGGAGTCCAGAGTAGGTGCTAGACAGGGAACTCTTCGGCAAGGATGGCACACCTGACAGCATGTCAGCCACCAGCAAAAGCCCTGCTGCAAGGCAGTACCCGGGCCAGAGGGACCACTGACCACACAGCTGTGACCCCTGTCATCCAGCAGGAACTCGTCTCTGGGTAGTTTTCTATACTGAATGCTTACTTCCTCAGCTGACAAAATAATATTTTAGAAAAGTTCTAAAACTTTTTTTTTTTTTTTTTTTTTTTTGTGCAGTGCTAGGGATCAAACCCAGGGCCTTGCTAGGTAAACGCTCCACCACTATTTACCACTAGGCAAGTGCATCTTAATCATTTGTTAAAATTTTATTTTGCAACAGGGTCTTGCTAAGTTCCCCAGGTTGGTCTCCAGCCTCAGTTTCCTCAGTTAGCTGGGAATATAGGTATGTATCCATATGCCTTGCCAAAAGCACTTTCTTCACCAAAAAAATAAAAAATAAATAAATAAATAAAGCTATGACAGCATCTTCATTTGTTCTAAAAGCAATAAATAAATTGCTTTCTGTGGAAAAAATTATTACTTAATTTGAATATAAACCTAAATCTCCACATCCGGCTAGCAGCCATCCTTTTGAATTGTGCAGACTTTGCTCATTCACACAAAGGCCTGGCTGGGTCTAGACGGGCCCTGACTGGAGACCAGGCACAAGGCCGAGCACTGTGCGTCACGGCCAGTGCCCTGGAGCAACCTCCATGCCCCACAGTCAGAACCACAGAAGAGCCTCACGGAGGAACCCACGAATCCATGGCACAGTTGGCTGGCTTATCCCAATCTATTCTCTTCTTCCAGAGTAACAGAGTCACCCTTTTAGAACATGAGGACAAAGACCATACGCCAGGGAGGCTGAAAGAGCCTGGGTCCCTTAGGATTCTATGGAGAGAGCTGGTCATGTGAATTCTAGATGTTTATATTAAGAAAGAAAGAAAACCTTCTACCTTGCTCAGCCACTATTATTTTGCATCTCTTTTATAAGTTTCATCTGCGTCCTGATAAAGCGGCTACACACTTATGAGTTTTGTACTTCTCTGTATTAGTACTTCTTAAAATTTACAGCCCACAAAAAGAAGACAGACATAGAAGAATAAATACTGTATGACTCCACTTATAAAAATTCTAGAAAATGTAAAACTATAGTGTATAAAAGCAGATTAATGGTGCCTGGCGGGAAGTGTGGCAGTGGGGACTACACATGGTATTGTCTGGGGTGAATGGAAATGCTCTGTTGTGTACAAATCGACCATAAAAATAGTCAGGAGAGGCCATGGTTTGGGACTGATCTCCTGCACTAGGTCCCCAAAGACCAGAGCAAACCAAAATAGAGTCACTCATGCTAAATGCCACTTCATCAAACTGAAACAAAAATGTTTCCCCATTGAAAACAGGAGATTTCTCGGCTTTAACTTTTTTTTTTTTTTTGGGGGGGGGGGTAACCAGGGATTGAACCCAGAGGCATTTAACCATTGATCCACATCCCCAGCCCTTTTTCAATTTTTTTTTTTTTTTTTGAGACAGGATCTCGCTAAGTTGCTTAGAGCCTCACTAAGTTGCTGAGGCTGGCTTTGAACCTGTGATTCTCCTGCCTCAGCTTCCCAAGCCATTGGGATTACAGGCATGTGCCATCATACCTGGCCTCTGCTTTGACTCTTAAAAACAAGAAACCTGAAGTCACCTGATGTTAACCAATCAGGTTTCTCCCTGTTGATCTGTTTATTTGTTTTGACCTATAAAACCCACTGGCCTGCCCCTGGAAGCTCTCATGGTATTTTGTAGAATGCAGGCTGCCCATATTCATGAATCACAAAAAAAAAATCCAGTTAGACTTATAACTAAATTTGTTGTCATTTTGTCTTTTGATAATATTCACTGTCAAAACAGATGCCATTTATATAAATTTTTTTTTTTTTTTTTTTTAAAGAATATGTTCAAGGGCTGGGGTTGTGGCTCAGCGGTAGAGCACTCGCCTCTCATGTGTGAGACCCTGGATTCTATCCTCAGCACCACATAAAAATAAATAAACAAAATAAAGATATTGTGCCCCTTTGAACTTTCTTTTCATTTTATCCACATAAGGAGTGCTTTTAACGTTTCTATTTTTGTTTTTCAGTAAGTTCAATGACCTCATGGTTTTGTGTGCAAAAATGATTATGTATTGCCGGGTGCATTGGTACACATATGTAATTCCAGCTACTCAGAAGACTGAAGCAGGGGGATTTCAACTTTCTTCTCTCTACCTATCTGTTGTACCAGACAGAATGAATATGACTACTTTCATCATCAGGAAAACCCAAGAGAACTCCTATTTGCACAATAAGAGCAACACATGGTCGTCATTTTGCTTTGGCACGTTCTGATGGAGGAGGGCTTCATTTTATTTACAGTTCTTAGATACGAATCAGAAAAGTCAAGTTGTATATAGTAACCAGAGAACACAGGACTACGGTTCTCGAAACCTATGTTGACTCCAACTGTACCAATATTTGCCACTCTCCAGTCATTCACTCCTTTGGTCTTGATCTCCTTATCTGTATGATACAATGGCTAGACGCAATAACTGCCAGAGGATCTATTTTTCATTTAAAAAAAAATACCAACTTTAATGCAGGACCATAGGAATGAGGGTAGCTAATCTCCTTTCAAAGAGTACCCGAGGGGGAACACCAGTAAGTGGCCCTCAAGCTCTGTCTGCCTCCACCCCATCAATCACCTTCTGTCATGGTAACAAGAACAAATCCCTTTACAGGCTTCCTGCCAGGAAAAATGAAAAGTCATTCTAAGTTCACACACAAGGCCAGCAAGGGCTCCCATTAGCAGAAGCTTTTCCAGAACCCTCAATCTAGAATCTTTTCATCCAGCACTCTTTGTACTGATTAGGATTTCACAGCTTCTCCATTGACCACCAAAAACATCCAGTCACTCAAAAACAGCTCTGGAACTCTGGCCAGTGCTGAGTAATTAGGCATTCATGATGCCCCCTGCTGCTGTCAAGTGGTCATTAGCTTAATGGGGGACTATTAAAAACACATAAAAATCCCAAGCAACAAAAATAAACAAAGCATCTGAAGCCAGCATCTTAAATGCCGTAACAGGGCCTGCACATAATGGGAAGAATACCCACACATTCATTTAGAAATATGGACGCATTTAGAAATGTGTAAGTGTGCTGCCTGGGAGCCCAAGTCTGCAATTGGTTTTAATTTTTTAAATGCTCATTGTATATCCTGACGATGCAGACACACACAATATTCATTCTAGAAAGAAAGAGAAGCAAGCTGGGCATGGTAATGCACACCTCTAATCCCAGCGATCAGGGAGGCTGAAGCAGGAGAATGGAAAGTTTGAGGCCAGCCTCAGCAACCTGGGGAGACCCATGTGTCCAAAAAATAAAAAAGAAAGAAAAAAATCCTGTAAGGATTGGTGATGTAGCTCAGTGGTAGAGTGACCCCTGGGTTCAATTACCAGTACTGCAAGAAAAAGAAAAAGTGAACCAAATAGGGTATTCATACTGAGAACTCTTTTTTTTTTTTTTTTTTTTTTTTTACTTTTTCTTTTGGTATAACCTGAAGTGTTAGCTGCCTCCTGGCTGTTTCCTAAGGTCAGGACAGAGAGATATCATGACCTAGGTTTCAAAGGCAGTAGTGGGCTAGTCTGGAGCCCAGGTGTGGACATTTTTTCCTTTACCTCTTGTTACTTAAAAATTGTTTTGGACTGAACTCCTGCACTAGGCCCCACAGACCAGGCCAAACTAAAATGGAAATCCTGTTCCACATCAAAAATGGCTGGGGATGTGCTAAATGCCACTTCACCAAACTGAAAATTGAAGGAGAGAGATCCCAAAATAGACACATTTTTCCCCCACTGAAAACAGGAAGAAACCATCTCTGTTTTAAAACTTACAAAAACAAACCTAAAGTAAGTAACCTGTTGTTGCTCAATCTAGCTTTTTTCCTATTATTCTGTGTCCACCTTACAAAAGCCCACTGTTCACTTGCTATTTTATAGAATATTGTTGGCTGCCCCAATGCATGAATCAAACATAACCCCATGGGTCTATAACTAAATTTGTTGTAATTTTTGTCTCTGACACTCCCTAGTCACTGGCCAATTGAGGTTGTTTCTTTAACCGGGATCTCTTCTCTCTCAAGGGCAATGATAAAACTATTCTCAGAAAAAAACTTCTCCTTAATAGCAGACTATTTTTTTTCCTCCTTGGAAAAGAACAACCAGCCAAACCACCAAACCAATAGAGCCCAGAATTCAGGGGGAGCAAGTTCCGTTTCCTGCTTAAGGTAACAGACAAAACAGAGGAATGAATGGAATCACCTGCTCCTGGGTGAGACCCCAGGAAAGCCAAAGGGGAATGAGACCAACCCCAAAGAACAAAACATCCCAATTCCCCATATACACAAGTAAAAGCAAACCCTGAATAAGTGAGGAACAGGAACAGCAAAACAGGAAGTTATAAACAAAGCTCTCAATTCACCATTCTTCACGGAAGAATGCACAAAACACAGAGCCCATTCTTCAGGGTGAGATTCCATAATGCAAACCTGGGCAAATAACTCCTCTCCTTGGGGCGAATGACAAGGCTGACTTTACCTTAAGAGCTCCACAAAGTTCAACCGTGTCTGCATCATCAACCACAGTTATTCGGAAATTGGGGGTTTGCAGAAGTTCTTTGAAGAGAAGGCCATTCTCCATGATTTTGCTGCCTATTGAAAAGTTGGGGAAAAAAAAGAAATTAGGAACAATCTCTAATCTTCATCTTCACACCTGATAGTGGTTAAAACCCTGACTGTTATTATAAAAGTAACATGTTGATCACAAAACAATTTAGAAAATGCATAGGAGCAGAAATAGAAAATAGACATTCCGTAATTCCACAGCATCATTTACAATTTGACATACAACTTTAATTTATTGAATGTGAATAGAGTTTTTCTCAAAACTGGGTATGTAGCCGGGCATAGTGGCTCATGTCTGTAATCCCCAGTGGATCGGGAAGCTGAGGTAGGAGGATAGTGAGTTCAAAGCCAGCCTCAGCGAAAAAGTGAGGTGCTAAGCAACTCAGTAAAACCTGGTCTCTAAATAAAATACAAAATAGGACTGGGAATGTGGCTCAGTGGTTGAGTGCCCCTGAGCTCAATCCCCAGTACTGTCCCCCAATACTCCCCCCCCCAAAAAAATTGGGTTTGTAACATTTATGGGTTTTAAAATTTGTTTTCCCTGCTGGGTACGGTGACGCATGCCAGAGATTTGGGAGACTGAGGCAGGGGGATTGAAATTTGGAGGACAGTCTCAGCAACTTAGAGAAATCTTGTCTCACAATAAAAAGGGCTGGGGATGTAGCTCAGTGGTAAAGCACCCCTGGGTTCAATTCTTAGTATCAAATGAGGGTGCGTGCGTGTGTGCGCACATACACACATACAAATGCTTCCCCTAAATTTTGGAAGATGGGAATGCAGTCAAAGAGTACTTGTTTTTGTTCCTGCTATACTCTCTTCCTTTGGGATAGTTCCTGGTCTGTGCAGAAAGTTCAGTGGTTGTCATATACTTACCTTTATTTACTTGTTTTGGAGACCTATGAGTAAAAAGCAAAACAAAACTAAAATCTTACACCTAAAGCTTCATGCGAAACCTACTCTGGCTGATGGGGTGAAGGTGGGACTCACTAAACCCACCCTCCCCTGGGGCTCTGAAATCAGGGTCCTAAGACTTGCCAATCAAGTTCCAGTTCCCAAGTCAAGGACTCCACACAGTTGGCAGAAAGCATGTTGAGGACTAGGGCATTTGGTCTCTGCCTGCCTCGAGGCAGGAGCCCAGCAGTTCCCAAACTTGCTTGCACATTATAGTCACCTGGGGATCTTTAATAACTCCAGCGCCCAGGCCACATCTTAGGCCAATTAAATCACAATCTCTGGAGTGGAGCAGGCATCCATAATTTTTGAGGCTCCCTAGATCATTCCAACAGGAAGACAAGTTTGCAAACCTTTGATCTAGCCTCTTCTAGCTTCAGTTTCCTCGTGAGTAAAAATGCTTCGGCACTCTCAGGATGGTGGCGAAGAATCACATATGAAAACTGCTGTGGTTGTAAAACACTCAAAGATCACATAAGATGATTATGGAGTCAGCTGACTTGGCATGGTTATGATTATGCTCTTCTACACTGACAGACAGGGAAACAAAGGCCCAAAGGGGTTTACCAACTTGCCATGGTCACCCAGCTAGTAGGAGACAGCCTAAATTCTAACCCATACGCTGCTTTGGTTCCGGGGCCCAAGCTCCAACTCTATGCTATGCCACATCTGAGGTGTGGGAAGAGAGAAGATGAGCGATAAACAAACATCACAATCAGACCTCTACACCTCCAAGGCAGGAAAAAAAAAAAAAAAAAAGCAGGTGTCAAACAATTAAAATTACAGTCAGAAGGGATACAATGTAAAAATCATCCAGGGGAGGTGGAAAGAGAGAGGATGGGATGTAGATGAAATAAGACTGGCCAGGAATCAATCATTCTGAAGATGAGTGATGGGTACATTGGGTTCATGGTATTGTTCTTCCTACCTTTTTTTTTTTAATGTTCCATAATAAAACATTTAAAACGCCGACATCTAATAGATGGAAATCCATTTTCTATTCTACAGGCATTACTGTTATCGATTATTCAGTCAATTTTGCCTTTTTCATATATTGTCACTGTGCCAGTTTGAGCAAGCTGTCCTCTTCCTCTTTTTGGACAGTCCACCAGGCCTTCTAGATGATTCTGTACAACACTGTTTCATTATGTGGTTGGTAAACCAGCCCTGGCACCATAGCATATTACTTCCGTACCATGCCTCTCCACTACCTCACCATACACCTCTGCTCAATGGGAGGGATGCTCATGAGCACCACAGATGAGCCCTTCTCAAGTCACTTTCATCCAGCTGTCTGCAGCTGGAAGCCTGAGCTGTGGCTGAGAGCAACTCAGGAATGGGCAGAAAGAAGTGAGCTCTCTGTTTGCCATGCATATGGGCAGGGGCTGTGGGCTCCTCTGTGGCTATGGGTAAAGGTAAGAGATGGGCTTGACTTACGGCACCCTCACATTTTCTCAAATGTACATTTTAAAATTTATTTTTTTAATTATGAATAAGGAAGCACTAACTTTATTATTATTACCAGTCACATGTGGCAAGCAGGGACTCAGGCCACCTATACAGTTCAGGCAGTACCCAAGAGCCATGTGAGGGGTTGCCCTAAAATTGAACATAAACCAAAAGACAGGAAAATCCTCGGTCACACCAAGTTGTAGAGATCATCCACTGATTTAATAAAACTCCCTCCAAACCCTCATTTCTGCCTACGATTTCAGGTTTGTTTGCTGGGAAGTTCCTGTTTCCTGGATATTTCCTGGATATATTCCTGGGCCTGATACATAATAGGCTTTGAAAAACCTTTGGGAACGCGAAGTCTCAAATTGTAAGGTAAATCCCCAAGAGCAAAGGGAACTCTTACCACAAGGGGGCACCATCACTCACCATGACAGAACTAAAAGACACTCAAAATTGTGCCATTTATCTTCTTCCTGACAGAAGACACAGTGGGTCAAGATTTCTGAATCTACCATATTTAAAAATTAGCTGGCACCAAAGGTCATCAAGAAAGGATATCTGGAGAATCACAGTACAATTATCAGATACGTGGAAGTCACTGTTGATATGATACTACCTAATCCATATTCAAGTCTCACCAACCACTCTGTGCTTTTTCTTTTTTTTCTTTTGGTACCAGGAGTTGAACCTAGAGGCACTTAACCACTGAGCCACATCCCCCCTTTTTTATATTTATTTTGAGGCAGAATCTCGCTGAGTAGCTTTGGGCCTCACTTAATTGCTGGGGCTGGCTTTGAATGGATGATCCTCCTGCCTCAGCCTCCTGGGCTGCTGGGATTACAGGTGTGTGCCACCGTACCCAGTGCTGTCTTTTTATTTTTTTAATTTAAATATTTACTTTTTAGTTGTAGTTGGACACAATAGCTTTATTTTACTTATTTTTATGTGGTGCTGAGGATCAAACCCAGGGCCTCACACATACTAGGTGAAAGCTCTTCCGCTGAGCCACAACCCCAGCCCCACCAGTGCTATTTTTTACAGCAACCATCCCTCCCAGCTCAGGGTCCCACGCAGGATTCTGCACTGAAGCTAGTGGTTGTCATGGCTCTCTAGTGTCTTAATCTGGGACACTCCATTAGCTCTTCATTGTCTTTGATGACATTGACATTTTTAAAATTAATTAATTAATTTTAATTATGTATATATGACAGCAGAATGAATTTTAATTCATTGTACAAAATTGTACTAAACTTTTCATTTCTCTGGTTGTACATGATGTAGCATCACACCATATGTACAGTCATACATGTACCTCAAGTAATGATGTCCATCTCATTCCACCATCTTTCTTGCTCCCATGTCCCACCATCCCTCCCTTTTGCCCAACCAAAATTCCTCCATTATTCCCATCCCCACCCCCACCCCATTATAGATTAGCATCCACTTATCAGAAAGAGCATTCAGCCTTTGCTTAGCATGATATTCTCCATCCATTTACCTGCAACATTGACATTATTTTTATACCTTTATTTATTTATTTTCTGTGGTTCTGAGGATCAAACCCAGTGCCTCACACGTGCTAGGCAAGTGCTGTACCACTGAGCTACAGCCCTAGTCTCGACACTGACATTTTGAACAGGGTGGGCTGGTTGTTTTGTAACTCATCGCTTACTTTGGGCTTGTCTGACATTTCCTCATTTTAAAATCTAGGTTATATAAAGCAATTTTTAAAATATCACCTTCCTGTTCTACCTCACTTACAACGTTTTGCTTAGTTGAGCTCAGACTGATTGGTAACTGGGTCACTAGTGTCAGGCACAGTCTAACCCGCAGAGAAGACAGAAGCCTTAGGCAAATAAAAAACAAAGGCAAAGAGATGTGACTTCTGAGCATTTGTCTGTCTTGACAAACCAAAAGGCCTCATGTACCCAGCCAGAAACTTTCCTCCAGCTGACAGGGGGAACTGGGGAAGGTGAACATCCTGCCAAAATATGCAGGTGGACACAAGGTTTAAACCAGGGACTGTAAATTAAATTCCCAGGCTTATAGAAAAATCGAATAATCAGTCATTTCCAACCAACTGGGAAAGGTTTATTGGCAAATAGGATTGAGTTGGAACAGCCAGTTTTCTTTTTTTGGGGGAAAAAAGTAATTACATCATTTCACAGGCTATATTAAATTTGCAGATGGATAATAGAATTAACTACGAAAGAATAAACCATACATACATATACTAGTTAAGTATATGGATAGTGAATTATACTAGTAGGTACTAGTGTACAGGTATAAATAAATTATTTTCTGAAAGGATATTTAGAAACTGCTAAGTAATTCCCTTTGGGAAGAGGGCGTTTGATGGGAAATTAAAATCTTAGTTCTTATTTTCCACTTTCTCATACTGTTTGAATTTTTCTTTTTTTTTTTTAACCTGTGTCTATATACCTACACAGGTGAATAGGCCATTCTTGGCTTCTTCTGTTGGGGTTTAGAAAATGATACCCCCAAACTAAGCCATTTTGGACTTAAAAGTTAAGGGACCTGGGGACCAATGACACAGGGAAGGGCTTCCCTATAATTCCCTCATCTATCCAAAGACAGGATCTGCCAAAGAGGAACACAGTTGCTTTCAAATCTCCTTACTGAAATGCCATTAACCACGGAAGATTAAGCTTAAATCACAGAGGAGGAGACAGAAAATCAAACTCTACACCCATAGCCCAGGGGAACTTTATCCCAGGCCTCTGTTGGTTCTCTGGGCTCAGTCTCTCCCCTAAAAAATCACCTACTCCCCCTTTAAAATTGGCACACCACCCCCCTCCCCTACAAAGAGGGTATTTAAGCCTCAACCATCTGGCCCTTCTTTTGAGTTTTATATTTTGTATGTGCTGTTCAATGCATCCACATCCTTTTTCTTATGTTAATTTATTGCCAGTATGTTTCAGCAGACTAGATTAGCAAACCTTCAGAGGGAAAGTTTCAATTTCCCTGTACTTCTTCATCTGTTCAGCTACCTCTGCTCTTCAAAAAATGTTGCTCAAAAAACTTTTAAATATCCAAATGTGAAATTATTGATGAAATATGATGTGGCTATGAAGATGTATATTAACAGGCTTTAAAAACTGTATATTAAGTGAATAAAGCAATTATAAAACAGTACATGACTTAACGATAAACATAATAGTTTGCATGAGTAGAAAAATAGAAGTATAATTTTCATATACCAAATGAAAGTTAAACAAAATAAAGAATGGTTTTCTTTCGATTACCTCTATTTTTCCTAATGATACAGTGAAGTACCTATATTTTAAAAAATAAAGGCGCCCAGAGGCAGTGGTGCACGCCTGTAATACCAGCAGCTCGGGAGGCTGAGGCAGGAGGATCAAGAGTTCAAAGCCAGCCTCAGTAAAATCAAGGTGCTAAGCAACTCAGTGAGACCCTGTCTCTAAATAAAATACAAAATAGGGCTGGGGATGTGGCTCAGTGGTCGAGTGCCCCTGAGTTCAATCCCTAGTACTCCCACCATTCCCACCAAAAAATAAAAGAGAAAATGCCATGAAACTCTAATTGCCCTACCTATGAACACATGTGAGAATCTAAAGCTACACTTTCTCAATGCCCCATCTCATTCAAGAGAGCCCAGCATCTCTCTCACGGGCTTCCTTTTCTCATGAATCACATTACTAGTGCATCTGACAAGGGTAGAAACAAGTTCTGTGGTGGTAGGTAAAACTTGAACCTTTATAAGCAAAGCTTCTAAAAATACAATAATATTACTGTTCCAACAATGAATCCTTTAATATGGCCCACAGGTGCATGAGATCCCTCAAAGCCCTCTCTAAAGGAAATGAGAACTTTCACACCAGAGTGTGAAAATAATGTCTCCACTTCCTAATGTGTAAGAACAGAAAAAGGTCACTATTTCAGGACATAGGAGACCGAAATTTGAGCCTGGGTTCTATACTAGCATGTGACCTGGGGGCAGGTTAACCTATTCTCTGAGACTTGGCTTATTCACCTGGAAATGAGGACCATTCCCAATTTGTCATTGTTGTTACTCTTACTGGAATCAGCAAGGACACAGATACTAGCATTTGTGGGCAAAGAAACAACTGGGTTTCAAAGGCCCAAGAGATCTCCACATGATGGTAGCCATCTGCTTCTTGGTACCAATAATCTTGCATTTTTGCGTCTAAACTTTGGGGTCATATGGCCTGACATACATTCTGGAGATTGTTGAAAGACTTCCGTTCCACAGAATGTCTTCCTTCCATAAAACCCCCTCCACTGAATGTCCAGTATAGGGATACAGAGGGGCAGAGAAGAGTCCACTATAGAAAACACCAGACGTGGAAATGGACATGCTCAAGCACCAAATGCCTGGCTCCTGGGGCCCTTCCTCAGGCAGCCCTTACCGATGGTGGTCTCACAGAACTTCTCCGCAGCCACCTCGCTGGCAATGTTGGCACCCATCAGCACACTGATGTCAATGCCCATCTTCTCCCGGATGATGTCAGAAATGAGTTTCAGTCCCTCGGGGCCCTCGTCTATGCCCTACGAGGATGTCAAGAAGTTAGCAGGGGAACCACCAAATCAAAGAGGCTTGAGTCATTGCTTTATAAGTCATCTGGATTCAGATTGCCAATGGTGTATGCACGACTTGAAAAATCTCTCTTAATTACATGAGAAAATGTACCGACTGCATACATACTGCTTAAAGAATAGTAAGCTGAAGGGAGTTACACGAACCTGTCTCCACCACTCAGGTTAAGAAATAGAACATGATCGACTCCAAGCACCACAAAAAAAAAAAAAAAAAAAAAAAACAAACAAAGAATAGAATAGAACATGACCAAAAATCCCAGAAGTCCCCTGTGTCTCTGCCTTCACCCTCCCCTCCCCTAGACTGAACCACCACCCTGATGCTGTAGGCACTGCCCTTGCTTCTCCTCATCATTTTGTCACACATAACTGCCCTGAGCAATTTTATGCCCTTATGCCTCTTTTCGAAAGTCTATAAATGGAATTGCAAGGTTCATCTGGGATCCGCTGTTTTGTGCTACATTCTTATTTTAGAGATTTACCCAGGTGGCTACATGAAGGTTCTGGTTTACTTCTGTTCCCTGTTACATAGTATTCCAAAATGAATAGCTCACAATTCATTTATCCACTCTATTGCTGACTGACATGTGGGCTATTCCAGTTTACTTTCACAAACATTCACCTATGAACATTCTGGTACAGTCGCTTTAGGGAGTTCATGACTTTTTTTTAATGTCCTGGACTCCACCTCTAGTGGTGTGGTGAAATTTACAAGCTCATCTTTAAAATTTCCCATGCATAAAAACAAAATATATAAGATTACCTAGGGAGCCAATTATATTAAGATAGTTATCAAAAAATTTTTTGTGAAACTCCAAATTTGTGATCAAGTAATATATGCACTGTTTTATAACCATACTTAGAAAAAGATGTCAGGACAGATCTAATAATTATTATTATAATTTCCAAGAAGCAACAAGCATAAATAACATCTTGAGAGATTTGAAACTGTTGTAAAGTGATGTGAAAATCCCTTCAACAGACAACAGGGTCATAGGTCCTGCGAACATATTGTTATTGAAACACTGGCTGTGTTTCTAAATGTCCATTGCAGTTAGAGGTTAAAGTGAATAAAAATACAAGGTTTTCTTTCCACCATTAAATGCATGAAGCTCTGAGGGTGGTTTGAGAACTTCTGGTTAAAAAACAACAAAAAAAGCCTTCTTTAGGACATATACCCAGGAATGGTATTTCCCATTCAATTCAATTTCCCAGCTAATGCAAAGTGGTGACTCCCAGATGCAGGCTGAGCCCCAGAGTGGGCTACAGGTTGACAGTAGGGCTCCTCAGGGCAGCCATCCTCATGTCACTCCGCTGCTCACCTGCTACCATAGGAAAGCAGCCTTGCACTTGAAGTTGGCCTAAACTAGGCTTCCTAGGTATGCTTTATTTTTTAAAAAATCACCTTTTTAGGCATCTTTTAAAATGCAAACAAAAAAACTAAAAACTGCCACCACCCTCCCTCCAGCCCCACATCTCAAGCACATCAAAGAGGGAAAGGGACCTCTCGGGAACCAATGTCTAGCCGTGAGTTTCCTGCCCGGTGTGCTCACCAGTTACCTTGATGAGGGTGATCCCCAGTGCTTTCTTGGGTACTCTGCCAGTGATCTCATCGCAGATTTTGTGAATGAACTGGTGGGGGATGACAAACACCAGCAGGTCTGCATCCTGCACGGCCTCGCTGAGATTGGAGACGGCAACCTGCAGCCATGAGGAGGAACAGTTACTCTTCTGCCTACCCAGGAAGCTTTCTTTCCCTCTTCCTTTAGCAGATATGGAGGACTGAGACATTGCCTTTCTTTCTAGGAAAAGTGCCCCTAAATTTCCTTTTAAAAGTTGCTCATCGCATTTTATTTATTTATTTATTTAGATATTGGGAATTGTATTCATGGATGCTATACCACCAAGTTACACCCCCAGCCCTCTTTTTATTTTTGAGACTAGGTCTTGCAAAGTTTCCTAGGCTGGCTTTGAACTTGTGATTCTCCTGCCTCAGTCTCCCGAGTCACTGGGATTACAGGCACTTGCCTAGCTGCTGCTTACATTTTAATGTGAAAGTTTGGTAAATTTGGCCCCTCCCTCACTCCAGGGAGGGTCCTAAACCGTGGTCAAGCCAGTCAAACAGAGGTAACAAGAAGCCAGCAGATGCTTGCTGGGGCTGGTGGGGAACAGCTGCTTCCTTCCTCTTCTGAGCTGGCTAAGGGTCTTTTCCTGGAATAGTGTGGGATGCTGGTGTGAAGACTGGAATGAAAGCAATCATTTTAGAAATAGGAGAACCCAGGCCAAGAGGCTCCCAGGGGGATGAAGGCAACTCTGTGGAAGGCAGAGGAGAAAACAGGGCCTCACTGGAATTTTTTAAGCCAATGCACCTGAAAACAGCCCTACCTGGATTTTTTTAGCTGCAAGAACCCAAACATTCTATCTTAGCTTAAGCTGGTTTGAACAGCAACATAAAGGATCATTGCCCACAGAGCTCATTACAGCCCAAGGCTTAGCACTTTAAGCTTTCCTGGCTTGCTCACATGCAGGGAAGGCCTTTCTTCTTCAAAGGTGTTGTCCAGACTGGTAATTTAGGCTGGGCAGCCACAAGTGACCAGGACTGATTACCAATACTGGGGTTCAGAAAATGATCCCCACCAAGTGAAGGTCTTAGAAGCAGCCTCAAAAGCAAAGTTTCCCCCTGATCTTTTCCTTTGTATCCCACCCTTCATCTCACCACCCATCTCCAGGCAAGCCAAGAAAACTAGAATTTCTTTTCACCCAGATTACCTAGTGTGAACTGGCACCCCAGGAGACTGAGGCTAGAGGAGGATCTCTGGAGCCCAGGAGTTCACAGTCAGCCTGGGCAATATGGTGAGACCCTGTCTCTTAAAAACAAAACAAAACAACAACAACAACAAACCTCTTCCCCAAAGCCAGCCAAAGAAACCAGAATCCCTTTTCACCAAAGTCATTCATAAGACCTTAAAAATACTACTCTAGCTCCCCGCTCCTTGCTGGACAGGAAGAAATTCTTTGACTTACCTTATGACAGTAGGTCATAAGACCCAGTACCAGAAAGGAAGGAATGCTACACAGAGGCCAAGAAGAATTGGAATAGACAGGTCTGGCTGGATCTCATGCTCTGCCATTATTAGATTGCACCCCCCTTTTTTGGCCCAATCTTCCCCACCACCCAGGACTGGAGAACAAACCCAGGGGCACTCAACCACTTTTATTTTGAGGCAGGGTTTTGCTAAGTTGACCAAGCTGGCCTTAAATTTGTGATCCTCCTGCCTCAGCCTCCTAAGTAGCTAGGATTACAGGTTGCACCCTGATACCCAGCTCCTATCATATGGACATGACTGTCCATGCTTTACTGAACTTAAGATTGAGAATGCATAGTTTACCCATGGCACTTCTGGTCTTCAATCTGAAAGGTCTGTGTCATATAAAATGATACAGAATAAATTTGTTACGCTTTTCTCTTATTAGCCTGTCTAATGTTAAAGAGGTGTCAGCCATGACTCTCCATGGTGAGCAGGAAAAGGGTCACCTCTCTTCCTGTCCCTACGGCAGCAATCCATCTGCTTTTATCAGTTCTTTTGGACCTGGAGTTTCTACTCCTACCACAAAGTCCTCAAAGGCAAAGCTCATGCCCTTGCCTGTACCCGCTCCACAGCCTCTGCCATGAGTCTGATTCCTCATTTCCCCTTGAGTTACTACCCTTGGTTAGGTGGAGGTTTATGCTCCCTACTCTGGCTTCTCATATGGAACCACCTGATGGTCTGAATTTCAATTAAACATTCCTACTTCTCTGGACCTACCGTTTCTTTAACTTCCCATCCTCCTCTAACACACACACACAATCCTCCCTTTTCTCCTTTTAGGGGTATTTTCAACATGACAAAATGGGAAAGCCCCCATCAAAGAGAAAGGAGGTAGAAGTTCTGAGTCACATGCCTGCAATCGACCAGCTGTGTAACCTCTGGCAATAACTTAGCTCCACTGACCTTGCTTACTTCCTATGTAAAATAGGGATAGGAATTCCCTTTGCCACCTACTGCCAGCTACTTCAAAACAGGTTATATAAATGACAGTGTTTTAAAACTACAAAGACCTGAACTAACAAAAGGGATCCTTTAGGCTGGGCATGGTGGTGCACACCTGCAATCCCAGCAACTTGGGAGGGAGGCTAAGGCAGTGGGATTGCAAGTTCAAGACCAGCCTCAGCATCTTAGTGAGACCCTGTCTCAAAATAAAAAAAATGTAAAAAGAGCTGGAGAGCTGGCTCAGTAGTAGAGTGCCTCTGGGTTCAATCCCTCGTATTACAAAAAAGAAAGAAAGAGAGAGAGAGAGAGAGAGAGATCATTGATCAGAAAAATGTGCTTGCCTCCTATAAATCTGCAACTTTTAAGAACTCGGCCTGTTCCCATACCCCTTGTTCAAAAATTTTCTCAAGGAAGCTGCCAGCGATCAGGATTTCCTCTTTTATTTCCCTCTTAAATAAATCAAATATGAACCTGCAGGAGGAAGAACCTTCAGGACAATACAGCTGGGGCTCAGCAGCATGTGAAGATGTCCTTCTGTTCCCCTTCTTGGGACACTTGGGGTTGAACCTACAGAAGCCATAAGCAACTCAACACAAGCTGCGTTTGTGTGGCCTGCCCGGCACACTCACACAACACTATTGTTCTCCTCACAGCCTCACAACCAGCGCTCTTCAGCTAACAAAGTAGTTTGAATCTCATCTTTCAGAATAAAATCTATTACTAAGCCTGCCTCCTGCCTCCTGCTCTGAACATCCTCAAGCTGCTGCTTAGAAAAGTGACTGAGTTTGTGAGCCTCCTGCCAAAAATTTTTCTAAGGAGGTCCATTGTTAAAGACCCTGAAATATATTTGGAGAGACAACCCAGAACCACAGAGCTTGCCTGTCAGTGGCAAGTAGGACAAATACATCAGAACAAAGGCATCAGAGCATCAGAGCTGGTTGTTTAACGCCCGGATTTTCAGGAGTCCAGTGCTCCCCATACAAGATATTAAAAACACAACTATGGGGCTGGGGCTGAGGCTCAGTGGTAGAGCGCTTGCCTTGCATGTGTGAGGCACTGGGTTTGATCCTCAGCATCACATAAAAATAAAGAAAGATATTGTATGTCCATCTACAACTAGAAAAATATGTTTAAAAAACCAAAAAACTATGAACAAAAATCACCGAAAACAAGCTGGGCACAGTGGTACACACCTATAATCCCAACACTTGGGAGGCTGATGCAGGAGGATCATGAGTTCAAGGGCAGCCTCAGCAACTAAGCCAGGTCCTAAGCAACTTTGTAAGACCCTGTCTCAAAATAAAAAATAAAAAGGGCTGGGGGAATGTAGCTCAGTGGTAAAGCAACCCTGAGTTCAATCCTGGGTATTAAAAAAGAAAAAAAAAAAAAGGGCTGGGTGTAATAAAATGCCCCTTGGTTCAATCTCTAGTTTAAAAAAATAATAATAATGGAAAACAAACTGATAAAGTCTGTGCGGACAAGTCTGACATTTTTTTTATATCCTCTGGAGGAGTTACACTGTGCTTTGTGTGCTCAATAAGCTCCTACGCATTGTCAACATGTTATGTGCAGCTACCAGAGCCATACCCACTTCTTATCCTAGCAGATGAACCTTCTGACCCTCCCTTGATGCTATTTTATGGACTTGAAGCAAACTGAGATTAAAAGCATCTCCATTCATTTATAACTATAAACAGATACACTAGATCAAATTGTGGGGATGGGGGGCAGGGGAGTATACGTAGGAAAATAAGAACTATTTGCAATCCCAGAAACTAGAAATAATCACCATCAATATTTTGGTACATTTCTGTCCAGGGCTTTCTGAACCTATGGAAATATCTGCCAATGGTTGGGTGCCATGGCACATCCTGTAATCCCAGCGGCTCCAGAGGCTAAGACAGGAGGATCGCAAGTTCAAAGCCAGCCTCCGTAATGGTGAGGTGTTAAGTAATTTATTGAGACTCTGTCTCTAAATAAAATACAAAAAAGGGCTGAGATGTGGCTCAGTGGTTAAGTGCCCCTGAGCGCAATCCCCAGTCGTCCCCCCCCCTCAACCAAAGAAAGAAAGAAATATCTGAAAATGTAGAAGTGAAGTGATAGCCTTACATATTTTTAAATATAGTATTATGAGATGTCTGCTATCATTCAAATGAACATTTTTCCCCCAAATCCATGAACCTTCTCATATCAGTATGATCGTAATGATAATAATGATAATCCAAAGAAGAGATACCAACACTGTCATCATTTTTATCTGATCTCTTAGAACCATTAAAATTATTTCGAGCTCAAGTCTGTATGAATCTACCTGCAGACACAGTTTTGATAACTAACAAAAGTGATACAGTTAAGATAGTCTGACTGCTGTGGACTAGGTGGCCCGGATCTGTCACCAGTTTGCTGACTGGACACAAGAACAAACTCACCCACATCCTCTGGGAAACAGGTATTCAGATTAAACACAGTGCTGTGAGTCAAACATAGCAGAGTAGTGCCTGGGGCATGGCAGAGGCTCAAAATACTGTCATTTCCTTCTGTTCTCCTAACCTCACTTTCAGCTAGACCCCAGGTAAAATTCGTGTCCTCAGCTCTACATGCAGAAAATTGATTCTTGGGCGCAGGCAACCTCATCTGATGATTTTTATAAAAACATGCCACTATTGGTAAGTGGGGCTGGTTCTGGAAAAACAGTTATAAGCCACCTGGATTCCACAGTACTACATCAATAATGCCAACTTGTTATGTATACCTCTGGTTCTCAACATACGACCCCTAGACCATCTGGAACTCTGATTTACAAATTCACGGGTCTGACACCCAGTGGACCAGAAACTCTAGGAATGGGCTTGGGAAACCCTGTTAAGCTATCCAGGTGATTCTGATGAACACTAAAATTTGAATAACACCACTAAGGACTGCAATTCTAATGAAAATAAAATAAAAAAGTTAAACCCAGGGAGGAAAACAGTTAACACCATGCCTTTCCACTGAACTAATACTCCAATTCTCAGAAGCTTTCCAGTTAAAATTAACAGATATTATGCCAACTCCATGACCCATAAATAAATGGTCATTTAAAAAAAAGGGGGGTCTTGGACTGGGTTTGTGGCTCAGTGGCAGAGCACTTGCCTCACACATGTGAGGCACTGGGTTCCATCCTCAGCACCACATACAAACAAAATAAAGATATTGTGTCCACATATGACTAAAAAAAAATTAAAAATAAAAAAGGTCTTAGAATAACAATTTCCCTAGACCACAGCAGTCAGACTATCTTAACTGTGTCACTTTTGTTAGTTATCAAAACTGTGTCTGCAGGTAGATTCATACAGACTTGAGCTCGAAATAATTTTAATGGTTCTAAGAGATCAGATAAAAATGATGACAGTGTTGGTATCTCTTCTTTGGATTATCATGGGAAATATCATTATCATCCACCTAAAACATCAAAACAAAACTCTTCATCCTGGTTTGTACTTCTTCACCATTTCTACTATGCCTGGCATTTAGTCAGATGACAAATAATGCTAGGACTATTCTAGGTGCTAAGGAAACATCAGTGAATGTGAACCTTTGCAAGAAAGTGTGAACAGGACAGAAAAAAAGTGTCAGTTGGACTTTAAAATTAAAAACTTTCGTGCTTCAAAGGATACCATCAAGCAAGTGAAAAGACAGCTCACAGAAGAGAAAAAGTACTGTGAATCATATCTAAAAAGGGACTTTATACCTAGAATATATGAAGATGACTTACAACTCAATAATAAGAAGCAATGCATGTTAAGCCAGGCATGCTGGTGTATGCCTGTAATCCTAGCTGTTTAGGAGGCTGAGGCAGGAGGATTGCAAGTTCAAAGCCAGCCTCAGCAACTTAGCAAGACCTTGTCACAAAATAAAAACTAAAAAGGGATGGAGATATAGCTCAGTGGTTAGGCACCCCTGGGTTCCATTCCTGGCTAAAAAAAACCAAAAAAGACAATCCAATTTTATTAAAGGGCAAAGGATATGAATCTACACTGCTCTAAAGGTACACCAACAGTCAATAAGCACATGGAAAGATGCTCAATACTGTCAGCCGTCAGGTAAATGAAAACCAAAACTATTAATGAGAAACCATGTTACACCCACCAGGATAGCTAGGATTAAAAGGCCAGATAATAACACATGCTGGCGAGGATGTACAGAAACAAAAACTCTTGTATATCACTGTGGTCATATAAAATGGTGGTGTTACTTGGTAAAACCATCTGGCAGTTTCTTAGAAAATTAAAGGCAGCCAGGCACAGTGGCGCACACCTGTAATCCTGATCGCTCAGGAGACTGAGGCAGGAGGATCGAAAGTTCAAAGCCAGCCTTAGCAATGGCAAGGCACTTTTAGCAATTCAGCGAGACCCTGTCTCTAAATAAAATACAAAAATAGGGCTGGGGATGTGGCTCACTGGTTGAGAGGCCCTGAGTTCCAATACCTGGGACTAAAAAAAAAAAAAAAAAAAAAAAAAAGCTAAACACAGAACAGCTATATGACCCCAAAACTCCTATGTATATGCTCAAAATAACTGAAAACATATGTTCCCACAAAATATTGTACATAAAGGTTCACAACAGCATATTCATATTATTCATAAAAGCCAATAACTGGAAACTACCCGAAGGTCTGTCAACTAATGAATAGATAAACAAAATATGGTACTGTCATGGTTTGAGTGCTTGTCCCCCAGAATGCATGTGCTGGAAGCTGGACTCCCAGTGCACTGGTGTTGGGAGTGAGGCCTAGTGAGAGGTACCGGGGCCACGGGGACAGAGCCCTGACAAACAGATTAATATTGTTACCATGGGAGTGGGTTAGTTCCTGCAAAAGAGGGTGGCTCTACAGTGAGTCTGCCCTCATGCTCTGTCTCACACACTCACTGGTCCTTTCACCTTCTGCCATGTTATGACACAGAGTGAAGACCCTCACCAGATGCTGCCCTTGGACTTCCCAGAACCAAGAGCTGAAAAACTTCTTTCCTTTATAAATTGTCTTGTCTGCAGTATTCTGTTATAACAATCCAAAATGGAACTAAGACACCTACCATAGGACAGTATTCACACCTAAAAAAGGAATCAAGTACTGAGTGACAACATGCCACAGCACAGGTGAACCTTGAAAACAGGCCAAGTGAAAGAAGCCAGTCACAGAAGGCCACATATTGCATAAGGTCATTGACAGGAAATGTGAAGACTAAGCAAATAAGGCTGGGGGGATGTAGCTCAGTGGTAGAGCGCTGGCTTAGCATGTGTGAGCTCTAGGTTCAATTCCCAGCATTGCCCCCTCCAAAAAAAAAATCTCTAGTGATAGAAAGTAGATTAGCAGTTGCCCGGGGCTGGGGAGCCACAGGAGTCCATTGGAGGTGACTACTAAAAGGTACAGGTCTCTTTTCAGTGTGATGAAAATGTTTAAAAAATTGACTATGTCAATGGTTGCTCAACAATGTGAATATACTAGAGACCACTGAACTGTATGGCCTGTGGATTGCATCTCAGCAGAGCAGTTAAAAAAAAAAAAGCTGGCAAAGCTTAGAAGACAAAGATGAGAGGCAATGACTACTATATTTCATAAAGGACACTGTAATCATAAATCCTGGTGTCACACTGAGGCGGCTGAAGCCAGAGCATGATGGCAGAAGAGCCCCATACTTGGATGAGCTCTAAACACAGGCTGTGGATGGAGAGCTATAAAACAGATCAACAATTTGTGTCGTGCTGTCACTACAGGAAGTAAGCATGCTCTCCATTCAGGTCCAAGGGGAAATCACACACTCGGAGCGGCCCAGCTTCCAGGGAGCAGGCGATGCCATGGTGAAGTCACTGTTAGAGAAGATTCCTATGGGGGACAGGGTCACATTATGAAAGTAGACCTGGGGAAGGGTGAGGTGGGCAGCCACCTGGGGCTCCAAGCTAAAAAGACTCACAATCTCAAGCAAGCTCATTAACTGGCAGACATCATAAATAGCAACCCTGTGTTGATGGAAACGCATGTCTCATTCATCCTTCAATTTGCAAGACCAAAAAAAAAAGGTTAAAAACAAGCCTTTTGGGGAGTAATGGACTGTGCATTCCCTATGACCCTGGGATTTTGCAACTAGGCATGTTCAGGTAGTTCCCAGGAGCACTGTCCACTGTTCCCAAGGGCACTACAGTGAAAAGTCAGAAACTACACCAGTGTCCACTCCAGAGAACACGTACACTCATTTCCATGAGCCTGCAAGGCTCTGGACATTGGTAGGATCCTGGGAGTAGACTTTTCCTCCTTTCTCTCCTCCCTCTGTCCACACCTAGGGACCTGGGGCAGCTGGAGTCAGTGGTGTGGGACCAGCATGTCTGTAGTAATGGTGGCCTTGCCTCCTCTGTGTAGTCTCCTCCCTCCGTTCTTCCTATTCACGGCACAGGCTCTAGCTTCGCAGAGTCACTTGGCAGATTCACCTTCCCCAACACCCCTTGAGCATCAAGTGAAGGAAGAGCACTAGGCCAGGCACTGTGGCTACCCAGAGAGTTAGACCCAGAAAGTCAGCGGGGGCAGGTGGAGGTAGACAGGCAGTGTAGATGGACTGGCACAAAGCAGGGCGGGGGAACATAACCTAAGGCACATGCACTGCAGAAGGGCAGGAGCAATTGACAAACGTGAGAAAAGGGGAGGTCAAGAGAATTTCCAATTTCTCATTCATCCCAGGATGGATTAGTGAGAACCCTGATGCCTTCAGTTGCTGCAGCTTTTATTCTTTCCATCAGAGGTTGAATTTCCCAATTCACAGTCCTTCCTCCCTGCATCTGCAAGGAAATGCTAGTTCACCCTAGTTCAGTGACAGAGGGGAGAGTTGTCATTGCCTAGAAGATCAGCAGGCTCAGCAGTGAGTCCTCTGGGAAGCAGATCCAAAGCTGGCCCTGGCTCACAACCTCGGGCAAGTTCATCTGCCCAAGTCTTGGTTTCCTCGCCTCCACAACCGTAATCATCAGCACAACAGGAATAAAGTAACAGCACCCACCAAAGAGGGCCCTTAAGAAGATTAAACAAGACAGTCTATGCTCAGCACAGCGGTTGACACCAACCAACACTATATAGTTAGAAGCCAAATAAAAATCTTCAGTAAGCTAGGCCTGGGCACCTCCAACTCCCCGACACTTATTAGTTTACAAATCGGTCTCCCTGCTCAATTCCTTAAGGAGAGCAATGTCATCCTTTTCCCCTTTCTGGGACCACACTCAACCCTGCTCTGCATGCACAGGACATGTTCATGAAGGACTGTGAAGACACAGCAAAGGGGACTTCATTAACCTAAGTCATAGGAATCAGGCAGCCACTGCTGTCTGGTTTTCAGGAAGCTGCTGAGGGGTGAATCTGGCCACAGAAGTTCATAAACTCCCTCCAGCAGGCAGCAGGGTGGGCACCCTCCTTTCCACTCCCCATGTTCATTTTTTGCTTCCCCTGCAAACCAACGGAATAAGGACAGGAAATAACCTGTACTTTTCTCTTCCAGACCTAATAAGCTTGAATTTTAAGCTACCAACCTTACACTTTCCCATTTGCTTCTATCTTCATCTGTAATTTGGGCCTCGACCCTGGTTTTAATTAGATGCCCCGGCAAGCTGAGCAAAATCACATGCACTTAGGGAGGGGACATCAAGAGCTATAGGAGACACCCACAGCCACAGGAAAGGCTGTGACTCCAGCTCTGATGTGACCGTACTTTGAACACCAAGGAAAAAGTTTATTATGGACTGCACTATGGAACCCTGCAAACTCATGTTGACATCCCCCCCCCCAACCCGGTACCTCAGAATGGGCCTGGAAACAGTGTCTTTAAGGAGGTAATGGACTCCAAATGTTGTCCATATGGTAAGCCATAATCTAATAGGACTGCTGTCTTCATAGGAAGAGGCAGTCATGACATGGAGAGTCGGAGAAGACAGCCATCTATAAGGAGACACCTAGGAAAGAACCAACCCTGCCCACACTGTGATCTCAGATTTCAAACTGCCAGTATTGTAAGAAAATAAATTTCAGCCAGGTGTGGTGGTGCCTGCCTGTAATCCCAGTGGCTCAGGAGGCTGAGGCAAGAGGATTACAAGTTTAAAGCCAGTCTCAGCAAATTAGTGAGGCCCTAAGCAATTTAGTGAGAACCTGTCTCTAAATAAAATATTTAAAAAGGGCTGGGGATGTGGCTCAATAGTTAAGTGCCCCTGGGTTCAACCCCTAGTACCTAAATAAAAAAATAAAATTAGCAGGTTGTGGTGGTGCACACCTGTAATCCCAGAGGCTCAGGAGGTTAAGACAGGAGGATCACGAGTTCAAATCCAGCCTCAGCAACAGTGAATGATTAAGCAACTCTGTAAGACCCTGTCTCTAAATAAAATAGAAAACAGGGATGGGGATGTCTCTCAGTAGCTGAGTGCATCCCAAAAATTTAAAATTAATTAGTTAATTAATTTTAGTCGGTGGCACTTGGTTATGGCAGCCAGAGAAAAGTAATACAAAACCCATTTTCAGAGTCAAGAAAACCAATACTAACTAAGTCATTGGTAGTAGAACACAACGGGAAAATGGGAAGTAGCTTTCCCACATCTAGGTCCGGAGTGCCACTCAGTCGGACAGAACCTGCAGAATCAACCAAATGTACTTTTCACCCCAAGGTCTTACCACATTTTCTGGCAGCTTGTGTCCAGGGAGATATTTGACATTTTCATGGTCATTATTTATGATGTCTGTCAGTTTTCTCCCATTGACTGTTTCCTCAAAGACCCACATCTTGACTGTGGAGGCAAACTTCTGTAGTTTCTTGACATTATTACCAATTATTTTTGCAACAGCTGAACCCCTACAAAAAAAATGGTGGAGGGAAAAAAATAAATTCATTGGACAGAAGACATAAAGCACTCAATCAAAATTCAGAAGACCTGTGTTTTGATTCTGACTCAAGCCCTGAGCTTGTTTGTGCAAGACCGGATGTGTATTGGCCACAAGCCACTTGGAACTTAGCTATTCTCACCTGGAAAGATCACCATGGGGATCATCAGGAGAGCCCCAGAATTTGGTACAAGGTCAAACAGTACCACCCCTTGAAACCAGTAAGAACCAAACTATCTTGGATCAGTGTTCACAAGCAGAAGAGAAATACACCTAAAAGCATGAACTTGACACTAGAGGGTTTGTGGAGGAGCCTCCAAGGAAAATAAGGCTATATTTCAAACTCATCCAAGAGATTAAAATGTGGCCACTGTGAAATAAACTGTGTTCCCTCATGAACTGCAACAGACCCACGGTAGAACCATGATGGCAAGACAAGAACCTGAGTGGATTCCAGAAAAGGGACAAAGTAAGAGTGCAGGGCCCTGATCCCCAAGTAGTAATGACCCCTCCACCTCCCCTCTTACCCCCCCACCCCTCCAGGCATCCAGGTAACCTTCAGCCCCCAAGCTCCTTTCTTTCTGCATCTCTGTTCAGCTCTAATGATGGATAGCCTCTGCACAGGACATAGGGAAGTGAAGGAACCTATCTAGTCAACACCAGTTCTTAAGACAGCTGTGGCTGCAGGCAGAGGGGGCCAGGCAGGCAGGCACCTGGGCCCTGCAGCTGGTAGAATCCTATGACCGGGTAGGTGGGCGCTTGATTCCAGCTGAGCTGATCAACTTTCACCTGCAGCTTAAGAAAGGGCTTGTTTCTTGGGCAGCCTTCCCAGTGTGAGGAGTAAATGGAAGAAGGTTGTAAAGAGCAAATTCAAGTGTTAGGGCATTTATTATTTTTTCTAACAATTATTATGGAATAAGGAGTGATAATTATGGGGCGATTGGCAAGCTTAGCTGATGTGGAAGAATATACTGGAGATGTTTATCCTTACTACCCCCCATAAGTCTATTATTTAACTCAGCCCTAATTCATCTCAGCAGAGTGTGTGTGTGTGTGTGTGTGTATGTGTGTGTGTGTGTGTGTGTGTGTGTGTGTGTTGGGCGTGGGGGGTCTGGGGATTGTTGGATCCAGGGGGCACTGTACAACTGAGCCACATCTTCAGCTCTTCGTATTTTTTGTTTGACACAGAGTCTACTAAGTTGCCCAGGCTGTCCTTGAACTTGAGACCCGCCTGCCTCAGCCTTCCAAGTCATTGAAATTCCAGATATGTGCCACCACCCCCTGGCATCTCAGCATTTTGATCTCTGTGCTTTAAGAAACATAAAAATTCTAATAATTCTAACATAGATTATAATTATTTTCCCTTTCCTGAGACAGAATACATAAACTAAACCACAGGGCCTCGACTTTGGCTACCCACTAGAATTACCCAGGAGAATTACCCTGGGTCCCAGGCCACACCCCAGAGCAGTGAAACTGGCACCTCCAGGATGTGGTTCTCAAACTCCCTGGTGACTCCACATGTACCTGGGGCTGAGAAGTGCTGTTCTGCACAACGATTTAGAACTCCGATGCCCTCTTCCCTCACGAAAGAATGGCTGTAAATGCCAAGGCTAGGCAGTGGTACCTGATTCCATGCCAGCAGGATGGCTCACTAGATAAATACCTGTTGATTCAATTCTCCTCCTGACACTTTGCAGAAAGGAGCCAGGAATCTCTCCACCAGCACTGTCGCCTCCATGCTAATCTTGGAAACTGCTGCTTACTATTCAGGGAGACAACAGCTCGGTGCATAGTGTTCCCTGGCGTCAAGGAACTTCCACAAGGTCAAAGAGAACGCGTGGGACTGTGGGAACCTGGTGCGCTGCGCGGGTTACCTCTTCTGAGGGATGGGAAGGAAAGGCTTCACTTTCCTTATGGGTCAAATAGAGCCATGGGAGTGTTTGGGAGGAAACTGAGTCTACTTCTATGTAATATACACTCTTCTAAAAGTATTTTACTGGGGTTGGGGCTCAGTGGTACAGTGCCTAGGGTATGTAAGGCTCTGGATTCAACGGCCAGGACCACACTGAAAAAAAAAAAACCAAAGCTCAGTCCACAAAGGTGGCTTGTGAGTGAATTGTTGTCGGGGGGCCGCCATGAACAGGAGCTGAGCATGTGCCCTTAGCCTTGACTGATGGAGGTGTGGAACTGGCTTCAATCATGCAAAAGCAAGCTCAGCAAGGAATTAACAGCTCTGGGAGTGGGTGTCACCCAATGGGACTGGACTATACTCCCCCTGAAGCCCAATCCCTGGCCTCATTTGGATGGAACTTTCTAGAGTATCTTCCCCCCCAAAAATAGGGTTTCAAGCGTGCGCTCGCTCTCTCTCTCTCTCAGCAAATCACCATGGCTGGGGTTCCGCAGTCAGGCATGAGGGTCCATCCCTGAGTCATGGGTGTGAGCAGCCAATTCTACACCTGGCCCAGCTCATTCAAAGCACCAAATGACAGGCAGAGCAGGGGATGGTCCCCCGCAGGTCTTTGATTGAATCCAGTGTTTTCCAAAGTGAGAAATGGGAATCATAGCCCCACAGGCTTAATGCTACACAGACACGTGATCCAAATGACACTCACTCACTTGCCTGTATCAAGGCTCACGGTCCTCCTGGGAGTGCACCGCCTGTCTCAATCTGAGTGCTAGAGATGTGCTACCACCTCTCTGGCATGAACCCACCTCTTCCCAACCTCCCTTTTTCACAAAGCCTGAAGAGGCCTGGGTCTGAGCCTTGGCAGGTGGTACTATCTGGCAGGATACTAGTAACACGTTTGTTTTCATGCTACCAGGATTTTTTGCATGTTGTTACCTTCTACTTCCAGTATTTACTACAGTGCCCTAAAGTATTCTTTTAAAGTAAACTTCCAAGAAAGTATATACTAAGCAAATAACATTATGGAAGTTTATTCCAACTGAACCCACTTACTCTGATCTTGCCTCCTATCACATAAGCAGGTGTTGCCCCCAGGTGGGCCTTACCTGGGGAAAGGGTGGAAAAGCCTTGTAGGAAGGCCTCTGGAGCAAAGATCGGTAGCCAGGGAGTAGCAGAACTACAAGAGACTCAAGTCTGCGGCTGGGGTTGTGCCTCAGTGGTAGAACACTTGCCTAGTATGTGTGAGGCACAGGGTTCAATTCTCAACACCACATATAGACAAAGGTCCATTAATAACTAATAAAAATATTTAAAAAAAAGAGACTCAAGTCTGCTGATGGCCAGTCCTGGGTCTTTACACAGAGCCATGAAACCACATTACCTATGACAGCATGAATTACCTCAAACCCCAAGGAATACCCTAATTCATAACTTCTATAATGCTATGCAAATGAAACTTAAAAGCATCTTGCAAAAGTGTGTATTTGATCTTACTTCAGCTGGGCGTGATAGTGCATGCCTGTCATCCCAGCAATTCAGAAGTCTGAGGCAGAAGGATCACAAGATCAAGGCCAGCTTGGAAAAATTTAGTGAGACCCTGTCTCCAAAATAAAAAAAAAAAATGGCTGTGGATATAGCTCAGTGGCAGAGGATCCCTGGGTTCAATCCCTAGTGTTGCAAATTAAAAACAACAACAACAACAACAAAAAAAAAAAACACAACAGTTCTTCTTTATCACAATCCACAAGGGAAGTGAACATCTTGCCTGTTTTACAGATGAAGAAACTGAGGCTCAGAGAGCAATAATAAGTTACCCAAAGTCATGCTGTCTCCCTACAGACTCTGGACTCTGTTTCCAAAGTCCACACTTCCGAATTTATATTTGCCCTGATGTAAAGCAGAGTCATTTACTGATGCAGTCTGGATGCCCTGAAGGTGCAGGAATTCAAGGGAAGAAAAGCAGACAAGTCTCAGCCCTCAGGGAGCTTGAAGACTGATAAATGGAGATTGATGATATTCCAGCACAGTGACTAATGTGGCCAATAAGCGGGTGACGTGGTGACACTGTCAGGCCATTCAGAGGAACCTGGGAGAGAGTGCAGCTAGGACACAACTCTGAAGGCTAGGTGGGCCTCACCTAGGGAGGCCAGTACAAAGGTCGCAGCAGGAGAAGGCTGGGGCTTATCTTCTGCTGTGACAAACAACAGCAGTTGCTTTCACCTAGAGCCAACTCCTCCAGGGTGGAGGGGAAGGGGGAGGGGCAGAAAGGAAGGAATAGAAGGAGGAGCCATCAGAAGGAGAAAGGGAAGGTTAAGGACCCTAGGAGGGAGGAGGAGTCAGAAGCAGAGGGGGACAGGGAAGGACAGGCAGGAGGAAGGAAACAGAGAGGGGAAGAGCAGGTGGGATTGCAAGAGGAGGGAGAGGGAGGTGAAGAAAAGGGCAAGGAGATGGTAAGAGGTGAGAAAGGGACAGGGTGGACAGAACAGCATTGACCAGGCATCCACTAGGGATCACGCACTATTTCAAACACTTCACCCAGCTGTTCTTGTTAGCATGGTGGTGAGTACCCCGCCACTTTACCCATCTATCCACATTCTCTGTTTCACACCTCACCACCGCTGAGGCAGGTACTGTTATTACTCCCCCTGCCCTGAAGAAAAGGAAGCAAGGAGACCACACAGGTGGTTCATGGAAGAAGAGATTCACATCCCAAAGTGGGTCTCCACTGCTTTCCCTCTTCCACCCTGGGTCCCAACTACAAGGACACCAGCCCCTAATCTCCAGCTTGACAAAGCCCCAGCTGACCCCCAGGCCATTCACTTTGTCCTTATTCTTCCCTCCCACTCCTAAAAAGGTCTATTTCAGGGGCTGGGGTTGTGGCTCAGTAGTAGAGTGCTTGCCTAGCATGCGTGAGGCACTGGGTTGCATCCCCAGCACCATATAAAAAAAAAAAAAAAAACTAAATAAAGGTATAGTGTCCATTTACAACTAAAAAAATGTTAAAGAAAAGTGTGTGTGTGGGGGGGGTATATTTCAATCAGGCTGAGGATCCAATCATTAGCCAAAGAATGGCCACTTATCTAGTCAGACAAAACTCAATAGAATTTCAGTGGCCTAGCGGGGCATGGAGATCCCAGCGACTCTGGAGGCTGAGACAGGAAGATTGCAAGTTTGAGACCAACCTCAGCAACTTAGCAAAGCACTAGGCAGCTTAGGGAGACTCTCAACTGAAAAAAAAAATTAAAAAAGGGCTGTGGATGTAACTCAGTGATAGAGCACCCCTAATTCAATCCCCAGTACAAAACACAAGAAAGAATTTGGTGGCCCATGCACTTTCGGGGGTGCAGAATCTTTTGAGGCCAGAAAGGACTCTCCTTTTACAAAACAGGAAATAAAGGTCCGGGGAGGTGAGTCAGTAAGGGCTCACACATTCCATGCCTTTGTCTCTCCGGGAGCTGATTTGAGGGATGGTTCCCTGGGCAAGAGGGTGGTCAATTTTGGTTTAAGTAACATCTCCTCTTTCACTCCTATGAGCAATGCATGAAAGAAGAAAAAAGAATTATGAATAACCTCACCACCAAGGCAGAACCACTGTTAACATTTTGTGTAATTCTTTATAGTTAAAGGGCTTTTAAAGTACAATCAAATGCCAGAGTCTATGATGCAAATGTAAAAAAAATGAAATATTAAAAATAGGTTCGGCTTGGGGAATGTTTATTTGATCTCCAGATAGGGAAGCTTTCTAAGCTTGGAATCAAAAGAAGAAACCACAGAGAAAAAAAGATCAATGAACAACTTCACTGACAGAAAAGCAGGGAGACAAAAAAGAAGGCCTTCTATCTACCAAAATTCAAACTGCAGAGGAAAATGCTTCCCATAGAAAGATACATTTAGAAAAAAAAGCAAGACGCGAAATTGTGATCATTTACAATTAATAAATACATCACCTCCTACTCATTAGACTGGCTACTATCAAAAATAGAAAAAAAAAACAAGTTTGGATGAGGATGTGGAAAAATCAGAATCCTCATGCACTTCACTACTGATAAAACTGTGCAGTGCTGCAGCTGCCGTAGGCAACCGCATGATAAATCCTCAAAAGATTAAAAACAGGGCTGGACGCAGTGGCACATTCCTGTAATCCCAGCTGCTCAGGAGGCTGAGGCAGGAGGATACCAAGCTCAAAGTCAGCCTCTGCAACTTAGCAAGGTCCTAAGCAACTCAGAGAGACCCTGTCTCTAAATAAAATACAAAAAAAAAAAAAAAAAAAAGCGGTGGGGGGGGAGTTGGGGATATGGCTCAATTGTTAAGCATCCCTGGGTTCAATCCCCAGTACATTAAAAAAAAAAAAAAAAAAAAAAGAATTAAAAATAGAATCACCACATTACCCAGTCCTCCTACTTCTGGGAATAGACTCAAGAGAACTGAAAGCAGATACTCAGATATTTGAAACCATGTTCATGGCAGAATTATTCACAACAGCCAAAAGGTAGAAGCAATCCAAGTAAGTGTCCATCAACTGATAAATGGACAGACAAAATGTGGCATATAGGGTGTATAAATGGCACATTATTCAATCCTAAAAAGGAAATTGTGACACATGCTAAATATATATGAGCCGTGAATACATTATGCTAAGTGAGATAAGCCAGGCACAGAAGAGCAAGGAATTTAATTTAAGGAATCTACTTACAGGACCGCTTATTTGAGTACTAGAATGGTCAAATCACAAGGACAAAGTTTCAAGGCAGTTGCCCAGTGCTGGAGGGACAGTGACAGGAGGAACTGTTGTTTAATGAATATCCAGTTTTAGTTCTGCAAGATGAGGAGAGTTCTACAGGTGGGTTGTGTAACAGTGTGAACGTACTGAACTACACTCAAAGCACAGTTAAGATGGGAAACTTTATATTGTGTATACCACAATTTAAAAACCCCCATTAAAGGGACTTCAAGAAAACACACAAGAACTAGCATAGAACCTGGTCTGTAATGAGGCTCTACTCAAAGTGTAGTTCATGGACCAGCAGCAAAAGCATCCCTAGGAGATTGTTAGAAATGTCACTCAAGATCTGCCCCTTTAGTGGATATGGAGTTACATGCCTTTAAGCCCAGAGTCTGAGACAGGAGGATCTCAAGTTTGAAGCCAGCCTTAGCCACTAAGCGAGACACTGTCTCAAAATAAAAAAATAAAACCGGCTAGGGATGTGGCTCAGTGGTTAAGTACTTCTGGGTTCAATCTCCCTGGGTCCAACTTAAAATATCAGACAGAGTCCATCACCCCATATTATCCATATTATCTATAATAATTTATCCATAATACCTTCCTAATACTTGCTTATTACAAAGCAAAAAATTAAATAAGAAAAGAAATAAGATCTGCCACTTTAGAATCTGTACCACAGCCCCATCTTCAAGAGACCCACATGCATATTAAAGTTGGAGAAGTGCGGAGGAAGCATATCACTTTCCTGTTCATGCTATCACCTTTCTACTTGTACCTGATACAAGCCAATGTTATCTTCTCACTTTTCTTTACTTTTCCAATATAGACAGGTATCACTGAAGTTTGCTAACATGGTAATTATAAGTCATTCTTGTCTTTTGGATGTTCCAACAGAACCCCCCCACACCCCGCCCCAATCCAAAGCAGATGAGTTTCAGCAGGTCCCAAGGTCTGTTAGCCAATCCAAAAAAAAAAAAAAAAAAGCAAGCTAGAGGAGGCATTGAAATCCAGATACCTTCTAAGTCTCACTTTAGCAAATATTTATTTCCATGTTTCCTTCAGAGCACTTTCGATGGGCCACACCTCAATCAGCTTGTTCTAAAACACCTACCATGACCTGTTCAGCCATGCTATCAACTCCACATACCATGGAGAAAATGGTCACCCGAGACATTGCAATTGTCAGGTGAATTCATATTAGAACCACAGGCACAGGTAGCCTGAGATTCACCCCCACCCCCAACAAGAGCAACCTACAGCACTGTGGGGAAAATCTAAGTCATGGTCTCATGAACTGGCTCTAGGGTCCCACTGTTAAGCATGAATGGCAGAGAATCACCTTGTCCCCGGTGGACAAGCAGATTCTACAGCTTTGCCCAGGGTTTGTGGATAAGCACAGTCTGCTGGCCCATCTATTGATCATGGAAAAGAACCAAACAGTGTAAATTCTAACAGCCACCTGGCACCTGCTCCCTGTTGACACAATAACCGGATGACAGACTGCATGCCCCTGCCCTCAGAGAATCACTAGAAACTGTTTCCAAAGCACACACTGGAGTTTCAGTGATGCAAAACTTCAGTTTTTAAACCTGAGCCCTATCTCAGATGTGCTGGGTAATCCAGAGCAAATCAACCTCTTTTCTGCATATATTTCTAATCCCTCTGCAGCTAGGATGCCTCCCTCTACCTTCCTAATATTGCTTATTACGAAGCAAAAAATTAAATAAGATATCACATTAAATCATTTTCATGTGTTTCTAATAGTTCTGGCTCTTACCACTATCTTTACAGATATAAGAGTATAAGGTGATTCACTGTAGAACTGTTAAAAACAATACCCAAATGTCCAAATCAGGAGACTGGTTAAACAAAGGAGTAGCCATACCTGGGAATATAACTATAAAAAAAAAAGAATGAGAGCCGGGCACAGTGGTGCACGCCTGTAATCCCAGCTACTCAGGATGCTGAAGCAAGAGGATCTAAATAAAGTTCAAGGTCAAACTGGGCAACTTGGCAAAACCCTCTCTCAAAATTAAAATTTTTTAAAAAGGGCTGTAGATGTTGGGTAGAACACTTTCCTAGCATACAGGAGGCTCTGGGTTCAATCCCCAGTACAAGAAGAAAAAAAAAAAAAAAGAATGAGATGTTTTCTGTGTACAAATATGGAAAGATCTCCAGAATAGTTAAATGTAAAATCAAGGAGAAAAGCAGTGTGTGGAGCTCTGTGGTCCAATGTATTAGCTACATGGATTATTAAACTTTAATTTGAATATAAATTTTCATAATTAACATTTAAATTTAGTCCCCGTAGTCACATTTCAAGTAGGCTAAGTTTCAACTACTCCACCACTTCGTAGCTGTAAGTCCTGGACATGACCTCTGCATGCATCAGACTTCTCATCTATACAAGGATGGTAACAATACCCACTACTGTGAGCATTAACTTAGAAAATACACAATGAGGTTGGAACTCCTGGCCACTGGAAAGGGCTCAACAGTCCTAATCACTGACACTTGGTGGGCCAAAGCTAAGTTTGAACTAGTTGTGTTAGAGTCTCCAGATGGGTTCTACTTTGGTAAAAGTAATTTAATCCAAGTGTTACTAAATGTTAGTAGTAAAAATTTTGGTAGTAGTAAATTTGTCCAAGCTAATTTAGCATAGTTGCAGCCCATCCCCACCCCAAGCCCACCTCTAATCTTGCTATCAAGAGATTCCAGCTTGCCAAAGCTGCTCTCTGAGAATTCTTCTCCACACAGAAGTCTATGTGGCCACCACTCACCCACTACAGCCAGCACTTGAGATGAAATACACAGAGATTGGAAGTCCTGAAATCTCAAGTGCCGTCATTGCTGGTCTTGGCTCTGAAGAACACCATCAAGTTACCCGCAACTCATAGGAGTTCATTATGAGCAGGTTACCTTAAGATTTATTATTTAAGTTGGGTGTAAGAGCATGCCTGTAGTCCTAGCGACTGGGGAAGCTGACATAGGAGGATCCCAAGCTCTCCAGTCTGTCTCAGCAACTTAGCAAGACCCTCAACAACTTAACGAGAGTGTGTCTCAAAAAAAATAAGATCGGGGGCTGGGGATGTGGCTCAAGCGGTAGCGTGCTCGCCTGGCATGCGTGCGGCCGGGGTTCGATTCTCAGCACCACATACAGACAAAGATGTTGTGTCCGCCAAATAATAAAAAATAAATATTAAAATTCTCTCTCTCTCTCTCCCTCTCTCTCACTCTTTAAAAAAAAAAAAAAAAAAGAAAGAAAAAAGATCGGATGCCTTAAAAAAATAAATAGTAAGCCAGGTGTGGTGGTGCACACCTGTAATCCCCGTCAATCAGGAGGCTGAGGCAGGAAGATAGCAAGTTCAAGGGCAGCCTGAGCAACTTAGCTGTCTCAAAATAAAAAGTAAAAAGGGCTGAGATGTAGCTCAGTGGTAAAGCACCCCTGGGCTCAATCCCTGATATCCAAAAAAAAAAAAAAAAAAATTAGACCAGTACAAATGTGAACCATTGTTCCAGGTAGAATATAAATGCATGGTTACCTGCCTACATGATAATGCAAATTTATCCATAATAATTTCTAAAATTTATATTAGTGTTTGTCAACAACCTACAAGGGTAAGAACCAAGGAGACTGGTCTATGCAAGATATTTCCTACCAATGGGCAAATCCACTAAAGAAACCCAAGTACGAAGGTTCAAATAATCTTAGACAAAAGGCTCTAGATGCTTGAGGATACTTTCCCATCACGCTGGGGATAGCTAAGTGAATGACTCATTTCATCTGGGGATATTTCTGTACAGATAGCCATTGATCAAGCTTTTTTTTTTTTTTTTTTTTTTTTTTTTTTTTTTTAAGGTCAGAGCTTTCCAGAGATGGAGAAACAAATTCTAGGGGCCTTTGGTTCTTTTTGCTTGTAACCCATGCAAACCACTTCCTCTTCTCAGCACTGGGAAAACCAGGCAGAAACAATCAAATGTGGAGAATGCCATTTTCTGGGGGACATACCCATGCAGCTGGGGAGGTACTCTGGCTGTGATGATGGGAAAGAAACTATTTTTCTACCTAAGACAGTATTTCTCAAACTGGGTTATGCAGATTCTAAAAATGAAAGAAACACAGGGGAAAAAAATGAAAATATCATAGTCCATCCCCCCAGGAACCTCTCTCATTGTGAAACATGTTTCCTGTAGTATGTGAAGTGTTCTGGGTCATGGTGTAAATTTTATGTCAGTTCGTGGTACCATGAATCTCCTAAATGAAGACCGGGAAAGCACCTGACCTAATTGTGACAAAAGCTTAAAAAGTGTTCTTGCTCTTGGTAAAAGCCAGTCATCACCTGGAGAAGCCAGAATTAGCCTGCTGAAGGATGAGGCAGGTGGCCTGGTGGCTCCTGTCTTCTGGCTGAAACCTGTCCACTGCCAGACACATGATGGAGGTCATCTAGGACCAATGGTTCCAAGCTAACCCATTTGTGACCCTGACCATTATGAGTGAGCCCAACCTAGACCAGATCCTTCCCTGGTTAGTGAGTCAGAATTGTCGACCATCCAAATTACGAGCTAATTAGTGGTTGCAGTGGGAAGCCACTAGCTTTTGGAATGGTAGACAGCAATCGAGAATTCATTCAGTTCCCTGCTCCAAGTTGTGAAAAGAATCAAGCCAAAGTTGAATGACAGCGAAACGCTACCAGTACAACTCTGTGGGAGCAAAGAGACCTACAAGCATGAAACTCAGTACTCTATGCTCCCAGCACTGGAGGAAAGGGAGAGAAGGGTGGACTGGACAGCACTAACCACAGAAACCTCTGCCCCCTTGCAACTTCAAGAGACTTGAGGACAGCACTGGACCCCCCAAAGAGATGATTTTATTTATTGGACACATGACTTTTCTTCCCAAAGGCATGTCTTAGAAAAGAGGCTCACCCAGGTGCTGCTGATATAAACAGGTAAAAGTTGGAGGTTAACTCAAAGGTTAAGATTGTTCTAAACCAGGAACGGTGGCACATGCCTGTAATCCCAGCAGTTCCAGAGACTGGGGCAGGAGGATTGCAAGTTCAAGACTAGCCTCAGCAATTTAGTGATGCCTCGAAGCAACTTTAGTAACACCCTGCCTCAAAATAAAAAATAAAAAGGGCTGAGGATGTGGCTCAGTGGTAAAGTACCCTGGGTTCAATCCCAGGTACCAAAAAAAAAAAAAAAAAAATTTTTTTTTTCCAACAGTTATGTCTCTCTCTATTCATAGACTCAGGATAAATTGTCCTAATGGAAAAAATATCAAGTCCTCTGGAATAACTTGGATCAAGACTTTTTATTCTGTGTGTGCAGTTCATTCATCTTTCTAAATATCATTTTGATGTCTGTTTCACTCATGATTATCTTATTGTTAATAAACAATAGCACTCAATAAACCTCATTCAAAATTTAAACAAACAAACAAACAAAAAACCAGCCACATGTAGTGTTGCATGACTGTAATCCCAGAATCTCAAGAGGCTAGAGCAGGAGTTCACAAACTCAAAGCCAGCATCAGCAACCTGGACCGTCTCAAAATAAAAAAATTAAAAAGGACTGGAGATGTGGTGCAGTGGTTAAGTGCTCTGTGGGGATCAATCCCCAGTACAGAGAGAAAGAAAGAAAGAAAGAAGGAGGAAGGAAAAGAAGAAGGAGAAGGGGGTAGAGGAGGGAAGAAGTAGGAGAAGGAAGAGGAGGAGGAGGTAGTCAACTGCCTTAAAAATAAATAGTAACCCAGATGGTGGGGCACACCTATAATCCCAGTGACTCAGGAGGCTGGGGCAGGAAGATTGATTGTAAGTTCAAGGACAGTTTGGACAAACTAGTGAGACCCTGTCTCAAAATAAAAATAAATAAGGCTGGGATGTAGCTCAGTGGTAGAATACCCCTGGGTTCAATGCCCAGTACCACCATCACTCTCACACACACACACACACACACACACACAAAAAAAAAGTAAACTATGATCATCTTTTGGTATCTACAGAGAATGGGTACCTGCTTTGGAGGGAAACTGACCCATTTTTAAGGCTTCATTTAGTTTTACTTCTCATAAATGGAATATTCGTCAGATTAGACTTATATTAGAAATGTAGATGCTCAACATTTTTGTGACAAGGAGATCTGTCCTCAGGTTTAAGTATGTCTCTCACTGAAAATGTCGGGAATTTATAGAAACAGAGTTTCTGGAGCATTTGAACTTTACCTTATCAAGTGTTGACCTTGAGCAAGTTTTTTCTAACCTGTTTTTAATCTACCAGGTTTAAAATGAAGTAATCTACATACCTGATAAACAGAAAATTATTATGATTCCTGTTAGTGGAGAGGAGGAAATGGAAGAGAAGAATGAAGAAACATGAGGGGCTTAAGAAAACAGAGCACTCCTACTTCTAGAGTAGTCCTTGTGATTTTTATGTTAGAATAGGTTGGGGAGTTGATAGAAACAGGTCATTAAGTGCCACTTCTTTTGTTTTTGTATTAGAGTTTGAACCCAGGGCTGCTTTACCACTGAGCTATATAAACTGTTTTTCATTTTGAGACAGGGTCTTGCCAAGTTGCTGAGTCTGGCCTCAAACTTGTGATCCTCCAGGTTTGGCCTCCTGAGTTGCTGGGATTACAGTTGTACAGCTGCCACCACAGCCTGGCTTCGTCAATTCCTTTTTTAAATTATGCTGTATGTGTACGAATGTTCTTGCCCCAGGGGAGGAGGGGACCCTGAATATCCTCACAGCTCTAACCTACCCTGTCATCAAACTCTCCCTCCAGCTACCAAAGCAGAAGAGTGTCAGAGTGGCCTGTTGACAGGGAAGGAAGCAATTACTTCTGACCACAGAGGAGCTAAATTAGTTGCTCAGACTGTTTCTTAGATCTCTGGGTAGCATGCATCATGGCAGAAACGGAGTAGCACAGGCAAAGGGGTGGCAGAGGTGAATGATGAGCTCAGGTGCTGCATTTTGTAGGTTCTAGCAGAGTTAAGTCCTGCTTCCGGCATCAGTGCAAAGAGGGCCAGCACTCGCCCTGACCTTTCAGCCTGAGGAAGATGTCAGGCTGTGGGCTGATGTGAAAACAAGGTCACTCCTGGGGAAACTCCTCCAGCTGTGTAGCAGTCACTCTTCTTGTCCCCTCTCCCAGCCTCTGCCTGTACTACTTGGCCAGATTCCAATTTGGTCCATTTTGTGACTTAATGTTGGGATGGCTCTGGTCAAGAATGATGAAACTAATAATGGTAATAGCAGCGGATACTGAATGAGCGCTAGCCACCATTTACTCTCCCTGGATCATCTCATGGAATCCTGTAACAAGGTTTCCCTTGACGAGTTGGCTCTCTCTCTTGTGGCTTTGAAACTTCATGTTTCTTATTCGTTTTCCCAACCTTCTCCTCCCTGAGCTTCTTTTCCCTAACCTTCTTCTTCCTAATCTCCTCCCTGACCATCTCTGCTTCTAGCAACAATTCTAAACAAAATCCTAGACAGCAGGTACCAATAGTATAAGCAATCATTCATAGAAGCCATTTGCCAAGGCCTTGAAGCCGCCAAACAGGGGACTAGGGTGGAAATCTGGGCCCCTCAGCCTACTGCACGACCCTGCCTTACAAAAGAGGTTGGGGATATGTCTTTGGACATATGCTCCCATTACAGAGGTTTGGCAGGAAATATAACTGAGGTTTCAATTCTAGAACCATGGTTTGCACTGTATCTGGGTGATCTTCAAGAGGGGCGGAGAAAGAAACTGTAACATCTTTGGAAGAATCTGCCGAGCTTTTGTTATTGCCAAGTTACAAGTGACAGGGCCATGGAAAGTCAGGCAGGTTAAGTGACCCTTCCCTGTCCCTCACAATGGGTGGGACCAAAGGGCTCAGTCAGATACACCAGCCTTCTGTCCCTGAATTATCTGGAGGAAAAGGTTGACCAAAGGACAGGACTAGGCCATCTTACACAACTCGCTTTACCTTCCCACCCAGTTCCTTCCTCGTTGAAGGGCCTTGGCAAGCCAGCTGGATTCACTGCCACAGATAACGGGTGACCTGGGGGAGGCTCCATGTGAGTTATAGCTGCCTTTCAACTTATGAGCTTATAAGTAACAACACCTTTATTTATATAAGCAGAGGGATCTACTTCAAAGTCCCCAGGGTAAATATTGCTCAAGGAACTTTAGGTTCCTGAGACAGGGACCAGATCTGGATGGGTAAGTCCAGCTTTCTAGAGATATAGTTTAAAATTAATGAAAGGCTAAAGTCCCTTAGGGAAAAAAAATCTTTCCTACCCTCAGGGAATATGATTCAGCAAATCTAATTTCAGTGGTAATTCAGGTGCAAGTGGTCTTCAGAAAATGCACTCTTTAAGAAATACTATTTAAAATGTAACATTTAACCTTGTGACAAATCTCCATTCCACATTATATTTCTTTTGATCTTATCTTCCAAGCCCTGAAGGTAAATTTCCTATTGGCAGGGACTCTGTCTAGTGTATTGCTGTAAAGAATACAGTAACTACTTTAGGGGCTGGGGATGTGGCTCATGGGCTGGGGATGTGGCTCAAGCTGTAGCGCACTCGCCTGGCATGCGTGCGGCCCAGGTTCGATCCTCAGCACCACATACAAAACAAAGACGTTGTGTCCGCTGAGAACTAAAAAAATAAATAATAAAAAATTCTCTCTCTCTCCTCAAAAAAAAAAAAAAAAAAAATACAGTAACTACTTGGGAAAAACACTCCAATATCTATTGAACCAGAACTGAACACTCCATGTACCCTTTGGGGGCTCCTAAGTCCCTGAATTTCTCTGGGGAGCCTGTGATCCTCTCTCTAGGACTAGAGTGGCTCTGTACCCAACCAAGGCAATGGCACAGATGCTAACATCTGTTCCCGTCTGATCCTGTGATTAATGAAGCCAGGCACCCAGCCCAAACTATGGGCTTATTTCTCAATTGCTCTGCTTCAGAGTCACTGGCCAAGTTCTAGTCCATTTCCCCAGGATAGAGTGGGCCAAGAAAACAGTCAAGTACATCAGAATGAAGAAGCCAGGGGCTTGCAGCCAAATCTCAGTGGAGGGTAACGAGGTTCGCTTCACTACTATCACTCGGGCTCAAATCCAACATGGCAAAGCTGTGCCACTTTTACCTGCACCTTCTAAATTAGGAAAGAGGGCTGTCATCCGTGGAATTTTATAGGAGAGGAAACTAATTTTAAAAGAACATGTGCTAAATGGGTGCTTTTCCAGTGGTATGTCCAACAGGGCAGCTGACATCTTATTGAAGTGACCTTGAGACCCAAATTGGCAAAGTCAAGCTGAAACCTCTGAATGAAGCTCTGCACTGGATAGGTACTGACTCCATGAAATGTGCACAACTTTCCATTGTTGGTTGAAAAAAAAAAGTGCCCAGTACTCTTGATTTGTAGAACAAAGGGAGAAAAGAATACAAATAAACATTCACTTGTGTCTGACAGAATTCCTCCAGAAAGGTCAGAAGAGATCAACACTGATTTTCCTTCAGAAGGTTCCTGGGGGGACAAAAGTGGATGGGAGATGTTTCACTGTACCTTTTAGTTTATAAAAAACCTGTAATTCCTGTAAAGAGGCTGAGGCAGGAGGATCACAAGTTCAAGGCCAGCCTCAGTCACTTAACAACGCCCTGGCTCAAAAAAAAAAAAAAAAAAAAAAGGTCTGGGGTGGGGGGCTGGGGTTGTGTCTCAGGGGGTAGAGCACTCACCTCGCACTTGCGAGACCCTGGGTTCAATCCTCAGCACCACATACAAAAATAAACAAGTGAAATAAAGGTGTTGTGTCCAACTACAACTAAAAAACAAATATAAAAAATAAAGATTTGGGGTATCAGAGTGCTTGCCTACTATGTGTGAAGCTGTGGGTTTGATCCCCAGCACTATACACCCATATACACACAAAAAAGTAAATGAGCTCCTAATCAAATACATTACGAGGTTTAAAATTACTTTGGGGGATGGGGTATAACTCAAAGGTACAGTATGTGCTTAGCATGGGATAGGCCCTGGGTTTATCTCCAGCACCAAAAATAAAAATTAAAAAATAGTTTTCAGGGCTGGGGATAATATAGTTCAGTTGGTCGAGTGCTTGCTTTGCATGCACAAGGCCCTGGGCTTGATCCCCAGCACCAAAAATAAATAAATAAATAGTTTTCAGACATTGATTTAGCATTTACTTAGCATTTGGAGGGCACTAAGGTAGATGTTTGCCTTGAGCTGGGCAGGGAAGCTGGGTGGCACTGGCCTATAATCCTAGCTACTCAGGAGGCTGAGGTAGGAAGATCACAAGTTCAAGTTTGAGGCCAGCCTCCCAACTTAGCAAGATTCTGCCTCTAAATAATTAAATAGGAACGGGGATGTAGCTCTGTGGGAGAACACCCCTGAGTTCAATCTCAAGTCGGGGAGGAAGGAGTAGAGACCAATAATTAAATCATTTCAGTGCATGGGCAGAGATCAGCAATAGGGGTTCCGAGAAAGTTCATCCTTTGATGGGATGGAAAAGTGGAAAACCAGGTTCAGGTTTCTTCAGAGAAGTATTTTTCTCTGTCTTAAAAAAGTAAGTCCGAGACCAAATACCATGTGCCCATGCCTGCAACACTTAAAGAAGGCTGAACCGGAATGTGAGTCAGGCCACAGAAACACAGGTAAACAAACGCACTGAAAGGGAAAGGGCACAGTGACTCCAAATGATTCCGTACCACTCCCTCAGAAGTGGGAAGAGAAGTGAAGCAAAGATAAAGAGCTTGAAAATGCCAAGGCTATATTCTGCCTCCTTTCCTCCCCATGCTCCTCTGCATTCACCCAAACACACCAAAGAATCACACCATGTGAGTTCGTTAAAGGGTGCTACTAAGGAGCTGACACGTGTAAAGTAAGTGCAAGAGCGCCTTGCACATAGTGCTTTATAAAGGTTAAAGTCAAATCAAGCCCTGGAAATGCAAAGCTTTGCAAACATCTCCCCATAGAAGAACTCTCAAGGTCCCCGGGGAAACAAGGCCCGTTGGAACTTAGATCTTCTTCCTGATACCACGTTACCGAGATACTGGCCGTATTCAGAAGCGGAGATGAGAACCATACCTTAATGGGCAGAGCTTGCCCCGCCAGAGACCCGAATAGCAAGCCCTCTGTGCTTCGGTCTGCCCAACATCAAAACTACACTAATTCTTGGGCCTCCTTCAATTCCTCGACCCAGGCGATCGGTAGGGAGAATTGAGAACGACCTCAGAATATTGCGCAAAACATCAGGGCGTGGTGAGCAGGTGGCTTCTGTGCGCTCGCCGCGCGGCTACCTAGGCGCGGACAGGTGCCCATGGGCGCGCGGTGCCCTCGGTCTGCGTTGCCCCTGCGGGCACGAGGGCCCAGACACTCCCGGGCTAGGACCTCGGTGCGGCCTCCCCTGGCGCGCAGTGCCCAGCCTGGCCCCGAGGTCGCCCACCCCACCTCCCTGCGCGCGGTGCCCGGTGCCCACGCTGCTGTCGGGAGCGCAGCTCTAAACCGCCAGGGAAAGGGGCTTCCTGGAGGCGGAGCCCGCGCCGCCAGCCCGCCTCCGCTCACCAGTTCCCCGAGCCCACGATGCACACTTTCAGAGGTGCCGCTGCCATGGCTAGACCGGTATGCAGCAGCCCAGACTTTGCCTCCCCGGCCGGCTGCCGGCCTCCACCCGCTCAGCCTCGCCCGCAGCGGCTCGCGGCGACCCGCCCTGCCTGCCTCTCCGCCAATAGACACGGCCACCCCTGCCCGAGCGCCGGGGGCCACAGATGACAGCCGGGGAAGACCCGCCCCGCCACTCCCAACAACCACTGCGCACGCCTGGCCCTGGCCTCCCAGCCCCGCTCTAGTGCAAGCGCACCCCTGCCCGAGGCATGTCGGGACTTGTAGTCCACACCACCGACCACTGCGTGCCCCAGAACCTCCGCCCCCACCGCGCCACGTGCAGACCTGGGTCTTGGCGCGGAGTCTTGCATGCCCAACTCTGGAGGCTGCCCTGCACCCCCTGCACGCTCCTTTCTGCCTGCTCGGGAACAGCTGCCACTCTGCGATTTGGACTCCAGAGAGACTCTTAGGTTGACTCTAACGTTAACCCACATGGACCAGAGCTCGAAGTGCTCACCTTTGCCTCACTTGTATACACGATGCACACTTAGATGCCCCTGAATTTATCAGCGAACTTGGATTATCAGGGGCCCTAGGTCCTTGGCTGGCTGGGTGGGGGTGGGGGAGTCCCCTTACCCACTTTAAAAGCAGGACTTTGCCCCTCATTGCTTTACCAGGACCTGACTGGTCCCTCTTTGTGGGTGAAACCACGCTTCTCTCCTCCCTGACAAATAGACTGTTATTCAATCTGACCAAAGATTACAATTACACCTATATGAGAATGCTAAACACTGTCAGAGGAGGACCAAGTAGTTTAAACCAGAAGTTCTTAAACTTTGCTGCACAAAAATTCAAGTGCTTTAACAAATCCCCACACCTAGGCACCACCCCAGACTGATGAGATGGGATGTGGGCTTTCAAAAAAAAAAAATTGGGGGAGGGGGTACTCTGGGTTAAACCCAGGGGTGCTTAACCACGAAACCACAAACACACACACATACACACACACACCCTTTTATGTTTTAGTTTGAGACAAGGCCTAAGTTGCTGAGGCTGGCTGTGCACTTGGGATCCTCCTCAGCCTCTGAGTTGCTGGGATTACAGATGCGGGCCACTGTGCCCAGCCCATATTTTTTACAGTTCAAAGAGTTTGAAAACAGCCCAGGGTGGTGGCGCATGCCTGTGATCCCAGCGGCTCAGGAGGCAGAGGCAGGAGGATCGCGAGTTCAAAGCCATCCTCAGCAATTTAGCGAGTTGCTAAGCAACTCAGTGAGACCCTGTCTCTAATAAAATACAAAATAGGGATAGGGATGTGGCTCAGTGGATGAGTGCCCCTGAGTTCAATTTCTGGAACCCTAAAAAAAAAAAAAAAAAAGAGAGAGAGAGAAGGAATAAAAGTATCGGTAGACACTGGCTAAAGAAACTAATATTGCAGAACCTAGGAAAATACTCAGCCTTGGGGCTGGTGTTGTGGCTCAGCGGCAGAGTGCTCTTCTAGCACATGCGAGACCCTGGGTTTGATTCTCAGAACCACATAAAAATAAATAAATAAAATAAAGGTATTGTGTCCAACTATAACTAAAAAATAAATATTTAAAAAATAAAAATACTATGTCTATTTGTTGCCCAGAGGATTCACTGTCATTTTGTTTTCATCTTTACTTCACTCTGTGACTCAACCAGAAAGAAGACTGAGGCAGGAGGACTGCAAGTTTAAGGCCAGCCTCAGCAACTTAATGAGACTTTGTCTCAAAAAATAAAAAGGGCTGGGAATATAGCTGTGTGGTAGACTGCCCCTAAATTCAATCCCTAGTACCAAAAGGAAGAAAAAAGGAAGGAAAGAATTATGTGTGTTGTTTATGCTATTTGTTTAAGAAAATAAAGGGAGCAGGTGAGACAGAGCATTCTCTCCACTTCTTTCTGATAGTTTATTTTCTATCATTTGCACTAATGCAAAGACATATAGGGATGATGGGAAAGATGGACTAGCTAAGCTTTATTCCCTTTGTATTTGTGTTACAAAACACACTTGTCAAATTAATGAAGTCATGCATTTGAGTAGTATAGTTGTAGTTGCAAAGATTTACACCTAATTGTTTATTTTTAACCTTTGCCTAAAAGTTTTATACCTTATGTGGTAACTCTTACTCACAAACGTTACAATTACACCTATTTGAGAATGAGCAACCTGGTTATTCTGTGAACACATTCTGCCAGCATAGACCTACAGTGTTTACTGATCACCTGATTTGTACAACACTTTGTGCCAGAATAGGTATGGTAGGTCATTTGATTTATAGATTAGTTACAGAGATTGGGGCTGGGAGTTTAGCTCAGTGGCAGAGCACTCCTGGTTTCAATATCCAGTACCACCCCCCCACCAAAAAAAAAAAAAAAAAAGTTACAGAAATCAAGATGAAAGGGAATGTCTTGGCTTCCTTCCAGGTGCAGCTTTTCCACTGGGAGTTCTCTCCCTACGGTGCACTTCCGTGTTCTACAAGTGAGCATCCCAAGAGAAATGAAACGAAAATTGTCGGATTCTTAAGATTGGAGCTCCAAAATTGCCAAAACATTTTTGTCGTGCTCTTTGGGTCAAGAGATTACAAAGCCCAGTTTATAAGGGAGGAGACGTAGGCCCTACTTCTCAGTAGGAAAAATGTCAAAGTACTTTGGGATCATGCTTTAAAATCGTCATACTCTATAGCTCCATATTACATAGTGAGATTAAAAAATGGCTTTCCAAAAGTCCAGTGGGGAGTCAGGACCAAGATTTTTGGATTTCATATCTACACTCTTCCAACTATTTATTCATTCATTCAACATTTATTTTTTTAAAGAAATTTTAATATTTATTTATTAGTTCTCGGCAGATACAACATCTTCGTTGGTATGTGGTGCTGAGGATCAAACCCGGGCCGCACGCATGCCAGGCGAGTGCGCTACCGCTTGAGCCACATCCCCAGCCCAACATTTATTTTTTGAACACTTACTGTGTGCCAGTTACTATGCTAGGTCCCAGAGAAAGGCAAGATCTCTGCCTTCTTAAATGCTTATATTTAGAGAGAGACAGACCAATTGCCAGGAACTTACCCAAGACTGTGATAAATGCTGTTGGCTTGCGCTGGCTACACAAAGGAGACCTTTGCCCAGATTTGAAGTTGCTCAAGGAAGGCAACTTGGATAAAGTAAGATCTCTGTTGATTCCTAAAGGAAAGAATGGTGTTATTTTGATAGTACCATTTTTCCAAGTTCATATTAGTGTGGGCTGGCCTCAGCCTCCGTGGTTGCGTTGCTGATCCTGGAGAGAGGAAGTGAATATCAGTTTGGGGGCAGGTCATAATAAACTCGGTTTGTAGGTGAAGGGGTGGAGGAGCAGCAAAGGTCTGTTCCAGCAGAGGCAAGGTAAAGTCCAGAGACTACAAGAGAAAAGGAACTAAAAGAGCTCAGTAAGTGGGGAGGGAAGAATGGAAGAATGAAAGAGAATGAAGGAAAGGAGGAGATAGAAACGAAAACAGAAGACTGGGGTTGTGGCTCAGCTGTAGAGCGCTTGCCTTGCACGTGCGGGACCCTGGATTTGATCCTCAGCACCACATTTTTAAAAAATAAATAAATAAGTGAAATAAAGGTATCGTGTCCAACTACAACTAAAAAATAAATATTTTTTTAAAAGAAGAAATGAAAGCAGAAAAGTAGAAAGAGATGCCTAATCATGATTCTCCTTATGAACCATAGTGAAGAATCAGAATTTAATTATTCTTCTGCTTCTCCTCCTCCTCCTCCATCTTCTTTCTCCTCTTCCTCCTCTTCTCCTTCTTCTTCTTCCTTTTCCTCTTCTTCTTTTTCTCCTCCTCCTCCTCCTCCTCCTTCTTTTTGCACCACTGGAGATGGAACCCACGGGATGTAGGGAAATTCTCTCAACCACTGAGCTGCATCCCCAGCCCTTAAATTCTGAGAGCCAAGGAACCATAGGGAGCTGGATGGACATCATCTGTCTTTTGTCATGGGAAGAGTCCTCTGGATGAATGCCCGGGCAGAAGGCCAGGAGGCAGTGAGAAGTAGGAGCCTGCTGCAGCCTTCTATAAGAGAGATGATGATAACAGCTTAGACTGCAGTGGAGACCGGAGTAGTGGGGACAGTGATGGGAAGGAGTGAGTGAAGCTTGGACTTATGTAGTAGGAAGCAGAGAGATAAGACTTCTTTCTTTGTGCAAATCATGCACAAATAGGTGCAGGCAACTATTTGTGCATGATTTGCTAGAACAGGAAAACCCAGGAAGAGGAATAGATCTGGAGAGGAGAATAATGAGCTCAGTTCTCAACAATTAAAGTTGGAGGTCCATCAAGTTCAAGGAGGCAGTTGTATACATCACTCTGGGTGGGACACATTTGTAAATCATCGGTGTGTACTTAGAAATTGCAAGTGGTCAGTGCCTAAAGCAATGCCTGACAGAGAGGGCACAAGTAAATGTTGAATGAAAGTGATTGACATCATTCAGAGAGATGAATTAAGTAACAAAAGAGACAAAGCAGACAGGACTCTGAAATGGAATAAATATTAAAGAAGAGCCTGAAGGAATGAGAAAGGAACAAGGCTCTGGGAGAGGACACCCACCCAGCCTCAAGAATTTGTGGTGTGGTATCACAGTTGCCAAAGGAAGACAGGAATTCAGGAAGTAGGAGTGGTCACGATATATCCTTCAGGATAGCTGGAAGGAGGCACCCAATGGAGTCCCCACACATGGTTGTAGGCACCATGCACACTGAGGATATTGAAGATGGGTATGTTCCAGATGACTGTTTTCCTGACAGATGCAACTGTCATTTGTCAAGTTCCTACAAAAGTGTTAGTATGGGCTAGCCTCAGTCCTGATTGTTGCTGATCCTGGAGAGAAGAGGTAAATTTCAGTTTGGGGACTGGACATATTTTTTTTTTTAATTTTTATTTTTTATTTTTTTTAGTTATTGGCGGACACACCACACCGTATGTGGTGCTGGGGATTGAACCCAGGCCGCACGCATGCCAGGCGAGCACGCTACCACTTGAGCCACATCCCCAGTCCAGGATGGGGCATATTAAACTCAGTTTGCCCTGGTTAGAAATATAAATGGAAGACAAATAAACGGAGCTTGAGACAGTATGGACACCATAGTCTGTGCTGCTATAACAAAATACCTGAGGCTGGGTAATTTAAAAAGACAAGAAACTTATTTCACATAGTTCTGGAAGCTGTGAAGTATCAAGTGTCCAAGATCAAGGCCCCGACACTCTGTGTCTTATGAGGGCCTTCTTGCTGCAATTGAAAAAGGGGAGGATTCCCACTAGCCAAATCCAAGTTGAAGCAAGTACCAAAATAAATAACAATAGTATTAGGTTTAAAACCCTTTGAATAAAATGAAAGTCTATGAATATATATGCTGGTTTGAAGAAATGAGAGAACAAAAAAGGAAAGAAAGAAAAAGAGAAATAAATGACCAACAGAGGTGGAAGGGAAATCTCTTCCTTGCAGTAAAATACCAACTAATAAATAAGGAGGAATGCTGGTGTTACCGCTGTTGACCTGTGACGAGTCCTTGCTTCGGCAATGTTGAAGAATAACATCTGAGGCAAGGTCAGAGTAGAAATTAGAATTAGAAGACAGCAGAAAAGACTTCTCCCGGAGGAAGAAGGGGACCCAAGAGGTGGAATCCATGGAAGTTCGGTTGTCTCCCCTTTTTATAGTTTTGGTGATGGAATGTAAGGGGGAAGGGTTGGGACACAGGTGGGCCAAACAAGTAATCTGGGCAGGAAGGACTTCATTATCACTTCTTTGGGATGGGCTATCTCCCAATCTGTTGGGGGCTGTTTCCTGGGTTTCATTAACATTCCTTTGGGGTGGACTTTGGGCCTAGGGGCTTTTCCGGGACTTTATTAACATTCCATGAGTTGTCCTGCGTTTCCCGGAATCATTGTCAGCATGGCCTCCATTTTAGATTTCACTCCATATTAGACCTGATTTACCTAACTACACTGACTACCTAATTTTAAAATCTGGCTTCACTGGCACCAGAAGGTCATCAACAGATGCTAGAAAAGGTGGTGGAAGCCGACTCTGGGAGAGGACACTCACCCGGCCTCAAAACCTCCACACAAATCATCCCCAAGGATAGAGAGTGACTTTACAATGAAGAAACTGGCTGAACCACCTCAACCTAGTGGTCAAAGTCAACATCTCCCTGTAATCCCAGCAGCTCAGGAGGCTGAGGCAGGAGGATCATGAGTTCAAAGCCAGCCTCAGCAAAAGCGAGGCACTAAGCAACTCAGTGAGCCCCACATCTCTAAATAAAATACAAAAAAGGGCTGGGGGTGTGGCTCAGTGGGCGAGTGCCCCTGAGTTCAATCCCGGTTACTGCCCCTTGCCCCCAAAATGTCAACATCCCAGTGATGGGACAAATCAATGCTTTTGCTTTCTTTAACTGGAATGGCAATGCATTTATTTAAGACTGGCTTGTTGAGAAAAAAAAAAAATCATACTTTATTTATTTATTTATTTGCAGTGCTGGGGATGGAACCCAGGGCCTCTAGCATACTACATAAGTGCTCTATTACTGAGCTACACCCCCAGCCAAAACCAATCTTCAAAATAACTCTCAGACTTGGGGATTTATAGGTTAAAAATAGGCTTAATTGTTCTTGTTTGTTTGTTTGTTTTGGTATCAGGGATTGAACCCAGGGATGCTTAGCCACTGAGCCCTATCCCCAGCCCTTTTTGTATTTTATCTAGAGACAGGGTCTCACTGTTGCTTGGGGCCTTGCTAAAATTGCTGGAGTTGGCTTTGAACTCATGATTCTCCTGCCTCAGCCTCTCAAGCTGCTGGGATTACAGGTGTGCACCACTGTGCCTTGTTCTGTTTAATTGTTTCCATATCTGACTGAGTACTGCCAATTTTTTTCCAACTCAGAGCATAAACTGTGGTGTTGTCATCTACTATTGTCATTTCATCTGATTTTACTGTGGCTGACCTTATTTTGATTAATTAATATATTTCCTGAATAATTAATTTGTCCACATGGTTCAAAACTCAGAAAGGGTATATAGTGAAATTCTCTCTCCTCTCTATTCCAGTAGCTGCCCAGTTCCCTCCCCTGAGGAAACCATAATTATGACTTTCTTGTGTATCTTTCCAAGAATATTCTACACATCTACAAACATATTTTTTATTTCCTCCTCTTTTTAATTAGTATATTATATACTTTTTTTCTGTGTTTTTCCACTTGACATCATTTCCTATTTAAAATGTCAATCAACATCAAGAAATAGATGCCTGTAATGAAAATATTTTTAAAAGAATAAACCTGGAGGGCTGGGGATATAGCTCAGCTGGTAGAGTGCTTGCCTTGCATGCACAAGACTTTGGGTTCAATCCCCAGCACCACAAAAAAAGTAAAAATAAAATAAACTTGAATAATTTGAACCTCCTCCCAAAGTCTTTATTTTTTTAATATATGTATAATAAAAATATATATAATTAATATATATAGTATATATTAGTTATAGTTGGACACAATACCTTTATTTTATTTATTTATTTTTATGTGGTGCTGAGGATTGAACCCAGGGCCTCACAAGTGCTAGGCAAGTGCTCTACCACTGAGCCACAACCCCAGGCCCTAAAAGTCTTTATTTTTATTTAATTTATTTTTTTGTTTTTTTTGGTACTGGGGATTGAACCCGGGGCACTTACTTAACCACTGAGCCGCATTACCGACCTTTTTAATTTTTTTTTTTTTTTTTGAGTCAGTCTAAGATGCTTAGGGCCTTGATAAGTTGCTGAGGCTGGCTTTGAACTTGCAATCCTGCCTCAGACTCCCAAACTACTGAGATTACAGGCATGTGCCATCATGACCAGTTTATTTTTATTTTTCTCTGTGGCACGGAAACCTTTTTTACAGGATGATATGGGGTTAAATCCATTCTTCTAATTCCACATAAGATGCACACTGGGGCCACCGTAGAGAAATGTTTTATCTGCTCCCTCCTCTACTACATCTGCCAATACTTTCTTCCTAATTACACACTATACAATCTCTGGGGGTGACATTTGTTCCTGGTACAGCTGGCTTCAAGTGAAATCACCCATCTTCAATATTGCTATTGACAGTCCAATGAGAAATTACAGATTTTTGGCTCAGGAAAACAATGCCTCAGTCTGGAAACTTATGAAGGCTTTTATCTCACTTCCTTGGGGAATAGAGACATAATGAGTAAAAGGCAGATTTGGCTTCTTGTAAGAACCAAATAGAGCCCCAGATACTTAGCAATAGCAGGTGTCAGTTGTAATTTGTTCATATCAAAGTTTATTAAGTTATCAAAAGAGTCTGTATGCCAGGTTTTATTCAGCAACTCCCTTATATTGGGATAGTTTGAGAATCTGTTGCTTTTATTTTATATTTCTTTGATTTTAGTTTGTTGTTGTCTTGTAGTGCTGGGAATCAAACACAGAGCCTCACACACGCCAGGCAAGGGTTCTACCACTGAGCTACACCCCAAGTTGTTTCTTTTCTTAGGGAAAAAAAAAACCCATAATTTACCTTTATTCAGAAGCCAGCTTTCAGCCAGACCCAAGGTATTATTCTAGATTATCTCTGGGCTGCCAGCCAGCTTGGGTCGCTGGGAGAACTTGGGAGTATTCAAAATAAAATTACCAGATTTAGCACTGTACTTCAGCACAGGAAGGCAGAGATAATTATTAAGTTTCTACTGGATTAAAAGTCATGTATCAACCTAGACTTGGTTCTGAATTTGAATCTTGTTGATTTTATTTTAGTGGGTACCAGGGATTGAACTCAGCACTCAACCACTGAGCCACATCCCCAGCCCTATTTTGTATTTTATTTAGAGACAGGGTCTCACTGAGTTGCTTAGCGCCTCACTTTTGCTGAGGCTGGCTTTGAACTCGCGATCCTCCTGCCTCAGTCTCCTAAATCACTGGGATTACAGGCCTGTGCCTCCGTGCCCAGCTCCGAATCTTATTTATCTGGCAAATAGTTACTAAATTCCCACCATGGAACAAGAGCTGAAGACAACAAATAAAGTCACCACCTCATGGAACTTCCAGCCTAGCGGGGAGACCAGATAGAGAAAGAAATGAGTATCTTGCATAGAGTCCTGCTTAACGTTACTCTGATGAAAGTCAAGGGTCTCTGGAACAGATCAGACAGGTCCCAACTTGAACCCAGGTATCAGTTAAGGCTTTCCAGAGCAAGCATGCCTAGACAGAGGATGATTTGGAATGAAATGGGGAAGAGTGTTTGAGGAAGAGGGAGCAACATGTTTGGAGGCAGAAGAACAATAGTCACTAATTCCTTTGAAAAACTGAAAACTATGTTGGATTGAGCAAGAGGAGTAGACCAGGTCAGTGGGGGCCTGATGCTGCAGGGCTCTATTCTGTTCTGTCACAGAGAGTTTTATTTTGAAGGCAATAGGAAAATATTCAAGTGCCTTGTTCTGGTGAAGGATGTGGTCCTAATATGTCTTGAAAAATCTAGGACTGGGGATATAGCTTACTTGGCAGAGTGCTTGCCCTGCATGCACAAGGCCCTGAGTTCAATCCCTAGCACCATTAAAAAAAAAAAAAAAAAAAGAAAGAAAGAAAGAAAGAAAGAAAGAAAGAAAAAGATGCTAACCTTCCCTTCTTTAAAAAAAAAAAAATGTTCTGATGGCATCGAGGCATGGTGGGACACACCTGTAATCCCAGCAGCTCAGCAGGCTGAGACAGGAGGATGCAAGTTCAAGGCATGCCAGGGCACTTAGTGAGAGCCTGTCCCAAAATAAAAAGGGCTAGCTCATGGGTAAAAGAACCCCTGGGTCCAGTCCCCAGTACTGCAGAAATAAATAAGTAAAAATATTTTTAAAAAATAAATAAGAGATAAAAGTTTGTTACTTGTCAGGATTAAAAAAATTCCATTTTTTTTATGTCATTTTCCAATGCAAGAGACTTGGTATTTGTGGACAGATTCAGTGGTTGTTTTGTTTTGGTACTAGGGATTTAATTTTACCACTGAAGGGCATTCCCAGCTCTCTCTCTTTCTCTCTCTCTCTCTCTCTCTCTCTCTCTCTCTCTCTCTCTCTCTTTCAGTCAATGTATCACAAGCTTGCTAAGGCTGGCCTCAAACAAGGGATCCTCCTGCCTCAGCCTCTAGTCACTGGAATTACAGGTGTGAGCCACTGTGCGTGGCTGTCTTAATTGGTTTTTTTTAATTAATTTTTTAAAATTTATATATGACAGTGGAATGCATTACAATTCTTATTCCACATATAATGCACAATTTTTCATATCTCTGGTTGTTTACAAAGTATATTCACACCAATTCATGCCTTTATAAATGTACTTTGGCTAATGATATCCATCACATTCCACCATTATTTCTAACCCCATACCCTCACCCTTCCCCTCCCACCCCGCCCTATCTAGAGTTTGTCTATTCCTCCCATGTTCCCCCTCCCTATCCCCATATGAATCAGCCTCCTTATATCAGAGAAAATATTCAGCATTTGGTTTTTTGGGATTAGCTAACTTCACTTAGCATTATCTTCTCTAACTCCATCCATTTACCTGCAAATGCCGTGATTTTATTCTCTTTTATTGTTGAGTAATATTCCATGGTGTATATATGCCACATTTTTTTTTTTATCCATTCATCTATTGAAGCCTGCTTCCAGTTTAGCTATTGTGAATTGTGCTGCTATAAACATTGATGTGGCTGTGTCCCTGTAGTATGCTGTTTTTAAGTCCTTTGGATATAGACCAAGGAGAGGGATAGCTGGGTCAAATGGTGGTTCCATTCCTAATTTTCCAAGGAATCTCCATACTGCTTTCCAGATTGGCTGCACCAATTTGCAGCCCCTACCAGCAGTATATAAGTGTACCTTGTTCCCTACATCCTTGCCAACTTATTGAATAATAGCTGCCATTCTGACTGGAGTGAGATGAAATCTTAGAGTGGTTTTGATTTGCATTTCTCTAATTGCTAGATATGATGAACAGTTTTTCATAGATTTGTTGATTGATTGTATATCATCTTCTGAGAAGTGTCTGTTCAGATCCATGGCCCATTTATTGATTGGGTTATTTGTTTTCTTGGTGCTTAGCTTTTTGAGTTCTTTATATACCCTAGAGATTAGTGCTCTATCTGATGTGTGAGGGGTAAAGATTTGCTCACAGCTGTAGGCTCTCTATTCACCTCACAGATTGTTTCTTTTGATGAGAAGAATTTTTTTTAGTTTGCATCCAACCCATTTATTGATTCTAGATTTAGTTCTTGCACGAAAGGACTCTTATTAAGGAAGTGGGGTCTAATCCCACATGATGGAGATTAGGGCCTACCATCTTAATTGTTTATTATTAACTAATTTTGTGGTGCTGGGAATCAAACTCAGGACCTTGAATACGCCAGGTAAGCACTCTACCACTGAGCTACACCTTAAATCCCTCTCTAAATTTTTAAAAATTAAAGTAGTAGATGCATATAGTTTTAAAATTGTCTAATGACAAATAATTCTGAAGGCAAAGTAGCAACCTTCTCCCCAGATTCCACTCTCTAGACTCCACCACTTTCCGTGATTTTTATTATTTCTTTTGGCATTTACATCCATTTTTTTCTATAATATCCTTATGTTACTATTTACTTTTTTAAAAAAGTTTTGGGAGCCAGGCACAGTGGTGCACATCTATAATCCCAGCGGATCAGGAGGCTCGTAATCACAGGAAGATCACAAGTTCCAAGCCAGTCTTAGCAAAAGCGAGGTGCTAAGGAGCAACTCAGTGAGACCCTGCCTCTAAAGAAAATACAAAATAGGGATGTGGAAGTGGCTCAGTGGTGGAATGTCCCTGGGTTCAATCCCCAGTACCCCGCGCCCCCCCCAAAAAAAAATAGTGCTGGATATGGTGACACATGCCTGTAATTCTAGCACCTCAGAAGGATGAGACAGTAGCATCAAAAGTTAAAGTTCAGCCTGGGGAATTTAGCAAGACCCTGTTTCAAAAACAAACAAACAAACATAAAAATCTGGGGGTACTTACCACTGAGCTACATCTCCAGCCCTATCTATATTTTATTTAGAGACAGAGTCTCACTAAGTTGCTCAGGTACTAACTAAATGACTGAGGCTGGCTTTGAACTTGTGATCCTCCTATCTCAGCCTCCTGAGCTGCTGGGATTATAGGCATGTGCTACTGCACCAGGCTCAAAAACTTTTTTAAACAGAGGAAGGGGCTGGGGATGTAGCATAGTAGTTCAATTCCCATTGTGCCACAAAAATAAATCGCTAGATAGATAATTGAAAAAGTTATATAATGACATGGTTCTAAAACAAACAGAATGGGCTGGGGGTATAGCTCAGTGATAGAGTTCATGCTTAGCACACACCAGGGCATAGATTTAATCCTAGCATCAAAATAAATAAAATAAACCTTAAAACATTGTATAGTAATGAATATCTCTTCTGTTCTTCTCTCTCTTCCAGTTCCTGCCCAATTCCACTATCCTCAGGAAATCATTGTTATTTGTTTTCACTATATACCAATATACAAGAATATACCATTATGGATTCATGTTTTCTATCTTTCTCTTTTTTTGCACCACAAGTGGCCTAGCATCCTGTATCAGTCACAATAAAGTGAGATGTGCTGCACCAACAATTCAAACATCTCAGAGGCTTCTTTCTCAACACACCCTGTGTGTCCATTCTGGGTTGGCTGGTGACTTGGGTTCACATTTTCCTCATCTGGGATTGCAAACCAACAGGATCTCAATCATTAAGAGGGTCATGCTTGTCGGAAGCCATTCTCACACGTGACTGGGTGACTCCCGGTTAGGGTCTGAGGCGCTCTGGCTGTGTCGGAGCTTTCCCGGCCCTCTCCTGATGAGAGAACCTGTCCGTGTGGGGGTGTAACTGACCACTGACCCCGGAGGCCCAATCACTGACCCTGACCTTGGAGTGCGGCTCCCCCTTCAACCTTCATTGGATGGAATTATCCCCTGAATTTCTTGCTCCCCAATAAAAGGCTACTCCCTGGCGTGCTCTCTCTCTCTCTCTCCTGCTAGCCCTGAGTAATCTTTGCTGCCCTGCCGGGCGTTTAGTGGAGGGAACCAGAGAGGGGAGCCGTCTCGGACCTGGTCATAGAAAAAGGTAACTGAGTCTGTGTGTTTATTTCGATCTCGCTAGCTAACTTTTATGCCAAGAACCTCATTAATGAAACCATTGCGCTGGCCGCGTGGTAGAATTGGCGCCCACGAGGGGGGCATTCTAGATTAGCTAGATTGAGTGGGAGCGCGCTATAAAGATAAAGAAAAAAGTAAAGATAAAGGAAATAGTGACAATTTGGGTCACAAAAGGAAGTGGTGACAATTTGGGTCACAAAAGTACCTTAAGATATTGAAGGAAAGAGACGTTAAATTAATTAAAATGGGAAATTCAACTTCTACGGATAAGGAAATGTATCTGACTATTTTAGACAGTATAATTAATCAGAAAGGAAAACAGATAAAGAAAGCTCAGTTATTACAATTCTTAGAGATTGTAGGTAAATATTGTCCTTGGTTTTGTGAACAAGAATCTCCAAATTTACTTACTTGGGAGAAATTAGGAAGAAAGTTACAAAAGGTCTGTCTTTCAAATGAATTACCTGGAGGCATAGATAATATTCAGAGAACCTGGACGGCTTTGGAAGTTTGTCTTTTTGAATATATGGGCCAGAATTCGTGGCCCCCTGAAGACCTGCTAAAAGGCATTCAAGGGGCCATCAAGTCTATTCAAATGGAAAATCCGCCTGAGGCTAAGTTAATTCCTTTTCCCTTAAGCCACTTAAAAACAAAGGCACTAGGGACCAGGCCCAAAGTTAAAAATGTAAATTTAAATTTACAAAATCAGGCTACTCCACAGGGAGATTATGGAGAGCAATATCAGAAAGGAGATACCTCCAAGGTCCTAGACAGCCCTCCAAGGGAGGTAGACGATCTTCCTGGAGAGAAAAATGTGGAAGAGGTTCCTAGAGGGGCTCAGAGTTCTTCTCAGCCATGTGACTTAAAAGCCCAATTTCAAAATGGCGACAGCACAGAACCTTTACCAGCTAATCTATGGGGAAGAGATATTTTAACCAAAATGGGATTGTTATTAGTTACTCCTAACTCTATGAGATCAGTTGAGGAAGTTAGTCAGAGATATTTTCCTGGAGATGATAGGGAGACCCTTCAGGAAGAGTATCTGTTTACAAACCAGTCTCCACGACAAAGATTAGTAAATGCTCCAAGCCAAAATTTTTACTAGGGGCCCTGAGTACTTCCCCGATCCCTAAGACAGCTGAAAAAATCACCTGGCTCACAGAGGAGCCTATATGGATTTCTCAGTGGCCCATCTCAGGGGAAAAGCTTAAAATAATTCATAGGCTAGTTGAGGAACAACTTCAGGCTGGTCATATAGAACCAACGCTTAGTCCTTGGAACACACCTATTTTTGTTATTAAGAAAAAATCAGGAAATTGGAGATTACTACGGGATTTAAGGGCAATAAATCATGCAATTCAGCCTATGGGATCCTTACAGCCAGGACTTCCCTCTCCCACAGCCATTCCTTTAGATTATAGCTTGATGGTAATAGATTTAAAAGACTGTTTTTTCTCTATAAGGTTACATCCTGGAGATTGTGAGAGATTTGCTTTCACTGTCCCAACAATTAATTTTAAGAAACCTGTTAAAAGATATTGCTGGAAAGTACTCCCACAGGGAATGCGTAATAGTCCTACTCTGTGCCAAAAATACGTAGACCAGGCGATAGATCCCATAAGAAGTAGCTTTCCTGATGCATATATTATTCATTTTATGGATGATATATTATTGGCTCATGCTAATCCAGAGGTACTTTCAGAAATTTTTACTCAGTTAGAGACTTCGCTTGCAGCAATGGGTTTATGCATAGCTCCTCAAAAAATTCAAAAAGTGTCACCTTTTCAATATCTAGGTCAGATAATTCAAGGACGTACAATCCGTCCTCAAAATCTTCAGATAAGAATTAAGGAGTTACATACCCTTAATGATTTTCAAAAGCTATTAGGAGATATTAATTGGCTGAGGCCATCCTTAAAACTAACTACTTCTGAGTTAAGTCCTTTATTTCAGATATTACAAGGAAATCCTTCTCCAACCTCTCCACGTCAGCTAACTTTAGAGGCTAAAACAGCTTTAAAAAAAGTTGAAAATGCACAGCTTACTAGAGTTGATCCTAAGGAAATGGTGTATTTATTAATATTTCCAACTGAACATACACCAACAGGAGCCATATGGCAAAAATTAGGAGTTATTGAGTGGATTTATTTATCCCACTCCCCTCAAAAAACATTAATTCCTTTTCATGATTCTATAGCTCAGTTAGTAATTAAGGGTAGAACTAGGATTTTACAATTAATTGGATCTGAACCTGATATCATAATTATTCCATTTTCTGTTCAACAGATTAATTGGCTTTTTCAAACTTCTAGCCCATGGCAAATAGCTTTTGCTGATTTTCCTGGCCAGATAGATAGTCACTATCCTCGTGATGAGATTATACAATTTGCATCATTAACGTCACTTATTTTTCCAAAGATTGTTCGTGCCCATCCTATAGATGAAGCCTTATCAGTGTTCACTGATGGATCAAGTTCAGGTAAAGCAGGATTTTATAGTCGTGTTCACACAGAGGTAATACAAACTTCTTATACTTCTGCCCAAAGAGCAGAGCTTCAAGCTCTGATTTGTGCCTTAACTTACTTTGCAAATGAGCCTATTAATATTTATTCTGACAGCTTATATGCAGTCGGAGTTACTAAAAATATTGAAACTTCAGTTATTGGGTATACTTCATCACAAGAGTTATTTAAATTATTTCATAATTTACAAAAGGCAGTGCTAATGCGGAAATATCCATGTTTCATAGGACATATACGAGCTCATACTAATCTTCCAGGACCTTTAGCTTCAGGTAATAACAAAATTGACAAACTCGTAGCTTTTTGTCAACAGATGTCTTCATATGACTGTGCACTAGCTTCCCATTCCTTACATCATCAAAATGCTTCTAGCTTACGTAAAAAATTTAATATTACTAGAGAACAAGCTCGTCAGATTGTAAGCCAATGCCCTAAGTGTGCTATTCACACTCCATCTCTGCCATCAGGGGTAAATCCCCGTGGATTAAAGCCAAATCAAATCTGGCAAATGGACGTAACTCATATTCCTCAATTTGGTAAGCAGTGTTATGTACATGTCATAGTGGACACTTATTCTAGATTTATTTTTGCCACAGCACGTACTAAGGAAAATTCTCAAAATGTAATTTCTCATTGCCTAGCAGCTTTTTCTGTTTTAGGATGCCCTATGCAAATTAAAACAGATAATGCTCCAGCTTATGTGAGCTCTTCTTTTCAACAATTTTGTCAAGAGTTTAAAATTAATCATAAAACAGGAATTCCTTATAACCCCCAAGGTCAAGCCATTGTAGAACGAGCTCATTTATCTATTAAACTTCAATTACAAAAATTAAAAAGGGGGGATAGGCTTATGACTCCCCAAAATAGCCTTAATCATGCCTTGTTTGTTTTAAATTTTTTAAACTGTGACGCAGAAGGTCACACTGCTGCTGAGAGACAAATGTCTCCCTCAGTAACAGGCCCTTTAGGCAGAGTTTTGTGGAAAGATTTACAGACCGGTCAGTGGAAGGGCCCAGACCCGGTGATTATATGGGGCAGAGGGCATGCTTGTATTTTCCCAGAAAATTCTTCTCGTCCTATTTGGGTGCCTGAACGTGCTATCAGACATGGAAGAGATAGAACCCAGATTGAAGCGACTGAAGATCAACCCAGAGGAGCCCCCATCCAGAAGGAGGAGATATCGGAAAAGGATGAAGAAAGACCAGACTGACCCAGCCAAAAAGCTGATTTCATGGGAAGACGTGAAGAAGCTAACAACCCAGGCTTCCCGAATACTTCGAGACCTAGGAAAAAACAGGACCCCAATGATGATGGTAACAACAGTAATTGCCCTACTGGGCTGTCAGGTAAAGGGGGATCAAGTAGACACTTACTGGACATATTTCCCAGATCCACCCCTGGTACACCCAGCTGTGTGGACTGGAGAATCTATTCCAGTATTTACTAATGACTCATTCATGATGGGAGGATTTACAGATGCTCATATTACTCCCAATCATATGACTAGATTTAATTATTCTGGCTATAGTGCCCAATTACCCTTGTGTTGGTCCCACGATAAACATGCTGGCTGTCTGAAAGTATCATTCGAAGAAAAGACAGCGATTGGTAGACCTAGACTGACAAATAATTCTATTTATGGAGATTTAAAACCTAATACTAGATCAGTAATTAAGATGGGACTTTCCCATAATAAGCCAGTCATTTCTGCAAAACCTCCACGGATACACCACTGTCCAAATAGTTCTACAATTGAGATTGGCACCTTTCCTAAATGGATGGATTGTATAAATCCCTTTCCTGTACAACATAAGGTGTCTAAAGATAGTGGGTATATTTTAGACTGGTCTCCAAAAATTAATAAGAGGCAATTACGAAGAAATTCTGCTATGACACCTGCAGGATTTGTTAGTAATATTTTGACTTACAGTAAAGGTGGTGTTCAAAAAGATATTTGGCGTTTAATTGCTGCCTCAGAATTCTTACATTTTACAGACAAACCCTTACCAAGATTTATTGGCAAGAACTGTAAAGAGGGATCTTGCTATGGCTTACGAGCTTGTGTCCAATCTCCTTATGTTTTAATTATTGGAAATGTAAAAGTTAAATGGATAGATGACAGATATATTGTTACTTGTAAAAAATGTAACCTAACCAATTGCATTACTAGGTATAATGGAGGAAAAGGAGTGCTGATACTTCATCAGCCCTCTTTTGTTTTATTACCTGCTAATATTTCAGAGCCATGGTATGCTGATGCTGGTTTACAAGTCTTACAGCAAATTCATGCCCAGCTGGCAAGACCTAAACGTGCTATTGGAGTTATAATTGTTGGTGTTTTGGCCCTAGTCTCTTTTATTGCATCAACTGTCTCTGCGTCTCTGACATTGTCTCAGAATATTCAGCATGCAAAATTTCTTAATAATTTAGCTCAAAATACTTCCAAGGCTCTGCGTAATCAAGTAAATATTGATGAAAAGATTGAAACTAAATTAAACGCCTTAGAGGCAACTGTTATTGACATAGGTAATGAACTTTCAGCCTTAAAATTTAAAGAAAGGCTTAAATGCCATGCTAATTATAAGTATGTGTGTGTTACAGCTGCCAAGTACAATGCTTCTCTCTGGGATTGGGAGAAGGTTAAAAACCATTTGTTAGGTATTTGGCAAAATAGTAATAATAGCTTGGATATTCTGGAACTTCATCACCATATCCAAGACATTCAAAATAATAGAGCTGATTTTTCAGATCCTTCTTCTTTGGCTAACCAAATATTGAAGGAGTTAAATGGATTCAACCCTGGAAATATTCTCAAACACTCGGCCTGGTACATTATTGGATTATTCTCTTTGCTGCTAATTCTTTATTGCGTTGTAATTGTAGGATGGCGAGTCTTCAGAACAAGAATGCAGAAACTCCAGAGAGTGAACCGCCGCCTCATTTTTGCGAAAAGAAAGGGGGAATATGTCGGAAGCCATTCTCACACGTGACTGGGTGACTCCCGGTTAGGGTCTGAGGCGCTCTGGCTGTGTCGGAGCTTTCCCGGCCCTCTCCTGATGAGAGAACCTGTCCGTGTGGGGGTGTAACTGACCACTGACCCCGGAGGCCCAATCACTGACCCTGACCTTGGAGTGCGGCTCCCCCTTCAACCTTCATTGGATGGAATTATCCCCTGAATTTCTTGCTCCCCAATAAAAGGCTACTCCCTGGCGTGCTCTCTCTCTCTCTCTCCTGCTAGCCCTGAGTAATCTTTGCTGCCCTGCCGGGCGTTTAGTGGAGGGAACCAGAGAGGGGAGCCGTCTCGGACCTGGTCATAGAAAAAGGTAACTGAGTCTGTGTGTTTATTTCGATCTCGCTAGCTAACTTTTATGCCAAGAACCTCATTAATGAAACCATTGCGCTGGCCGCATGGTAGACATGCTTGCAATGACAAGGGCAGGGAATGTGACACATATATTTCTGCTCCCTTTGATTAAAGCCTGTGTCACATGGACCTGACCGATTGGGAAAGTGGATACTGATCACATGCCCAGGAGTCCAGCCATGCTGACAAACATATACACACTGTTCTTCACCTTTCTGTTTTCAGCTAAGAAAACAATTAGTCATGCCAGCTTGGAAAACAGAGCACCCACATAGACTCAATGTTTGTGTCCTCCAAAATTCTTCTTTTTATGTTTTATTTCGAGACAGAATCGCACTCTTTTTTGGGGGGTGGGAGGGGTACCGGGGATTGAACTCAGAGGCACTCGTCCACTGAGCCATATCCCCAGCCCTATTTTGTATTTTATTTAGAGACAGGGTCTCACTGAGCTGCTTAGGGCCTCGATAAATTGCTGAGGCTGGCTTTGAACCTGCAATCCTCCTGCCTCAGCCTCCCAAGCCACTGGATTACAGGTATAAGCCACAGAGCCTGACCCCACAAAATTTTTAAATTGAAATCCCAATTCCAATATGATGGTATTTGGTCATGGGCTTTGGGGAAGTGATTGCATCATCAGTGTAGAGTCCTCATGATGGAACTAGTGCCCTCATAGGATGAGACAACAGAGACCTTGCTTCCTCTTTGCCTGTATTCACCAAGGAGCAGGGCCTCACCAAGGGCCTGACCATGCTGAAATGGAAGAGCCTGCTGGCATTCTGATCTCAGACCTCCAGCCTCTGAGCTGTAAGAAATAAACATTTGCGGTTTATTTATTTATTTATTTATTTTTTTTTTTTGATTTTTTTTTTTTAAAGAGAGAGTGGAGAGAGAGAGAGAGAGAGAGAGAATGAATTTTTTAATATTTATTTTTTAGTTTTCGGCAGGCACAACATCTTTGTTTGTATGTGGTGCTGAGGATCGAACCCGGGCCGCACGCATGCCAGGCAAGCGCGCTACCGCTTGAGCCACATCCCCAGCCCACTTTTGCGGCTTAAGTCACTCTGTCTGCGGTTGTTTGTTATAACAGTCTGAACTGACTGAGACAGATGGGCGTTTGCTGGTATCATTTGCATCATTTCCAATATTTCCTTTACAGAAAATATCTGCGGTGTATCTCTAGGATAAACTCCCATGGTAGAATTTCTAGGTCAAAGGTTGCACACGCTTGCAATGCTGATGGTGGTATGGTTTGAATATGGTTTGTTCCCTCTGAAACTCATCCCCCGCTGTGAAGTTGAATCCTCACTTTGAGGTATTAAGAGGGTAGAGAGCTAATCCCACTGTGGTATTTAGTGTTGGGGGCTGTGTGAGGTGTTTAGTATTAGATAAAGTCATCAGATTAGTACCCCATGACTGAATCGTGGTTGCATTATGAGAAGAGGGGAGACAGATGAGGATCTACACACACACAGTGTCTCATGCCTGTGATTCTATGCTGCCTCTGAACTCTGCCAGTAAGAAGGCCCTCCACCTTGAATTTCCAGAATGATCAGCCAAAATAACCCTCTTTTCTTCTTAACTTACCCAAAGTCTGTGGTATTGTGTTATCAGCAACAAGTGTGGGACAGACAGGCGTAGACAAATTGTCTTCCACAGTTTGAGGCCAGTTTACATTCTCACCTGAAGTGTGAGAGCCTGCCTACTTCTCCACAGCCTTGCCAAAAGAGTGCTGTGCCAAACTTTTGGGTTTGCACCAATCTGACAGATAAAAATATTCTCATTATCCAGGCGCAATGACACACGCCTGTAATCTCAGCGATTCAGGAGGCTGAGGAGGAGGATGGCAAATTCTAGGCTAGCCTGGGCATCTTAGCAAGATTCTGTCTCAAAATAAAAAAGAAAAGGACTGGGGATGTAGCTCAGTGGTAAAGTACCCCGAATTCAATCCCCAGTTCCAAAAAAAAGAAAAAGAAAAATCTCATTTGAAGTTTTGTTTTGTTTTTATACTAGGAATTGAACCCAGGGGTGTTCGATCCCTGAGCTACCTCCCAGCATTTTTTTAATGTTATTTTATCTTTATTTTGAAACAGGGTCTCTTTAAATTGCCCAGGCTAGCTACAACTTGCAAACCTCCTGCTTCAGCCTCCCAAGTGGCTGGAATTACAGACATGCGATACCAGGCCTGGCTCACAACAGATTAATTTCTCAAGAGGGAAATTCTGTAGCTTGGCAGTTTGGGGTGGTGTGGGGATGTATGCCTTACCCTCAGAGGGAGAGACAGGAGAGGTGTCCCACATACACTCTAAACTAGCTTTCCAACATAAACAGACTCACTGTAGTGAGCCAAGTCTTTTGAATATTTTCCCTTAGCAATCATAACATGTCTATATTTGTTTATTCATTTAACAAATATTTATGTTGAGCGTGTGTGTGGGGTGGGGGGCAAAATTGAGGAAACCCACATTTCTGCAGAAGTAATGTTGTAATGGGATGGTATGGAAGGCACCCAGAAGAAGCGCAGGGTGAGCGCTCACCTGTCCATTTTGGGAATGGGGAAGGTTATGGGGATGAGGAGAAGGGATTCTATTCCTTTCCACTGAACAGATAAAAAGTGTCTCCCTACTTGCTGTCCACCTCCCACACTGATCTACACATTGTGTATTAAGGGATTAATTTGCTTTGTTATAACCTTGATTTCTTTTTTGGTACTGGGGGTTTAATACCACTTTACCACTGAGCTACATCCCTAGCTCTTTTTATTTTGTGACAGGGTATTATGGTTTAGATGTGGTGTTCCCCAAAAAGCTCACATGTGAGACAATGCAAGGTTTGGAGGAGAAATGATTGGGTTATAGCCTTAGCCTACTCAGTGAGTTAATTCCTGATGGGATTAACTGGGTGGTAACTGGAGGCAGGTGGGGTGTGGCTGGAGAAAGTTTCCCATTGGGGGCGTGGCTATGGGGAATATGTTTTGGGTCTAGCAATGGAGTTTCTCTCTCTCTCTCTCTGCTTTCTGATCATCATGCTTCCCTCTGCCACACTCTCTCACCATGATGTTTCGGCCTCACCTGGAGAACTGAGGAATGGAGCCGTCCTTCTATGAACTGAGACCTTTGAAGTCGTGAGTCCTCAAATAAACTGTTCCTCCTCTATTGTTGTTCTGGTTGGGTTCTTTAGTCACAGCAGCAGCAAAAAAAAAAAAAAAAAAAAAAAAACTGACCCAAAACAGGGACTTGCTAAGTCGTTGAGGGTCTTGCTAAATTGCTGAGGCTGGCCTGGAACTTGTGATCCTCCTTCTTCAGCCTCCTGAGTTGCTGGGATTACAGCCGAGCACCACTGCAGCCAGCTTCGTATAACATTTGAAATGCCTACACCCAAGAAAATGAACGTTCATCAGTCATTCATAGCTAGGTCTCACTTACCTTAACCAGATAACCACTTAAGCTTTACTACATGGTAAGATGTTAAATGATAAGAATCAAGATGTCTTGATTCAAAGTCAGCGTATGACAATGCTGGATGAGTTTGCTAGCTGTTAAAGGAGAGCTGTGTCATCCAGGTCTAAGTTCAGGGGTCTCCTGGCAGCAATCACAGGCTAGATCCCCAAGAAGCAAGCTGTTTCTGAGCTCAGGTCTCTGGTTGGTGCACAAGCAAGTGATCAGGGCCGTGAATTCCTTCTGTGAAGGCCACTTTCTTCCTAAGTGTCCCACCACTGACTCCTAAATGCAAGCAGGTCTGCTAGGCGTTTTGTAAGGTTCTGAGGGGCCCAGGACAGGACCCACAGACAGCATTCTCTGAAGATGGTGAAAGGGTAAAAGAAACTGAAGTTAAAATGTAAAGGACCAGGCATTGTAAAGCTTCTAAGCTGCAAAGCCTGAGTTAAAATGTAAAAGACCAGGTATTGTAAAGTTTCTAAGCTACACTCAAAGCCTGAAATTCCTGTGGCAGTTAAGACAATTCCCGGAACTGCCCATTAGCTGTGTGTCGGATTCCCCCCTTGACTACCTAGTTGTTTAACAACCTGGACCCTGTGCAGCTCAGCACGTAGGCACCTCAGGGCCTAAACCAATCAGTTTGAATGTACACCCCGCTTTAGGACTGACCTATCACCCCCGCCTGACCTGTTCCCGCCAATGAATGTACTAATCATGTTTGAGAGTTGTTTGATTTTCCCGTGCCTCATGATGATTTGCTCTGATGTATGCAAAGCCCCAGCCCTCCCCAAAAAGTGTACTGATGCGCTGCTTAACCCCTGCTCGAGGCTCTTGGCCGCTCTCCCTTCTTGAGTGAGCACGGAGCCCCAGCTAGCTGGAACTTCAATAAACCCCCTTTTGCGGTTGCATGAGTCGGTCTCTTGGTGGTCTCTTCCTCCGTCGTTCGCCGGTCCCTTACAATGGTAGAAGAGCAGCATGTCAGGCGTGAGCTATGTCATTAACCTTGACCATATAGGTTTATGACTTCCCACAATGTCAGAATTCATTAAGTAGCAATAAATTCATAGGTTACCCCACTTTCATGTGGCAGTTCACTGAATACTTGTGGGTCACCTGGTAGTCATGAGTGAGGCTATCACAAGTTCTGTTATTTCTATCTTAATTTCTAATATCTATAACACTCAAGTCACACATCTACTCCATACAATGATATATACATGGGTCACAGAAAGGCTAATCAAGGGTTAAGGCAGCCCCCAGGGGTTCAGGGGTGTGAACTGAGAGCAATGGCAGAGAGCATATGTGAATGGGAAGAGTCACTGAAGGTGGTCAGATCAGACTGTGAACCTATTCAGGGTGCAGAACTGTCAAAGCACAGGAACTTGTTCTAGGCCAGGGTCTGGATGGATGGCAGTTTCAGGGTGTCAGCTGGAGTGGCAGCTTGAGATGTCAGCTTGGAGATGGCTGTGCAAGGTTGTCATGGGCAGGGGGAACTGCACTCTGCTAAAGCCCAGGGACGGAGGTTCATCGCTGTGGTGATTTTCCTGGGCAAGACTTGTGACCAGGTGATAAGGTCAGAGTGCTGCTGTGCCCAGTCTCTGTATGCACATCCTTTTAGGGCCTCCAATGAGAGGGTTGCCTCATTTGGTGATCTCATGGGCCTGATTTTTCTGATATGCATCCCTGTGGATAACTTCACAGGTGGTCACTTTTATTGGCATGATTCATTTATTTATCAATGTGTGCTTTACAGTTTGCTAGGCAGATGGTGAGGTTTTTGTTTGTTTGTTTATCCCAGGGGTGCTTTACCACTGAGCCACATACCCAGACCTTTTACTTTTTATTTTGAGACAGGATCTCATCAACTTGCTGAGGCTGAGACTGGCCTTGTACCTGAGATTCTCCTATCTCCCAAGAGTTGCTGGAATTACAGAGTGAGCTCCATTCCACCTCAGCACTTATTCAAAACACAGTAGTTATTGCAAACTACTGCTTTACCTAACACAGGTTTAGTCACAACCCGGAAAAACTGCTGTTCTAAGTAACTCAGAGCTGGGCACAGTGGGCTCTCTCCGTGGAGCAGGATTGTTGTGTTCTTTTGTTTTGCATTTTAAAACAAGGACATTTCTATTGCAGACTGTGCAGGGGGAGGTGTTTTTCCAGCAGTCCTGGGGGGTTGGGGGTTGCATTCCTGAGTTGGACAGAGCACTTGGTGGGGGGGGGGGTAGGAGGCCTCTGGCTGTGAGAAGGTTGTAGATGGGGGAAATCTACCTGTTTGGAAGAGGAATGTAGACTTTGCTGTTTTTTTCCAGGTGCATACACACACCTACTTCTGAAAATCATTGGAGTGGTCTTGGCTTCCTGCCACAGTCCGGCTGCAGCAAACTAACTGGGGGGTGACCTGCAACTTGTGTAGATTGATACAGCAGGAGTGGGAGCCGTTTATTGTAGGACAGGAGGGGTATATATACATTACACACAGCTTATCTTAATTAACATAAACTAGATACAGCAGTCAACCAATAAGGAAACTCCACACTTACTGGCTCGCTGGCGTTACTTCACAAATCACTCCCTCTGGCAAAATGCCAGGTGCCATCCTGACTTGTTTACAGACCCTAACAGCTTCCTTTGTTGCAGTAACAGCAGATTGCCATAAGTGAGGAAAGTTCAGATGAATTAAAAGCAACTCCAGGGATGGGGTTGTGGCTCAGCGGTAGAGCGCTCCCTTCACGCCTTTGAGACCCTGGGGTGGATACTCAGCACCACATAAAAATAAATAAGTGAAATAAAGGTATTGTGTCAAACTACAACTAAAAAATAAATATTAAAAAAAAAAAAAGAAAAATGGGCATAAGGTCGCAAAGACAATTTGTACCAGTAGAAAAATAAATGACCAATATATACATAAAAATGTTTAGAATCAAAGGTAGTTTGAATACTGCAAGAGGAAACAACATTAAAGTTTGATTTCTTTTTAGAAGCTGGCACAGAAGTTAAAACCATATGCTAATATCCAGCATTGATGAAGATAGCGGGGAGGGGCTCTGTCATACTTTGTCCATGGAAACATAAAAGTGGCATAATTTGCAGGTGCAGCGGCTCATGCTGGTAATCCCAGCAGCTCAGGAGGCTGAGGCAGGAGGATCATGAGTTCAAAGCCAACCTCAGCAATAGATCCTGTTTGTAACTAAAATATTTTGAAAAAAAGAGGTGGGAATATGGCTCAGTGGTAAAGCACCCCAGGGTTCAATCCTTTGTACCAAAAAAAAAAAAAAAAGAGGCATAATTTGCTGGGGATGTAGCTCAGTGATAAATCACTTGCCTAGCATGCATGAGGCCCTGGGTTCCATCCCCAGCACTCTTAAAAAAAAAAAAAAAAAAGGAACATATAAGTTTCTAAGAAAATAAATTGCCTTTTCTTCTACTTCAATGGAAATATCCTAAATCTATACCAAGAATGATAATAGTATATTATACATATATTTCACATACATAACTATGGGCATAAATACTAAATAAAGATGCCAGGGATGAAGCTTAGTGGCAAAGCAATTGCCCAGCATGCATGAGACCATCAGTTCCATTCCTAGCACTGCTAAATAAATAAATAAATAAATAAATAAATAAATAAATAAATAAATAATAAGTATGTATATATATTACACAAAATGTAAAAGTTAGGAGCAACCTAAATGTTGAACGGTGGGTAGATTATAGTCATTTCCTGCCGCAGTCTCTGGCTGGGCACAAATCACGAGTCTCCACACAGCTTGTAGATTCAAACAGCAATTCTTTATTCCCGAACTCACACCGGCCGTCTACAAACACGCTCTGGGGGAATCCACGTTCTCTGCCCAAATCCACCACGCATGGGCTTCTGTCTCCCAAAATATACTGTCTGACCCTAAGCACTCAAGAGGAACTCAGCAGCAGGATACGCCCTATTCTAAAGGGGGAACACCCTAATCTCCTATTATGCTAAACTGCCCTATTCTAAAGGGGGAACACCCTAAACATGGATCCTGCCCTGGTCCTTGAGCAAGGTCACCTTTCAGAAGTCCTTCCACTAGACAGCATGGGAGTAAGCTGGCAAGGAATTTGTCATACCTACTTGGCTGATGGCTCCCAGCAATTTCCTGTAGCAGGGTCTGGGGAAGAAGCAGCAGGGACCATGACCAGCTGTGAAGGAGGCAGGAAGCCCCTGAAACAGCCAAAGAAGCTGGCTGAGGAGCTGCATGAGAAGGACAAGGTTTTCTATCAGAAACAGGGAGGGATGTAAAGCAAGACTGTGGGGAAGGGCCCCCTGGCCACAGGTGGAACGAAGAAATCATGGGAGAAAGGAAGCCCTTCCTTGTGCCTCAGGCCTGGTGACTAGTGATTCCATTCTTATTTAGACTTTTTTTGGGGGGAGGAGGGGGTGCTGGGGAACCAACCCAGGCCTTGCACATGCTAGGCAAGCTCTCTACCACTGATCCATACCTACAGCCCTTCCATTCTTATTTAAACATCTGGATTCCCTGCCATCACATCTTTTGTCACTTACAACTACCATAAAGTATATTTCTTGAAGTATGCTATCCATTTAAGAATCAAAATCCCAGTGGCTCGGAAGACTGAACAGGAGGATTGTGAATTCAAAGCCAACCTTAGCAATGGCGAGGCGCTAAGCAACTCAGTGAGACCCTGTCTCTAAGTAAAATGCAAAATAGAGCTGGAGATGTGGCTCAGTGGTGGAGGGCCCCTGAATTCAATCCCTGGTACCAAAAAGATGAAGACGAAGACAAAGACGAAGAAGAAGAAGAAGAAGAAGAAGAAGAAGAAGAAGAAGAAGAAGAAGAAGAAGAAACAACTTATGGAGGGAGGGAGTATGGGGGTAGGAAAGACAGTGGAATGAGATGGACATCATAACCCTAAGTACATATATGAAAACATGAATGGTGTGACTCTACTTTGTGTACAACCAGAGACATGAAAATTGTGCTGTATTTGTGTAATATGAATTGAATTGCATTCTGCTGTCACATATAATAAATTAGAATAAATAAAATAAAAAAAAATTTTAAAAAGAATAAACTTATGGAGTCAGCGTGGTGACACATACCTGCAATCCCAGAAGGCTGAAGCAGGAAGATCCCAAGTGGGATCTTCTGAGCAATAGAGAGACCCTGTCTCAAAAATAAAAAGAATAAAAAGGGTTGGGAGTGTAGCTTAGTGGTAGAGTACCTCTCAGCTCAATCCCTAGTACCAAAAAAAATAATAATAATAAGAATAAACTTTTGGGGGCTTGAGTAATATAGATTACTGGTAGAGCATGTTCTTAGCATCATCCTGTGTTGAGGGCCACAGCCAAGTCGGGATGACGCATGGCATTTTTGCCAGAAGTAGTGGTTGAGAGGTGATGTCAGCGAGCCATTAAGATGATGACTTTTGAGTTCTAGTGGAGTTCCCGTTTCCCGTTTCCGGTTGAGTTCCGGGGATTCCGGAAGAGTTCGCTTTGGTTGGTGAAGTTCAGGTGGTGGGAGTTCCGGTTGGTGTGTGGTGTGTTCCTGGAGAAGCTGCGTGGGTGGCGTTCAGGAGAGTTCCCAGGGAGTGTGCTGGTGGAGTTTGGAAATAAAGTTTGTTCCTGCTTGAGTGGCTCATGATTTGTGCCCAGCCAGACTGCGACAATCCTGGGTTTGATCCCTAGTAACAACAACAAAAAGAATCAACTTTGGTAAAAAAAAAACAAAACACTTAAAGGCATATTATAGAGTTTCATACTTCACAGCTATTAAAATTTTTAAATTATATCATGGAGAATAATTAATTATATTAAAATAATCAAAATCTATTAAAAGAGTAAAGTTCACACACACACACACACACACACACATACACACACCCTTGCATGTTAATGGAAAAACAACTGAAAGATTGAATATGGAAATATCAAAAATGTGTGAAAATACAGATGACTATTTGTCATCCCGCCCCCCCCCGCCCCCCCCCCCCCCCCGCAGTGCTGAGGATGGTTTTCCTTTTTTGACCTACTTCTCTTAAATTTTATCTAATGAATATGTATTGTTTCTATAACAAAAGAACAATAAAATATTTCAAACCAACTGGGATTCCAATCCTGCTTGGTTCACCTTATGTTGAAAACTGAGGCAGATTTGGAAAGTCATTATGGAATAATATATTCTCCATTCAAAAGTTATTTGCAGGGCTAGGGGTGTAGTTTCATGGTAGAATGCTTGCCTAGTATGCAAAGGCCCTGGACTTGATTCACACACACATACACACACACACACACACACACACACACACATACACACATAATTTTCACCTGAATAGAGGTTGGAGCCTTTCCACAAGGGAAAGAACAAGGATATTCTCTCTCTCTCTCTCTCTCTCTCTTTTTCTTCTGGTTTCATAAAATGCAGTATCAAAATTCCTAAAGGACAGAAGATATAGAGAATCATTTCAGCACAAAGCAGCAACAAATGTATTATCTATTTTCTAGTTTCACAAAATACAGAATCTCTACTCCCAAAAAGTGGTGGGAATGGTTAGAATTCCTGATTATTTGAGGGAAAAGGAGAGATAAAGAAGTTTTTGAACAAGTGCCCACCTCTGAGTGAGATAGATAGATAGATACACATTAAGGATTGGAACCCAAGGGTACTTTACCACTGAGCTACATCCCCAGCCCTTTTTATTTTTTATTTTGAGAGAGGGTCTCATTAACTTGCTGAGGGTCTTGTCAAGTTACCAAGACTGCTTTGAACTTGTGATTTTCCTATCTCAGCCTCCTGAGTCACTGAGAGGATGTTATTAGAATTGAATAAAAATAAGGATGTAACTATCCAGGATTGGTGAGGATTTTGATTTTTCAAAATATTTATTTATTTATTTATGTATCTTTAGTTTTAGGTGGACACATTATTTATTTATTTATTTTTAATGTGGTGCTGAGGATTGAATCCAGTGCCTCATGCATGCCAGGCGAGCACTCTACCACTGAGCCACAACCCCAGCCCAGGATTTTGATTTTTTGTTGGCTTGTTTTTTGGGACTAGGGATTGAACCCAGGAGTGCTATACCACTGAACTATACTCCAAGCCCTTTTCATTTTTTCTTTTGAGACAGGGTGTCACTAATTTACTGAAGGACTTGCTAAGTTGTCGAGACTGGCCTTAAAATTGAGATTCTCCTGCTTTTGGCTGAGTACCTGGAATTAGGGTGTGTGCCACCATGCCCAGTCTAGTGAGAATTCAAAGTATTTTAGGGTACAAACTGTTGATGGTTTCTAGTGAAGAGTGGATGAGTCTTGGTCAGGGTGGACGCTTTGGACATTGCAAACTATTGGCCAGGCCAAAGTGCTCTTGTCACTGAGTCTACAGAGGAGGACAGGTGTTAAAATGAAATGTTCAGGTTTATTCTGTTAAAGACTATTCCTGACATTTGTTAAAGATGATAAAGGGGCTAGGGTTGTGGCTCAGTGGTAGAGAGTTCGCCAAGCACGTGCGAAGCCCTGGATTCGATCCTCAATACCACATAAAAATAAAAGTAAAAAATAAAGGTATTGTGACCAACTACAACTAAAAAATAAATACTTTAAAAAATAAAATAAATATCTAAAAAAAAAAAAATGATGGTAAAGCAAGGCTGGGATGTAGCTCAGTGCCCAAGCATCTGCCTTGCATTCACAAAGCCCTGGGTTCAACCTCCAGTTCCAAAAAAGACAAAAAAATAAGAATCCCACCAAGATAGTAAAGCATTTGAGCATGGTGGCATACGCATGTAATCCCAGCAGCTTGGGAGGCTGAGACAGGAGGATCATGAGTTCAAAGTCAGCCTCAGCAAAGGCAAAGCGCTAAGCAACTCAGTGAGACCCTGTCTGTAAGAGTCCAGCTCTGGCAGGGGGTCTCTGGAGATGGTGAGGAGTCAGCAAAACAGGGTGGAGAAACAACACAGACACAAAAGTAAAGGTGCTGAATCCCAATCTTTACTTGTGAAGTTAATCATATATACTTTTCATTTTGGCAGGCTCACAGTATTTTGTGGTTACAAAACAGGAATCACTATTCAAAGAAACAAAATATTACGTAGCTACAATTAGATAAGAAGAATGTATCTTGGCTTATGTATAAGCAAACATTTTTACTTTCAGTTCGCGTTTTGCTTTGAGCTGTTTCTGCTTAGTTAGTTTTTAATAATAGTTAGAAATGACCCAGACTATTGGCCTTTACCTTGACTATTCTTTCTTGACTTACTGACTAGAACCGGTGCCGTGGTTATGGCAAGTGGTTAACTTGAAAAGAGAGGCTACTAATTTTAATCAAACAAGAGCAATAGCACCAAACCATTGTGCACAGGAACAAGAACAAGTTGCCCAGTACCAAGCACTAATCTGTCTTCTTAATATTAATTTTTCTTCTCTAGATTTGATTTAATTTCTCAAAAACTTCCTTGACTGTTTTTCCTACAAGGGGTTTCTCATTAAACATTAACAATTTATGTTCTACAGCTGAATCATTGCATTTAGAGCAAACAGATTTATTCTTTAGAAGTAGTTGCATTAATTGGGAAAGTCATGTTTTTTCCTTCACACTTCATGGTCATATGAGAAGTCGCAACTATACTTATTAAAAGAACACCAAAACAAATCAGCCCATTCCCAGAAATGTACTGCGCTCCTCCAGAGGATGGATGCCTTGCACCATCCACCTCAGTAGGGCCTTGCCATTGCCTAAGTCAGGGGAGGGGCGCAGTACCTGTCTCTAAAGAAAATACAAAATAGGGCTAAGATGCGGCTCAGTGGTTGAGTGTCCCTGGGTTCAATCTCTGGTGCAAAAAAAAAAAGGTAAAGTAAACAATATCCAAGGAAACCAGGATCCCTGCAATGGGGTTTCACAATGATGGAGAGATTGACCTTGAGTCTGACTCCAACAAAGACAGGGGATTCATAACCCAAGAGTAGGATAGGGCTAGTGAGTGGAAAATTACACCAAGGAAACAGAAAATTCAAGGTTTCTGGTTAATCTGACTTGATAACTTTATTGTTGAAGGCAGGCCAGGTAATAAGGTGTGGTCAGATGACAAAGAAGGTCACATATCAAGGGTGGGGATTTTCTTAAACTGATTTAGCAGGATGCTTGCTCAAATAGGATTCTACAAGGGGAAAGGACACCCAAGGCCCAGCCTCATCAAACAGAGGACTCAGAGGAGCCTGGCTAAAGTTTTGGTCAAAGAAGAGAAGCCTTCCCAGCCTAGCAACAGGAGCAGGAAAAACTGGCTCTAGAGTGTTCCATACATTTCATATACTTCTAGCTCTGTACCAGATTTCTTTCAGTGTGGCACTGAGGTTTAGACTTTCCAGAACTAAAAAGGTGAAATAGTGAAGACAGTGTTTATGGAATATCTCTCTCTCTCTCTCTCTCTCTCTTTTTATACTGGGGATTGAACTCAGGAGCACTCAATCACTGAGCCTCATCCCCAGCCCTATTTTAAAATTTTATTTAGAGACAGGGTCTCACTGAGATGCTTAGCACCTTGCTTTTGCTGAGGCTGGCTTTGAACTCACAATCCTCCTACCTCAGCCTCCCTAGCTGGTGGGATTACAGGTGTGCACCATGATGCCCAGCTGTTATGGAGTTTGAGTCTTATGACTTTGCTAAAACAATGAACTACCAGGCCTGAATACAATCCCTGGCAGCCCCCACACCAAAAAATAAATAAATAAAGTTAAAAAAATAAACAATGAACTACCTTTTTTGGTGAAAGACTCTTTGAGAGTCATTTTATGCCATCTGGAGAAGCACATGAAGAACTGTTTTTTTTTTTTAAGAGAGAATTTTTTTTAATGTTTATTTTTTAGCATTTGGCGCACATAACATCTTTGTCTGTATGTGGTGCTGAGGATCGAACCCGGGCCGCACGCATGCCAGGCATGGCGCGCTACCGCTTGAGCCACATCCCCAGCCCCAACATGAAGAACTGTTTAGAGAATGAATATTCCATTTAAAAAGCCATTGGAACTAGTGAAATGGTATTATCAGAAATGGAGGCCTTTGGGAAAGCTGTGGATGAAGAAATTTCAAAAAAAAATTGCTTAGGAAGAGATCAGCCAAAAAAGGAATTGATTATAATCATCATTCACTGCTTTTACAGAAAAAAGGGGGGAAAAATTTTCAAACACTGATTTTTCAGAAACCTGTGAATAGCCAGGTTTTGCCTGAGAAGAAGAAAAAAAGGAGTTTCAGGTATTCCAGTCAGTATTGAAGAGATGATGAACAGCCAGGGCCTCACATCACCTCGTGGGAGATGAAGCACATCATGTTTGGAGAAATGAAAATTGGAAGCCACATGAACGATGATGATAAAGATAATGAAATGCTTTTCAGGTAGCCCATATCTGTGTAACAAAAAAAAAAAAAAATACAAAAGACTCAAACACCTCTGAATTCATAGGAAAAAAATAAAATAAAGAGAAAGCAATCAGTGATTCTGAATGTATTATGTGCAATATTTCTTTTGAAAACTGTGATGATTTTGATATGGAGGCTTATTCTTTATATGTTACTAGATACAATGAAATGCAATCATTGACATTTCAGAGGAAAAAGATATTTCAGAGGCAAAAACATTGACTTGCTTCAAGTCAATAAGGAAAGTAATCAGTAACACTGGCTTGCCAGCCCTGGCTCACGCAGGGGGCACACCAGCTTGCAGCTGGCAGGCTGATGGGCCTCTGGGACCTGCTCCCCTTTCCTTACCTTTGCAGATTTCAGAGCTGCCCTGAGGGACTCCAGCTGCATAGAAGGTCACTATTTAACTGCAGGCTTAAATACTAAACCGCAGCCTGTGTTGTCACCAGCAGATAAAGACCACCAATCTTGCCTGACCTTCAATGTGGCTATCCTTGTTAGGTCAGGCACATTGAACCTGTAAGCTTCTTCAGACTCCAACACCAGGGTGATGAAACTGGAAGTTGAATCATGGAGAATGAGAAGGCAGTTCAAGGATTAATACAGATCTATTTATGTGTGAAAGTCTTATTTTTTACCAATAATATTAATTTTAGTTTTTAGTGAGCTAGTTTGGGTTGATAGCTATTATTTTATATCAGTATCATCAATGTGGAATCATATGGTGAGGTTCAAACAGGATGAGAAAGAGAACTCTTTCCACAGTTATTTTGTAGGCCAGTGGGACTAACAGGTCTTGAAATAAATAGTAAGTTTTTTCTTCTTAACCCAAGAAATTTGATGGGTCTTACAGAATGAGCCCCACTGCTCCCCATACTGGGGATTGAACCCAGGGGTTATATCACCAGTCTTTTTTATGTATTTTTATTTTGAGACAGGGTCTCATTGAATTGCCCACACTGACCTTGAACTTGGGATTCTCTTGCCTCAGCCTCCTGAGTTGCTGGGATCGTAGGCATGCACCATGGTGCCTGGTTGTGCTGAGTATTTTACATTCAACATTCATTTACTTATTCAGCCTGGAGTATAATCCTGTAACAGGGTTCACTTGATGCTTTGACTATATCCCTTGTGGCTTTGAAACTTACATTCCCCGCCCCCCCCCCAACCTCCTCTCTGATCTTTTTTCCCCCTAACCTTCTCCTTCCTGACCTTCTCCTCCCTGGTCTTCTTTTCTCTAACCTTCTTCCTGATCTCTTCTCCCTAATCTCACTTTCTCTAACTCATCTCTGTAAAAACCCTCCTGTTCCTGCTGATGAGCAGAATCACAGCCTTCAGGACAGGAGTCCTCTGTGTTTCTCCTTTGCTAGCAAAGCAATATACCTACTGTCTCCTTCCTTTTTCTCAAAACCGTGTCCTTGTTATTGGATTGGAGTCGGGGACAAGGACCGAGCTTTCAGCAACATCAGTTCTGAGTCCCCCTTTCTCTGACAGGAAAGACCAGTCCTCGTCTCTATTACCCTAGGCCCTGTCACTCTCCGTCTTGTTGAAGCCCAAGGTTCCTGAGCTGTGGAGCTGAGAGCCTGAACATTGAACTTCCACCCAGAGGCCTTCTTGTTCTTCAACAGGTGGTTCCAAACCCCTTCCTTGCTTCCTCATCTCATGCTTATCCCACCTCAGGATGAATGGGAAGTGGTCACTTGTTCCTGGGGCTAAAAATAGCCGGCAGCAGCTTCTTCTCTGAGAAGTAGATTAGGATCACCCCTACCACCCTGCAGAGGGAATACACCAGTTCTGTGATTCTGCTCTTGTATCTGAGTCAATTTCACAGGGCTACAGCTCTATTTTTATGACATGCACTGCGATGTTTTTTAAAAGATGGCTTTTGTGCTCGTCAAGGACCATGGAATCCATAAATATTTTTAGTACGTAAGCTGCTATGAATTGGGTTATCCAAGACACATGACTAATATCAGGATTGGGTGCTCTGGCAATATATTCAAGGTAAAAAAAAAAAAATCTTGCATGCTTCTCAAACAGCTTGTAAGAATAGAATAGATGACCTTTTGTCTTAAAATTTCAAATATTTACGTGTTTCAAATATTTACATTTAGCATGTTAAGGAATAAAAGCAGGAGATGAAGGGTTTGAGAATTGACAAAAGCTGTTGCCTTATCTGTCTGGCCGTCCAGAATGCATCTGCATGTCCTGTTCTGAAGGCAAGGACTGTACGTGACAACATCAGGCTGTTAGTCACACTAGAAAGAAATTCAGGTCAATAAAAGAAATCTGCATTCCCAGCTCTCACTGTCTCCCCTTTGGGCTCTGTGCTCTCAGGCAGTTTTCTATAGCTGCACTGGGAATTTTTGTCTAGATCAGTTTGAGAGGATTTCTAGTTCCTTTGTGGTGTGTGTGTGTGTGTGTGTGTGTGTGTGCGCGCGCACGCTCTCACATTGAAGATTAAACCCAGAGGTGCTTTACCACTTGAGCCACATCCCCAACCCTTTTTATTTTTTATTTTGAGACAGGGTCTCACTACGTTGTTTAGGGCCTCACTACATTGCTGAAGCTGACTTTGAACTTGGCTATCCTCCTGCCTCAGCCACTGGAATTATAGGCGTGTGCCACCAAGCCTGGCTCAGAGTCCCTAAATCCTAACAATAGACATCGTGCAAACACCAGCTGCTGAGATTGAAAAGATAACTGCAGTTCTATAGGAAAGTTAGTACCAGATAAAAACATACTTCAGATTAGAGATTTTTATAAAAAAGAACTTATTTATTGGTAGGTACTGTTAAATGCTTGGTGGAGATCGTTCACATTCAAGGGTCTGGTTCTTCTGAACGGTTCTTTGATTTTTATCTTTTGAGCAAAACATTGTCATTGAACATTTAGGAAAATTCTGAACTAATAGTCACCCTATTATTCAACCCTTCGTTTCACAGAAGGAAAACAGACGCAGTGAGACAAAGTGGTTTGAGGAAGGACACCCAGAGAGTTAGTGTCAGGGTTACCAAGTTTCCTCGGGCCCAGAGCTGGGCTTGTGTGTCTCTGTCGTGTGCTCCCCACTCCTGGGCCTCTCCCAGGTTTGTCCCTTCTCCTCAGGGGCTCCATGGTTCCTTTTACGGCATACTGGGGCTAAGGGGTCAGAAGTGGTGGCCACTCTAGAGTAAATACTTCCAGTCCCAAGGGTGGTGGAACAGGGGTTTAGGGACACAATGACAGTTTCTGGGAGAGAAGACAATATACAGTGAGAATGTGTTCTGGATCTCCAAAGTCTCACATACAAAAAACGAAGCAGAGGAGATGAGAGGGCGATATCAGGGTTAAGAAGAGAAAGGAAGTTAAAGGAACTGGCCAGCACGGAGGGGGTGGGGGTTGGCAGAACAGATCAGGGTCAGATGGCTCGCATTCAAGTTCCTGTTCCACTGCGTAGAAGCTGCATATTGTTTTAATTTAACTCTGTGAACCTCAGTGTCTTCACTGGTAAATGGAAATAGTAGATATCCCATTCAAGTCTTACGAGAATTGCAGGAAATCATGGTGACAGTGGTAGACACCCTTCCTCTTGGTTGGTGTGTGGCATAGTTCTGGATGGATGGGTGGATGTTGGTTTGTCCTTGGGGCCAGTCACCTACACTCTCAATTTAGAAGCCTCTTGCTTCCCTCCCACAGCCCCACTCCCCTCATCACCTTCTCACCCACCTCATGAGACAGAAACATTTTTAAAACAGGAAAGAGAACAACTTGTTTTATAAAAGGAGTCTTTAAATTGCAGATGCCTAGGACACTTATTATGTTAGTGCAAGTAGATTTTATTTAAAGTGCAGAGATCACAAGTTCAAAGCCAGTCTCAGCAATTTAGTGAGACAGGGTATCTCTAAATTAAAAATTAAAAAATGGGCTGGGAATGTGGCTCAGTGATTAAGTATCCATGGGTTCAATCATTGAGAGTGTAGGTGACTGGCCCCAAGGACAAAAAAAAAAAAAAAAAAAAGGTGGGCATGGTGGCACACACCTGTAATCCCAGCAGCTGAGGCAGGTGAGGCAGGAGGATTGCAAGTTCAAAGCCAGCCTCAGCAAAAGCAAAGTGCTACACAACTTAGCAAGACCCTGTCTCTAAATAAAATATAAAAAAGAGCTGAAGATGTGGCTCAGTGGTTGAGCACCCCTGGGTTCAATCCTCAGTACCAAAAAAAAAAAAAAAGGCAGAGGATTTGGAATCTAAAGATGGAGAACTAGGGCTGGGGTTGTGGCTCAGCAGTAGAGTACTTGCCTAGCATTTGCGAGGCCCTGGGTTTGATCCTCAGCACCACATAAAAATGAATAAATAAATAAATGTATTATGTCCAACTGCAACTAAAAAATAAATATTAAAAAAAGATGGGAAAACTAAAGCCACTGGGGGTGAGGAATAAACAAAAGAACAAATTGGGAACACTTTGATGCTGCTGTCAATCGTTTTAAAGCAAGCAGTATTTTTATATAGGGAGGTGACTTTTTTTTTTTTTTTTCCTTTCAGTAGTAGGGGCTGAACCCAAGGTCTCCCACATGGTAAGCAAGTGCTCTACCACTGAGCTACATCCCTATATGCCCTGTATGGAGGACATATGTTTTGCAGTGCCAAAATATTCTGCACTACAAGTTAGAAATCAGAACCCACAGAAGACTGGGTTCAGAACAAATATCAGAGCTGAGATTCTGGTTTTGTAAAATGTTGAGCAATCACACACTTATTCTTTGGCTTATCTGCTTATACCTAGTACACACCCAGACAAATTCCTTCCTACAATTTTTGTGTTGAGTCCGCCTCAGCGGGTGAGAAGGGGAAGAAGCTCAGCTTCACTTTTTTAGCGACCTCTTCTATATGGTTCGGTTCCAGGCAGCTTTTGTGGGAAAGCAAAGGGGCTGGCATTGTTTTCAAGTTTGGATGTCTCCTTTAAAAGCTCTTGTCAGTTCTGACTACAGGTGAAATGCTGTCAGTTTGGAACGTTCTGGGTGGAAAGCCAAGCTTCGGTTATTCTATTATTGATCTCCTCTGTATTGCTTGGTGACTTTCACTGTGTACACAGATTTTCACCTTTTCCACATTCTCCCAGGCTCTTTCCCAACAGTCTTTGCTATCTTTTTTTGCAAACTGATCTGTTAGCATAAACTCAATTATTAGTTTGTTCTTATCCAAGTAACCGTAATAGCTGCTATTGAAACTGACTTTCATAATTGACATGAGTGTAATCTGGCTCACAAAGGTTTTTCTTGCAGCTGTGAGGAGCCATGTAGAAGTCAGCTGGCAGAAAGCCAGTATCACATGAGAAGGGATCCCCCCACCCTCAGAGAACCAATCCCTGCTCCTCATTCCCATTCACCCAGGCCCTGCCCATTGTGACATCTGAAAGGCACATTCTCTCCTACTTAGAAAACATCCAACCAACAAAATGTGGGTTGAGCAAAATTAAATACTGTAGGTTACCACACACTGCCAAGTGATTTTAAAAGGAAGACATGATTGAGTTCTTCTGCAACCTTTCAGAGCAGAGTGTTCATTTGGAGTTAGACCTCATTTGGCCTCTAAAATTCCCTTCCCTGTAAATTTTTAAAGGTTTCAGTGAACTGCTATTTCAAATACAATTGAGATAAGATTCTTCCAGCAAATAACTTTTTCTTTTCTTTCTTCTTCAGTTCTGGGGATTGAACCCAAGGCCTTATGTATATTAGGCACATTCTCTACCACCAAACTACACACTCCAGCCCCTAGCAAATAATTTATTTATTTACTTATTCCTTCCTTCCTTCCTTCTTTTCCTTTGTACTGGAGATTAAACCCACTAAACCACATCCACAGCCCATTTTTACTTTTTATTTTGAGACAGGTTTAAATAGCTGAGGCTGGCTTTGAATTTGGGATCCTTCTGCCTCAGCCTCCCAAGCAGCTGGAATTACAGGTGTGTGTTGCTCTGCCTGTCTTTAGCAAATAATTTTGAGCTCTTACTGTATGCAGTGTTTCTTGCTAGCTGCAAAGTACAGCAGGTGCTAGCCTTGGAGAGAGGAGAGAGAGTGCACAATTCAATTATATATTTCACAAGTCAGACCAGAGGATTTATTCTGACCCTGAAGCTCAGGGTAGGCTTCAGAGAGGGATGATGCTTTGCTGTTTAAGGATAAATAGGACTTTTTTTTTTTCCTTTTTCTTTTTTTAATGTGGAACTAGGATTCTAGAGAACCCAGGGTTCTCTACCACCGAGCTACATCCCCTTTTCTATTTTTGAGATGAGGTCTCACTAAGATGCCTAGGCTGGTTTAGAACTTGTGATCCTCCTGCCTCAGCCTCCCCAGGAGGTGCCACTGTCCCCTTATGCCCATGAATAGGACTTTGTCCCCACCCCAAATGGAGAGGAGCACTGTTCTAGTACTATTGCTATAAAATAAACTGCCCCCAAACTCATAAAATTTGTGGCAGTAATTCAGAAAGGATGCACTGGGGACAGCTTGTATTAACTTTCCAATACCTGGATCCTCAACTGGAGGACCCTTCATTTCCAGGCCTGGTAGTTGACACTGGCTGTTGAATGGGACCTCAGTTGGAGCTTCTAGCAGAAATATTTACCTGTGGCCTCTCTGTGTGGTCTGGTCTTCCTTACTGCATGGTAGCCTCAGAGCAATTAGATTTATTTATTTATTCCTTCCTTCCTTCCTTCCTTTCTTTCAAGACCAATACCAAATGAGCACTTTACCAATGAGCTATATCCTCTGCCTTTTAATTAATTAATTAATCAATTAAATTTTAATTTTGAGACAGGGTCTCACGAAATTGCTTAGGGCCCCACTAAATTGCTGAGGTTGGCCTTGAATTTGTGATCCTCCTGCCTCAGACCCAAATAACTGGGATTACAGCCGTGCACCACCATGCCCAGCACTTGTAGCCATGTAAAAGCCTGCCACAGACGGGCTGGGGTAGAAGGAAAGCAGGTACACATAGGGGTCTTTCTAGCTAGCGACTGTCGGGTGCTCTGGAATTGCGGGTGTGGGGTTGAAAGGGGCAAAGTGAGGGTAGAAATGCAGATCAGAGCCACAGTGTGAACACACTTTGCTGCCTTTACGGCAGGTACCACATCTGAACCACGAATCCCAGGAGAAATACAACTTTGCTTTTCTATGAGTCAATTGACTTTTTCTTTTGAGAAAACTCCATCAGGGCAAGGAGACCCAACCTCCCTCACTTCTGGGTGATCTCTGCCTGGGTTGCCTAAATTTAATCCAACCTCATCCTTGCTTTGGACCATTGTCTTCAGAGTGATTTGGGGCATAAATGGAAGGGAGGGGGTTTGACTCTGGGCTAATTTCTGTCCAAGCTGGTTCCTGCCTAGATAGAGCTGGATCCATTTTGTCCCAGGTCATGGATTCAAGCAGGTTCCTGCTTCGCTGTCCTTGACTATAGGGCATCTTGAGGCCTGGTTCTATTTCAGCTAAAACCTCCTGCTTCTCATGGACCCAGGGAACATCTCCTATAGGCTACCTCTCAGGCCCCACAGGGGAACAACATGAAGTCCTCTCAGTTCTCTGTTCACCTACTGTGCCAGGCCAGCGGCATGATGTGAAAGAAACTGTCAGCCCTACAGGAAGAAAAGGAAAGAAAGAAAGACAGCCAGGGGCTGGGAATATAGGTCAGTTGGCAGAGTGTTTACTTTGCATGCACAAGGCCCTGGGTTCAATCCCCAATGCACACACACAAACACACACACACAAAAAAAAAAAAAAAAAAAAAACAGCTAAAAGGTTATGAGGAAGAGTTTTTTGTTGTTGTTGTTGTTGTTGTTTTAGTACCAGGGATTGAACTCAGGGTTACTCTACCACTGAGCCACCTCCCCAGCTTTATTTTGTGTTTAATTTAGTGACAAGGTCTCACGGAGTTGCTTTGCACCTCACCGTTGCTGAGGCCAGCTTTGAATTTGAAATTTCCCTGTCTCAGCCTCCCTAGCTACTGGGAACATAGGTGGGCTGCCCACCACACCTGGCTTGGAGAAGGATTTTAAGCATGATTACCTGATAATAATGATCACAAAAGACTGACAGAAACATACGCTTGCAGAGGCAAGTGTGTGCAACCTTACACAAAAGGTTCTTCTTTTCCCCGCCTTTTTTGGCAGAGCTTGAGATTAAACCCAGGGCCTATATATGCTAGTTAAATGCTCTACCTCTGAGCTACACCCCCAGCCCCCCAAAGTACTACCAGAACATTTTCCCAGCAACTCTCTGTTCAACCCCACATGGACACCACTATTATTATTTATTAATCATTGTGACCAAAGATTATTGTTTCAAAATATCTGATGTGGTGCTGGGGTTGTGGCTTGGTGGTAGAGCGCTTGCCTAGCATGTGTGAGCCGTGGGTTTAATTCTCAGCACCACATACAAATAAATAAAATACAGGTCTATTGATAACTAAAAACTAATAATAAAAAAAAAATCTGATGTAATCCTCCCACATCTTCGTCTTTAAAAACTTCCCATTGCCTCAGACTCCCTGAATATACCCATGGTCTACTAGCACGTGTGTTTCCACCACGCTCTGCTATTCCTGTTGCAATGCTAGTTCCAGGTAAACCTCAGTGTTCTTTGCAAATCTCTCTGTTTTTCCTATTTAGGTTGACCATGCACAGAGACGTTAACAACCTAGGACCTCAGAGGTCTCCACACAGGAAGCGAGGGACAGGACCCTTTCACTCTAGGGTCCCCAAACATCTCTGCGTGTCTGTCATTACCACCCACTCTTTCTTACCTCCCTTTCCACACAGGCACAGGGCCCCCCACCCCCATCCTAGCCCATTTTTTGTTGCTATCACTGAATACTCTAGGCTAAGTGCTTTATCCAAATAGAGGTCTGTTTAGCTCCTGGTTGTGAGGCTGAGAGGTCCGACAGCATGATGTTGGCATCTGGTGAGAGTCTCCTTGCTTCGTAGTGACATGGGCAGGGTATCACACGGCCATAGAGAGCAAACCAGCCAGAGAGAGCTGGCTTTTGTAACCATAAACCATGAATCTGCTAATCCACGAGTATCACTTCTTGAAGTCCCCTCTCACAAATCACCACCATGGTGGTCAAATTTCAACAGTTTCAGAGGGCCCAAACCACAGCAGGCCCCTGCTTAGGCTGTGACCTGGCAAGTAATCCTGAGAGTCGGGAATGTGAATCTGACTGTAGTCTTCAAAAATCTTCTGTATTTGTGCCAAGAGGATGTTCCTTTTGAAGTTAAAAAAACAAGAATCGTAGTCTCCTGAATAGTTCCTTCCTGAGGCAGTGCCAGGAAAGACCCACCTACACCCACAGGGAAAGGTTTATGCGATAAGAGCAAATCAGAAGAGGGTTGTCCCATCACCTCTCTCCTGTATTAAAGTGTTATCACCTGACCTGGTGGCACATGTCTGTAATCCCAGGGACTCAGGAGGCTGAGACAGGAGGATCCCGAGTTCAAGGCTGGCCTTAGCTCTTTAGTGAGACCCTGATCCCCAAAAAAGGGGATGGGCTAGGGATGTAGCTTGGTGGTAAAGCATCCTTGGGTTCAATCCCCAAATACCACAGAAAAGTATCCACAACATATATGGCCCATAGAGATGCCCTTCAGGGCTGGCTTCTGCTCCGAGTCATCTGATAGCTTTCAGCCAATATAGTTTCTGGACTTGCCTCACTTATTTTGTTTTGTTTTCCCATTTTTAAATTGTGGTAAAATGCACACAATTGGTGTTGTTTAACCACCATCACTATCTCACTTCAGGACATTTTGATTACCCCTAAAGGAAACCCCCGCCCATTAAACCATCACTTCCTCTTCATCCTCTTCCCAATCCCTGGCAACCACTCATCTGCTTTCTGTCTTAGTGGATGTACTTTTACTGTGGATATTTCATAGAAATGAAATAATATGATATGTAGTTTTTGTTTCTGACTTTTTCACTTAGCATGTTTTCAAAGTTCATCTATGTCGTGGTTTGTACCTGTACTTCATTCCTGTTTATGGTCCAATAATACTCCATTGTATGGATATACCACCTTTGCTAATTCATCAGTCGATAGACATTTAGGGTTGTTTTCACCTTTTGGCTATTGTGAATAGTGCCGCTATGAACATTTGTGTACGCGTTTTTGTTTGGACAACTGTTTTCAATTCTTTAAGGATATTAAACTAGGAAGGGAATGTTAAGTCATATAGTAATTTTGCTTTTCTTTCTTTTTTTTTTTTTTTTTTTTGAGGAGAAGTGTGATTTTTTTTTATTGGTTGTTCAAAACATTACAAAGCTCTTGACATATCATATTTCGTACATTAGATTCAAGTGGGTTATAAACTCCCATTTTTACCCCAAATACAGATTGCAGCATCACATTCGTTACACATCCACATTTTTACATAATGCCATATTAGTAACTGTTGTATTCTGCTACCTTTCATATCCTCTACTATCCCTCCTCCCCTCCCCAATTTTGCTTTTCTTATCAGAGAGCCACTAAACTTTGTTCTTGGCCCTTAAAACACATGGCTAGCCCGTTTTCTACTTGATCAAAATCTCCGTTCTTCTATCATTGAGTTCAATCTACTAAGGTCCATTTAGGATGATCATATTGATACCTATGTGAGGCAATCTTTGCCATGCCTTGGTAAAAGAATTGGTCTTCTTCATGAATTGACTTGTTTTTCTCTTGTTTTATACTTGTTTTCATCTCTCATGCTTCTTCATTATGTCATGGTTATGATTTATTTCTCCAAAGTTAAAATGCATAATAATAATACGAGGATATTTCGAATTATAACCTTTCAATTTAATTTTTTTTATGATACCAGGAATGAAAACCAGGGACACTTAACTATTGAGCCACATCCCCAGCCTTTTTTTAACATTTTATTTTTTGGAGACCGGGTCTTACTAAGTTGCTTAGAGCCTCACTAAGTTGCTGAGGCTGGCTTTGAACTTGGGATCCTTCTGCTTTGCCTCCCAAACCACTGGGATTATAGGTGTGTGCCACTGTGCCCGGCTGTCTTTTCTTTTTATTCATTTTATTTTATTTTATTTTTTAAAACTTTTTTTTAGTCGTTGATGGACCTTTATTTTGTTCATTTACTTATTTGCGGTGCTGAGAATCAAACCCAGTACCTCACACATGCAAGCACTTTGCTACTGAGCCACAATCCCAGCTCCTGTATTTTCTTTTTAATTACAATATTCCACATACTTTTTATATCTCCATTAGAAATTGCTTTCTTTTCTTTCTTGATTGCACGTTCAGAAGGATGTCTTTATAAGCTGTTTAATAGCTCCTAAATGTTTAATATTCATGCTACTGTTTTCCAATTAATCTTTTATTTTTGTCTTTGTACTTTACTTGGAGTTGTCTTTTAGTCTATATTGACTTCTGGATGAGGAATTTTGTCCATTGATTTCATTTTTCTTGACTTGCTTTTCTGAATGACTTTATTGAGTTTTAATTTCCCTACTTAAAATTTACCCATGTTGAGAATCACAGCCTCTGGGACAGGAGTCCCCAGTGTTTCTCCTTTGTTAGCAAAGCAATAAACCTTTTTTCTTTTTTCTCAAAACTATGTCCTTGTTTTTGGATTGGCATCAAGGACAAGGACCAAGCTTTCGGAAACAAATTTGACACCCCAGATGAGACCCGACAGCTGCCCCGGCTCCAGCTTTCTAGGGCAGGACTGGCTCTCCAAGGAACCCCACCCACTTCCATGCTGAGGATTCAAGGTGCTGGTGAACTTTTTGAGAGCTAACAGCAAAACAGGAGACTGTCAAGGTTGCTCCATTGTGGTCCAATCTCTCCCCCTCCTTAATCTCTGGAGAAGCAAGATTACGTTTGTTCCCCGTTTTAGGCCGATTTATCTGTCCTTGAGTACCCACCCACCATAGGAACAAAGTAATCAGAACTTTGGGGATGGTACCAGATGATCTCCGGAATGACTGCCTCCCAAATTAAAAGGAAACTGGATTCAGGAAAGTCTCAACAAATTTGGCCATTTGAATGATCCCTGCCCTATGTATGTCATCTGCCCCTGTGACCTCTGGACGGCTCTGATGCTGAATGCTCTTAACTATCCACACCCCATCTGATAGAGAACAAGGACTTTGGGTTGCTTCCCCCAACCTGCCCCTTTTCAGCAACTGAAACTGTTTGGAGATGTCATTGCCCATTTTTCCGTAGTAATGGAATGTAGAAATTGACAGTAGGGAAATGTAACAGTGTCCACTTTATACTTTGAATATAGTCCTTGCTGCCCTGCCACTGAAACTTATTTTTAAAATGGACATGTATCTCTCTTCCTCTCTCCCAGTTCCCCCTAATCTCTCCCCCTCCTTAATCTCAGGAGAAGCACGATTACCTTTGTTCCCCATTTTAGGCAGTTCTATCTATCCTTGAGTACCCACCCAGGGATAAAGTAATCTGAACTTTGGGGGTGGTACCAGCAGAGCTCAGAAATGACTATCTCCCAAATTAACAAGTGAATTAATTACTGCTCCAACAGAAAACACATGGAATGTAGCCTTTGAATCACCTGTTTAAAAGCCCCCGGGGCCGAATCACAGCCTTTGAGACAGGAGTCCCCTGTGTTTCTCCTTTGCTATCAAAGCAATAAAATTTCCTTTTTCTTTTTCTCAACAACAACAACAACAAAGACAAAAAACTCCCCCATGTACACTTGCACTTCCCTGATTTTTTGGTAAATGCACTGAGTTGTGCCAACAGCACCGCAATGAAGATTAGCACATTCCACCACTCCTGTTTGTACTGGATCCTCCTTCCCATCTCTGGTCCCAGGCACCATGGGTTACAAACGGAGTCCTCTAGCAGATGGTCTTTTCCATTTGACTTTTTTCACTGGTTATAAGGTGCGTTTCAGGCTCATCCACGTTGTCGTGCGTAGTGAATTCTGACTTTTTAGATCATACTCTTCTACCCCTTTCAAACTTCCTCTTAGCCACCTGTCCTATCCCATCCATTAAAGGGGAGGCTTGTGGGGCTTGGTAGCCCAGGTCAGTAAGCCCAAAGAAGATGATGAGTTCAAAACCAGCCTTGGCAATTTAGTGAGGCCCTCAGCAACTCAGTGAGACCCTATCTCTAAATAAAATATTAAAAAGGGCTGGGGATGTGCTTAGTAGTTAAGCATCCCTGGGTTCAACCTCTGGTACAAAAAAAAAGAGGGGTGGACGTCATGTTTCTCACACTGAGAAAATGGAAGGGAGGTGGGTCTGCTCTCTGCCCAAATCAATTTCTGCTGCCTTTTGGGCTTCAAACAAAAACTAAACTAATCTCCCTGCTCTCACTCTGATGGCAGAACCAGCCCAAGGTCCTGCCCCGTGGAGGGAAACTTTTAGCAGAGGGCAATGGAGTAACAGAAGGCTCTGTGCTTCCTGCCCTCTCAGCCAGTTCCCCCAGGAGCTCTGTCACATGGGTGCTGGACCCTTTTCCAGCACGTGCTGTTGGAGGCAGGGGTCTGCCTGAAAGGTGCTCACCTCCTGGGGAACACTGGGGTAGCCATTGGGTATTCCACATGAGGGTAGCTGTCACTTAATGGTTACAGAAAGTGCTGGCAAGGAGGGGCTGGGGGCAGTGAGGTCCAGCTCTGGTGTAGGTGACAATCAGTCAAGCCAGCTGGCCTATGTTAGCAGTGACTAGCGGGAACCTAGTTGTTTGGTCAGAAGGAGGTTAAGCAGCTTTTTTTTTTTCTGGCTGCCATTGGCTCAGAGAGTCCAGTGAGCATGATTAGGAATGTGGTTTACAAATAGTGTCCAGACTTATTACCTTTAATGGAAATGCATCTCAGGCTTTATATGTGGTTGGCTTTACTGTGCATTGATTTGGCCTGCCTCCCTTAGACACCCTCTACCGAGTGTGGATAAATCTAAGTTCAGCAATACTGAATTCACAATCAGACCCTGACCTTGTTACATGTTGGCAAATGCAATGTCTTGGCGGAGGTTGGTGGAATGGTAGCCTTCAGTTTCAGAGTATTGGGTGATGTTTGTTGACAAATGAGTGTCTCCCAGCTAGCAGACACAGCGTGACAGTTCTATATAGAACATCAGTTTCTGCCGGGTGTGGGGGCGTATGCCTGAAATCCCAGCTGCTTGGGAGGCTGAGGCAGGAGGATCACAAGTTCAAAGCCAGCCTCAGCCATTGCAAGGCACTAAGCAACTCAGTGAAACCCTGTCTCTAAATAAACTACAAAATAGGGTTGGGGATGTGACTCAGTGGTCCAATGTCCTCTAGTTCAATCCCTGGTACCAAAAAAAAGAGAAGAATATCAGTTTCTTCAGTTGGAAATCCTGGTGTTGATTCTTCTTGTTTTGGAGCCCATGGTTGATTGGACTCTTTGACGATTAATTACCTTTCTTCTAGGAAGTCTGAGCTTTAGGAGGGGAGACTGTGTTTGATAGAAATTCTTAATTTCTCATCTTTCCTGTCTTTAAACCAGAGAGTGGGAAAAGTCAGTAACTCCTACTGGCTGACTGTCTTGAGAGCAGCTAAACTCACTTTAGAGCAAAAGTCCCATGAACCTGTCATAGAATGTATGAATGGTTTTGAGGGAATTTTGTCCTTATTTTATACAATCTTTGGAAGTTGATGTCACTTGTGGCTGATGGCGAAATTCAAATCTGGATATTCTTTTTATTTTATTTTTTAAATTTTTATTATTATTTTTTTAATATTTATTTTTTAGTTTTCGGCGGACACAATGTCTTTGTTTGTATGTGGTGCTGAGGATCAAACCCGGGCCGCACGCATGCCAGGTGAGCATGTTACCGCTTGAGCCACATCCCCAGCCCCTGGATATTCTTTTTATAATCTTAAGTTTTTAATGTTTTTATTGGCATTAAACATACACCAAGTGGGCTTCATTGTCACATATTCATATGTTGGGCAGTTTCACTCCCTAGTACTTCCCCTTCAAATCTGAATATTCTAAACCAACTTGGTGGCATATGCCTGTAATCCCAGCAGCTCGGGAGGCTGAGGCAGGAAAATTGCAAGTTCAAGGCCAACTTCAGCATTTAGGGAGGGCCTAAGTAACCTGGTAAGACCCTGTCTCAAAGGAAGGAAGGAAGGAAGGAAGGGAGGAGGGAGGGAGGGAGGGAAAGGAAGGAAGGAAGGAAGGAAGGAAGGAAGGAAGGAAGGAAGGAAGGAAGGAAGGAAGGAAGGAAGGAAAAGAAAGAAAGAAAGGAAGGAAGGAAGAAAGGAAGGAAGGAAGGAAAGAAGGAAGGAAGGAAGGAAGGAAGAAGTGGGTCAGTTGTTAAGGGCCTCCATGTTCAATCTGTGGTACCAAAAACAGACAAACAAACAAAAACCCTTATTATACTTGAGTAGTTTCTAGTACAACATTAATTGACAGCAATATAGCATTCTAGCTCCCTTTGATTATAGAGGAGGTACACCTCCACCCCATTTACTCCTACAGCAGGTATTTGCTAAGTGCCTTCTAGGTGCCAGATACTTTGTAATTAAATTTCTAACCTTAGGACTGGTGTCCTATATTTTGTCAGATTTTAAATTCTACAGGATCATGTGAGTTCAAGTTAATTAATTCTAAGGACTAAAATATAAGACTTCCTGTTAAGATGAAAATTAATCTTACACAATTTAAACAGATATTTGAAAGCCTTGGAATTAAAATAGCGCTTAAGACTGCATATTTTGACAAGTTGGGCCAAAATAATTCTACAAAAAAGCCACTGAGCTTTCATATACATTAAGGCTGTTTTATGGTATTGGAACTACTACGGGAACTATGCAGTAAAACACAATTTATAAAAATCTAAGTATTTTTAAAGGAAATTCATCAAATTTCAATTTGGCAAGCAAGCCCTTAACTATGACCACTGACAACCACATTAATAATTTAATTGATGTCTTTATCTTATTTTATTTATTTATTTGTTTATTTGTTTGTTTGTTTATTTATTTATTTATTTATTTATTTATTTATTTATGGTACCAAGGATTGAACCACTGAGCCACATATATTCCCAGCCTTATTTTGTATTTTATTTTAGAGACAGGATCTCACTCAGTTGATTAACGCCTTGCTGTTGCTGAGGCTGGCTTTGAACTAGAAATCCTCTTCTCAGCCTCCTGGCCGCTTGGATTATAGGCATGGCCACCATGCCTGGTTTATTATTTATTGTTAATATTGTGGTACTGAGGATTGAAACCAGGGCTGTCTAACCACTGAGCCACATCCCCAGCCCTTTTTAGTGTTTTGCTTTGAGACAGGGTCTCCCTAAGTTGCAGAGGGTCTCGCTAACTTGTCCAGACTGGTACTAAATTTGTGATACTCCTACCTTAGCCTCTGGAATAGCTGGGATTATAGATGTGTGCCACCACACCCAGCTAGAATTTTGTAGATTCTTTCAGTATATGAAAACCTTTCAGTATGATATGTCAAGATCTTTGTAATGTTTTGAACAACCAATAAAAAAAGAGAATACAATCATCAAGTAACAATAAATATTGGCAAGGATGTGAAAAAAGAAAACCTTTCAGATTAGGGTTGAAAATGTAGCTCAGTGATAGAGTACATGCCTAAGGCCCTGATCTCAATCCTTAGCAACACACACATACACACACACACACACACACACACACACACACAACTTTTAGAGAAAATAATTGAAGACAATCTAAAAAAATTCTTTTTTGCAAGAAATAGGCTTCCAACTCAAGTTATATCTTCTAAAAAAATTATGGACAATATATAAAAATTAAAAATTTCCAAATACCAGCATCCCTGACTTCATTTTGCATTCAGATATGACAAACCCACTCACTTGTCTCTGAAACTATAAAATTGTAAAATAGCTTACTTTTTTTGTAGGTGAAGTTTAAACTCTTTTTGATTATTTTCAATCCTTCCATTGCTCTTCTTAAAATATTTCATATTATCTCATCTCTTCCTTGAGATAAAGAATCGCTATTGGACAAAAAGTGATTCCAAACCTGAGAATATTTTATATAACTTATGGACTATGCTAAGTAAAATTTTATCACTTGCTTCCTTAAGAAAATTTAGATACTAAAACTTTAGCCTCTAACCTTCTTCAACCTAATCTCCATTCTTATTTTATGATATAGTCTCTTGTAGTTTATCTAATGGTTTAATAGAGCTGTGTTTGAAACTGGCTAGAAAGCAATTTCAAGAAATGGTTTACAGGCTACTTTTAATGGGTACTGTTAGAGTATTTATTGCTCTCAGATATAGCATCATCATTATTATTAAAAATTATTTGTGGATGGCCAGTGGTTGAGCTTGGAGCTATGAGAGACATAAAGAAGTCACAGTCGCTGCCCTATGTCCGATTATCTGGCAAATAAAAACAATGTGTCTCCTAATGGTTTCTCTGGCTCTATCTCAGATATTTTCCCCTTTAGGGGATGGACACAGGTCAGAGTCAGATGATGTATTTTCACCTTATTTTAATTGGTTCTCTTCCCCCAAGTATTAGACTCCCTGACAGTCAAGCTGAACTCCCTAAGAGCAAAACACCAGAGGATTGAGATGTACCTGTGACCTCTACAGAAAAGCAATGTTGATTCAGGGGCCAAGACCTGCACTTGGTCTGCACTGCTCGGATCCGTGGGGATTGTAAGAAATGACCTTGAGCACAGAGAAATTTCCCCACAGGAACGGGATAAAGAGTTCCTTCCCCGCATCAGCAAGGACAGAACTTTGTGTGCCGAGTAGACACCCATGGCCTTTCTTTTGCTGGCTCACAGCCCTGGACACTTGGATTCTCTGCAGCCCGGTTTTACTGGATCATCCCAGGAAAGGCTCCCTGCCCCTTTACACCCAGTTCCAGAAGAGAGCTGAGGTTGTTTTTTTGTTTTGTTTTGTTTCATATCAGGGATTGAACTCAGGGGCACTCAGTCACGGAGCCACATCCCCTGCCCTATTTTGTATTTTATTTAGAGACAGGGTCTCACTGAGTCGCTTAGCACCTCGCTTTTGCTGGGGCTGGCTTTGAACTTGTGATCCTCCTGCCTCAGCCTCCCAAGCTGCTGGGATTGCACTCATGGGCCACTGTGCCCAACTGAGAGCTGAGTCTTCCTGTTCCAAGGAAGGAAGTAAGGAAGGGAGGAAGGAAGGAGGGTGCCGCAGTCTGGCTGGGCACAAATCACGAGCCACTCAAGCAGAAACAAACTTTATTTCCAAACTCCCACGAACGCCACCCACATGGCCTTCTCCTGGGACACACCACACACCAACCAGAAATCCCTCCTCTGGCACTTCCCCAACCAACGGGAACTCTCCAGGAATCCCCAGGAGAACTCCAAAGTAGTGGTCCCACCGCAGGGGTCTAATATACAATTGAATACACAGCTTAACATAACCATCATCATCTCAATGGCTCGCTGGCATCACCTCTGAACCACTCCATTCTGGCAAAAATGCCATGCATCATTCCCACTCTGTGGCTCTCAGCAGGAGGGAAAGAGGAAAGAAGGAAAGAGAAGAAGTGAGGGAGGAAGGAAGGGAGATGGAATTAGGCTGAAACTTTATCCTGGGGCCCAGCATTCAGCCCCAAGAGTTACACCCTCAACTATGGGAGCTCAGCACTGCCCTCCACATAGGTGGGGCGGTTCTCAAGAACATTCTCCTTATCATGGAGCTTAGGTTGGCCTAGATGTATAGTTCCTCTGGCTATTGCTTTAGGCGTCACTGTAATCACATCAATCTGGGTTCTGAGTTGAAATCACCAGACTTCCAACTATGTAAAGGAGAAAAGGAATTCCTTAAGGAATGTGAAACCTCCCTATCTCACGTGTTGGCCAGAGTTTAGGGACATACTTAGCAAAGACCACAGCAGTCCTCAGCTGCCCATAGGCCCCTGGTTGCTGCTATGTGTACATACAAAGAGACACAGGGAATCCTGATGGCATTGCTGGACTGAGGATAAAAGGGACACAAAGTTGGGAATGAAAGAGGGGACGTTACAGCTGACCCTACAGAAACAGAATGGGAATATTATGAACAGCAATATGCCCAGAAATTAGACAACAGATGAAATGGACAAATTCCTAGAAAAATAAAAGTTACTGGCTTGAGAAGAAAATAGGAAATTCATGCCAGATGTGGTGGTGCAGACCTGTAATCCCAGCAACTCGGGAGGTTGAGGAAGGAGGGTTACAGGTTCAAAGCCAGCCTCAGCAACCTAGCAAGGCTGTAAGCAACCTAGTGAGACCCTGTCACAATATTAAAGAAAAAAAAAGGGCAGGTGGCATGGGATGTGGGTCAGTAGTTAAGCATGCTTGGGTTCAATCCCTGGTATCAAAAAAAAAAAAAAAAAAAACCCGGAAATTTAACATATCTATAACAAATAAAAAAATTACTTAGTATACCTTGGGAGGCTGAGGCAGGAGATTCATGAGTTCAAAGTCAGCCTCAGCAAAAGCAAGGTGCTAAACAACTCAGTGAGACCCTGTCTCTAAATAAAATACAAAATAAGGCTGGGGATGTGGCTCAGTAGTCGAGTGTCCTTGAGTTCAATCCCTGTTACAAAAAAAAAAATTGAGTTAGTAATTAAAAATTCTCCTACAGGGCTGAGGATGTGGCTCAAGCGGTAGCGCGCTCACCTGGCATGCGTGCGGCCCGGGTTCGATCCTCAGCACCACATACAAACAAAGATGTTGTGTCCGCCAATAACTAAAAAATAAATAAATAAATATTAAAAAAAAATTCTCCTACAAAGAAATACCCAACTCCATATGGTTTCCCTAGTGAATGCTATCAAATATTTAAATAACTAATATGAATACTTTCCAAGTTCTTTGAGAAAATAGAGAACATTTCCCAACTCATTCAGTGCAGGCAGCATTACGCTGATACCAAAGCCAAAGTCACCACAAGAATATAAAACTCCAGACCAATGTTTTTCATGAATATAAATATAAAAATCCTTCATAAAATATTCTCAAACCAATCTTAACTACATAAAACAATGTGGCACACCATGATCAAGTGCACCCCAAGGGTGTCCTGTATCCTGGGAATGCAAGGTGACATTTACACCCCCAAATGGATTAATGTGATATACTCTACAACAGGATAAAAGTTGATATTGCAAAGGAAGAAAAAATAAGACTATTTACAGATGACATTCTTTATGTAACCTCTAGTTCACCTCAGAAGGTGATTATATTCAGAGAGAGGGCTTTTGAGGAGTTAATTATGGTTCAGTGATGTCTTAAGGTTGGGGCCCTAACTCAACAGGATGGTGTCATTTTAAAAAGAGGAAGTGATGCTAAAATTTTCACAAGGAAAGGCCAGATGAGGACACAGTTAGAGGTAGCCACTTGCAATTCATGGAGAGACTAACCCTGCTGACTCTTCGAACTTAGACTTCCAGCTTTCAGAACTATGAGAAAATCAATTGTTGTTTAAGCCGTGTAGTCTGTAGCATTTTGTTATGGCAGCCCAAGCCAACTATTGCAACCACCCTGCTCTTGCACATTTCCTCTTGTCCTTCCTCACAGTTCCAGTGAGACTCACTGATGACTCTCTTTTTCTTCTGCCTCCAACACCCCAGCTCCTCTGCCTTTTCTTGGAGCTGTTCCTCACTAGTGACAGTTCTGCTGGCTACAGTAGCCAGGATGAAATCATCTCCTTAATTGTCCAGTGCATTTTCTTTCCCATCGCAAAGACCTGTATGCAGTTCCTCATCAGCATTAATCAAAAACTGGAAATCGTCCAAAGGTCCTGCAATTAGTGAATTGATAAACAATGTAGTATATTCATATAATGGAACTCCATGCAGCAATCAAAAGAACAACAGAGATAATATCGATGAGCCTGAAAACATGCTAGGTATAAAAAAAAAAAAAAGCCAGATTCAAAAATTTGCCTACAGTGATTCCATTTGTATGAAATGCTCTGAGGAGGAAAATTTAGACAGACAGAAAGCAGGTCAGTGGAAACCCTCAGCTAGGGGCGGGATTATAGATTGTCTCCAAACAGGCTAAAGGAAATTTTGGTGGTGGTTGCAGCAGAGAGGGAGGGATTCTAAAACAGGAATATGGTGAGGATTGCACAGCTCTTTATGTTTACTACAAGTCATGAATTGTGTACTTACAATGGGGCAATTTTATGGTACATATATTATGGCTCAACAAAACTGTTTTTAAAAAAGAATAAAAAATAAAATTTGAATGCTGCAACAAACTCTGAAGATTCACTATTAAAGCCAATTATATCCAAAGGGTAGATTAAAGCTGCCAGATTCCAGGGCTTAAGCATAATAGACTCATTGACTCATCTACTAGAGAGCATCAAGCATGGAATTCTCCATAATCTCTGGGTCCATGTTGGATCCAAATATCTAGACCCACCCATGGGGTGAGGCCCTTTCCATTACCGCCAAAGACCAAAATTGTGGTTTATACATTCCAGTGTAGTAGAAATGAAGAATTAGGAGGGAAAGTGATTTGATGAAAAACCAAATTATACAGTTTAAGCTTTTAACCGTAGGACAATGATAACATGGTGAAAGATTACAATGTCACCCTACTCATCAAGTGACCTTTGCTTGTAATTGTATACACTGCATCTTTTTTCCTTTTAAAATTGGACTCTCTCTCTCTCTCTTTCTTTTGAACAACCTATTTCTTTTCTTCTTAATATTTTTTTTAGTTGTAGGTGGACACAATACCTTTATTTTATTTATGTGGTGCTGAGGATCAAACCCAGGGCCTCACACATGCAAGACGAGCACTCCACCCAGTCCTATTGAACAACCTGTTTCTATTATGTTGTTGCTCATGTATGGGACAAATCCCCATGAAGCAGTCTGTGGATGTTGAACGTCCAACATAGAGTTAGGAAGATGCTTTCTCTTCCAACTATAGTAGGAGCTTACTCCATCTTTGGTTTGGATCTTTCCTTCCAAATGTACTTCTGTCTTTGGGCCTTCCTCCCACCACGTATCTTTGTGTAACATGAATTCCCTCCCAGCTTTAAAGACTTAGACCAAATGAAAATCCATAGTTCATTTCTTTTTGAAGCATCATTATTTGAGTAAATATATTATTAATTACAATAATTAATTGTAATTCCCTCCCAGCTTTAAAGACTTAGACCAAATGAAAATCCATAGTTCATTTCTTTTTGAAGCATCATTATTTGAGTAAATATATTATTAATTACATTTTTGTTTATTTTTTTTTTTTTAGTTATACATGGACACAATATTTTGTTTATTTATTTCTATGTGGTGCTGAGGATCGAACCCAGGGTCTCTCACGTGCGAGGCGAGAGCTCTACTATTGAGCCACAACCCCCAGCCCCTAGTAATTACATTTGAAAGTAAGAAACGGTGCCTTATTCATGGGGTAGTCTCCAGGCGCCCCCTGCATTGGGTAATTGGCTGTAAACGCTTATTGAATTGAGTGGAATGTATCACCCCCTGGTGGCTGAACAGGAACACAACTCTTGACGGTGCTGAAGAATGCTCTCTTTCTCAAACTACTGACCTGAGGATTTTGGAGGACTCAATTTGTGAAATTCAATTCAAGGGAATTTAGAGGGTAATGACTACAAATCCCGCCCCCCCCCCAAACTAAGAGTAGTTCATACCCTCTCCGAGTGGAGATCACAAATTCAGCAATTACCTTTCCTTCTTCTTTTCTCCATTTCTTGTTTTCTTTTTTTGGTACCAGGGATTGGACTCAGGGGCACTCGACCACTGAGCCACATCCCCAGCCCTATTTTTTGTATTTTATTTAGAGACACGCTCTCACTGAGTTGCTTAGCACCTTGCTGAGGCTGTCTTTGAACTCATGATGCTCCTGCCTCAGCCTCCCAAGCAGCTGGGATCACAGGTGTGCACCACCTTGCCCGCTCCATTTCTTCTTAGTCTCCTTTTCCTCTCTCCTCTCTTATGAATCTTTTCCCTCTCCTAGTCACAATTTTCATTTTTTTTCTTCCTTCACTTCTTGTTCTCATCTTTTCAGTTCTTTGGTTTTGTGTCAATTTCTGAATATTTATATTCATTTATTTCTAATGTGATCATTAGAAAACATGACCTTGGGTAAGTATTTTAATGGATACAATGTCCAGATGCCAAATTCAGCAGCTGATATCTGGCTTCAGGGTTGAAAAAGATCTTTTCAAAGATAATCTCTTGGATTTTTACAGCATTTTTATGGTAAACTTATTTCTTTTTTCTCTTCAATACCTTTTTAAAAAATATTTTATTAGTTGTTGATTGATCCTTTTTATTAAATTTTTTTTAGTTGTAGATGGATACAATACATATATTTATTTATCTTTATGTGGTGCTGAGGAGCGAACCCAGGGCCTCACACATGCTAAGTGAGTGCTCTACCACTAAACCACAACCCCAGTCCCAGACCTTTATTTATTTATATGTGGGGCTGAGAATCGAACCCAGTACCTCACACATGCATTCTGCCACAGAGCCACAACACCAGCCCAAATTTTTTTTTTTTTTTTTTGGTGCTACTGGGGATTGAAGCCAGGGCCTTATGCATGCTAGGCAAGCACTCTACCAACTGAGCTATATCCCCAGCTCTCTCTTTTAATACCTTTATTTTGTTTATTTATGTTTATGTGGTGCTGAGGATTGAACCCAGGGCCTTATACATGCAAGGCAAGTGCTCTATCACTGAGCTACAACCCCAGCCCTAGTAAACTTATTTCTAATGTGGTTTCACATTTATTCTCTGATATTGATATCTTCAAGGATTTTTTTTTTTTTTTTGTACCAGGAATTGAACCCAGGGGCACTTAACCACTGAGTCACATTCATAGCCTTTTTTCTTTTTTCTTTTGAGACAAGGTCTGAATAAGTTGTTTAGGAATTCACTAAGTTGCTGAGGCTATCTTTGAACTTGCGATCCTCCAGCCTTAGCCTCCTGAGTTGCTGGGATTACAGGCGTGCGCCACTGTGCCTGGTTCAAGGAGTCTTCTTAAGACAAGCATACAGGTATTAGAATTATCTCTATCCAACAAAAAATCAAACTGAAGAAGAGGGAGAATGAACACTTGTCTCAGATAACAGATATTCAATCTAACCTTTGTTCCCACTTGTCATCTATCAGTGCACCAGACTTTCTACAAAGCTGGTTTCTGAAGCATTAGAATCAAGCTTCTGTCCCATACTAGATTATCTTAACAACTATACTTACTTGTCTTTTAGGAGCCTATAATTATTTCATAATTTTGAAATCTTATATTTTACACACTTTAAAAAACTTTATTCATATAAAAAAACCCATTTGTTTTTAAAAGCATTAACAAGAGAGAGAGAGAAAAAAAATGATATGGAGCAGAAGACATGCCCCTTAGTAGTGTTTGGTGGGAAGGTGGGATTTTTGGTCATCTGGAGTTGAATGTTTAGTGTTTTTATAAATGAAAGAGGAAAAATATATAGTTAAAAGGTCTCAAAAGCCCATAGCTATTCTATTACCCACACCCCACCGAGAAAAAAGAGCACCAGGCAGAGCAGAAACAAGAGAAATCAAATCAGCTAGACAAGAGCCAAGTCTAGCTGGGGAAGTCCCCTGTGCAGTGTGCTCTGAGGGTCACACAGAGCCAAAGGCTCCTTTTTGTTAGAAAAGGTGGATGAGAGTGGGAAGAAGTGGGAGGAAGGGAGGTAAATAGGAATATTAATGCATGGGAAAAGGACATGAGGGGTTGTGTACTTTTCTCCTACCCCATGGCCTCAATATATTAAGGAAAGGGAAGAGAGGGATTAGGAATTCCAGTTGCATTGAACAGAATTTTTAGATTAAGAAAAGTAGGAGGCTTGAAATCTTATTTCTTTACTTTTATTGATGCAATGAATGTAATTGCTCAAAATTTACCTGGGATTATGGGATCTTAAAGCCAAAACAATTAGAAATCACCCAACCCCAATTTTTTATTCAAGCAAATGATGAAATTAAGACTCAGAGAAGTGAAATGTCACACAGATCACTTGGAATAATACAGTCAGGAGTAAAACCCAGGTCTTTGGGACTCCCACTTAGTGCCCAGTCCAGTGCTCTGTGCAGTCTACTGGAGCACAGTATGTAGAAAGTACAGCAATATGTACCAGAACCTGAGCTCAGACAGACCTGGGTGTGAATCTCAGCTCTGCCACTTGCCAAATCATTTAGATAAGATAGCTAAGCCTTAGTTTACTCATATGTAAAACAGTGATAAAATCTTGCACTATCTTCATAGTATTGTTCAAAGAGTAAAAATGGAAACTACTAGACAGGTGCAGTAGTCCCAGCTACTCAGGAGACTAAGTCCGGAAGATAGCTTGAACCCAGAAGTTGGAGGCCAGGTTTGGCAACATAGACCCCATTTCAAAACAAACAAACTGACTTAGTACAGTAAAAATGGGTAGCTTGACAAAATGTATTTATTTTTTTTTATAAATACCAATATAGCATGATAGCTAAGAAGATAGTCTTTGTAGTTCACACAACTGATATTTCTAGATTTTAGCCCTTTGCAAGCTATTCAACTTCTCTTTTTCCATATTTTTTATTGGTGCATTATAGTTGTACATAATACTGGGATTCACGGCAACATACTCATATGTACATAGTTACAACAAAATTATTTAGCCAATATTATTCCCTAGAAAAATTTAAATTTTATAATTAAATTTCTTTGGGTATTGGTTTCCTCATCTGTGCAATGGGAATAATAATATATGCCACTTGGGTTTTCTAGAAGTTCAAGTTGAATACAATAATTCATGAAAAATTTTGTATGTTCCTCTGGTCAGAGATCAATAAGTGGATGCTGTGATCAGCTTCTTTCCTGGGTTCCCCTGGAAGTTCAGACTTCTTAGTGAACAAAACGTTGAACTGGAGAATTTCATCTAGAAAATATTTTATTATAAGAATGCTATTTTCTCTCCAAAGCAATGAAGTTTTCAAGGAAATCAGGAGAAACAAGTTTTTGTTATCAAATGAAGGTAATAGCTGCTGAGTGTGTGTCATGTGGGTACCAGGTCTCATTTTTTTTTTTTTTTTTGTACTGGGGATTGAACTTGACCACTGAGCCATATCCCTAACCCCTTTTAATATTTTATTTAGAGACAGGGTCTTACTGAGTTGCTTAGGAACTTACTAAGTTGCTGAGGCTGGCTTTGAACTCGTGATCCTCCTGCCTCAACCTCCCAAACCTCTGGGGTTACAGGCATGTGCTATCATTCCTGGCATGGGGCCAGGTCTTTACATGCAGTCTCTCATTTAGTTGAACTCTCAGGAAATTCAGGAGTTAGCTCTTGTAATCAAGAAAGGTCTGCTTTTGCTGCCACCTGATGAAGTCATTAACTCAAGAGACAGAGTGACAGGGAAAGAAGAGCTTTATTGGCAACAAAGCAGCAAGTTGGAAGATGGAGACTTTGGTCTTAAAGAGTCATCTTGCTTAGGAGTAGAAGGCCCAAACTTTAAATAGAGTCTCAGACAGGTGGGTGGGTGGGCTGCCTGGATGGTCATACATTTTTGTGCTCAGATGACAGTGGTGTGGGCTCACATGCTGTTATTAGAAGATTATCAAATGTTCTGAGTTCTGTAACTCTGTAAAGTTACTGATTATAAAGTTCCTTTTTCCAGGAATAGCTAACCTTGAAGTTAATCATTAAGACACAGAATAAGGCCAGGCATGGTGGTGCACGCCTGTAATTCCAGAGGCTATGGAGGTTGAGGAAGGAGGACTGCAGGTTCAAGGCCAGCCTCAGCAATTTAGTGAGGGCCTACACAACTTAGTGAGATCCTGTCTCTAAAAACAAAAAGGGCTGGGGATGGGTTGGGGCTGTAGCTCAGTGGCAGAGTGTTTGCCTAGCATGTGTGAGGCACTGGGTACTATCCTCAGCACCACATAAAAATAAACAAATAGAGGCATTCTGACCATTAAAAACTACAAAAAAAAAAAAAAAAAAAGCCTCAGTGATAGAGTGCCCCTGGGTTAAATACCAGTATCAAAAAAAAAAAAAAAAAAAAAAAAAAAAAAGAAAGAAAGAAAGAAAAGAAAAGAAAAAGAAAAAAAAAGTTCTGGAAGCTGAAAGTCCAAGTTCAAACAAAGAAAGAAGAAAGACAGAATAGGGAGGGGAAATCAAAGGTAAATCTTGCTGGAGGACAGTTTGAACCCACTAGGCAGTGTTATGGTTTAGATGTGAATTGTTCCTCAAAGGCTCATATGTTAAAAGATTGGTTCCCAATGCAGCAATGCTCAGAAGTGAAGATTTTAAGAAGATACTGGATTAAGAGGGCTCTGACCTCATCAATGGATTAACCCATCAAGGGACTCATACCTGAATGGACTACTGGTGGGTGATGGAACTGCAGGAGGTGAACCTACTTGGAGGAGTGGGTCCTGAGGTGCATGCCCTTGGGGACTATATCTTGTCCCCAGACCCTTTTTCTCTCTCTCTGCTCCCTGGAAGCCCCATGAGCTGAGTAGCTTTCCTCCGCCATGCCCTTCTACCATGATGGACTCCCCTGACCTCAGACCAGAAGCCTACCACTCACAGAGCCAGCTAACCATGGACTAAAACCTCTGAAACCATGAGCCAAAATAAATCTTCCCTCCTTTAAGATTCCCCCTACCTGCAAGGCATTTTGTCACAGCAATGAAAAGTGGACTACACAGGAAGCTTTGGTCAGAGGTGTTGTGTAGAGCAGACCTACTGGAAGATTAGGTTTATTTAGGGCTTCCCTCTGTTACAGTGTTACAATGCTCAGGTGCAGACACATTGAGTACCTAGTACAGGGTCAATTGCTAGTAAGTAGCTGGGCTCTGGTTCAGATCACCCCATGGTCTGTTCTCTGCAACTGTGTCTTTTGTTGTTGTTGTTGTTTTCCATACTGGGGATTGAACCCAGGGCCCTGGCATGTTAGGTATGCACTCTTACCACTGAGCTGCAGCCCCAGAACTTTAAAAGTGTTTATTTTATTTTGAGACAGGGTCTCACTAAACTGGCCAAGCTGCTGTCAAACTTGAGATCCTCCTGCTTCACACTCTCAAGTAGCTGGATTATAGGCGTGTGTCACCCCGCCCCCCCCCCCGGGGGGGGCCTTCAACAGTACCATTTTATTTCAGAATTATTTGTTTAATGAGTGGAAAAGAACTACTTTATTTATTTATTTAGTGGTACTAGGAATTGAACCCAGATATGCTTTAACCACTGAGACACATCCCCAACCTTTTCATTAATTTTTTAAATTTTATTTTGTTGGCAGGGTCTCACTAAGTTGCCCAAGTTGGAGTTGAACCTGTGATCCTCCTGCCTCTGCCTCCTAAGTAACTGAGATTACATGCACGTGCCACCACCCGGGGTCCCTGTGTCCTTTTCATTCTGCCTTCCAAACTGAACTTTTGAAAGAATAAAAGCTTGACACCACCAAAAATTGGACTAAAATTTAACAACGTATTCTGATTACCCAAATCAGCAAGAGAATGTCTATATAAGCTTGAATAATGCTAGGGAAAAAAATCCTTTTAATGTTTATTCCATGAAATCTGAACATTCTCAAATGAAAAGTCTTAATACAATTGGCTTTTGAATCCTGTGTTATTAGTCTGTTAGGGCTGACATAACAAAATACCACAGACTGGGAGGGATAAACAAGATAAATTAATTTGCTCACAGTCCTGGATGCCGAAGGCCAAGACAGAGGTGCTGGAAATCTGGTTTCTCCTGAGGCCTCTTTCCGAGGCCTACAGATGGCTGCCTTTCACTGTGCCTTCACATGGCCCCTCCTGGGTGTATGTGTATCCTTTGTGTCTCTTCCTCTCCTTACACTAGTCCTACTAGATTCGATTGGGGCTCCACTTTTATGAACTCTTTTAACCTTAAATACCTCTTTAAGGGCACTGTCTCCAAATACAGTCACACTGGGCTTTAGCATATGGAGATATATATATAATATAATATATAATATATAATTATATATATATAATTTTTTATTTTTTTGTTGGGGGGAGCCTGGAGGAGAACACAATTCAGTTCATGATAAAAACTTTCAATCTTTTATCTTCAAGGTAACAGAGTGTTTTCTAGAAATATTGGCCGAAACATGTTGTTTGACAAGCGCTGTCAAGAAACTTGTGTCCAAATCCTTAGAATTGGAGAATGTGTGAGCCAGAGGAGACCTCAGAGGTCATAGGTCAGTGCCTTTATTTTTTTAGTCAGTGAAAGCTGGCTGGGCCCAGGATGGGGAAGAAACTTGTGCAAGAGTCACATAGCTGGGATCTTAGATTCCTCATGTGGTAAAGAGCTTATTGGACTGTAATGCAACTGCTATTTCTTTCTTTCTTTCTTTCTTTCTTTTTTTTTTTTTTTTGCTAGTGTTGGGGTTTGGGGGGTGGGTCCTGGGAATTGAACTCAGGGGTGCTCTACCGCTTGAGCCACACCCCCAGCCCACCACCTTGATTTTCACCAATGTGTTCATTCACACCTAGGAAGACCACAGCTAAGTACTTTACTGGAAAGGCACTGTCTCATGTAGGTCCCACTGCATCTCTGTGAGGGAAACCATAACATTCCTCGTTTTATAAATGAGGACATCTGAAATCCTAAGTGACTTGTTCAGGCATCCCCAGCAACCAAGAGGTAACCTGGTATGACATGGATTTGAAAGTTCACATATTGGTTAATTGAGTTGGTCACGATGGAAGCCAGTTCATCAGCTTCTCTTCCCATCCTACAATGACATCTCTGTGGCTTCAACAGGTGGTCAAGGAGGACAGCCATAGACCTTCACAGGACACTAGAAATGAGTCCTTAATGTCTGTTCCCTGTGCAGAAAAGATTGCTGGGGAAAAAAAAAAGGACCTCTGCTTAGCAGGACTGGGACACTTTAGGCAGCTGGGCCAAAAATTATAAATAAATAAGACTTTACAGGGGCTGGGGATGTGGCTCAAGCAGTAGCGCGCTCGCCTGGCATGCGTGCGGCCTGGGTTCGATCCTCAGCACCACATACAAACAAAGATGTTGTGTCTGCCAAAAGCTAAAAAATAAATATTAAAGTTCTCTCTCAAGAAAAAAAAAGCAGTTCTTTGATAAGTTCAGAGAAATTAAAAAAAAAATAAGACTTTACAAACCAAGTATGGTGGTGCACGTCTGGAATCCCAGTCAATTAGGAGGATCACAAATTCAGGGCCAGTTGGGGCAACTTAGGGAGACCCTGTCTAAAAAAAAAAAAAAAAAGGTTGGGGGATACAGCTCACTGGTAGAGTCTAGCATGGGGAAGGCCCTGGGTTTGGTCCTTAGCATCACACACACACACACACACACACACACACACACACACACAGACTTTATAGCCATTGTAAAAATAAAATAACAAAAACCTGTTCGCGGGCTGGGGATGTGGCTCAAGCGGTAGCGCGCTTGCCTGGCATGCATGTGGCCCGGGTTCGATCCTCAGCACCACATACAGACAAAGATGTTGTGTCCGCAAAATACTAAAAAATAAATATTAAAATTCTCTCTCCCTCTCTCTCCTCTCTCTCACTCTTTCTTTAAAAAAAAAAAAAAAAAAAAAACAAACCTGTTCGTGATTTTATAAAAATACAAATAATATAGAAAAGTATAAGAGTAATTTTTTTTCCTCTCAGCCCACTCCAAATGGTACTCTCCAGAGATAATAGTGGCATATTTATGTTTTTATATATATGTATTTTTTAGTTGTAGATGGACACAGTACCTTTATTTTATTTATCTTTATGTGGTGCTGAGGATTGAACCCAGGGCCTCACACATGCGAGACACTCTACCACTGAGTCACAATCCTACCCCCTATTGTTGTATATTTATTAAGACAAATATTTTAAAGTATATGTGAGCACATTCATATAAATTATGATTTTGGGTAATATTATTCCTATTGTTCAGCAATGTACATTTTTTTTTCTTTTTTTGATTGTGCTGGGAATTGAACTCAGGGGTACTTTACCACTGAGCCACATCCTCAGCCCTTTTTGTTTTTTATTTTGAGACAGGGTCTTGCTAAATTGTGTAGGGCTTTGCTAAATTGCTTGGCCATAAACTTGTAGTCCTATGTTGGGAAAAAGGTACACTCATACATTGCTGGTGGGACTGCAAATTAATGCAACCACTCTGGAAAGCAGTGTAGAGATTCTTCAGAAAATTTGAAATGGAACCACCATTTTATCCAGTTATCCCACTCCTCAGTATATACCCAAAGGATATATACTATCAGCATATTATAACATCAGCATACTATAGTGATACAGCTAATCCAATGTTTATAGCAGCTCAGTTCACAATAGCTAAGCTATGGAACCAACCTAGGTGCCCTTCAACAGATGAATGGATAAATAAAATATGGAATATGCACACAGTGGAATATTACTCAACCACAAAGAAGAATGAAATAATGGCATTTGTTGGTAACTGGATGGAACAGGAGACTATCATGCTAAGTGAAATAAGATAATAATTCCCCCGCAAACCAAAGGCTAAATGTTCTCTCTGATTGGCAGATGCTAACACACAATGAGTTTGTGTGGAGGGAAGAAGAGACATTGATTGGATTAGACAAAGGGGAATGAAGGGAAGGGAGGAGAGATGGGAATAGGAAAGACAGTAGAATGAATCGGACATAACTTTTCTATGTGCATGTATGAATACATGACCAGTATAACTCCACATCATGTACAACCACAGGAGTGGGAAATACACTCTACTGTCTAAAAAGAAAAAAAAAATCCCCCTCTGAAAAAAAAACCCACAAAACTTGTGATCCTCCTGCCTCAGCCTCACCAGTTGCTGAGATTACAGGAGGGCACCCCCATGCCCAGCTTTCATTTCATTCTTTTTTTTTTTTTAAACAGGAGACTATCATGCTAAGTGAAATAAGTTTTAAGTTTATTGCAGGAAGGAGTTGCACTGGTCCAAGTTAAAAGCAGGCCCCAAACGGTTACATTATACAAGCTGTGAGGTTTTTAAACTTGTGACAGGGGCCAGAAGGGAAATTTTACTCAGTGCAAGGAAATCCTCATTTAAACTTCGTTGAACCACAATCCCTGAAAACCCATGAACCTTCAACTGATGATCCTTAGCCAGTCAATCTCTACAAGGAACTGACCATGTCCTGTGCTAGTCACCCCCTTTGGCTGAATTACTTCTCCATATTCTGCCCTCTCAATTACAGCACCAATGCAGGCAAATTTCTTCTTAAATGCCTTCACTAGTTTCTTTTTATGGGATCACCAGCCATCCCTTGGACAGTAGTAAGGGTCTTCCTGCAGTTTCTCTGTTGAATTCTCATATGGATATAATCTTAGTGCCAGCAGGAAGCAGGTCATCACCTTTACTTGCAACAGCAAAGAGGTGAGGGAGGCTTCTGAGTCCTTGGTGGCAGGGCAGTGACTGGGCCTTATTTCACTCATAATAGATGGCAAAATATTTAATCACAGAGTTATGCAATAGTTTGGTCATTTCTACAGTAAGATGAATAATGTGCCCCTAAATGTCCACATCTTGGTCCCTGGAACTCATAAATTTTTACCCTATTTGGAAAAAGGGTCTTTGCAGATGTTATTAAGTTAAGGATCTTGAGATGGGGAAGTCATATTGGATGCTGTGTGTGGGGTGGAGAGGCCCCTAAATAAAATCACGAGTGTCCTGACACGAGAGAGGCAGAGGAAGATTTCACAGAGGTGATCTGAAGACAGAGGCAGAGTTTGGAATGTTGCTGCCATAAGCCAAAGAATTTTGGCAGCCGCAAGGAGATAGAATGGGCAAAAGATGGAGTCTCCTCTAAAACCTTCAGAGGAAAAAAAAGCCCTGCCAACACCTTGATTTAGGTCCAGGGGAAATGATTGCTGTTCTAGAAATGAGTGCAGTTCTGGAAATATGGCTTCCAGAACTGAGAGAGAATAAATTTGTATTGTTTTAAACCACCAACTTGGTGATAATTCATTACAGAACCTGCAGGAAACCAATACAGTTCTCTCACTGATGGACACATAGGGTGTTTACAATAAATAGCCTGTATGTGTCATCTTGCACATTTGCACAGTTATATTTGTATGACAAATCACAACGAATAGAGTACGTGAGGCCAAGTATATGAACATACAAAACAAAGATTTCACCCAGCCTAAAGAGAATGTTTATCTTCCAAATAGGTTCCAGATAATCAATATCAAAATGTTTGCCTTTAAACTTATAGCTTTAAATGGGTAAAAGCCTACCAATGACCTAACCATTCAACTCAAGAATTAAAGAACAAAGTAAACGTGAAAATACAAAACAAACGGAAACAATGAATAGAAACATAAAAATCAATAGGATTCTGAACACTATTAGCAACAAACCCACACAAAAGAATATTTTAACATAGCCCATGTGAAAGTGTCTTCAATATAACTAGATAGCAGACCTCTGAAAAGCTAAGCAAGAGAGAACATGCAAATAAACACATTATAAAATGAAAGTAGGAAATCAGATAGAATAGACCTTTAAACACAAAAGAGTACAAAAAGTATTTTGTATATAAAAAATGTAAGAAGCAAAACTTGAGAAGAAATAGAAGAAATTGTTTGCTTGAACAGGCTGATGTCAACTGAAAAATTATCTCAAAGACCTTTCCTCATACACATTGAAAATTACAGTCTCAAATGGTTTTATAAATGTGTTCACTCATATAATCTTTATGTTATCATCATCATCATCATCATCATCATCATAATATTGTGGTATTGGGGCCTCTTACATGCTAGGCAAGTGATCTACCACCGAGCTACACCCCTCAGCCCTATTTTCAGATACGATCTCACTAAATGGCTAAGGCTGGCCTCAAACTTGTGATTCTCCTGACTCCATCCCTCTAGTTACTGGGATTACGGGTGTGCACCTAGGCACCCAGTATATCCCTATTTCATACAGTTTGTTCCAGACCATAGGAAACCATCTTAATTCATGAACTGAGTACAAGGATGGCCTTAGGTCTTAGACTAAGCAACTTCATTTTAAAACTCCAGTTTGAAACCTGCAGTCTGACCAGGCACACCTATGGAGCCCTCCAGTATGGCCCTCAGGCACAAACAAGTCACTTCTCCCCACACAGAGTGAGTATGCATCTGCTGGACTTAGAGCCTAAGGCTTGAGACTTTTGATCTAACACTTGAGCTTAGCATGCAGAGGGAATGTGTGTAATGAGCCTGTCATGATTAAGTGTGTTCAGTGTTTAGAATTAATCTAGAATTGTTTGCTGTGAACTGATTATGTTTATTGCAGTACCTAACATTAAAGATTGTCATTTTCTTGATTGAGAACCTAGATAGTGGGGCTGGGGTTGTGGCTCAGAAGTAGAGCGCTTGCCTAGCATGTGTGAGGCCCTAGGTTCGATCCTCAGCACCACATAAAAATAAATAAATAAAATAAAGGTATTGTGTCTAACTACAACTAAAAAACAAATATTAAAAAAAACAACCCATCAAGTAAAATTGTATTGAGTGATTGAGTGAATAAAGCATTGAAAAAGGCAGAAGCCGTGGACATTCTTTATTTCTCCTCCTTGACTGCGTAAGTTGCACCTTTTGCCCATCATGACAGTGAGTCAAGTATAACCTTGATTCCAAATCCATATAAGGAAAGAAAAGATTTTGGAGTGGGTAGATTTAATTTGGTAGTTTAAATGATATTCACCAATTATTTCCAGTTTTTCCAGCTCTCAGGACTCAAGAGAGGATTGTACTGATTAGCCCCCTTGAGGTTGGGTGGGACCTTGTGAGGATTGATTCTGGGCTGGGACATTCAATGGCTGGTTGAGGACCCTTGGTGCCTTTTTGACTCTAGCATAGCAACTAGCCATGTGTGAGATGAAACTTGCTATGAGCCTGAGTCTCTCAGTAACTCCAATGAGCAGAATCTCACCCCTGCTCCTGCCTGTATATGGTACTGGTGAGAACTAAACATATGCCTATTTTTTCTTCTTTGCGGTATTTGGGGATTGAATCCAGGGGTGCTGTACCACTGAGCTATATCCCCAGTCCTTTTGATTTTTTATTTTGAGACAGAGTCTTGCTAAGGCTGACCTTGAACTTTCGATCCTCCTCTATCAACCTCCTGTGTTGCTGGGACCCCAGGTATGTGCCACCGGACCCTGCAGCATGCCCAGTGTCTTCAGTTCCTGACCTGGACACCAGCAGAAACAATGACTCCTTTCAACCTGTAAGACCGTTCCAAGACTCAGTTGTTCCAAGTTGCCCTCTGGAGTTCAGGCTGTTGCTGTGATGAAGTTGTGATCAGCGTGGAAACACAGTCCTTGTATTGGTTTCCCTGCTTCCCAGCCTTACTTCCTCGGCTTTTGGTTTTTCTGAGATTGTGTCTCTCTCCAGTAGAAGGTCAGCAGATAAATTTTTGCCTGGGTTCTGTTTTCTGGGGAAAGTAAGCTGAGATACCATAGAAGAAGGGAAGATTGGGTCATTGTTAGTTAACAGCTAGGAGTCTTTATATCCAAAGCCTGCAGAGCATCTTACTCAAAGGAAAAAGTTAAGACACATTCCCTAAGGTTAGAAATAAGGCAAAGCTGGGGATGCGGTTCAGTGGAAGAACATAACACTAAGCACGCAAAGGCCCTGGGGTTCAATTCCTGACATCCAAATGAATGAATGAATGAATGAATGAATGAATAAATGGAAGATGTCAGGTGTGGTGGCACACTCCTGTAATCTCAGTGGCTGGGGAAGCTGAGGCAGGGGGATCACAAGTTTAAAGGCAGCCTTAATAAAAGCAAGGCAGTAAGCAACTCAGGGAGACCCTGTCTCTAAATAAAATGCAAAATAGATTTGGATATGCTGCTCAGTGATTGAGTGCCCCTGAGTTCAATCCCCAGTACCTCCCCTAAAAGGCAGGGGAGATGTCTGATATCCCACCCATTGTTCAACAGAATATTGATGGCCCAAGACAGTACAAAAAGATCTAAAAGAGAAATAAAATATAAAAGGATAAGAAGAGAAGAGATAAAACTGTCATTATTTATCAATGATATACTCAATTGTATAAAAAGCCCAACAGAATCAATAAACAACCTATTAGAATCTATAAGAGTGTAGCAAGGTTGTTGGAAGATAGATCATCTCACAAGACTCAATAGTGTTCATGCATCACACCAGCAATAAACAATTACAAGATCTAGTAGAAACCACGGAGCCATTCACAAGTGTGAATATTATCAAGTATCTAAAAATTAAAGTATCAAAGAGTTCTTCAAAAGTTCTTTGGAGAAAAGTTGAGAACATTAGAAAGGAAACAAGTTTATCTGGATAAACAGAGAGACCACAATATGGGATTGGATGTTTTACTGTTACAAAGATGCTCATTCCCCTTTCAGTTAGGCCATGTATTCAGTGGAATCCTAGGACATATTCCAGTTGGGTTTCCTTTCTTTTCTTTTTTAAGGAACTCTACTGTCTCCCTCTAAAATGTTCAGGGAAGGATGAAAGCCATGACAAGCCAAGTGTCTTTTGAAAAAGAGATACCAAGAAGAATGATTCACCTCCCAAGTCGCCAGACTATAAAGCCCTGACAACAAAGCTGTATGTATAGTAGCTGTGCAGGAACAGGACCGGCCCCAAGGGGTAGAGAGAGGCTCAGGAGAAAACCTTGTCTTTATTTCTTATTTATTTATTTATTTATTTATTTATTTATTTATTTATTTATTTATTTATTTATTTTAAGGCAGAATATGGACCTTGATGGAAGCTGGCCCATGGGGTGTGGTGGGGGTCCCTATGACCCCACCTCATCATTCTTCCCCTGCCTCCCCACCAGCAGCCCTACCTGCGACCCTGCCCCCAACACGTGGCCCCTCCTCCAGGCCTGTCCCTAGAGTCCTCCCTGTGGCCCCACCCCTGGGTCACCAGAAACTAACTTTTTCCTACAGGAGAATTTGATCCTATGTTGATAGCACAAATCAGGAGAATGGTGATAGTGTCTCACAGTGGAAGAAAGACTAATTTGAGTCCTTTAGAGGTCTTTACCTTACTGTGTTTATGAAGGTGAATTTCAGATGGACTGAGGTATCAAGGTGGGGGAAAAACTATAAAGTGAAAAGAAGAAAATGTAGAAAGAGTATCTTTTGCCGGATGGAGGGAGAGATGGGTTTGAAAGATTTCTTAGACAAGAATCAGAAAACACAAACTATAAGGTAAAGTTTTTAATAGGTCAGGTTACACGAACATTACAAAGTCATTTATTTTTGTGGAACTAGGGTTAAAACTCTGGGCCTCTTACATGCTAAGCAAGTGCTCTACAACTGAACTACATCCCCACCCCTGCTCACTTGTCTTAAATGTGATATGACAAAGTTGACAACTGGCTTACAATGGGGAGATTTTTATATTATCAAAAAGTGACAGAGAGCCTCTCTCTCCTAGAGAGATGGCCTTTATTTGTCAGCTCTGACAAATAAACTCTCGTATGTTCGGAAAAAAAAAAAAAGTGACAGAGAAATAATATAAAGAAAATCCAACAGAAAAATTCACAAACAGCTAACATTAGGTATCAACTTTATTAGCTACCAGAGGATGCAAAATAAAATACCACTTAGCTGCTAGCCTGAATATTAGAAGGTCAAATGTCACACTGGGAATCTGCAGGCAATACGCCAATAACTAGGCTCACTGCCTACACACAAGGATCCTCCCTCCTGCTCCTGGGTAAATACTGCAAGAACTTGCTCACAGCCATCTAAGGACAGATGTTTATCTCAACATTCATGTGGAAGTGGGCCGGCTGGAGACATCCAGGTGTTTATCACCAGGGGAATGGGTAAATCCTGTGGAGCAGATGCACCGTACAGAATACTTTTCAGATGTTAGGTGCCATGAACTGGGTGCATTTGTTTATTATGGATGTATCTGAAAATATCTGTTGAGCAAAAGAAGTTAGAGGTGGATTAAGATCTATGGCGCATCGGGGAGAAGTGGCGTATGCCTATAATCCCTGATACTGGGGAGGCTGAGGCAGGAGGATCTTGAGTTCAAAGCTAGTCTCAGCAATTTAGCAAGGCACAAAGCAACTTAGTGAGACCCTGTCTCAAAATAAAAAATAAAAAAGACCTAGGATGTAAAAAGTGGATATGTAACTGATGTGATTCTGCAATCTATATACGGGGTAAAAATGGGAGTTCATAATCCGCTTGAATCAAATGTATGAAATATGATATGTCAAGAGCTTTGTAATGTTTTGAACAACTAATAATAAAAAAAAAAGATGAAAAAAAAGCAACCCAGAATTTATCTCTTACCAAAAAAAAAAAAAAAAAAAAAAAAACCAAAACCCAAGATAGAGCATATATATATTTTTACAAGGATACCAACACATCCAAGAGCACTTAGTTATCAAATCTATCAAAGTGGATGCAGTGAGATAAGAGTAGGAGCTGAATGGAAAAGAATAAAAGAATATGACAGCAAATGCCCTGAACCAAGGAGTTGATTTACTCAGTTTTCTGCATGTGTAAAAATTCGAACTTTTTATTTATTTATTTATTTATTATCTTTTAGTTTGTAAACACTGGCCCTGAGGCAATCCTTAGGGTCTCAGCATACACTTCTCAGGTAATTGTGCATTTGTCTGTTGCTCGCAAAGGCTGTGGGATCCTCAAAGCAGCACCTAATTTTTGGTCTCTGTTGTTCTCTTGGTATCTGGCCCATAGCAGGTTTGGCCAATAGTTTGGGTGAACCAAAAAACTCAGGAGATTTTTTAGAAAGCAATTTCTGCATTCCTCAGCAGCTTAGAGAAACAGAAATACTGAAGAATGTGGTGCCTGGAAACAAGATTTTCTAGTTTTCGTACTGCATATTTTCAAGGCTCAAAACTGAAAAGCAAGGCTTGTTTTTTTGGTCCTGTTTTTTCCCCCTCCTCTTATGGGCTCCTTGCCTTCTCCTCCCAATCTTCTATCTTGTCTCTAGCTGGACAAGAGAGTCAGGTGACAGAAGAGTTATTATGCAGTCCTTCCTGTCTTATCAGCAAGAGGGCGGGGGCTGCCTAGTACAGCCATAATCCAGCAAAAGCAGGCTGGTTCCATAGCCACTCCCCGCCTGTGGCTGCGCATGGTCCACAATGTCCCCAGGACAAAGTTCCCACCAGACGCTGGAGTCCTTCCAGACCTGCTCCAAGCTCGGCTCTTGCTACTTCAAGTGATAAAATCTGTTTCTTTAACAAGGGCTGCAGCCTGGTCATTCCTTTTGATATTTTTTAATTCAATAAGAAACAATTTCAAATAATTTGAATTAAAAATAAAATAATTTGAATTAAAATAATTTGAATTAAAATTAGGTAAATACTTTTAAATGCTGTCTTGTATCTGCCTGCAAAAGTGAGTTTGGGGAAGACACCAGGTTCCCACTTGTTCCATAAGTGACCATCATTTGTATCTCACTTTCCCAAATTCAGCTGTTATTTTGCAGAAATCAACCTCTGTGCCAGAGTGAACAGGTTAGGAAGAGCTGTGAGCATTGCCCCCTGTGTTAGAACATTCCACCCGGTCCCTCCCGATCCACTGTCCTCCCTGTGTGTCCTCCCTCCGCCTTATGTGTGTCCTGAAGGCTGGTCTCTACAAAGGGCATCTCCCTCGACTTCTAAGGGACTCAGCCAGCAAAGAGGCCAGCAGGAGGATAGTCCTGTTCAGTCAAAGCTCCCCTTGTTCAGCACCCTGTTTCTTTGTGACAATTTTATTTCTGAGATTTCATTGTACTTTCCAAAAACTCAGCTTCAGTGGAAGGTCAACCTGGTTCCCCCAAAGTTCTAAGGAAATAGGATGGGATGGTTCAGGGTCCTAAAACTCAGCTTCAGTGGAAGGTCAACCTGGTTCCCCCAAAGTTCTCAGGAAATAGGATGGGATGGTTCAGGGTCACATCTAAGAATGGCTGTGCTTCCCCCCACAGGATCAGCTTAGCAAGCCAGGTGCTGTAGGTGGTGGCCATCTGAGTGGATTTCCCCTTAGCATTCCCTTCTTGAACTAAAAGAAGAAAATCAGCTCCATGGTTAACAATAAATAGTACTTCTCCCTAGGGTGTGCTGTAGCTATAAAAGGTCACGAAAGCAAGAACTCCCTTCTTGGTAACGTTCTCTCATGTTGGACATGTAGAGTGTTTCTGAATTTTGGAGACTAGGAATAAGTTCTATAATTCTAATGCTTTCCTTAATAAACCTTTCCAAAATACTCTCTCTCTCTCTCTCTCTCTCTCTCTCTCTCTTCCTTTTCAGAGAGGGAACTGCTTTCTTACTCATTAAGAAACTTTATTCTCTAAAATTGTGGACCATCAGACACCTTGAATTGATGTCAGGAAGAATGAATCTTCTCACTCTTTCCTGGAGGACCCAAGTCTCAGACATAGAGAGGCAGCCTACATTTATACCTGAGTCTGGGAGCTCTTGATGAGGGTGTCCTGGATACAGGTCTCCACAGCTATCTAATCTTCTTTTTTTCCAAAATAATAGGTCCCTGGGATCCTTCATGGTCCAGGACCTGGGATGAATGATACCTGTACACACAGCCGTGCCTTGCCTTGAGTCCATCAAAATAGTGCCTTGTTTTACATTTATTTGTTTTTATTTTAATGTTTGTGGTATCAGAGATAGAACTTAAGGGTGCTTTACCCCTGAGCAACATCCCCTGTCTCTTTTTCATTTTTATTTTGAGACAGATTTGCCACTAAGTTGCTGAGGCTGTCCTCAAACTTATGATCCTCCTGCCTCAACGCCCTGAGTCTCTGAGATGACAGGTGTGCACCACCGTGCCTGGGTTATTTTACGTTTCACCTAGACCCCTCGAATCGGTGTGGCTCTATTTTTCTTTGGGGTGACAGCCAGGTTCTTCATGTGTGTGGTCTCTCTGCATCATGGCAATGGACACATGCTGTCAGACTAGGTTTTGTTCCTGGTGGTCTTGGGCTGCTTGAGTGAGGACACGGTTCATCTCAGATTTGCAGAGGGAACCCACACACAGAGCCAAAACAGCCACGAGCGTTCTTAGCCACCAGTTCTTGTAAGTCTCACCTGAAGAATTTCAATGAAGTCACACAGAGGAACAAGCAGGAGTTTATTAGAAAAGATCGAGGGTACAGATGTTCAGGACAAACTAAATGGGTCAACTGAGAAACTGAGAGAGGTTGACATGGCACTGGTAAAGTTATCTCGTTTTTCTTTTTTTGGTACTGGAGATTGAACCCAGGGCCAATTAACCACTGAGTCACATCCCCAGCCTGATTTTGTACTTTATTTAGAGACAGGGTCTCACTGAGTTGCTTAGTGCCTTGTTGCTGCTGAGACTGGCTTTGTACTCATGATCCTCCTGTCTCAGCCTCCAGAGCTGCTGGGATTACAGGTGTGTGCCACCGCACCTGGCTCCCAGCCCCTTTTTATTTAGAGAAAGAATCTTGCTAAGTTGCTTAGGGCCTCCCTGAGTTTCCCAGGCTGCTTTTGAACCTGCAATCCTCCTGCCTCAGCCTTCTGAGTTGCTGGGATTACAGGGGTGTGCCACCACACATGGCTAAAGTCAGGGCTTTCAAGGGTTTTGAGTCCCCTTTTTCTTGCCTCAAATTCTCATATCCCCTTTACTGATTTATCACCCTTTACAATAACCCTCAGCAAACTTTCTCTGTGAAGGTTTTGATGTCCTGGTCCCAACCTCAAGGGGTGCTTGGTGTGGTTTTGACAAAGTTTTGGTGATAAAGGAGGGTGGTGGCCACCAGGTCACAAGAGACAGTGATGACCAACTATGTCATTGCTGTCTTAGTTCCCATGTTAGCGCTGCCTTAATTCCTTTAAGGGGATTATAATCAACTCTGGCTGGGGGAGATTCTGACAGACCAGACCCCATTTTCCTGAAGCTTGTCTGCTTCAGTAAGGTTCCCCATGACTTTAAGCAATCGTTCCTGCAAAGAGTTGTAATGATCTAGGCTTGGGAAAGCTTGAACATTCTAGCTCGCATCATCCAGATGCGTGCTTGCCCAACAAGACTCCCTGTGATCTTTGTGTTGTGACTCGTGATTTTTTTTTTTTTTTTAATGCACATGTCTGATGTTGTACGTTCCTATCCTTCCTTATCCTCCCCCTACCCACCTGTTTGTGGCTGACTAACCTAACCAGCCAGAACAGCACCATGTTTTTGCACAGACGTCGGTTGTATAAGTGCCTGTAAAGTAAGTCAGATTTCTATGAAGGGCTGATCATCCTGTCTGGGTGAGTCCGTGTGCTGGCCTCATTCTGATCTAATGTAGCCTTCACGGAAGCCCACTGGGGACGTCCAGTGACCATCGCTTGGTAGACAAGGCCCAGACGGAAGTCCAGAGAAATCCATGCTCTGAATAAGCGGAACCAGCTGGAGACAGGCTGATCTTAAATACTGTCTGATATGGACCTCTGGCGTCTGTGCACACGTACTATGTTGCAAGCTAGATGTGACTCTGATCTCAGTTTCTTTCTCTGTTTGGAGGGGTATATCATGCCATTCTGTCCTGTGTGATCATGCCAGGGTGAAATTGTATGGCCAGTGCTGATCCTTCTGGAAGACCCAGGAAAATGCATGCTCATCTATTAGAACAGGAAGAAAGCCTGGGAGAGAGCCTGCTGCTGGGATTAAGGAAGGGAGATGAAGGCTGAAGCCTCTGACAGGACCATGGTCTTCCCACCAAGAAGCCATTACATCCTGTGAACCAGAACCTTGAGAGACAGGGAGGCGGCATCAGTAGATACTTAAAGCGAAAGGGAACTCGCCCTGGAAGCAGCTCTTGTGAACGTTTTGGCACTGACCTAAGGGGAGGGAGCGGAACGACTCCCACCACCCTGTCTTCAGGCCCCAGTGACAGTAGGAAAACCACTGTGGATCAGAGTTTGGAGAGCTCCTTATAAAGCAAAGTGCCCTCAGTCTCTTCCCCAGGCAGTGGGCACGCGGGAAAGGCAATCCCTTTCCTGATGGGTGGCCAGAGTTGGGGCCGCCAGAGTTTTTCTGAACTTCAAAGAAAGACTTAAAACAGATGGCACAGGAGTTTTACAGAACGATTTTTGATGTCTTTACCTGAAAAACCTTTCAGAGCATAATAGATAACTGCAGTTATTAAAAAAAAGAAAGGTAAAAGGGCAGTGGGGCCTATAATCCTAGCCATTCGGGAGGCTGAGGCAGGAGGATCACAAGTTCAAGACCAGCCTCAGCAACTTAGTGAGTGGTTAGCAATTTAGCAACATAGAGGAGTGGTAGAGAACTCCTGGGTGCAATCCCTAGTACAGAGGATGGGAGAGGATTTAAAACAAAAAAAAGGCATCTGAACCATCTGAACCCTAGACAGAGGAATCAGGTTGGGGGTGAGGGGGGCTGGCAAGACAGGGAAGACTGATACCTTTCCCAGGTGCCACACCCCAAATGGCACTACTGCTCCAAGTCAACCTGTTTTTGGAGTTAAAATAATGCTTTTAGAGAATAGAAGAGAGACAGCTGCTCAGACCTGTAGGCCCCCAGAACAGTGCTGACCACAAAGAGGCCCAGGATAAGTTAAAAGTTATACCTTCTCCAGCAGATTACCACACACATTCGACTGGTTGAAAGCTTCAAAATATGTCCCTCTTTTTTATCTGCCTAATGCATGTTCCTCAACCAGTCGTGTTCTTGTGAACAAATCAGCTAAATAGTTTACAGGACTCATTTGTATAAAATGTGAAATGACTCATCAAGGCCAATGAATGGATATATTTTATTTCTCTACAATAGTGGAAAAAAAAATAACTGAGATAGTTGGTGTAGATTTACCATAACCAAGGGGAAAAACCTCAATAAGGACTGAAAAGCCAATAGACATGGGTCAATAAAGAATAATAGGTCTAGGATCTTAGAGCCAGATAAAGAAAGAGCAGAGATCTCAATACGGCCTGAATTGAGTGGTACTCCATTGAAAAAAAAACAGAAACAAAACAGCTGTCAAAGGGGAGATTCAAATTGCTTACTGACCGCATTTGGCATGTAGCAATCAAAACTCCAGTGGAAAAAATATGGATTTTTTTGGGGTAGGTTTTGCTAGTGACAGAATGAAGTATCTCAATCACTGTAATCCCAAAGTAATACAGTTGTGAAGTTCCATTGCTAAATTGCAAATAAGCCCAAGGCTGGGTGACAACCATCTGCTCAGACTGTAACCATTCTCCCTTGTTAGCAAAAAATCAACTGACTCAGCGTTCATGCAGATATTTTGTGAGTAGTTTTCTTCTGACAGGGTGAGCCACCAGAGGTGAACCGAGCTGGTGGGGAGTATAAATTGATGCTGAGGACATTCCTCATTTTCCCCTTTCATCTGAGAACAGCAACAACCAAAAAATGCTGAAAGGAAAACAAACCCCTAAATACTCCCTTATTTTGTATATTTGACTGATTTCAAGTGCAATCCCAAATATTTTATTTAAGTCTTATGAGCTGGACATGGTGGCACATGCCTGTAATCCCCGTAGTTCCCAGAGGCTGAGGCAGGAGGATGGCGAGTTCAAAGCCAGCCTCAGCAATTTAGCAAGGTGCTAAGCAACTCAGTGAGACCCTGTCTCTAAATAAAATACAAAATAGGGCTGGGGATGTGGCTTAGTGGTTGAGTGCCCCTGAGTTCAATCCTCAGTAACAACAACAACAACAACAACAACAAAAAAGCCTTATGATAGCACCCTGAGGTGGGTACTGCCGTCCACATTATTCAGATGACAACACTGAGTCCCATGACAAGAACAGGAGAAACCAGAGCTGGGAGTGGTGGTGCACACCTGTAATCCCAGGAACTCTGGAGGCCTAGACAGAAAGATCACAAGTTGAAGGTCAGCCTCAGCAACTTAGGGAGACCCTCAGCAATTTAGGGACACCTTGTCTCAAAAATTAAAAAAAAAAATGGGTTGGGTGACAGGGCTGGGGTTGTAGCTCTGTGACAGAGTGCTCACCTAGCATGCATGTGTGAGGCCTTTGGGTTCTATCCTCAGCACCACATAAAAATAAATAAAATAAAGTTATTGTGCCCATCTACAACTAAAAATATATTTAAAAAAAAAGTCTGGGGATGTAGCTCAGTGTTAGTCTCTGGATCCAATCCCCAGTAAAAAGAAAAAAAGAAGAGGAAAAGACAATACTCAAGTCCTCTGAAAAATTGCTACACTACAGTTCTTCTTTCATCCCAAATATTTGTTTGATAAAATTGTTATAAAGAGACCATTTGATATAGATAATAAAAACAAAAATCCTCCTTCTAGCTGATACCTGCCAAGTCACTAACTCCCCTATTTAAAAATGAATGATGTGGGTGGGGGGGTGTAGCTTAGTGGTAGAACACTTGCCTAGCATGCATGAGGCCCTGAGTTTGATGTGAAATAAGTAAATTAATAAAAATGAATGATGCACATAAATGCTCATGGGGAAACTATTAGGACTTAAACACCATCTATTGACATTGTAATAGTCATACTTACAGGGCTCCGCTATGCACATAAATCCAGCATGCATTTATAGCCAGAAATAATTTACTGCATAATGTCTGCTGGTAAATTCGAGAATGTGATGATCCTAAATGTGTCTTGTCAGAAAGCAAAGCATACAGCTGTAAGAAGGGCACGGTGTCTATAAATAAAGGCTCCCACCTTTGCATCAAGATGAATCTCTATGATCATTTCCTTTCCTTGTGAGTGGGGAGGAGAGTAGAAGCCTTTCACTTGACTATTTTGTGGTGCTGGGGATTGAACATGGGTCCTCACACATGTGAAGCAAGCATCCTACTACAGAGCTATGCCCCCAGCCCCTCTCCCTGGCTTTTGTTCCTAAGATTTGCAGTCTCATTGCTATTTGGAATGGAGTTCTCACAGAACAGAGCTTTCTACTGTTCAAGGATATTTGTCAAGCGTCTTTTTTTTTTTTTTTTTCCCCTTGCTATTCTGGGAATTGAACCCATGGGTGCTTTACCACTGAGCCATATCCCAGTCCTTTTTATTTTGAGACAGGATTTTGCTAAGTTGCTGGGGCTGCCCTTGAACTTGCGATCCTCCCGCCTTAGACCCCCGAGTCGCTGGGATTATAGGCGTGCGCCTCCTGGCCCTTCTAAATTCTGTACTCTGGAATTGAGAGTGTGATCTCTTTGCTGCGTTTGGTCTTTTGTTTCTGGCAATTTTGTTTTCTTCCTTTGGTCTGTCAACTTACAGAAATTGACTTGAATGCTAGGTTTAATTAAAAAGAAACATCAACCTGCGACAGGTGCTTCTTTTGAAATCCCTCTCTTTTCCTTACACTGGAGAGCACAAAGATGTATGAAAGATTTTCTGTGGCATGTTCTTTTCTCTTTTTAAAATTTGGGAAAGCCAGTTCTTAGATCTGTGGATAAAAGCCTCAAGGTCCACGAACCGTGCCTCTCAGCTACCTGCTCCTGCAACTTATATTTTAAAAAATTCTTCAGATCCACCCAAGTTGGCTCCTATTTAGAAGCTGAGAACCATTCTGAGCAAAATAATCCACAATCATGCCATTGTTCTCCTGCATGGGAGAGCTGAGGGAAATCAAGATGTTCCCTGTAGATTGCAGTTCAAAGAAAGTTACAATTCTTAGTTAAATTTAAAAGGTTTCTCTGGACAGATGTTTTCATTATAGGAACATTGAATTGTTTTTCCTTTTTCACATCCCTGGAGTATTCTGCCTGTTTTGGTCATCTGCTACTTTGGCTTACTTGCTAGGAAGTTGGAAGGATTATTTTGCACACCACTTAAAACTGCCATTGAAATGAAATCCAGTCGAGAACCTTCTACGGAAGATGTGCAGTTGTAGTTTTAATTTGCATTCTCCAACTCTTCCTCCAACTCACTGTGTGACCCTGGGGGAGTCTCCTCCTTATTTCTGAGTTTCATTTTCCTTATCAAGAAAATGCTGAGATTGGATTCATTCTGCTTCCAGCCTTCACTGAGCATTTTGTCAGGTGACAAGTTGGGGAGGGAAGGTGTGTTGGATGGTCATTCACAGTGGCTCTGTGCTGCCCAGATCACACTACACATGTATCACTTCATTTTTTTTTTTTTTTTAAAGAAAGAGTGAGAGAGAGGAGAGAGAGGAAGAGAGAATTTTTTTAATATTTATTTTTTAGTATTTGGCGGACACAACATCTTTGTCTGTATGTGGTGCTGAGGATCGAACCCGGGCCACACGCATGCCAGGCGAGCGCGCTACCGCTTGACCCACATCCCCAGCCCCAATCACTTCATTTTTGGACAGGGCTTTTTTTATTTGTTTTGTTTTGTTGATGCTGAGGATTAAACCCAGGGCCTTATGGTGCATGGCAAGCACCCTACCAACTGAGCTATTTCCCCAGCTCAGGCCAGGGTACTTGTTTTTTTTTTTTTTTTTTTTTTTAATTAGTTATTGATGGACCTTTGCTTATTTACTTGCTTATATGTGGTGCTGAGAATCGAACCCAGTGCCTCATGCATGCTAGGCAAGCGCTCTACCACTGAGCCACAACCCCAGCCCCTGCCATCTGTATATCTTTATGTGAAGTGATTAAATTTTTTTTTAGCCATTTTAAAAATAAAGTTTATTACATATTTCTGGATTTCAAGAGTTCTTTGTTGGACTGGGGATGTGGCTTAAGCGGTAGCGCGCTCGCCTGGTATGCGTGTGGCCCGGGTTTGATCCTCAGCACCACATACAAACAAAGATGTTGTGTCCACTGAAAACTAAAAAATAAATATTAAAATTCTCTCTCTCTCTCAAAAAAAAAAAAAAAAAAAAGAGTTCTTTGTATATTCTGGAGACATGATTTGTTGTAACTATTTTCCCAGGGGTTAGCTTGTTACTTCATTCTTGTTTGTATTTTGTAGACTAAAAATTTTTAAATTTTTTCCAGGGAGGAGTACTGAGGACTGAACTCAGGGGCACTCAACCACTGAGCTACATCACCAGCCCATTTTTGTATTTTATTTAGAGACAAGGGGTCACTGAGTTGCTTAGTGCCTTGCTTTTGCCGAGGCTGGCTTTAAACTCATGATCCTCCTGTCTCAGCCTCCTCAGCTGCTGGGATTACAGGGGTGCACCACAGCACCCAACTAAAAATTTCTAATTTTTGTTGTCTAATTTTCCAATTTAAAAAAATGGATTGTGGGCTGGGGTTGTAGCTCAGTGGTAAAGCACTGGCATAGCACATGTGAGACACTGGATTCGATCCTCAGTACCATATGAAAATAAATAAAATAAAGATATTGTGTCCAACTACAACTAAAAAATAAAATATTAAAAATAAATAAATAAATAAAATATTAAAAATAAATAAATAAAGTAAATAAGTAACCATGTCAGCCTATCTAAGTCACCTAGGAGGCAGATTTTTCTGGCACCTGTTAACAGCCACCTGAGTGGCCTTAAAAGCAGAACAGGCCCTAATGCCTCCTACATGGGCCTCTTCAAAAGCCACCCAATGTCCTTCTGACAGACAGGGCAGTTGGATTCATTAGAGAATAACGAGAGAGGAAAAGTCAGAGAGACAGATTCAGGGAAAACTTGCCTAAGACGAAAAACACTGTCTTTTCATAAACGTGATCCTGGACATAACATGTCACCACTACTGTCACAATGTATTCATTAGAGGTGGGTCACTAAGTCCATCCCATACTCCACCTATTGAGGGAAATAGGATCACACAATTTATGAGCTTATCTTGGAAATTATTACAGTCTACCCTCTGGCCACAAGTTATTCCTATTCTTGTCACATGCCAAACACATTCATCCCACTTCTTGATGTTCCCAAGGGTCTCTACCATCACCGCACCAGACTGAAGCCACAGTCTTGTCATCCAGGTTGGATCTAGGTGAGGAGATCCTTCCAGCAGCCTGTGAAGCTAAGACACTGTTACTTGTGCCCTTTGCCCTCCATTTCCCATGGGGAAACAGGCGTGGGGTCACTGCTCTCCATATTCCTGTTCAAAAGTAGAGAACAGGGGCTGCAGTTGTAGATCAGTGGAAGAGTGCTTGCCTAGCTTGTGTGAGGCACTGAGTTCGATTTTCAGCACCACATATAAATAAGTAACATAAAGGTCCATCAACAACTAAAAGATATTAAAAGAAAAAAGTGGGGAACAGATGGCACAAGGAGTCGATGGTCCACAGCAACTGAAATCGCAGTGGGTGAATGTTGTAAATTACTTGATGAGTTCTCAAGCTTGGGAATCATTCTCCATGGTTCTTGGACCCAGGACCTTGGTTTTGTCCTCTCAGTCCTTCCCTTTGCACAAAAGGCAACATGTGTTTGCTCTGTTTTCTAACCCAAGTTTATGAATATTTCTGCTATGTTTTCTTATGAAAGTCTAGTTTTTTAAAATTTTTCATTTTTGTATTTTTTTTTTTTTTGTACATGGAATTGAACTTGGGGGCACTCAACCACTGAACCACATTCCCAGTCCTTTTTTGTATTTTATTTAGGGACAGGGTCTCACTGAGTTGCTAAGCACCTTACTTTTGCGAAGCTGGTGTTTCAGCATCCTGAGCTGCTGGGATTACAGGCATGTGCCACTGCACTGGCTCATTTTAGTATTTGATCCATTTGGAAGTCATATTTATATACAGTGTGAGCTGTAGGTCTTTCTGTATTTTCGTACATGTGCGTCCAATTGTTCCAGTACTGCTTGTAGGAATGTGGCAGAAGTGACTTCAGGCCCATCCCCAGTCAGGCTCCCAGAGGTCTTTTGTGATTCCTCTCTCAGGATCCCTCCCATTCCCTGAGCACAAGCCTCGGATCCGCTATGGAGGATGGGAGACCCAGCTATGGAGGAGAGAGAGCTTGACTCTCCCAGCCGAGGCCCACCTAGGCCATCCAACAAGGCTCAATCATGTGAATGGAGCCAGGATCAGCACAGTAAAAACTGACCCACACTTTCCAGGGGCACTTCTGCAGTACACAGCCATATTTATATTTTGATTTTGACCCAGTGATGACAATTCCTATATCTTATTCTAAAGAAATAGTTAAACTAAGGTAAAAGATAATAGAAAGGACATTTTTCATAATAGCAAAAATTTTATATCTTAGTGTTTATAAGTAGTGGAATGATTAAATCAGGGTAGATGTATCCAGCAGACCACTCTGAAACTGTTACAAAGGATTGCACAGCTTGAAGGAAATTGACCACACTGCATTCTTCAGTGAGTGAACAAAGCATATTAAAAATACTAAGTCGGGCTGGGGATGTGGCTCAATCGGTAGCGCACTCGCCTGGCATGTGTGCGGCCTGGGTTCGATCCTCAGCACCACATACAAACAAAGATGTTGTGTCCGCTGAGAACTAAAAAATAAATATTAAAAAATTCTCTCTCTCTTTAAAAAAAAAAATTAAAAAAAGATAAAAAGGAATTTAAAATAAATAAATAAATAAATAAAAATACTAAGTATTTTGTTGTACACACCTGATTTTGAATAAGATGATTCATATCTCTGAATAGAAAAGTGTCTGGAAAGATACACACACACACACACACACACACACTCACACACACACACATATATAAATATATATACATATATAAATTTTTAGCAGTAGTTTCCTCTGAGGGGATATTATTTTTTTCATTTTCTGCCTTATAATTTGGTATGTGTGAATTTTTAAAAGTAAGCATCTTTTAAAGTAAAATTAATAATAAAAACAGTGATATTATTTTCAAAGAATATTAATATAATGCATACTTAGCTGTACCACAAAGCTGCATATGACCTTCTCAGCTATTCGGTTTCCCTGGATGTAACTCTCTCTTCATGGTGCTGCTCATTCACTCGATGGCAGACTGTAATGTAATTCTGGCATTTTTCATCTCCTCATTTTAGTCAGTTATTTTGCTGCTGTGACTGAAGGACCCAACCAGAACAATTATAGAGGAGGAAAAGTTTATTTGAGGGCTTATGGTTTCAAAGATCTTAATCCATAGAAGGCCGGCTCCCTTCCTTGGGGCTGGAGGTGAGGCTGAACATCAAGGCAGAAGAGTGGGGCAGAGGGAAGCAGCTCACATCAGGATCAGGAAGCAGAGACTCTACTCACCAGATACAAATAAATACCCAAAGCCACACCTCAATGCCCACCGGCTCTAGCCACACCCTACCACTTCAGTTACCACTCAGTTAAGCCCTATCAGGGGAACTAAATGACTGACTGGATTAAGACTCTTACAACCCAATCATTTCTCCTCTGAATCCTCTTGCATTGTCTTCTTACACATCACAGCTCAAGTGCAAGAACACGGTCAGATGACCTTGGCTCAGTATTGGCTCCTCCTCTCTGAGTTTCTGGGTTTTGAACACTAAAAATTTATTGAGCATCATTGTGTACAGACCCTTGCCTGGGTTCTAGGAGCCTAAGCACCTCCCTACTTCTGTTGGAGTGGTGATGGGAGAATCAATTCCTAAGTGAGCAAAAATATAACAGGAAATAGAATTCCAGGCGCTGAGCTGTCCTTTCAGTGGTTTCATTAAGTACAGGAAATGAAACTGGATCCAATATGAAACGTCATCACAGGTCGAATAACATGGTTAAGAACTCAAGCTCAGTAATCAGATCGCCTGATTTCAAATCCTGACTCCAGGAGAATTAGGGAGCAAATTGCTTAACTTCTCTCTGATTCAGTTTCCTCCACCTGAAAATAGGAGTAAACACTATGGGGCCTCCTTATGTGGCTGCTGTGAGGATTTGTGGGTCACTGTGTGTAAAACACTTGATACAGTGTCTAGCCACAGTAAGCGCTCAATATTAACTGTTATTGTTCTATTATTTGGTGCAGAGAACAGATCAGATCAGGTGTTTCTAACATAGAAATTACCAAGTTGATATCAGAGGATGACGTGCTCGTGATAAATTTTTCTTTACTTGAGTGAGGCTTTACTCATCTCATTTGGCCAACTAGGTCAATGTTAGGTCAATGTCCACTTACTCCTCCTAAGGCTTTGTGTGTCATCAGCATGAATGACGTTCAGCAAGAGGAGGGGGTTTCAAAAGCAATTACTAGTGCCGGGCGGAATGGTGAGCACTTGTAATCCCAGAGACTCGGGAGGCTGAGGCAGGACGATTATAAGTTTGAGGGCAGCCTTGACAATTTAGTGAGACCCTGTCTCAAAATAAAAAATAAAAAAGGGCTGAGGATGTGGCTCAGTGGTAGAACACTCCTGGGTTCAATCCCCAGTACCAAAAGCAAACAAATAGACAATAGAACATATACATAACAGAACTACCATAAACTCCAGACCAGCTATCCAATTCATGTGGAGGACAAAGTGAGGGGTTAGGGGGTTGGCTCCCTCCTGGGATTACTGATTTTGTCCATTATTTTGAGAGATTTGTCTTCTTGTTCTCATCATGCATGGCTTCCATTCTCAAAGTCTTCACCTGACCCGAGATGGCTGTTAGATTTCCAGCCATCCTAATTATATTTCAATTTTTATTAATGATCTATGCAATCCTGGTAAATTAAAGAAAAGACTCTGATATTGGACACATATATTTTGTAAATAATTTTAATCATATGTATCACAAGTATTTTTTGACAATTTATTATGTATTTGTTCTCAAATTGATTTTCTAACATGAAGACATTTTCTCTCTGAAGAGAATTCTGAAGGTATTTTTTTCCTTATTTGCTATACTAGTGTAGGTACAGGAACACTTCCTAGAATAAGTGACTTTTAATTCAAAAGTTTGTGTTCCCTGCACAAACCAGGTGAAGTGAGCAGGGAAGAGTGTTGCAAGCAGAGGGACCAGCATGTGCTTCATCAGTCTTGCATGGTATTGTCCCTACCCATGTCAGCACATCCCTTCCACTCCCCTCTTGTCACTGACTGACTTATGGGGCTTTGAAAAAAAAAAAAAAAAAAGATTTTTTTTTTTTTTAGTTGTAGACGAACACGATACCTTTATTTATTTATTTATTTTTATGTGGTGCTGCAGATCAAACCCAATGCCTCACACATGCTAGACAAGCACTCTAGCACAGAGCCCAAGCCCCAGCTCTCTTAGGCTATTTTTGATCCCACACAGCTGGCTTGCCCCTGGCCCATTCTGGTCTTGACAATTCTTTTCAACTTAGCTCTTTCCTCCTTTCAACTGGACTGTCTCAAGGTTTCAGTTTTTTAGCCCAAGGTGAGAGAATTTACTGTGCTAGCTCAACCAGTCATAGATTGGCTGGGTAGGATGGGAAAATGGTGGTATAGGTTACACAATATGAAATAAAATGATGTCATGTCTCTCTTTTTAGCAGGAGCTTGGAGTAGTAGTTGCCAATAAAAAAAAGAAAAAAAAGAGGGATGACTGACATTTATCATTCAGTGTGCTCCTACTTGCTCAGTCTTTATGTCAATGAAGGACTTTGGATGAACATTCACATATTGATCAGTGTATCAGGTGGCGTAGGCAAAGTTATGCTGTTTTACAAAATGATGCTAAATCTTCAATCGCTTAAAACAAATATTTTGTGAACATGGTATGGCCAGTGCTAACTGGCTTTGGCTCTGCTACAGTCCATATTTTGTACTTCCAGGATCCAAGCTTAAAGAGAGCCCTTATCTGAGACATGCTACTCACATGGTATAAAGGAAAAGAGTAAAATGGTGGAACTGCATGACAGCTCTTGAAGCTTATGTTCGGATGTGGCATATCACTTCTGTTCATATTCCACTGTCCAGAGCAATTTCAAGAGCAAGTCTAAGGTCAAGGCTCCTCTTATTAGAAGAGGTAGTAAATATTTTGAATAAATATACATTCTTTCAGAGTTCATCACAGCCAGTATTAGTTCCATTTTGCAGGTGAGAAAACTAAAGCTTAAGAGGTAACTTGATCAAAGTCATAGGTTAACATAAGCTCTGTCTGGTTTCAGTGTTGGTCTATGAACTCTCTTTCCTGGAATTTTTTTTTTTTCTTCTACAGTGTAGAGACATCTGGGATTATAGTTTATTTGGCTGTAAAACCACTTCTCATCGGTCCCAGAAATTTCTCCATGAATATTTCTAGAGGGAGACAGGAAAGGGCTCAGGCTGGGGAATTGCCCCCATGAGAACTACTTCTATTCCATCTACTAACTTTTTAAACTGTTCAATTATTTAGCTGCTCTAGGGGTTTGTAGATGCTTTGGAAAGGGATCACTTATCATCTATCACCTTTGGTTTTGTGTCTTCTGTGTGTGTGTAGGAAGGAGTCAGAGCTCCTCAGAGCTTTTTTCCTAGGTAATTTTAGAAACTTCCAGATTGCAATGAATATTTATATTCAAAGAAATTATGAGTGGGGAGGAGACAGTGAAACTCATCTACTTTTGCTAAAGAGCAACACATTTGGATCGAGCAACAGAGTTGAAACCGAGTTGAAGTGCGGCGTATCTTGAGTTTTTTTTTTTTTAATACTTAGATTCGTTAAGTGTCTGTTCATTTCACTTGCCTTCCGTGTAGTTTCATCGGTTTCAGCCTCTGGTTTCCAAAAGTGCATGGTGCAGTCTGGTAACAATGGGAGGTTTTGATTTGTTAATTTATGTGTCCTTTAGGGAGGGGGATTAATGTGGGCAAAATGAGTTCCCTGGGTCACTGGATTTAAGGAAGCAGTTGCACGAACCTGAGAGTTCTTTCGTCTCACGAGAGTCCCTTAACCTGGTGTCCGTTATGCATTTGCCCCAGGGGAGCTCACCTGCGAGAATCACCTGTCCTCCCCTCTCCCTCCAGACCTGTAGGAGAACTCGGAGGGCCTCGCTGTCCTGTTACTTTGCTCTGCCGGTGAGGCCAATTTCCAGGTTACTGTGTACGTGTCAGTCCCCTGCTTGTGTGCGGAAGACAGCGAGAGGGAATGTGCTCGAGTCAGGCCGGGCGGGTCCATATCCGGGTGGACCGGGTGGGTGGGGCCGTCCCTCCTCCAGGTCCCGAGGTGGGTTGGGGGTGGGGAGTGACTCGCGGAGATTCCCTGACGCCCCTTCGGATCCGAGAGGGGGCGGCAGAAGGAACGCTAGGGCGACAGGGCGTGGATTTAGGGCGTGCCCACCTTGTCGATCGGCCCTGGGGAGCACCCCCCTCCACCTTCCCGAGCCTTAGCGGCCGCGGAGAAGCAAAAGAAGAGGAGGAAGCCGAGGAGGGCTGGCTGAGCCGGCCACCAGCTCCGAACTTGCCGGGGAAACTAGTGCTGAGGGAGGGAGGGGCCGGGCCCTGGCCGCGGCGGGAGGAGGGGCGGCCGCAGCTGCATCCAGCCCCGTTGGCTTCCTTCCCAGCTCTCCTTCGCCTCCTCCTCCTCTTCCTCCTGTATGAGTCAGGCATTTCCCGGGGATTTGGAGCAGCCACGCGCGGCCCGGGCGCCCGGAGCTGTAGCAGCAGCGGCAGCCGCCACCGCGGCGGGCACCCGCGTCCCGGGCGCGCAGGGACCATGGAGAGGGCGGCCCAGGGCGCAGACGGCGGCGGGGGCAGCAACAGCAGCAGCCGCAGCAGCAGCCGCGCCACCTCGGCGGGCTCCTCGCCCTCCTGCTCCCTGGCTGGCCGAGGGGTCTCCAGCCGATCGCCGGCGGCCGGGCTGGGCGGCGGGGGCAGCCGCAGCAGCCCGGGCTCGGTGGCCGCTAGCCCGTCCGGGGGAGGCAGCCGCAGGCGGGAGCCAGCGCTCGAGGGCGTGCTCAGCAAATACACCAACCTCCTCCAGGGCTGGCAGAACAGGTAACGCGCCCGCCGCCTGCGCCACCGCCCGCGCCACCGCGCGCCCCTCCCCGCGCTGCTCAGTGTGTGTTTGTGTGCGCGCGAGATGGTACCACCCGCGATCGCGGTGCTGCCTCCGCACCATGCCCTTTCTGAGTCCCTACTCCCTTCCAGGTGGGGTGCCCAGGATAGGGTGCGCCGGGGCCCCACCCTGGGACCGCACCGCAGTGGCGGAGAGGGAGGCGCGAGCCCTGGTTTTCTTCTGTGCTGGTACCTGCAGGGTTCGGAGTGACAGGAGGAGCGTGCTGGTTGATTCCTTTGCCCTGTCTGCCAGCAGTTTCCCGCACCCTTAAGAATGGCTGAGAAAGGCAGGCAGGGAAGGCGTGCTTTGTGCCCGGTTGAAACAGCACGTCTGGTCCTCCCGTCCGAGAACAGCAATTCTCCCTATAACGTAGTTTTAAACTTTGGTGTTTAAAAACAGCAGTGCCACCAACAGATCTTGCCACTTGTTTTTCTCAGTGTCCTCCGGCGGGCGTGTATGCCCCTTCCTCAGTTCGCAGCTTCCAACCTCCAATCTCTGCAATGCAAGTTTCTTAAAATAAAGGAAAAAAAAAAAAAAAAAAAAAAAGGAAAAAATCCCAAAGACCCTCTCCCCCTTTCAAAAATGGAAATTCTGTCGTTTAAACTATTATTTTTCCCTTTAGATGCCTTTTGAAGTTTCTTGCTCTCTCCCCTTTGGCCTCAAAATTGGGAAGCCTACTTATGGACAGACACATGGAAGGATGGGGATGTCAAGGAAAGGTGCTGCCTGTGTACTCGAGGTGATCTTAAATGTGTGGACTATAGTTGTGAGGAATAACTTAATAAGGATCAGATAAGACACTACTCCTAATTTTTTTTTAAACTTGGTTTTTGAAAAACAAGCTGGAACAAAACCACAAATGCCATGCAAGGGCACTAGGGGGGTTCTTTGGTGAGATCCTTTGACCTCCCTTCAGTAGTCCATGGCTCTTAGCAGATTTGAATCACATCCTGCAAAGTCTTGCTTATCTCTGCTGGGTGGACCAGATTTTTTGGATGTCTCTTCCTGGAAACTGGAAAGATTCAGATTGCTTCCAGCAGAAACAGCATGCTGTTTTACTTGAAACTGAGCTTGGAGGAAGAGGGCTTTGGATGTATGGAAACTGAGTTGTTTCTCTGTTGATGTTCTAGATATAGAAGTTTCAGAGTCACCTGGGTTTCCTGGGAGATGTGTTACTATGTTAGTAGAAACAGCACTTAACTTTTGAATTTTTTTTTTAATTTCTCAAAATAGTCTCAGTGTCGGCTGTTACCCCTTCCTTTCTCCCTTCAATTCTTGAAAGATGAAAAAGAATAGGTAGAGTGCGTAGGATGGGAGAGAGTTGAGATGACTAAGTCTGCTTTTGGTTCTTGGAAATCGTGTCTTATTAATGACACCTCAAGCTACCCTGTCAGCAACAGCATTTTGTTGGTTTGTTGGGTAATCAATTTTAATATTTTTTTCTTCAGGTAGTTTATGAGGTCAACAGAGCTTTAACCCTGGATTACAGTTGTTTTACTTGGTTGAATACAGTATTTTACCTTCAATGTGCATTAAAGGATTTTTTTTGAGTGGATTTAAGAGGAATTGGAGTAATGTTCTTTTTGAATAGCTTTTTTTCTTTTTGGTTCTGGGGATTGAAACCAGGGGCACTTTACTACAGAGCTATACCCCCAGCCCTTTATATTTGGAGACAGGGTCTGAATAAGTTGCTGAATCTGGCCTTGAATTTTCGATCCTCTTCTGCTTCCCCAGTAGCTTGGATTACAGGTGTTTGCCACCATGCCTGGCACTTTTGCATAGTTTTAAACTTACTGTGGTGTTTAGATTGGAGGTAAGATTAAGAAGAAGCAAAATAGCCAGGTATAATGATCATGATGATAAAATACCTATCTTGTTGAAAGCAACCTAAGTAAAGTGCGATATTGGTATACTACTGACCATGCCTACAGGAAGTCTTGTCTTTATTGAGTTTGAGTACTGTGATTTATAGCTGTCTGCCAATGTTTGTTCTTGCCACAGTGGACTCACCCATTTTCCAAGTTCCCATTGACTGCAAAGGCATTGTGTGTAATGGTTAATGTCTCTGTGTCAGGGTCTAAACCTCCCACATTGTGTTCTCTTGAACTATGGCTGAGGGTTCCTTAGTGGTCTGGAGAAGATTTATGATTACCCAGTGATCATACACTTCTTTCTCCAGGAGAAAAGGAAAATCTGCCTCCTTGAGAAGAAAGAGAGAGCAGGATAAAGACAGAAACCTTGACAATATATTCATTTGTTCAGAGGCCATTTTGTTGAGCATCTACTGTCTGCCGGGTTATGTTTTAGGAGCTGGAGTTACTCCAGAGAACAAAACACGTGGGTGTATTCTTATGGAGGAAACTTCGAATTGACTAGTAGAGTGAGTCTACCACTCCTCTCATCCAGGAAAATGTCCTTGTGCAAACAGTTGGGCTAATTCATGCCACCTTTCTTTTGGAACTCACAGTATCTTCCTTTGGCAGTTCTTTTCAAATTACTTGCAAGTTAATGACAAGTCACCAGCCACAGAATTCTTGGTGAGTTCTCTAAGTTTCTGTGCCATTGATAATGCTCCTTCCCAGCTTTTGGGACTTAACGTCAGTCACGCATGACATGTTTTTTTTTTTTTTTTTAATTTTAAAACATGAACAAAAACACATTGATTGTGAAATTACAATACCAGACACAGCTTATGGATAGGAGCATAAAGAGCCTTCATCATCTTGATTATGTCAATGAAAAGAAAGTAAATGACTGTAGAACTTGCAGCCAAGGAAAAAGTTAAAACAAAAACCAAAATAAAATAAAATAAAATACAAGGATGGAACATAAGAAAGTCATGGTGGAGTTAACACACCAGTGTAGAAAACACAGGCCAATGGTGCGCCCCAGTCTTTGAATGTCACCCGTGGAGTTTTTACACTGGTGTCCTCTTTCCTGTCCTTTTCCTGCCCTTAAGTTGCTTTTGTAAAGCTTACATCTTAACATTCAGCGGTATATTAGGCCTTAATTTATTTGTAGTACCCCCAGCCTCATCAGCATGGCCTTAGGAAGGCAGTTAGGGCCAAACACAAGATAAATGACACAAAGAGAATTCATGGGCGAGAAAACTCATATCTTGGAATATACTCAGGAGAGTGTGCACAGAATGCCTGGCTCACACGCACGGGGTGAGACTGACCACGGCAGGAGGGAAACATGGTGCCTTAACGTTAATTTTAGTCACAAAACAAATTGGAACTACTTGGGGGTTGCTCATAATGTCTGGTGTTTCGGGAAATAATCTCCAACTGAATCTAGACATTGTTATGTAAATATTTCACCCTCTTCTCTGCCATTCACTTTTTGTTATTTAGAGAAGAGGACATTATAAATATGGAGCCAGCCTCCAATTCTTTTTTGGGTGATTTGGTGGTCTTTTTTGGGGGATGCAAGAACTCTGTAAAATACTGAAAGGCAAATCTTGACTAGGATAAGAAAAGAGGTGTTGGCAAAAGGAAAAATCATCAGGCCACCAGGGGACATTTACTGGTTTCAAATGTCAACGTCCACCCTTAGTGCATGTGTGACCTTGGGTCAGGTCCTTCATGCTCTCTTCTGGAGAGAACCATGCTGCTCTTCTCAATAGCTCGGTGTGGGGAGAAAATGAGACTACTGGTGTTTAAGGGACTGAGAATAGTACATAGCAAGAAACCAGAAATGGTAGCAATTATTGGATCTTTAATTTTTCTCTTCTTAAATGGACCCTTTCCATAAAATTCGTGTTTTTTTTTTTTTTTTTTTTTCCTGAGTGCTGTGGTTGCCCAGGGACCATATTAACATAATTATCACAGAGTTCTTTGGGGGAGGAAATGATAACTTTGTTTTGAAGTAATCATTTTAAAACTTGGAACCAAATTACGGCTTCCCTTCCCCAGGCTGATATCCGTGTCTTCCTTTCTCCGTGACAAGCTCCATATTTTACTTATTTTTTTTTTTTCCTTACTAGATTGTAACCTCCCCGAGGACAGGGAATTTTTTTCTCTCTTGGTCACTGCTATCTCCCATGTTGATTCAGTGTCTTAGTCTGTTTTCTGCTGCTATAACAAAACACTCGGGGCAAGATAATTTATAAAGGAAAGAAGTTTATTTGGCTCAGAGCTCTGGAGACTGGAAGTTCAAGATCTGGTGGCTGCATTTGGTGAGGGTCTTGTGCTGAGTCATAATATGGTGGGAAGAAGGAAGGGCAGTCGGGCACCTACAGAAGAAACAGAACATGAAGGGCAGCCTGGCTTTATAATAGCCTTTTCTTATGGCAACTAATTCAATCACAAAAGGGCAAGAACTTGCTCCTTCCAGAATTAATCTAGTCCCTGGAGAATGGCAATAGTCCCTTCATGAGAGTGGATCCCTTATGCCCCAAACACCTCTTTAAAGTCCCAGTATCTCTCAGCAATGTTACTCCAAAAAATCAATTTTGGAGGGAACAAACTACATCCAAACCATGGTAGTAATATCAACTTATTAAGAGAAGTAATTAAGCCAACATTTAGTTCTATTTTGGCCAGTGATAGCTATTATTAACATTATTGCTATTATAATTATGCATACTATAATTAATAATATATTAATAGTAATAGTAAAATAGTACATTATCATTAATATTGTAATTAATATTGTAATATTAATATTGTAATTTTTGGCTTTGTATCTGTTTGCCAGCTTGTCCTTGCGTTAATAAGTATATCATTTGTCCTGCACTCTGACCATTAGCCTGTCTTCTGGGTCACAGATTCTGACTTTCCTTGTGATGTGTCTATGCTGGCATAGGGCCTACCCACCCAGGTGGGCTGTTAGTGACCAAATATCCAGGGCTTGCTTTTGGCTCACCCTGGCTAACAACATGCTTTGAAAATGCAAGTTAGCCACCTGCATTTTGGGGCTACTTGTCCCATTAAAAAAAAAAAAAAGCCACTGGGGAGCAGCTGGGATGTGGGTGTGGCTCAGTGGTAAAGCACTTGTTTAGCATGCAATGCACAGAGCCTCTGCATTTGATCCCCAGTGTGCATGCATACACACACACACACACACACACACACACACACAAAAGAGAAAAAGAAAGTCACTGGGGCATATATTAATTTTTTAAACCACACTGAATTAAAATGAGTGTTTTTTGAATATTCCAATATTTTTAGAGGTAATTGGCCATATCAGAGTTGAAGATCACTGCCCTGGGTTTTACTTTCTTGCTTAGGAAGTGTGCTTAGGAAGTATTTGCATCTTGCTGCCTGGGCTACCAGACTGTTCTGAGGCTGTGCACCAAAATCCTTTAGGGACACTGGATTGCTTCATGGACAGTAATAATAAAGGGATGTTGCCTAGGTTACAAAACAGCATATAATAAGATTTATTCACTTATGGTTTAAAATATTTATTGAGCACCTGCTTTGTATTAGCTACTCCCTGTAGGATTTGTCCTCTCTGACTTTTAAATGGTGTAAAAAATGTGTAGTAGAGGAAATTTATCCCAAAATGATTACTCTGGTTTTTCTGGGATGGTGGGATGATGAGTGTTTTTTTTTTTTTTTTTTTTTTTTTTACTTTATTCTATTTTTTTGTTGTATGGTAAACTTGCATCTATTTTGCAGTTTGAGAAAGTTGTTGAAAAAACAAAGTCATGCATTTTTTTTTTACATCGTCTCTGTGTAAGTGGTGGCATACATTTTGAAGTCTAACATACATTTAGAAAAGGACACAAATCATGAGCATACACAGGCCAATGAATTTTTCACAAAGGAGCACACCCAGATCTAGGAATGGCAGCCAACACCTGCCACCCATGCTGTCCCTTAACGGCCATTGCCCCAGACTATCCACCCTCTCCGCTGAAACAGCATGCATTGGTTTGGCCTCCCTTTGAATTAGTTTTGTAGCATACTGTATATGACCCGTGTGATCGTTCATGTCTGGATTCTTTCTTTGAACATGTTTGTGAGGCTTGTCTGTGTTTCTGGGTATAATTGTGAGGTCTGGTCTTTGAGGATTTGAGTACTTCTCAGGTTGGGGCCCTTTTGCATAGTGCTTCCGTGGATACTCTCATGCATGTATTTTGGAGACAAGAATTGTCCATATCTGTGGGCGTGCAACCTAGGAGTGGAAATATTAGGGTTCAGTGATTCCACTGTGCAGGTTCGTAGATACTGCCTGAGAGTTTTCCATAGTGGTCCGAATCGTTTATACTCCCCCCAGGAGTGTGAGAAAGTTCTGGGTGTTCTCCATTCTTATCCACCCTTGGCAGGTCTCTTTGTTTTCATTTCAGCCATTTGATGGGAGAGTGGTGGTATCTCCTTGTGATATAAAACCTACCTTTTCCTTGATGACTGATGACGTTGAGCAACTTTCCACATGTCGATTGGCCATTGTGACGTCATGTCTCGTGAGGTGCTCTTTGAGCCCTTTGTCTACCTGTCAACTGGATGTCTGCCTTTTTCTTCGTGAATCTTAAATATTCTTTTATTTATTTGGTACTAGGGATTGACTCAGGGATACTCTATCACTGGAGCCACATCCCTAGTCCTTCTAATTTTTTATTTTGAGAGAGGTTCTTGCTAAGTGGCTGAGGGTCTCACTAAGTTGCTGAGGCTGGCCTTGAACCTGTGATCCTTCTGCCTCAGCCTCCTAAGTTGCTGGGATTACAGGTGTGCACCACCACATCTGGTTTTTTTAGGCATTCTTTATATATTCTGGAACCAGTTCTTTTTGGTATGTGCACATATGAGCACCTCATATACAGAGAAAGCAGGTAGTTTCCTCTCTCTGTGGTTTGCAATTTTATCTCTTACTAGTGTGTTTGCTTCTTCTTCTTCTTTTATTTTTTGGGGTTGTGGTGGTGGTTTCTGGGTATAAAACCTAGGGTGCTCAACCATGGAGCTACATTCCTGGTCCTTTTTAAAAATTTTTTATTTTGAGACAGAGTCTTGCTAAGTTGCTGAAGCTGGCCTCAAACTTGCCATTCTCCGGTCTCAGCCTCCCAAGTCACTGAGATTACCAGCATGCTCCAGCGCACCCAGCTTCTTCCTAGTGTCTTGATAAACACAAATTGTGAATTTTCATATAGCCACATTTTTCAGCTTCTTCCTTTTGTGCTTTGTTCTTCCTATCTCCCATTTAAGAAATCTTTGCTTACTATCCCTGTGAATGAAGATATTTTTCCGATATTTGCTTTCAAGAAAAGAAAATGGATTTTGTTATTTTGAATATTTATTAGAAGTTTGAGTTGACAGAGGGGAAACATGGACCACTGGCCAAAGCTATCTGAGTAGTTAGGGCTTTTAGTCCCTATCAGTTCTATATGGCTGCTACGACAAAAGCAACACATATTTATTCTCTCGGTTCTGCAGGCCAGAAGTGTCAAGCAGTTTTACTGGGCCACGGTCAAGGTGTTGGCAGAACAAAATATTGGCACTCCTCCTGGAGACTTTAAGGGAAAAGCTTTCTCCAGTTCCTGGTGGCTGCCGCCGGTCCTTGGCTTGTAACGGCATCACCTCTGTCTCTGCCTCGGCACATCCCTTAGGTGCCTTCTGTGTGTGCCAGGCCTCCTTCTGCCTCCCTCTTAGGAGAGCTCCTGTGATTGCATTTAGGGCCCACCCAGATAATCCAGGATGATCTTCCCATCTCAAGATCCTTAATCACATCTGCCACATGCCAGAGTCTTTGCCGTATAAGGCAATGTTTACAGGTTCCAGGGATTAGGATCTGGGCATCTTGGGGGTGGAGGGCATTATTCAGATTCCCACATAGTAGTTGTAAGCTGGTTCTTAAGATCTCTGCCTTCATTCCTCGTCCCCGTTTCCCACCCTTCAGTGGTTGCCATGGTGACAGGCATCTCTTCCTTGGGAGGGCCCACAGAGCTGTCATGACTGTTAGTGGGCTTGCTAAGAAGGGTTGGTGGACTCACTCATCTCTGTCTACTAGACAGACCCCTTGGGCAAATGCAAGGTACGTAATACTGTCAGGCAAATTGTTTCTAATGCCAGCCAATAAGCCTAATTTCCTTTTAATGGGCAAATCAGAGTTTCTTTGGGGTTTCTTTAAATACTGTTGAGCAACCACACTTAGACGTGTACGTGAAATAATTCATGGTTTCCATTTTATCATCAGAATGACTCACTAATTAACCTGCCGACTTTCCTTACAGGTAACGATCAACATGAAATAAGTGCTCAGGTCTTAAGTGTTGGGACAGTGGTTTATGTCAGGCAACCACTGCCCCAAAAGGCACATAATATTTCTACTTTCCCCCATCCCTGGAACTTTATTTGGGCTTCACTCCATCCAGGGTCTTCCCTCTGCAATCCCTTCTGATTTCTGTTACTGTGAATTGGTTTTGTCTGTTCTTGCATTTCATGTAAATAGAACCGCACAGGATATCTGTTTTGGAATCTGGTTTATTTAGCTCAGCATAACCTTCTGGGATGCATCGTGTTGCTCTGCCCATCAGTAGTATATAAGTTTTTTTTTTGTTATTGAGTGATAGTGTATCCTGTGGATATATATAATATTTTTATCCATTCACCTGTGGGTGGACATTTGGGTTGTTTCCAGTTTGGGGCTATTATAAATAAAACTGCTCTCTGTGTGCAGGTTTTTGTGTGGACATATGCTTTTATTTCTCTTGGGTAAATACCTGGGATTGGAATTGCTGGGTCATGGGATAGGTGCATCCTATGTAAAAAGGGGCCGGCTCTTTTCCACAGTGGCTGAACCCAGTGGCAGGGTACAGGTGGATGGATTGTGCCCCACTCTGGCCAATTTTGGAAAGCAGGGGGCTGCCTGTTCCTCAAGCCAGTTGCAGTCTTTCTCAAGAGGGTCCATGGGCAGGAGCTCAGGCTGGTGCAGTTGGGTGGACCTCCTTCAAGTTCCAGCTTTGCCCCTTTTTGCTAAGTGACCTTGAGCAAGTTGTTTAACTCCCTAGGCCTTGGTCTCCTCCTCTGTAAAAGATACTAACTTTGTAGCCTTGCGAGGCTCCAATAGGCTCCAGTCCAGGCCTGGTGCTTGGCGTGTAGTAGGTTGTGTTAGTCAGTTTTTCATTGCTGTGACCAAAATACCTGACAAGAACAACTTAGAAGAGGGGAAGAGTTATTCTGCCTCACTGTTTCAGAAGTTTCAGTCCATGGTCAGCAGACTCCATTGCTTTGGGCCTGAGGTGAGGCAGAACAGCATGGCGGAAGGGCATGGTGGAGGGCAACTGCTCCTCGTATGGAAGCTGGAAAGCAGAGAGAGAGCAAGAGAGAGGAAGGGGTCAGAGAGAAGATAAACCCTTCCGGGTCACATCCTCCAGTGACCTACTTCCTCCCACAAGGTCCCCCCCTCCAATAGTCCATCCACCTCTCAATGGACGAATCCACTGAGGAGGCCAGAGCCCTCAGGATCTAATCACTTCCCAGAGTTCTACTGTTTTAGTCATCTTTTTTGCTGTTGAGACTCACAGAACAACTGCAGAGAAGAAAAAGCTATTTGAGGGCTCACATTTTCAGAAGTCACCATCTGTAGAAGGCCGGCTCCAATCTTTGGGGCTCGAGATGAGGCAGAACGTCATGGAGGAAGAGTGTGGCAGAGGGAAGCAGCTCACGTGGTGATCAGGAAGCAGAGAGACAGGTCTCCAATTCCCAGGTACAAATATACACCCCCGAAACCATGCCCCCGATTCTCACCTCCTCCAGCCACCCCCACCACTTCAGTTACCACTCAGTTAATCCCCATCAGGGAATTAATCCACTCATTGGACTCTCATAACCCAGTCATTTCTCCTCTGAACTTTCTTGTGTTGTCTCACATGTGAGCTTTTGGGGGGCATCTCACATCCATACCATAACTACCCACCTCTGAACACATGGTACTTTGGGGGAACATTCTAGATCCAAACTGTAGCATTGGTTCTCAGCAGACGTTTGTGGATCGAGTCTTGTGTTAGGCCAGTGAGTACATGTCTTTGTGGGACTAGACTATGTATGAATGGGCAGGTCGGTTTAGATTTAGGAAATCTGCAGGTGTGTCTTAGCTGTTCCTCCCATGAGTGAGGGAGGACCCAAGTGACCGAAGTGCTTTGGTTTGCACAGTAGAAGGCCATCTCGGCCATCTCTGCTGCCTAGCCTGAGATGCCTCACAGTCAGCTTGTGGACAGTCGTCTGAGGACTCTGGGAAGAAAGAAGCAATTTGGGCCTTTGTGTCCTGAAAGAAGGTTGCAATGATTGTGTCGGAAACGCGGGAGGCTTTTTGCATTTCTTCGGGCCCCCGCTGATGTGATTTGGGGCCAGGCCAAGTCTGAATTAAAAAGAAAACAGTCCAGAATTTGATTTTTGATAACCCAGACTGGATTGAATGTGGTTACAGCCCAGAAAGAAAGTGCTTTATTTGTGTCCCTTGCCATGATATCAGTAACAATGATAAAATTAGGGAACGTTCTACAGGACTTTGTGCGGCAGTTCTCTTCGTTGAAGGTCAGAGAAAGCCTTTGAGCCATGAATAACTTTTTCTTCTTGTGTTGTAGTTTTAAGGGGGACTATTTATGTTTTTGTGTGGTTTTGTCCCTTTCTATAAATATATCAATGGAAATACAAAAAGGTGAAAGGCAACCAGCAACCAGTTTTTTTCGGGGGAGGTACCAGTTTTTAGTGACTCTTTTCTGGGATTTTAAGTATCTATCTGTGAGGCCACAAAGTACCCTGGGCTCTGAGCATGGTGGAATTGGGGTGTCTGCCTGGGCCTGTGTTCAGGGGAGTTAGTAGATGAGGTGAACAATACCGATGACCCCCAACTTGTCTCCATGGTGGTCAGTTCATTGGGGTGTTGGTGGGCTGCTGGTAATGTAATGAAATGCACCCCAACAGTTCCCTGGGCCTTGGGGCTGTGAAGTCCACTCTGGACACAATGGAGGAAGTGCAAGGTCCTGAGAGAGCTGCAGCATCCTCTGTCGCACACACTCCTCTTTGCACGTAAAGAGGCCTGATGCAGTGCTGATACCCCATGTATGTCCTGTGTGCCTTTTGTGTGTGAGCCAAATGCCATGTGAGAATCTGGGAACAACAGAGGACAGAGGCCTAGATCCTGCCTTGAGGTGCTCTCTGAGCCCAGTCCATAACAGGGGAGGGCAGACTTTTGCAGGATAGGAAAGCGTTGACACTTGATGGGCAATATGGTTTCTGTGGTGCTATGCAGTCCTCCCCTTGAAAACAAGTGGGATCAGAGGTGTTCCAATAAAACTTTATTTGTAAAAACAGGCAGTGGGCTGTGTACAGCCCGTGGGTTAGAATTTGACCATCCCTGAACTAAAAGGACACTTAGATCATTAAAAGACTAGGAATGGAGCCGGCCTTCTACATACTGACTGACCCAGCCTTACCACACCTGGGCATTTATCCTGAAGAATTCAAGTCATCAATACCACAGGGATCTATGCACACCCGTGTTTATAGCAGCACAATTCACAACAGCCAAACTGTGGAACCAGCCTCGGTGTCCATCCACGGATGAATGAATAAAGAAAATGTGATGTGTGTACACAATGGAATCTTATTCAGCCATGACAAAGAATGATATCGTGTCATTTGCAAGAAAATGGGTGGATCTTGAGAGCATTATGTTAAGCAAAATAAGCCAAACTCAGAAGGTCAAGGGTTGTATGTTTTTGGTCACTGGTGAAAGCTAGAGAGAAAAAAGAAAAACAAAGGGGAGGGGTGGGAGGATCTCATGAAAATAGAAGGGACCAGTTAGAGGACGGAGGGAAGGGAAAGGAGAAGTACTGGGAATGAAATTGACCAAATTATGTTATGTGCATATATGAATATGTGAAAATGAATCCTGCCATTGTCTATTATAATAATGCACCACCATCAAAAAAAAAAAATAACCCCAGTACCCCTAATGCAGGTAATTGAGGCGGCCTGTTGTGCTGGCTAAGAGATTAGACTCGGGTCCAATAAATTCCCTGTGTTTGAATCCCGGCTCTGCTCTACACCTGTGTGAGTTCAAATGAACTATTTAACCTCCCCGTATGTCAGTTTCCTAACATGTAAAATGGGAGCAACATAGTGTCTGTGTCCTAGAGTTGTTTGGATGAACTGAACACTGGCACTGGGAGAGCAGCCGTGAGGTGAAGAACCTTCTAGAACATTCTGGAATGTTGATGAGAGGCGCTCATTCCTGCAGACGGCTTGAGGAGGGCTTCCTGGCAGAAGGTTTTGTGAGTGCAGTGGTTTGGAGGCATGAAAGGAGGAGATGGGTTTGGTGTGGCCGGGTTGCAGGTTGTGTGTGGGGTGGCCAGAGAAGAGACAATGATGGGTGGACCAGGCTGGAAAAGGCTCCCGGGAACACTGGTCATAACACGTCCACATTACCACAGAGAATATTGGCCCTCGCACTATTTGTGAACCTAGGAAGCATTAGGCACTTTGTATTATTTTTCAACTTAATCCTTAAAATGAGAGTGGGGGTGTCATAGAACTCTTCAGTTTCCTTTTCTTCTACAGTCACAGAACTCCAGTTCTTAGCTGATGTGTGACTGTCTAAAATAAAACTATATTCACACCCTGTCTCCTCCTTACAGGTAGAGATGGCCATGAGATTATATTTTGGATGTAAGCAGAGTTGTCTTATGGTATTTTCCTGGAACTTTCTTTTGTCGCTTCCAATTTTTTACCTATCCTCTTAGAATACAGACATGATGACAGAAACTAGAATACAGACATGACGGCAGGAATTTGAGCAGCCATCTTGAACCTCGAGGTGACTGGAATGAAGACCATCGAGACAGAAGAAACCTGGTCTCTGAGACTTTGTGGATCAGAGCCATTGCACAGATCGTGGGCCTAACAACTGGAATTTTCCAGGGGGAATGGGGAATAAGTTTCTTTTATAAGCATCTATTCACAGATCTAATCTCAGTGGATACAGGAATTCTGTTTTACAATAAAGAAACAGGTCTTGAGGGGCTGGGGATGTGGCTCAGTGGTAGAGTGCTCGCCTAGCATGCACGAGGCACTGGGTTCAATCCTCAGCACCACATAAATGTAAAATAAAGATGTTTTGTGTCCACCTAAAACTTAAGAATAAATATTTTTTAAAAATAGAGGTCTTGAGTGACGTAGAGTGCATAGTTAATAAGTTGTAAGAAATAAATAATAAAAAAAAAAAGTTGTGGAGCCAGGATTTGTCTGACTGTAATGTTTTTTTCTTTTCACTACTCTGTAAGAACTTGGACACCTACCCCCTCACTTTGCAGATGAGATGGCTTAGCCTCAGGATAGACCAGTACCAGCTCATTCCACAGCAAGATGATTAATATTCTGTTTTCCTCTCTCCCTCTTTCTGTTTCTCTCTCTAGCCAGGGCCTTCCAAAAGAAGTAGGTGATTTAATGAGCAGAATGGCCTTACTGTGGGCAGGTGAGGGTTGGTGGGTTTTCTCCGGTCTGTGTGTTCAGGTTTTCTCCTTGGACCCCCTTGCTGGCTCTTGCCTTCTCTGGGCTGCCGCTCTGTACCTTCTCTTGCCTGCCTGGGCTTTCTTTGCACTTGGGCTCCAGGGGGCTGGATGAGGAGGCTCTTAGGCCCTGTGACAATTTGTAGGCACTGACGGATGAATGTTGGCTTTATGCAGAGGCCCTTTCCCAGATCATGAAGCATGGTGGACTTTGCTGAGACAGGGAGATGTGTTTGCGAATGCACTTGGCTTTGGGATTCTTGTGAATCTGAATTCTGCCCTACTATTAATACCTTAAAAATGGGCCTCCTGACCCTGCTCTGCTCACCATGCCGCTCAGGACTTTTCTGTACACTCATTGCAGCGGATTCATTTAGTATATTGGTCCAGAAGAAGTTGAAGAGGGCAAAAGTCTAGTTGGGGGGGCTGGGGTTGTGGCTCAGGGGTAGAGAGCTTGCCTAGCATGTGCAAGGCCCTGGATTTGACCCTCAGCACCACATATAAATAAGTAAAATAAATAAATAAATAAATAAAGGTGTTGTGTTCAACTACAACTAAAAAATAAATATTAAAAAAAAAAAGCCTAGTTGGTGCTAGTAATGGCTGTTGAGAGTGCCCTGCTGGATGTTTATTATATATGTTTCATGTTGATGCCACTCTTTACTCTAGCAAATCACTTTTGTGGTAATTTTTATTAGCTTGGCTAATGTGTGCCTTATTCCTTTTTATGAGAAGTCTGCAGCTGATACCTTGGCCTAAAGTGCCTCGTAACACTATTATGGTCGCTTGGTTAATTCGGGAGTTTCCTGTAACTGAAATTGTTCTGTCCAATGTCAGTTTTCACGATTCCTTTGGAGTCAGCCAAAATGCAGAAAATAGTATTAGGAAGCCCAAACTGCACAATTCGTTCTCATTTTAAATAACAGGATAGGCCATTTTTATGGATTGAACATAAAGATAGGCTTCAGAAAACAAACAAACAAACAAACAAACAAACACCAAAAAACCTTTGTATCAAAGACTTGAGGCTGGGGATATACCTCTAGCTCAGGTGGTAGAGCACTTGCTTCACATGCACAAGTCCATGGGGTCAATCCCCAACACCAAAAGAAAAAAGGACTCAACTCATGTTTGTGAAATCAAGTTTAAGTCTGGATGAAGTTTTTTTTTTTTTTTTTTTTTTTTAACAAGGCATGACCTAACTTGGATGAAAACTAAATTGCAGTTCTTTGTGTTGTGGAATTGTCTGAATTTCTGTTTATCTAAAGGCTTGCTTTCTTTTCCTTTCTTGCATTGTAGTGTTATTGTTATTTTTAGTGCTTTTTGGGCTTTGTTTATTTCCGTCTTTATTTTTGCTTTGTTTCATTAGTTTTAAAACTTTAAAATTCCTTTGTGGAGCAATTAAATGTAACTCGTTATCTGAAGTTTTCTTTCCCTGTAAATGACATTATTTTGAAGATGGGCAACGTGCGTATAAGTTCTGTAGATTAAATAACAGGACAGCGTTCATGTTGATTACTTGATTGCAATATTTGTACCCCGAACTATTCAGAGGTTTAAAGGCACCATATGTCGACAACTTGACTCTTAAGTGGTTCCAGGAAAAATAAATACATACAGAGAACATGATAAAGCAACTGTGGCCAAATGTTATGAGTTTTTTTAGTAATAAATAGTTCTGTGTATTACTGTCACTTCTCTGTGAACTGGAAATTATATTAAAAACTTAACAACAACAACAAAAAGCCTGTGGGGCTTACAGTATATTCCTGTCTGAATGTAGCCTATCTGTAATGAATTGATCTGATTGGCCTCAACTCTAGTCTTCTAAAGTGACCACCGAGGCCCCTGTTCTGTAGGCCCCTTCAGACAGGTTTGGAAGATGCCCAGGTGTGGTAGAAATGATTCTTAGACAATTCCAGACATTAACTACAGTGGAATTGACTGAATTTTTTAGTGCCTGCGAGCAATTGTCCATTAAACTAGGTAAAGCCAGCATATTTGCAGCTTATGAAGGGACCATTAAACCCGAGGCTTGGGAGATTTGTGCATTTATCCCTTCTCTGTTTAGTTGTTTTCTCTTACATAACCCTCCACTGGGTTTTCGTCTGTAAATGGGATGAAGGGGGAAGCATATTGCTTGTTTTTGCCTTGCTGCAACATGGGAAAATCTGACTGAACTATCTTTTATACTCGATTTTAAACCCATAACTTCATTGTGTGGCTGTATTATCTAGAATGTGGTGTTGGTTTTAACATTGCTTGTAAAACGTTTCTGGACACAGAGGGCCAATGGAACGTGACTTTGGAATTTTCCAGGGGTGGTGGGCCAGTTTCTTCACCTTTTTTGTGGGGGGAGGGACTGAAGATTGAACTCAAGGGCACTCGACCACTGAGTCACATCCCCAGCCCTATTTTGTATTTTATTTAGAGACAGGGTCTCACTGAGTTGCTTGGTGCCTCGCTTTTGCTGAGGCTGGCTTTGAACTCATGATCCTCCTGTCTCAGCCTCTGGAGCTGCTGGGATTACAGGCGTGTGCCGGGGCGCCTGGCTTAATGGGCCAGTTTCTAAGAGCAGCTCCTATGCACCTGGGTGGCCTTATCCCTGTCGGGCTGCAGGATGAAGACTCTGGGGCTTGAGGCCACAGCAAGTGCTGGCTTGCCCATCAAGCTGGCAGGTATTCCCAGGGAACTGTAGTTCAGTTGCCCCCTGGCCTCCCAGGCTCGAGGTGTTGCATGCGTCTTTGCCATCAGCGATGTCACCTTTTAGCGGGAATCTTGCTCTTTTTTTCTTTTCTTTTTGTTTTGAGATGCAGTATCACTATGTTGCCCAGGCTGTCCTTGAACTCTGGGGCTGAAGTGATCCTCCTGCCTCAGCCTCCTGAGTAGCTGGGACTACACTCCCATATGCTCTTTTCTTGAGGCTGAGGCAGGAGAATCATGAGTTCAAAGCCAGCCTCAGCACGTAGTGAGGGCTAAGTAACTCAGTGAGACCCTGTCTCTAAATAAACTATAAAAAAGGGCTGGGGATGTGGCTCAGTGGTTAAGCACCCCTGGGTTCAATCTCCAGTACCAAAACCAAACCAAACCAAACAAAAAAATTAAAACACCAGAGTCCTGTTTGTCTCTTTGTGCTCTGATATCCCATTTGTGTGTTCTTGATGGATCTTGGCATTGTAAGCTTTTTTTTCTTTTTTTTTTTGAGGCAGTACCAGGGATTGAACTCAGGGGCACTTGACCACTGAGCCACATCCCCAGCCCTATTTTCTGTTTTATTTAGTGACATGGTCTCACTGAGTTGCTCAGCACCTTGCCATTGCGGAGGCTGACTTTGAACTTGAGATTCATCTACCTCAGCCTCCTGAGCTGCTGGGATTACAGGCTCATTGGGAGCTTTTGTATTCACCAGGTAGGTAGAGGTCAGTGCACAGGGCTTCTTTCCTATGAATGGCTGCTCAGAAAGGACCAGTTTTTTTTTTTTTTTGGCACTGGGGATTGAACTCAGGGGTGCTCAACCACTGAGTCCCATTGCCAGCCCCTCCCCACCTTTTAAAATTTTATTTAAAAACTGTGTCTCATGAAGTTGCTTAGGGCTTTGCTAAGTTGCTGAGGCTGCTTTGAACTTGTGATCCTCCTGCCTCAGCCTCCCAAGCTGCTAGGATTACAGGTGTGTACCATCATGCCTGGCCAGATGGCCCTTTCCTGTTTTATAACCTGTTATATTTTGGATCTGAAAGGTCCCCAAAGGCTATGTAGTAAAGTCTTGCTTGCCAGCCTATAGTACTATTGGAACATGGTGCCACATTTAGGAGGTGGGACCTAGCGGTAGGTGTTTAGATTAGAAAAATCTTTCTTTTCTAATAAAAACTGTTTAGTGTTACAGATTTTCTCTCAGCGCTGCTTTGGTTGCCCTTACCAACTTTGATAGGTTGTGTTTTCATTTTAGTTTGGGTCAAAAAATTTTCATATTTCCTTTGAGAATTTCTCTGTGACCCATGAATTATTTAGAAGTGTATTAAAGTCCAAGTGTTTGCCAATTTTCTTACTATGGATAGAGAATATATTTTTGTGCCATTTTAGTTCCTTTTGTTTTATTGAGTATTGCTTTATGAACTTTGCTGTGTTCTGTCTTGGTGAACATTCCGTGTGTACTTGGGAAGAATATGCATTTGGTTGCCATTGCACCAACTGCTCTTGTAAATGTTACTTAGGTCCAGTTGGTTGAAGGTGTCATTCAGTTCCATATCCTCATTTTTTCAAATTGTATTTTAGAATTTTGGATCTGGGCTCTGAGAAGAAAATACAACTCCTGCTCATATCAAGTCAGTGGAATTCAGATTTTCCCCTGACTTATTTTGAATTTTTCTTAATATCACTGCAGGCTGTCAATCAAATGATAGGTCTTGGGCCGGTCTCGTGGTGCACGCCTGTAATCCCAGCGTCTCTGGAGGCTGAGGCAGGAGGATCGAGACTTCAAAGCCAGCCTCAGCAATGGAAGGTGCTAAGCAACTCAGTGAGACCCTGTCTTTAAATAAAATATAAAATAGGGCTGGGAATGTGGCTCAGTGGCCAAGTGCCCCTGAGTTCAATCCCCTATAACCACCTCCCAAAAAATGATGGGTCATGGGGACTTGGTCCTCATTCATTTTTTTGGTAAGCATTACATAGCTCAAGACAGGTGCTGTTAGTGTTTTGATTTTTTAATGTATTTTACCTGGCATCTGCTGTTATTGTAGGCAAACACCTGAAAAATCTGCTTCAGGCTCACCTGGAAATGCTGTGCTGGATACCTTACCAAACTCCAATTCAGATATCATATAAACATATTGTTGACCTCATGTAAAGATTGATATGAAGAACTATGTATTGGTTCTAATGAGTGGGTGGTTGGTAACCAAAGGGATTTTAACACCATTGCTCACCCCTTAAGAGTGCTGGGTAGACTGTCATCGGAAAGATCTGCCACACACACCATAGGAACTGTTAGACCACCAAGGCTCACCCACCTCCTTTTGAAGAGGGAGATTTATTTATATCCCCTGAGACTTCTTCTCTTCATGTAGATATGCAAAATCTTCCATATTTTGAGCCTCTTTTTGGGACAGAGTAGAACCCACCCAAGCCGCATCTGTGGAAGATGGGCCAATTAGAGGCTTTGGGCCAATTAGGTCAGACCTAACCTAGCTCATATCTGACCTGGAGTCAGCTTTTGTTCTCTTGATGGTAACATTTTGCTCTCCTTCCTTTACCAGCCTATGTTGTTGATTATTACAGACCATGCATATTGATTCCTGGCGTGGTGGTGGTGGTGGAAACAGTTCAATCCTTGGGCCTAAAGTGCAGATATAGGCACAGGACATAGGGGGGTGTACAACATATCTGTTGCCTTAATATTCCATGAGTGGATGTTCTGGGGAAGAAAATCTAGAGAGGACCGGGCACAGCAGTGCTCATCTGTCATCCCAGCAACTTGAGAGACTGGGGCAGGAGGATCGCAATTTTGAGGCCAGCCTTAACAACTTAGTGAGACCCTGTCTCAAAATAAAATAATAAAAAAGGGGGCTGTAGTTCAGTGGTAGAGGGCCTCAGTTAAATCCCCAGTGTCCCCCTGCCCATACACGAAGGTCTGGAAAGTCTCCTTAGGGGACAGATAATGGTGAAAACTGAGGATGCTCAGAGAGGTACTAATCAGGAGGGTTATGGATTTAGAACAGCTTCTAATGGGGAGGGTGTGGAACGTGATGCTACTGCATTTTATTACAAGACATATTTTTATCTAAGCTCTTCAGTGACTATAGAACAAAAATAAATAGGATCAAAGTGAGTCATGGAAAAAGTCAGGTTAAGTGTGAGATGGTTATTGGTGTCAGCTTCCTTAGAGAACTTCAAGGTCATGGGATGCTCCTTCTCTCTGGGATCCTTCAGGAAAGGCCCCGTGGGGGGTGCCTCTGCAGGTGGTATCTCCTGCTGCTGTCTCCAGTTCACTTGGTGGTTGAGGGGTGAGCTTTTGAGTCACCGTGCACCCCCTGCCTCCCGTTGTTTGGACCCTTGGCATTGGTGGAGGGTAGACCACCCTTGACAGTGGTTGAGTGTGGACTGTACATTAATAATGCTACTCAATCAGTGTTAAACTGCTGGAAATTGATAATGATACTGTCATTAGATAAGAAAATGTACTTGGAAAGTACCTGATTAAATATTTAGGGATTAAAGGCGATGACTCCAATTCATTCTTAAATGGCTCAAGAAAAAACTTTTTATAAGGAGAGAGGGAATGGGAAGGGGAGGGGAGAAGAGAGGGGCAGGAGATAGGGAAAGGGAAGGGGAGGAGGTGGAGGGAGGAAAAGAAGAGGAGAGATGGTCAGAGCCATATAAACCAAAGGTGCCAAAACATCAATAATGATTGAATCTGGATGAAGATATATAGAGGAGTTCTTTGTAATATTTTTGTCATTCTTAAGTTTGATTTCTTTCAAAGAACAATAACAAAGAGCTGGGCACAGTGGTGTACATACCTGTAATCCCAGTGACTCAGGAGGCTGAGGCAGGAGGATCACAAGTTCAAGGCCAGCCTTAGCAACTTAGTGAGACATGTTCTCAAAAAAGGACTGGGGATGTAGCTCAGCGGTTAGAGCATCTCAGGGTTCAATCCCTAATACCTTCCTGCCACATACACGAAAGAAAGAAAACACATAGCTCCTTTGAGAAACAGAAGTCATACCATGTCTTGTCATGTTATTTGAAATTGCTAAGGAAATGAAGTATTTTGATTGAAAGCAGGTCATTATATTGTGAGATTCAGGAGAGTAGGCATTAGACCTAAGTCCTGGTCCCCTGCCTGGCACAAAGTAAGTGCTCAGCAAATTTTTGTTTGATGAATGAAATCAAAGAGGCAGTGATTTGGAGCTAGTTTCCCCCATGTGCATGGATGGGCCTTGCATCTAGGAAATGTGGATTTGTTTTCCAGATCCACCTCTCCGTGTTGTGGACTTCATGAAAAATCACCCAATAGAAAATTTTTGTCACAGGGGCCTCATGCTACAATTAGAGTGATGAAGTGATTGAAACCTTCACTTTAGACTTCTTACAAGAAAAGGCACCTGGAGAATCGAGCAGAGCGCTGAAGACTTCTCTCCCATTGGAAAGGGATAGAATCTCCAAAAAAAAAAAAAAAAAAAAATCACTTTGTTATGGTAAAGCATATATCACATAAATTTTACCCTTCTCACCATTGTAAGTGTCTATTTGGGTGGCATTATGTACATCCATGGTGTTGGGAGACCATCACCACCCCTTTTCATCTCCCCAAGCTGAAAGTCTATATCCACGAAACTGTAAGATTATCATTTGTTGCACAAATCATTTATTTAATAGAATTACAAATGTCACTGTTAGGAAAACTTGGCTACAAGATCCCAGCTTCAAAGTGGGTGGGGCCCAAATTAGAGAATTGACTTGAATTTAATTAATAATAATTGTCTTCACGGGGGTAGGCACATCTTCTGCTTGTGCATGTCTTCTCCTTCCATAGAGAGAACTTTTACACTGTGTACTAATAGTGTAATGTAAGAGTTCTAAAACTTTTCTCCCACCTACTTAAAATTAACTTCAGGCCTGGGGATATAGCGCAGTTGGTAGAATGCTTGCCTCGAATGCATGTGGGTTCAATCCCCACACCATACACACACACACACACAAATTAATGGAAGCATGACTAACAGACCAAGTGTACCTGTTTTCAGTGTATAGTTCAATGACTTTTTTTTTTTTTTTTTTTTTTTGGTGATGCTGGGGATTGAACCTTACACATGGGAGGCAAGCATGCTGCACTACTGATCTAACTCCACCCCTGGATTTTTTTTGGATGGTGGGAGTACTGAGTACAGAGCCACATCCCCAGCCCTATTTTATATGTTATTTAGAGACAGGGTCTCACTGAGTTGCTTAGTGCCTCCCTTTTGCTGTGACTGACTTTGAACTTGCAGTCCTCCTGCCTCAGCCTCCCCAGCCATTGAGATTACAGGTGTGTGCCACCATGCTGGGCAAATTTTTTTTTTTTAAATGCAAATATCATTGCCTCCTTTTTTGGGGAAGGGGGTGATGGTTATTCTGTTTTTTTTTTAATATTTTTAATTGCAGATGGACACAAGTCCTTTATTTTGTTTATTTAGTTTTAATATGTGGTGCTGGGGATTTAACCCGGTGTCTCACACATGCTAAGCAAGCACTCCACCACTGACCCACAATCCCAGCCCCGGTTGTTCTGTTTTAATGACTTATTTTTTCTGGTTATGAAAATATTGTTGTATACTCTTTATGGAAAAAAATTTAAAATTCAGCAAAGATCAAAGAAAAAACAAGACATCAATAATTACCCTGTCTTCTCCTCCAAAACATTAGTGTGCACTGTTTCTTACTCATACACTTTACATTTTAAAGCAGTTTTAGGCTTGCAGTAAAGTTGAGACAAAAGTACAGAGAGTTCCCATGTATCCCCTGCTCTGACACAGTGCGCACACCCTCTTTTACTATAAATTTTAAAAATAGTATCTGCTTCCTAAAATAAAGTTCAGTGGTGCTGGCTTTCCACAGTAGGCGGTTGCTTCTGTTCTAGAGCCTTTCCTGGCTTCCTGGCCTTGCAAATCCCTCACACTTAGGTGTTCCCTCCTGTTGGGTGGCTTGTGACAGTCATGTGACCAGGGCAGCCATGGGCTGATGTTTGCTTGTAAGTGCTCAGTGTTTGATTAATGATCCGATGAGTGGATTTGCAAAGCTTCAGAACTTGGTTTGTTACAGACTGACTTAGAATCATACTTTATGGGGTGGAAGGATGTTTTATGTAGAGTAGCTCTGGCAAACAAAATAATAAAGGCATGCTTCTTGATTAAACATTTCATAGGAAGACATTTGTGAGTTGCTAGGTGGTTTACACCATTTTGGGGGAGCACCGTTGGTTTACAAGTATGTTGTGTTTTAAACTTTCTTGGTGAGTTTTTTTTGATCTTGGAATCTATTTTCCCTTCCTGAGAAGGATTAAGGAGGATGGTTTTTTGGGTAAGAAAGAAAGCAGGTGTGTTTGTCAGCTTTTCGTCACTATTACAAAACAACTGAGATAATTAACTTAAAGAGAGAAAAGGTTTGGCTCTGACTGTGATCTCTTAGCCCTGTGTTGCTTTGGGTCTGTGATGAGCAGCATATTGTTGAATAAGCATATGGTGGAGCAACCAGGGGTTTTGAGAGGGAGCTAGATGGCTAATGCCCTTGAGGGAGAAATCGGCCTCACAGCCTCTGGTGACATGTTCAGGGATTTGGGAAGGTTCATAGGTACTCATTTTTTTCCTGTGCTGCTGAAAGGAAAAGATGGAGCCTCTCATTCTTACTTGGAAATGGGTGGAGGTGAGGTGGGGAAGGGCCATGTTACGTAATCCCACCCATAACCTTAAACGGTGTCCATTCTGGCCTTGCTTTCTCATTTAGGTCAATTGGAGCTGAAGAAGGAATTTGGCCTGATGACAAAATATTTAAACTGATTCCCCTATTGCCTCTCATTTCCATGTCTGTTTATAATCCTAATTGATGTAAATGCTGTTGTTATCATGAATGTGAGCTGAAGGCAGAGTTCTGGTTTGTTTGATTTTACATGGTGTTATTGAATGTGGGAAGGGTGGCAGAGGATCTGAAGGACAAGCCCCGTGGGGGCTGGTGTGTGTGTCTCATTTCAAGTGATTCCTCTGGCAATCCAGGGCTCAGGAATGTGGCACCGTTAACCGGGAAGCTGACTGAAGCGCAGGAAGGCATCTCTGAGGGTCCCTATTTGCAGGATGCCTGGGTTTTGAGCTGCTTCTTGCTCAGGGAAGCTTTTCAATGTGTCATTCCTTAAGCATTAGCCAAGTGCCAAAATGGTCCTTCCCATCTCCAGGAGTTTGGAAAAAGACTTTTTCCAGCGGCCTACATCAGGCCTCAGGAGGGAGCGTGGTATTTTTTCCTGATGGGCAGCTTTCATTCTCTGCGTTTGAGAGAAGCTGATTTTAAGTAGCAGAGCGGCCACATGTCACAGCCCAGGAATAATCCTGGCATTTTTTCTCTATATCCTTTTTCTGGAAGCATTTTCCAAAATAAATCAAAATACCCGTCAAGGGGAGGGGAGGTTAACATTTTCCTTCATAGGGCCTTGTGCTGGGCCTGGAGGGCCTCAGAGGAACTTGACCAGGCTTCATTTTACAAGTGAGGAAATGGTCCCAAGGAGATGACGTTTAGTTCAAAGTTATGCCCAGAGTTTGTGGCTGACTTAGAACCAGAAATCGAACCTCTGCTCCTCACATTGGAAAAATTCCAGGAAGGTGATGCTAAAAATGGTCTTCTTGCTCTGTGGTTTTTGTTAAATAGCAGAGGATGCTCACATTAACTGGCTGATGCCCTGAGACTCATCTGATGTTCTGGTTTATTTATTAGCTGTTTTTTTTTGAGGGATGGAGAAAACGTCCAAATGTGCAGAGAGCGTTTCTGGAACCCTGTGTTCCTGGGGTATTAAAAGATCGTGTCTGGGATATCTTATCTCTGAACTCTGACACTGATTTCCTCAAATACATAGCAAAGCGTACTGGCGTTTAATAGCAGCTTTCGGTGGGCAGAGTTGCTTTTTTATTTAATTTTCTAGATGATGAACAAAGAACGGGCCTTTAGGACTATGTTGGATCTGTCGCTAGATAGTGCATTGTTTATGGTGTTGCAAAAAATGGAAGACAGATTTCTAAATTCAGGAAGGTACCTGGCTTGCTAGGATGAGACAGCATTCAAAATTTAGGACTTTTCTCCTTGAGCTACTTACTTGCTAGCCGTTCCTTAGGACAGTGCTTTCAGTGATTGTTTGGGGTGGGTTCTTGCCTGGACTTTGGCTTAGTTGGTAAATGTACCTGCTTGAGTCTATGGCGTGTTCCTTCCTTCATATTTTTTTTGGGGGGGCACAGTGTTTTTTATTGGCCCATTTTAGTTGTACATAATGGTGAGATTTTATGTGTATAAGCACATAATATAACAATATAATTTGGCCAATGGCATTCCCCAATATTTCCCCTTCTTTCCTTCTCCCTTCCTCTGGTCTCTTCCCTCTGTTCTATTGACCTCCCTTTGATTTTCATGAGATTCTCCCCACCACACACATAATTATTTTTCTTTTTCCTTTCCGACTTTCACATATGAGAGAGAACATATAGCCTTGACCTTCTGGGTTTGGCTTATTTTGCCTAACAAAGTGTTCTCAAGTGCCATCCATTTTTCTGCAACTGGCATAATCTCATTTTTTTATGGCTGAATAAAACTCCATTGTGTATATATAGCATATTTTTTTTTATCCATTTATCTGTTGATGGGTACCTAGGCTGGTTCCATAGTTCAGCTATTGTGAATTGTGCTTCTATAGACAAGGGTTTGCCTGATTGCTGTAGCATACTGACTTTAATTCTTTAGGATACTGAGGACACGCCTTCATTCCTGAGGACCAGAGCCACTGTTACTAAAAGTGTCTTTAGGACCCTGGCTCTTCAGAGATGGTATGTGACCTCTGGGGATGCTTCTGATGGTGCGTTAGTGAACCTACCATGTGCTCTAGTGTTTATTCTTTGTTTTAATTCAGAAAACTTTTCATGTAAAGGGATAAATAGTAAATAATTTCCATTCTGCCATTATAGCCTAAAAGCAGCCATAGACATGTAAACAATTATGTGCCCTGAGGGTGTCTGTGTTCCAGTAAAACCTTATCTACAAAAACAAGTGTTGGGCTGGCCTGGTTCATGGGCCAGTGCTTGCTGACCCCTAGTTTAATGGCTTTTTGGAGAATAAGGCTGAAATATACTTGGATCTACAGGTGATGAAGAAAGAATCCAGTATTCAAATGTAAACATCTCAGGTGAGATTTAACATCCATTGTGGGAAAGATGCCTTTGTCTATCAAAAAGTTGATTCAACAAAAATAAAAACTTCTTTGGGGGAAATAAAAAGGACCCCAATTCCACCACTCTCATTACAATGATATCTTCATTTTTCTTCATTTTTTTGAGTCCCGTCTTTCATATGTACTTTTGTGACATCCTGATGTATGTGTGTTACCAGTTGGCATTATTAAAAAGCATAATGCACCCCGAGATCTGACAGTTGTTAGTGTATCAGGATCAAGTGGGGTGTAAAAGACACAAACTTGACTCAAAAGGGAAGATGTTTCAAAGCACCAGTTGGTGGGGTACACTGTCATTTTGTGTGATTTTCACCTTGTCAATAAGAGAGTTATAATTCACTTGTTATATTAGCCCTGCAAAAGAACAACACCCAGAGGACTTAACTGTTGATAGAAATCAGGCCAGGGCTAAAGGAAAGCAGGCCACTGGCTGTTCAGGGACATGGTCAGTGTCAAAGTCACACTCTGGCTCTACTGTGATTACAGGTAAGCCATTAAGCTACAGGGTAAGGAGTCTGTGCCCTTCCTTGCACATGGCCACAAAGTCTAAAAGCATAGCAGATGTTTTATTTTTTTTTTCCTTCTTAACAGATGTACACACAATAAACCAAGAAGAAAAGAACAATAATTCGGTCTCACTGTGCATAACATCTCTCTAAAGGACATTTTCCTTTTCTTTCTTTTTTTTGGTACTAGAGATTAAAACCAGGGACACTTTACTGCTGAGCCACATATCTAGTCTTTTTTTTTTTTTTTTGGTGCTGAGGATTGAACCCAGGGTTTTTGTGCACGCGAGGCAAGCACTTTACCAACTGAGCTATATCCCCAGCCCAAGTCCTTTTTATATTATTTTGAGACAGGGTCTTGCTAAGTTGCCCAGACTAGGCTTGGATTTGGTGATCTTCCTGCCTCAGCCTCCTGAGTTGCTAGGATTACAGGTATGCACCCCTGCACCTGGGTAAAACTGTGTTTTTCAAATAGGAATTTCCAAATATGTCTATACAAGATTGGTAAGTTCTTTTTTTGCAATAGTATGTTCATTGCTCAAAATACTTCAAAGATACTTTTTTGTAATTACCTTCAGAAAATTGTATTTCATACCATAATCAGTGCAGATTTTATATGCCATTTTTTTTTTTTTTGGCAAAAAAAGTGAGGTGTGATCATTATGTGAAGCTTTTTTTTTTTTTTTTTTTTTTAAGAAAGAATGTGCTGGTATTATTTAGAAATCAATTATGACTGAACTTTCTTTGGTGCAACATTAGTATGCATGGACTACTCATGAATATACATTAAAATTAAATAGTCCAAATTGATGTACATCATGTCTGTGAAAGTTTAATGAACATTTTTCTGGCCTGAAAAATAAAGTTGATAGATTAGTTGTTATTGATTTGTGCATTATAGTCAAAATATTACACTTGAGAAAATTTGCTACAGTGTTGCAAAATATGGACCTCAGAATTTTCTGTGTCTGGACATTCGGTGTAGTTGGTTGTGTTATCTGGCATGCTGTCCTCAGCCCTCTGGTAAGATGTGTTTACCATTAGTGCCGCAGCACTTTAAATAAACCATGGAAGTTGATTGACAGTGTGTGGGCTGAGGATTCATCGTGTGCAAGAAGACAAATGCACATCCACATGCTACCAGTGGATGCATTGCTGCTTTGTTTACCTTTTAAGCAGTGTGACAAACGGAATCATACCATATGACAAAATTATGAGATAAAAGGTAATAAACCAATTTTTGGTCTGAAAAAAAAACAGGGTATAGTGATTATGCAATGAAATGTGATAAGTTACTAGCGGCAGCAGAAGTCTGCCTGCTTTATAGTCTTTCCTCATTTTGACTAAAAATGGTTCTAGTCGGCACCACTTGCTCTCCTTGGCTGCCACCTGTGACTATGTGCTGCTTCCAGCCGTTCCTGGATCTCCTAACCATGCTCAGAGCGGATGGAGTTATCTCACCTGAGCTAAAGGTTGTGGGTAATGACACAAAGCCAGGAACCTCTAAGGTATTTTCTAGAGGGAACAAATATATTTATTTTATGTGTAAGTTGTAATAGTTGAAAAATCAGTTGCATTTTTACACATCATCAGGCTGTCCCTAGACCGCCATGCCAACAGGGCTTTTGAATGAGATCATTACTTCACAAACTGGTGTCTAGGATTAACCTCTTTTATTCCAAATCCCACTCTAGGGATCAAGGCCAGGGCCTGGGAAAGTCTGACATCATTATTTGCTCTGTTGTCTCTGTTCCCTGGGAAATTTGAAAGGCTGTTCTAGGTTTGTTTTTCTGGGACACCCTGTGTACCTTGATAAAATCTGATGAACCGTGTCCTCCCCTGTGGAAGGTGGGAAGCTTTTGTCCTGTAGTGGGAGGTTGACTGTTTTAGCCTACAGACATTTGTATAGGATCGAAATTTGGGAGGTAGGGGCAGAGCCCTTGGGAAGACACTCTGGTTAGGATCATAATTGCAGACAACCGATTCCTTCTAAGCAGGCTAAACAGGAGAGGATTTATTAGAGCATTTATAGTGTTTGTGGGAGAACCAAGCTGGATGCTGTATTTTTAGGCATAACACAGCCTGTCTCCAACCAGCTCTCTTAAATCCACCTCTGCCTTGATACCTGAGAGGCAGGACATTGAAACATCTGCCCCAGCTGCTCTGAGGAGTCAAACACACCTGTCGCTGTCTTGCTGTAAGTTCTGGTCTCCCAGTGTATGGCTACTGCTTCCTGCTATTCCCCTGTGTTTTTTCCAATCTTGCATGAGTGTGTCTAATTGGAAGAACCTAGCTGCAAAGGAGTCAATGAAGTGTAACTTTTAGCTTTCTGGCTTCTATAGATGAGGCGGATGCCTAGAGAGCTGTTGATGGTGGTGAAATGAGCCACTTTGCACTTCCTGTTACTAAGGGTATGTGCCCAGAGAGGCTGGCTAACCCCCTCGTGGGCGTAGCATCCCCTTGTAATGAAAAGAGGATGAAAGAGGACTGAGTACGGGAGACTTTGCAAAGGCTATTGAGGGACTTAAATGACAGGGAGGGGTCCATGCATATAACTAGGAAGGCACTGCTGGGTAGGAGTGACTGCTCTGCCACGTCTGTGCCCATGGCATGGACCTGACCTTAGCAAAAGGGAAGAGTGCTAGACTCATGGTTCTTTTTCTATGCAGCTAGGAGTTTACTGCAGAACCCATTTCAAATCCTAGTCTGTGTGGCCTCAGGTAAGTTGCTACGTCATCCTGAGTTTCAGTCGGCTTATCTGTAAAAGGATGATATGCCTACCTTGCAGGGTGGGAGGTTTTGATACTAAAATTGGACAGCATGTGGCTGTCAAACACACACCTCTGATATAGGGCAGTTGTCCAATAAGTTATTGCTGTGATGCTCAGCTTTACCATCTTCCTTTCCCTTTTTCTTTTGGCTGAGCAGCTTACAGCTGATTTAAAACCTGGTGGTGCCAGTCCTATGCCACGTGAACAGTTTCAGTATGATTTTTTCCCCTGCCAATAGCTTCAGTATGATTTTTCTTAGCAATTAGCTTACCTTTTCTACCCTGCTCTATGACTTACTTTCCCCCATAAACATTTTATCATGAAAAATATCAAACTACAGAAACGTTGAAAGAATTGTACAGTGAGCACTTATACCTACCACCTGGACTCTATAACTAACATTTTATTATACTTGGCTTTCATACCACACATGTATCCATCCCTTCCTCCCTCCATCAGCACAGTGCCTTTATACATTTCAAAGTAAATTGCTAACATCAGTGAACTTCCTCATTCCTGTTTCAGCATGCATATTATCAATGAATATTATTAACATTATTTGTTTGTAGGGTTTTTTTCTGGATGCCCAGTTTCCCAACGAAATGCACAAATCTTAAGTGTGCATTTCCTGAATTTAGACAATTTGCATGCATCTTTTACCCATCAAGGTATAGAACAGAACTATCTTCCTGGAAAGTTCTCTTGTGACCCCTGCCTCTTACCACCCAGGCAACCCATCCTGATTCCCTTTCTTTCCCTCTCCAGCGCCAGCTGTAGATTAGTTCTTCCTTTTCTAGCATTTCATATAAATGGAATGGCACAGCATGTGCTCACTCATGTCTGGTTTTCTCTCGTCAGCATAATGTTTTTAGATACATCTGTGTAGTCATGTCTTATCAGTCATGGATTTCTTTTCATTGCTGAGATGGCCAGCTTTAAAATTATGCCTGATGACTGCAAGAAGGGAGACAGATACACTCTCCATGAAACTTGGAGGTTATTTCTTCTTTCTGCTTTTCAGCCTAGTGTTAGTAATGCACAAAGGCTCTTTGTAGATGGTTAGAGTTGCCGGGGTTTAGGGGTCATTTAATTCAGTCCCTGCTCCTCCCACTTTGTGGCATCTTGGCTGTGGCAGCCATCTTTCTGACCCCGTTTTCCTCCCTCTTGGGACTAGCATTAGTGGGAATCATGTGCAGGAGGAGCAAGGGGGTCTACACATGGGCACCTCAGATGTTTAATTGTTTTAGGGTTAGACAAAGGAATCCAACCTTCTCTCTCTCTCTCTCTCTCTCTCTCTTTTTTTTTTGGTACTAGGGATTGAACCCAGGGCCACTTAACCACTGAGTCACATCCCTAGCCCTATTTTGTATTTTATTTAGAGACAGGATCTCAGTTGCTTAGTGCCTCATCATTGCTGAGGCTGGCTTTGAACTCATGATCCTCCTGCTTCAGCTTCCCCATCCACTGGGATTATAGGTGTGCACCACCGCACCTGGCTCCAACTTTCCTCCTCTTCCTCCTCCTCCTCCTCCTCCCCCCTTTATTTTGTTTACTTAGTTTTATGTGGTGCTGGGAATGAAACCCAGTACCTCACACATGCTAGGCAAGTTCTCTTCCACTGAGCTACATACAACCCCAGCCTCCCAACTTTCTCTCAATGATTTTTGTTGTTGGGGATTTTCTTATGCTTGGTCCATGCTAGATATTATAGGGACAGTCAGCTGCAACAGCTGGAGCTGGAAACAATCTTGTGTTTAGCTTTTGTATAAAGGAATTAACCAGAACATTGAGGCTGCTGAACTCTCTAATGGAAAATTATCCCTTATCTCAAGTTCTTTCCCTTTTCCTCCATTTCTCTCTCAACTTCTCTCTCTCTTTCTCTCACACACATAACTGAGTTTAAAGATATTTATGGATAATGACTTATTCAATGGTTTAGATAGTTTTGTTTTGCAGTGCTGGGGATTGAACCCAGGGCCTCAAGCATGCTCGGCAAGTGTTCTACCACTGAGCTATATCCCTAGTCATAGGTAGATGAGGTGGATCTTCTTTTGAAGGCAGTTGACATGTTTGAGGGTAAGAAGGAAGAGGGTTGGTAAAGAATGGCCACTTCTTGATAATGAGGAGGCAGTGCCATGCTAGCAGGGGGAGTTGTTAAATAGTATGACGTGTGGCAGCTGAGAGTTGGACACAGCAAAGCTTATATCCTTCTTTGTTTCTGTGCTGCGCAGATGTTCTGGAACCTGCCTGCACATTAGGATGTATCAGGGAAGATACTCAGAAATACTACCACTAGATTCTGTCCTGACCAGCTGAACCAGAATGTGAGCCCATTCAGCCAGCAGTTCTAGTGTGCAACCCTAGTTTAAAGTCAGTACCTCAGGGACCCATTTTTTATATACATTATCATTGCTAACTGAAATAACTGCATGTGCTGGGAATTTAATCTTCAGTGCAACACTGCTGGGGGGGTGGGGCCTAATGGGAGGTGTTTAGGTCAGGAGGACTCTGCCCCATGAATGGATTAATAATGTTATGAACGGGCTTGATGCTGGGCTCTGTCTCACTGTGTGACACCTTCCGTCATGATGTGATACAGCAGGAAGGTCCTTATGAGATGCCAGCCTCTTGATCTTGAACTTTCCAGCCTCTAGAATTTTAAGAAGTCAATCTCTATCCTTAATAAATTATTCAGTCTTTGATATTCTGCCTCAGTAGCATCAAGGCAGGCAGGTTTCACTGCTATTTTAGCTGAGCCAACTGATGTTGAAGTGGACATTCTGATTCCAGGTGCCACATTCTTCCAGTTATCCTGTGTTCCCTCTCCTGCCTTTATGGGGATGGATTTCACATGGTCGCATGACCATTCCTTCATTCAGTGGTTCACTCAGGCACTGCTTAACCTCTGCTGTACTGTACCTGGAAGCACACTGAGGAGGAGTGTAGCTGCAGCCCCATCCCAGGGAGCTGATGGGCTAGGATGAGCCTCAGGGGACAGGTGTTGGATGCAGCATCCTGAGAGTGCTTTCAGAGAGTGTGATGAAGCACCCAGTCCGGGCTTCAGTGCAGGGCTCTATCTGGAGGAAAATCCATTTCGTTGAGACCTAGGGTGTGAGAGAGGAAGCATGGACTCTGGGAAGTGGAGGTGGGGGAGTGGAAAAGGCTCAGAAGCTGGAAGCAAGAAAGCACAGAACCAGGAAACAGATCTACTCCAAGCACGTGACTGGATGTGCCTTGTTGAGGACCACTTACTCCTCAGCACAGTGTGAGCTGAGGCTTTTTTTTTTTTTTTAAACTTTACAACAGGATTCTTAATTTGCATTCATAAAATAAAACAAAACGCTTTGCTATAGGGTTTTTTCTTTCTTTCTTTCTTTTTTCTTTCTCTTTCTTTTCTTTTTTTCCCAGTGGGGAGTGGGTACCAGGGGTTGAACTCAGGAGCACTCTGCTACTGAACCACATCCCCATCCCTATTTTGTATTTTATTTAGAGACAGGGTCTCACTGAGTTGCTTAGCTCCTCGCTTTTAGCCAAGGCTGGCTTTGAACTCACGATCCTCCTGCCTCAGCTGGGATTACAGGTGTGCACCACTGCCCCTGGCTGCCATGGGGTTTCTATAAGTTTCAAATTTAATTGAATTTTAAAGTATTTTTTTTTTTGTTTAACATAATCATATGTTAAGATGTAAATAAATGCAACTTTAAAGCCAAGAAATCCTCAATCAGTAATGTTCATTTCTCTCCTCGGAAGACGCAGATGACAAGAAGGGTACAGATGACAAGAAGGGTTCTATAAGAAGACCCCTTGCATGCCAAATGGGTCTTAGGCAAGGATTCCTGAATCTTGTGAATTATTTCTAGTTTTTTTTTTTTCCTCTTTCCCTGGTGGAAACCTTAGCAGTTTAACCTAGTGTTAAAAACATGGATTTCTAAGTTAATTAAAAGCTCAGCTTTATCATGTTTACTTAACTGGATGTGTAAAATTATCTCCTTTCTATAACTCAAGTTTCCCTATCATTAAAATGTGAGTACTAAGAAATACTCTACGTAATTTAAATATAAGTTGAGTTCATAATCATATAATTGAAACCATCATTTGTTTATTGTTTCTGTTTTTGTAATTTTAGAGTGTCATAGAACGAACAGGTAAGATCCGATTACCTTTTTTTTTCTTTTAGAAATATAATATTTGGTTTATACAAGAGAATAGATGCAATTATGTATGTTGTAAAGCCTATTAAGAAACATTAAGAGCAGGACTAGGAGCTCACCATTCCTTCCAGGGGGGATGATGATCAGCAGTAGCTCCTCTGCCCACTTGTTCTTTTCCAAAGTAATCCCTTCCTCCACCCTTGCAGGTCACCACTACCACTAAGGTTTTCATTTTGAGTATATCATTCCTTTGTCTTTTCATAAATAAACTGCTTTTAAAATAGACATATAAAAATATGTATTATCCCTATATGTCATGTAGTTTTGTTTTCCAGTTTTCTGTGTTTTTCAAAAAGGTAGGTCGTGCCAGGTGCTGTGGTGCATGCCTGTAACCTTAGTGGCTCAGGAGGCTGAGGCAGGAGGATCGCAAGTTCCAGGCCAGCCTCAGCAACTTAGCATAGGCCCTAAGTAACTTAGTGAGACCCTGTCTCAAAATTAAAAAATAAAGGGCTGGGGATATAGCTCAGTTGGTATAGTGCTTGCCTCGCATGCATAAGGCCCTGGGTTGAATCCCCAGCACAATAAATAAATAAACAAATAAATAAATAAATAAATAAAAGTTAAAAAAGGGCTGAGGTGTGGCTCATGATTAAGCATCTCTGGGTTCAATCCCTGGTACCAGAAAAAGCAACACAAAACAAAAACCAAAAAGGCAGGTTATATATAGTGTTTCTGAAACTGCTTTTTTTTTTTTTTTTTCTATTTTTCTCATTGTGGTTTCAAATTTTCTCCCTGTGACTGCTTTGCTGTGGTGCATTGGGCCTTGATGCTGAACAGCTCTCCTTTGTGTGACCCTGCCACCACTTTTCCTCCTGGTGATGGTTTTTAGGTGTGCAGTCTTGCCCTGTGGGCACTATTGCTGCCGTGCTTGTGTTAGTGCGTGCTTCCCCTACAGAGGTACCAGGACTTTTCTGTTATGTTTATGTGCAAATAGAATTGTTCAGCTTAAGTGTATCTAGATGTCCAAGTTCACAGGATTATGTATTGTTTTCTAAAGTGGGGGTACCAGTTTAATGCCTATCTGCACAGTATAAGCATTCCCATTGTTTGAGATCTTTTTCTGTTTTGGATACTGTAAGACTCCTTAATTTCACACAAAGCCGTGGTTATAATCGGTATTCCCTTGGAGTTTTAATGTGTGTATCCCTGATTATCCGAGAGAAGATGGATCTTCATATGCTCAAGTTTTATTCTTTCTTCCTCTTTTGTGAAATCCCAGCTTGAATCCTTTGCTCAGTTATCAGTTAGGTTTTTTTTTTGTCTTTTTTTTCCACATTGGTTTGTAGGAATTCTTTATGTATTATGCATGCTTATTCTTTTTTGGGTATATGTGTTGTCAATATCTTTTCTTACTTCATAGCTTGTGTTTTTACTTTAGTTTTGATGCTTTTGAAAAACAGAAATTCTTATCTCTTTCTCATGATGTTTAACTGTGCTGTGTATGGCTCCATTCATGGTCAGAAACAGCTATGCCTTCTGACAGGACCTTTTCAGATACTGGCAAACTAACATGAGCATACATAAGTAGGACTTGCACAGAGACCCCCTTAAATTTTTTTTGCAGACTCTCACATTGCTACTTCACCCCACAGCAGAACTGATAATTCAAATTTTTCACTGAGAGCAGCTTCCAGTTCTGATCCAACCAAGACAGTTCACAGATAGCACCTCAGGGCAACAAATCCTTAATTTTAATGTGGCAGTATTTTCTTTTATAGTTAGCTATAGAGATGTTTTCGTAACTTCTGCTGAAATTTTCAAAAGTTTACTTTTCTCAATTAAGTCTTTAGTCTGTCTCGATCTTTGAGTATGGTGTGAGGTAGGGACCCAATATCTTTTTATAGTTCCTGTATTGTACAGTATTTTCATGAGAACAGAGAATGATGTATGCATTCAGTTCCTTGCACTGTGTCAGGCACATGAAGAGTGATCTATAAAGGTTAGCTGTTTCTATTTTAACTTTTTGTCCACTAATTTTTAGTTGATTGATACGAGTTTTCGTGAAATAATTACTGTGGTTAGGAAAGACAATTGAGGCCAATTTGCATTGGTTAAGAAATCAACCTGGGGGCTGGGGATGTGGCTCAAGTGGTAGCGTGCTCGCCTGGCATGCGTGCGGCCCGGGTTCGATCCTCAGCACCACATACAAACAAAGATGTTGTGCCCGCCGAAAACTAAAAAATAAATATTAAAAAAAATTCTCTCTCACTCCTCTCTCTCTCTCTCTCTCTCTCTCTCTCTCTCTCTCACTCTCTCTTTAAAAAAAAAAAAGAAATCAACCTGGAACTTCCTTGCCCCCACATCCCCCCTTAATATTTTGTCAGAAGCTTTGTCTATAAGTTTAATCATAGTGTGCATCATAATTGATGAGTTAATTGGTTTGAGTATTTATTTCCTTTTGGACTTGGTTGACGATTCAGGAATTTCTCTGGCACCTTGGTCAATACCTGCTCCCTTCACCCTGAATAACCAGGTAGTCTTTTATTACAAGTTTAATTTTGTTACTTAAAAATTCGGCTCTGGATTCCACAGATATGCCCTCTAAATACATTAAGATAGGTGTTGGGGGCGGGGGATGCTCCACTTGAAGCTCTCAAGTCCATCCCTTCTTGAATGGCTTGGATCACATTGTACACCCATGCAGAAAACCTCCTCAGGGGTCCTTTTCCAATTTCTTAGCCATGCTTTGGTGGAAAGAAGGGGCAGAGAGAAACTTCCTGGGAAATTAAGACTGCTTAGCCACCCCTCCTGGGGCGCGTTGAGTGCACACAATGAAATCTGGGAAGTAAAACATGAAACTTTATAAAGTGAACATAAAAGGTGCCATAAACGTGGGAGGAAAGTTGTCAGTTATATGACCGAGGACGACGGCCCGTTTATGGCTTGAGTGTGGTCACAGAAATTGACTCTGAAGCTAAAAGCGCTCCTGGGTGGAAGGCAGGTAGGACTGCAGGTTGCAGCTTTAATAGGGAATAATGAACCCAGCAGCCAGAAGCCTGCCTGCAGCCCGGGTTGTCAAACCACATTCTGTGCTCAGGCCGTTTCAAAGGTGGTCAGCCCCCTTGTGGAGATGAGTTTGTTAAGATCCTGGCCAGTGTCCAGGGGCGGGAAAAGATGGAAAGACTCATCATGGTGCATAGTCCTTCCCTCTTACCCTACCCACGGGTTGTTCTTGTTGACACCTGCATTGGACTGTGTAGCCAATGTTGTGGGTGCCCTGCCCAGGACCTTTGACTCTTGCAAGGGTTCATTTCTAACGTCTCAACCCTGCACCCTTCCACCTTGCTTTGGAGCCCTTGAGCCAGGAGGTGTGGCCTTATTCCCAGTGGCTGACGTCACTAACTCCTGGCAATGTTTGGGACTCTCTGCTCAGCCTCTTACCTCCCGGCAGCCAAAGCCTGGCTGCCGTGTATTTCCTCCAGAGCACTCTGAGGGACCAGCCTGAGGATCGGCTTATGTCAGTCCCCATCTTCCTTTTTCCTGTGCAGCTTCTTTCACCTCCTTTTCTGCTTCTCCTGAGAGCACTCCTGGAACACTTGCTTGCACAGAAGTCCCCCCACAGGCTCTGCTTTCTGGAGAAGTGGACCTCAGCCACACCCTTCCTGCCACTCCTTCCTGGCCGTCACCCTCTGATCAGCTCATGGAGTATTTCCACTGGGGCCTTTCTGGGCCTGCTGTGTTCATTAAAGGGCTGATTTCATGTGTTGCTCATTTGTAGATCTCACCAAACCTCCCAACATCATGCTCTGCTCCTAGTACCTGCTCAGCAAGGTGGAAAGGTGACACCTGTTGGCTGGAGCTTCTCTTTTAAGTGTGGTTCCCTCTTTTCACATGACCAATGTGTTGGCGTGGGGCCATACCACAGGTGGTTTTTTGTTTTTGTTTTTTTTTGCATTTATAAATTGCCATTTTTTAAAAATGTGTTTGTTAGTTGAGGGTAGAACTGCCCAAACCCAAGGCCTGGGTCTTTCCCTAAGTTAAGTATCAGAGTTGCCCGTTCATTTGTGTAGCCTGGATGAACGCAAGAGTAGAAAATTGGGAGCTGGGGTGATGGCTTTCTAGAAATCTTTCTCTTTATGTGTCTGTGTGTAAGTGGGTAACGCTTTAGCAGGCCTGACTATTTAAAATATGGATTGTCATTTGAGAACTTGGCATTTGCCTAGACATCTAAAGCCTTGGGTCATCCTGCCTGGTCACAACATTTAACAGAAAAGGACACTGTTATTACGTGATTTGTCAGTTTGGAAGCAGTTCTTTTATATTGCATTGTTTTGGAATTATATAATTAATTAACTTTTACATTTTAAAATCTGTTTGACATTACTACGAGGAAGGCAGATGGGTAAGACTTTTATGGAAGATAAATGCATAATCTTTATCAACAGCCTTAAAGGAATGTCCATGTCATTTAGCCCAGTGACTCTACTTGTAGTAAGATATCTTAAACTAGTAATGAGAGAAGTGCCCAAGAAATAATTTATGAAGCCAGGAGCTGTGGCATATGCCTGTAATTCCAGTGACTTGATAGGCTGAGGCAGGAGGATGGCAAATTCAGGACCAGCCTTTGCAACTTGGTGAGAACTTGTCTCAAAATAAGGGCTGGGGTGCTGGGGTGGTGGCTCAGCGAACACCAGAAAGTGGCTCTAGATGTCGGGGGACTGACTAGAAATGAGTGTGGGGGAAATATCTGGGGTAAAGGCAATGTCTTCTGTTTGGTTTGGGGTAGTGACAACATGAATGACGATAACTGTCAGAACTCATTTCCCTTCTTAGATTTTTTTTTTTCTTTCTGAGAGCCCCATGATGTCAGGCCAAAGGCTTTTAGGATGTCATTCCTATTTCCCTCTCCAAAGTCTAATCTTAACTCTGTCATTCACCTTCCCTCATGGGCTACACTGTTCTGTCACTAAAATTATGTTTTCCCAACAGATGAGGTCCTCCTTCACCTCTCACCTCCCTCTGCTGAGACATCCACACACCCCTTCAAATGGCCACCAAGCCCTACTTACTGTCTTTCAAGACGTGGTGCAGATGTCACCCTTCAGAAGTTTCCCCAAAGATGTGTTAAGGTCTCCCCTTTGGCTTCTGCGGTTCCCTGTACTGATCAACACCACAGCCCCTTTAACTCTGAAATTCAGTTGTCCATCTGCCTCTGCAGAATGGAAACGCCCAGGGGCCAGAGTCTGTGTATTATTTGCTGCTGGTTACACCAGGGGTTAAGGATGGTGCTGTATTCCATGAACATTTATTCAGTAAATGAGTGAAACATTAAAAAAGAATGTGTTCTCCCCAGGCTAAACACAGAGGGATGGACACTTGCAATATCAATATTTAAGGAAATAACTTCAAAGGAAAGCGAGGTCAATATTTTATATGTAATACTTCAAGTAATCACATAGACACAGGAGACTGTGTTGTACCGAGATCGACTGCAAACAAAAAGGAAGAAGAAGACAGACTCTGCTCATTCTTACTCCAAAAGCTGAGATCAAAGGAAAATGGAAATCATCTTGGGTAAATAAATAAATCTCAGGGAAGGCATACTCAGCCAAGAGAAGAGTCTTTGATGGATATAAAACTGGTCACTTTTTCAGTTGATTTAAGGAGAGTGAAGGGTTAGTTCAACAAACCTTCCTGAATTGTGTAAATTCCAACAGAAGCAGCGAGGAGCCAAACAATAATCTGGAAACGTACCAAAAGTTCAAATGCACCAAGTCTAGACACCTCGAACTCCCCCAAGAGGGATCTGGCTGCTTGCCCATTTCCAAGAGCCCTGCTGGCCCCAATTTTTTGCTTTCCATAATCATTTTTAGATGGATTGCTAAGAAGCACCTTTAAGAGAACAGTCTCAGCTAACCTGCCATCCTTGATGTCTCAGAGGGACACAGACTGCATAAGGGAAAGAAAATAGACCAGTGTTAAATTGCAAGTGAAATGAATCTTAAATATCAGGAAGCAGAGAATATAAGTAAAGATCTTCTTTTAGCACTTCTTGCTGCCAAATAAATCTCCAAAGCAAAAAAGTGCTGGCTGTATTTCTTCCAAGTGCTATCTGATTTGCCAGAACATTCTTAAACATTCCAGATTGATCATCAGTGCTCGTTAACACCACGCTTCTCTTTCTTCCTGCTCCCAGTCAAGAATTCAGTGAATGGCGCCATATTTAAAAGAGGTGACAAATTTCCCCTTACGAATGTTTTTTAAACCCTCCTAGATGCCTTGTTAACCACCTGCTTCGTTGTCAGTGTCTGACCCTGGCACCTGAAACCTTCAAAACAACCCATTTAACTGCAGGTGTATTTACAGGGGTAAAAATGAAAAGCGAAAAGCAAAATAAATGGACCCCAAAGTGACAACCACTGTCATTCAGAGCAAACACACACTACAACTGGCTAACATGATTTTGTTCTGTTTTGAATTTTTTTTTATTATGGTAACATATAAAACATCTGCATTTCGTCTTTTTAATTTTTTTTTTTACTTTTTTTTTCTTTTTTACTTTTTATTTATTTATGTTTTGGTATTGGGGATTAAACCCAGGAGTACTTTACCACTGAGCTACATCTCCAGCTCTTTCTTTAAAAATTTTTATTTTGAAACAAGCTCTTGATAAATTGCTGAAGCTGGCCCTGAGCTTGTGATCCTCCTGCCTCAGCCTCCTGAGTCACTGGGATTTCAGGCATGTGCCACTATGGCCAGCCATTCATGTAGCCATTTTTAAGTGTATCCTTCAGTGGCACTAGTTATATGCACCATTGTTGTGCAACCACCACTCCTATGTATTCTCAAAACTTTTTCATGACCCATAGAAATTCTTACCCATAGAAGTCGTACCCATCTGCCTTCCTAGCAGTAATGTCAAACAGAGTTTAAAATGTAAAAATCAATTAATTATATAATACTAAAACAAGGTAACTCTGAGATATAACTCCCCTCCCCTCTCTCTAGCCCTTAGTATCCTTTAGTTTACTTTCTGCTCTGTGAATTTGCCCGTTCTAGATATTTCATATAAGTGGAATCATAATCTCTTCTTTTGTGACTGCTTTTTATTCTGTTGTGTTTTTTTGTGGGTTTTTTGGTTTTGTTTTTGCTTTTTTAATGATATATAACAGTGGTATTCATTGTTACATGTATTCATGCACACAATATAAAAATATAAATTGGTCATATTCATGCATTCTTTCTTTCTTTCTTTTTTTTTTTTTTAAATTGGGGATTTAACCCAGGGGTACTTTACCACTGAGCCACATATCCCGCCCTTATTTTTTTTAAGTTTTTATTTTTTAACTTGTGAATGGACACAATACCTTTACTTATTTATTTATTTTATGAGGTGCTGAGGATTGAACCCAGTGCCTCACCCGTGCCCTTTGTCATATTCATCAACAGTAGATCCTTTTTCTTGCTGAGCAGTATTGCACGGTATGGGTCACCACAGTTTGTCCATTCTTCTCTTGAGGGCCATTTGTGTTGTTTGTCTTTTTGCTTTGATGAATAAAGTTGTTGTGGACATTCTTGTTTAAGTCTTTTTTTGAGGACATATATTTTCATGTATATTGTGCATGATGCACAATTGCAGTGAGAAATGAGGGTGTTCAGCATAGAATAACTGAGTGTGGGCAGGAGTGAAAGGAAAATATCCCTTTACTCAAGAAGTTGATTAAGGGAATGGAAATGAGAGAGGAAAAAGGATCTGGGGTCCTGAGAATGGAAGGCCATGTTTTGCCCCGAGGCCCAGGGTTGAGGAGGACTGGAATAAGGGGTTAATTTGGGATGAGTTGAGTTTGAGGTGCTGCAGGCAGGGAGATGACCAGGAGGCAGTTGGCTCTTTGATCTGGAGGCCACAAGAGAGATCTGGTCTGGAGGAAATGGGGTACGTGGTGGTCACCTTGGAGAAGGTCACAGAGGCTGTAGGAATGCTGGAGATGACCAAGTGTGGAAGAAGGACCCACAGACTAAGAGGAGACACTGGACACATCAAAACTGACGCAGTATTTGGTTTTGGATTATACTGAGGTACTGCTAAAAATCAGCATTGGGATGTGGCTCAGTGGTAGAGCACTTGCCAGGTATGTACAAGGCCCTGGATTCAATCCCCAGCACTGAAAAAAGAAAAATAAGTAAGACAAAGCCAGCACAAGGCACATGCTTGTAGCTCCAGTGCTTAGGAGGCTGAGTCAGGAGGATCACGTGGGTTCAGGAGTTCGAGACCAGCCAGGGCAACATAGGGAGATCCCTGCTCAAAAAAACAAAAATCAGTAAGACGAGGGTAAGCAGTCTAGTAGAAAAAGGACAAGTGATAAAATGAGGCTTCTCCCAGATGGAGAAACAAGATCGCCATTAAACTCATCAAGCTAAATCAACCTCACTACTCCTTAGAGGATGTTATTAAGGCCTCAATGACAGAGCGTCCCAGACCCTCAACAAAAATAAGAGAGTCTTATCAACAAGTGTTGGCAAGGATGTGAAGCAACTCTGATCCCTGCTGGAGAGAGGAACAGAGATGGTGATGGGTAGAAGGACCCAGGTTGGGATTTGGTCAGCTGGGTATGCGTATGGGAGTGTGGAGCTGAGCCATTGGCCAGTCAGCTGTTGATGTTAGGATGGAGGAAAAAGTTGATGAAGACAAAAGAATATGTCAGAGGAGGAGAAAACAGAGGGGACCAACGTGGAGAATCCGCTGAGAAGGAAGAGCTGGTGTAGAGGAGAAACTCTGAGAGAGTTTTGAAGGGGCCAGAGTTGATACAGGATGAAGGATGTGGAGCAGGTTGTAGGGGTGCTGTGTGGGGTCGGGGAGAAGCTCTGTGTGGTGATGGGGAAAGTCAGGATGAGTCTTTGGGAAGAAGACAGTAACAGGAGGAGGTTACAGAGTGAGGGCAAGGAACCATCTAGGCATCCTGCTTGGTGGATCCTAAGGTTTTCAGACTTGACCGCTGGACTTGGTACCAAGGGAGGACTGAGCCATGGACAAAGTCTTCAGTGAATGAGAGGGAGTGGGGATTTTCACACAAGATTGGAGGAGTCTTATTTTGGAACCAGCTTTGGGGAATGAGAAGAAGCTGCTGTGTGACCATCAGAAGTTCCAGATTTCAGCCAAAGAGTAAGAAAGCTTGGGGTGAGAGGTAGTTCTAGGGGTATAGGAGAAAGGTGTAAGAGGGTGGGAGCAGAGGGCTTCTAGAGTATGGGAGTGTTTGTGGGCAAGATGTTGGGGGTCAGGAGGGCTTAAGCTTTGGATGGGCTGGAAGGCACCAGGGATTGAGTAGCTGTAGGGTTCTCAGTTTTCTTGGGGTTTGGGAGGACTGGTGGTCTCTCTGGAAGCATTTTGGGAAGTGTTCTGGATGGAGGTGATGCTGTCCCGATTTCGGCCCTGGAGCAAGGTGGTGGCACCTCCTCTGTTGTGAGTGATTACAACCGAGTGTGGAGAATCTATGGAGCCAAGAATTGGCACTAAAATACCCTTGAATGATTTCTGTTGTCTTGACTTTGTAGAAACCCATCTAGCAGAGGAGAGAAGAGTCCCAGCTGCTTTTCCCCTGGCTTCTAGGTAGCAGAAGGTTAAGAAGATTCTTTGGGGTTTGGTTCTCTTCATTGTCTTCATTAAATGGTGTGATGGGCCACTCTGGTTCTTTCAAAGTCTGTGGAGAATAAACCTTTCACAGTATAGAGCATGGAATTCCACTGCGGAGTTTAAACACATTTCATTTTAATGGCTTAAATGAAGTGTTGCTTTTTTCATGAAAGTTTTATATATTTGACCTATTTAATTTCTTTCCCTTTGAGGGAGAAACAGAAAACCATTTTTTTGGGGGGACAAGGAGAGATGGATGTGTTTCATGGAAATAGATGGTGTTTGGAAATGTGAAAAAATGCAGTTTCTCTCTCTTTTTTTTTTAATTATTGAAGTTAATTAAAAGAAACAAATATTTCAATGCAACTGGCTTCGATGAATGGCTTTCCTTTGTAAGCTTTAGAATCGGAGTGAAAAATTATGTTTTGCTTCCCCCCCCCTATTTTTCCCCCCGTAAAACTACGAACATTTCCTCTTAGAAGTAATACAGATTCTGTCACAGCAGTCAATTAACAGCTGACAGGAGGTATCAAATGGTGGTTTTATACAGATTGGATATAATATATACAGAAAAGACTGATGCAGAAAATAAATGCTAAGCCCCACGTGGTTTGGGTGGAATCATAAGAAATTGGGAGAAGAAAGAAAAGTAAATCGTGCATGAGTGTCTGAACAAAGGATGGGTGAGACAGAGACTATCGAATGGACATTTTGGCCAGCCTGAAACAGGAGTTCTGAAGAAGTGACAGCTTGGGGGTCGAGAAAGGAGGAAGAGGAGGAGATGAGGCGTAGCCCAACCTCTAAAAAGCATAAAGGGGAAAGAGAAGAGATTTTCTCACCAGAGCTGTGATAGAGTAGAAAAAGTGAAAATACCCCAGAGCCAGCTTGTTGAACTTTATGATAGCTTTAGTAATTTTATTTCCAGAACCCTTTGCTTACATGCAAGACCTTTACCTTTCTAAGTAGAAAACAAATTATACTTTCCTCAGAGATTTTTTTTTTCTTCCTTGAGTTCCCAAAGCAGCATTCCTAAGCTATGTTGCACGGAATGCTATTTTAACAGGCTGTCCAAAGGAAATAGTTTTGCGTTCCACTAAGTTTGGGAAGTTCTGTGTTAAGGAAAAGCTAAACAGGCTTATTTACTGCACAGCTTGGCAGAGTCCTCAAGATAAAATATGCATTTTGAATGTTTAAGATAAATGAGATAGTCCTTTTAAGTTGCTAACCAAACATCCAGTCTCTCTTCTTTTAATGAAATTCTGGTTTTGCTCTGAATGACAAGTGTACCTCCTTAAAAATTCTCATCTCCCAATTAGAGAATGAAGTTGACTGAATTATGTTGGGTGCATGTGTGAATATGTAATGATGAATTCCAGTAATATTATAATTGCAATGCATCAAAAAAAGTGGAAAGAAATTTCTCACCTCCCACTCTCTTGCTGCTAGAGGTGACACAGAACTAGCCAATGAGATACAAGTAGAAGTCCCTGCAGGGTGGAGGCTTCTGGGAAAACTATTTTATTTATTTTTTGGTACTGGGTATTAAACCCAGGGGCACTTAACCACTGAGTCATATGCTCAGCCTTTTCTTGTATTTTATTTAGAGATAGGGTCTCACTGAGTTGCTTAGAGCCTTGCTAAGTTGCTGAGACTGGCTTTGAACTTGGCCTCAGCCTCCGGAGCTGCTGGAATGACAGTGCGTGCCACTACATGGTGGCTCTGGGAAAACTATTGGCTTCTTGATAAAGATGATCGAATGATGTTGGTTCACTTGCTTTGTCCCTGCTATCTTTCTCCTGCCTGAAGGAGCCGGAGACATCTCACACCAGGAAAAGCAAAGCCATTTGCTGAGAGATACAAGATTGAAGGAGCTCTTCATAGTTTCACGAAACTACCAACATTGGACTTTCCAATTTTCTACTGATTATTTTATTAGAGAAAACAAAAGGCCTGATCCGTTAATTCATTGTAGTTGAGTTTCTGTTACTATTACTAGGCAGATGCAGTCCTAGCTCACACCAGAGTGGTGCAGTAAGCAGTAATTGCATTTGTTTTAACCATGGATGCCCCCTCCTTTCTTTATACTTACAAAAAGGCCTCGGAAATGCTGTCTTAAAAAGTATGAATAGAGCTGGGTGTGGTGGTGCACACCTGTAATCTCAGCAACTCAGGAGCCTGGGGCAGGAGGATCACAAGTTCAAGGTCAGCCTCAACAATTTAGTGAGACCCTGTCTCAAAATTAAAACGGCTGGGGGTGTAGTTCAGTGGCAGAGCACTCCTGGGTTCAATCTCCAGTACTGCAAAGGGTAGGAATTAAAAGATAATAGCGTTTTTCCTTTGCATTTTCTGATTTGTGTGTGTGTGTGTGTGTGTGTGTGTGTGTGTGTGAAATTAGGTTTTGAATTTTAATTTTTTCTTCTTTTCTTATCTCTTTTCATGAGAAATTTTTGCTTTATGATTTTTTTAAATGAGTCTTACGAAAGCACTTTTTTAAATGCCAGATTAAAAAAAAAAAACAAGATGGTTTTATTAGCCTACTCACACCTTTACACAGTAGAATTGTTAAAAAATTTATAGGTAAATCTACTCCGATGTACATTTATTTCCATCATAATATCAGAGGTGTTTAGTTTCTTTTGAATGGTTTTATTCTTGACTATAGCATTTAGCACTTTTTCTCTCTTCTTTCCTTTTAAAATTAATGTTCTGTAAGCCAGTACCTGAATGTCCTAGGGACTCTCCTAATGTGAATGCTTTGTGTAAAGTCGGAAGTCTTTTGTAATTTGATTGAACACCCCGTTATTGCTTTCCTTCTGTAAATTGGTTTTCCTGGGATTTTCTTAATAGTGTTTAACAATTATCTGATAAAATAATTTCAGTGTGTTTTTTTTCTTTTTCCTTAGAAGACATTTAAAGTACATTTCATGTCTCTAGAGTATAAAATCAGAATGTTCCTGAACCTTAGCAAATGGGTACAGCCTCATCCCACAGCTGCAGGGACTGAGAATTTACCAAAGGCTTCTGCCAAGGACTGGACCCCAGCCCCTGTCTGTATAGTTTGATGAGTTTTGATAAATGTATATGGTTTGTTAAACCATCACCACAAATAAAAATATTTCTACCACCCTTAAAGGTGAGTTTATTTTCCTTTGATTAATATGAAATAATACTCTGATTATCTCTAATAAGGATATTTCTTCGGATAAAAATATTAACATGACTTTGAAAATTCACATAGTTTCTTGTTCTCATGTAAGCTATTTTAACTTCTGATTTCTACTTTTTGCTGACACCAAAAAGTAGGAGAGGGAGGAGAGGCAGCATCTTTAATATTAAATTGCCTCTTCATGATATTGAGAGTATGTCATCTCCTTTAGTATTCAGGTAGAAAAACAAAGGTAGTTAAGAAAAGAGTAGACTGACATATTTATTCTGTGCAGACTCACTTATTTTTATTCAGTGTAATCTAAAACTCTACAAGATTTCCTGTGGATTTGGGGAGATAGGTTGTTTATTACATTCACGTAATGGGGAAACAGAAACCTACGTCAATAAAGTGAATTGTATGACTTCCAACATTGTTATTTTTTCCTTACACTGTTATTGTTAAGGCCATTATCAGAAAAAGCAGTGTCAAGGTACTTAAGCCATTTGTATTCCATTTGAGATGAAGGAAGTCAAATTACTTAGACTACTGAGTTTGAGGCAATTCCATCTGGGAAATGAGGAAAAAGACCTAAGTGTGTTAGTCAGCTTTTCTTTACTGTGACAAATACCGGAGACAGTCAATTTATAAGAGAAAAGGTTTATTTTGGCTCACAGTTTGAGAGATTTTGGTCCATGGTTAAGTTGTTCCATTGTTTTGGGCCTGTGTTGTGCCCCTATGTTGGGAGACCAGGGTCCTACAATCCCCCTTAAAATGATGTCCCCCAGTAATCTGAGGATGTCCCACTTAGCTCCACCTCTTATTCTACCCAGGGCTGGGGACCAAGCCTCTAGCACACAGGCCTTTGGGGGAAATACCAGAGATCCAAATGATAGCACTAAGTCATGGGGAGACTGGGAGGTGGGGATGGGAGTGGCAATAAGCATATGATTGGAGATGGAAATTCTTGGCAAGTGGATTATTTTAGCATCAGCTGTTGTTAATGTTAAATAATGATATTCGGTTTTCTTTATTTTCTTCCTTTATTTGTTCTACTTAGTTAACATGACAGTAGAATGCATTTTGACACATCATACATAAATAAATGGTATATAACTTTTTATTTTTTTAAATCTTTATTTTATTTTGGCCTGGGGATTGAACTCAAGGGCACTAGACCACTGAACCACATTCCCAGCCCTGTTTTGTATTTTATTTAGAAACAGGGTCTCACTGAGTTGCTTAGAGCATCATTGTTGCTGGGGCTGGTTTTGAACTTGTGATCCTCCTGCCTCAGCCTCCCAAGCCACTGGGAGGCATGTATCCCTTTGCCTGGCTGGAGTATAACTTCTCATTCTTCTGGTTGTTCATGGTGTAGAATCATACTGATCGTGTGAGCATATATGCACATAGGGTAATAATGTCTGATTCATTCTACTATCCTTCCTACTCCCATATGCCTTCCCCTCCCTACGCTCCCTTCTGTCTAATCCAAAGTACCTCTTTTCTTCCCTAACTGTCTCCCTTATTGTGAATTAGCATCAGTATGATATTTGGTTTTCTTAAACATCTTTTTCTTCAAGTTACTTGAATGAAAGACTTATGCTTTTTATTTTTATTTATTCATATAATATAGATATTTAAATCCCATAAATTATAATTACTATTCATTCCTGTATTCATTATTTGAAGAACACTTCTTGAACATCTATGTGCAAGGCACCATTCTAGGATTTTGTGAGCGTGCTGGGGATTGAACCCAAAGCCTTGTCTATGCTAGTCAAGTGCTGTACCACTGAGCTGCATCCCTACCCCGCCACCCACATTTTTAAATTTTATTTTGAGACACCGTCTCATTTTATTGTCTCCTATGGTCTAGAATTTGCTATCCACCTGCCTCAGTCTCCTGAGTTGCTGCAATTACAGATGTGCACCACCTCATATCTGGCTGTTGTAGAAATTTTTAAAATAAAAAGATAGCGTGGATAATGACTAATCTTTAGGAAAGAGTATAACTGGAAAGTTCTAGGTATAACTGGGAAGTTAAAAAATAAAGACCGACCACTCCAGTAAACTGCCTTTCCCACCAAAGCTGAATGCCAGGCTGAGGGGCGGGGCCCTCTGCGGGTAGCGCATCCTCTGAGCCTGGAGGCTGCCCTTCATCAGATCTGGGCAAAGCGAATCTCCTGACCTATCTGAATCTGCCAGCCAGAGCGGGTGCATTCTTAATGCAGAAGCCAGGAGGGAGCGCAGAGATCCTCTATGAGACTCCTGGAAATTGCCCAAGGAGTTGAAGTTGGATTATAGCCACAGAGTTGGGAAGGAAATGCGTAAACAAGACATGTTTGGGAGAGGGATTGGCAGAGCATAGTAACTGGTGGTGCATGGGAGTGTTACTAAGGTCTTAAAATAATTTAATTTGAATTCATATTTTAGTACGTATTCTGCTCATATAAGTTACTACCAAAGGAGTACGACATGAGTAATTTCCCTATTAGTCTCACAGGAGACCTCCCCAAAGAAAGTCAGCCATTACCAGGTTCTTGACTATTTTACCAGAGATCTTTAATCTGGTGTGAACAGATATGGTAGTTACTGTAAGAATCTTCTTCCATCTTTTTATTCTATTGGTAGCCATTTGTTTTTCAATTAGTAGAATTTTAAAATATCATTCCATACCAATAGGTAAAAGGCTTCTTTGTTTTTGTTATGGTCACATATTAGTACCTTGTATGGATTTACTTAATTTATTCATCTTTCCTCAGTTGATGCCCATTTAGGTTGGTTCCAGTTTTTACTATTATAAATAACATTAATTGCAGTACCTGTAGATACATCATTCCTCACATGTATACTTACTTGTTCCTGTGGTGTAAATGTTGAGTGTACATTTTTTTATTCTGATATATTGTCACCTAATTACCCTTTGTAAAGGTTGTATACCTCTACTGCAAAGTAGGAAAGTGGATATCATCCAGGTGTATTGTCAAGATTTCGAATTCTTGACAATCTGAGAGGTAAAAATGATTGCCTAGTCCAGTTTTAATGTGCATTTATCTTATTGTGAATGAAGTTGAACCTTTTTTTAATACATCAAAACGCTATATTTCCTCATCTGTGAACTTTTTATATCACTTGACAATCTTTATATTAGGTTATTGGTCTTTTTTTTAAGCAGGAGTTGTGTAAATTAGGAATATTCGTGCATATACTTTTCACCTTTTGTAGGTTTGTTTTGTGGTGCTGGGGATTGAACCCAGGACCCCACACATGATAGGCAAGTGTTCTACCACTGAGCTACACCTCCGGCCAGTGGTTTGCTTTCTCAAATTTGCTTTTGTTGATATTTTTAAAAAATCATACAGAACTTTCAATTTCTGTGTAATTGTGTTAATCAGATTCTTTATGCCACAGTTGGAAAAAACCCATACCACTTCAGGTTCTATGTGAGATCTCATTGATACGCCCCCCCACCCCCCCACATTTAAAGTTTTGATGTACTTAGAATTTGTCCTGAGGTTATCCGGATGTTTAACCTCATGTTTATCAGATAAGAGGTATGGATCCAGCTTCATTTTTTTCTTCCAGATGACCCTGTTTGGCACCACATCACTTATTGAAGCAGCCATGAGTCCTCCACTAATTTGAGATGCCACTTCTCTGATATTCTGAGTTCTTATATGCATTTGGATCTATTGCTGGACTTAATGTAATACATTGATTTGACTCATTCTTCCAAGTCCTAACCACACACTTTTTGCTGGGGAGGGGGGCAGGTACCAGGGATTGAACTGAGGGGCACTCGACCACTGAACCATATCCCCAATATCCCCAACCCTTTTTTGTATTTTATTTAGAGACAGGGTCTCACTGAATTGCTTAGCACCTTGCTTTTGCTGAGGCTGGCTTTGAACTCTCAATCCCTCTTCCTCAGCTGCTGAGCTGTTGGGATTTCAGGCATGAGCCACCATGCCCGGCTTTAACCATATACTTTTAATTCTTATAGCTTTATTTTACATTTGAATATTTTTATAGCTACTTTCTCTCTAATATCTGTCTTTTCAAAATTTTCTTGGCTAGTCTTCCCTTTCTTGGCTAGTTTTCCCTATATACATTTTAGAATATGTTCATTCAGTGCCAGTTTCCCACCAAAAGATTCCATAGCACTTTTATTGAAATCATATTGGATTTATCGTTTAGGGAGAATTAGCATCTTGATAATGTCAAATTGATCCCACAACGTCATACATTTTTCTTTTCTTGCAGTCTTTTTTAGTGATGCCTTGGAGTGTTTTAAAGTTTTCTTCATATAATACTTGAACATTTCTTGTTGAGTTTATTGCCAAATGTTTTCCTCTACTTATTTATTTGTTTTTGGTATTGGAATTAAACCCAGGGTCACTTTAGCACTGTGCTACATTCCCAGTCTACTTTATATTTTATTTTGAGACAGGTCTCTCTAAGCTCATGGTCTTGCCAAGTTGCTGAGGCTGGCCTTGAACTTGTGATCCTCTCTCCTTAGCCTCTAAGTTGCTGGTATTACAGCCATGTGCCTGGCTATTTTCCTTTTTATTTTGTAGTCATCATGTGTGATCTTTTTATTGATTGTATTTTATTTTGCCTATAATCAAGCTGCCTATTTTCATATTTCCTATGTAAATTTTGTGTTAGTAATTTTTTTCTTGTCTAATTACATTGACTAGACTCTTAAGATGCATGTTAAAAAATACTTGGGATATCAATATGATTTTGTTCTTCAGTAGATTGTTGTTAGAATTTCTCTAATGCTGGCTTTCATGTAGTGAGATTTTATGATGTTAGAAAAGTATCCATCTCTATCTTTCTTTTTTTTTTTTTTCCAAGAATGGATATTGAGTATGCTCAGGTGACTTTTCAGTGCCTATGGCAATGATATATGACCCACCATCTAAAGGATTTCTTTTTAATCCTAGCTGGATGTGAAGGAGGGTCAGGCTTGGGAGCGAGCCAGTCCAGGGCTGGTTGCATTTGTGATTCTGTTGTGCAACCCAGCTCTTTTATCACAGTGCTACCAATATTTCATAAACACAGACCTGGTGTATTAGCTTTCCATTACCATAACAACACACCTGAGATAATTAACTCATTTAGGGGAAAGGTTTATTTGGGCTCACAGTTTTGGAGGTTCCAGTTCATGAGGATTGGCTCTGTAGCTTTGGGCCCATGGTGGTGCATCATGGCCCAGCTTGTGGAGGAGCAAAACCATCCACCTCATGGCCAGGATGTGAAAGGGGGAGAGAGAGGGAGAGAGCGGGGTCCTATGGTCCCCTTCGAGAGCACGTCCGCTGTGACCTCAAGTTGTCCTACTAAGCTCTCATAAATGTTCCACCACCTCCAGTAGTGCCATGCTGAGATCAGGCCTTTACCACGTGGACTTTTGGGGGACACATAAGATCCCAACTATAGCACCTGATAATAGACCTTGGGGAGCGATTTTTACATTTCTCCCTTCCTCTTTCCACACGTTTTGGTAGCTTCAAGTCAGACTTCTGGTTTGGATGCTGTGAGATGGGTGCAGACGTACTTTCTGGACATTCCTCGTTGTGCAAATCTGAGGTCGATGCTAGGGGTTGTGGCCTCTGAATCACGAGTGGGATGTTGGGGGTGGGAAGGGACATCATGCACAATAGTTACTGTCCGAGAGCATGCAGATAAACTTTTAAAAGTCACCTTGATGTTTGGGCCATTCTTGAAATTCTCAATTAGTGGTTTTTCCTCCTAAGATAGATGCCATTAAATGGACGGATGTTTTGGTTGTATGTTGGTTGTTTTAAAAAAATCAATACATCTGAATTAAAGTTTTGTAAGTTCCTAAGTGCTCATTTTCCATAGAGTCTTAAATATCATCTGCAAATGTCAGTTATTTTTAACAAAGGTATTTTTGCGTTAGGAGTGGAAGGTGATTGTTGTAATGTAACTAACCTAAACTCTACCTTTGGGAGTTTGATGACCTAATTTTACTGATTGTGGCTCATGTTTAATTTTTCTCTCCTTTCTTTTGCCTCATGCTTTCTGTGTAAATTATCTTTTTGTGTCTTTTAAAGCTTCTTACTCCTTAGGTATATGGCAGCCTCCCTGTTCTTGACTTCAAGGGGTTAGAGGGTGAGGGTGAGACTCCAAGTCATTAACATACCCAGGTATGAGAACTCACAGGCTGCAAAGCTCCTTGCCGAGTAGAAGAACTCCATGAAACTCAGAGTCTTTACCTATTGTATTAGTTAGCTTTCTGTTGCTATGACAAGAAAACCCGAGAGAACCAACTTAGTAAAAGTGGCTTCCAGTTTCAGAGGTTTCTATTCATGGTGGGTTGGCCCCCTTGCTTTTGGGCCTGTGGCGAGTCAGTGCATCATGGTGGGCACTGTGTGGTGGAACAAAGCTATTCACCTCACAGTGGGGAAGTAAAAGAGAGGGAGAGGCTGGGATCCCATTATCCCTTTTAAGGGAATACTCACCTTGTGATCAGAAGACTTCCCACGAGGCCCAACCTCTTAAAGTTTCACCACCTCTCCTTAGTGCCAAATTGGGAACTAAACCTTTGACCAAGTGTGAGCGACATTCTGGATCCATACTATAGCACCCATGATTTAGATGTTTCTGATTAATTACTCTATACTAGATTTCTAGATAAGCCTAACTGAAGATAAAGGTCAGAGATCAGTCATACACCAACTGCAGCAAGAAATGAGTTGCAGCTTAATGGGTGACTCTGAAAATTGTAACAGGAGAAGACAGACTCTCCAAAACTGGCCTGTGGGGACCATTCAGTGAAGGGTGAATCTGTGTTCCTTTGCAGAGGGCTGTGAATGTTGTATCAGTGTGATATAATATTAAATTCAGCAAGGTGACCCTGGGCATCCAGGAAAGGTAAATCTGATATAGGTTGTTCTGTTCATGAAGGGAGGAAGTTGTGTGCTATATTTTAGACTCAGTTATCAGGAAAATTTACCAAGCCCATGTTAAAGAGTACAGATTCCTGTTACCAAAGAAGGGTAAAAGATGCGTTCTAATGGAAGCAGTTAAGTAGGTGATGTCCAAGTTTTTCTTTAGAAATGGATTTTATAAGACTGTGTGGTTGAAAGTATCCCCTAGATATTCTGGAATTTCTTTTACATACGATAGTGCATTTTGATGCTCCTGGTAGTTGAAAAAGTTTCAAATTCAACTTTTTGCAATGAATATGGTTTTCATCTACTTTGGTTTCCAAATGTCAGTGCATTGAGAAGGATCCAGAGTAAAGCTTTTACTTTACCCTTGATTTTGAGCATGGTTGAGGATGTTCCACGGGTAATATTTTAATTTTTGGCTGCAAGTGTGGCTGGATTCATATGTCCAGTTAATAACCTGTCATGAGGGTAGCATTCAAAGCACTCTGCGTATCGTGTGTGTCCCTGCACTTTTCAGGCCAGTTCATGAATCTCACAACAAGCCTGTGCCAATTTTACTTGTCTTACAGTACTCTAAATCTTCAAATGTCTTGGCTTTCTGAATATGTTTATGGCATATGTGCTAGAAATTTTCATGACTTTTTATCTCCATATTCCAGAACTTATGATAATTTTATGAAGAAGTGAGCTGAGGTTTAAAGTTTTCTCCAGGATTTCAGCACTATTTACATTTTGGAGCTAGATTATTGTGGGAGTGGGGTGTTGGGACTCTGCTGTGTACTGTAGGGTGTTCAGCTCCATCTACCTACCAGACACGAATGTCATCTCCCCTGGTTGTGACAACCCAAAATGTCACCAGACTGAAGATATCCTCAGGGGGAAGGAGCAAAATTACCCAGGGTTGATACAAACGGTTTATGCTATTCAAAGGGTGGTTTTGAGGAAAATAAATACTTCATGTTATCATAAGAAAGTGAATCGCTGAAGGATTGCAAGTTCAAAGCCAGCCTTAGCAGCTTAGTGAGGCCCTAAGCAACTTAGTAAGATCTTGTCTCAAAAAATAAAAAGGGTCGGAGATGTGGCTCAGGGGTTAAGCATCCCTGGGGTTCAATCTCAAGTATCAAAAATAAATAAATAAATAGAAAGTGAATAAACCTTTGCCACGCACAAAGCATGAGCCAGTTCCATCAAAAAGCTGAGAGTACAAGGGAAGCATCCCTAGCCTCAAAGGAAACATGCACATGAACAATTAAATAAAATACTATGTAATAAAAGCTACAATCGAAATGAAGATGCAGGAGGGGTTACTTCTGCCAGAATGATGTTAGTAAAAGCCCAGGAAAAGTGAGGAACCCTTGATCCAGGCCTTGACAGATGAGTAGGAGCTGGGTAGGGTCGTTTTGCACCAGCTTTCACAATGGAAAAGTCATGCTGAGAAAGGCTAATGACTCTGCATTATTGTTTGCGTTGCACCATAATTTTTGTTCCAGCATAATTATTAATAGCACCCTTTTTATCTCAAAATGCCCTACTTTGAATAATAAATCAGATGCTCACTCTGTTAGAAGCCTGGAGACTTTAAAGTTCGTGGGCAAATGATGTGTTTGAGGTTCAGGGAGTTCACGTCCTCAGATTGGGGTTTAGGGAGCCGGAAGGAGTGTGGCAGGTGGCTGGAGACAAGGTTAGGACTGTTCCAGAGGGTCTTGGAGAGTCAGCTATGTCACATTATAAAGGTTGAGCTTGTTCTGGACAACTTAGGAGTAAACAAAACGTTCCTAGGCAAGGGAGTGTGTTAGGAGGAGAGGGACAGAAAAAATAAACTTCTCAAGCCCATGGTAAGCCCCGTCTCTTCCATATGGTGTATACTTCTTCCAAGTGCTTCCTCTTAGAAAAAAAATAAGTCCCCAACAGGTTCTCCTTGGCTGGGTTTTGTTTGGTTACCTCTAGGTACTGTTCACAATTGTGTTGCTTTCAACTGAGTTCTTTTTTTTTTTTTTTTGGTACTGAGGATTGAACTCAGGGGCACTTGACCACTGAGCCACATCCCTATTTTGTATTTTATGTAGAGACAGGGTCTCAATAAGTTGCTTAATGCCTTGTTGTTGCTGAAGCTGGCTTTGAACTCACAATCCTCCTGCCTCAGCCTCCCCAGCCACTGGGATTACAGAATGTGTCCAGCTTCAACTGAGTTTCTTCAAGGAATGTGTAAAGGAGACTTCTATTCATTTTGATTTTTTTTCCTGACTTATAACTGAATGAGGTTTTGCTCTGTTAATGAAATCTGAATGTTCTGACTGTTTTAGTTTTTTTAAAAAATGGAATGATCTAATTTAGGGTATGGAAAAGTGCATCCTGTGGGTGAAAACTTGTTTGCTGTTGTTGCTTGTAAATAAAGTTTTATTGGAACACAGACACAGTCCTTTATGGACTCTCTACAGCTGCCACAAGGGCGGAATTAAGTAGTTGCCCAAATAACTGAAAGGCCTACAATATTAGGCCTACCGGTGCCTTACGATGACTGTTGGGGCCTTAAAGCAAAAGCTTGCTAATCTCAGATCCAACTGAATTTCAGTATCTTTTCTCACCAAATCCTGTAAGTATTTTTCACTTTGGTTAAAGTGGTTTCAGAAATCGACTAAATTATGCTGTTTTTGGTACATGTATCTTTTTCCAGTTTGGGCTTGTGTTTTCAGTCCCAATAGTCATGTTATCCAGGATTTTACCTGAGGGAGGGATCAAGTTCTGGAACTCGGCATTTCTGTCTGCCAGGAAGTCTTGAGTCTCTCACTGAATTCTCAGGGAGTGCTGCCCAGGCTGGGCCAGGCTGCCTGGTGGGGCTCTCTGCCTACCTGTGACAGCCGCCCGTCAGCCTTGAGCCATGTCTGGCAGCGTTTGTTATTTTTAGCTTCACAGTGAAGGCCATAAAGGACAAACAGATTGCACAGTTTCACATTTTAAAAAAGTATTATTTTATACAACTTTGTGTTTAATGTTTTTAACTCTTAAAAATACAAGAAGATAACCTGTAATCCCAGCAGCTCAGGAGGGAGGCTGAGGCAGGAGGACTGCCAGTTCAAAGCCAGCCTCAGCAATGGCAAGGTGCTGAGCAACTCAGTGAGACCCTGGCTCTAAATAAAATACAAAAATAGGGCTGGGGATGTGGCTTAGGGGTTGAATTTAATCCCTGGTACCAAGGGGGTTAGGGGGAGCAGACCAAAAAATAGGAAGATAAAGACAAGGAGTGTTTGAGGTTGACCTGATACCTTCATTTCCTCCTCATAATTCACCGATCTCTACTTCTGTCTGTTTCTTCCTTTTCAGAGGGCCACGTAGGTGTTTGGGTAGGAATCAGACTTTTAGAAAGGGAACCAGGGACCACAGCAAGATGGTAACCAAGGATAGTGTTAATTAGCGAGAATTAGTGGCTCTGTTTCAAGCCCCCCTTTCCTTTCCTCCAGCAGCTGGGCAGCTCGGCTCTCCCCAGGTTTGGCTCTTTGCCTTCAGGGACTTCAATAAAAAGAGATGGGTTGTCCTAGGAAACAGACTCAGAGAAGCCGAGAATGCATTTTACTCCTTTCTGCTCCTGGACCTTTTTTTCATGGAGCATTTGGATGAGGGTGCTCTTTGACCTTTCATTTGCTCCTTTAAAGCCCCTAAGTGATTTTGGTACCTTGCGAAACCCTCACACCAACGGCTTGGAGTGTTTCTGGAAGTTCCTGGTGCCACTTAAGAAGAACTTCTGTTTTGTGCTCTAGAAGGTTCTGGTGGCTGAGTGCCAGCAGTTACATCTCAGAGCTAAGGGGGTTTTTGTAGTGCTGAGATAAAAAATTCCAGAAGACAGCCCCTTGAGAAGCCAGGTGGGTGCAGGATCACTGCAGCCCTCCCCGAAAACCAGCAATCCTGGGTCCTGGTCCTGCCTCTTTTCTTTCACTTAAAAAATTGATAGATTTTTGTTATAAATTTTTAAAGAACAGTTTCATATTTATAGAAGAATTCAGCAGAGAGTCAAGTTCTCATAAACCTCCTCCAGTCCTCACAGTTTCCCTATTATTAACACCTTACATTAATGCGGTACATTTGTCACAATTAACGAAACAGTATTGACATCACATTATTAACTAAAGCATAGAGTTTACTCAGATTTCTTTAGTTTTTACTCAATGTCCCTTTCCTTTCCAGGATCCCATTTGGGATACCAGTTGGCATTCAGTTGCCAAGTTATCTTAGGCACCTTTCTCTGTCATTCCTTGTATTTGATGATCTTATCTAGGTTTTGAGGAGCACTGGCCAGGTATATTGTAGGATGTTGCTGGAATTGTCTGATTTTTTTTTTTTCCTCTCTCATGGTTAGACTAGGATTAGGGGATTGGAGAGGAGGATCACAGAGGGAGAGTGCCATTTTCATTACATCATGGGAAAAGCACTTTATCTACATGATTTGTGACTGCTGCTGTTGACAGCACATTTTAGGTCTTTCCACTAGAAGTTCGGCCTTCCCCTTAGCCTGTTCCCTTCATACTGAATCCTTTGAAGGGTAGTTCTTGTGCTCCATCCACACTTAAGGAGTGCTCAGTTATGCCCCTCTTTCTTTAGGACAGAATATTTATATGATTTATTTGGAATTCTGCATGGGAGATTTGTCTCTCAATATTGTTTATCATTTATTCATATCAGTATGGAATCATGGATCTAATTGTCCCCCCCTTATTTGAAGGAGACTGTACAGTAGTCTTCCCTTACCTGCAGCAGGGGAATATGTTCTGAGTCCCCCAGTAGATACCTGAAATTGGGGATAGTATTGAACCCTATGTGTAAGCACTGTGGTACTGCAACAGTTGATGTGCTGAGATGGGTATTAAATGACTAATGCAGGGGTAGCATATATGCCTGGATATGCTGGACAAAGGATGATACATGCTCTGGGTGGGATTGAACAGTATATTTTACTTTGGGTTAGAGTCCAGTGTTATTTTATTCTGTTCTTTTTTTTTTTTTTTTTTTTTCTATTTTTGTTGGCCATTGGAAGCTCTTTTACATTGTTCTTGTATCACCTTGACATACCCTCATCATTGTGGAGGTTTTTTTTTTTTTTTAGTACTTTCTTACTTTTTAGCATTATAACATGCTGCAGGCTAATACTGGACATTTCCTGCCTTTATCATAGAATCAGCCATTTCTCCAAGGAGCCCAGTTCTCTTTATTGGAAAATGGAGTTAGAAACTAAAATCTGGACATTATGTGCACTTGTTGCCATGGGGTGTTGTTTCTGCAGGGGGAGAGAAATGTATACATTTATACATAAAAATGTATAAATATATGTATACATATTTGGATCTGGGATTGAATCCAGGAATGCTTTTCCACTGGGTATATATGTATGTGTGTGTGTGTGTGTGTATATATGTGTGTGTGTGTGTGTGTGTGTGTGTGTGTGTGTTGTGTGTCTGTGTGTCTGTTATGAGAGTATCAGAGTGGTTGAACTTTGCCCCTTGGGAAACAACTTTATCAACTGGAGTATAATTCCTTATGCAGTTCCTTTTGCCTTTAGTATGATACACTTCACTCATTTCCAAAGTTAACTTGGGTTGGCACCTTTTTTCCATCCCTGTCAGTGAGGTTGTTTCCTATAGTTGTAATATCGTTAGATTCTCTTGGCATAGTCTGGATTCTTTCCTGGAATCCTCCAATCCCCTAAGTGATTTTCTTTTTAAATTTGCATATGTCAAGGTTTCTTCTTTGTGTTGTACAGATCTACAAGTTTTGACAAATGCATCTTATATATCCACCATTATAGTATTCTGCAAAATAGTTTTCGCACCCTTAAAAAATCCCCTGTTCTTCACATAATCATTCCTTCCCTCTGACTTGTAAACCGTCGGCAATCACTAACCTTTTTATTGCCTTCATACTTTGATCTTTTTCATCTTTTTACTTTTTAAACTCTTTACATTCGAATCCCATGAGTATCCGCTGAAAACGGCTGGCCATTCGGAACTCATAGTCATTATTTTGCTCATAGTACACCTTCAACTCAAAAAAAGGCACAGAAAAGTTGACTCCCAATGTGAAATAAAGCAGAGGATAGTTATGATAGCCAGAGCATATTACATTGACGCCTTCATGGATTGTGATCTGCAGTACCGATACCATTACCTTCCAAAAAAGAATGCATTTGTTCCAGGCTTCCTGGGCAATCTGGTTTGATGGCTAGAACTGCCCTGCCTGTGTTCTACTTCCTCCTTTTCCTTAGCCTGGGATAGTGATTACCCTTTTACACAGCAGGCAGTTTTGGAGACACATGGTAGAGGCCATTTCTCCTTTGGGAACTGCCTCTCTTAAGCTTTTGGTAAGGATGTTTATCCCTTAGTGATATTGGACAGGCCAGGCCAGTCAGATCCCCCCAGAAATTTGAATTGGATAGACAGCCAATCGAAGTGGGCACGTTCCTGGGAACTAGAAGACCCCACCTTGGGAACTGGAACAGCCATGTTCATTTCTGTAAAAATAGACTAGAGCCAGAGATTGGATTTATACCTTGCACTCTAGTCCTTCCTGGTTGGCCACCTCCCTTGGCTTCTGCGAGATATCTTCTCAGTAAGTCATGTCTATTTTTGCTCAAGTCAGTTCAAATTGGCTCTTGTCATTTGCAGTGAAGGAGTCCTGCTGAGGTCATCTGTGTGGCAGTGTGCTCCTTTGCTCTGCCAAGTCAGTTCTAAGTGCAGTTGATGTGGCCAACTTATTTACAGTGATACTGAAACATTATAAAGGTTGCAATGGAAATCTGTGTGAGAGGCAAAGGAAGGAAGGTTGAAACTACCTCAGGGCGGGAGGACATAGCCTATGAAAGCGGGGATTTTGCCAGGTGCACAGGGCGGGGCTTTTTGGGTTGAAGGTATCGTATAAGCAAAAGCCCATGTTTGGGGATGGCACCATCTGCAGGAGTTGCAGGCTGTTTGACTTAAGGTGTGATTGGGGTGGGGTTAGCAGGAGGGTTAGATCAGGCCATGAGGTCTTATGCTGTAGAGTTTGATTTTATCCTATAGATTGGAAGCCACAAATGGGCTTTGGATGGGCCATTTGTGACCCCCACATGTGTTTTCTTTGGCTTGTGCAAATGTTTTCAATCATTACTTGTCCCGATTTAAAAAATCAAGTGCTTTCACTCAGAAATCTGGTTGAGTATAATTATCACACTTCAGAATGTTCTGGATGGTCTAGCAGCTGTGGGCCTACCTTCCATATGGTGTTAGGAAATGGGGCATGTGGGCCTTGTTGCCAGGTCTCACCTGGTCTGGTCCATGCATTGGCTCTGACTCTCTTTTCGTTCCAGGCTTGGTCACCCAGATGGAAGCAGTGGGACAAGTGACCTGCTGACTTCCGGTGGGTTCTTGTTTCATCAACAAAGTGCCAGTTTAGATCACCTTTAACCCTTTTGGTGGTGATTTTCCATTCCAAACACTTTCAGGTTAAAGATAGCTCCCATATGTGTCTTCTCCAAGGGCTCATTTCACTTTCCCGGGGACTCATCTTACTGTCTTTTAACTTTGTCATTATTACTAGTTTTCTTAAAGCCAAAAAGGAAAAGCTAAAATAATAGCATAAAGGTTAAGAGAATTGTCAGTGTGTTTTTAGTAACTGAAGATGACTTTTCTGCTTACAAAGAAACATTTATAGTTAGCTGTTCTTTTTCAGTTATTATTCAGTTTATTAAAATTGTACATTTTATAACATGGGAAAAAATTTTTTTAAAAGACCCTAGTATTTCTTAAACTTTAAGTTCAACTTGTCGATATTTTACTTGTAAACATTTCACTTATTCATTGATGAGTATCACTTAGCTTCTAAATTTAACAAATTAAAGTTCGTTTAAGGCTGTTAGCACCATTTACAAATTTAATCAGACTCCTTCAGAATTTTAAACTATAATCACAAATTGGAAGTATATGTTTCTCTGAAGCACCTTAGCTAAGGTGGTTCACAACCAAAGAGCAATGTCAGGCTCAGTATTTCAACAGCCCTTGAGAGTTCATAAATCAGACACATCCACTTAGTGGAACAGATTTTCTTGAATGTTTCAAACATCCCCAAGTGCTCATAAAGCAACTCAGAGATTCCATACCTGCTCAAGACTAGCACAGGTATTTAGGGTATGAGCTTTAAATTTATTCTGGTATAACTTTCAGACTTCTTTTTAATATTTTACAAAGAATGCAGTAATCCTACTGAAACCCAGAGAAAAAGAGTGTGTTGCTGGTCAAGGTTACATGTTTTGACATTTTGATTGATTTTTATCAGCATACTGGGTCTGTTTGTACCTTCCAAGGTACTTTTAGTCTCAACAGCTCGTTGGTTACAAACATAGCTTACTAGTGGGTGGGAGGTTCAGGTTTGTGTCCTTCGGTTGGGCATTTTCTCTTTGTATATGTTTCACCTGTGTGCAGAAAGTTATCCTAAACCACTCATCATTGAGAATTAACAGGGGTTCTTGAATTTGCTTTTTTCTTTATAATCAGTAAGCAAGGATTTATTCTTTTCAATTTTTACAGAACAGCAAAACCCATCTCATTATTAGCTATTCTCTGTAAAGAAATTACTTTCTCATCTGTTTTGAACTCTAGGTCAAGTCGGGCACTTGAGTTCCTTTGCCAAGGCCCTTGGCCCTGCCTGCCATGGATGCATTAACTGGTGGTTAGCTTCCTGTGCGGAGCTGAGTGGGTACCAGTGGGATACTGACCCCTGCAGCAGTGATACTGACTCTCCTCTCTGATTCTCCAGTGTCCTATTGACCTCCTTCCTGGAGTCACATTATTGACACGCACAGGGAAGTAGATGGAAGAGACACAGCTCACATTACTTAGAAGAAAGGCTTTTGAAGAGGCTTGAAATAGATTTTTTTGAAATTAAATATCAGAGCAAAATATTTTGGCAATGTTGGAGACCAAACCCGGGGCTTAGAGCATGCCAGAAAAGCACTCTACCACTGAGCTACACCCCCAGCCCCCTAAAGATGTATTTAATAACATATATTTCGTCTTCATATTTCTTAATAGGAGTTGAGACTTAAAAGAAAAACCTTTATCAAACATAACAGTTAAAGATGCAAAAGAAGAGATAAGCAGCCATGTTCAGGAAAGAGCCAGTGAATGAATCAACACAATCGGTCTTTTTGGCAAGAACATGAAAACCCGCTGATTTTGGTTTTGTTAATTGGAAAGAGCGAGGGAGATTAGCAGGTGCCTGTGAAGTAATTAATCACAGATTTATAGAGCTTTTATGTAGGGGGAAAGGTGATTGTGAAAGTGTCCACTTCAATCTTTAAGAGTATTGAATGGAACACGCATTTACATTTTTATTATACTGATTAACATACTCAGAGATGAGCTGTGGACTGTGGAAAATGATCATTTTGGGGGTGGTGGTGAAAGACTAAATTCAGGGGGAGGTTTGGTGCCTCAAAAAAGGTGTAAGCTATTTTTCTTCTGCTCTGCACACAAAAAACACAGGGTTCATCATGCTGGGAACAGGCCTGTTGGCACACTTGACCTCTGTGGGTGATAGAGGCAGAGGGCGGGCCACTCTCAACTCTTGCCAGATCACTCAGCCAGGAAGACCAAGCAAAAGGGGACACTTTATGCTACTTTAGAACTGGGGAAATATGTATGTAGGAAGCACTACAAAAACAATTGCATATTGGTTTTGCATGCTAGTTTATTTTGAAATGTTCTAGAAGGCAGGCCCTCTGGGTTGAATGCAACTATCTCAGTGGATCTATGTCCATGTGCTTTAGCTTTTTGGATAGAATTTGATGTATGTCAAGAATAAATAAATACTTATTGACTTCCTGGAGACAGAGCTGGAGTTATGCTTCAGGGGTTTTGCATGATTGGTCACCAGGGCATTTGAGGACAGAAGCTGGAGGGAGGAATTAGAACCACTCCAGGAAACAGCAAATAAGGGTAGTCTCATTCATGGCGTAGGGTGTTTTCTCCCCCCCACCCCATTACCATTCAATAGATATTTATTCAAAAAAAGTTATTCAAAGCATTATGCTTTGACTGCTCATCCTAGGAAAGTTAGAAATATTTGGTACTAAAATTCAGAGCCCCAGGCCTGGGGCTGTGGCTGTGGCTCAGTGGCAGAGCGCTTGCCTAGCATGTGGGAGGCACTGGGTTCGATCCTCAGCACAATGTGCATTTGTTTTTATAATGTTTCCTACATACATATTTCCCTGGTTCTTAAGCAAATAAAATAAAGGAATGCTGTCCATCTACAACTACTATTTTTTTTTTTTCAATTCAGAGCCCCAAGCTCAAATAATTTCTATGTTGGGAAGTCACAGTCATATCTTGGACACATTGTTTTTTTTTTGCTGTGACATTTCCCAAAGTGGCTTCCATGGAATACTAATTCTATGAGATACACTGCCAGAAAGGATGCTCTGGTTAGTAAGTTTGGGAAACATTGCCTTCTGTCATATTGTTTTGGAGCTGCACAGTGAATACAAGAATATTTATGGACTGTGATAAATCACATAATAGAGAAACCATGGTAATGAAATTGCTTGGCTCAGTTTCATTTTGCCTGATTTTCTCACACTGAACTGGTAGCAGCACTCTTATTCCTTGACACATAAGGCCAATGCTTTTTTTTTTTTTTTTTTTTTTTTTGAGACACCTAGGGGAAATGCTATTCTAGGGGCACAACTGAGCGTCTGCTTAGTACTTGATTTTCCAAGAATAATGAGAATTTCTTCATGCATCTAGGTTTTGATGGGTTAGAGATGGGGCAAAACCAGTGGGGCATAGAACTATTGCACATTTCACTACTGAATAAAAGTTTTTTTTGTCAGGAGCAACTGAAATCTTTATTTCAGAGAGTTTCATGTCACATTTATTGTGTTGTATTCACCTTCTCCAATCAGTTTTCTATTTTTCTAAGCTAGCCTGTGGTCTAAGATCCTGAATCAGTACATGCACAGAGGGGTTGAACTGTATGATTTCACTTTTCTTTTATTATTTATTTCAGTTTACATAACTTGTCCTTGCGTGGTCATTTCCACCTTGTGACCTACATGGTCGGGGCCTACCTGGACTCCAGGGATGTTGTTAAGATCCCCCCTCCCAACTGGTGTAAATTCAAAGCACTGAGTCTAATATATATAACCCCACACGGCATTTTGGAAGCTCTGGTTAGATTTCATTTCTCACTTGTGTTGCTATGTATGTGGGTACGTGGGTGTGTGTGTATATACACACACACAACTATGATATTTTAAATTTGCTAATGACTTGCTTAAAAAGAACACTAGTCTGGATTCAAGGTTATTCATGTCATCATGCCATTTTCGTTTGCCTTCTGAAAAACTTTCTTGACAGCAGGGAAGGAAATGGAGTGAGCAAACTGGGAGTGGATCTTGTGTCATCCATCATGCTTGGGGACACCATCTGTCATCCTGATATGGCAGGAAAAAACTTGAACTTGAGAGCTGCTGGGTAGTGAGTGTATCTTCCAAGGTTCCTTTCAGTGCTAAAACTCTCATTCTGTGACAGCTTTATCAAGAGTCATCTTTGTAGTAAAACTGTATTGTGGGCTAATTTAGACTCTGGCATCAAAGGAGGGACACGTGCAAAAGACTTAGGGGCTCTGATAAAGAAATGCATGTGGTGAACTTGATTTGGGCCTTGGAAGAGGGCCAGAGCTTTTTGGGTTCCTTAAATTTTCATTTCATTCTAACAGTTTAGAAAACATTGCTTGCTTCTGCCATTTGGAACTCATCAATAACCAATTCTTAAAATTTGCCTTTTTTTACCCCCACCCTCTGATTATCAATATTTTGCCTTAAATTTTAGAAGAGAACATTTTATTGTGGTAAAATATGCTTAGCAAAACTCTGTCATGCTAACTGCTTTTATTTTTGTTTTATTTATTTATTTTCAAACATTGTCTATTTTTGACAACTTTATTCATTTACTTATTTATTTTATGTGGTGCTGAGGATGGAACCCAGGCCTCACAAGTGCTAGGCAAGCACTCTACCACTGACCCACAACCCAGGCCCACGTTAACTGTTTTTTAGTGTACAGTCCTGGGGCATTAAATACATTCATTTTTTTAAAATATTTATTTTTTAGTTGTGGTTGGACACAATACCTTTATTTTTTTAATGTGGTGCTGAGGATCAAACCCAGGGCCCCGCATGTGCTAGGAGAGTGCTCTACCGATGAGCCACAACCCCATCCCACATTCATGTTGTTTTATAACCAAAAACTTTATCCCCTTTGTTTTTTTTCATAGTGAGACAGAATCTCACTAAGTTGCCAGCCTGGTCTTGAACTCAGGATCCTCCTGCCTCAGCCTCTTGAGTAGCTGGGACTGTAGGCATTTGTCATGGTGCCCGGCTTAACCTTACCACAAGGATGGGGGAAATTCCTCATGTGGTCTGATTGTTCACCATCTGCTCTGTGTTGATAAATTGATCTGTTGTGCATAAGGAACACGTGCCAACCAGGCCAACTATTTCCATGATTTTGCTAGATTTGCAAAGGAGAATGACTCATGATTGTACATTCCCTGCAGAGGCCACTTTCCTTCCCAAAGGAGGCAAGAGAATCTGGTAGTGAGAATGGGGCCAGCCTTAACCCTGTGTAGTGGTGCTCACCATTGCCTCCCCTGAGGGTGCTGGAGATTTTACCCTAAGGCCTGTAAGTCTCTGTCCTGGGATAGGTGACAAAGAGCTGAGAACAGCCCTCTGTAGTAACAGTAGCTTCAAGATGATATGGTTCACCCCCCCCCCTTTTTTTTTTTAATAAATAAAATTTTATTGGAACATAGCTATACCCATTTCTTTACCATTGTCTGTGGCTACTTCTGTGCTACATCCCCAGAGTTGATAGATTCAACAGACACCATAGGAACACTGAGCCTAAAATATTTACTTTCTGACTTTTCCAGAAAAGTCTGGGAACTCCTGTTCTAGGGTCTTGGCCATAGGACCCGCATGTCCTGGACTCGGTTCCACCTCAGAGGCCGAGGATGGCTGTATCTGAGTACTGTGTGGCGTTGCATCTAAAAGAGAACTCTGCCTTGGTGGCCTGAAAGCCTGCGCCATTGTGATGAAAAGAATCAGAAACAGCCCAAGCGTGGCAGAACTGGAACCACCGTTCTCTGATCAGGGAGAACATCTTGTTCTGGGCCAGGCTTGATAACACAGCCACCTAATGTTTGGAATAAAGGAAGTAGGGACCCTTTAATTCATGAAGTGGTTGATTAAGGGTAAATATAGCATGCTATAAATATTTGTGAGGCTTGGGAGACTTATGAATTTGGTTGAAGGACTTTTGGCTGTTCATTACATTTTGCAGCGGGAGCTCCTGCCATATTTCAATACTGCCTTTCTCATCATAACGTCCACTTGTCGGGAAGCACAACAGGGGAGAATCTCTGGGTCTCCCAGTTATTGATTTCTGCAAATGTGTTGTCCCTGGCTGAAGCCCGTGTCCTTCCTGCTTTGAGGCCAGAGGTTAAGGATGAGAAATGGCCTTTTTCTCTATCTCTAGGGTATTGACCTTGAACTTGGGCATTTCAGCATCTTCATTTTTTTTTTTTTTTTTTTAAGATGTTAGGTGGTTGGTTTAAAGCTGCTTCTCAGAGTGAGGGCAGTTCAAGTATATGGATATGACAAGTTCCTACAGGCAGAATAGCATTTGTTTCAGCTGGGATGTGGAGAGTGGCCCTGAAAAGAAAGGCAGATGTGTGGGTTTCTGTAAGTCACAGTGTACTCTGAGAGGGATCCAAGACAGAGGGAGGTGAACTTGTTGGGGAGACAGAGTGGCTATTTGAATCAATGAGTCACTGTAGAAAAGTTCATTTGCTTATTATTTTTTTTTTATGTGTGTGTGTGTGCTAATGAAATAATTTGCTGAGAGGAGGCAATTTAGTGAGAAGTCCTCTCTCCTGCCTCTTTTTTTTTAACCTTGAGCTGCACCAGAGATAGCTTTCATTAGCCACAAGAGCCACAGAGTTAATGGAATCTTTTATTTTTTTTTCATTATGCTGGTTCGCTTTCCCAGGACTAATCTCCAGGTGCCTTAAAAAACAGCCTCACAAAACAAAATGCAGAAGCCCAGAAACAATCAAGTTGGTATCCTGGCTGAATGCTAATATATATATTTGGTGACAAGCCCTACTTAGAAAGGATAGGTCTTGCTGATGCAAAGACTGAGCACCTTAACAGTTCTATACTATGGAGAATGTTCTAGAAACATAGCTTTGGGAGACTGCCAGAGGGCCAGAGAAGGCGATCTAAAAAGCTGAGGTAGGCTCTCAGGTTATTTACTTTGTTCATTAACTTCTAGTTAGGTTTGTGGTAGCAAAGTCTATAGAAAGGAAAAGGAATTAACATAGTCATTAGCATTCTGGTGCATGTTAGCCATGTTTTAAAATATTTGATTCCAAGCCCCCTCTTTCAAAGTAAAATGATGCTTTTCTCCAAGAACCTGGAGTCTAGGTTCTACTACTGTGCACCACTGCTGGGGAGGTGATCTCAAGATTTCCTGATAGTTACTAATCACCAGTTAAGTGAGAACCAAATAAAACAATGCTATTTGCAGCACCCTGGGGAGCCGCTCACCTCCGTTTTACATCTCAGTGCCCTACAGTGCTGCCATCCACTATAGGAGATCAATAGCCTCCAGGTACTTAAAAATGTCCTGACCAATGGGAATGCAGTGCTACATCAGGGGATCGATCGCAGAATGTCCAAAGGCCAGCAGACATGCTGAGGTAATAGGAAACCCAGTCAGTGATGTTTATTCCTCTCTAGTCCTTTCCTAGGGCTCATCCTCCCTTGTGAACTACAGCCGATACAATTAGACCATTTATGTGGCAAAAGCACCCACACCCTGGTCCCAGGCTGGTTACCTTGCCTCTAAATCACCTGGTAGAGCCACAGGTTATCAGGCTGCAGGTAGAAGAGATAGTGGCTCATTCAGTTGTGCTGGAAAAAGTACAAAAGGTAAAACTTTCAGGGTGACGTATCTGTGAATGCTGTGTATTATAAGTTGACACAAATCTCTGCTGGGGCTATTGCGGTAAGCTCTGAGTGCACCCCCCACCCCTGGCTGGGTCATCGTTCTGGAGAGATCCTCTAGTGTTAGGCCTTTGCTCTGAGCTCAGGGACCTCCCCTCACTTCTGGAATCAAACCCCTAGGCCTTCCCATGTGTGCCAGGCTCTGTGTGACCTGTCCCTGGCATGGGGAGCCCGTCTGCCAGCCCCTCCCCGGCTCTACTCTGCCACCCTGACTTTTTCTGCTTGTCCCCAGCATGCCTTGCCTGCTCCCACCTCTGACTTGGTGTCTGTTGCCCAGAACTCAGTGACTTCCTTCATTTGGTACAGTCTCACACCTCTTCCATTTCTTGCTCAGATTCACCTTACAGGTAGGTCTTTGCTGACCAGGTGAAGGTCAAGCTCCTCCAAGACTTTTAACACTGGACCCTGCTCTTTAATTTCTGTTTTCTTAAGCGCTTGTGGGACGGGAACATACTAACTTACATGTTTGTAATTTCTCTCCCTGCACTACAACGTCAGCTCCATCAGGGAGGAAGTGCTTCTTTCTTTGGTTTGTTGCTCTAGCTCCAGTATCTAGAAGAGTCCTTGGCAGTGAACACAGAAAGTATAGGGAACCTCATAACTTAGTGAAGTTAGCTATAGACCCGAAGTTCAAATCTGAGGTCTGGTACCTCTGCAAACCAGCTTGAGATAATGGAAGATCATTTAAATGAGCTAGCCTTACTTTATATATTGGTAAAACCATAGTAAAGAATATGCCGATGAAGTGGGACAACGGAGTGAGTGTTGGGAGTCCTTTTCCATATGACATCACAGGGCCCATGCATACAGAGGATGCTCAAGAACAATGGGCTCCATGCTTTGACTCCCTCGTCACAGAGACTGTGATAGGTCCACGGCATTGCGTCTGGGGTGTGACCTGTGACCTTGTGGAGATCTTTCAATAAATTGTGACATCAATAATTCAGAGACAGACTGTGTAATTTCACTGCTTCTCTCGAGGGCTGGAAAAATGAGCTGCTTCCTAGAGCCATAAAATTCTCTGCATATAAAATCTTCTACAGAAGTGGGTTTGGCAGGCAAGCTGTCTTCAGTGACCTGTGATGGTTTTTCAAAAAATCAAGCTTTACTTCAGTGAGTTCTTCATTAGCCATGGACGATCTAAAAACATCATTGTCACCAGCAGGTGCAGCCTCTTCTACCCTTGAAACTTGAATCAAATCTGCTGTGATCTACCATGCTTGCCAGCTTTGGCTCTCAACATTTCTTCCTGCTCGGAGAAGACAAGTAGCTAGCAGATGAGGAGGATTCGAAGGCCGGAGTAGCCCCCAGATTGATAAATCAGATCCAGGTTGATTGTGAATTGGTTATGTTGCTAGCTGAATATAAATACATGCAAAGCCCCCAAAATATTCCTGGATATACAGAATCATTTTGGCAGGACACATTTTTGATTACTCTTCTTTGCTCCTGCACCCCTCAAGGAACATGTATTAATTTCCTTTATATGCATGATATTGTGCCCAGCCCAGGGGATGCTCAATTCAATGACAGAACCCCTCAGGACTTTGCAGCTTACTTGGCAGAGATAGTCCTAATATTATTCACTGATAAGAATGGGGGGACAAATGACTTCCCACTTTTTCAGCTCCAGTGTGTTGGTGGGAGAGTTGAAGCAAGAGATTAATTCTGGCTGGGGGTGGGTCAGATATATTTCATGAAATATAGTTTAAGAGGTGGTCACAGGAGGATCTGAGAAATAGGAAGGATTAAGAGAAAAGGGTTCCCATTTTGTGAAATTTCCTTTTTTATTTTGTTCTTGCTTGGCAAATTGAAGAGGGAAATCATCTGCAGAGCAAACGAGAGAGTGCTCACCTGTTTCAGGATGCTGACTTTGGTGCTGTTGGTGGGAGCCAAAGCAGCAGAGGGAGGGGGTCACTGCCCAAAGTCATGTTGCTTCCACAGGAGAGATCCAGAAAGTCAAAGGTGGTGACTGGTGTGAGACCCCAACCTGTGTTTGTTCATCTGCAACGAACAAATATTTCTTTATTCTCCCTTTCTATTGCTTTTCCCCCTTCTTTGGAGGTGACGGGGCTAGTCAGAACAGTTAAACAAGTCATAGCTTTTTGGCAGGAAATGGTTTACCATCCTGCTAATCTTAGATATTTTTGCTAGAGATGGTATGATTTCAAACGAGACTTAGAAAATATCAGAGTCCCTGTTTGAAATTCAGCAAAGTTGATTCATCTCTGACCTCTCCTTTTGCTGGGCCTTAATCTGACCTCTCCAGATGAGTTAGCGCTAGGTTCCTGGAAGTAGCGCTCTCGTGCAACACCACAGGCTCTCTGCGCATGATGCTTTCGTGTGACCCGAGGATCACACAGGCGCAGAATAAGATCACAGACACAAGTCCTGAAAATATAAGTGAGGTAGGCAAGAATGGGATTATTTTAAGAATAATCTGGTAGTATTTCCTTGATTTGTGTTATTTGACAGATTCAACAAAGAATTGTGCGTTGTATGTCAGGTATCATCCTGAGCATCTTACAGATTTACAAATGCTCATTTCTTTAATTCCCATAGAAGTTTTCAGGGATGTAGGTTTTTTTTTTTTAATATCAGGAATTGAACCCAGGGGTGCTTAACCACTGAGCAATGCGCCCCCCCCCGCCCCCCGCCTTTTATTTTGAGACAGGCTCTTGCTAAGTTCCTTAGGGCCTTGTTAAGTTGCTGAGGCTGGCTTTGAACTTGCCATCCTCCTGCCTCAGCCTCCCAAGTTGCTGGGATTACAGGCATGTGCCACCATACTGAATTCCTTTGCTTGCTTGTACTTTTGCTTTGGATCCAGATAGCAACCTATAGATGTTTGCAGCTGCCTCTGGTTTAAGAAACATTCTTTGGCACAAACCTCAACACTGAGAATTCTGCCCATGTACACCTCCTCTACATCCAGAATGCTAGGTAAATTCCACCTTTATTTGAGCTCAGTGACCAAACACTAGCTATTTTCTTTTCCACATATTTTTTTTATTGGTACATTATAGTTGTAGATAATGGTGGGATTTGTTGTTGTGTCTTTGTCTCTACAAGGCACACAAGATAACAATATAATTTGGCCAACATCATTCCCCAGTATTTTGCTTAAACACCAGCTGTTTTCATAGCACAGATTTTGGCCAGTTCAGACCCAGATTGGAAATAATTTTGATTCAGGTTGCCTTTGAGACTGTGAAGAGTCAGAGCATGCGGAAGTCCCAGCCCACTGTGTCGTCTGTTTGGGATTATGTGTTCTTTGGAAAGTATGTCATGTGTCACAAAGTCACCCTGGGAGGACCAAGTGATTGATGTGACTCAATGTGGTCACAGCAGATCGGGTTGCATGGAGGCTTGGAGCCTATGTTGGAAGGACAGTTGAGATTCTAATCTTGTTTTTGATGGCTTTTTGGGTACGCTGGGCCCTTTCCGGTTAGTTTAATTAAATGCCAGGTGAAGTTAGCCAATCAGTGGTTTTCATTTCGAAAATGCATGTATTTTTTCCAGATCCCTGCTTGGCAGCCCGATCTGATTGCCCATACATCACGCTGGCTTCTTTGTGCATTAGTGTCTGGGACTAATTGCCCTGCCTGTCCCGGTCTGCCCTCCCCAACTTGGAGATTGCTGACTGGGTGGCCATTAGGCTCCTGCTGAGTGCTTTGGTTTCTTGCCAGTCTGGGAGGCTTGGGCTGCTGTGCTGGGGAAAGGTAATCAAGCAATAAAGCTAATGCTGGATGTGAGAAGGCAGATCCAAGTGGGTGTGGGAGAGGCAGAGAGAAAGGAGGTGGTGGGATAGTTACCATCTTGGGGTGACCCCACCGGTCCTGTGAGAACTCGTCCCACAGTAGAAGTTTGGATTTCACCTGTTCATCACGGGAGATTATTCTTGGGCATGCTTAAATCACTGGGTTTACCAGTCATCCACCTTTCACTTCCTGTCCCTTTTGATATTTCCTGACGAGTGTTTCCTCTCTCTCTCACCTCCCCTGCTTAAAGAAAAAAAAAAAAATTCCTCGAAGTCAAGGCCTTTTGTTCTGAGATGGTAGACTGAGCACGCTCTTATCTTTCTGAGAGTAGCAGTGTAGTGCAATGGTTAGAAGCACAGCTGTGGACAGATATCAGCTGCTGATTCACTGTGTGACCCTGGTAAGTGAGAGACCCCCTCTGTGCTTTGGTTTCCTCATCTTTCCAAAGTCTACATCATGGGGTTAGCCATGTGATCGTCATCATTATTATTTTTTCTACTTTCCCTGATGTTCTCCTTATTGTTTGCCCCTCTCCTATGGATGTATTCCTGATTCCTAGAATACTTGGTGAATGCTGAGTTATCTGCTGAGTGAATGCATGTGGGGAGTCCTCAGGGATGTGAAGATGCCAGTGGGTCAGGAGCAGAGGGATGAGAAGTTGGTAGAAGAGACCCAGGAAGCCAGCTGAGTACATCATGAAGACCTTAGGCTCATCTAAGGATTTTGGATTTCATCTTGAATGCAGTGGGAAGCCATTTAAGGAGTTTAATCAGGAGTACAGGGGGATCTCATTTACAATAAAGAAAATTTGTTGTGTTGATAGAGAGAAATAGATTAGAAGTGATGGAGAATGGATGTGGAAGATCAGTAGGAAAAGTTCCGGCGTTGACTACTGGATTTGAAAGTGTATCCACACTATGGAAAACAGTATGGAGGTTCCTCAAAAAAACTGAAGATAGAACTGTCGTATGATCCAGCTGTCACTCCAAAGGAAATGAAGTTAGCATACAAACGAGACACCTGCATACCCACATTTATTATACCACAATGCATAATTGCCAAGATATGGAATCAGCCTGAGTGCCCTTTGACAGATGATTGGACAAAGAAAACATGGCCTATACACACAATGGAGTGTTAAAGAAGAGTGAAATCCTGTCATTTGCAGAAAAATGAATGAATGGTGGACATTATGTTAAGCAAAATGAGCCAGACACAGAAAGACAAGTATCACGTATTTGCACTCATGTGAAAACCAAAGTGGGAAAAATGACCAGAATGTAGAAGAACTAATAGGGGAGTGAACGAGGCCTGGGGATCAGGGAGAGAAGGGAGGACAGAAGAGGGTAGAAGGGAGGCTAGATGTGATATATATCCTTATAAATGAGAAATGTATATTTCCAAGCCAGACAGAAAGAAACATACTGCATGTCCTTTCTCATGTGTGGAAACTAAAAAGAAGTTGACTTGAGGATAGTATAGTGATTACTAAAGAATGAAAAGGGTGTATGGGGGGGCAGGTGGATAAAAGCAGGTTGGATTTATCAGTGCACATGCCAAGCATGTGTGTGATATTACAAGAAACTGCACTAATATATATATAATCAATGCATGTTAGGTAAAAGTAATCTAAGTTATATAGAAAGAAATGAATGGTTCCTTACCATAATGAAGAATAGCTCTCTGAAACAAATAGCTGACATTGATGAAAACAATTCTTTGGAATGTTTTCATTTAAAACAAGAATAGCACAGTTGCCTGCTCACTTTCGTGTATATCAGAACATTCTGTACTATGCACTAAGGCAAGAAAAAGAAATCAGAAGCAATTAGAAAAAGTGATCCTCCCCAGTACCCGTAACATCCATAAAGTTAATTAAATAAAAATCTCTTAATATTAATGCAATCAGTGAAATGTCAGAAGTATAATATTTAAAAATCTATATTGGAACAATCAAGCAAAAATAATTGCTACTTAGAGTAGCTGACTGTGGTGACTTTGGCTTCTAAGTAATACCAGCCTGAGAAGCGAGAAAATGTGAGAGAGATCTTAGGGAACAGTGGGTTTGATAAGAGGAGAGACCAGGGGATAGGAAAGATGATAATGACAATTCTTCATGGTAGGCCTTGTAAAAGGCCAAGAGTTGGAGCTTTTACCAGAGGAAGGACTGCAGAACAAGAGAGCTTTTACCAGAACAAGGACTACAAGAACAAATACTAGTAAATGATTTTTTTTAAAAAAATTTCACTTTCTAAATTGTGCTCTATTTGTGTAATATGAATTGAATTGCATTCTGCTGTCATATATAACAAATTAGAATAAATGAAAAAAATTCACTTTTTCACCTTGTCAGTGATCATAAAAGCTGTTTTAAAATTGTACTAAAATATATTACTGCCTTCACCCCTTTTCCACACTGGAGATTGAACCCAGAGGTGCTTTAAATCTTTCCTTTTCTCTTTTTATGTTTTTCTTTTCTTTCTATCTCTGGAACTATTGTGAGATGTGGACACTTCCGTTTTATCAGATTTTTTTCCATTTTTAAAATCCAGCTCCAAAGCCTTCTGAGAGTGCCTTGGTTAATCTGCCCGCTCACCAGTTCATCTTCCCACCACATTCTGCTCTTCTACCAATCCATTCAGTGCCTTGATCAAAACTCTTCTTTTTCAAACCCATTATTTTCAGTCAGTAGTTCTAATTGCATTCTTTCCACAGTCTCAATAACCTGCATAAGTTCACTGGGCCATTTAAGATTTGCTTTAGGTTATTGTTCTTTGTTCTTCATTAGGTCTCTTTGTGGTATAAATGGCTCCACCCTGCTTTCCTCACCTGTGTGGCATCCTTGTCCTCTGACACCTGGATCTTTCTACCTTTGGCATGCACCTTTATACTACCTTTCTATGTTTAGCTGCCTTGCCCTGAGTTTTGTACCTGGGAGTGGAGTGACAGATGCACAAGCCCTCCCCTGTCCTCCTTAGGAGGTGAGGACACCTGGTGGAGGGAGGTGCCCTGAGGCCTGGAGTGCAGTCAGGGCCCCTTCACCCTCTGTCCTTCCTCCCTTCCTCCCAAGGTCTGGCCTCAGTCTTTCTTAACTCCACTTGCCTGAGGCCTGTGGTGAGGGGCTGAATGGGGAGGGGGCTTCCAGGAGCTGCTGGCCCTTCCAGAGTGTTCCAGCTGGTGACCCCCCAATGGTGCTTCTGCTTATCATCCTATGACAGTGACTTGGGTGGCCCAGTTAGAGGACCCTCCTTGAACAGGCCCCTCTCCTTGTCCTCTGGCCCAGACTGTCTCTGTGGCTGGGAGCCCAACCTCTTTTCCTCCCCAGGCCCTCTCTGCTCCCTTAGCTCCCTGTCCTGCGTGGCATCTCCCTGAGGTGTGCCTATTCTGTGCCTTGTCCAGGACCAGAAGCAGTGATGCAGATTCGTAGATTTGCAAAGAAACAGTGCCACCCTTTGCAGCAAATGCCAGTGGTTTCCATCTGGGTGCAGCCTTTGGCCTATAGATCTTTATGCTTAGAACCTGGAACATTTGATCCACTAAAGGATAAATCTTAATCTGTCTTTCGGGGAGTAATTATTGTTTTTCTTTGTAATCTGAAAAAATGGGGCTGTAACGCTGTATCCTCGGCAGGTATTTACTGTCATCTCGTGAGTTTCTAAAGGGCCTCCGTGTTTGACAGATTTATGGACCCTGATGAATGCTTCATTCATGCTGCAGTCGTACCATAATTAGAGTGTGAGTTTCTTAAAATTAATGTAACATTGTTCCTGATGATCATAAATAAGAAATGTGGAACATTCTAATCATCATTTCTGGTGCTGTGTGTGTTTAGGATACAGCAGCGATGCTGAGTTCTTCTCAGCAATTAATTCCTGAGTGCTTTGTAAGGGGCTGTTAACTTTCCTCTAGAGTGGTGATAGGATTCTGCCTCATCATGCTGCTTCTCCTGGGTACTGCATTATGGTTAAAGTATAGTTGTATAGTTTGGGCCTTTGTTTTGCTATTGGGGATTGAACTCAGGGGCACTTAACCACTGAGCAACATCCCCAGGCCTTTTGTCAATTTTATTTAGAGATAGGGTCTCACTGAGTTGCTTAAGTCCTTGCTAAGTTGCTGCAGCTGGCTTTGAACTCATGATCCTCCTGCCTCAGCCTCCTGAGCCTCTGGGATTACAGACGTGTTCCCCCACACCTGGCTAGTTTGGGGTCTATGTTGATTGAACACATTCATATAATTTTAGACAATATACCTGAAGGTTGCTTGAGTAGAAATTAAGACACGTACCAATATATGCTCAATATCTAACATACAGTAGGCTACTAAATATTTGTGGAAGTCATAAACATTAAAAAATGTCTTATCTGCACAAGAATGGGATCCTAATTAGAATAAGTTATACTCTATGCATGTATGTCATACACTCCACTGTCATGTATATCTAAAAAGAACAAATAATAAAATAAAAAGAAATGGCTGGGGTTGTGACTCAGTGGTAGATTACTTGCCTAGCATGTATGAGGCACTGGGTTCAACTCTCAGCACCACATATAAATAAATAAGATAAAGATACGTCAACAACAACAAAAAAAAAATGAAAAAAAGAAATAAATGAAATATTGTTATAAAAAAAACTGGATGAACTCCCCCAAAACAAATAAATTTGAGCAACATAAGGGTGTAAAATTCCCTAGTTTAAAGATGTTCACACCTGCATATGGTTTGGTATGACAGGAATTGTGTTTAGCTGTGAGTATTAGAACTGATTGAAGATAGTCAACCACTGGTTCTCACAGTTGGTTGCAGTTGCAGACACCTGGGGATCATTAAAAAGCTACTTGTGCCTGGTTTTCTCCCCTCAGGTTTCTGGCTTATTGGTCCCAGTGCATGCTGGGATTGAAGTTTGTAAAAAGTGTCCAGATGATTCTAATGTGCAGCCTTCGGTTTTCTGTCACATGAAAGAAGTTTAGAGATAAGCTTTACGGGACTGCCTTGGGGATTTCACAGATATCAGAGACCCAATCTCCTTTGAACTTTCTGCCTCACTGTCTGTAGAATGTGGCATGTCCTTCTGTATACGAGAGGACTCATGGGATTCCGGCCATCATATCCATCTTTCACAAAGCAGATGGAGGAGAGAGGGCGTTCTAATACATCACAGCTCCTCATTAGCAGGAACTTGGTTTACCCCATCTAGGGGAAAAGGGGGTTAGGATATGTATTCTGGCATAGTAGGTTATGCTCAACTAAAAACGAGCATTCTCTTAATATGAAAGAAAAGAGAAAACAGATCTTCTAGGGTAGCAGCCTGTCTCTGCCACACCTAGTTTCAGACCACAAGTTGCAGAGCTGAGTTTTGGATCCTGGTTTCAACTAAGGTTACTGCTACCTCTCATAAAAATGGAACGTGGCTATTTGGAAACAGCTGGTGGACTTGGGCAGTAAATGTTGGGAAATTAAAATATGTTCAGCCTTGTGCCTGAGTTCACTGCATCAGAACTGGTTTGCTAGACAGTAAAGTGGGGTTCATGAGGATCCATCATCTAGAAATAAACGCATCAGTGTATGTCACAAACGGGCACCTTTCTGTTCTCACTGACGTTTTACCAACGTTTTGTTGGTGTTTGACGTGACCAATCACTTCTTCCTTTCTTAGATGTTTTGTTTCTGGGCTTCTGGCTTTCTGCCTGCTTCTCTGCCTTGTTTCCTCTTCTCTTTGGCTGTTTATTGTTAGAGTTCCTCAGGTGTGGGGCCCAGGCCCTCTCCTTCCTGTTATCTCCCCCTGCCTGTGGCCTCAGTGTCAATCACCTTGCACCTGACCTTCAGATTTACACCTCCAGCTCAGACCTCTGGGTTCCAGATCTGCTCACTCCATGGCTAAGTAACATCTCTGGAAGTTTTAGGGATACCTCAAAGGCGGTCTTCCCAAACTGAATTCCTGGCCCATCATGTATTTATTTATTTAGCAGTGCTGGGGAACTGAACCCAGGGCCTCACGCATGTGAGACAGCACTGTACCACTGAGCTACCTCCCCAGCCCGCTCTCTCAAGTCCTACCATTGTAACTGCGAAGCTCTGTTATCCTCACCCTGGTCTAGATTACTGCCAGGGTTGCTGGAAGGTTTTTTTTTTTTAACCACTTTTTATTAAGGTATAATTTCCACACTATAAAATTCACTTAAGTATACAATCCAGTTATTTTTAGTGTGTTTATAGAGTTGTACGAAGACCACCATGGTTCAGTCTGACAACATTTCTAACACACACGCAAATCCCTCTAAGCAGTTGGCAGTTAATCCTACTCCACCCTTAGCCCCAGACAACCACTGATCCTTTTGTCTCTGTGTATCCCTTTTCTGGACATTTCATATAAATGGAATCAAATAATGTGTAGTCTTATGCATCTGGCTTCTTTCACTCAGCATAATATTTTTGAAGTTCATCCCTGTTGTAGCATGTGCTAGTATTTTGTTCTTTTTATTGCTAAATGGTATTCCATGGTGTGGAATCACAGATCACATATCTGGTCGCCAGTGGATGGACATTTGAATTATTTCCAGTTTCTGGCTACAATCAATAATACTGCTTTGCATACTATAGTGATGCAGCCACATCAATGTTTAGAGCAGCTCAATTCACAATAGCTGAACTGTGGAACCAACCCAGATGCTCATCAGTAGATGAAGGGATAAAGAAACTGTGGTATATATACACAATGGAATATTACTCAGCATTAAAAGGAAATAAAATTATGGCACTTGCAAGTAAATAGATGGAGTTGGAGAATATCATGCTAAGAGAAGCAAGCGAATCTCAAAAAACCAAAGGCCTAATGTTTTCTCTGATTAGTGGTTGCTGATCCACAATAGGGAAGAATGGGGGAACTTTGGATTGAACAAAGGGGAGAGAGGGAAGGGAAGGGGGCATGTGGGTAGGAAAGATGGTGGAATGAGATGGCTATCATTACCCTAGGTACTTGTATGATTGCACAAATGATGCGAGTCTACATCACATACAACCAGAGAAATGAGAAGTTGTGCTCCATTTGTATACAATGAATTGAAATGCATTCAGCTGTCTTGTATAACAGTCAGAACAAAAAAAATTAACTAGATCTAACATTCCCTAATAATAGTAGAAAAAAATCTATGCGATAAATCTTGTAGGGCACACTGACATGTCAAACAAACAAATAAAATATTAAGTTTCTGATCTTTCTGCTACAAAGATAAAAAAAGAATACTGCTTTGAACATTTGCATGTAAGCCTTTGGTGTGGACAGGTTGTGTTTTCTGTTTAGAAGATTCTCAGGAGCAGAATTGCTGTGTTTCGGGTTGGGTTTATCATTTCCCCAGCAGCTGTACATTGCCTGTTCCTACGAGCAATGCAGGAGGGTCCTAGTTTCCCCACTTCCCCATTTGCTGCTGTTAGTCTTTTTTATTATGGCAATTCTGTGGCTGGGGAATGGTATCTTATTGTGCTTTTAATTTGCATTTTCCTAAAGACTAATATGTTCCTATTTTCATGTGTTTATTAGGAACTCATGTATCTTCTTTGGTGAAAGGATCTTTTGCCTGTGTTTTGGTGGGATTGCTTGTCTTACTGTGAGAGTTCTCTGAATGTTCAGGTATGTGTGCCTGGCATTCAGTCAAAGATTGGTGGAGATTGTGCTCCAGTATCTTTGGCCAGCAAGGCTTCCTGGTTCTGCTGGTGTGTCTGGAACCTCAGGCTGCTTTCATGCCTGGCTTGGCCTTGTCTTTCTGGCAATCTCCTCTGTGTGTAGGCTGTCTTGGCCAAGGATGTGTGGGTGGCTTGGGCCTGCGCAGGTTTTGCTGCATTTCTGCTCAGCCAGTGCAGAACTTGGGTATGTGAAGTTTCCTCCCCTTTGGGAGCTCCCAGTTAGATCCCTGGCGAGTGAGTGGATTGCTCCAAACCAGGCTGCAGTCTCAGGCCAGTGAGGCTTCCAGTGGCAACATTGCCAACCACAGGAGCTCTTTCCCTGGGTGGCCTCTAAGTGCCTGTTCTTCCCACCTGCCTGCCCTGGTAGAACTACTAGTTAACATAGCCAGGTAGGGGATGGGAACAGCCCAGCCCTGGTGACTGCAGACCCTGCCCATTCTTACCAAAGTTCAAGAGTTTGCATGAATAAACTATTCTCATTTTATGGCTTTGGTCTGTTTTCGCTGTGTTGAACTGGTTGCTTTGGGCAGTTTTGTCTAGTTGTGTAGCTGATTTCCGGGGGAGAGGCTTGGTTAGCCTCCTTAGTCCATGGTGTTGAACTGCAGTGAACCACTGCTCTCCTGTGTCCACCGGGCTTCTCTCCTAGCCTCGGCCTGCACTGGAGCTCAGGGGTTCTCCTTTTCCAAACTGGGCCTAGCTCCCCCTCTTCTGCTTGATACCCTTCAGTGGAGTGCTCTTGACGAACTCCCTCCGTGCCTCGCTGGTCTGCCTGCTTTTACCTTCCTGGTGTCTCTAGCAGTGTCTGAAAGCATGCTCCTTCCTTTGTGCTACAGTCACACTGTCCCCTTACCCAGCCTCAGGGCCTCTCCACACAGTTTCCTTCACCTGGAAGTCTCTGCTCCTCTCTCCTTCTGTTCCATTACCTCATTCATCCGATCTCAGTTCGTCTCCTTGGAACTCCCTCCAAGTCCCATTCTACTAATTGACTTGACTCTACATGACACATTAACACAACTAGAATTTGGCTTTTATTTTAGTGAATATTGTGTGTCCCCCTTACCCCCACCCCATATATCCTTAGCACTTAATGTGATACCTGGCACATAGTAGGTACTCAGGGAATTATTTTTTTAAAAAATTAGTGAATTTTTACAAATAAAACTTAATTATGGGACTAGAGATACCTACTTCCAAGCAATTATTGAACTTATGTGGATTCTTTTCTCTTTCACCATAACATGAATAAACTTTCCAGAGTGCTTTACTATATTGCAGAACCTGTGTCCAACTGACCACACTTGCCAAATAATTTACCCGCCCCCCCCCAAAAAAAAGAGTAAAGACAGCCTCTCATATGGAGTCCTGTCTTGTTGGTCTTGTAGTAAATTAACTACACTGCTAATCTCATGCAACCTAAGCATCATCATCAGATCCAATTTACTGTCTGCATTTAGGAACATAATGGGTACATTTGGAAGTTCTTGTTTTATAAGCAGGCACACCTGTAGGCAACTGAGATTGGGGAATGAAGGGTCTTCAAAAGAGAATTAGCTAGCTTTTCACTTTTACAGACATGGAAATCAAGGCCCTGAGTGGATAAGTAACTTTCCCGAGGTCACAAAAATGAGCATTAGTGTGTCAACCTAAAAAAAAATAAAGAAGCAAGCAGAGATTCTCCAAAGAATACTGGCATCTGGAGAATACCCATGCCATAGTAAACTTTGGGGGTATTCAAGGAGGTTGAGGCAAGGGGAAGGTTTCACAGGCCAAAGTGAGGATTACGTCCGATGTTCTGAAACAGTAATCCTTGGCTGCAGTGATTAATAATAAGAGTGGTGTTAGTCCAAGGCTGAGCAGTTGCTGGGCAGATGTCCTTGTAGAGGTGCTTTTTGTAAGAGGCTGCAGTGGCCTCTGTGCCCGCTTGTGGTTCTGGCAGTCTTTTGTGGTAGCCACCATCAGGCGGTCACGGGCAGAACCCCTTCCTTTGTAACCTCTAGTCTTTATTCACTTTTATTTTTTTTTAGGGTTGACGTAAGGGACTCCATTTTGATTTTGACAACTTGTACGTTTCTTGCACAAGTGGTTTCCACAGTGCATGCCCATGAATAGCATCAGGATCACCTGGGACCTTACAGGGAACTCGAGTTCTCGTGCTGCACTCAGACCTCCTGAATCAGAAATGCTCATGGAGGGGCCCACGAGCACTTAACAACCCCCAAGTGATACTAATGCACCTAAGTTTAAAAACCTCTGCTCCAGGCCACAGCCTGCCTGCTGACCACCAAATGGCATCTCTTTCCTCGCTGCTGAGACACCCCTCGGAGAAAATAACAAGACACCTTGACTCCAGTGACCCAGAGCCCGACTCTGCTGGATGTGTGGGGGAAAAGCTGAGCCATGGGGCCTGTTCGTGATGCGCTAACTCTCCTGGCCTCCCCAGGACAGCTTCCCATCTTGCTCGACTTTAGGGGTGATAGCTGGGGGCACCCGCCCACCTTTATCCCAAGGCTTTAGCCAGTAGCAGGATCTGTTTCAGGGATGTGATTTTTTTTTTTTTTTTTTTTGAGCTTAAAGTAAAAGAGAGGCTTGAACTGGGACTCGGCCCATCTCGGAGATCCTCAAGTAAGTTCCTGTCCTTCTTGGTGGCAAGAACGATGATGTGATTTGTGAGCATGAAGACACAGCTTGATACTTTAGGATGTACTCTGGGTACCATGCTCTGCTCACCTATGGGCACCAGGAACCCAAGAGTTAATAGTTCAGAAGGTGACAAGGCACTATTAATCCTCGTAGGGGCCCAGTTCTTAGTTTCAGTATTAAATCTTCTAGTCTTTAAAAACCTAGTCTTTGAAACTCATCATGGGTTAAATCCAAGTGCAGTGCATCAAAGCTCATGTTGAAAGTTCTTTTGGGCCTCTGCGGGGGCCTTATCAGGGGTTTTCAAGCAGCAACCACTGGGGATGGCAGCTCTCAATCTATGGGTGCCTGGGGACCCTGTGGTCAGGTGGGAGACTGATTGCATAATGCCAGGTGATGATTCTATGGGGAGGGAACTCCGTGCTGGATTTTGTCACTTTAAATCTTTCTAAAAAAACAAACTAAAAAAAAACCTTCCAAACTGACTGAAGCAAGAAACCTATCTGAGGTGTGGTGACTTGGGAAAGCTGAGCTTTGGCTCTTTCATATGCAGACAGAATGAGGTCGACTAACAGGCTAACATTAATCTGTATTGTATGGGCTCAGGGGTGCTCAGGTGTTTGTTGAATGAGTAATTGAGAGTTGGCAGATCAGAAGCAACATGAGTGGTGAATAACAAGTTTTTATCTTGCCTCTGATTTTTGTATTTTGGAGGGCTTCTGAGCTTCTGAATCACTTGTAAAAGTTTGTGAAATTCCTATCCCCTCTTCCCCCCATCTCGACCACAAAGATTCTCTAGGCCTGGGTGGGGAGTCAGGAATTTATGGACCTTGTTTGCTTTATAATTTTAATTTTGAAACATTTTTAATATTTTGTTCTGTCATACTCTGCCCATGATTGGCTAAAAAATAGTCCTTAGTACTTTCTCCCAATGTTAATGTTAAACAACTTTAATAACACGATTATATATTATAGAACATAAACTATAATAATTCAATATAACTACAATGTGATGTGCTATGTTATTAACTGTTAATTTATATTAAATATTAAGTCTTTTTCACATACCAGGTACTTTTCAATGAATGATTATTTTATTTTCTATTTATATTTCTGTCGGTAAAGCAAATATCTTTGCTTTATTTTTGATCCTGAGTTGAGACTTTAGTCTCAACTGAATAGTTTAGAGTCCTAGACTATAAAGTCAGACTGCTGGGTTGCGACATAGGCCCAACTATAGCTCTTTCAGAGTTATCAACCTTTCTGTGCTTGAAGCCCTCTGTTAGGAAGGGGTTATAATCACACTTACTTTATAGGAATGCTGTGTAGCACACGTGAATTCTTTTTGTGGGCATCACAGTGCATGGCACATAGAAAACACTCAGTAAATAGTACCAAATGTTTTTGTTAATGGTTTTTGTATGTCTTTAAGATGTTTTAAGATGAGCATTAATGGTCATTCACCAGACAGGACATACTGTATCAAGGTTTTATGATCTATTTGAGATTGAACTTGTGAACTTGTCATACCACCTGCCTGAATGTTTAGGAATGGATTGTGTTCTTGTATAATTCTTAGTCTTTTTATATGACAGTGTGATTTTGACATACATGGTCTCATATGATACTTTTTTTTTTTTTTTTTGGATACTGGGGATTGAACTTGTGGGGACTAGACCACTAAGCTTCATCCCCAGCCCCATTTTCTATTTTTGAGATGGGGTTTCACTGAGTTGCTTAGCGTCTTGCTGTTGCTGAGGCTGGCTTTGAACTTGCAGTCCCCCTGCCTCAGCCTCCCTAGCTGCTGGGATTACAGGCATGTGCCACCGTGCCCAGCTTGTGTAATTCTTAAGTAACAGAGTAAATTCATCCCCTGCTTGGTGATGAGTTGTGGGGCCCTCTGGAGTGTTAGACCCTCTATCTCCTGGTATCTTGGGCATGCTAGTGACAGCGGAGACATGTGAGAAGGCCATCACATTTCTCCAGCCACTGCCAGAAATTTTGAGAGTCGGGAGGATTCCAGACTTGACAGCTTGGCTGGGATGTTTGCCTGCAGGTGCTGTACCCTGGAACTGTTGGAAGCTTTTGGCTGTAGGATCCAGCATCCTCTCCAGGAAGTTTGGTTATCATGAGGGAAATTCTGGAAGATTTATCCTTTTCTCTCAAGCTGGAAACTCGGGGTTTTGAGTGCAAACTCATCTTGAGTTGACAAGACCTGGGTGTGTGTGTGTGTGCATGAATCTCTTCTCCCTGGGTATAGGCACATTTTTGGGGTGGTGCAGTCTGCTTTTGTATGTTGTGATAATTGAGGCAGGATCAAGATCCCACTGAGGATGTGTAGACACTTCTTATTGAAGCTGGCTTCTACAAGGAGGTCACTTTTTGGAGAATTTTAATTTTCATATGAATATCAGAGTTTCATCAACCATCCACAGATAGTATTAATTTTGGAGGCTTAAGATACACATGGGAAAACAAATCCACAATTTGGGTCCTCTCTCTTCACTTAGTGTACTTCTTTGTTGATTTCTTCCCCCGTTTTATTTTCTGTGAACAGTGGATTAGAAGCTTTAGAAACTTGGTGCTTCTTGATCTGAGAAGTGATGCTGTATCTCTGGGCAGAGGGAATTGGCAAGCTACCGGTGTGTGCTCTGCTGGAAAGACCAACTCCCCCTAGCTCTGTGCCGGGGGGAATGCTGAAGGGGATGTGGACTGGGATCTGGAAGAGTTAGGCAGTAAATAGCCTCACCTAGACAGGGGTCATAAGCTGAAGAGCAAGGTCACAGTTGCCATTGGTCAGAGCAAGGTGGGGTGTGGACATCTGAGCACAGGCCCTGTTCATGCAGTCCAGATGTTTGGGGCAGTTGCTTCTGAGATGGGGTCCCTGGCTAAGGCAAAGCAGGTGCAGCAGGGGTCACCACATGCCACCAGGCTGTTGCCAACCAGGAACTTGATAGACATCCTCTTTCATGTGGGGGTCCTGGGCCTGGCCCATCCAGGGCTTAGTAGATTGGCCCTGGCATCTGGTGAGGTGAGGGCCTGGTCCTCATGAGGACTAGGAGTCTGGGGAACCCTCTTGGTAAGAACAGCAGTGTGGCCGAGAGGCAGTCTGATCAGACACCGAGGACAAGCCTACGACTTTACTACTTCTTCTCTTTACTCTTGTTTTAATTTTCACTTTTAAATTTAGATGGAATGATTTCACTTTGTGTGAAGACCAGCCTGTCAAACAGAATTCCTCTTCAAAGGAAGGTTTTTTTTTTTTTCCTCCCCCTGCTTGTTTTACTCTGTAATTTTCCTGTATTTTGGCTGTAACTTCTGCCTGTCAGCATTAATGAGCAGCTGGCCCGCCGCCACGCACATCCTTCTCCTTGACGTTTCTCTGGAGTGCGTTGGACCCTCTCTCCTGGTGTTTGGGGGATGGTGGTGGCAGTGCTAGAAATATCTGCTCGTAGATGAGTGCTAGGGAACCTGGGGTTTGGTGGGCAGCTGTTGGCCCTGGCCACCCCCCCCCCCACACACACACACTGCAAAGTAAAAGGGCCCAGTGTTCACTTCTGCAATGAAACTTGTCATGCAAATTCAAGGGGGAGGGGGGAATAGCAAGGCCACTGGTGTAGACAGATGACCCTTGAGAGATGCCAGACCGTAAAGCAACCAGGAGTAGGTGCTATGCTCTGTGGGAGTTGGTGAGCCAACGCATGTGCGAGTGAGTGTGAGTGGATGCATGAGTGTGCAAGAGCTAGTTTGTGTGTGCTAGCATGAGCATGTATAGGTACTTGTTTGTGGGTTCCAGTGAGAGGGCACATATTGTGAGTTTATGTGAGTGCGTGTGTGTACTTCCTTTTCTTTGCAAAGGAACAGAATTGGTTCAAGGATATTAGTTACTCAATAGCTTTTCTTGAGCCCTTCTCAGGAAGTGTCCTTCCCCGTCAAAGCTCCCAGCTTGGGATTGGGTAGGAGTGCCATCAAGAAACTGGCTTGATAAGGATTAAAGTGGCTTTCTGTATTAGTTTTGGGTTACTGTAACAAATACCTGAGGAAAAACAACTCAAAGGAGAAAAGATTTTATTTTGGGTCATACTTTCAGAAGTTTGTCTGTAGCCAGTTGATTCCCTTGCTCTCAGGCTATGGCAAGGTGGGATATCAAGGTGGGATATATTGTGGCAGAAGAAAGCCATTTGCCTCATGAAAGCCAGGAAGCAGAGAAGGAGAGCTAGGGGCTGGGGACCAAATATACCTCTTCCAGCTAGACCCCACCTCCTAACATTCCCTTTACCTTCCCATAGCATCACCAGCTGGGGATCAGGCCCTCAACATCTGAGCCTTTGGGGGACTTTGTAGAGCCAAACTGACACTTTATTCATGGGTTTGACTCCTCCCCTCTTTCTTATGCAGCATGTTATTTGACTTTTCATTTCACATAACAAACTCTGTACACAATTAAGGTCACCTACATAGGAGTCAAGTTGCACACTACAGTGCAAAGATGCTAAGTTAAAAAGCTAACAGAACCTGGAAGTTAGGTTTGCCTTGTTCTTCCCTCTAGAAGGGAAAGACTTTAAGATTGTTTCAGGATTTTATCTAGCAGTTTTACTTGGCTTAATGAAGCCTAATCCAGAAATATGGTTAACTTTCCTATTTAGAATGAAAGCTGTGATTTTTAGATATAGCTGCAGGCTCCAACTGGCAGGAAGCAGACAGAGCTGTGACCCGGTGGGGAGCCAAACTTAATTTGTTTCCTCCCAGGGGATGCAGACCAACAGGAATTGCTCTTTTGAATGCCGTCTAGGCAATTCTTACCTGTCTGCCTGGAGCTGACAGAACTTTCAAAGGCTGTGCTGAGAGAGCACTTTGTGTAGTGTGTTGTGGTTCTTAATCAGACAGGACCCCATGCTCTTTTCCAAATATAATGAAATTTTAAGTGTCCTTAGCAGTACATTATTGATGACCTTCCTTAGGATGCACGACTCAGATTTGTGCATTTGCATTTAAACTATTTTTAGGAAGTAGTGGAAATGGTCCCTCCCCACATCTGAGGCAGGAGGTTGGAATTAAGATGCCAGTTTGAAATGGGTAATATGAAAAATCATTAATATGTCCCCAAATCCTGCACAATGACATCCAATTGGTTATTCTGCCATCCTTTCTGAAAAAATAAAGCATTCAATTAATTTCTTCAAAGCAGCTTTTGAATGATATCCTTTGCAAATGTAGTTGCTTGTTTGTGCAGGATGTGCTTGGTTAGCTGCCAGGCTCCCATGGCGGGATTGGTAGGAGAAAGTAGAGAGATTGTCTTCTCTTCATTGCAATTAGTGGCACAATGCACAGAGAAATCGAGGTAGTCGAGAGCAAGTCGGTTCTGCCTGTTCCTTGAACACACATCCCCTTCTGTTCTACTTCCCCCAGCGTGAGAGCAGTACTCATTCATTGGAATGCTGTGTGTCTTCCCCCCCCCCCCCGCCCCCCGTGTGGGGGGAGACTGTGTGCCAAAGTTCCTGCGCCTTTAAGGACTGTCGGTGATGGTGTGACTTGTCTACATAGCCACACTCCTGGTGACATTAACTATAGGTCAACTTGAAAGCATCTCCTCCTAGAGAGGCATGTTAGCTGACCGTTGGCAGCTCAGAAGTTAACCTGGTTCATCTATCTTTGGAGTTGGTCTTCACCCTCATGTTGAAGAGTAGAAGCAAATTTCAAGTAGAAAGGCATGAACCTGGAACTGAGATTTTTATGAGCCAGCCCTGCATTGCCTCTGCTTGCATTCTGTTAGCTAAAGCTCAAACCCTGTTCTGGAACACTTCGTCTATGTCTACCGCAAGAAGAAAAAGGGATTTGGTGATGGTCGTTTTTTAGCCAGTGCTTCTCAAACTTTACCTGCATCAGAATGGCCTGGAAGCTTTGGAAAGCACAGCTTCCTGGGCTCCTCCCCCAGCATTTGTGATTGAACGGGGTTTTGGGTGTGGCCTCGGCTTCCATTTCTGACAAGCTCCAGGGTGATGAGGCTACTGTTGGGCTAGGGATCACTTTTTAATAGTCCCAGTTTATGATACATTTTTATGTCTTGATTTATACGTGTTGATCATGAGAACCAGAAGTGTCTTTATTATAGTGACATGAGAGATGGGAGGGAAGGAGAGAAGTGAAATAGTCTTGGCCAGGTCATCCAGAATATTAAAAATAATTACAATTGGAAGACTTCTTAAAGATGAGAAGTTTTGGAGGATTGAGGACTGGGTGCTCATGTGCTCAGGAGGTGGCTGCCCCTTGTTCCATGGGAGCAGGAGGGTGAGGAAGAGCCCCTGTGCCTGGCAGCAGAGGCATTTGGTGTTACTGGCTGTGTTGGAGCAGGAAGGTTAGGGGAATACAGTACACAAGTAGAGGCTGGAGAGGTACTTGGGAGATAAGGGAGCATCTGCAATTGCCGAAGTAGGCCAAGCCCTGAATTTGGATGCAGATGAACTGGGCTTGGATTTCAAGTTTCTTTGCATCTTTGGGCATCTGTACATTAGAGACAGTCTTCTAGGTCATGATCAAAATAAACAAGGCAGGAAGTTTGTAAACTTTCTTAGCCATGTTTCTAGGTTAAAAAGAAATCTCACCATAAATCTTATTTGTGAAGTAGTTAAGGCATACATTTGGATGGAGTTGTTTTGTACTAACTTGGTAGTCCTTTGAAAAACATTGGAGGAAAACTATTTTCTTAGCTACAGTTACTTACCAAGGGGATGTGTGCACTTGTGGACACTGCATGGCTGCTCAAACCTTGGAATTATATTGGACATAACTCCTTCTACATTAATTTTCTTTTCATGTTGAGGAGTCCAAGGCTTCATGCATATGAGGTGCAAGTTCTACCACTGAGTTACACCCCCAGCCCCCAATGTTTCTCTATTGCAGCGTCTGCCGAAACATCTTGCAAAGATGGGATGTGGTCAAAAGGAATACAGTGCAATCTGATATTGAAACTGAGAACTACCCAAGTTAGTAGTGTGGTAAAGGATCTGGCCTGTGTCACCAAGTGTTCTTCAAATGTGAAATACTTTTGTGGTGTCTCTGAGGTCACTGTATGGCCCAGGTATTCAGTACATGTGGAATTCAGGAAGTTGTTCATTTCTTTAACCAAAAGTAATGGAGTGTAGTGATGCCAGGTACTGTGCTGGGCACTGGGGTGGGGACACAGATGCTAGACATTGAATCATTTCGACACAAAGGTAGACTTCCACAACCAGAATTTCAGGGTGCTATGAAGAGGGATGTCTGATCTGCTCAAAGTTAGCATGGCAAGAAAAGGGAGGGAACATACTGTAGGAAGGGGAAGTACTTTCTGGGCAGGTGTTTCTCAGCCTGCCTGTGGTGAAGGGCCTCCTCCCGTAGGTATCGTGAATGCCTGCGACTAGTGACTAATAAGTAGCACCATGTGTTTGACATCTCCACTAGTCAGAGACGAGTTTAACTGATCATACCGAATGGGGGTGGGGGAGCCACATGCAGGAAAGTTTCAAAAAGCTGTTGTGCACTAGTGTCTGTGTGGACCAGCAAAATTTGTCGACTACACTTTGAGTAACTGCTTCCGACGGGCAGAACTGCATATGCAAAGGTCTTGGGGGAAGGAGGGAAGGGAAGCCCAGTGTGGTTGGAGCAGAAGGGGAGAGGAAGAAAAGCCAGGGGGCACTGTGCTTGGTCTCTAGGCTGCAGGAAGGATTTGAGTGCCAGTTGAAGGCATTTCCATCTTGGTGGAGAAGGGGAAGTTGTCTTACTACTTAGCAGGTGACGGCTTGAGAGAATAATCCTTCTTAAAAAAATGTTGGTACCAGAGATTGAACTTAAGGGCACTTAACCCCTGAGCCACATCACCAGCTGTTTTTTATTAGAGAGGAGGTCTTTCTGAGTTGCTCGGGGTCTTGCTAAGTTGCTGAGGCTGGCTTTGAACTTGTGATCATCCTGCCTCAGGTTCCCGAGCCACCGGGATCACAGTGTGTGTGCCATCACACCTGGTTTGAGAGAATAATCATCAAGTCAGATGTTGGGCTTCAAAGATTTGATGTATGACTTGGCAATTTTCAGTTCCCTGTCTCTTACTATGGATGTTCAGCCCTTCTTTGTTAAAAGATATATATGGGAGGGCCTGAAGTATGTCCAGGTGTTTGCAGAAGTCCCTCCAGTTCCCTGATGGATGATGCCAGGTACTCTGGTTCCTCCTGATACACTCACTGCTGGTTAGAAGTGGAGGCCCCGCTTGCTGCTGCTTCCCGGGTGTGAAAACACTGCTCTTGGGGCCTTCTGGATTCCAGCTGTTCCTGTGAAGTCACGTGGAGCATGTTGTGAGGCTGTGCTGCAATGCTGCTGCTAGTCTTTGCCATTCTGAGGTTTAATGTGGTATCCGTGGCAGCAGGTGAAGCTGTGGGAGTTGTACCATGTTTTGAATGGACCTGATCCACTGGGGCCCTTTTACAGGGTCCATTCTGACATGAGAATCCAGGGTTCTCTGCCATTTGACTTCTGTGGGGCCCTTTGAGGAACTTTCTGGTCTGCAACTTCATGGGTTTGGAGCATTGATGTCAACTTCAGGATTGTACTCCCCTTACCCCACCGCCCCACTGCGTGCTGTGTAGAATAGACTGGAAGAGAAAAATGATGCACCGTGGTTTCTTTGCAGGTACTTTGTGCTGGATTTTGAGGCTGGCGTCCTGCAGTATTTTGTAAATGAACAAAGCAAACACCAGAAGCCTCGGGGAGCCCTGTCTCTATCCGGAGCCATCGTGTCCCTGAGCGATGAGGCTCCCCACATGCTGGTCGTGTACTCTGCTAATGGAGAGATGTATAAACTGAGAGGTACGTGCTTCTAGTGACTTTTCAGGCTTTGTGGGTTACTTTATAGTTGTCATGGTGATGGCTCTATTTAATCACCTTTAATGATTTACTGGGTTTGGAGGACTCTGACAGTTACTGCCCTTCTTATCCCTGGGCTAGGGAGGTGGAGCTGACCTTAGGAATTGCTTGTTTTAATTAACTGAGGAATTGAGGACAGAGGAGAGTTGGTGTTTACAGAGGTGGCAGAGGCTTAGGATTGCTGAAGACTTGGTATTTGCTCAATGTCTATTTTTTTTTTTTTTGCCCCCATAGTACACATCTTCACTCTAGTGCCCTCTCTGGGTTGTGTTATGAGTACAAAACTTTTTTTTTTTTTTAATTTGTTGACTGGACCTTTATTTTTTCACTTATATGCAGTGCTGAGGATGAACCCAGTACCCCACGCATGCTAGGCAAGCGCTCTACCCCTGAGCCACAACCCTAGCCCCAAACCCAGCCTTTCAAGGGCTAGAGTATCATCCTCCCAAAGTTTCTCCTGAACTTTTTTGGTAAGGAGCCCTTTATTCAAGTTCTATTCAATCCATGGTAGCAGTGGAGCCTGCTGGTGTTAATTTAATTTCCCTCTGTGTGCTTTTTCGCCTGCTCTTCGCCTCCTGAAGACGGATGTTTGCTGGGCAACCTCAGGAACGACTGTCCAGGGAGTCCAGCTCTGCTTGGAGGCACATTCATCGCCGAAATGCCAGACTTGATTGCAGTAGTGTAATTTGATTGCCCGGCCTTTCTACCAGGATTCTGTTAGGGTTGCATTGCCATGATTCTCCTGTCTGGATTTCTGCTTTGTCTTTTTTATTAAAAGAAAACTAACACATGGGTGCGTGCACATGCACGCACTCGTGTGGGATTTATTAAGGCCCAAGGAAGGGTCGGATGTATCAGATACGGGGCAGCTGATAAGTCTGCCTTTTAAAGTAATATTTTTTCTTCACGAAAATATGAGCCAAGTACCAAGAAACAGCCTCTTATCTGTCCTTGACCATGACAGGTTGTCACCTCTGCAAAGCCAGCCTGGTCTCACTACCTCTTGGTCTAGTTTTCACTTTTCCACTTCTAGGCTTTACTACCCAAGAGATGAAATAAGCTAATGTTTCTTTATTATCTCTATATAAATCCTATTTCAGGATCTATAAAACAATCCAAAAGCCTATGAAATAAAAATGCCTGTAGTTGAAGAAAGCTTTTTTTTTTTTTTTTTTGGGGGGGGGGCGGGGCGTGCTAAGATTCATGCTCTTTGGAGATTCATGCAGCGTGCATTCCAGCTGGCTAGATTTATATGGTCCTTGGCTTCGCTTTGCCGTTTATTGCTTAATAAATTGTCAGAGCAGAAACAATATCAGGTGAAAAACTTAATGGCACTTCCCCCACCCCGCCTGTGGTTTATAGAATGACACAAATCCATACAAAAGAGAAATCCAAGTAACTCGACAATTGAGCCATCTCATTTTGCCATTGAGTTGCTAATATTCTGTGGATTATTAAACTCTACCTTTTTTTTAAAGGGCGATTTTAATAGCAAACGTAAAAGTTTTATTATCTGCATGGAATAGTCACAGAGCACTAAATTTTGTCTAAAACTTAACTACAAAAAGGGGCAGGATAAACTTCTGCATGTTTATGGCTTATCCTGGGCCCATCCCGGAAGGAGCTAGCTGTCCGTTTTTTCACTTCACATTTCTTCCACCTGCAGCAAAATGGGAGGACAGTGTTGTGAGCTTTTGAGAATATTTTCAATGGTAAGCCTCCGTCAGTACCTCCTATGTCTTTGGGAGTTAGTTTCACCTGGTCTCATTCTTTTTATCATGTGTGACATAGGCCTCCAGACTAAACGCATCACCATGACTTGTGGCCAAAGAATTTCCCATTTTTGTAATTCTGGATTACTTCACCTGAAAGTTTAACCTCAAGTCTGGTTTGGTAGACAAATGCTGCTCAGACCCATTTTTGTAAATGAGTGTAATTTCCAAGAATCTTTTTTTTGGCATGGTCAATAACTATGAAGTTAATAATTTGATCATAAACAATATTTATGCAGTTAATATTTGCTGTCAAATTGACTTAATTTTTATTAGAACTCACACCCATGACACTTAAGAATAATTATATATATTATTTGAGATGGGGGTATAGCTGGAAGGATATGCAGTTGAATTGCCCATTAATGTCTGAGAGAAATTTGAGGATCTCATCTGGTGTCTTGTTCTGTCCAATCATATGAATCCTTGAACACATGTTATAATAGTAATTTAACCTAGTGCCCATTTTGCAAATGATTCTGACTCCATAGTGCAACTTGGGATCACAAAAGGCCCTGAAGAATTATACTTTAATGCTCATCACATAGTCACTTACAAATAATCACACATCTCCTTCCCTGCTTCTTTTTAAAAGTAGAAGGGACTTAGGAGGAGGTTGAAAAATTGGCAAACCTATTCTTATAACAGATATTTCAGATTACATTTTCAGTATAATCCAAATGCGAATTTTCTGTGGTGATTTGGTGTGGCTTGGTTCTTGGTGTAAGTTCACCTTATTTGGCATCCAAGCAAGATATATTTTCTCAGGATCTTGTGAAAGTATGTGTCAGATATGTGGGTATTTTCAAGGATTATGGCAGAGGTCGTCTAATCGTGAAAATACAGGAAATCATTGCAAAAACACTGGAGAACACTGATTCGAAGTTGCTTTCCTCTGCTTTCTCCTTCTTCCCCCTCACTCGCCAGGCCCCCAGAGGGCTGGGGGATGCTCTTAAGTAGGTGTAGAAACAAGTTGGGTGATCTCTGCACACATTGCTTTATCTGTTTATCCATTTTAGCTGCTGATGCAAAAGAAAAGCAGTTCTGGGTGACTCAGCTTCGAGCTTGTGCCAAATACCACATGGAAACAAATTCAAAGGTAAGTAACCATGGGTTGGGAGGGGGGCTTCTGAGCCACTTGGGTGGCTACTTTCAGTCCTGTTTGTTTTCTTCAGGGGAGATATTTTTCATGTTACCTTTAAAGTTATCCACAATAAAAGAATTCATATTTGTCCTGCCATATCTAAATTTGAAAGTCAGGGTAAAAATAAATAGAATTTTCTTGTAGGTAGACTACAGAAGCATGCAGATGCTATGGGCACTGATTCTGGAAAGATACTTTTATCGCTCCTGTTGTCAATTTAGGCAGCTGTTAATTGGCCCATTGAGAAGCTCGAGTGGATGATTTCATTGTGGAGACAGTAGTCAGATTTACAGTTCATGAAGACTAGTTGTTGTTACTGAACCTTAAATAAAACCGAGACCTCAAATGGATTATGTTCTGTGCAAGGAGCTTCTTCATTCTGAGTGTATAAAATTGCTCTTGGGTAATTTGGCATCCAAGCAAGATATATTTTCTCAGGATCTTGTGAAAGTATGTGTCAGATGTGTGGGTATTTTCGTGGATTATTGCAGAGGATGTCTAATCACGAAATACAGGAAATCATTGCAAAACACTTATCCAGAGTAATAAATACTTGTTAAAATTAATACTTAGGACTACCCTTTTTATATAACTAGTCCAAATTTAGTGATTGTATCCAGTTACTGTCTTTTTCTGAATTTTATACATGCCCCAAGCAGTTTTCTTTTATATATCTTTCATAAGATGAGACAAAATAAAAAGGTCTTACCCAACCTATTGCCAAATATTATTAGAAGTAATTACTCTTGTCTCTGTGGTCATTCTAGTAAATTTAGCCATTTGTTAGTATGGATTGGTGTGTGTTTCTAATGCCTGCGTCTGCATCAAACTGAATGGAATCATACAATGCATACTGGTTTTGTTTTAGTTCTTTTTACTCCTATGTTGGAACTCTTTCCATGTTAGACCTACGGATCAGCTTCCATCTCATTAGGATAGCTGGAGTGTTCTCTGAGGAATACATATTAGTGCTGTAGTATTATGGACACTTAGGCTTGTTTCCTTTTGGTTATACCTAATGTTGTAACATCTTCATTACACATATATTTTTGTTCTTCTAGGTAGTGTATCTGCAGGATGAATTTCTATCAGCATAATCATAGGATCACACTTGAATTTTCATAGATATTGCTAAATTGTCTTCTAAAAAGTATACTCTCACCAATTCTGAAGTTTGTTTCCCCCTCATTAATCTTGGGGAATTAACTTTTTTGATATTCTCACAGATCAAAAGTAGATACCCCATTTTCACTTTCATTTCTAAAATTGTGCCTGGGGCTGAGTAGGTCTTCAAAGTTCATTGGGCATTCACCATTTTGGTGCTAGAGATTTGAACCTGGGGCCTCATGCATGCTAGATACGGGCCTTACAGCAGAGCTACACTCCCAGCCATGTGTTTTTTATGAGCTGCCAGTTTATATTCTTGTTTTTTATATTGTTCATTTTCTCCATTTGCAGAAGCTCTGTTTAGGAGGAACATTTGTTTTTGCTTGTCACCTGTATTTTCTTTTTTTTAATTTTTTTTTATTGGTTGCTCAAAACATTACAGTGATCTTGACATATCATATGTGTCACCTGTATTTTCTACTAGGTTGCTGGTATTTTCAGTAAGCTCTCTCTCTCTCTCTCTTTTTTTTTTTTTTTTTGGCAAGTTCAAGCATTTTAAAAAACTCTTTAACAGAGATTGAACCCAGTGGTGCTTAATCGGTGAGCCACAACCCAGCCCTTTTTTTTTTTTTTTTTTTTTAATTTTGAGATGGGGTCTAAGTTGCTTAGGGCCTCGGGCTAAGTTCCTGAGCTGGCCTTGAACTTGCAATCCTTCTGCCTCCATCACCCAAGCCATTGGGATTACAGGCGTATGCTACCACACCTGGCTAGAGCACTTAATTTTTACGGTCAAGTTTATGAATATTTTTGTTTGGGGCTTTTGGTTTTGCGTTATGGCTAGTAAGGACTTTTCCCAAAATTAGAAAATGTTCTTGAGAGTTTTCTTGGAGAATTTATAGTTTAATCATGTTTAAATCATTGATGCTTCTGAAATTTGCTTTGAGAGTAAGAAGTGAGGTGTAGGGGAACTAGCTTTAAGTGTGTTGCTATTTTAATGAATCACTGAAGAGATGGAAAAGTGACAGTATCCTAATGGTAGTGACAATGAAGAAAAGAATTTAAAGATTCTCTGGAGGAGAACGTGATTTCCTAATATATTCTGGTCAGTCTCAGGAGTTCTAATTGATTTAATAATAGAAACAAATAACAATTTGGATGTTTAGGCTTTTAGGATTCCTAACTTGAACTGGAGATAGTCAAAGCTGCTTCTGGGAAATTAGTAGTGAAAAATGAATTTGGTCTTAGTTTGACACCCAGCTAACTGTAGGATCACTGCTTAATTATCCTGGTAATTAGGAATACATACTAAGTCATCTTTTGTTTCTTCATTTTCTCTAGGCTGATCAGATTCTTCCCCAGTACAGTATAGACAATACTGTCCTAGTAATTTCTTCTAAAGACTTTTCATTTAAAACTGGGATGTTCTCTGGAACAAACACTAGGCATGTCGTTCCAGCTCATTTTGGTGAGCATTGTAGGATAGCCAGAACTCGGGATCTGAGAAAGACTGGTCCAGTGGTCTGAAACATACCTGTTACTCCCTGGTGAGGGTTTCCTCAATCCAGAAGTGAAATGAGAAAAAGGAGGCTTTGTTCCCAAAGCCACCTGTATTTCATACAAGACTACTTTTTCAGGAATTGGAAAATTAGAGGATTAAAAAATATTCAGTGCAAAAGATATAAAATATTGATCAGTCATTTTTAAATTTCAGATAGATACAATACTTGCACGATAAAATACACTCTCAAAATTTAGCATTTTTTAACACATGCATACAGTTATGTAACCACTATAATCCCAATTCCACCATTCCCAAAATGTCCTTCATTAACTAGTTATGGTCACTCCTCAATGCTCTAAACACTCAGCCATTACCACCACTGACTGACTTCTTGGCTGTAGTTTTGCTTTTTCTAGAATGCTCTAGAGGTAGAATTGCATGGCTTTTCAGACTACTTTCATGTACAAAAAAATGCTCTGAATTTCATTCATGCAATTGCATTTATCAGTAGTTGACTTTTTTTTTTTTTTTAAAACCGGTGCTACTATTTGTTTCCTGAAAAAATTAAAAGTAGATAACGCTAAATCAGTTCCTGGCCTTAAGAAATAAATGTTGGTACTTGGAATTTCAAGGTCTGGCTGTCTAGTCCAGCTCTCTGTGACGTGCACATGAAGGAGGCTGTGCAGAGCCTAGAACTTGGACCTTCTGTTTTCCTGCTCTTGCTCTGACCTCACAGATGCTGCTTAGGCTGCCATGTGCTTCTCTCCCTGGGTGGTGGGGTCCCATTAGGAGAACTTCTGCTTCTAAAGAGAAACTGCCAGTCTTTTTTTTCAATGTCAATGGGTTTATCCTGTGGCTTCTAGTGTTTGAGCTGCAGTTGCCAGGTTTTGAGACAAGTCTGCTAGGAGGAATAGAAAACTGACTTTCTCTGAAAACATGAACAAAACAAAACGTCCTGGCTTTTACAATTTTATTTTTTGGTGGGGCTAGGGGTCGAATCCAAGGCCTTGTGCATGCTAGGCAGGTGCTCTGCTGTTGAGCTAAGCCCACTCCCAAAATATTCTGTTTTTTTTTTTTTTTTTTAATGCAGTATAAAAATTAAAACAGCATGGAGCTTTGCATTGGCTAAGGAGAGTCTTGAGAGCCATGAGGGCATCCTTAGAATTTAATGTGTGGGTGACTCTGGAAGTATCCAGTGCAGGAGTTGGTGTCCTGTCACTTTCATCTAGCATCCTAATGGTAGTGACAGTGAAGTGGGTGGGGTTAGGAAACTTCCAGGACAGAGTGGGTAACTTGAACACTGAGGGTGGGACAGGAGCTGGCCTGTTGGCAGAAGTAAAGGGAGTGATTACATTGTATTTGGGAGCTGCATCTACGATGGTATTGCTCGCCACTGTGGTCCTGTGAGGTAGGTAGTGTTGCCTCCTTTTGCTGAGTTTGAAGATGAGGCCAGCTGAGCTTAAATGATGGGCTTGAAGTCACAATGTGGATAACACTAAGCAGGGGCCAGAGTGCAAGATACTTAATACTACCTCTCCCCCATCTCCCATCCTAGCTTGGCAGCTGGTTAGAAAGGTCCATATCTTCTCCCACCCATGACCCCATATGTTCTTATATCCTGGAGGCGAAAGATCTGTTAGGATGGCTCAGATGAATACCTAATCAGAGGGACCCTTTGCCAGTCTTAAGTTGATTCTGATTCCAAATTTTTCTTCAATGATACTACTCAAAAGTAACATTGGCTTTTTATGCTGTTTTTTGGGTGTCTGTGTTGATGTGTAAGCTCTTCACACAAGGTGTTTTCGGCAGGTTCTAATGAATTTTAAGCAGGGTCCTCTGATTATGCCTGTGTTCTGACTTATGCTGTTGATTTAGAAGAAATATCATGGGATTTGGAGTGAGAAGACCTCTTAATCCTCGCTCTGTCAGTTGTGTTATGTATTCTGACATTGTCTCCTTGTCTTTGAAAATGGTTGACAACAGCTCTCTTCTGTCTCATAGGTTGTAGGCTCACACGAGGGAGTGCAGGCAAAAGCTGTCGCTGATCTGGAGTGTTCCGAGGCGCTGGGGACTTGGGGACACACACGGATTTTTTTTTTCAGCAAGGCTACTTCTTGGAAGTTCAGGTTCTCGGCTGCCCTTGTGCAATGACAGACTCTTCCAGGAATGCAAGTTTGCTCACTGATCCATTTGTGGTTATGTGCCTGTTTTCAGAGAGGCCCCATCACTCTCAAGTGGTCTCATCCTAGAACTTGGGGTCATTCAAAATTAACCAAAGTCGATATTTGGGGGGTGGGGAGGAAAGCTAGATAAATGTATGAATACAGAGCTATTTTCAACTTGCTTTCTGACCTGTGAAGGTGTGGCAAAGGGAACAAAAGTCACACAACCATAGAACTTCAGAAGAACATTCAGATTTTTGAGGATTTTCATTTCATTGTCTTTAATCCTAATCAACCAGTGGGATTTTTTAAATTTACTGTGTCTTCAATATTTTTTGAAGTTTCAGTATTTCATATATATATATATATATGAAAATCAATCAATCTTTTTTCCTTCCACATATGGAAGTGTGTGAGTTGTCTGAAGTATCCCTTTTCAGTCTGCCCCAATGGGCTCGAGTGCCTCCTCTTAGACTGGAGATTTCCAGCCAGGTTGGCCATGGTGAGATGGGGTGGGATGCTTCCCAGTCTTGGTGGGCTCAGGGCTTGCTAACTTTTTTGGCTCAGTGGGCTGCTTTCTGATTGGCACTCCTGGTCGCTGTCCCTACTGGAAGCACTCTGTCACTTACCACTTATGGCTTGTGAAGGACTTCTTTTTCCCATAATGGAAGCTGCATTATTTTTTAAAATTATCAAGATGCACAGTATAAAACATTTAGAAGATAGATGCCTATTTTAACATTTGGCTGTACATCCTTCCAGATGCTTCTCCATGAGTAAATATGAAGAAGACATGTGATCCACTTGAGGTCCATCCTTCTAGTCTTTTCTCTGTATATTCACAAAAGCCAACTTATTTCATGAGCATCCTACATCTCCATGATGGACTGAAAGATTAGGCTTAGGCTGCAGGCCTGTGCTGTTTGGATTGTTTTTTTTTTTTTTTTTTTGGTATTTGACTAGAGACCTGTTTCTTAGATTCTGGGATCTCCATTGTGGGTTTTATTTTCTTTTGTGCTGGGGTTGTAAGGCAAGGCCTTGACATGCTAGGTAAGTGCTCTGTCACTGAGCTAACCCCAACCCTCCATTGAGTTTTATCTTCCAGTTACCTACTTGTTTTTTTTTTTTTTTTTTTTTTTTTTGAGAGAATCTTTTTTTGTAGATGGACACAACACAATGCCTTTATTTTTATATGGTGCTAAGAATTGAACCCCGGTCCTGCCCATGCTAGGCGAGTGCTCTACTGCTGAGCCAAATCCCAGCCCAGCTACTTGTTCTTTTTGGTCACTTTTCAACCATTATTTCTTGACATTATCTTGGTTGGATTCAGATGGGAAGCTGTGGACATCAAAGGGAAGTATTTATTGCTATTTTACCCATCTAACAACATGAAAAGTATAGCACTTTGTCCTCAATTTGTGGATACATTTTAGTTTCCGATACTCATGGTATTTGAAATTCTTTCTGGGTTCCCAGGGCCCTGGGTCTGGATCCATTCTGGCTTTTACTACATTGAGCTCTAATGAGCTTCCTGTCTGTCTCCCACATTTGACCTTATGCTCAATGAGGGCAAGCGTGATGGCTACACCTAGGATGACAGTAGGTCCCTGGGAATTTGCATCTATATAGAGTTTGAAGGCACTGTGGTTAGATCAGATGGGCCTATGGTTAGGGCTGATGGTCCTTGCTAGGCAATTCTAAATTTAAATGCAAATTTTAGAATAAAGTTTTATGCTAATTTGATCGGAGGAATATGATTGTCTAATACAGGATTTTAAATTCATTATAAGTCTTAGGAGGTCTTGAACGAACTGTGAAAGCTGCTGAGTTGCGGGGAATGTATGTATAAATATTCATGCCGGAAGCTGCTCAAATCACAAGCCTTTTCCTTTTTTCTAACCCCTAGAATGACAGTTGCATATTAATTCATGTGAGGCTTTGCAGTCTGAGTTCTGTCTTATGCGGTGACCAGGATTTTTACAGGCCCTGGAGTTGGTGGAGCAGCTCTTCTCTTCCCTGTTCGTACAGCCTCCCAGTGACAGCTGACAGCATTGATAAAGTCCCTAAGAAACCTCCCTGATTTTACCAGGGTGTCTGACCTGTATCCTCGTGACACAAGGGTTTCATCAGGGCACCGTAAGACATGGGACAGGAAGAGCAGAGGCTGGAGAGGGATGGGCTGGGCTGGTGACTGGCTGGCTCAGGAGAGCATGCTTTCTGGATGCCTTTTGTCCCAAGGGCTGTATGTTCTGTCACCCAGCCTTTGATACCACTTGCTGGCACAGGAGTGCACAGGAGTGAATGAATTGAGAGGCCCAACTGAAGACACAGCTGAGATGCCAGGGGCAGGCACTGCTGTTTGGGGACACTGAGAGGCTACCTGGGAGGTCTAAGCATTGTGCCCTGCCTCTGGGGAATTGAAAGGGTTAACTCTTGAGGTGAGGGGGTAAAGGTAGGGGTGGGGAATTTTGTCTGACCTTCGGATCTGTAGTAGAATGTGAAGCATGAAGAAATTGGAGCTACTGCTTTGGTGTTCTCTCAAGTGACCTCAGTTTCTGACGGTGAAAGACTGGAGCCTTCCTGAGTCTCTGCTGCCCTGGGGTATGAGCCAGATGGCTTTGGTTAGGATGCAGTGCAACAGGAGATGTGTGCTTGCACCAGTGACATCTGTGGGCTCTGAAGCCCAACGGTCACCTGGGACTTCAGGTGTCATCCACTCCCACGTACTGGCCCCCGCCTCATGGTGCTTACTTGAGCAAAAACATAGTCAAATGTTTGCTAATGAAGATGTTCAGGTTGATTCTACTTGGCTTGATTTTTATTCATCTGGAGGGAACACTGCTGGTAACTCCTTGATTGAATTTTCAGAATGTTACAGGTAATCCGACAAATGACATTGAATTTCTCTCTCTCAATTAAGCAAATTTGAGGCCTCTCAGAACAATTTGGAAAATTCAAGAAATAATGGAAGGAATGTCTTAGTGCACTTAGCCTTCTGTGACAAACACACCATAGAAACCACAGATGGATTTCTGCCAGCTCTGGAGCTGGAAGAGCCTAGGTCAAGGCACCAGGAGATGTGGTTCCCATTGGGAGCCTGTTTCCTCCTGGATGGTGCCATCTTGCTCCATCTTCCTGTGGTAGAGGAGGCAGGGGAGCTTTCTGAGCAGCTTCTATGTCGGCTCTAATCTCATTCGTGAGTATTCTACCCTCATGACCTAATCTCCTTCCAAAGACCCTAGCTCCTAATGCTGTCACTCTGGGGGTAGGGATCCAACATAGGAATTTGGGAGGAGGGACTTGGACCTTCTTCACAGTGAGGTAGGGATTCCAAACTCCCTTTGTTCCACTTATCTACTTGAAAAAAAAAAAAATAGATTCTAAATCTGTGCTGTCTGTGTCATGGCAAGTAAGGCAACTTAAACTTAAGAATTCAGTTCTTCAGTAGCGTTTAGCCACATTCGGCTGATGGCTTTGTATTGAACAGCAAGGTATGAACTGTTTCCATCATCAGAAGTTCTGTTGCACAGAGCCGGTTAAAGCTTTCATAGCTACTTAATGATTTCTAAAAAAAGGAATTTATCGGTGTCTAGTTCATCATCTTCTTGAGGGGTGCACCCTTACTCCCATGTCCCTTCTTCCCTATCTGCATAGTGGGAGTTCAGTCTTACCTAGGGCCATGGCCTTAATCTCTTTTCTTTTAAATATTTATTTTTTTTAGTTGTAGTTGGACAAAATATCTTATTCATCTTTATGTGGTGCTGAGGATTGAACCCAGGGCCTCGAATGTGCGAGGCGAGGGCTCTACTGCTGAGCCACAACCCCAGCCCAAAAATCTTTTTTTTTTTAAACAATGATCACAATACTATTTAGATTTTATTTTATTTTATTTAATATTTATTTATTTTTTGTTTTTTGGCGGACACAACGTCTTTGTTTGTATGTGGTGCTGAGGATTGAACCCGGGCCGCATGCATGCCAGGTGAGTGCGCTACCGCTTGAGCCACATCCCCAGCCCCAAAAATCTTGATAAAGCTTTCACTTCTCCAGTTGCTTTGTGTACGCAGGACACGTCTTGCTTGTCTGAGGTAGAAACTTGATGGTCTCCTGTGATTGGGGTCTGCTAAATGGTCACCCTTGGAGCTGTCCATGGCGAAAACATCTCCCATGCTGCTTTGTGAAGGATAGAAGAGGGGGAAAGATTGCTTCCTGGCCCTGATGACCACTTGACATCTAAGATGAAGACCAGAACTTGATCTTGGCACTGGATGCCTGTTGGTTTAGGATCTGTTTCTTTCCCTCCATGACTTGAGCGTTCTAGATGAGCAGCCCTGACCACACGTGTGCTGTCACAAATCCTTGTCTTTGTCCATGCTGTGTCCTCTACTTTGTAGTTATTGAGGCACATTGTTGGGATGCCTTCCTGGTCAGAGTGGACCTGCTGTGTTCCTGCTCTGTCCTGTATTCACCAGTATCACAGTGCTGCTTCCCCAGGTGCATGCTTGCCCTCTAGGGTGACCCGCCTTTGGAGACCTGGAACAGCAGGGAAATCTTGCCCAGCGTTATGACACATGGGTGGCTATAAACCATTTGATCTGTTAACTTGGTGAATGCCCACCCTGCCCCCAATCCCTGTTGTTAGTGACATTATTGGTATCGATAATCATGACAATGTTTGTAGTGGTGTTGGATTTGGGTTCCCCCCCAAACTAGATCAAGTTGTCAATTTCATAAATATTAGCTTTTTGTGTAATTATCATGTATGCCAATTCCATGTATGTACAAAGAGCTGTTAGCTTCCAATAACTGAAAATTGGCCAGAAATGTTAAAGCATCTTTAAAATATTAATCTTAAGGAATGCATTTTGAGGAAAAGTAAATAATAAATGGTATCTATCATATTGTGTGGCAGGTACTATGGAAAGTTCTGGATCACCATAGGTTTCTTACAACAACCTTGAGGCAGGTTTGCATTACAGAAAGTAGCAAGTGGGTCTCCTTTTTTTTTTCCCTTCCCAAAGTGAGATCTGATTCACGTACCATATGATTTACCATTTTGAAGTGTATAACTTAGTGTTAAAAGTACATTTTCCTAGGTTATGCAACCACTGCTACTCTCACATCAGAACGTTATCACCCCCAAATGGGACCACTTGTTTCCATTAGTGGTGACTCCCCATTTCCTTCTTCCCAGTCCCTGGCAACCACTAACCATTGTCTCTATGGATTTGTCTATTTTGGATATTTTATATAAATGGGATCATATAATGGGGCTCTTTGTGTCTGGTTTCTTTCACTTCACATTGAGAAAAGGTTCGCTGATTCATTTTGGAACATGAATTGGTATTTCACTTTTTATGACTGAATAGTATTCCATTGTGGGTCTGTGGTACGTTTGAATCCATCAGTTGATGGATATTTACTTTCACATTTTGACTGATGTAAATAATGTAGCTAAGAACCTCTATGCACGAGGTTTTGTGTATGTTTTTAATTCTTGTGGGTGTATATCTAAGATTAGAATTGTTGGACCATATGGTAATTCTATATCTAGCATTTTAAGAACAACCAGACTGTTTTCCAAAGTAGACATAAGAATGATATCAGCAATGTATGAAGGTTCCAATTTTTTCATATCCTTGCCAACACTTGTTATAGCAGCATGCTAGTGGGTGTGATCTCCTTATGACTTTGATTTGCGTTTCCCTAATGAATAAGAATAGTAATGTTGAGCATCTTTTTATATTATCATCCATTCATATCATCTTTGGAGAAATATTTATAAAAATCCTTGTTAATTTATTTTCATTGAGTCACACATATACACACACGTACACATATACACTCAAATATATACACATAGGTTATTTTTTTCAGTACTGGGTATTGGACCCAGAGTCACTCTACCACTAGGCTACATTCTTGGCCCTTGGCCATTTTAAAAAACTCTTATTTTGAGATTGGCCTTTGCTAAATTTCCTAGGCTGGGCTACAACTTGGGATCCTTCTGGCTCAGCCTCCTAAGTAGCTGGAATGGTAGGCACAATGGTGCCTAGCTGCTTGAGTTCTTATTCTAGATACTAGACCTTTATCAGATATATAATTTGCAAGTATTTCCTCCAATTCTTGTAGATTGTCTTGATATATATATATATATATATATATATATATATATATATATATATATATATTTTGACGTAGCAAAAATCTCTAGGGCTGGGGATATAGCTCGGTAGGTAGAGTGCTTGCCTCCCATTCACAAGGCCCTGGGTTCAATCCCTAGCACCACCAAAATTTTTTTCTAGAGGTTTTCCAGTGTGGTGGACAAGATAGGGAAATGAGTCGAAGGACCTGGTTTCTGGACGTGTCTAGCCCACTAATGAGCTGCCAACTAGCCTTGTAATCACAGTAAGAGAATAATCTCTTAGCTGGTTTCTGCCTCTATAAATTGAGCAAAACAATGGCATCAACCTTACTGAAAAATTAGGATTTAATGCCAGTAAGCATGTCACAAATACCAGTTTTTTGTACCATAGACTCGCCTGGCTCTGACTGAACATCTCAACATGTAACTCAGTTGTTGAGCTAGGTCCCTTCTGGAGATGGATGGCTGAGAAGTAGTAGCTAAAAATTGACCCTAAAACCTGATTATAAAACCTTTTGTGGAGTCTCATTATAGACTGCTTGGATTTTTATTCATGTGTTAGAAAGTTCCAGAATAATCAACTTAACCAGTTGGACCTTGCTCAGGTCGTCGCGTGTCTAAGTGGCTCTAGGAGGGCAAGGGCTGCGGGATGGCACTCAAGCAAGTTACTCTCTCTAAATCTAAAATGGGACAGTAATTGTAGGTGGGAAGGTTGAGTAGTGGTGAAGAGTGCACAAGAATCATGTCCCTTGTGCTCAGTACAGAGCAAGGCACCGAGTTAGTGTCCACAATGGGTGCTGGGCTGATGGGGATGTGGGCAGGAGAGAACCTTGTTAGGTTGGGCTTCTTGGGGCATTTGTGTTGTGGACTAGTCAGCACCGGGCTATATATGTGAAGGACTGGGTTGTAGCTCAGTGGTGCAGCAATTGCCTCACATGTTCAAGGCACTGGGTTTGATCCTCAGCACCACATTAAAAAAAAAAATGCATTGTGTCCATCTACAACCAAAAATGTACATAGGGGCTGGGGATACGGCTCAGTTGGAAGAGTGTTTGCCTCACATGTACAAGACCCTGGGTTCATAAAACTTGTGGTTTGCTAAGTGCTGTGCTCTCAGGCCACTGTCAGTTGGCCTTTTATCTGCAGGGAGACACTCTCAGGGGATAGCCGCTGATTAACCTGCTTCTCATGATGTCCTTCACTTGAAAGTCTTAAAACCAAATGTCCTTGAAGATATAATTCCAAATTCTTCGCCAATTCCGATTAGGCTTCTATTCTTGTCACTCCGAATTGATTTTACTTGATATAGTTTGAAGTGTTTAAAGTTTAATGCTCTTTGAGGGAAGTGTTGCTTTTCTCCCTTTTATTTGAACCAAATAGTGATTAATGATGAATGTCAAGTGGCCTTTTCCCTGATGGAACCCTTTGGTGGGTGGTTAGTTGATTAGCAGAGTCGGTGCCCCTCCTGGTCCGGAAAGCAGAGCTTTCCATCTCCAGACTGCAGGGATTGGGAATGCCCCTGGAGGATGAAGGAGGTTGGTTAATGGTACTTGGGTGAAATCCCCTGTGTATCATAAAGTCACTAGGTACATCTCACTGAATTATGTATTCTCCTGACTTAATAGTTTAGAATTTTTTTCCCCCGGGTTGTTGGATAAAAAGCAAGATGGGATGCTTTGGTTGTGGCTCAGTGGTAGAGTGCTTGCCTCGCATGTGTTAGGCACTCAGTTCGATTCTCGGTCCTGTGTATAAACAACTTAAAACTATTAACAACTTAAAAAACAAAAAACTAGATGCGCCTTGTCCCCCATTGAGACGCTGAGATATAAAGTATCCCAAGCTGAGATGCTGAAGAGTCATGGAGCGATATGTTTTCCTAAGTAGCAAGTCTTTGGGGACTAGATGAGTTTACCCTTGATTAAACTCCTAGTCAGGGTGGATGAGCTCATCTGGGGATTTACTCTTCCCTTGGCTCTATCTGCTTGTTTCTGCGACTGAGAGATTTTACTTTCATGTTAGGATCAGTGCCATTTTTTTTCTAGAACTTTTCATAGATAATTACCTCTTGAGTACTTAAAACTAAGTATAAAACATTGCCTTCCTAAACATACCATCAAATTAAGTAAATAAAACACAATATAAGAGTAGCTTTTATTAAAACAATAAAGTTTGGGGACTTTTTTATTATCTTAATAAAGTGTAACAATTTTGCGTACCTTCTTGAGCATAATTTTAAAATTTGGCTGCCTGCCTTGCCTGAAAGGATTAGTGCTTCTGAGGAAGATTATCTTGGTCAAGGAAACCTTTAAAATTTTCTTTAAAAAAAAAAAAAAAAAAAAAAAGTGCCGTTTGACAATTGAAGTAGTTTATTTCACCATCTAAAGTAAGGCTTTGTTCTGGGATAAGCAGATGAATTGCTATTTTCTATTTAGAACACTGATGGATGGTTTTATATAGATCCCTGAAGTGCCTATTGAAGTGGGGTATATAGTCCTTAGTCTGAGGACCTCTTCTACGCTGGACCTCACTGTGGGTGTAGAGTGGGATTGTCTGGTTCCCGTTTTGCTGACTCTGGAAGAGAGGCTTAGAAGGTTGACTAGGTGCATGTGTACCGTGATGTTCTAGAACTTGAGAATATGGTGATGGACCATGGAGACTGGCCCTGTGGAGCTTACACAGTTGTGGGGAAGACGGACAAATATGTGCTGTATTGCGGGGGGCGGTGGCAGGTTCCCATAAAGTGGGGTCAGAGACCAGAGGGCAATAGCAGATATTTTAAGGTATTCTTGCTTAAAAATATATCCCATGACAATCATGTTCTTCAAAATTGTCTGGTATCTGTGTAACATGCACAAGACTGAGTTTAATCCATAGGTTTTGGGGGTGGGGAAAGTAAATAATAAAAACTTTGCAAATTAAATGAGGGCAAAGAGGCATTGCAATAATCTGTCCCTCTAATTTTGCATTAACAAAAATTAGAATATGGACAGTAGATTAAAGAGGGTTAATAAATATCCTTGACAGGTTAAAGAATATCCTTGACTGCTTAATAATCCCATCATTAGGTTAAAGAATATCCTTGTTTTTAGAAAGGTATAGTGAAGTGTGAGGTTTAAGATAAAAGGCCATGATGTATGTAACCCTCAAATGGTCAAGGGAAATGTTTTATTTATATAGTTGTATGCATATGTGTCTAGAGGAGGAGAGAGGGAGCAAACGGGGTAAAGTGTTAATGAAATTGAGCAAGGGAGTGTTGTTTTTTTTTTTTTTTCAACTTTAAGTTTAAAGTTGTTTCCCTGTTTAAAAAAAAAAAAACTTTTAAAAATCATGTGTAATCCAACACTTATTTAAAAAACAAAAAACTTATTAAAAATGCTTATATTCCTTGGGCGAATTTCCTATTAGTCATTTACATATTGATGTGAACTTTGGGAGGTAATTATTGATTTTTGCTATTTAGCTGAAACCATCAAGCACCTGAGTGGTCTCCCTGCCCCCGACTCCTTCCTGAGAGTTTTAAAGACAACTTGGGAGGAGGCATGGGAAGGTCTTGGCAGTCGGGCTACAAAATGGAAATGGAGGTAGAAGGTTGGGTCTTGGAGAGGGAATGCATGATGTGTCATGGAAGATGAGAGATTAGAAGGGAAGGTTGTCCTGTACAGGTGAGCGTTCTGTAGCCTATGCCATCTTAGCATGTACTACTCATTTTTTAAACATTGAGACATAATTTACATGTGAAGGAAGGTTGTGGGTGACCTAACCATGAATAGCTATCCAATACTAGTCACTGTTCAGCACTTTAATAGAGATTATTTAGCTAAATCCTTATAATATTTTTTTAAGTTGTAGATGGACACGATACCTTAATTTTATTATGTGGTGCTGAGGATTGAACCCAGGGCCTCACATATGCTAGGCAAGTGCTGTATCATTGGGCTACAACCCCAGCCCAAATCCTTAACAATATTCTAATGAGGTAGGTATTATTTTCTTAATAGACAATGAGAGTCGGGAGAGGTTATAAATATCTTGGGCCACATACCCGACGAGGGGCTGCGTTTTGAGTCTAGATCTGATACATCAAAGCCTGTAGACCAAGCTGATTCTGATCGTCTCTGGTTTTGTAACAGAATGTGGGGCACTTCCTGAAATGTAGAAGTTGACACTTCTCAGCCCAAAAAGGGAAGAAAAACTTTGTAAATAATCTCTAGTGTAAGGTACATAGGAAAACTGAGGTATCTGGGAAGTTAATCTTGGGGCTTATAGAATCAGTTCTGCTCTGACAAACCGTCCATCTCTCCCAGTTGAGTTCCAAGGTAGACAACTCGGATCTGCTGGGGGGTGTGCGTGTGGTGGTCTACTAGGCACTGACATTCCTCTCCTCTGTTCTGTGCTACAGATTTGATGATGTTTCTGTGCCACAAACTTTACTTCCATTATCTCCTTGCAGCTTTTACCCTCTCCATAGGCCTCTTGACACTTACTCAGTCACCCAGACAGGTTATCAAGAACCCCATCGGGTTCAGGATACAGAGACATTTTAAATGGAACTCTGAGTTCCATTAGTAGGTTGGCACCCACCTTCAGGAACTTTCTTCTCTCTGAACCCTCTTTAGGCCAGCTCAGCAGCTGGCAATGGCTGCGGAAGCCTGATACCAGGATTCAGGATATTTATTTCCCATTCATCTACCTGGCAGCTTATCTTAATGGCCTCTTCCATCCCCCTAAAGCCCTGTTACTTGGCAGATCTGAATATTATTATTTTTTATTAAAAAGCTTTCTCTGGTGCATTTAGCAACTACCTACTGTGTGCAGTACACAGCTCTTGATGCTCTTTCATTTGCAGCTAGGAAGCTTTAAAATTCCCTGATTATCATCATGTATTGATTGGTTTTTGTTTTTGTGTGACCAGCTTTGGTTCCGTGGAATAGCTTGTTCCAAGACCACAAAACACATCCTCCTGCAATAAATGATGCACTATAGCTCATAAGTTCCTGGGATGTGTATTGCCTCATACCAGGGTTTCTCTTTGGCACTACTGACACATTTATCTGGACAGTCTTTGTTGTTGAGGGGTCTGTCGAGGGCAGTGTGAGATGCTCAGCACCATCACTGCTTGTGCAGGTAGTAGCGCCTGCACTCAAACACCAGTTGTCCCAACTAAACAGGGTTTCCAGTTTTTACTGAATGCTTCTACCCTCACAATATTCTATTAGGTATTGAAGTTTCTTTTTTTTTTTTTTTTTTTTATACCAGGGGTTGAACTCGGGGGCACTTAACCACTGAACCTCATCCCCGCCCTTTTTTGTATTTTATTTACAGTCGGGTCTTGCTGAGTTGCTTAGTGCCTCGCCATTGCTAGGTCTGGTTTTGAACTTGGGATCCTCCTGCCTCAGCCTCCCAAGCCACTGGGATTACAGGTGTGAGCCACCATGCCCAGTTTAAAGCTGGTTTTGCAGATAAGGGAATCGAGGCAGAGAGAGTTTAAATGGCCACATGGCCAGGGCATGACAGAAGTGAGGTTTGAAGTCATCCCTTTGTGTTTGGCTCTTCCTTTGAGGTTCTTTTGGTATTTTGGTGCACACGAGGGCAGTGAATCTGGTGGGGTTGCTCTTCTGTTGAGCTTATGCTCTTGGGAAAAGCCCTGTTCTCTTTGCCAGATGCAAGATAGTCTATCCATCATGTCTTTGAGACTCCCAGGCATCTCTCCCAAGGAGAGAGACAGATAAAAACTGAGATGTTTTAACAGCAAAGCTAGAATGCTCTGTCCTGCTCCATCGCGGCTGATAAGGGCGTGTTGCTCCAGGGATTGCTACAGTCTGCAAAGGGACTCCATACTTGTAGCCTGGGACCTTCGTTGCCAGAATTCTGCATATTTCTGGAGAAAGTTGCATGGACTTTTGGCACATGCCTCTACTGAAGAGGCATATCGCCTATTTCTGAAATTTTACTTTCTCCCATGCTCTGTTGCACTGACGGAAGAGAGTGGGGAGAATGGTAGCCTAAGGGTGAAGCTTAGCAGTCCCGGTGAGCAGTGCTGGGGCCAGGACCAGCAGGGCTTTGGCTGTCCTCATGGGCTGTACGCGCTCTGCCGTGGTACGAACAGACAGTGGTACGTCCTCTTGCCTCATCCCACTGAGAGCGGATGCAGAGAGAGGTGCTTGTCGGTTTCCTGGCCCTTGGTCATCTAAGGTACATGATGGGGAGGGGTGGGCTGGGGAGTAGGGAAAGGGGGCATGTTACTCTTCAGCTTGCCTTCATGCCTCTGGCTGAGGAAGAAGCACTTTTCTTGGGGCATGTAGACATGGACTCTCTGGGCATTGGGGATTTCTATGCATTGCAAAGTTATAAATATCCCCCCCACACACACACAGTGGGATGCACAGTGCAGGCTGGTTAAATTTGAAGTACCTCTTTAATATCTAAAAACAAAAGAATCTTACTAGGGAGTTGGTTGATTTTTGGAAATAAGAGGAAAAATATCCCTGCATGTGTTTTTTTTTTTTTTTAAATTTTTTTTTTTCTGTGACTATACATACCGATCTTGGATAACTGCTTTGATTTGCTGGTTTTTAAGCCAATGCCATGTGGTCTTATTACCTCATATTGCCAAGGAACATGCAGACATACCAGCAAGCCTCCAGGACTGGAAGAAATGCAGGTCTTAATGGTTCTACTGTTAGCCTCGACCTTGAACTCTTCTTTCAATTTCTTATTCTATAAAGTAAGAGCATTTCCCCTGTCAAATTTCAGAGACGCTGCAAAGTGAATGAATACTTTTGGAGAACTTGAAGGACAGGTTCAGTAACTACTAACACAATCAAATAGTCATAATAATACTGAATCATAATTGCCAGCTGTATCGGCAAGAAGGTGCCAGGAGAATTACCTGGGAATGTGCTGCTGCTGACCTCTGCATTCCTGTAGGAAGGGCATGAGGAACATTCTCATACTTTAACCTGGTGTAGTGCACAAGGAAGAAAAATTTTAGTTGCCTTTTTCCACGTGGGAAGCTCTCTGCTGCCCCCTTGCTCTTAGCCCATCCATCTCATTCCCCAGAGTAACCCTTCTGGGCTTGTGTATGTATTGCTCTCAACGAAAGGGGAGAGTAGACAATATTTTATATTGTCTGAGGATTAATTTTTTTTGTATTTTGTTTACATTTTTCTCTCAAGGTCTTGAATCTTTCTATGCAAGTATATCAAATATGGATCTGTCATTAAATCATGTGTTTTTTTTTTTTGTACTTGGGATTGAACTCGTGGGCACTGGACCACTGAGCCACATCCCCAGCCCTTTTTTCTATTTTACTTAGAGACAGGGTCCCGCTGAGTTGCTTAGCACCTTGATTTTGCTGGGGCTGGCTTTGAACTCATGATCCTCTTCCTCAGTCTCTGGAACTGCTGGGATTACAAGCATGCACCACTGCACCCAGCCAGTATGTGGTACTTAATGGAATGCATCTGTTATTATTATCAAGCTCTCTTGATGGCTACTTCTTGGATACGTAATATACACTTGAACCTGAAAAAGACCACGTTATGGTATGAAGTATTATGGCCAGTGAGACCCTGAATGAAGGAAAATTCCAGCTCTGTCTCTGTATGCTGTAGAGATAATTGATCAGTTTTTTGGGCTTCAGTTTTTTAAATATAACAAGGGATCAGGACTAGTAAACATTCTGAGGTCTTATTTACCTTTAAATGTTATAAATTCATCCTTAGATCTTGTGTATTAGTTTCCCATTACTATGTAATATCCTAAAACCTAATGTCCTAAAATTTCTGTTTATGTAGTCTGTTTTTGCTGGATGTTTCTGAGCAGGGCTCTCTTGGTCTTGCTTGGATTTACTTGTGTGTAGTCACATGTAGGCTGACAGGTGGGTGAGGGGCCTGATGTTCCTTCAGCCACATGTACAGTAGGTGACTGGCTGTTGACTGGCAGCAGGGTCTGCGATGTCCACAGATTGTATGTTTTTCATCCTCTAGTGGATTAGTCTAGGTCTGGTCACATGTGACTGAGCAGGATTTCCAAACGGCATGGAGTAGATGTCTTGGAGTAGAAATGACATGGGGTCAACTTCTATCACATTCTTATTGGGTCAAAGCAAATCATAAGGCCAGCCAGATGCAGCAGGCAGTGATAGACTCCCCTTCTCCATGGGAAGAACTGCAAAGATTGTGACCATTTGTATGGTCTAGTATAGCCTATAAACTGAGCCCCTGAGTAGTGACTAAAGGCTGTTACAAAAAGGAAAGAATAGCCAGAGATGAACTTTGAGATTTCAAGAACTTTGAGTTGGTGTAAGTGCCTTAATGCAACAGAGAACAAAACAAACCCTTTGACCACTCCTACAGGTGTGCTGGATACTATTCAGCACTAGGGTTAATAAAAAACTCCCCATGACTGCTGTTCTGAGACAATTTCATATGAGGTTTGATAATTAAACCAATATACCATAATCCAGAACAAGTGAGCCGAGTTGAAATATAAACCCAGTCCTGTGAAAGCCCCAAGAAAGGGCCCACCAATTCCATTTGGGGTTGAACCAATTTTAGAAGGATAAATGACAGCTTGTGTTAAGCACAGCAGGGCTGGGCAGGCAGGGGAAGAGGCTTGATACCAAAGCAAACTCACGAATGAAGATCTGCCCTGAAAAACTCCAAATGGTCTCATGATCAGGAGAGTGAGCAGCAAGGCCCAAGGTCAGGAAGGAGGCATGGCGGGCACACTAGACGTCACTGGGCCATGCCAAGTGAGTGTTTGTCACCACTGAAAAAGATGGAGCTAGACAGGCCCAAGAGTTCTTTCAACTTCATCTGGGTCGAAGAAAACGAACCCAAAATTTGACACCATTGCTGAATCTGTCCTTATATTTTCTGGAAAACAAGGAGGTTGTTTTTCTAGTCCTTCATTTCTGAGGCAATTGTTGTGTCTGGTATGTATGTACCATAACCCATAATAATGCGATAATGTTTCTTATTTGGCCCTGGTTGCTTCCAAGATGAGTAGGAGGTAGCAGAATAACCCCAGGAAGAGAGCAATCTACCTTCCTATGCTGTACTCACAATGTGACCTTTTCCCCTAGAAGCCTGTGAACATGGTTGAGTAGGTGACTGCCTGTGACAATAAGCCGTTCTTTTTCTTGCCAGTAGAACCCCAATTTGCTCCATGAGTCAGTGGTCCTAGGCCTAGGGATGAATGGTACTGTGGTCTGAACCCCTAGTGGCCCATCTGTTCCCTCTCATCCAGGTACTTTCTCACCAGCCCTCCCTGTAGCTAGGGATGGTCATGAGACCCAGTTGAGACTAGTGGTGCAAAGGGGAAGGTTTTTCTGGTTAAGAGTCCTACAGAAGGGGAAAGTTCCTGGTCTCTTTTTCCTTCCTTCCTACTTAGGATACATGTGTGAGATTGGCTGACATAGCTCCATGTGACACTTTTCATCTTGAGGCATTGTGCCCTTGGGCCAGTTAATGTACACATGGTAGCTGAGGAGGAGGATAAAAAGAGCTACAAACCAACACTAGGACTGTTTAATTCTGAACTTAAGTGATAGAGTTCTGAAGCTTAGGCCCTGTCAATTCTGTTACTTGTAATCAAGTGTGTTCCTAACTGACTTGTGGTTTGTATCAGGATCTGGGATATGATAAAAGAAACAAGGTGTCTTTCCTCCTGCTCCATCTTTACATATGAAATATACTATTGACACTTGGGCAAGCTTTCAGATTACCTTGCGTTCTTGGCTTTTGGCCAGAAATGCTTTTGTTTTTAGGTATTCCCATGTTAAACCTGAACCAAGAGGTCACAGCAAGGAACAGATATATGGAAGATGGGCATTGCTCCCATCTATTCTAGGGCAAAAGCACAAGTGGTTAAAGCCATGGGTTCTGTCTGGCACAGGAACACAGTGTTCTTTAATGTGAGCTTCTGTAAATAACAAAGTAGATTGGAGAATGGTAAGGCATAAGTTTTAAAATGAACTGGAGAAAAAAAAGCCACTGAATGGAACTGGAACCAGACATTGGAATTCATGTCTAAAGGAAAAATGTTTTTAACCATGACCTTGCACCTGCGATGTGTCTACATTTATACAAACTGTTGGATGTATGTGAGGGAGGAGCGGGTGGAAGATATGAAAGTCTTCAAGGAAGATCTAATAGAATAGAAACATGTCTACGGTAAGGGTGGGAGCTGCAGCAAGAGCTGAGCCTGAAGGTGACAGCTGGAGAAAAACACAGGGGACACACCACAGCATACAGAACCCCACGGCACTATGCTCAGGAACGAGCAAACCTCTGAGGCAAGAATCCCGAGACATAACTTCGATGCTTGCAGCCTGTGGCTGTGTCCTGTGGAGTGGCCTTTCCCAGGATCTCTTGCTCTGCGCTTGGGGGTGGGGCCAGGGTGTCAGCCAATGGGAGGAGCTGAGCCTTGGCAGCCGGGCCCTGTAGCTCCGTGGTCCCCACCAACCTCCCACGTGTCTCCTGCGCCCCAGGTTGGGCTGCAGCTTCTGGGCTGTTTCCACACCCTCCAGCCCTGCAGGTCGCCGTGTCTTCCAGCTGCTCAACTCTTGATGCCTCACCTCTCTGCGACTTTCTGCTCTGCCATTCTCTGAAAAGCCTCTTTTCCATATTGAATCTCGCCTTTGAGTCACATTTCCTGACTGGACAGGATCTCAAGATGTACTCTGTCACGGAGTGCCCAAGGGGTTTTTGTTTTGATTGCTCAGTTGGATGATGGTCAACAGGAATATGGATGGGGTGGTGCTAGTGAGTGAATAGACAGTGGACAATTCCAAAAAGGGAAAAAGTATATGTGGAATGTTACCTGTGTGTAAGAAGGAAGAAAACTGAAGATGACTGATTAACAGAGGCTGCAATAGGAATCAGCAGGTGGATATATGATGTAATGAGAAAGGACATCAGGTATTGGGGCAGTGGTGAAAAGCCTTCTGTAGATCAGTAGAAATAGGAAGTTATTTTGAGGTCTGATGATTTAGAAAAGGTGGACATTGAAGACTGGATAAGAGAGCCTCTTTGAGAAGGATACATGAACCCTCCGGATGAAGGGGTCTTCAGAGGAAGAACATTAGGCTGGACTCCAGGTTGACCCAGGATTGGAGGTTGAAGGAAGTTGTTGAGCTAAAGGAACAGACAAGTGCAGGAGAGTTCAGACAGTTCCTAATCCCAGCAGCTGGGGAATGTTGGTAGTGATCAGTGGCATAAAAAGGTACAGAGAAATAAAAGGGGATTGGGAAATTTGCTCAAAGGAAGGTCAAGAGGGTTTATATGTATGTTAATATTTGGTCCCCGGCACTAGGCTAATTGTTCCAAATAGGATTTTTAAAAGTTACCATTTCATTGTTCAAATTTTTCCTCTGCAAAACACATGCCTTCTCTTTAGTTTGACCATAGTTGTATGGGATCTCTCTTGAATCCATCTGAGCAGTGCGTAGGGAAACCATGAAAATGGTTCATGGTAGCAATACACGGACTGAAAAGAGCTGTGACAGATCTTTGGGGGAATCTGACAAGAATCAGTTTACTTATCCCTCCCTCTTTATGTAGAGCATGCAGGGTAGTAGACAATTTCAGGTCTGGACTTGGTGGAGCAATTGCTTCTGCAGTTTCTTCTCCTTTTAATGTGTGCTGTCTGAGATTCGTGTTTTATAGCTCCTCTGGATGAAGTCTAAGAACTGCTTTCTACTGAATTCTGTATGAATAAACAGTCAATCCTATAAAGCAATTCCAAAATAATTCATTAGTTTAACTTATTATAAAAATAGTGGCATATAAGAGAACATGGAACATGGAGGGAAGATGATCATGGTCTTGCTTTTCTATGATCAGTGTTTACATGTAAACAATCTGGGATCATTTGTGCAAAGATTTTGATTTCACGCTTGTGTTGGCAGATCTCCTACTTTAGTGAGAAGTTCTGGGTGGTTGTGTAGAATGCCTCTTTTATCCAGCAGTCTTGGATCTATAGTCCTACCCATATTAAGGGGAAATAAGACCAGTCTTATAAGAAAACATGGTGTGTTTCACATACCTTGTGAAACAAAAGGAAGCCCTTTCAGAATGAAAAGGGGCAGATAACCATGTAAAAATTATCCATGAAAGATGGACAATTAAAGCATTGTTTATAATTACATCGAGATTCATGTAACTTAAAGTTAACCATTTAAAATGGTTATTCTAGATGCTTAATACATTACAATATTGTAGAACTATGCTTTGCATCTAATTCTAAAATTTTCACACCTCAAAGCCTTGTACCCCTTTAGCAGTTACTTGGCATTTCCCCCTTCCCTGAGCCTCTGGCAATCACCAATCTGCTTTGAATTTCCAATTCAGGCTATTTCAGAGAAATGGAATCTTATTATCTATAACTTTTTGTATCTATTTCTCATAATCGGCATAATGTTTTTGAGGTTCAACTATGTAGTATATATCAATTCCTTTTATATTCTGTATCATTCCTTTTTATGGCCAGATATTCCACTTGTATGGATATAGCACATTTTGTTGATCCATTCTTTCATTAATGGACATTTGAGTACTGAGTAGTGCTACTGTGAACACACTTTGAGTTCATTTTTAATTCTTTTGAGTAAGATACTAATGTTATTCATTACTCCCTGGTTGTGATGTACCCAGGTGGAGGCAGACCATGACAACTCAAGGTTGTAAACCCACACATCTTGTTTCTTGCTGAGCACTTCCTTGCATTACGTTAATTTTTGTTTGCAATCCCATAAATAATACATGAAGTCTCTTTGGCCCAGTCGAGGGTGATTGGTACTTTGCCATGAGAATCCTAGTTTCAGCACTTCTACTTATAGTGCGGTATGTAAGATAGAATCTCATAACTGCTCACAGGAGAAAAATTCTTGTACTGCTAACCGTCTCAGAAGATCTTTGTTTTCATAGTCCCAGATCCCAGTGCCCCTGTCCTTTGCCTTATCAGTTCTTTCTGCTCAGAGGATCTGCACTCACTGGCTCCTGCTTTGGTTCAGAACTAAAGGTCCCGGGTCGCCAGTGACTGGAACTGTTACCATGTGACTCGCCTGGGAATCACATGTGTCTTGGAGATGCCTCTGTCATCATCTCTTCACTCTTTACAGTGTCCTTTCGGTTCTTCAAGCTGGTCCTTGATAGACTTGAAGTAGAAATGAAACTTGATGTTGGGCGAACTGGAACTTTAGAGAGTAAATCTGGGTGAGAAAGGTGAGTGAGCAATTATCAGATTACAGATTAAAGCAAGCACACCAGTTTAGCAGTGTTTGCACCTTTGAAATGACCTATTGTTTTAGGTGGGTCTCCCAGAAAGCTAAAGCCTGGGAGATGAAGGCTTGGATGTAGAATGTGATTCCAGGTAAGCAGAGATCAGTAAGAATAAAATATGAAAAGACTAAGGCAGTCTACAAGGTGTACTACTGTGCTGGTTGTTGCTCTGGGCAATAGAAGCCTAGTCTCCCTGCTGACCATGTAGCATGTGCTTCACCACCTCAAGTAAAGATAAGGGTGGTTTTCCATTGGCTTTCATCTTCCATCAATCAGTGGTGGCTTGGTGGGGTGCTGTCTCTTGCACTTAAACCTGGCGGAACAGTTAACCATGAACTTTCCAGACTGGATTCTCTAAAATAGTCCTTGATAAGAAAGCAGGAGGTAGACCACACAGGCCCTTTGTGTACAGTAGCTACTTCAGCAGCCTCTGCGGCTCACATGTGGATAGTGAGAGTTAGGCTACAGGACCCAGGTATTTCCAGCTCATGATATTACCCTGTTCCTTCGTGAGTATGTTGGTGGTCACTTGAGGCCTCCTTCTCTCCCCGAGTTTCAAGGAATAGTTTTCCAGCTGGCTCTGTGAAAGGCATGCATTTATCCCAGTTCCCCTAAAAATTTCCCCTCTCCTATCCCTTATTACTTTTGAGGGAATTAGGCCAGCTGATCCATTAGACTTACAGCCACTAAGTCTGTTAAAGCAGTAGGAATCCAATTAGATTTTAACACAAGACCAAACTCTTCTTAAAAATGAATAATTTGAACTGTGCAACAGGTGCTAAAGTCTCTGGGGACAGAAAGAAATGAAGGAAAATCTTTCATGTACCATCATGCAGGGAGTGATAAGAGTTTAATTTTCTCCGTCAGGTGCTCCAGAGTCTGTTATGACAGTGACATAGTAGCTCAAAAGCACTTTGTGAGGTAGTATGAGCAATTGTTCATGTGAGGCCCAGCAAATTTTCATCTGAATTTCATTTGAAAAGCCAGCTGTCTTCCTCCCTGTATTACTAGTTGAGCACCTCTAATTCGGAACCCCAAATGTTCCAAAGCCCAAACTTTGAGTGCTGACATGCTGCAGGTAAGATTCCATACCTGACTCATGTGATGGGCCACAGTCACAATGTAGGTGCACTGAAAATAGAGTAAAATTACTGTCAGGCTGTGTAGAAGGTTTATATGAAACAATTTGTCTAGGCTTGGATCCCATCCCCCAAGATATCTCATTGTGTATGTACAAATATTTCAAAACTGGACCCCCCCCCAAAAAAATCTAAAACACTTTGTACCAAGCATTTTGGATGAGGGTTACTCTACCTGTGACACAGAGCTGATCTGCCTAGGTATTAACACTTGTGAGCCAATGCCACTTGTGTTATGAGCTTGGGATCTCTTTGCTGAGCCAGTCTCTGCCCTGGTAGAATTATGGAAACAGCTTTCTTATAGCCCAGGCATTGGAGGACACACATAGAATTCCATGGTTCAAGGATTCTGGGGCTAAGCTCCTCCAGAAGTCCTCTGAGCTGTTGCAATTTGGAGACATGGTCCCAGAGTCAAAAACATTCAGTTAAATCATAAACCGTGATGTGTGCAAACCTTCAGCATGTGTGACATTTTAACTAATAATCTTTTCCTCGGCAATCTTCAGAGGAGTCCCAAGGCCCTTTCATTAAGCACAAGCTTAGTGCTAGAGTTTCTGCATCATCTCTCTGGTCTCAAGTGTATCTGTAATGAATCATCTGTAATTTCCTGTTTTAGTCTCTTTAAATTAGAGGACAAACTGATTATAGAATCTTCCTAGATATTTCATAAAGTGTTTACTTTTTAGAATGGTCATGCCCACACCCAATTGAACAGCAGTTTTTAGCAACTGACTTCTACTGATGCTTTTCCTAAATCAGCTTAGTTTTATGAAATTATTTTTCATACTTGTATTTTGTCTATTGAAAGTTTGTAGTTAAAATAAGTACACAGCATAAACAGAGTTGGGGACCAAACACAGTTGGCTCTTCTTGGTTACCCAGCTCAGCTGGTGGGGGCAGAGGTCTGCAGGCATAACTAGAGAGGCCAAAGCCATATAGGCAGGTGGCGCCTGTGTGGGAAGGTCTGGAGGTCGAATGGAAATGATGGAAAGTAGGGGAAGTCCAATTGGTTGGTTAAACTAAGGCCTTGAGAGCATCTCCTACAGATTTTCTAATTCTGCTGCCTGGCCCTGACATTGGGCAACAAAAACACCTTCACATAGAAGATGGTCAGACATCTTCTGGCCCATCCACACACTTTTTGCATGGAAATTATCAATACCCATATTGAGTCCCACAGGCTATCTATCCTTGCTGGATATTCTGACATGCCAGGACTGCAAATGTCATCAATGGGAATGACACGGGCTTAGTCCTTATACCATATCTAGTTCGAAAAATTTCCTGTCTTGAATTCCTTGGGGAAAAAGGAAGACATCTCAGAGTAGATTGGGTTCTTTGGGAATAAGAAATTGGAAGAAATCAAAATAAGTATGAAAATGAATCTTATTAGCTCTGTAGACTCATCTAGTCCTGTATCTGGATAATAGGATTCTTAAAGGACTTTAGATTGTCTTGGATTTGTTTTTTAAATTAAGCCTAACTTGATGTTAGCATAAGCCTGTCAACTTATTATTCCTGCATTGGTAAGAAGTTCCTTAGGGTGAATTAGGGTTTGATTGTAGCTGTTTGGTTCACTGTGTGTGTCAGACATATAAAAAGCGAAGCAGTAAAGTAGATGCAAATAGCAGGAGCTTCCAAGATTCTAGTCAATACAGTGTTCTGAGGAAAATGACCTCACTAAGGCACAGATTTATAAGGTTTCTGTCACCTCCTATGGCTCCCCCCACCACCAGGTACTATCTATGTAGACTGCCTGAGTCATTAACAAATCTCTCATCTCCCTCTTACCTGCATCAGCAACACAAAGCTTGGAATGGTAATTAGTGGGATTTATTCATAGATTCTATAGGGCTCTACAGCTTGGGCATGTTGATGGTCACATGTTTTTTTTTTATAAAGCATGAGAAATTTTGAAACCAGTTGGAGTGCCCTTTTGAGCTCCATACTTTGGTGCCTGAGCATTTGGAAAGGAGATAATGGTCCCTAAGTAGATAAGAACACTTTTGTCAGATTATTGATTTTTAAGAAACTCAAATTTGCTTCTTAAAATGATCCATCTTGGGATCATACTGGACTTTCATCCCTGTGGTTGGTTTAACTCTTTGGTGGGAGACAAATTTAACCAAAAAACTAGGCGCTCCTTTCCTCACATTGTAGGGTGAGCATCTATGGAACTCCTTGGCATGTGTACGCATTTTGTTTTGTGATTCGTTTCTGGTATAAAGTATCTTCTTCGATTCTATGAAGATGTGAAAAGAAAGAATGGAATAAATCATGAGATGCCCATCTTCAGGGCAGTAGTAATATAATTTCATAATGAAAACTATCCAGTAGAGATGACACGTGCCATTGTGTAGATGTATATAAATTGGACACACATCAGTTTAATATCTGAATGTGACCCTGAGGAGAAAGCTTCCTGGAACCCATTGCTCTGGATGGCTTGTCATTCTGAGCATAAAAACCCTCAGGGAATCCCACCTGTTCTGGCTTATGTGGTGTTTGTAACTTCTAATTCAGGAACTGGGGGCTGGGGTTGTAAGTCATTGGTAGAGCACGTGCTTAGCTGGCGAGAGGCCCTGGTCTTGATCCCCACCACCTTTCCATCTTTTATTTACAGACAGGGTCTCCCTGGGTTGTTTAGGGCCTTGCCAAGTTGCTGAGGCTGGCTTTGAACTCGGGATCACCCTGTCTTGTCCTCATAAGCCACTGGCATTAAAGGGCGTGGGCCACCGAGAAAGGCTCCCATCCATTGTCTTTGACCTTGATGCCTCCTCTATGCCTGGAGTACTTCCAACTTTGTCTTACTGTCCATCTGGCTCAAACACACCTGGCAGACTTGTCCCCCACAGCCGTTGTAGGTGTTGAGCTCCTCCCTGGATAGCTATGGCTTACTCTTTTGCCTCACCATTTTTAGTGAGAAAGTCCCCTTTTTCTCACTAGAAAGTCATTTCCATGAGGCAGGGATATTCGTGGGTTTTGCTTATTGCTGTATTTCTATTATCTCAGGCAGTACCCAACACATGGAAGGTGTCCATTAAATATTCTTTGACCTCTGAATGTGTGTTGGTTGATGTTGTACCACGTTGTTTTGAGGGCATTTCATTCTTTTCATGTATAATTAGTGAGGGTGTTGTGCCTTTTTTCCAGACTCTTCTGCCTCCTTGAAAAAGGAGACACCAATGACTCGGTGTTGACATTTTAATATGGAAGTCTCCAGGGAAGGGATAATGGTTAAGATTGATGGGGGGGGGGGCAGGTGGGGGAATTCATTTCTAAGTATTGATTATATTTGTGGAATTTGCAAGGTGAGGCCCAGTAGCAGGTTCCAAGGAGTATGCATGGCCGGGTATAGATGGTCCCTGGCCTGGAGGAGGTTATCCTCTGGGGGAGACCATAACACATGGAGATGGGACTGGGGATGGAATGCATTGAGTGCTGTCATCTTTGACATCTGTAGATATGCTGTGCATCAAGCATCACTCCTGTGATTATGAGCAAATGATTAAAAACCATTAAAAACGTAAGTGTTTTAACACTATGTCTTAGTCCTAATGAGCTTATTGTCTTAAGTATTGAGAAATTAGTATGTTCCATGGGACCTTGATGTTAAAAGTAACTTTTCCCAAAAGGTTAATTAAGTAGTCAGTAACCCTGTACTGTGAAGAGCAGTGGTAACCTTTTTTGAGCCTCAGATGCGGAGCTGAGTGATTTGCCTATAGTGAGATGGTGCACTCTCATGACCAATGGCCTCCCAAAGGCCTGGCCTCCGCTCTGGGGTTAGGATTTAAATGTATGAAGTGAGGGCTGGGGATGAAGCTTGGAGGTAGAATGCTTGCTAGAATGTTTGAGGCCCTAAGTTTGATCATCTGCACTGCACTACACAAGAAAAAAAGTAAACAGATTGTAAGTGCATGAATACACATATAAAACACATGTATGATAGGGATAGTTCATTAGATCAGAGCATGCACGTGAGTATGTGTATTTTTGCTGTGGCTTTAATAACTGTCTGGTGGGGTGAGACCTTCCCTTTCCCTCTTCTTAAAAAATTAACTTGGCCTGTTGTGAACCTCTTATTCCTTCATTTATATTTTATAAAAAGCTTGAATTGCAAGAAAAAAAATCCCACTAGAATTTTTATTAGAATAAGTATAAATATTTTGGGCACAAACTGACATTGTTATTGTTCATGTATCATGTATTTTTATTTTCCGAACTCCTTTGTTTTGGTGCCAAGGATTGAACCCAGGAGCACTTAACCACTGAGCCACATCCCCAACCCATTTTTATATTTTAGAGATGGGGTCTTTCTGAATTACTTAGGGCCTCTCTCAGTTCCTGAGGCTGGCTTTGAACTCAGTCCTCCTGCCTCAGCCTCCAGAGCTGTTGGGATTATAGGCATGCACCACGGCACCTGGCTGTTTTCCTAATTATTGATTTCTTTTCATAGATTAAATTTTTTCCCTCCATACAGGCTTTGTGTATACCTTATTGGATTAATGCCAGCACATCATAGTTCTTAATGCTATTGCAAAGGATATCTTTGTTATAATTTGGTTATTGATGATACAAAGAAATACTATTAGCTTTTCTAAACTCATCATATATCTGGCAACCTTGCTGGGCTCATTAGTTTTCTTCTAGTTAAACAATTACATCTATAGTCAACGGCACTTTGTTGCTTTGCTTCCCATCCTCCTCCTTCATCGTTGTCCATTTCACTGGCTAGTGCCAATAAAAATACATGATAGTGTGAATCTCCTCTTTTTCCTAAAGACTAAAAGGAATAAAATTAAAACTTCGGTAAGAAGTGTTGTTCTAGGTTTTTGTGTCTAACCCAGTTAAGTCAAGGAAACATCTGTTTTCACAACTTTTCCTCATTATAATATCAAGCCAGCAGTAAAAAGGTCTCAGTATCATATTGTTCATAAACAACATCCACAAAGTAGAATTACTTCCTTTGGGGATCAGCAATTCCAAGAGTATTTCAATGCAAGTACACATTTGCTTTGCTTTCAAAGGAGTATTATGTGTACATTCTCAGGATAGGTGACTGGATTGAATTTTTAGGTATGAAGCAAGGTGAACGTGTCTAACGCATATCAGCTTTCCCTCGTTATCAGTTACTTCACATGCTAGATGGTGTTAGGTGGGTAGCCCTTTATTTGGTTGGAAAGGGGCAACTGGAGGGGCTGAATCACCAGTGAGGCTGTTTTGAGTCTTTTTTGAATGAAACCTGTAATTTGGACTCTATCTTTGTATGATGTGTTTACATTTGGGAGCTTAATAATATCCTTAGATTAAAGGAAAGGACTATTGTAGAATCTGAAGGTGAAGATCTGAGTTTCCTTTTGGCTCTTTTTTTAAAAAAAAAAAAAAAAAAAAAAAAAAACTTTTTTTTTTTTTTTTGGTGGAGGGGTGCTAGAGATTGAACCCAGGGGCACTTAACCACTGAGCCACATCCCCAGCCCTTTTTGTGTTTTATTTAGAGACAGTCTCATGGAGTTGCTTAGGGCCTTGTGAAATTGCTGAGGCTGTCTTTGAACTCATGATCCTTCTGCCTCAGCCTCCTGAGCTGCTGGGATTTGCAGGTGTGTGCCACTGCTCCTGGCTAGCTCTTAAGATTTTATAGTTCTTCAGCAGGCGAAATGGAATCGAGTTTGTCAGTATGAGGAGGAAGACTTTGCTTTCAGAATAAAGCATCTAAAAGGAGTCTTGGTACTGGGGATTGCAAGGTCCTTGCCAATGGTTTTGAGGGACAGTGCAAAGCTCAGAGTGGAAGGTGGTGAAATCGCACTTCGCTGCTTCTGGTGGACCTCGGAAATGGGGAGAAGACATGGTGTGGGATAAGGAGGCCAGATGCCCAAGGCCAGTGCTTTCAGTGCAGATGAGACCATGGAGCTGGCCTGAAAAAGGCTAGAGATTCTTGAGTAGTTGGATTAGCTTTAGAAAAAAGTATCAAAATTTATGGGGGATGGTAGGTGGAGCAGGGCCTGAAAATGATAGCAGGAAGTGAGCTGAAAATGTTTCCATTCCATCTGTTTGTAGGAAATAGAACTACATGCTTTTGCTTGCATGGATTTTTTTTTTCAAAGATTTGGCATTTACATGTGTAGTCATGGATTTATTTAGAAGCAGGCCAGAGACTGGGAATACTATTTTTCATTTGCACACACTTGCATGCATGTATGTGTCCCTTAAGAGGGTACTAGTCCAAAGCTAGTGAAAAATATTTAAGGTATGCAGTGACAATGGAAGAAATCTAGGCTAGGTAACTTAAAGTCGAAACTACTTCTAGAAGAAGATAGAAATTTGAAAAGGAGGGCTAAAAAATGACTGTGCAAAGTTAATCATGAAAATGAACTTGGAAAATGTCCCAATTCAAAACAATTTTATTTCTACTTTAAGTCTGTTTTAAGCTTGAAATAACAGAAAATTAGAAAGCACAAAAAGCATTGCAGCAAGAAGGTCGATATGACACTGTTAAGTAGAGTATTGGAATGGATTCATTTAAAAACCAGTCTACCTTTTATTTAGATGTTGACTACCAGGAAAATGAAATTCTTAATTTTAAGACTCCCATTATTCTATTTTTAAAAGTTTCTATACTTTTCCATATTGTTTCTGAGGCATGTTCACCTTTGGAAGAAAAGAAATAAGTCACAATTTGTGTTTAGCCTTCAAATATTTAGAAATGGCATACTAATTTTCTTTTTTTGAAGACGAAAAGGAAATGAATGTAACGAAATGGTAAAAATTGTTCTTCAAAATACATACTGGTTTGGTTTGTGTAAGGCCCACCCCCCTCTTCCTTTGGGATATGTTATTCTGAAATACCACATCTTTTTTTTTTCTTTCTTCCTTGCTGTGAAAGAATTCAAGGAAATGAGGAAAATGCACTCCAAATTAAATGTCATTTGAATATGGTTACAATTAGTTGTCTCAGAAGTTTTTTCCAATCAGAAAAGTTTTCTGCAGCAGTATGGTTACCACAGATTTATATTTAAGATATTAAAGCTCCCTTACTCCCTTTTAGCTTTTTAATTCTAACTAAGCAATTACAACTCCTGATGTGTTTTAAGAGGTTCTTGGGATCAGCTGATAATCTTTTCTATTTGGGACTTTGTTATTCCAAATACTGGGAAACTTACTTTCTTAAATTGATCTTTTGTAGCAGTCTGTAGGCATTTTGCTTTCTAGAACATGCTTCTTAAAATGAGATTGTATTTTAAATGCACTTCTTTTTTTTCTCTGAAGCAAGTGTTGAGTACTGAGGATTCTTTTTTAACTTGAGTCTATGGCAGTGTTGGCTCTTAGGACCATGAATTCGACTTGCACGATACTTAACCATTCGCCTATACTTCTCCATGCTTTATGTATTTTCTCTCTTATTCTCTAGCAACTCAATGAGATAGGGAATGTTGAACTTAGCAATGAAAACACCCATGTTCCTTTACTAGGTAGCTCAGGCGCTAAAACCTGGATTTGAATGTAGGCAGCTGACCTGAGAAAGCGTGCTCTCAGAGCTAGATGGCTCCTCTGTGGAAGCATTTAGATAGTGCGTCTTGCTCTGAGCCTTCTTAGATGATACTTCTGTCTCCCAGGCTTGTTGGCCTGATGACTGTGATTAGACATAATCTTCCTAGTGATTGCTCTGCCTTTCCTTCATGCCAGTTTTGGTCAGTAGGTAGAGCATGAGTTTTGTTGCTTCTTTGCAACTTGGAAAGTGGAAGGGTCCATTGAAGAGTGCAAGGAAAGTCCCTGAGGCCCCTGACTATAGGATGCCTGGACAGGCCCAGTGCCATCTTGTCCTCTCTGCTCCCACCTTTGTCACTGTCCCCTCTTGGTCAGGCATTTACCCAGGGGAGGACACATGGCCAGATGAGTCTGATAGCAGCATGAAGGGACTGTCTTCCTGGGTAGGGGACGAAGAAACTGTTAATCTTTGTTCAGAATCTTCTGCAGATGGCACACATAGCATTTCAAGTTGCCCCCACCAAAGTAAATATTTGGAACTAAACGCTTCCATGTTGTTCCCCAGACTCTTGTTAATATTTTATTTTAAATTAGTAGCAAGAATAGGATTTTGACATCCAAGCACAATTCTAAAAACGAAGCCTGGAGGTCTTAGACAGCCTGCTCGTTTGTAGAAGTTGCAATTGGCTGCCTAGTGTCACTTTTTCTCCTGATTAACTGTGGGATTTACCAAGAGCAAGACTTTTTTGCTCACATTTATCCTGAGAGAATGCACGGGCGTGAATTAAACCGTGAGACTCCCACGGTTAATGGAAAATTAAAGGTTTTTTTTTTTACTCAAATGTACTGCTTGTGAATTCAAATGACAGCCATTAAGTAAAGATCATGGGGTTAGACAGTCTCAGTGGAATAATTTAGGTGAATTTCTTGATTTATTGCCATTCATGGTAATATGCTGCAGGCAAAGGTGTCTATGACCATAGCTGTCTTCCTCTGATTTCTTGATGGGTCTTCATTTCTACTCAGAATTTAGAGTGGGGGGTTGGGAAAGGAGCTGGAGAGAGGGGGAGGGGTGTGAGATTTTTCCTGCAGTCTTGATATCTAATCTCTGACCATGTAAATATTATATTTTGGGCTTTATCACCACTTTGATCCTATAGAAAATAAGGTTAGTGGCTGCTATGATCTTTTTTTCTGTGCTAAGCAACTTCTTAACATTTTAAAAATCAATAAGACCTTTATTGATCAAGTTTTAAGTGATATAAACAAACTTACTTTGGCTGGGCAGCCCCTGCGTGTCAGATTCTGTGCTAAGCATTTTATGGGTATGATCTAATTTAATCTTCATGATGACTTTTAAGGGTCAATATTATATGTCTTTTAAAGATTAGGAAATTGATGCTTAATGAGAAAGCTTAAAGAACTCACCCGAGGTCACGTGGCTAGAACCCAGTAGAGCTGCGGAAATGAAACTTGTCTGTTTAGCTTCCAAGCCCGGTGAAAAATCTCTGCCTTTTGTTGGATAGCAATAAGCCTTTCAAACACTCAAAATGTATTTCAGTGGACTCTTAATACTTGGGCAAATTTACTGTTATTAAAGGATTAGGGAAATAGCCTCTTTACTTTTTTGCACTCCGAAAGGATTGAGGCTGAGAGTAGATGGCTGTTGAAGCTCATTGTGATCGAGATGGATGTAATTCTGGTACTACACATTTCTCCAATTACCTACCCATGCGCTTATTTAAAAAGCTGCACCCAGGTTCCCATCTGTATCTCTATTCCTGTTAGTTATGTGGTAAACCAAATCCAGAGAACCTTCACAAATGGTTGTGGCTTTTCAGAATATCCCAGAATTCTGACTTCTACTTGGGTTTCCCACTGTACTCCCCTCTCTTAGTGATTTTTTTATAAAACAATGAACTGTTAATGTTTAATAGTTTTTAAAACTGCCATTGCCAGAGGCCTGAGGCCAAGACTACTTTGAATAACCACAGTCTGGCTTGTGTTCTTCTGTCTTGTTTCTTATCCCAAATCCTAGGCAGGCTTTGGTCTTCTCCTGGAATGTTTCTGAGCCGAGATCACTGGCTTTCTTCCTCACTTTTTTGACATTTGTTGCCAAATTAACGTCGTATTACTATCTTGCATATTCAGTGTGTGTATGTGACTGTGTGTCTTATGTTGTCAAATTATAAGCAGCTATAGGGAAAACCATCCCATACATCTTTTTTTTTTCTTTAACATTTCACAGTAGGATTCTGCTAGGCACATAAGAGGTATTCTGTAAATATAACACCCAGCATGATTTTTACATACAATTCAACTGCCTTTTCTCAAGCTAAATGAAGCATAGGAACAATTAGAATGTGAATTTTATGCAGTATTAAATTCTCTGAATTTTAATGAAATTTTTAATTTTAATGAAAATATAAAAAGCTATACAGTAGAGATGTCCCCCCCCATAACCTCTCATCCCCTGCTTCTCCATAAATAAGCAGCAACTTTATTAGTTTTATGTGTATCCTTCCAGAGTATTTGTTTTCAAGCAAATGATTTTAAAAGCGAAAGGAGTTACATTCCACATTTGACACAGAACTTTGCATAGTACTGTGATCTGTACCTTCTTGCATTTGAACTGTATAGCTTAGAGGTTGATAGAGAAATTTTGAGTATTCTCTTACAGCTTGGTGGTATTCCAAAATGTAGGTATACCATCATTTATTTAACCTGTTCCACAGTGATGAACATTCAGGTTACCATTCTTTGTCATTAAACATACTGTTGTAGTGATTATTTGGTACATGTGGCACTGCATCCAGGTATAGCATGTCTGTAGGACCCATCTCCAGATGAGTACATTTGCAGCCGGGTTGGGTCTGCCAGAACCCCCCCCCCCCACAACCCCAGGTCTGCCAGCTTTCACAAACTCATTTCTCTGTAGCCCTGTTGATGTATTGTGCACTGAGATGCTTGAAATTTTGCCAATCTTTTGGGTAAAAGATGATGATGTCTAGGTGGGTTCAGTGGTTCATGCCTATGATCCCAGCCACTCAGGAGGCTGAGGCAGGAAGATCACAATTCAAGGCCAGCCTTAGCAACTTAGTGAGACCTGTCTCAAAAAATAAAAAGGGATGAGGATGTAGCTCAGTGGTAGAGTGTTTCTGGGTTCAATCCTCAGTACTACAAAGAAAAAGATGGTGTCTAAATGTATTTACATTTACCCCATAAATACAGTTGAACGTATTTTTTGTATGGTTTAAGCCCTCTCTGTTTTCTGTGAACTATCCACTTAATAAAGATGTGCAGATCCACAGTTTTTACTAGTTTATCACTCGACTTTATTGGTGGTGATAGTGGTCCTTTTCCCCGCAAAAGTTTCAAGTTTTAGATAGTCAAATTTACCTTTGTTCTGGCCTTTGGGTTTCAAAGTGTTAAGCCTTCCTGACCCCATAACTATACATTTTCTTCTAGTGCTTTTGTTCCTCTAAATCTTTGGCCCATTTGGGTTCTGTGCTTGGCAGTTCAGTTGTTGAAAAATTCATAAGAATTCATAAGTTGAGATGCCATCAAATTGGAATTTGACCAAATTGGAGTTTGGTTGACATGATACTGTAGTTTGAAATGTAAGCCCTGGTGTGTTAGTCAGCTTTTTCATTGCCATGACTAAAAGACCCAATGGAGAGCAATTTTAGAGGAGGAAGTTTAGTGGGGGGCGGGGGAGGTCATGGTTTCAGAGGTCTTGGAGTATAGATGGCTAACTTTATTCCTTGGGGCTTGAGGTGAAGCAGAACATCATGGTGGAAGAGGGTGGTGGAGGGAAGTGGCTCACATCAGAAAGCAGAGAGCAGACTCCACTTGTGAGATACAAAATAAATACCCCAAAGGCATGGGTTGAGCCTTAACCCAATCCTTTCATTTCTAAGCCACCTTGCATTGCCTCACACATGAGATTTTGGGGGACACCTTACATCCAAACTATAACACCTAGTCTGACAAAAAAAATGTGGGTGGATAACTGTCCTTAAAGTCAGAAGACTGTCATTTAAGAGCAAGTAGCAAATATTTAAGTACTTAAACAATTATTGTCTGCTGGACCTTGGGGGATATCAAGATGGGAGTGAACAAATCTGACGGTCTCTGGACAATGAGGATGATCTTGTTGCAGTCCAGTAACAGCAGGGAGAGGCTGTCCAGAGCAGGTGATACGGAGCTGAGTCTTGAAGGTTCAGTGGAAATTTGCCAGCAAGGAGGGGAAGGGCATTCCAAGAAGAGGAAATAATGAAAGCACGAGCCCTTAGAACCTGGGGGCATTTTCAGTAGCTCTTCATGGCCCTAGCATAGGACAGGAGAAACAGCAAGGGATGGGAGCAGATTAGTTGATGGAAAATATGTGAGCATCTGTCCTGTTCGGGCATGTGGTGCTGTTATACCCGCCCAGTACCTCATCCTTCTAATCGGGTAAAGGGGAAGATTAAGAGGCCCCAGACGAATGGAAGGCAACCCTTGGTCATGTTTTTGCAGGACAGTTGTTGAGTTTTGACCCCTGTTGCTTATTCTAGAGTACTCCAAGCTCCCGAAGCCGAAGTCTCACTTTGCTCCCCCATGGAACACCCAATTCTGCGTCTCCCTGTAGCCAGAGACACCTCAGTGCGGGGGCCCCCGGTGTTGTCACAGTCATGCATCACAAGTCGCCTGCAGCTGCCCGAAGAGCCAAGAGTCAGTATTCCGGCCAACTTCACGAAGTCAGAGAGGTAGGCTTTGCTCTCCTACGAAGTTAAGTGGCCCCTGGGAGTCGGGAACTGCATTCACCTTGGCTCTGCCAATTGCTCTTCCTTTGGATCATCTTGATTTGCCCCACTCCCCCCAAAAGCACCAGCGGTCAACCTCCCAGCCACATGGCCATGACTATCCTCTTGGTTTTTATTTAAAAAAAAAAAAAAAAGTTTGCTGCTTAGGTTAGGTTAAGCAAGTTGCTGAGATGTCTGGTGTAGCTCAGAAAGCAGAGAAAGCAAGCCCACAGAAATGTGGGTGCCCCAGTACTGTCAGTTACAAAGTAGCCACACTCCTAGCAGAGATGAGATGGTGCAAAATCTTGGAGACCCAGGAAGTAGTTCCAGGTGTTTGGAAGCTTGGGAGCGTTCAACATGAAGCTGATCTCCCCTCTGTTCTGCCCTGCCTGCAGACACTCAGGTGTGTTGGATGGTGAAGGGAACACTGTCCTTAAAGTCAGAAGACTGTCATTTAAGAGCAAGTCTTTTAATAGCTCTGAACCTCAGTTTCTGCTTCTGTAAAACGAAGCTGGCTTTACCAGCCTCTGGGTGGGAGGGGAATGGGAGGATATCTTGTGATTTTGCCCACGAAGCTCTTTAACCGCTTTATAAAAGCAACATGAGATTCTTTTTTTTTTTTTTTTTACTTGTGAAATTAATTCTGGAAGTCATCAGTTTGGGGATACCAGATCCATAATATTCATACACTCCTTTGCAACCATTGTGGAGAACAGACCATCTAAAATGACCTTGGTCCTAATTCTAGTTGAGTATGGAGGCTTTTTGCCCCACAGCTTACTTGTGCCCTGGCAGCTTGTTGTCACCTTATAGAAGGTAGTGGAGCCTCCCTCTGTATCTCACAGGAGAATGGGATCTCAGATCAGGGTCTGGCTGTTGCCCGAGTCAGCAGCGTATCTCTAAAACTGTTTAATTATTAATCCATATTAATTGTACAAAAGGGGGTCATGTGTGACATTTTCATATGTGCATAAAATGTACTTTGTATCTTTCCCCCTCACTGTTCTGTTTTTTTAAAATGACATGAGCCAGGCAATGCTCTGAAGGCTGGCTGTCTTGGCCTGATTCTGGCCCAGGGTAGGAAATAAAAAAAATCTTCTGAATCAAGTCTGGAGACACACATTAAAGGTATTATTTCCTTGATAAGAATGATTGTACCCATGAGTGGGTTTTTTTTCACAGCACCTTTTCAAAAACAGTTAAGGAAAATTAATGGAAAAATTTCAAATCGCCCAACTTCAGTTTCAACTTTGTTTTTATTTTTTTCATATTTTTTGGCTAGAGAATTTTAAAGAAAGGCTAAATGTATCATTTTATCATTGCCAGTGAATGCATCAGTATTGATCTTTTTACACAGTTGAACTTTTTTATACATACCTCATTGAAGTTTCTTTTACAAGTCTTTTGATCATAATCTTAACATGAACTTTCAAATATATATATTTATTATATTTGGGGGATTCTTTACATTCTCTAGAGTCTGTGATTATGCTGATCTGTAAGCTGAGGCCCAAAAAAATTTGGGGCACTTTATTGTTTAATATACAGCCCAATCTTCTCTACCTCCATTTAAAAAGTCAAGTTTTTAAAAGAAGGTATTTGTGCATGTGTATAAACATGTTTAATTATCTTATAATGGTTATGCCTTTGCTTTGTGAGGGATATAGTATAAGTCTATATTGTAAAAAGAGATGTAAAGGACAAAAGTAAAAGTTGCCTATAAGCTTACCTCCCTATAGGAAACTACTGTCACCTTTACATGACTTTACCTCTGAATTTTTTTTTGCTACATTTATAGGTATGTAAAAAATTATCTCTATGCTGTGATCTAAATTTCATAAATGATTATGTATATACTGCTTTTTTTCTTTTGCATTGTTTTTGCTCTTTCTGCCTAGGGGGTCATATTGAAACTTCTCATGGAATTATTTAAAAAATAAGTGACTTCGTAGCAATTGGTTTTTGCACCTTTGGGTGACAGTATGTGTCTTCAGATTGCTTTTATGTATTGATGACCTTTCTTGCTGAAAATTTTAGGGGAGACTTTTTGAGATGTAAGTATTGGCAGTCAAGAGAACTTTAGGGTGCTGAGCTCCCCTACAAGGAGTTGAAGGTTCTGGTTCTTGGTTATCATGTCCATTGTGATCCCACATTGGAGAAGGGTAGCTGTCATTTTATGAGATGGCCAGATCCACCTTGGGAATAACCTGAGCAAATCTCACCCCGATCAGAATGTCCTGCACTTATTAAAAGGTCTTTATACTCTGAAATTAAGTTCCACTGTGTTTATCTACAATATAACTAGAAGAAAATGGAATAGCATTTTTAACCCAGCTGTATAGGGAAGATAAACTTATGACCACTGAAGCAATGGAGAAAGTCATCATATACAAGACAAATGTGCCTGAAGATCAGGAGAATGAAAGAAAAATAGCCCAACCAAAGGCAATAGAATAAATATTAAATGGAATGCCGCAGCATGGCTGAAAATAATGGGACAGCTTAAAAGATAAAGTGGTTACTATCTAAAATATGAAGAATTGAGATACCAAAGGTCATAACCCAAAGTCCTCATAGGAGGCGGTTGAGAGGATTTCAGGGGATTCAATGTCGTGAGGAGTCTGTATGTCCTCATAGCATATGAGAAACAAAAGCTAAGAACATTGTTGATGAAGTTGAGAGTCAATTGTAGCCCATTGTTGGTTGGGGTGTTCAGAAATGTTGGCAGTATCGTACATCATGACAATTTAGTGATGTATAATAAAAGCCAAACGGAACACTGCATTGCCTTTCACCCAAATAGTCCCTATTGGAACAGTCTCTTGTGGAAACTGTGGAATTTAAGATAAGAATTTTGATAACCCTCTTACAAGGTCATAGGTCCAATTCAATATATTATAGGAATGACTATGTAAATAACAACGTAAGATAATAACCATAGCAATTTAAGACGTCATGTCAGTGGTGCTACTACATGGACAAGAACACATGAAACAATGAATATGCAGAGTAATGTACACATGATAGATTCTATGTCCACTTAAAAAAAAAAAATCTCCAGGTGAAACGGCATTTCCTCAAAGGTTGGATTTTACCTTGTAAGCTAGATCTGGGAAACCACAAAGTGTTACAAAGTTATGCAGCAAGAATATTTCTAAAAGCAGTGATATGACTATCACTGTTTCAAAAATGCCCCTCCTCGAAGGCATATAATCTCAGAATAAAGGGCCACACGTTATGTTGTTTTTCATAAAATTTAACTTATAAAATAGAAATGCAGTATGAATATGTATCTTCCTACACTAGAAGACAGTTCATTGGAGACTGGTCCTGACGTCCAGATCTGTTCTCAAAGCACTGGTTACTCCTGATTTTGACTTAGAAATCTCTCTCAGTCCAACATCTTCATGGCCATTGCCATCTCCCTTTCTTTACTGTTTCCAGGAAGCCAACTTCCTAAGTGTGTGAAAGCATCTTCTATCAACATCTTTTTGATTCCCTGTTGTCACCAGGATAAAGGTCAAGCCCCTTATTCTGCAAAGAGGGCCTTTGCATTGGGGCTTCCCTGGTCTCCATGCTCCTCCTTAATTCTCTGTCCTTTACTACCCAGTGGGATACACCCCAAGTGGAACCTTGTCATGATAAAAATGTTCCATTTCTTTATTTTCCACTAAGAGTAACCACCCGTTACCTGGGGCCAATGAATTCTTGAAATGTGAATAGTCTGAATGTGGAACTATGCTCTAAATATAAAAAGCACACTAAATTTTAAAAAGTTAGTGTAAAATAGGGTAAAATACTAACATTTTAAACAGCTTTAGTATTTCCACTGATAATGTGGAAGTGATTTTGTTCAGTTAATGAAAATTAAAAATCATTGCATCTGTTTTTACCTTTTAAATTGTGCAACTAGAAAACTAAGTTATGTACATGTCTCACATTTGGCTTGCTTTATTTCTCTTGGATAGCACTGCCCTAGAGTGTGAACTTGCTCACTCATGCACCCCTGCATTCATTCTGCAGGTATTAATTGAGCACCTTCTTTGTGCCAGTCACTGGAGTGTTTTGTTAAAGGCCACATCTATCCTTTCTTCTTCCAGCCCCAGCATGATTGCTAGACATGCTGGTTGAACAGATTGATCTAAGGGTCCATTCTGTAGCTGTTGGAGCATTTTAAAAATAGAATATGGAGGCACTTGGGAACTGCTCACGTAACTGGATGAACTGTAAGAGAAGCAACCTGGCAATGCTTTTGAGGGTTTTCGGGTTCATTGGGTCTTATCTGGTAGCATTGGTGACTGACTGTACAGCCAGATGACTGTGACCAGGGACAAAAGTGATATTGGCATGAACCTCTGTGTGCACCATGGAATTGTTGTATAAAAAGAATCTATTTTTTAAAAAATGAATTTGACTCCAAATTCATTTCCATGTGATGATGGAAATGTATGACATTCGCTGTATCTTTTTTTTGGCATTTTGACTTTTAAATTTCTAATCCTCATGACAGGTTTTTCGTGCAGCTCACATTTAAATAGATACATGTTCAATTGATACAAGGACAGTGTAATTTTCATGAAATTGTTTGCATTTCTGAAAAATTATAACCCAAACACGTGCATGTGCAGTAAGTGTGTGTGTACACTGAGGACTTTTTTTAGTTGTGACATTTGAGACTTTAAAAAAAAAATCACACTTAATTCAGTAGGGAGACTCTAGATTTTTGTAGCTTGATGGGAGAAAAGGTCGTGCTGTTGAATGGAAATGAGTGTGTGCAGAGCATAAATCTGGATTTAATTAAGCTTCTGATGATTTATTGACAAATTAGAGTTGTTCTTTTAAACGTAGAATTCTTATATATTTTGCTTCCAGGCACACATACTATGGAAGAAAGAGCTGTTCTACTGGTTTATACTGGGTAGGGAAACTGTGTTAAGGTAATATAATTTTAACGTGGTTTTAAACAAACCTTTTATGGAGACTAATTTATGGAGATGTGTTTATGTGGCTCCAGCTATGTGAATTTATGTTTCTTCATGTAATTGCTATGTCATATTTACTTGATACACATACACAGGGAAGATCCTTTAATTAAGTTGCCATCTTTATAAATGGATACTGACTTAGGATGGTCTGGTTGGATCATGGTTCACACACAGCCATAGTAAATGTCTGATCAGAAACCTTGATTCATGAACAGCCTCTGCTATGGAAGCAGTAACTGTAAACTACCTCCCTAATGAATTTTATTAGGTGATCAATTTTAAGGTAGTGATCTGCACTGGTGGCATTGAATACAGACCACCCCATCACCAGGGAAACCACATTTAGTATAGCAAGTGCATTTATCCTTTGTGCAAACAGTAATGACTTCTTAAAAATGCCCAGAATTAATCCTCCCATTCACTTTTTTTTGAATAATTGATGACAAGTAACGATAGCATGTATTCCTGGTAGCAATTTGCCATCTCTCCGTGTGTGCTGACTCCAGACTTCAGTTTTCAAAAATTGTGATGTGGAGATAGTTAAAGATGATCTTTTCCAAATGTTCTTAAAGGAGAGTGTTATTTTCAAATAAAAATATTACAGATCCTTACAATGTCAAAACGGGTAAAAGTGGCATTTTATTACTTTAGAAAACAAAATGGGCATTTATTGATCATGAAACAAGTTGGCTGGAATAGTGAGGATTTATGACCCCCATTGCAATCCTCTGCATCTGTAAAATGTGAAACAAATAGCTATACAATCTGCAGAACAGCTTGGGATCCTGAGAGCACAATTTGAGGGCCATTGACTTTGGCGTTAACCAACAGTATATCAGGTGAACAAAAGAGAACACTGAGATAATGGCTTCCTTTGTCCCTCTTCTCTTGGGCTGCTGTCCTGGGAGGAGGCCCACATCCTGCTTGGGGGGGAAGGCTGAATGGGATGTGGGAGGCGGAGGTGGCCAAGTGCATGCTCAATCTCGAAAGTAACTGCCTCTTCCAGAACACCAAAAATGTCCGTAAGTTTCTACTCCTCACTGAGTGTTCTTTTCTTTATCTAAGCTGGCTGTAATGCCAATTCTTTACCCACTTTTATCCCTTATTTCCCAAAAGTTCTTTTCTAATCCTGTTTATTCTGACTAGGCTTTTTTCTTCTATTTTTTAATGTTTAGAAATTATGTATTTACTTGTTTATGTGGAGGAAGAAGAGTTGGATGTGGAAGTTTTTTTTTTTTTTTTTAACCTATTTCCAAGCCTTAGTATAGCACCTAGCATATAGTTAGGTGCTCAATTAAAACTTGAGTGATCTCCCAAAGAGAATCGTAAACCATTGGGAAACACTTCTCTGAAGACTTGGTTGAAAGTCCTTGTAAGGAAGGAGTTTCTAACCTTGATGCATATACTTGTGAGTTATGGCCCCAAAACGGCAATGTTTTGATAGACAGCTGTATGATACACAAATGGTGGCTACCTTCCACTTCAGCCCCAGCATGCCTAGGTGTGTTCTCTCAGTGCTGGGTATGCTTCAAGTCTACCTGTTTTAGCAAATACCTCTGGTATGTGTGGGTTTTTTTTTTCTTTTGGTGGTGGTGCTGGGGATTGAACCCAGGGCCGTGTGCATATGAGGTAGGCACTCTACTAACTGAGCTATATTCCCAGCTCCCCACTAGTCTATCGACTCCTTTCTCAAAGTCATGACTCCTTTAGTGTTAGGGTGACATCTACATATCTAAACATAATAGTACAGGAATGAGACAATGCAAGAAAGTTTAAAGATGAAACGATTGTGCTAATTAAGTTATGGCTTTCATAACCCAGTCTACTGATGGAAATTACCTGAGTGATAACTATGCAAGTAGGGTGTGGCGAGAGGAGGTGGGAAACTGGGGGCATGCCTTTGGGATATATATTTTCACCTTTACACTTTATTCCAATGAAAATCATAAACTTAAGCAATTAGCAAAACATACACGTGGTGTACATGCTGGAAACTACAAAATTCTGATGAAATACATCAAGGACTTAAATAAATCAACCTAGTGTTTTTCATGAATTGAAAAACTCAGCATCACAGGAAAGTCAATTCTCTATCTTATACAATTTTAACTCAATGTTCCAAACTCCAAGAAATCTTCTTGTACATATAGACAAGATTATAAAATATATATGGAAAGAGAAAAGAACTAGAATAGCTAGTTTGTGGGGGGGGGGCAAAATAAGAGGAATTAGTCTACCCAAATTCAAGATGCATTTTATAATTACAGTAATTGTAATCATGTGGTACTAGTGGAAGATAAATGGAGCAGAATGGGGAACCCAGAAGTACATCCATAAAAATGTCTAATTGATTTTTGGGGAAATGTGCAAATTCATTTCCCTGGAGGAAAGATAGTGTTGTCAGAAAACGATGCTGGAGCAGTTGGACATGCATTGAGATGTGTATATATATAGTCCCTGGTGAGTCAAGCTTAGTGTCTCTGTTTCCCGAATGTCATGCCCTGACCTGCTTTCCTCTGCCACATCCCTTTGCCATGATATTCTGCCTCACTTCGGGCCCATAGCAGTGGAGTTGGCTGTCTTTGGACTGAGACATCAGAAACCGTGAGCCCCAAATACTTTTCCTTCTTTGGTATTTTGGTCTCAATGGTGAAAGAGCTGGCTAAATAATCAGTGTTCATAGCCTCTATAACGTGAGCAAAGCTGTTTCTTATTGTTGGGATCTTACTGTGTGTCGGGGTCTTGGCCCAGTGTTTTACCTGCATTATCATCAAGTCAGCCTTGATGGGTCCTCTCATTGTTCCCATCTTATAGATGGAAAACTGAGGAATAAAGAGGCTGAGGCAAAGAGAAGTATATCAGCAGGGTTCAGCCTAACTCCCTGCCCACAACTTGACTTTTTTGCAGTTCCCATGTTGAGTTTGACTAGAATCTGAAAACATTAAATGGAAAATTCCAGAAACATGAATGTTGTAAAATTGGGCACCAGGGATGTGAATCATCCCTTTGTCTGGTGTATCCATACTGTGAATGATAGCTGCCTAGTAGCTATCCCCGTTAGCAGATCGACTGTTGAGGAACTGCAGCTCTTGTGTTCAAGCAACTCTCATTTTAATAATGGCCCCAAATGCAAGAGTAATGACACAATGTAGGCACCAGGTCATAAAACTTGGGAATGCAGGTTGACCATGGCACTAGTACTGTATGCTACAGAGACTACAGGAAAAAACATGGAATTCGGTTCTTTCCAGTTTCAGACATCCACTGGGGTTTTGGGGATGTATCCTTGTGGCTAAGGAAAGGCTGCACAACAAGAATCTTACTGCAGGGAATTGGTTTACCCAGTTGTGGGACTGTCCAAGATGGTTCTAGAACCTATTGGACAGCCATAGTGGTATTATCTACAGACACAATCTCCAGGAAGCCTTGGCTCTGTACTTAGAGCCGTCAGTGAACTAGGCCCACACAGACTGTCAAGGTAATCTCCCTTATTTAAAGTAATTGATTACTAATTTGAATTGTATCTCCACAATCTCTTGCAGAAGCATCTAGAGTCATGTTCAAGTACGTGGGGATTATAGCTTTGCTAAGTTAAGGCCAAGAGACATCAAAATGAGAGTCAAACACATGAGGTGGTTGATCCTGGCCAAATGGTTGAGGAACTTGGACCCCTCAGTCCATGTAGATGACCAGATACTGCTGTCACATCAGGGGTGGGACTAGAGTGGTGGCAGTTTTCAGGACCAGGGCTACCTTGTTCTCCTGAAAGTGTGTCTGATGTACTTGATCTCTGTACCCTTCCTCCTGCCGCCTGATACATGTCATACTCCAGTGAAGTCTTAATGAATTTATTTACTTGAGCAAGTCACCAGAACATGGCAGCTTTTATAGCATTCAGACCAGTAATCTCAGTTCCTGTCCTTGGCCAAGACATGTCACATGTATGGTAAGTGGAAATATCCAGCTGGCTTTTCATGTTGACGGATGATGGGAGTAAAAGTGGCTGGCAGAGGGTGGCAAAAGTAGGTGCAGGTCATTACAGATTCCCAAATGTGCCAGGTTGCTGCTTAAAAGAATGGAAAGGCTGCAATCTACCTTCTGACTTCTCCTGCTGGACAGGCAGAGGGAGGGGATGTGGTACCCAGGGGCAGCCTCCAGCAATCCTCTTTCTCTCCAGCCTCCACCTCTTTGTGGAGCCTTCCCAGCCTCTAACACTAGTTGAATGGAGGAGCCAAACTCCCAGTTGCAGACTCTGTCCTTTCCTGAACACAAGGGCTGTCCAATCCCAAGTGCTGTGTACTATGCAAAACATGGGAGTCCTGGTTAATTGGCCCGTGTGTACAGGGCCATGATTTATACCTGAGAGGGCCTGCTAGCAACCTCTGGCAGTCTGAGCACTTCCTGCCGTGACCACTAGTGACTAAAGAGGAGAGGGAGGCTCAAGTAGCTAATTATGACCAGTTTATTGAGTTTTGTTCCTTGTGACTCCACCAACCTGCCCACAGCTGACCACAGCTGACCAAACCAGATGTCTCTACATAGTGTTCCAGGCCAGCTGCTGGATTTGAGGTGATCTTAGAACTCTGAGGAGGGCCATGGGGTTGAAGTGAAATTGACTGCCCCTTTGGGGAGTATGAATGGGAACTAGGCAGAGGCCAAGAGGTGAAATTAATTGATGCCAACAGAGTGTAAACAACCAAGTCACAAACTGGTGTCTTCTAGTCATGGTATGAAGTTGTATGAGTTGCTGTGGAGTTGCATTAGTTAGGGTTCTCCAGAGAAATGGAACCAGTAAGGATACGTGTACATACAGAGTGACTGGTTGGTTTAAGGAATTGGTTCGCCTAATTATGGAGGTTGGCAAGTAGAAAATCTACCAGCTGATCTGGCAGTCCATGCTGTAGTTCAAGTGTGAAGGTACCCGCTGGAAAAAATTTTCTTACTTGAAGGTCAGTCTTGTTCTGCTTAGTTAGGCCTTAACTGATTGACGAGACCCATTCAAATTATGGAGGGCCATCTGCTTTACTCAGGGTCCACCAATTTAAATATTAATATCGTCTAAGAAACACCCTCCCAATAACATCCAGAATGTGTGACCAAATATCTGAGCATCATGGCTCAGCCATGTTGACTCAGAACTAACCTTCCCAAGCACCCTGAACTTTTCTTCTCCTTGTGGTCTTACTGCCCTTGTCTATTCCTTGAGGTCCCCTCGGCTCATTTCTGGAAAGCTCAGGGAGTTTATCACCAGTCCTACCATGCATGGCTATTGTGTCCTCATGGGTGGGTCCAGAGCTGGTCTAATATGGGGAATGGAATGATGCATATAACCTGGCTTTTGTCCATGGACCTGATAATCTAGGTGATGAACATGACAGTTGTGTGGTTTACTGGTAATAGAAATGGCAATAGGAATTCACTAGAGGGTGAGCCCACCGTGTAGACTGACCTTCTATGTGGACCTGTATGCTCTGGGCTCCACAAGTCACCAGGATCCTGAAGAGTCACCCCATTAGGACTCGGCATCCAGAGCACACTGAATCTGTGCCTTCCAAACCCTTCTTCCTCAGGGTTGCTTACAGAAAACTCGTGGTTCAGTTGCCTTCGAAGCTTGTACTCGGGAGCTAAGTGGAAAGTTATTTTGTATTGCAATAACACAGAAGACTATTCTGCCTGTTTTTACCTCATGTGGTGACTGAATACAAGGAGCTTTTATTCACAAGTTCTGAGGCCTCAATGTAATAACTGTTGGATGTCGCGGGAGTGGACCAGGAGAGAAGTTGGTGAACCTCATCCTGTGGCACACAAGCCACCCTTGGTCCTTTTGTTCTGTGATCTTAATCTGGGTGATGTCTGCAGAGGATGTTATGTTTTTTTTTCCCCAGTGTTCGTTCTGTTATTTAAAGATATGACAGATTCTTTAAAACCCAGTTGTCATGTTCTGTTTTCAGCAGAATAGGATACTCTGGTGATTCCCCTCCCCGACCTCCAGCAGATGCTGAAGTATGACAAGACTGCATGTTAAATACAACAGTTTTCATAACTAGCCACCTCTCCAAGTTGCCCTGTCAGGGCTGTAATCATTTCTTATTGCTTTGATCTGAATTTTTTCTAGTCTTTTTTAAGGTGTAACAGCTTCTGCTTCTGCTTTAGTATTAGAAGTTGAGCATCAAAAACTGCCCTGATTATCATGCATAACACAACACCCACAAACATGTCAGCTTAAAACTGCAACAATTTTTATTTTGCTTAGGAATCGGCAATTGGGGCAGGGGTGCAGGAGCCCCTGTCTCTGCCCCATGGGTTCTGGGGGATTCCTGAAGGCAGGCACAGCCAGAGTTGAGGGTATCTCCCTGTCTGCATATAGTCTCGGGGCCTCCACACAGACTCTAGTGCGGTAGCTCTCAGGTTTCTTATGTGGTAGCTCAGGACCCCAGGAACAAGTGTTCTGGGATAGAAAACATAGTTGCTAGTATCTTAAAACCTGGGACAGGAAACTAGCATATTGTCAACTTCTGCTATATTTTATGGTTCATACAGAATCTGCCAAGATTCCGGGGGGTTGGGGGGGGACAGAGGCCCTATCCCTCAATGGGAACAGTATCAAAGGAGTTTTGAAAATACCTCTAATAAGCCATTTTTGAGTTTTTATGTGTACCAGTATAGCATGAATGGTCGCGTGTCCCTTCCTTGATCTTCTTCTTCCAGGTTTTGAGACTATGGGAGTCTGCTGGCGTTGCCACAACCAACAAGGTTGGTTCTTCTACAAGCTCAGAGCTTGATGTATTCCAAGCCTGTCTCCTAGCTGCTGGTGATTTCTGGCAATCTTTGGTGCCTCACCCCAATTTCTGGCTTCTCCTGGGGTGTCTGTCCCTGCTCTAGTAAGGCCCCCAGTTATTGGATTTAGGGCCATGCTGACCTCAAATAACTTCGTCTTAACTACATATCTGCAAAGATGCTATTTACAAATAGGGTTACATTGAGTGGGCTGGGGGGTGTCTGCCTTCTAACCTTTGCTCTAAACCAAGAGAGGCTTTGAGGATAGGTTGGTGGATGGGACCAGACACTTGAACAGAGACTCAGGCTTAAGCTTATTATTTAAGCTGTGGGTGGTGACAAGACCCAGTGTGTGTGTGTGTGCGCGCGCTTGCTCTGTTTGCATGGTAGATTTGGTTTGCATGGTAGATTCGGTATATAGATGTATAACTGAAGAAAAGCTCAGGTGTGTTAAATGCTAACGTGTCTGTATATACTGTGAGGTAGGTTTCTTTCCCATTGAACACACAAGGACCTTGAAGCTTAGTGGGGCCAAGCCACATGTCCAGGTTCATGCCAGCAGAAGTAGCTGGGCTAGAGATGGAGCCTTGGGAGGTCCATCCTGGAGCCCTGACTGTGAACCAAGTGCACAAAAGCCATATGTACCTGCACTCTGTCTCCTCCCTAGCCCTATTTTGCCTCAATTGCTACATAGTGTCAGGGCAGGAACAGTGATCATAGCATGAGCCACAGATTTCTTTGTGTGTAATTTCAAGGCTCTGGTTGGTGTTAAAAGCAACAACAGAAATTTCTAAGGTTTTCACATAACATTCAATACTCTGTTGCATATGCAGTTTTATAGAAAAAAATTTCTCTAGTGCATGAGATAATAAATGAACTAGTGTGGGTTGTGCTGGATGCAGTGGTGCATGCCTCTAATCCCAGAGGCTTGGGGGGCTGAGGCAGGATTATCACAAATTCATAGCTAGCCTCAGCAACTTAGCATGACTCTCTCTCAAAATATAAAAAGGGCGGGGGATGTGGCTCAGTGGTTAAGCACCCCTAGGTTTAATCTCCACTACAAAAAAGAAAAATGGTAGCATGGCTTACAAGGCTGGTTGAGACCCATGTGAGGAATCAGGTCTGTGTCCTGGGCCCACGAACTACTGTGTGAATCTTGGGCAAGTCCTTCGACCTTTGTTCCCATCTGTGAAATAAAGGCATCAGGCTGGGTCACTAGCTCAAAGATGCTTTGGTCTTGACTTCAAGTTAGAACTTGATTTCACAGTGAAAATTACTTTATAGCGTTTTTGTTTTTAGTTGTAAATGGATACAATACCTTTATTTATTTATGTGGTGCTAAGGATCGAACCCAGTGCCCCACGCATGTGAGGCAAGCGCTCTACCACTGAGCCCCAGCCCCAGTCCCACATTATAGGGTTTCTTAAGACAACTACTCTTTCTAGCTACTTGCATGTTTTGATTATCCTCCCCAATGCAAGAGAAATCTTCAAAAAAAAAAAACAAAAAAACAACACCCTATATTTTTGGAGCAATTCCTCATATTTCTTCCTTATATTGGAGAGATTCCAATGTTAAATTCATAGAAGGCGATTTATACCGGTGGTTTAGTAGGGATGAAATAAGAATCTTAAAAGTGAACAAACTTCTGTGCTATATTTTGAAAGGAATATAGTTTGTATCATTTTCATGCACATTTTTATATCTAACATAAAAATAATTGTCCTTCTGACAGGCTATGGGGGAAATCATTTGTCACCTATTGTATAACAGATTCTAAAAACTTATAGACCCGTTTTGAAATAAGATAGTTGCATTAAACCACTTGGGAAATATTGATTCAAGAATCAGAATTGGTGGTAGGGAAAGGTGCTCAGTCCTGGCTGGGGGAAGTTAACCAGGCACTAAGCTGGTTTTGTGTACAGAGTTCCTCGCCAGGCAGGGCCTCCTTATCAAAGGGCCCTCATTCTTCCTAGGCATCTCTACCAAGCCCTCCCTGTGAAGAGGGGCTTGAAGGCCCTCGTTTTGTCCTGAGTACTGTTTCCTGCCCCTTCATTGAGGGACTCCCCTGAGCCTCCATCTACACTGACACACCTGATCTTTATTGGGGCAAATGGGACACCAGAGCTGGTTCCTTTCCTCTGCTCTGTCCCTGATTTATACCATTGTGGTAAGTAATGTAAGACTTGCTCATTACTTTCTAGTTGGCTTCTCATCCTAATTGACCTGGCAATTCTTGACACTCTTGATGAACCATATAGGGCATTTCTAGATTTTGGCTCTTATGATGCTATAGGGAACACTCGTGTTCATGTGTAATGAAAGCAAGGGGGGATCCTTGGGATCACAGACAATTGCTTGTTGGGACCAGTGTTAACCACCTCTGTGAAGTTGGAGTGACAGTGTCCTTGCTCCTTGTGGACTTGCCAATTGGCTAGTGTTATGGTTTGGATGTGATTTGTCCCCCAAAAGCTCCCGCATGAGACAATGCAAGGAGTTTCAGAGGAAAAAGATTGGGTTGTGAGAGTCTTCACCCAATCAGTGAATTAATCTCCTGATGGGGATTAACTGGTAACTTGAAGTGGTAGGGTGAGGCTGGAGGAGGTGGCAATTGGAGCATGGCTTTGGGTATATATCTGTATCTGGTGAGTGGAGTCCGTCTCTGCTTTCTGATTGCCATGTGAGCTGCTTCCCTCTGCCACCTTCCGCCATGTTGTTCCTGTCTCACCTGGAGTCCTGAGGAATGGAGCCAGCTGTCTATGGATTGACACCCCCTGAAAGTGAGCCCTCAAACTCTTCCTTTATAGCTGTTCTGGTCGGGTCACTTAGTCATAGCTGTGAAAAAGCTGACTAAAACAGCTAGGGAGAAACTGGTATCTCATAATTCTTATTCAATTATTTTAGGTGAGGTTCACTTCATATTTTAAAAGGGCAGTTTTATTTTGATATTGAATTTTTTGTGTGGGGATTTATTTGCTGTAAATGCAGGCATCTTGTTTTCCAAAAACATTGAATAGTTTATTTTCCTGCCAATGTGTTAATACCATTGTTGGTCAGCTTTCTGTTACTGTAACCATTATCTGAGATACTCACCTTATAAAGAGAAGGTTTGTTCTTGGCTCAGTTTTGGCGGTTTCAGTCTGATGGCACACACACCCATTGCTTTCACACCTCTGGTTTTTGGGGCAGCACATCATGGCCAGAACTTGGAAGGAAGCAAAACTGTCCACATCATGGCCCAGATGTGGAAGAGGACCATAATCACCTTCAAGGACATGCCCCCCAATTACCCCTCAGTAGACCTCGCCTCTTGTTTCTCCCACCTCTCCTGTATGCAATTCTGGGGAATAGCCTGCCTTTGGGGCACACTCCAGATCCAACGTCTAGTGACCTCTTAAACCCAGGTACTCTGTGTAGTATTTAGCTTATCTCTGGTTTTGATCTTTCTTGTGATTCTTTGTCCTATTTGTGGCTAGAAGTATAATTTTATTGTCACTTTAGATGCTCTCCATGTCTGATGGAGCAGCACAGCCTCACTGACCTGCACCACACAGTACTGTCTTCACTCCTGGATGGTGGTTTTTCTGTCAGAACTGTACAGTCGGCTCACTTGGTTCTTACAAACACTGGCTGCCATTCCCCTGTTGGCATTTTTGTCAGGACTGCATCAAATTTAAATGTTCCTTTAAAAATTGGTATCTGACTGATGGCCTTCCCAAGAATGAGAGGCATGGCTTTGTATCCTTCAATTGGAGTGTTCTTTTGTGTCCCTCGGGAACATTTTAAAGCTTTGGATCTACATGTTCCTTTAAATATTTATCCCTTTTGTTGCTTTTGAAAAAAAAGACTTTATCCATTCTATATTCTTGATTGGGTGGCTTAGTTTATTCCTTCAAATATATTCTATTGTCATTTCTCTTTTTGGGGGGTTTCAGATATGCAATCTTGATTTATTGCAAATAGTGATCATTTTGCCTCTTTTTTAAAAATCAGATTTCTTCTCCTAATGGTGTGATTGGCATGTCCAAAGTATGTTTAAATAAGTGGTGGTTGCGATCATTCCTAGCCCTCTTTTTCCTGGAAATGCTTCTCATATCTCCATCTGACATAGCCACGTGTGTGTGTGTGTGTGTGTGTGTGTGTGCGCATTACATACGTTTCACGATTAATAGTTCTTAGGAAGCTGGAAGAGAATAATTTATTCATTTGATAAATATTATTTCAGGCCTACAGTGTTCTGGGCGGGATTCCAGTTCTGGGGGTATGGTGGGAAATGGAGCAGGCAAAGCCTTTGGAGGCAAAAAAGCTTAAAGTCTAGTGGAACAGACAGAAACATAAATCAAATTAATAAATGTTGGGCTCCAGAAGTAAAGTGGGGAGAATGATAGTGTAATGTGATGAATTTAGTGGTAGTATGTGGCGTGGTAGTATAATTTAGTTAAAATGTTCAGAAAGGGATGTGGAATTTTTAAGTGTCTCTATTGCTTTTTTTTTTTCTTCCCCTTCATCTGTAATTTGAAGTTTTGAATACTTCAACTCGTGCACATGCTTCCTCTGTTCCCGGGTTCCGGTCTCCAGTGTCATCCGCAGCTGTAGGTTTTGGAATAAACCTAGTGATTGATTTTTGCCCTCTCAGTCCACTGGTTGGCATTTGCTTGTTCTCGAATTATTTCCAGTACACTGATTATTTAAGAAATGAACTGAATTTGTTAGACAGCAGGGTAATTTATCACCTTGGATAGAGATACTGTTGCTAAGGCAACTGGCTGCATTCTGGTACCACAGTATCCAAACATGGTACCTGACAAGATCTCTGCCATCCAGCTCTCCTGGCGCTGTCCCAGGGCAGGGCAGCTTCCCTCTGGAGTGTTTACCCCCCTTTTCTCATCCCCTCCAGGCTCCTGTCAGATCTGCTGGGAACAAGAGAAAAATGGGACTTCAGCCTTGGTGAATACAAGGAATCGTACTTTCTCACAAGCATGACACCTGGTTTCAGGTGACGGATTTGGGGTGAGACTCGGGGGTCACCATAGCTAGTTGCTCAGCTGACAAAATCAGGATGGAAATGTGGACTGTGACATCTTCACGCTCTGTCAGCAATACCCCCATCCTCTGTGGTGGTCTGTATGAACAAAAGTTATTAATGCATTATTATATCATGGCCCAGCATCTGTATTTCAATTTTTCAAGTATTTTTCCAACTCTGAAATAATTTCCTATGTCCTATTTTCCCGGAGGAGTTTGGCTCTGAATGTGGCCAAACTATGTCTTACCATCTCTACCGCCGTTGCTCTGTTCCGTACCATTGCTGTCTTTCCTTTTAACTGTCCCTGCTTCTGCCATTGGCTGAACCCTGTATTTGCCAAGTTAACGGCCAACGTGAATCTTCGAATGGTGGCATCAGATCACACAGCAGTTAGAAAGCGTCAGTGGCTATCCATCGTACCTACACTAGATTTCAACTCTTGTGTGGCCTGTAGGCTCTCTATGACCAGGTCCCAGCGTTGTCTCTAACCTCCTTTCTCAGCCCTCCCCTCTAGACCTCTCTTTCCTGGGTTCCCACACCTAGACTTCCCACTCTTCCTGGCATTTGCCAAGAGACTCCCTCCAGGGTCTTTGTATGCATTATTTCCCCACATGTCCCTCCACATGGCTCATTTCCTCCTCTTCCAGGCCTCTGCCTGATGCTTCCTTCTCAACTCTTTCCCTGAGTACTTAATGATGTCTGCCCCATCATCTGCCCCATCCGTCTGTCTCCAGCCTTATTTCATTTTTAAGATGGCACTTACAACTTCGTTATTGCCTGGCTGGTAGGTTGTGTTTATCTGCTCCTTGCCTGTGTCCACACTAGAATGTGAAACTCCACGCAGTGGGGACTTATTCTGCTGGCTCCTAGCAGATGCTTGATAAATGTATTGAAGGAATGAGCAGCCCTTGCAACTGCAGACTCCAAGCTGAAAGAATAAAGAATGGCCATCCAGAATTTCCTTCCTTTATGCATTTGAGTTCTTTTTCAGTCCTTTAGGAAGAGAGTTTGTTGGGGGAGGGGGGTGAGGAAGGTCTCTCTGTAAACATTCATTGGTTAAATAGAAGAATGGCAAATCCTGGAGGTGTTGATATGGGATATCTTCTTGGAGACCCTGGGAGGGTCACGGGTCTAAGGGTTGGGGTCTTTTCCACATCCACGACGGAGATTGATCATTACTGGATAGAGGTGAATGATAGAATGGTGGTATGGGTTTAGGCTAAGCATTCAGAACACCAGAGTCCAATTTCTGATTGCCATTTTTAGCTATGTAACATTGGGAAAGTTAGCTCATCAGTTACACGTGAGAAGATCTTCAGAAATGCAGATAATGATGATGTCATTTCTTAGACTTATTTGAAATTGAAAGAGAAATGCATGTGTGGCACAGAGGATCTCCTACCTGTGACTACCTCTGAGGGTGTTCTCAGGAACACTTCAATGCTGCTGGAGTCTCATGATTGCAAACTCGTAAATCCTCTTGGGGTTGGGGAGCCATTCTTTCCTTTGGTTGGTCTGCAGAGAGGCTGCTGGACCCCGTGGAACTCAAAGAAAATCTTGTTAAAGGAAGACAACTCCTGAGGCGGCGTGTAGTAGCCGAGCATTCAGGGTCTTAGACTGCAGGAGTTAGTGCCTGTTTGCCGTTTGGACATACTTTGGTATTTAATCTGGATTGTTGCTCTTTATGTCTTGCCTATAAGATCAAAAGGGCTCAATTTGTTAGTTGGGTGTGCATGGAAGAGAAAACCCATTCATTAGTCATTTCAAATTATATAACAACGTGCATGACTGCACACTTGGGTGAAGGTTGAATGCAAAATACGAGGCAATTTACAGTTACATTGACTAGTGTTCTTTCAACTGCATGAAGCAATTCCAGTAATAAGCACAAGGACCTTGTGTGAGGAGAGACTGTTGCAGATCCCCAGAAAGGGTTGACATTTGTACTGTCTTAGCAGATTATGGATTTTGTTCTAAAGGTTCATCCTAAAGGAAGAATCTGAAATACCATGCATAAAATAACATGCATAGTTCATTTTCTAAAAAAACCCCCTGCAATCCCAGGCCAACTCACTTGAAGTGTGACCAAGAGATATGTCTTAAAGCTGAGAATTACACATCATGATCCTGGACATCTATTACATTAAGAAAATTATCATGAATTTCATCAACGATGTTGAACACCAGAAAAGTCAAACATGATCCTGAGAACATAACAGTAAGTTGCTCCCTTGGAGGGAGTGTGGCTTGTTTGAATTGAAATCCAATCATTCCCACTGAGCATGCGCACAAAATGAGACCTCTGATTGTTTACAGAGGCCAAATAAATTGCAGACAAAGGCAGATCTAGGAGTTGGGAAAGTGAAGACTTATTGAAGTTGAATGACCTCTCTGAAGTAGTTTACTGATCTCAATGAAGCTTAAACAATTAATGTTGTCATTCATTGTGGTTGGCAGTCAGCACTTTGCAGGTTGGTAGAATCGCCCTTAGTTCTCTGGAAGTGCTGGTGTAATGCATGTCTGCCGTAGGGGAGGGAACTCCATCTTTAATGGTTCTTTTGTGGGAAGTTGGTAATTAATTCTTGTTATATCAAGGAGCTTTAGGTATTTGGTTCTCTTCTACTATATACCTGCTTAGTTGGTGGATCACCTTTTTTTTTTTTTTTTTTTTCCCTAATTACACTGTTTGTTAAAAGCTGCATCATTTGCTAATTAAGAACTTGCAAGTCAGTTGGACTGGCTTTGCATCTCTGCTACTGACCAACTGAGTGATGTTAGGCAGGGTTTCTAAGCCTTTCTGCCTTTTCTAATTTGAACAATGGAGTTAATGCTAGAATGTTATCAGGATTAAGTATCTGTTGATAGTATCAGGTTGTAATACTTAACATGAGTTGTATACAGGTATTTAATTCTGACATAATCAAGTAAACAAGCATATGGAAGGGGTGGGAGAAGCTGGACTAGTTCTTCCTTTTTGAAGACGCTCCAGTTGGTAAATGCATGAGGAATGAGGGGAACAGAAAACTCCTGGGCAAACATCATAGTAATGGTGGTTGTATTCAGAGACACGGATAGATGCTAAAACCAGTGGGTTTCAGACTGAGAAAGTATTTGCATAGTCTTAAGGTATCTTGAAACAGGACACAAAGTTGTTACAGAAAGAAATTAGTACTTCCCAGTGGAGAAACCCAGCAGATACCACCATTGCCAAGGAACCAAGGTTGGTATCACCAGAATGATACATACCAAATGTGACGCATTGAGAAGCAAAACATCACCCCTGTGAGTCTTGCCAAAAGCACATATAACTTCAGTCTTGGAAATACTGGGGACGTTTTGAAAATAACCTTTTGAAAATAAAATGAGATCAGAAGAGATAAAGAAGACATGAGAGTTAAATGCAACATGGGATCCTGGTTTGGATCCTGGACCAGAAGGACCAGAAAAAAATTTAGTGAGTAAACAGGTGAAATTCAAACAGGGCCTGATTCAGGTCATAGTATTCTATGCATGCAAGTTTATTGGTTCTTGATAATTGTTCATTTAGGCATAGATGTGAACCTTAGGAGAAGCTAGATGAAGAATGTACAGAAAACCTCTGTACAACTTTGGCAGAGTTTCAGTAAATCTAAAATTATTTCCAAGTAGCATGTTTTAAAATATCTGGTAGGTTGAGCATCCTGAATCGGAAAAATCTGAAATCCAAAGCCTGGAGATTTTTGAGTGCCATCAGGATGCCACAGTGGGAAATTCTACACCTGGCCCCTCATGTTGGGTCAGTTAAAATGCAGTGTGCTAAAAATATTGTATAAATATATTTTTATATTTTATATAAATCACCTTTGGGCAAGGTGTTTATGAAACACAAATGAATTTTATATTTAGACTTGGGGTTCTATTCCCAAAATAGCTTATGTATATGCAAATATTCCAAAATCTGGGGAGAAAAATCGGAATTTGAAATACTTCTGGCTCTCCGCCTTTCAGTTAAGGGAGATGCATCCTGTGCACGTGTAAATTACTTGACGGGTACCAAAGTGGCAGGTGCACAGTAGACATTACTGATGAGCACTATTAATTCTGCTGCTTCCTTTGGTTTTGGAAGAAGGTCATTATAGATTGCCCTGGTTGTGCCATGGACTTAGCATAGCTAAGGGTGGAAGGGTGGAAGCTGGATATCGGAGTCTCTCCCCAGAAGAGCTTACGCTCCTGGCTGACCTCAAGCTGGTGCCCCTCTGGGAGACAAGAGGCTGACACTGGTTGTTGGCCCAGTGGAGTTTGGCTTGAGAGCAGGACCATCAATCTACTTTCTTGTCACCTTCTTATGAAAATGTCCTATCTAGGGAACAGCTGATGTTTATAGAACACTCTCTTTGATTCGGCAAAAAATTGAGATATTCTGGCTGAATATTTAGAAAGTCCATTTTGTGGAAAAGTATTAGTGTAGCTCAGACATGGATGTTGTAACAGATCCAAAATACCATCGTCTAAATGAGGCATAAGAAATCTGTGGAGGGTCCATAAGTGATCAAATAGGGCTGGTTGGGCAGCTCTTCCATTATGAGCACTGGCTTCTATTCTGAGCCAAATGTGCCTGTCCAACTATGATCTTTTCTGAACTAGGAAGAAGAGGGGAAGACGGTATGTTTCTAACTGTTCTTTAAGGAAATGGAGAATTTGAATGTTTTGCTTTATGCTTGGGAACCATACATAGGAAAATGGCCACAAGCTGGGCACATGATGCACACCTCAGGAGGCTGAGGAAGGAGGGGATAGCAAGTTTGAAGCCAGCCTCAGTAACTTGGCAAGGTCTTTAACAGTTTAGCAAAACCATGTCTCAAAATAAGGGCTTGGTGATGTAACTCTAGTAAAGTGCCCTTGGGTTTAATCCCCGAGCACTTCCCACCCCACCTAGCCAAAAACAAATGTTTGAGTAATGTGGTTTCTGGCTGCTTAATTAAAAGCCCTACTAAAACCTGGGAAGGGGGTGTTAAAGGGAGAAAAGCAATAGGTGCTAGGAGAGAGGGCACCCTCTTCCAAAAAGTAACTTCTGTCATCTTTATCCAATCCAGAGAGGCCTTGTTGGAGCTGCTTGAGAAGCATTTCACATTCCTTCAGTCTTTGTTGCCTGCCAAGAAATAAGGTCAAGCTCTCAGAGGTGGTAGTCCAATCATAATCCCTGTGGCATGAGAGGAGGATATGGGCACCCTAAAGTGGCATTCCATTGAAGGCATTCCTGTCTCTCTCCTTTCCCTGCAGTGGAATATAGTGGTCACCCTTGAGGATTTTGCAGCACATAGGGCTGCATTTGTGAGTGAGACCCTGGCGAAGGGTTGGGTCCCTTCAGGTTTATACCACAGGGGTCTGTGCCTTCTGTGGCAGACCTCTGCTCAGAAATTGACCTCCGAACCACCTTAAGACACTCAAAAGTGAACGGAGGTGGCTTTGTACCCGGGAAGCAGGCAGGTGAGGAGCCAGAATGGCTAGAGCAGATGGGCCAGGGTGGCTGGGGTTGTCATCTGCTCTCAGGTCGGGCCAAGGTGAGCTCTTCACATCTGTTCAATCCTTCCTCTGCACATGGTGTTGGCAGTAGCTATTTGTCTCTGTAGGAAACTTTGAAGACTTGGAGACCGTAACAATCTCATCACCGTCTCACAGAGACATCTTTGAGGTACTCTTTGGATCGGTTTAGTTCTGCCTGAGGAGAGTTCCCAGCCATTCTCCTAGTAAGTTGCTAACTCTTCTACCTGACCTTCAGCACCCAGGGAACTGTAAGAATAGTCCAGATGGCTGTGTCCTAGGCCTCCCCGGATCCCCTGCTGGAGACAGCCTAGCTATGGTGATCTCAATAGGTCTTTATCTGTAGAGAGAAGTCCATTTAAAAAGTTATTTATTTATTTTGGTTGAAGGGACCATAAAAGATTATTTTATAGCTGAATTAAAGTCTAAGAAAATGAATAAAGCCTGAAACGTGGCTCTTATTTTAGGATTACTTTAGAAAAATCTCTTTGAGGAAAGCCAAAGGGCATGAGAACTGAATTATTCTGTTAACATTTTTCTTACTATAGGCGCATATAATTTCTATGTCTCCTGAACTGTTATCAGTAGGGTTTTCTTTTCAAAGTAAAATTTAAATGTGTACCATAAGTTTTTATAGCATATTGAATTTCATGGTATGGTTATGAATTTTAGCTTAACCCCCAAATATGGTTCATTAAAAGTCTTCCCTTGCTGTAGCCCTGGGTGGTTTTATGATGATTGTTTGTTCAGTGGGGTTTAGCCTACTCATTCTCTTTCAGTGAGAGAAGGTGGTTGGAAAGATGGAAAGAAAGCATTTCTTAAGTGAAAGATTTGGCCTTAGCTGGCAATTTATGGGCTTAAGTTCTTTATTAGCATACCCAGCGAGGGGTTGCAACTCCTGCCATGTTGGAGGGCCAGCTTCCCAATGGCAGACTGGTGTCTGCACTGGGCCCAACAGCTTGCTCAGACTGTTAGTCCTTTTTTCTTTTCTCCCAGAGAGATTTTAGTTGTGCTCGGGTCTGACCAGAGGACAGTGCAGTATAATCGGGCTACTGTATTTGAAGGCTCCACATCCTTGGATTCAATCAACTGAAGAATAGAAACATTTTTTGTGTGGGGGTGGTGGTGATGGGCATCTGTAAAAGTCTGAACAGGTTCAGACTTTTTCCCCTTCTCAGTGTTTCCTAAACAAGACCATATAATGACTATTTACACTGTACATACACTATATTAGGTGTTGTAGGCAATCTAGAGATGATTCAAATATCTGGGAGATGTATGTGGGTCATAGGGAAATACTATGCCATTTACATAAGGTACTTGAGCATCCAGAGTGGTATTCTTGGGTGGTTCCTGGAACCAATCTCTGTGGATACAGAGGGACAACCGTCAGAAATGAGAGGCAGCTGCTTCCTTGTGGCCCATCTTCATCCCATGTGCTGACTTGGTGGGGATTGGGCGGGGAGCGATCTACTTTTGGAAAAGGAGAGCAGAGAATGGATAGATGATTTACTTTAGGAACACCTGCTTTATACACAATAGTGCACATAACACCTATGTCATTCATGTGATTCAAGTTCATTTGTAAAAGTTGGATAATCCCCAAGATCCTTTCCTGCTCATTGCTTTTTGCCTTTTTTACAATTTGATCAAATAGAGCCCAGGCAGTTTCCTGAAGGAAAAAAAAAAAAATGGATCTTTTGGGCCCGGGGTTACAGTTCAATGGCAGAGAACCTGCATAGCATGTATGTGGCTTTGGACTTGATCTCCAGTGTATGGGCATTCGTGCATGCATGCGCACACACACCTCAAAAGCATCACCTCTTGCTTGTATATTTCCAGTGCTGTCACTTAGGCTACTTGTTTCAAGTCACACAGATCCTTTTGAGTTTTTTTGTTGAAGGAGGTTGATAAATGCATGTGGCATTTCTTGCATGCTGATCATATCTGGGCACCATGATTTACGCTTCACCCACCTCCATGAGCTGTGTCCCATTATGATCATCACTTTACAGTGAGGTCCTAGAGATCATGAGAGGGTAAGTAACTTGCCCAAGGTCAAACAGATAGTAAGTGTGGAGCTGAAATTCATGCCAGCTGATTGACTTGTAAGCCCAGGCACTTACTCAGGTTACCTGTTAGGCTCTGTTGGCATACCTGAAAATAAAACCCAGAGAGTGAAAATGCCTGGCAGATTTGCACACTCATAGGGGATCAAATTCTGGAAGGGTCTTGAGAGTCGAAGCCTTAGTGATTTGTACCTTAGGATGAGTTTTTTGCAATTCAGATACAAACTTTTTTTTAAAACATTTTTTTAAAACTTTGTTTATTATTTTTAATGTGGTGTTGAGGATCGAACCCAGGACCTTGCACATGTGAGGCAAGCGCTGTACTGCTGAGCCACAATCCCAGCCCCCGGATACAAACTCTTTGTACGGAGGACTTAAAATCTGCTTTCCACCATTAAATAAAATGGGAACTTGATGGGATCGCTTTAGAGTTTTTTAATTGGTTGGAATGGAGTATGACATTAGGCAAGGGAAAGAAAGGTGGGTTATATCAGCATGGTCTGATAGAAATGTAATGTAAGCCACGTATATTAAAAATTTCCAGTGGTCACATTGGAAGTAATAAGAATAGGTAACATTAATGTTAATGGTTTAACTCAATGTATGAAAATAGTATAATTTTGACCTGATATTATACATTACATAACATTTACATTTTTCATATTTAATCTTCTTGAAAATTTGTTATTTCTTTTGAGATGGGGCTCTCACTATGTTGCCCTGACTGGCTTCTAATTCATGATCCTCCTGCCCGGCATCCCTAGTAGCTGGTATTATTGGCACACATCTCTGCTCAGCTGCAAGACTTTAAGGTCAATTTTCATTTTTCATGTACCATATGCATCCCAGTTAAGAATAGCTGTTCATGCTCAGTAGCTACATGTGCTGAAGGCTACCATATTACACAGCCTTTATTGGTAGATAATTGTATTAAGATAGGCTTTCAGGCAGCTCTTTGGGCCTGGACCCAAAGTTTGGAATGATTTTTTAATAAAAGAGACTCTGATAGTTTCAGTTAGTGGAGCAGACTTCAGATGTGTGGAAGGTTTCAGATTGAGAGTCTTGGGGAGAACCCAGCTGTTCTCACATTACCGCCCCTCTCCCACTTTACTGATGAAGATGTGGATGCTCAGGAAGCTATCTGAGGTCTTATTGGCATTGCCAAGGCTCAAACCCAGTTGAACTTTCTAGTACTTGGTATTGGAATGGTAAAACGTGACACTGACTTACATCGGTGTTCTTGTAGAAAAACTGTGCGTATCTTTTTCCTTATCTCCTTTTACTGGGAAAGTAGCTGTGACCTTTTTCAGGGTTCACAGAAATCGTGAATTGGAGAAATGGAAATATCTTCTCAGATCAAATGGTTCAACTTCATTTTCTCTCCTGGGCCCTGAGGATCAAGGAGGTTAAATGGCTTGCATGAGGTCACTGCATCTGGTCTCTTGACTTGTAGTCAATGTTTTGCTCTCCCACAAGGCAGGTGATCCTGAGAGTCGGTGACTTTAAAACACCATGGAACAAAGGGGAAGATTCCATTGAAGTGCTAAGGTTTCGTTGAGTATCTTCATTTCCTTTTTGTCTTTAGGATCTCTTGCTTTTTGGTGGTGCTGAGGCTCTAACCCAGGGCCTTGTGCATGGGAGATGAGCACTCTACCACTGAGCGAGATCCCCAACGCTTAACTTTCTTTTTGAAGCCTGAAAGAGTCTTTCTGGACAAAAGTTGTTTGTAAGGTTTCTCAGTCTCTGTATGAGAATGGGAGGAAATACCTCAAGAAGGAGAGGAGTTGGGGATATTTCTCATTGGTAGAGTGATTCCCTCGCATGCATGAGGCCCTGGGAGCAATCCTAGCCTGATTTAAAGGAAAAAAAAGGTTGGCACTGTCCATGTTATGACATCTAAGGTAAGGCCTAGTTAGGTGATCAGTATGCCTGTGAGAAGTCGCTTAACACTGCTGGTGACAAACACAGGATATTTGACAATGATGGGAGGCATCTTCTGGTTGACATCTTAGTGGGAAGAGGCCAAGATGCTAATCTTCAACAGGAAGAACAGTGTCCCACCACAGCAAGTGAGCTGGCCCCAAATGTCCATGGAGTTGAGGTTGAGAAACCCTCACTTGCAAGGGAAAGGACAAAGTGTGGGTCTGAACTGTGTGTTTGACAAAGCTGTTTTTCTTGGGTACGCTGTTCTTCACACTACTGTATCTCACGAGCGTGGCTCTGATTACAGTTGCTTTTTCACTTAGAGTCCTCAGAACATCCTGCTGCTCTGTAAACCAGAGGTGTTCTTTAAGGCTGTGGCTCAGCGGTAGCGCACTTGCCTGGCTTGTGTGACTCACTGGGTTTGATTCTCAGCACTGCATATGAAGAAGAAAAACATTCAGTAAAAAAAAAAAAAAAAAAAAAAAGCCATAAGTCATACGTGTGCACCCCTCTTGTTTCAAGAGGGTGGATGTGTATCTGGTGCTTAGTTTTCGGTTGACAGCATAATTCCCACACGTAGCCCCTTTTCCTTAAACCTGTGCAGTGTTGAAGCTTACAGCCATCAAACAGCTTTCATCAGACACTATTGCTGATTGAATTATATCTGATTTGGGGGATTTTGAAAAATCCCCCATATATTTTAACTTCCTGCATAAATTATGCCACAGGGGTCGCACAAACAGGCCCTGGACTGTGGTATTGAAGACTTCAGTAAAGTCGAGGGAAGCTGCCTGATTGCTGCTTTCAGAGCTATTTTAGGCAGAGAGAAAATGACACACATGTTCCCATTCTGGCTGGGAGTTCACAGGAGGTGTAGATGCCATAAGGAGAAGGAAGCAGGATGTGAAGGAGACGGAAAGAATACAGAAGGTATTTCTGCCCCTTTTAGTTGCATTGTGAATCAAGAGGGCTATGGGAAATTGGCTAAATTGCTAGGCATTGCCTCCAAGGCTACAACTAAAAGGGAGGAAAACTTGTTTCCTACTTGGCTTCTGGGAAATCTAAATTGTGTGAGTTTGGAGGACAAAGCCAATCTTACTTTCTAGAGCATCCATTGTGTCTGAAGAGCTGAGAATTTAAAATACACATCCCGAGCAAACAAACTGCTGCACTTGCCTCTCACTTTCAGGTAATCGTGAGCCTTTCAAGGTATTGTCTCTTGGGTATGGAGGAGGGGTACCAGTGTGCTGTCTCATGGGAGCCAGTGAGAACTCAAAGTGGCACTGGGCTGTGGTTAATGCACAGTAGTGTCGGGTGTGGTGGCGCATGCTTGTAATGCGGCTACCTGTGAAATTGAGGCAGGAGGATCACAAATTCGAGGACAACCTCGGGCTCTCATTAAGTTGCTATCTCAAAAATTAGTAAAGGTCTGAGATGACACATGCCTGTAACCCCAGCAACTTGGGAGACTGAGGCAGGAGAATCATAAGTTTGTGACCAGCCTTGACATCTTGGTGAGAAACCTCAAAAACTTTGCAAGACCTCTCTCAAGACCTGCCTCAAAATAAAATAGTTCTAGGGATGTAGCTCAGTAGTAAAGCATCCCTGGGTTCAATCCCCAGTACCCCACCCCACCAAAAAAAGACAAATACACATTAGAATATACATGAACTGTCTCTGTGATGTAAAACTGAATTTATCTCACTTTGAATGCTTATTAAAAAATGATGCTGTGCTCTCAGAAAATGTCAGAACCTCAGAGTAAGTGCATCAGTATTTTCATTTTGTGTTAATCCTTCCTTTATAACTCTGTCCCCAGACTCCCCACTGGCTTTAGATGTGTACTAAATAGTGTGGCTGATTGGCTTTTACTAAATGGGAATTTTTAGTCTGGGTATGTGCCCTCCGCATTAATTCTCTAGAAGCCACTGGGCACACTCTCCCAGTCTCTGAGGTTTGAAAAGATGTATGATGGTTTTTAAAGGATGAGATTTTTTCACCTAGCATTAAGAGCCAAATTTTTAAAGAGTTGGCTGTTCTGGCATTAAAAATGACACTTCTATTTTAAATCAAGAATGTTCTGTTGTGCAAAAGGGCCACCTAGGTACTTTTTTTCCCCTCATATTTATTTTCATGATGCAGGTAGTTCAGAGTTGAGCCCTTTCCATCCTTCTCCTTGTGTCCAGTGAGTTATTTGAGTCTCAAATGTCCAGTTTCTCATATACACCAGTCGGGGGATCCTCTGCCATATGGCCTAGTTTGGGGACTAACTTGAAAATGAGTTCCAGACAGCACATATGTCTTCTGCTGTCTGGCCTTCCAAGTCACATGGAGTGGATCTTCCATGTCCATCCTAGGTGATGATTTGATTGACATGTGCCTCTTCCCCAGGAAAGGTTGCAGTAAGGGTTGCATCCAGTGGGTGAGCAGAGTGTGATGTTCATTACCAGGGTCACCAGGTGGTGGTGGGTGGTTGGAACTTCCAAATTGTCTGTTCAGGCTTTAGGGGTGAGATTCCAGGAATTGGTGCCAGTTCCAAGCAGCTTTTCAGCTGCAAGCATCTCGACTTCTTTTCCGCCTGAAGTTGGCGGACAGACTGCTGCAAGATCCATCATGTGGCCTCTTAATCTTTTGCCCTTTCTCCCCCATCAGAATTGAGTAATTAGCAGATGGTGGTTCCTAACATCTGTGATACAGAAGCATACAGATTTTTCACATGTGATGCGCAGATCAGCTCTTTAAGTATGCAGAGGGTAATTCAGGACACATTTCTTTTTGAGCACATACTTAGGAGTTCACAGGTACTGCTACACACAAATGGTCTTTTAAAGGCTTTGGGAACATTTTGCCAAATGGCCGGGAGAAAAGTCATCCTAATTTATACCCTTGGCCAACAGTTTATTTGCTTACTTTCCTGAGCAGTTGCCAACACCAAGTATTATTATACTTCAACATTTTGCCAACTTGCTAGGCAGACAAAGAAGCATCTAACTGTTCTTCCGATTTGCATTTCTGTAATGAGTTGTGAGATTGAAAAATGTCACATGCTTATTGATCGCTTATAATTTTTATTATAGTAATTGTTTTACTTGGTTTTATTTCACGGATTTCCATTTAGCTAAAGGAGCATCTGTATGGTGGGATGCCAGATAGCCATGCAGATAATGTTGTAGTGAAGTATTCCTAATATTTTAAGTTAGGGATCAGTAACATGTTGATTCCAGATTAACAAGATGCTAATGAAGTATACACATACAGCCATGGACACTTAACAGTCCCAAATTTATTCATCCCACAACTCGAGTGACAAGGAAAAATTGTCCTTGGGGTGAGAGGTTCAATCCCAATGCATTCCCCACTCCAGTAGGAAGGAGAAAGCTTTCCAGAGTGCCTTAGCCTCTTCTAGTCTTGGTTTGGTCTGGGCCTGATGGTCCTCTATCGCAGCCTCATCTCTTATTTCCTGTGGTGCTGTATACTCCCTGACCTTCAGCTGTCCTGACATGTCCCCGCAACCCAGTGCTTTGACTTAGTATACTTCCCCAGGGAGTGTCCCTTTCCTGTGATGCCTCTGGCTTTCAACTTGGCCCTGCCTCTTCTCCCACACTCCCATGCGAAGGTTGGGACTTCATGGCCTCAGTGCGCTCTGTCCTGTGGGCTGTAGGAAGATTCTACAGTTTAGACTTCAGCTTTTGTTCTGGGGCAAATACAGGTATTCGGGAGATTCCAAATCTGATTTCTCTCCCAACAAAGCCTGGTGAGATGGCTACTCCCTCATGGCCTCGAGACCTGAAGAATAGTCTCCTTTCTCTTTGTGCCACAGGATGCCTTCCATTTGGGGTGGGGAGTTTAAAGGCCATACAATTTATAGGACATGCAATTCTGTCTCAATATTTTATTAAATATTTGTAAGGTAAAAGAGAATATCTGGAAGGAACTACACCAAAACATTTTTTTCCCCCTCTGGGTTATTGGGATTATAGCTGAATTTTATTTTCATACTCTTCTGTATTTTTAATTTCCTATAATATTTATACAATGCTTCAATTCTCTAAAGCTATTTTAAAATGGGAATTAGGTTTTTTGCTTTTTATTTCCTTAAACATTAGGGAAGACAGAACTGGGCATGTGGTTATACACCTATAGTACCAGCAATTTGGGAGGCTGAGGCAGGAGGCAAATTCAAGGCCAGGCTGGGCAACCAAGCAGGACCCTGTCTCACACACACAAAAAAGGGATATACAGCTCAGTGGCAGAGTACCCCTAGGTTCCATCCTTAGTAGTAAAGGAAATGTTTCTTAAAAAAAAAACTTCAGTACATATGACAACAAAATGCATTTTGATTCATTGTACACACTGCACAACTTTTCATTTCTCTGGTTGTATACAATGTAGCATCACACCCTGTAAGCAGGCTTACATGTACCTAGGGTAATAATGTTCCTCTCGTTCCACCATCTTTCCAGGAAACATTTTTTATAAAGGGTAAAGGGGCAAAATTGGTGATTAAATGTAGTGTGCCTTTTTAGTCTTTTTTATTAGTGCATTGTAGGTGCACATATTGGGGTTCCTTCTGATATAACAAGCATGCAATATAACTTGCTCCCCTTCAGCCCTCAGTACTTCCTCCCCTTGATTCCTGGTCTGTTTTTTTTTTTTTTTAATTAGTGCTTTATAGATATCCACAAGGTGAAATTCACTGTGGTATATTCATAGTTACATAACAGTTTTGTCAGTTTCTTTCCACTGTAGCTCCCTTTCCCTGTCCCTCCTCCTCAGTCCCCTTCAGTCCCCTTCCTCTCCTACACTGATTCCCTCCTATTTCCATGGCATTCCATCCATCCCCCCATTTTGCTCTAATTTCTGCACATAAGAGAAAACAGTTAAGCCAGAGTCAGAAAGTCGAGAGTTATCTCACTTAGCATTACATTCTCCAGTTCCATCCATTTACCACATAATGCCATAATTTCATTCACTGTACATACTACATTTTCTTTATCCATTCATCTGTTGATGGGCACCTGGGCTGGTACCCTAACTTGTGCTGCTACAAACATTGATGTGGCTATATTGCTGTAGTATGCTGATGTTTGTTGTTCTGGATATATACCAAGAAGTGGGATAACTGGGTTCTATGATGGTTGCATTTTTAGTTTTTTAAGGACTCTCCATGTCTTTTGGTAATTTTCAGTTTCCAGGTCTTTCTTCCAACTTATTGGCATCCACCCTCAAAATTGCAAAACAAAATCAAGAATTATATACTTGTCACCAGCAGATGGAACCAGAAAAAGGACTACATTGAATTAAAAAATAGTCTGATAGCTTCTTTGATACTTGTCTTGACACTTATTGTACACATTGATAGATTGTGTTTCATGCTGGCTGCAGTGGTGCATGCCTATAATCCCAGCAGCTCAGGAGGCTGAGGCAAGAGGATCATAAGTTTGAAGCCAGCCTCAGCAACTTAGCAAGGTCCTAAGCAACTTAGCAAGACCCTGTCTCAAAAAATAAAAAGGGCTGGGGATGTGGTTAAGTGCTCTGGGTTAGATCCTTGATAACAAAAACAAACAAACAAAAACCCTTTTATTAAATAGCATTGTGACAAATGATCTTTTCGAGGATAAAACTTGCTACAGTAACTTCCTTCAGTATCCAGAAAAATAATTTCTGTAACTCTACTGGGGTTAGTTTGCTGACATTTCCGAATTCCATAGTCTGATCTCTAAATTTTATTAGAGTTATCTTATTTGAGAAAGAAAACACATGTAATGCGAAAGTATTGTTATAATTAAAGCTTCATCCCAGGGTTTCATAAACTGACTTCCAGACCACTCATATATAATCGAATCAAGCCTTTATTGAAGCACACCAGTGGCGGCTGACTAGAACATAAAGCTGTTCCCCTGATGAGCCTCAAACAATTGCAAGGGCGCTCCTTATAAGCCTGAAAATCGCAAAAGGGATGTTCGGGGTCCTAAGCCAATGCAAGCAAGCCAGGTTACAGAAGCGGGAGAGTGCAGTCAAGCAGAGGGAGGTCTAACTAATCAGTTAGCCCAATCACCCCAGTTACAGAAACAGAGCCCCATTACCCTAGTTACAGAAACAATGCCCCATTAGGTAGTTCCGTGTTCTTAAAAGTTTCTATAGCAAAAGGAAAAGAACGACTTGCCCCAGTCATGACCCTTCTACTTGGCATGGTTATTTTACAGGATGAAGTCATAAAACAAAATGGAGTCACATTTGCTCCTACTACCACAGTATAACTCTACCTATTTAATATACACTTTCTCATTTTTCATAAATATTGTTCATTTCTACACTTGTGGGCATAAGACCAAATCCTTTTCACTTCATGTGTTTCCATTTATATTTTTGTATTTGAAGGTAAAACATTCTATTTATGTATTAGAAATGCCAGATTCCCTACAATATATTATATCTTCCTATTGGGTATTTAGGTCTTTGCCATTCAAAATCTGCCTTATTTTTGGAAGTTATTCTAAGGTTCTGCGTAGAGTATGTAGATACCAAGTTTGTTAGACTACATACTTCACGTGGTGTTTTGCTGTGAATGAGTTTGGGAAGGAGTAGCCTGTTTTTTGTCCTGTCCTGTGATGACCAACATCCTTCTCTAGGGATGGACGACAGTAATATACTATCATATCCTTGAATCCATTACCTGTGACTAAAGAGACCAAATTTAAGATGGTCACAGCAATTCAAACTGTCCTAAAGTCATATTTTAGCTTCAATCATTTTTTGTGGGATTTTTAAAAACAGTGGAAAATTGATTTCCCTGTGACATTTATATCCTTGGAGAAGCAGGAAGTTGCTCAAATGTGGAAAGACCAAGGGAAATGGAGAAGGTGCTGACGACTGTTGTGGCCACTCCTTCCTGGGGACATGTGCAGGACTTTTTACATAGCTGTCTCATTTAATCCCAGAGCAACCTGTTAAACAGGTGATGTTATCCCTCCTTCATGGAAGGGGAAATTGGAGAAGCTTGTCACTTATCAGGAGGTGAACTGGTTAGAGCTGAGTCCAGTCAGCTGGTTGCAGAAGCAGCTGTGGTTGGTCTGGTCCCTGTCACCATGTTTTACTTGCGAAGTGTGCTGTGGTACATTTCAAGGAGATCAAAGATGTAGTGTAGGAAAATGGAACTTTTGAAAGTTCTCAATAAAGTCGTACAAGGATTTCCACCCCACCCCCACTGCTGTGGTTTGAATGTACAGAAAAAAAAATTATGCCAAAACTCAAGTCTCCAGTGTAGCATAAGAGCTGAGGCTGTTAGGAGTTGAACAGTGCCTTAGGGAAGGGCTGGAAGGAACCAGTCAGTTCCTTTGTCCTCCCATCCCGTCTCCCACATGTAAGGACAGTGTTCACCCCTTCGTCCTCCACCACATGAGGACATGGCCAAAGGTGCCGTGCGATGCACAGCTGTCACTGGACAGCGAATTGACCTTGGTCTTCTCAGCTTTTGAAACTGAGAAATAAACTTCTGTTACAAATAACCTGGTTTCCTAGCGAAACAAAACAAAAACAAAACCCCCTATAAACAGAATCAACTTGGGGAGAAAATAGCAACTAAAACAGACAAAAGGCAATTCTACTCTACTTGGGCCTCCCAGAAATTGGTTATAAAGCCCCAAAAGCCGGTGGAAGAGAGAAGAAAGATGGTTCACAGGGAAGGAAAGTGGCTCCTCTGGGTCCTCGTCTCTCACCTGGTTCTGACCAGATTCTGGCAAATGGCACTTTGGGAGTGATTCCAGAGCTCCCCCTGGGCCCTGCAGCCTCTGGATTGTTCATCACTGGAGGCGGAAGCAACTGTGTAGGGGGAGGCTCCCTGAATCCCAGTCCTGATTTGTGACAGTTATATCACAGTCACCCAGGTGCAATGCTAATTTCGGAGTGAAGTTCTCAAACTAAAAAATTTTAACTTATTAAGGGAAGGCTAGGGATTAGTTTGGGATTATTTTCTATCAGCAACCAGAAAGAATCCAGAAACTTTCAGGGCTTGAGGGCAAGGCTTACGAAAGGAACACCAGAACGGAAAATTTTTAGGACTGAGTGACATCCTGAGTTAATTTTTTTTTCTTTTAATGGTATTTGTGGATTAAATCCAGGTACTCTTACTACTTAGCTGTATCCCAGGCACCCTCCCTGCTTTTAAAATTTGAAATGGGGCCTTGCTAAGTTGCCCATATTATCCTTGAACTTGCAATTCTCTTATCCCAGCTTCCCAAATTGTTGGGATTATAGATACGCACCACTGCACCTGGCCTTTCTCTTCATTTTATAGATTAAAAAAAAAAAATACATCTCAGAGAGGGTAAGTGGTTTTTTCCAAAGCTGCATATCATGTTCATGGTAGAGTTGAATATCTCAACTAACAGTCCTCCTGCCACAGCACTGCTCATAAGTGGAACTTGAGGTCTCCTGAAACTGTTTTAAAGCAGATTGATTCAAGTCTGGGAATTCTTCATAGAAACTACTTTAAAAATTACTAGGTCAGAAGCTGGTTGCAGTGTCTCATGCATGTAATCCCAGTGATTAGGGAAGCTGAGGCAGGAGGATTGCAAGTTTAGGCCAGCTTTAGCAACTGAGCAAGACCCCTTCTTAAAATAAAAAGGGCTGGGGATGTAGCTCAGTGATAAAGCACTTCAGGTTCAATCCCCAGTACCAGAGGTTCGGGGGGTAGGTTGACCAAACAGTTTCATGTTGATTTCTTTTAATCTCCATTTCTCCCTCCAACAATTACCAGTCAAAGGCCTACCGTGGGCTGAACACTGTTATGAGGGGAAGGACCTAGCACTTCATGTGTGGTCTACCAATTCCAATAAGATCCTCTGGTAAGTAACAGGGTAGTAGACCAACTGCAGGTCACTCTTCTACCTCAGAATAGCAGTAGATCGTTTCTCAGAAGATGAAAAAACAAGAATTAGCTCAGGATGTCACTTAGCCCTAAAAATTTTCCGTTCTGGTATTCCTTTCATTGCTGGGCTTTTAAAAGCACATCATAAAAAATATTGACAAATATATCATCAAAAGTATTTTAATAACCACTTGGAAAGTAAGTGCCAATCTTGTCACTGTTCATTGTTCCTGGGAGCCAGAGGTCACAAGAAGTAGTGGCTGTTTCTCCCTACCATGCTGTCAGTACTGGGATCCCCCTTTGCAACTTGGTTTTTAGGTTGAACTTTTCAAAAGGCTTTGTATGTTGAGAAAACCTAGTTCTAAAGACTAGAGGTGACTTGCTCCTAAGTCTTGACATTGTTTATTCAGATTAATTTTTTTGCACTAATTACATTTATATTTTTTAGTACAGGATTAAGGATTATCTGATCTTGATGAGTAAGTAATTTTTTTCTTATAAAAATAAGGGAATTTCACTTTAGATTTTTTAACATGATTAGCCATTTTAAGGTAAAGAATTCAGTGATAGATATTTATTTTGGTTTATTCACTGTTGTGCAACTACTCTCTATCGAGTTCCAAAATGTTTCATCACTGAGGAGGAAAGCCCGTCCCTTTTAAACAATCAGTTCTCCAGACCTTCTGTTACAGGGCTGGGGCCTTCCAAGAAAATGAGGCAGCTTGAAGACTCCCCCTTTCAAGCCCTTATTCTTGTGATCTAGTCAAAAGATTTCAGGCGTGGCGCTCAGAATAACAGGCTTGAGTTTGTTAGAAGGGACTGGAAAGGGTAAAAAGGGACATTCTCAAGGGGGAGAGTGGGTCCTCCCAGGGACCATGTGCCTCCCCTGCTCCAGTTTCATTGTTGATCCCAGAGAAGTTTCCAGAGAGTCCCACCCAGATCAACCTTTTGACTTTTGACTGACGGCATGATGACCATCATACTTTCAAGTCCCCTCTGCTATGGCAACTCTAGGTCCCTTTGGCCCATGCTGACCAGTTCTAATTGGATTCTTAACCATACATTCTTAGATTTTTATGGTTAGAGGGAAACTATCCTTATCTCCCCGAGTTCTCCCTGGGATCTGATCTGTGAGAAGGGTCACGAAAGTCCTCCTTTCAGGGTAACTTGGGTTCCTCTGATTGACATTATTTGGGGCTTGCATTTCTCCTGTAGATAAGAGGTAGTTTGCTGAGGAATGTGACATATTCTGTCCACTTAAACCAGGCAGGACTGCAGGTAAATTGCTTCTGGGAAAGTGAAGTATGTGTGGGGGTCAGCACAGTGGGCCCATCCTATGGAATTATTTCCTTATCCTTATGTTCCACCACTTGTATCTGCCCATCCCTTATCACCTCCTCCCCCAGCCCCGGACGGCCGCTAGTCTTGCTTCTGTGAATTTCCCTGTTCTGGATATTTGTATAAATGGACTTTTCGTGTCTGGCGTTTCTCACCTAACATGTGTTTGAGGTGATATTTATCTTGCAGCAGGTATCGGAACAGGTTGAATACCCTTTATTGAAAGTGGTTGGGGTGAGAAGTACCTTGGATTTTGGATTTTTTCAGGTTTTAGAATATTTGCCTATACTTACTGAGATCTTAGGGATGGAACCTAAGCCTAATTATGAAATTCATTTGTTACACATAGAGCCTGAAGATAATTTTACACAATATTTTTGGTGACCCACCTTCTTGACTATACCTGTCACATGAGGGTCAAGTATAGAATTTTCTACTCATGATATGTGGATGCTCAAACAGTTTTGGTTTTTGGAGAATTGTGGATTTCACTCCTTCTCATTAGGAATACTCAACCTATCTTTGTTCCTTGTTCCTTGTTGTAATCTGGAACAAGTCTGAGTAATCACTGTATGGATATTCCATACTTGTGTATCCATCCATCTTTTGGTGGGCATTTGGGCTGCTGCTTCCTTTTGGCTATTGTGAATAATGCTGCTGTGGACATATTAGGTACCATTTTTCACCATAAGTCGGTGCTTTCTGTCCTAACTCCTTCCCTGAGTGCCATGCTCCTGTGGAGTGCCAGCTGTGGGCTGGCTGCCCTGGTGAAGCTCAACAGGGACACTTAGTATCTCAAAGTAGCTATACCCATGGGATAAAAATGGGAGTTCATAACCCACTTGAATCAAAATGTGAAATGATATATCAAGAACTATGTAATGTTTTGAACAACCAACAATAAAGATTATAAAAAAAAAGTAGCTACACCCACATTTCCAAAATGGGATTTTTTTTTTCCACTGGGGATCGAACTTGGGGACACTCGACCACTGAGCCACATCCCCAGCCCTATTTTGTATTCAAAGACAGGGTCTCACTGATTTGCTTAGTGCCTTACCATTGCTGAGGGGTGCTTTGAACTTGCAATCCTCCTGCCTCATCCTCCTGAGCCACTGGGATTACAGGTGTGGCCACCATGCCCAGTCAAAATGGAACTTTGCTAATAAGTAGGAACTTAATCCTCCTTGTTCAGATTTTACATCATAAGGTCATTCTTTGTCATTTATTCCTTTTTTCCCCTTATAGAAGAATTTTGAGAAGGTCCCATCACTTCTTCCTTTCAATTTATATTCACTGTCTGACCTGTGACCATCGCCAGCATGGCTCACTCTTGCCTGAACGCTCACGAGAACCCTGCTAGCAGGTTGACTTCTAGCCTGATTGGTACATTGTCCTCAGTTCAGGGGTGTGTGTGCGTGTATGTGTGTACACGGGCCTTTTAAAAAGTCAGATTTTTTTTTTCATTCAAAACTTGCCAGTACTGATATGCTGATTCCAGGTTTACGAGAGAAACAACAACAACAACAACAAAAAAGAACAACAAAGTCTGGAACATTGTACCAAGAAGCAAGGAAGTGCTCAGAGTGATGGTGTGTGTCAAAAAACATGGTAATATTTGAGAATGAAAATGGTGGTCCAAGCATCTATGATGATAGTAAAGAGCAGCGAGTTGGAGAAGGGGAGAATGTCTGTTAATAAATTAGAAGGAATGAAAGAATTTGGAAATTACCACATTGCAATCCCCAATGAAGTGATCGATTTAGGTAGAGACTGCTGAGAAAGGACAAAGCCATTAGGTGAGAGGTCCCCAGGAGCAGGCTGTTGTTAGATATATTTGTGTTCATCCTGTACCAGTGATGACTGGCTGATGGCTAGAGTGAGCATGTGACCTGGTGTTTTGCATCTTGTTCTATTTGGCTGATGTGCTGGCTGATAGGACCCTGACGTTCTCAATCACACAAGTTTTCCCCAGTTTGAGTCTACTCAGACCTTCAGACTTACCTGCTGGTTCACAGAAAATATAGGAAATGGAGAAGCTGACTGAACACCACTGTAAGGGGACAATTGGACAAATATTCAATGTGGGACCCTCTGTGACCATAGGCCTCTTCTCTTCAGATGCAGTGTTCTGGGAAATGGAGGGAGGCTCCGGCAACATGGCAACAACCACGTTCTATATGTGGACCTTCATATTTTTGGACAACCCGGGCATTACTGTTCATTTTATGAAGCTGAGATAGTGGAATAGTGGATATAGGATTAGGGTGTCCTGAATTTTAGAAGACATGTGCTGAAACGCTTAGGAGTGAGAAGTTCCAAGATAGCTATAGCTTAATGTTAAATGTTTCGGGGATCAAAATGAGCGGGATGTGCATCCACATTGATAAAGCAGGTGTGGTTGATATTAACAGTTGCATAATCTGGGTGATGGGTGTGTGTGTTTCTATTTTAATTTTTCTAAAAAAAAATTTTTTTCAAAAAAGACAACCTAATTCAAAATTGAGTACATCCCTTCTCACAGTGAAATCTAATCTAGACCTTACAAATGGGAAGGTTCTACATCATGCAACTTTAAAAATGGTGCCCCTGTGAACTGTAAAGAAAACGATAGTGCTTAAAGGAAGCTGAAGTGGAAACCATAGGTGGACACCCTTTAGAAGCTGCAAGGATGATCTGTTCTGGGACCCGGTGAGGCCTGTTAGGTGGAGGCTGCCCAGAGGATGACTTACTCACAGGAGGAGGGGGGTGGTACTTGTGGAACTTTATGCTACATTGGAATCGATACCTTTTAAGCTTCGGGGGCATGTCTTTGAGTATATTTTCTGAACTCGATCGAGTAAGTGCAGTGGTACCGGTTTATTATTCATCACAGAACTTTAAAATAATTGAGTTAAGTTGAGCTGCCTGTTCTGAAGTGAAGGTAGTGGTGAATAAGTGTCATCTTTGAGTAATCAGAGGAACCTATAATCATGTGAGAAATGAAGAGAAATAAATGGTTTCCCATAACTCTGCACATGTCCATGAGCACGCGCGCGCACACATTCTAAGATTTATTTGCATCATTTTGATAGCTCCAAACTTTCAAAATATTCTCATAATTTTTAAAAACACACAGTTGATCCCTGTTGCAGATTCTGTATTGGCAAATTTGTCTGCTTGCTGTAATTCATTTGCAGTCCCTGGCTGGGATCAATACTGTGGGTGCGCTTGTGGTCGGTCATGGACACACAGCTGTGAACATCTGAATTACTAGAAGTGCCATTCCCAGCAGAGACAGGACAAGGCCATGCTCTGCCGCCTTATTCCAGTCTTGTACTTCAAGTGTTCTTTTGACAGTCTGTTTAGTGCACTTTTTTGTGTGTATTTATGTATTTTAGTGACTCTGCAGTCTTAAGTAGCCACCAAGTGTAAAGCTGAAGTGCTGTCTAGTGTTCCTGAGAGCAAGAAGGCTGTGATGTGTCATATAGGGAAAATGCCCGTGTTAGACACACTTTGTTCAGGCCTGAGCTACAGTGTTGTTGGCCATGAGAGCAACATTAATGCATCAAAGGAGGGAGGGTATGTTTAAAAAAAATAAAATCTGTTTGGGATAATGGCTGATTTACAAAAATAGAGAATGTGGGTGTGCTGGACACATATCTGTAATCCCAGAAACTTGGGAGGCTGAGGCAGGAGGATCTCAAGTTCAAGGCCAGACTTAGCAACTTAGCGAGACCCTGTCTCAAAACGAAAAATGGGTTGGGGATGTAGCCCAGTGATAAAGCACTCCTGGGTTTAATCCCCAGTATAGCAAAAGCAAACAATGATGGGAATGGGAAAGACATTAGAATGAATCAGATATAACATTCCTAGGTTCATTCCCATGTGAACAGCGTAACTCCACATCATGTACAACCATAAGAATGTATGTATTCTAGTGTCATGCATAAATAAAAATCAAATGAAATGTTTTTAAAAGGAAGACAGGTGGCAATCAAATACAAACATGTAGTACTATGGTGCATATGGACAATAAATGAAGTAAGCAAGCTTAGTGAAAGGCATTGTGTGGAGGCAGAAAGCCAAAAGTTTGACATCACTTGGAGTCAGAGAAGTGTTACATCCTTCTTGGCTAGCACCGGCTGGCTTGTATGTTTCAAAAATAGGTGCAGCATGAAAAATGTTCGATTTGTAGGGGAGAAAGATTCTGAAGATTAGGAAAGTGAAGACAAAATTTTTAAATACGGTTTATCCTCATTCACATATTTCGCATTTGCAAATTTGTCTACTTGCTAAATTTGTCTACTTGCTGAGATTATTTGGAACTTCAAAATTAGTACTCGCAGTGTGCTTGTGGTCATTTGCAAAGATGGGCTAATCATTGCCAGATGCACACGTTTCCAGCTGAGGCTGTACATGGCTCTGCTCTGCCTCCCTGTTTGAGCCTCAGAGTTGCCTGAAGGATGCAGACGGCAGGGGTGGTGTGCCACAAGATGTGCCAGCTAAGATGCACTCGCTCTGGGGCTAGCTGCGTGGGATTTGAACCCTCTTTGCCATCTATTAGTGAGATGTCCTCTGGCAAGTTGCTCACCACTTTTACTCCCAAATTTCCTTTTGTAAAATGGGTCAAGCCAATTCCAAATAAAAACAAATGTGAAATGTTTTCTGATATAAGGATGTTGATCCATAATGGGGACCAGGTGGAGGGGGCATGGGAGGAAACTTTAGATAGGGCAAAGGGGGGAGGGGGAGGGGAAGGAAGGGGGCACGGGTCGGGGGAAGGAAATATGGTGGAATGAGATGGACATCATTAGCCTAAGTACATGTATGAAGACAAGAATGGTGTGATTCTATGTACAACCAGACATGAAAAATTGTGCTGCATATATAGACTATAATTGAAATGCATTCTGCTGTCCTACATAACAAATTAGAATAAATAAATGGAACACACTAGGATGTTACAAGCATTTAGGGTTTTAATTTACATGAGATACACACCCATTTCTCCTAGAACAATGGTTCAGTATTTGCTAATTTGCTGTTCGTGGTGACTTTCTAAAAACATTACCACCATATATAAGGACAATTGATCGTATAATAGTCCCTCCTTTTGTACAGTGGAGAGATGTCTGAAGACCCCTAGTAGACACCTGAATCTGAGGGTAGTACCTATCCTATATATGCCACTTTTCCTATGAAGTTTTAATATGGCATTAAGAAATTAAATTCCGTAGGATTTAGCAACCTCAGCATACAATTAGTTTTCTTTAAGAAACTTCACTTCTCGACTTAATGGAAGTACTTCGTGGTTCCTTTATGGAAACATCTAATTGTCAGCATCACTACTCATGCTTTTGGGGTCATTATTAGTGAAAATAAGGGTTACTGGAGCCCAAGCATGGAATAAGGCAGCAGTCCAAGACGGTTGTTAAGAGACAGGTAGTACGTATAGTTGGGATATGCTACACGGGCAGAGGGTTGATTCGCATCCCAGGCGGGACGGAGCAGTGCCCATTAGGATTTCATCATGCTGTGCAGAACGATGTGCAAGTCCAAAGTTTTTGAATTATTCTAGAGTTTTCCAGTAAATATTTTGAAACCTGGTTGACCACTGGGATAACTAAAACAGCGCACAAGTGAAACTGTAGATGGTGCTGGTAGGGGTGTGTGCGCGCTGCTGCTGCACCTGCCAAGTATTACACAGGAAAAGAGTGACGTCGGGAAGGGTTGGTTGTCAGCGCTAATGAAACTGCCATGTTTTAGGAGGCTTTGGCAGAGGACATGACATTTTGATTGAAAATCTGACCAGAGGCTTAAAAACCTAACTATTTACCCTAGTAGTGATAGTTCAGTATTCTAATTTATACAACATAACTACGATGAAAAATGAGAATTGGCTAATTTGATTTGATAAAACTATTTATTTAAAAAAAAAACTTTAGGCGAATGATTGATAGAGAAGTATGTTTTGCTTGGAATATATTGCTTCCTAAATAAGCAGGTTTTCATGATGCTTGGCTAAAATGACCCCAGGATGGAAATGCCCCATCTGTGTTTAGTATTCCACTGGTGTTCACCATGACTACCACTGGGGTACATTTTTTCCCCTCTTATGCTCTGTATGTGTCATCAGTCATCAGAACGATAGTAGCAGCAGTGGGAACAGCAGCCAGACACTTGCATAACACTCCTGTGTATTGGGAGCATTTCCAATTCATTCTTCACATCAAGTCTGAGTGATAGGCACTATCATGCACCCCATTGTACAGGAGAGTAAACCGAGCCCAAGAAAGATGAAACAACACGCCCAAGGTTGCAGAAATTGGTCCTGAGCCTGCAGCCTCTCTGCAGCTTCTTGGGATGGGGATGGGGCTGCCTCCACCAATAAACATGGTCTCTGGGTGGGAACTCAGATGTACAGTCTCTGCTTTTTGTTTGTATAATATTAATTTTCCAGGAAACTGAGTTTAAAATTAGTGCCTGCAAGCATTTCAGGTGGTTGATTTGTACCTATTATTACATAGCAAAGTCAGACAGCAAACTCCTGTTTCTCAAACCAGTTCTGCATAGCAGAGACTGACCATGCCACGGAGAACCGGCCACACAGGGTTAATGGTTAAGAATTGCGGCCTGTAGTTGCTCCACCTTAAAATCTTTAAATTTGTTGATGGGAGTGGTGGGGGTGTTAAAGTGGCATAACCCTCTCCCCTTTGTCTCAAAGGAAATGAAGAGTCTTGTTCCCTAGTTAACACTTGAGTGTTGGCATCTCAGAACAGAGTGGCCTCTCCCTTAATCTGTACCAGGAGTTCCTTATCATCCCTGGACCTTTAATTTGTATGTATTAATTGGTCGATCACTGGAACATGATTGGATTTGATCATTTAGACTAATGATCCATTAGATTTGATTATTAGATTGCCAATTGACCATTGGCAAAAAGATCAATTAGATTCTCAAAGTCCCTTTGACAGTCTAATGAAAGCTGAGGACCCTCAAGAGGAAAGTGCTTGTAGTACAGAGCCTTGTCATTAAATCTGATATTCCCAGACTTCCTGAAAAATCTCATGAGATAGCATCTTAAGGTTCAGAGATTCCAGAATCTTCTTAAGAGTTATTTTTATCATTTGAAAATCCCTAAAGTCGGTCATCTGTGTTCCTTTACTCCTGGCTAAGTAGAAGTGGTCATGTGCTGGTACTCTGGTTTTCTTATGAGGATGAATTGCTAAAAGCAAGAAGTTCATGCTGAGTGCAGTGGGGTTCCTTGGTGAAAAGATGGGGAACCACTAGCCCATACGGTACCTCCGTCTTCATACGCTTCACCCTTCCCAGAACTCTACTGGTCTGGACTGTCCTGAGCACATAAATACTGCAAAATTATACTGCTTTATTATTTCATATGTGTATGTGTTGTCTTCTCTTTTCCTCCTTAAGACCTTTAAGAGACTGTCTTAAAGGCCCCTTTCTTGCTCCTCATGGGGCTTGGCACCCAGCCACCATTTTCTCAGGAGATGCTATGTCTGGTCCATCCTTTGGTCAGCAGGGGGCAGCAACAGAGTGGGCAAAGATGGCCATTGTTCTTCAGATTAACCAGGCTTTTCAGAGGTAGAAGAGCCCTTAAGGAATGCCTCCTCAATATGAATGCAGAGGAAATTGTCCTTAAAACAAAAGCAGCTTTACTAAACTCTAACAGATATTTAAACTTGAAGCAGTATTTTAAAAAATTGTTTTATTAAGAGGAACTGCCAGTTTTTCAGATGCATAGGTTTTTGGGTTTTGATGCGTTGGAGTGGGGTAGAAGGTGAGGTATACAGCCCACGGCCTACGCAGGGAGCCAATGAGCGTTTCCTCATGCAGGTTGCTATCTTTTATTGCTAATGTATGTGAAAATAAGGCCGATTTATCCCTGGAGTGAAATATGTATTTACATTGTAAGTGCAGAAAAGAATTATAGCATGTTTTTATTTTGCAGTTGGGACATATGAGAAAATATCAGGAAGAGGAGCTCATAATATACACTTCTTAAAAGTTTAGTTAAGGTGGTGAATTTACAGTGCACAGACGAGTCTAAAGGGAGATGATAAATTTCCAAGAATTTTCTGAAGAGGAAATGCATTTTCCCTCTGTAAATGCCTGGATTAGCCAAAATTAGGCCACCTCAACTAGAGGCACAAATGTAAAAATTAAAGTAGAGCATTTTTGCCCAGAGAGAACAAATCTGGAGATGGAATCATGAACCTGAATCCTGAAGGATGTGCTCAGCGGTTCATTAAGGACCTGAATGGCACCAACCTACGCTGGCCGGGCGCTAAAGAAGCGTGGTATGGGCCTGTTCCCCAGACCTCAAGGCGAGAGCTTCAGGGAACTGGGGACATGGCAACCTCTGACCTGAGAAGTAAGGAAGACTTCATGAACTGAGAAAGGGCTCTGGGAGCCTGGTATCATGGACTTTGACCCCGAGGGACAAGGAGGAAAGGATTTGTAGGTAGTTGTAACCGAGAAAATGGAGAGGTGCTGTTATCCAAGCGGTGGTATGTTCATGGGGAGGCAGGGACAAGATGTGCAAGGCACCTTTTGTGAGTCCTGTTCTATGCTATATTTTCCAACTAGTTATTGATGGACCAGCCATTTTTCTTTCTCTGGTGATGGTCAAAAGAAAAGAGGAATTTTTTTCCTATGAAAAAGAACTGCTTTAATCACCACTGCAGGAGGAAAACACAAGAGGGCTCTTAAAAGACGATTGCTTCACACTGCAAAATCCAGAGCTCCTTGTGGTAATTTTAATTTCCACAAAGTTAATTGAAGTGTTAGGTCTGTGGATCTGATATGGAAAAAAAAATAGCACAGCTAGGTGAGTGGTTTTCTAGGTCTTAGAAATCATCAGAGAATATGAGAGAGCGCTGAGAGAGGGCTGTGGATTGAGCTCTTGTCTCTTTAACACCTCTGTAACCTGGAAGATTCCATTGACTTCATTATAGAATTGTGCTGCAAGTTAAAAAGGGGTGTTTGGGACTTGGTTGTAGTGATGATTAATCATAAACATTTATCAGAAGTTACACAGGAAGCCGTGGAACCCTGGTGTTCATGTCACACAAGCATTGTTTAGGGAAATGTCTCAGGGTTCAGCTGGTTGGTTTTGATAAGTGTTGACTGATGTTTCAGTTGACTCAAATCTTCTCGTGAAATGAGTTTTCAGGGTTTTTGCAGCCAGGCGTGATGGCACACTGCTTTTCTTTTTAGTCTCAGCTACTGGGGGGGGGGGGGGGCTGAGGTTGGAGAATCGCTTGAGCGCAGGAGTTTGAGGCCTCAAAAAGAAAGGATCCACAGTATTTGGCACTTTTCCTTTTATCTCCTGAGTATCAGAATCTATACTGGGTTAAACAGCACAAAGAAAAGTGGGTAGAGGGGAGACCCTGTGCTGAAGAGATAGGTAAGTGTATATACACTATTGTGTCCCAAGACCTCTATTCTCCACATCAATGTCAACTGACTGGACCAGGGTATGCATCTGACCCAAGGCTGGCAAATCACATCCACTTTCCCTCAAATCTGAGGGAGAAGAGAGACTGGTGGATTTGGCTCCAATGGCTCTGCTGAAATTTGAATAAGTAAAGGAAACCTAGTTGAGTAAGAGGGAGAGGGTGTGTGTGTGAAAACTGAGGGAAGAGGGCAGAGATGAGAGAGAAGGAAAGGGAGGGAGGAGGAGTCCTTTCTAGAAGATTCTCGATATCTTGTTCCTGTATCCATATCATAAACCTTCTCCTGGAACTAGCTTGGGTGGTTTCTACTCTGTGCTACTAAACCGTGACCACGATGAACCAGCTCTTGGGAGATGTGCAGAAAAAATTGAAACATTGTTCCTTGGCTGAGGTTCTCAGTCTTAAGACCCAGGAAGAAAAAACAACAACAAAAAAAAACAACCTATTCTTTCTTTTTTCCCAGTATTGATACTGTATAACTGTATACCATCTTCATGGTCAACTATAAAGTCACATTGATGTTCATTTAGATTGGTGCCTTTTTTTTTTTTTTTTTTTTTTAATAGACCCGTCTCTTGGTTCCACAAACCCTAAATCTTCTCAAATCCCTGGAATGGAGAATAGTCGGGTCCCAGGCCTCAAGATGCTAAGTGCTCTCCTTCATATGTTCATTTATTCTTTTAACTCCCCTAGTAGTTTTTGTCTGCAGTGTCCTGTTCCTTGTCTTTATGGAGCTCGGAGCCCAATAAGGAAGAGAAAGATTAATTGATTAGTAATGTATTTAGCCACAGCCATGGTGCACTCTGAGGAATCGTGACCTTTTGTGGGTGTGGATGGTGGAAGGCTAGCTGTGAATGCAACCCATTGGGCTCTGAAGGAAGAGTAAGAGATAATGAGGAGCTGGGCTTGGTGGTGCACTCCTGTAACCCCAGCCACTCAGGAGGCAGGAAGATAGCAGGTTTGAGGCCACCTTCGGCAGCTGAATGAGACCCTGTCTCAAAATAGGGCTGGAGATGTAGATCAATGGTAGAGCATTTGCCTCACATGTGATAGGCCCTGGGTTCAATTTCTAGCACTGGGGGGAAAAATTAGAAGAAAGCACTACATGGAAGATACTGGATCATTCAGGCAGAGCCTTGTTTATCCCAAGATCATAAGATTTAGTTAAGCTTTAAGAAGCTTGAGGGGAATATGCCTAGAGCTGTCCAATGTTCAATTAACATGTTTCGTGCACTCTGCGAGACTAGTATAGGGGACCACTAAAGGGCAAGGCTGAAGTTCAGGGTGCCAGGCTAAAGGGGAAAATTTCCTCCATGAGTGGAAGTCATAACAGCAGCCTGTAATCAATGGAAAGGAGCGCTTGGGTTTGCCAGCTTGCAGAAACTTCCAGAAACCTAGGGCTCTCTCCCTCCTTCCCCTTTTCTCTGCCTCCATCCTTGCATCCTCCTCCCTCTCTTCATTCCCCTTTCACTTGTCCTCCCTTCTCCCCCTTGTCTCTCTTCCCTCTCCTCCATCCACTCAACAAGCATGTCCAGCCTCTCCCATGAGCAGTGTCCTTTGATGAATGTGATCCCATGGGCCCTACCCACAGAGTTGACAGCATGGCGGTGGATGGATGGATTGAATCAGCAAACTGGGCTGATGTGTGGGACAGACATGATGGAGCTGATCCTTTTGTGTGTGTGTTTACACAAGCAGTGGTCATGAACTGCACCCCTTTAAAACTGTGTGCACGTGGAGAAGTGGGGAAAGGAACGAGGATGTCACCGAAAACAGCTCCACATATAGCCATCTGCAAGGGGTGTTTGGCCTCTTCACAGAGCATGTGTGTTGAAAGACGTTATTCTGTCTCATATTTGAGCATCGTGAGGTTTACATTGTAAGCAGTTCGTGTGCCAGAATTGTGTTCTGTCTTCTGTAAAATGGTAACTACATTGTCATTTGCCCAGTGGGGATACAATAAATATTAATTACTGGTGGCTTATCCCTTAACATAACTTCCACTTTCAGCTTAATGAAGCAGATTCCTGATAAATGCATTTGTGTCTCCAGAGTTTCATTTGCTAAGGCTCAAAGGCTGCACAGGATTTGCCTCGAGGGGTGAAATTCTTGTCCATTTTTTTTTCCTTTCCTCTTTCAAGCACCCTTTGGAGATGTGTTTCTTCTTGAAAGCAATTGACAGTAGTAAAACTCATTTTAGCTGGAAGAGAGAACAATGTGGTCTGTAACTTTGGACGTCTGATAAAATGAGTACTTAAAGTTTTAAGGATTTATGGGCTAGAGTTCAGGCCGGTTATATAAGTGGCCAAGCTGGACTGACAATACAGATGTCTGTTGGCATTTGTTTTTCTTGAGGAATTTTCAGACAACCTATTCTCCTTGCAAACCAAAAGAATTTCCCTGCAGTAGATTAAATAGCTAGAAACTTGGTGTTCCTTTGAGATAGGCTGAGCATGCATGTGGGTCATGAGTGAATGGAGGTGAGGCATCCTCCAGGAGATGCCCCAGTTTCCTATGGGGCAGTGTTTGGTTTGTACCATCTGTACCTATAAGAGAAAGTATCTTGATAGAGTACCAGCATTGCATGAAGAGAGGTGGTAGGTTAATTGGAAAACACCGAAAGCTGGTTAGGAAAGCAGCCTTTTGGTTTCTATTTTGGCTTCTACATGGTGCATGCTTAATGATTTCTGAGTTAGAGAACTGAGAGAAGCTTTTAAACGCTTGAGTGATAGTCCTGCCTCATTTACAGAACAGTCCCTTACCCAGTGTGATCCACTTCTTGCTTGCTTTTGCTTTCTATGACTCTTACCATGGAGAGCTTGTCTCAGGGTGTCCTCATCCTTAGGATGAACTGCCTGGTGGTGCAACCACTGGCTGAGCATCTGCAGCCTCCAAGTAGAAGGCCCCCTGAGGTGAGCCTCGTGCAGTGTGCATGTGAGCATCTGCACCCAGATCCATGGGAGCAGCTTGTCTTGTGTGTCTTTAGGGAATGAGGTTAGGGGCCAGAGAGGTTTGCATCCTTGGCACTGTCCCCACTTCCACAGATTATGGTTTAGACAAATGGTTGACCCTTCCAGCCCTAGGATTGTATAAAATGGGAATGACAAATAACTAGCCCTACCTTGTGGCCAGGGCAGAGTTGGGAGAAGGAGAGATTGTGGATGTGAAGGCGCTTTTGTAAGCCAGAAAGATGGCCTTGCAGTTCATGGACATGGATGGTACTGGTATGACTTTTATAGTGGAGGTGAGAAGAAGGAGAGGGGAGGAGGAGAAGGGCTGCTGTCTGTGTTTGCCCTTAGGCTAAATGTTGGGCTCACATCAGATTTAGAGCTTTAGGTGGGGAATGTTCCTCCTTGACCCGTTGGGTTCTAGGAACATCATAACTAGCAAGATTCAGGTGGGGTTGGGTTTCCTTATGTTTATAGGGACGGCAGGAAGTGTTTCCCCTTCTTGTTCCTGGAAACTTTTAGGAGGAGTGCTTTTGTTCTTTGAGAGCTCCTGGATCTCTGTTCTCCCCGCTGTCACCCACCCACCTTTCCTCAGGGCTTCTCTTCCATCGCTGGGTGCCATCTTACCCTCCCCAATAGTGCCCACCCCAACTTCCACACTTGATCCTCCATACCAGATATGGAAACTTCCTGGCCTTTTTTTTTAAAACCCCACTTAAAGGAGGCATGTGAACAATGAATTAAGACGGTGAAAAACTGGTTTTAAGGTTTTTCTCCCTTTGATTTTTTTTTTTTTTTTTTTTTTTTTTAGGAAAAATGTGATGTTAGAGAATAAGGACAGTTCACACATTAATGAGGAAGTACAAATTACTGCAACTTTTTTTTTCCCCCTAGTGATGAGCTGGCGGTATTAAAAAGCCTTAAAACATGTTAAATACCTTTAAACCCAGCAAATCCTCTTTTTTAAGAAAATCATTGAAAACTTATGCTAAGATTTAGCTACAGAGAAATTGGTTGAATGGTCATTTGTCAAGGAGAGTTAAGACATCATTGTAATGTCCAGTGGTACAGAATTGACCAAAAATGTATGGCATACTTATGTGATGGAATGATCTGCCTTGTTTCAAATAGTACTATAGAAATTTACTGACATGTAGAATTAAAAAATGTTATATGCACCATTATGGTGGATAACAATTTTCATTAAAAGTACAAGTTATATAACTACATGTGGATATAGATTCATAACAAGTTCATATACCAAGATGTTAATATTTCTTATTTTGGGTATGTTATGTGTATTTTATTTTCTTTAGTATTACTTTTGTAGTTTAAATTTTTTTTTAATTATTTTTTTTAATTAAAATAAGCAGGGAGTAGCCTGCTTCAGAGAACAGTGTTTATGGAAACCCTGGTTCAGGGTATTTTGTGAGGGAGACCAATCTTGTGTCCAGAAAGTGTTCTTGATCCACATTCAGGATCATGTTTGGATTTATATCTGGGGGCGGCAGAGAGTGTAGAAAAATGAGCAGTGAATGCAGGGTCATGTGATCATCCCTCCTACTCAGAAAACTCCTATGACGCTGTGCCTTTTCCTTTGACAGCAGCATAAGAGATTATTTCATTTGTATCTGGCACCCTTTGTTACCAACATGTTAGCATTCATTATTGATGCATGGAATCAACAACTTCTTAACTTTTGTGTAGATGTTGTAGAGGAGTTCGTGGTTCTTAGTTGGGACCCCTGTAACAAAAGACAGATTAAAGCAAAAATTCAAGGCCATGCGTGTATGCTTTATATCGTAGACGGTAGATACTTGGAGAAATGAGTAGGTCTTGGGGTGGCTTAGACCTCAGGCTTCAATGCCACCCTCTTCGGAAACGGGGACAGGTATGGGAAGTTGGCAGGTGCACAAAGAGCTCAGCAAATGAGAGTAAGGCTTGTCCTGCAGACTTGACTTGGTCCTGTCCTTAGTCCACAGTGACTTTGCCGACTTCTTCCAGGTACAGAGAGGGAGACATCTTGACAAAAGGAGAGTTCCTTCATAGCTCTAACTTTCCCTTACCAAAAGGCAACTTCAACTTGGAGAGCTGCTTCTAGTCTATAGTTTCTAAAATAATCAGCTCACCATAATCCTTATACCCAACAGGCCTATTTTCTCAGTGGCATAGTCTAATCTCCTACAGTGGCATGTGGGATGGCATGTGTGGTCTCCTACACCATCTTCCATTACACAATTCTGAAAACACTACATGCTCTGCTTCAGTTTTTCTTCTAGCAAGAAGTACATGAGAATAAGTAATGGAAGTTGCATTGAAGGAACTTTTGTTTTAAAACCAGGGTCTGAGCTTAGGGGTGTAGCTCAGCGGCAGAATGCTTGCCTAACATGTGCAAGGCCCTAGGTTTCATCTTCCTACTGGAAGAAAAATTATTTTTCCTTAATCTCTTATCTCATTTTAATGGCTACATTGTATATCTAGGGGGCTGGGGTTGTGACTTAGGCCTAGCATGGGTAAAGGCACTGGGTTCAATCCTCAGCACCACATAAAATAAAAGTATTATGTCCACTTTTTTCTTTTTTTTAAATCTACAACTAAAAAAGAAATCTTAAAAAAAAAAAAAAAAAATCTCTAATGGTGCTGTGGAAAGGCATCCAGTACGTGTGTGTGGTTTGCTAGTGCTGCATTAGGAAAGGACCACAGAACCTTACTGTCTCCCGGATTTGGAGGAGTGAGGTGTACGATTGAGCCATTGGCAAGATTGGTCACCCTTCATGATCATGATTGAAGGAGCTGCTCCAGGCCTTTCCTTGGCTCATGGATGGCCCTCTTCTCCCTGCGTCTTCCCCTCCTCTTTCTTCTATGCTGTCTGGTCCAAATTTCCTTCTTATAAGGATACCAGTCACATTGGAATAGGACCTGCTTTAATTAGCTTGATTATCTCCATCATGACCCCTATCTCCAAATAGGTTCATATTCTGGAGATATCAAGAGGGCTTCAACTTGTGAATCTGGGGCAGGAATGGGAGGAGGCTACAATTCAGTCAATAGTTCTCTCTCTCTCTCTCTCTCTCTCTCTCTCTCTCTCTCTCTCTCTCTCTGTGTGTGTGTGTGTGTGTGTGTGTGTGTGTAATCCCAGCTGCTAGGGAGGCTGAGGCAGGAGGATTGCAAGCTCAAGGCCAGCCTGGGCAACATCATAGCAAGATCTCTCTTAAAGAATATTTAGTAAAGTACTGGGGATTTAATCCAAGGGCACTTTACCACTGAGCTATGTCCTCAACCCTCCTACACCCCCATTTTTTTCTTTTTTTTGAGACACGATCTCACTAAGTTGCAGAGGCTGTCAAACTTGTGATCCTCCTGCCTCAGCCTCCTGAGGGTTTATAGGCATGGGTTACCATGCCCTTGCAAAATGAATTTAAAAATTAAAAAATATTATTATAGAGAATCTCAAAATAAAAACATTCAAAAATATTGAATCTCCATGTTCCCATTGACAGCTACAGCTCCCCCTAAGGCGGATCACTCATCCTTCCTCCCTCCCTGCCCTCAGTGGACTATTTTAAAGTAAAAACTAGTCATCATTTAAAGCAATACAAGTTACTTATAAGGGACGATCTTTTAAAAACAGTATTACATACCTGTGCATTATTAGAGCCAGAATAACACCAAATGACAGTGCTTGTCCCTGGGAGGTGGGATTACAGGTAATTTTTACTTCTTTGTAACTTCATTAATTGAAATGAGCCAGTTTTGTTATCAGACAACAATCAAACAGCTGATTTCCAGATGGTGAGAGAAGGTGACTTGAGGGAATGAGGGACAGTGGAAAGGACAAAATCTTGCCGTAATTGTTTTCTGAGGCAGGAAGTAATGTTGTGCTTCTGGAATATATGAAAAAAGAGGAAGAACATAGGATCGTGAGTCATAGTATTTAAGGCACAGCATGGCACAGAAGGACTGAAGACCAGCCCTACCTTGCCACAAAAAGGAAGCTCTGTGACCTTGGCAAGGTCACCCGGTCTCCCTAAACCGTGGTTTGGTATCTGCAAAAGGAAAGAACTGGACTTGACAGACCTGTAGGGTTAGTTTGGTTGTGAATGTTCAAAAACTTGAACATTTCATTTGTGACTTAATAAAATGCAAAATTTACCTTAATAAATTCTTATCTGCAGTGTGGCATTGTTGAGGATGGTGAGGATGTAGTTTTAAAAAAAAACTGAAGGTGAGAAATGATGGGTACATTTTTAAGAAATGGACAGATCATCACTTTTCAGAAAGTACGTTTGTGTGTGTACATGTACAATTCAGAACACCCTCAGTAGCATGGGTTCATTTATAAATAGCACTAAAACTTCTTGGTAATGTTCAGCATGCTCATTATAAACTATAGAGACCAGAACAAACTTCAGAAGTCTTGTGTCTCTGGACTAGGATTTCCACCACTATTTAATTCCTGTCTCCCTCATCTCATGATAAAGGCCAGCTGTCAAAATATTGAACTTTAAAAATGCCACTAGCCTACCCTGCCTCCCAGGCATGGGGTGGACAGAGAAATCTGGGGTCGCGGCTCAAGTCATTTAGTAATGGTCAGCCTCAGGAATGACCCCATGAAGTCCAGAGCCAATGGGGTGTGAATCTGGAAGATAGTGCAACACCTGGAAATGATGAATGCTGCTCTCCTGGCAAGTTTCTGAAAGGAAGAATAGATTCTGTTAGCAAATAGATTAATGCAGCTTGCCAGTTTGATAGCTTATGAAGCAGCCTTCAACTTGGAAGTGAAATGAGGATGTGTGCACATAGAGACCTTTGAAAGGAAAGTCCTGAGGCTTAAAAAATGACTTCAGACTGGAGACAGCCCTCCCTACTCAGAGGTGGGGGCAAGATGCAGCTGGAGCCACCTGCCAGATGATCCTGCTGACGCCAGCACCTGTCCCTGAAGGCTAGAAACCCTTTCCTCACTGAGACTGAAGGCATCAGACTGGGGAAGTGTCTGTTGTCCCTCAGGTAATGTCAGCTGGGACCAGTGGAGGCTGCCGAGGTAGAAAATAACCAAACAGACCAGAGGAGTACCACAGCAGCTCTGAAATTAATTCATTTGTCATTGAAACCGCAACCTATAAACACGGGCCAGGACCTGTGCTAACCCTAAACATGTGACTGCCAGCTTAGGGAAATTCAGATAGGACCCCAAGTCTCCTAATCTGATAACCAAAATGCCTGGGACACAATTGAAAATCCCCAGTCATCTCAAGAATCAGGAAAATCAGTTTGAATGAGGGGAAATAATTACCTGACATTAAAACTGGAACAAAGCACGTGCTAGTTGAATTGGAGCACAGCTATGCCTGTCTGCACTATCTGTGGCTGCTTTCAGGATACTGTGGCCAAGCTGAGGAGTCATCACAGAGACCACAGGGCTTGCAAAGACTGAAATATTTATTCTTTGGCCCTTTACAGAAGTTTGCTGAACCCTGAAGAAAGCTCATTGAAGACCTAAAATTACCCTTTTTTCCCCCTTATTTACCCTTTTTGTCTCCTTTAATTCATAGCATAGAGTGGTGTATTCCTTATATCAGTTGTCTCCTCTTATCTTTGATAATTCTTTGGGCATAGCTTCACCTGTTTAGCTAGAAGCCTTCCTGCTTTGGAGTTAGACCCCTTTTCTCCTGATCATCTTGTCCCTTATTGCAACTGTTATGCTCTTAACCCTGCTCAGAAAGGTGGGTTTTGAAGATCTGTGCCCTAGATGGGGTTTTTTCTTTCTCCACTCACTTCATCAGGCTTGAGAAATACTGGGGAGTTACAAGATGTTTGGGGCTGATCTATACAGGGTTGTGTTTGGGGATATGGGAAGCAGTTTTTCCAGGGTATGCAGGACTCTGTCCATAAGCTGCTCTTGGTAGCTAGTCATTCCAGATACATGTTGTGCCAGGAGATAGAACAAGAGGCACAGTCTGGGAAGTGTTGGGAAGGCTGAATGTCAGGTGTAGAAGCCCGGCACAGAGGTTTGGAGAATTCTGGCCCTTGCAGGGTGGAATGCTGACAGTACAGTCAGTTGATAAGAGAGAGTTGATTTTTATCTTTCAAAGAGCACCATCTCTTCAGGGTGTTGCAATGTCTCTGAGGGAGGAAGGCAAGGTCAGAATATGGAGAATTGGAAGTTTCGTTTCCAATTGGGGACTTCATTAGGATTAAGTAGTGACCTAGATATAGCAATTCAGAACTGGTGGAAACTAGGCAAGGATTTTGAGGCAAATCAGAGTTTTAATGTATAAACTGCTTTTCCCTAAAAAGAGTTGGTGAATGCTCAAGAAGTTAATGTAATCATCAAAACATTTCTGGGGCAGTTTCCTGGAAGAGTAAAATAATGCTTATGATGTTAGTGAAATAGGAAAGTCTTTACTAAAAACAGTAAGCTACATTGGGGTGAGTGCATGTGGTTTTAGTTCTTAAAACGTGGTTTTTAAAAAAAAAAAAAAAAAAAAAAAGCTTTTAAGCTAAGTACTTTGGTCAGGTAGATTATCCACAGACCTTCCCCCATGGTCCGGAGGGGAGACTTGGCCGGGATTCAGAAATTCCACCAGACTAAGGAGAAGTGCCCAACCAAAGCCACCTCGGACTTTCATGCATTGTTCTACTTCCAAACAACATGGATGGCAAGGAGTTACTGCAGGCACCAGCAAGCTCACGGAGGCTCCTAAATACAGGATTAGGAATCTATGCCCGTGAGGTTCCTTATTCCCGATCTTTCAGACATATGGATGAGCGACCCAGCCTGTATTTGGTGACATCCAACCTGTCATAACTGGACTTCTCAGATCCTTCTAAAACCTACACCAAGATTTGCAGCTTGGGCAAGTCGGAACAAAGGAGGCCCTTATCCCTTTGCTATCTCCTTTGGTTCTATGAGAAGATTTAAACTCTTTGAGCTGGCTGTCTTGGAGTGCTGGCTTTTGCATCTTGGTTTCAGCGTCTTTAATCTCCACTCCTGTGGTTTTATTTTGTAATGCACATTAGTAGCATTGTCTGTGCTGTGGGAAACGGGCCAGAACGTCTTCTCCCCGCTCCCTGTGAGGTTTGCTCATTTTGAAAGTTTCCTTATCTATGAAGTTCAACTTGACCTGCATTTAGTTTCTCATACCTTGTGAGTGTCAACACTGAGGTTGTATCTTTGACATTGAATTTGGGGCCTCATTTGTGTGCCTGGGTTACGTTACAAGATGATGGCACCCTTGACTGTGGAAGCCAAATGCCAGAAAGAAAATGAAGTCTCTGCTTGCTCTGTTCAACACTGTGGCTGAAAAAAGCTGATGTGCCTTAGAGGAAGTATGTGAAGCTCTGATTTGGAACTTACCTAAGTGAAGCAGGAAATTCAACATTTTTGTTAAGGGCTGTAGTTTACTGGTGAAGGGCTGTGCTTAGCTCTTTGTTGCTAAGCCTGTAGGTACCTTGAAAGTGGGAAAGGAGCCTCTTGGGATTTGCTCTGGGTATTTTGGGTGCATACAGCCTTTGAGTACCACATTCAGCTTCATTAAAATTAGATCTAGAAATAATTAAAACTTGTTCTTCCAAAGTCTAATGAGTCCTCTTCATCAGTGCCTCCCAGTCTGAGCAAATGAGAGCAAGAATAAATGTGGCATACGTGTAGGCCAGGAAGCCTACATTTCTTTAAGGGTACATTAAATTTCTTTTGGAGTCTGATAAGGTTAATATAAAGTGAAGATGGGCATTGATTGTCATTAAAAACTAGAGTTGTGGCTGGGTGTGGTGGCACACACTGGTAATCTCAGCTACTTGGGAGGCTGAAGCAGGGTGACCTCAAACTTGTGATCTTCCTATCTTAGAAAGGACTGGGATAGCTGTGCACGGTGGTACATGCCTGTAATCTTAGCAGCTTAGGAGGCTGAGGCAGGAGGATTCCAAGTTTAAGGCCAGCCTCAGCAATTTAATGATGCCCTTTCAAAAAATAAAGGGCTGGGCATGTGGCTCAGTGGTTGAGTGCCTCTGGGTTCAAATCTCAGTGCTCCCCCCCCCAAAAAAAAAAAAGACTGGGATATAACTCAGTGGGAGGGTGCCCCAGCACACTCTACCCTGCCCCCTCCAAAGAAAAACCAGAGTTCTGTTTCACAGTTCACAGGAAAAGTGGATAAAAATCATTTTGAGGAGATGGGTACTATGTGCCAGTCAATATGCTCAGCTCAGTTTACCAAGAAAGATGTTGCAAACCATAAGGTGCTTGGTTATTGTTCTCTCGAAGAGAGTTATTACTCAAGTGGGCACTGCTGGCATTTCAGGCACCAAAATGCTTCCTCCCACCCCTGTATTGGGCATTAAACTGTGTGGCTGGCCCCTACCCACTTGGGGCCAGCATTTCCCCACCCCATCCCCACCCTGACCCCTGTCATTGTAACTGCTAAAACTACCCCATTGCCATTTCCACATGCCTTTTCTAAAAGGCCATTCTGCTGTGGCACAGGCCATAGGCTCTCAGTAAATATTGTTGAATGAATTTTGGGCGAGCTGGTCCAGATCCATCTCTGGACGTGTGCCTCTGTTGCAATAGAAGAGAACACTCCATGAGCCAATTCTGTGTTTTTATTACCTCAGATTTACATAATAGCTTTTGCTTGTGAAATAACAAGAATTTATTCATACTATATAATTGGAGTATAGTTAGTTTTTTTGATTAAAAATGAATATATTCCACAGTTAAAGGCTTGATTTTACTCACCTATTCTCTTAAGCATTATGGCATCGTTTATAATAGTCAAAACCATAATCTATTATGCGTTTCATCATTATGTTCTTTTTCTCAACCCATCATCTTTCTAAGACAAGGTTTTATGGTAAGTATTTACAGAAGATGCTGACTCCCACAAATAGCTTGAAATCCACTTTTTCTTAACTATTAGCAGTTATACATATACTTGACTATCCATGAATACACAGACATTTTATCTTCTTGAAATCAAAACTCAACCAGGCAATATTTCTTGGCAAGCTTAAACTGATAACAAAGGTCTTGTATTTACTAAATCTTTAATACTCTTATGCTTTTTGAGTATAATAGTTTCTGTGGACTTGGTGCCATGAATAGATTCTCTTATATTTCAGCAAGAGAATAGTAAGATCTTGGCTTATTCATTCAATAGATATTTACTGTACTTGGGCTTCAGTGCACAGCACAGATAATGATTCCTTCTTTCACACAAGCGTAAGTGAACATAATAAGTCTAAGTTGGAAAGTGATAAATGTTATGGAGAAAACTAAAACCAGTAAGGAGGTTTGGAGTCCAAGCTCTTGGTACAGTTTAAAATGAGGTGGTTTGGGCAGATTTCTTGAGAAGGTGATTTTTTTTTCCCCAGAAAAAAATCTGAAGGACAAATGAATACTGTTGTGCCCTTCCTATGCTCTAGATGCTATTGTAGGAGCCAGAATGGCTAGATATACCCTGTGTAATCTGCAATAAATAAATAAATGAAATCCACAGGACCAGGTAGTGGGTATGCACAGTAAGATGAGAACACTTCAAGCCATGTCTGTGCAGCATGCTTATTAACACTGACCTTTAAGAAATCATTTTGATGCGATGACACCTGTGTTGATAAGCAGGTTTGCAAGGGAAGAACTTCTATTTTTTTTTAAAGCCAGCGACTACACCAAATGATAGAAAATAGCAGGGCTCCCTCCTACCCCCAAAAGGCTAATCATGGAAGGAGTTTTGGGTCCAAGTTCAGTGATTCTTATAGAATTATTGCTGCTTCTAGCTGCTGACATCATGTTGGTGACAAGGATCCTGGAGTTGACAATGACAAAATTGGAGATGTTGCTCCAAATTAAGGATGGCTTTTGTAGAAAAACTTGAATGAAGCCCTGAAAACAGGAGGCCAACCAGTTCTGTGACCTTGGGCAGCTCCTTCACTTCTCAGGACGACTAATTATGTGCCAGACATGGTGCTGAGCACTTTATGCACATCATCTTGTTTAATGAGATAAGTTGTAAAACATTAAAGTCCCTTTCTAGCTCTCCTTGGATTTCTTTGTCCTTGATTTTTTTCCCCCCCAATTCAAAGACACAATTAGACTGAACCTTACCATAAGCTTAGGATTTGAAGCCAAGTCACATAGTAAGCTGTGATGTAGGGCCGGGTCTAACATTCCTGGTTTTCCTTTCTGTCATCTCCCATGGTGATGCAGAAAGCCACATGGTGTGTGGCAATTTTGGAGAGTGGAGTGATTTTGCTAAGATTGTGCTCATATAAATACCAGCTCCAGGTTTCACTTGCATTCTTTTTATTTTGGTAGATGGACAGCATATTTTATTATGTGCTGCTGCTGATCAAACCCAGTGCCTCACACATGCTGGGCAAGTGCTCTGCCACTGACCTATACAGCCACAGCCCCTCGCTTCCATTTCTTTACCCTGAAATAGGACTGCCAAGGAGTGAAGAATTGGAGCCGGAGGGACACCGGAGGGAAAGCCACAGTGTGCCCAGTGCTCCCATAACCCTCTGTTAGAGAATGTCGAAAATGAGCACAGGACTTGTGCTCTTATTGTCTCTCTTATGGATTTCCTACTGAAGATCTGTAACATGACCAGCTCAGTTGGCCCTGTGCTCCCTTTCATCTCTGATGTCCTAAGTTTCTCTTTCAGCCAGAGTGCCTTTGATTAGATTTACCTGGACTGACTTCTCCCAGACTTGCATATCTTGGCAAAGGACTAATGTGTGTGCAGCGCTCTGAGTCGGTCTGGCCTTGGTCTCCCCAGTTCACTGGCGCTGGCTCTCCAGCCTGCAGAAAGGAGAACTTCCGCACCTCACTCTGCGCTGTCCTCTCCATTTTGTAGATGATGAACCAGGTGGAAGGGCAGCAGAAGAACCTGGTGCATGCCATTGAGTCCCTGCCGGGCTCTGGCCCCCTCACTGCCTTGGACCAGGACTTGCTGCTCCTGAAAGCTACCTCTGCGGCCACCCTCAGCTGCCTCGGGGAGTGCCTCAACTTGCTACAGCAGAGCGTGCACCAGGTGGGCCCATCCAGCCACAAGCCGGGGCCCTCAGGTAAGACCCCGGGGCGTTACCTTGTTTGGGATGAGGCTGCCCAGCCTATGTGTGTGCATGCATATGTCCCCCTTTCTCCACTGTCCACCCTGCTCTCCTTTTATCTTCATGTGTCTCCATCCTTCCCTCTCACTCCCTCCCAGTTTGGAATTTTTTTCCTTAAACAAATTAGAACATAACATCCTATGAATAATTTAACATGTGGCATGAGCACTGTGGGCCACCTCACAGACTCTCTGGCCCCACACTGTATATCTTGTTCCACTTGTGAGCTTGGCACTTGGCACCTGTCTCTTAAGATCCATCCCTGTGCACCCTCTGGTCCCTATTTCCATGATATCTGACCACCAGGTTCACCACCCAATGTTGTCAACAGACACACGCAGCCTCCAGCTCTGTGCTCTGCTCACCCCGCTGTAGCAACATCCTTGGCCAGGTCGCCTTAGGGATCTCTCTGGAGTATGGACCAGAAGCATCTCTAGTTCTTTATCCAGAGACCATGATGTTTCCTTGAGATGCCTCAATAATGCCTTAATAATGCCTTAATAATCAATAAGTAGACATAAAGATGTGTGTGATAAGTAAGTTTAAAAATGTCAAAATAGCTTGAGCCTTCGTCATGACGCACATAATCAAGTCTTATTAACAGAACAAGAGATACCTTATTGAGCTTTTGCGTAAGGGTCCATCCATTAATGAGGAGATAAGCTAGCATAGGTGATGAATAGTAAAGTTGCTGTGAGCGCTGGTCTTCCTATCAAGCTTTCCTCAAGTGCCCTTTGTCCTCCATTTCATGGAAGATTAAAGGCACAGTTGGTTTTTCAGAGACTGAGAAATTTGAATTTCTTTATGTGACTGACACCCACTGCCATTAAATGAGTCGTGGTCCTACCTGTGTTGGGCCTTCACTTCCTGGTTTCTGAAAGCTTTACAAAGAAGTTTTTGCGTCCATCTTTTGGATGAGATGCTGAGGATCAGGGCAGTTAAGTGACTTCCCAGGGCCCCCCAGTTGCGTGGCAGAGCCAAGACAAGTCACAGGCTCCTCACTCTGTGGCAGACCCCACCCCACCCCACCCCGTCCTGGGCCCTCCAAACTGGGGCTGGAAACCGTGTCTTGCATCACAGTTCTCTCAGGGCTGATACGTCTATTTTTAAAAAATAATTCTAGGCTTCAAAAAAGTTGCAAGAATAGTTTGGAAAAATTCTCATACATCCCTCTACAAATTCTTCAAATGATGCATTTTATGACATTTGCTTCTTTATCATCTCTATCTGAATATGAAGCATATGGATTTTTTTTAACCAGGTTGCAAAAGTGATAACCCTTCTCAAATACTACCATGTATTTCCTTTAAAAAAGATACTGCCCTATATAGGCAGCCTAATGATCAAAATTGGTGAAACAACATGAATATACTTCTATTCCCTAATGAACAGATCCTACTAAATTTGCCACGTTTTTCCCTGGTGTTCTTTAGGAACAGGAGGAAAAAGCTCTGGTGTAGGATTCAGTCTTAGGGTAGATCAGTGTGAGTTTGGGAGCAGAGTGAAGGAATTCAAACCTGGTTTCCTCCCTTTCCTCTCCCTTATCAGCTTGAAAGAGTTGAATGAGGAGGCCTCAGCCAGACTCCTTGATACTTTCTGATCTGAACGGAGGTTTGGTGATTCTCACTGGGGCTTGGGCACAGGTTCAGGGATAGCCTGGATGTGTCAATGGTCTCTCTGACCCTGTCTTGTAACTTCTAGGCTCTGCAACCAGATGGGCTCATTCTGAGAATCTTTGATTAATAAATGTGAACTTGTACCATTTTCTTATTCCTGAAAAAAAATCCCTTAAAATATTTCTTTAGGACCAGTTTCTAGCAAACTTTTTTTTTTTCCGTCTGATTTTCCATGGGTCTCTGGTGTTAAGGACTTAAAGGGACAGGCACAGATGATACAATTTCAGACAGATTGAGAGTGTAGCAATGTGGGAGAAGGGGAGGGTGAGCAGTATCCCTGAGATTATGCCATATAAAGTGTCATCCTTCATGTCTTCCACCCCCCCCACACACACCATTTGCCCATTGTCCCTTCTTTTGGTCCATTTTCATCCAGAAATGTGGCAAAAAGTTGGAGTATAGGGACTCTGAAGCATAACAATGACTAATTTGTCTCTAGTCCTCCCCTCATCCCTCTTTTTTTTTTTTTTTTTTTTGGTACTAGAGATTGACATTAAGCACTGAGCATATCCCTAGCCCTTCTTAATTTTTGAGACAGGGTCTCCCTAAGTTCCTTAGATCTGTGCTAAGTTGCTGAAGCTGGCCTTGAACTTGAAATCCTCCTGCCTCAGCCTCCCAAGTTGCTAGGATCACAGGCATGCACCACCATGCTTGGCTTGACTCTTTTAAGAGTTCTAGTGCCTTATAACACAATATAGTTCTTTAGTTTAAAACAATCTATGTGTTTTTACTTAAATTTATTCCACAAATTGTGGAGGGAAAATTATTTCTAGCATCCAAGTCATCCTAGTTGCCCCAAATTAAAACATAAATCCAGACTCTGAAGCCAAGCAAATTGAGAGAATTTGGTAACCTCCTGAGTGTTACCACAAAGTGTGTTTATTTACTGTCTTGGGGTTCTCCAAGTTGATGCTAGCTGCGGCTGCCTGATACACATTGACAAAAGCATACTTATGTCTTAGAAGTGCCAGCCTGGTTGATGGGCATCAAAATCTCATTATGTGAAACTGGGGGGCGGTATTGGGGGATTCAGTTCAGTGGGCAGCGAGGCCCAGAGTTCTTGCAGCTCACCAGATATCCAAATGGGTTGTTCTTGCTTGAACTGCTTTCTGACTCCTGCCCTATTTTTTTTTTTCTTCTGCCTCTTTTCTGGATTAAAAGTGAATTTGCAACTGGGCATGGTGGTGTACACCTGTAATCCCAGCGGCTCATGAGGCTGAGGCAGGAGGATCTTGAGTTCAAAGCCAGCTTCAGCAACTTAGCGAGGCCCTAAGCAACTCGGACCCTGTCTCTAATAAAATTTAAAAAGGGAGCGTGTTTGCTAGGGAGGCAGTTCACTGGTTAAACACCCCTAGGTTCAATTGCTGGTACCAAAAAAAAAAAAAAAAAAAAAAAGAAGCCATCTTGTATTTCATCTTCTGTAGCATTTCATTGTCACCTGGGAAATATGTTGTCTTGGGAACCTTTGTCTAGAGTGTGGCTCCCTGATGCTCAAGCAGTTTCGGGCACCCAGAGCAACTGGATCGAAACCTGAAAATACTTTTGTATGCATCTGCCTCCCTCCTGCATTTGGCTCCCGGACCTGTCTCTGATGTTATCTTTAGAATCTGCTGGGTCTGAAAAGCTTCTGTTTACTGAGAAGTTTGTAATGAAAATTAACGAAGTAATTTGGCTTTTTGATCCAGGTTTAAGCAGTGCTCTGGCCCTTCCTGCTAACTCTGCCTCAGCAGCTTGATGATGGGGAAAGGCCTGGGTGACCAGGGTCAGGGAGTCTGTTTTCCCAGCCCAGATGTGTGCCTCCACACCTGCAGAGCCAGGAGGGCTGGCATGGGAGAGAGCTGCACCTTTGAAGTCACGGGGAGTGCAGAGGACCGTGTCTTCTGCGGGGTTATTGGCGTGTAGGTTTTTTAGCCCAGGGAACAGAAGTCAAATTCAGAGTAGATACCTGTAACCAGGAACTGGCAGTGTCAGGGAGAGCTGGGCATTAACAAGCATGATGGGGTCAGTGCACACTTGGGAGACGACACTGGAGTTCAACAGTGGAGTGTGGGCAGAGGACAGTGGAGGGCACACTTGCCCCTGGGCATAGATGAAGGAACGTTTAATTGAAGAGAGACCCAGAGCAGAAATTAATAAGCTTTTCTTAACTTATCCTCCAAACTTTTATTCCCTTGTAAGTTTTGTGGGGAATTGTCAGTTAATAAGTCGGTTGCATTAAACCTCGGGTGGTGAGATTTGGCAGAGGGTCGTGACTATTATACACACGCTCCTTGGTTTTTCTGGTTATTTGCTCCTTCTCTGTTTGCTCTATTTTTTTTTTTCATTTTTAATCTCTTTTCCACCACCCAGAGCCTTCCTTTGCTTTTTAGGTTTCCTCTTGTTACTTTTTTTTTTTTTTTTTGGTGGCAGGGATAGGGGTACCGGCAATTAAACTTGGGGTCACTGAGCCACATCCCCAGCCCTATTTTGTATTTTATTTAGAGACAAGGTCTCACTGAGTTGCTCAGCACCTCGCTTTTGCTGAGGCTGGCTTTGAACTTTCGATTCTCCTGCCTCGGCCTCCTGAGCTGCTGGGATTACAGGTGTGCCCCACTGCGCCCGGCCCCTCTGACCCCTTCTTTCCCAACACCTTTAACTGGTTGTGAAAATTGATAACTCCATGCAGTCTACCTTTCTTCATGATTATAAGCCAAGAGAGAAACGTGATAATTCCTGCAGTAAACAAGACAATGGGAGAAGAGGAAAAACTAGTGTTGCAGAATATCTCAGATGAGTGGATTGAAAACAAAACAAACAAACAAAAAAACACTCTTCAAAGTTTTTGAGTATCAACTTCTCCATAAGAAAGCAATTGGGTACTAATGCCCTGGTTTTCCATCACAACTATGCCTTGTGGTTTCACATTTATAGATGTCAGTTTCCTTCTATTTTAGAAATTCCTTTTGTTTACTGAACCTGAGGAGGTTAGCAGTCCCTGTGCTGCAGGAAGAGGGAGGCCCTTCCAGGAGACGGCACCTGTCACAGGCTTCTGGGTGAAGGCTTTGTAGCTCTAAAGAATTCTGCAGTCAAACCTTTGCCCTTAATGACTGGTTGGTGTTTTTCCTTTGCTTTTTTTTTTTTTGTTGTTTGTTTGTTTTAAATCTTCTTTCCCCTTATTTTAATATATGGCTTATATTTCTTTTACTTTAGCATTTTGGGGAAAATATTATATCTGTGCATGTACACACACACACACACACACACACACACACACACACGTAGTAGTTGCATTAAGATTCACAAGCCTTTACCTGATATTTTTATAGTCATTAAAGTCAAGGACGACATGCTACATTTTGACTCCTTCATGATGAAGAACGGGGTATACTTTAACTTCCTCTGCTTTCCCAATCCACTTCCTAAATCTTGGGTGCTATAATATGTAGGCTATTGTTGTTACTATTTTTTTTTTGTTTTGGCCATGCTAAGGATTGAATCCAGGGCCTCATGCTTGCCAGGCAACTGCTTTACTGTGAATATTTTAATAATAGTATGCTGTTTACATAATGTGTGATTAATTCTTTTAAAATAATTTTGACTGTGATACTGAGTTATATAGCCTTGGTCGGAAAATTATTCACAGGTCCAAGGCTGGGACATGGATGAGCAAAACGTTCTCCTTGAGGGCAGAATTTAAGGGGTTCCAAAAATCTCCATAAGTAAATAATGCTTTAGTACAAGACATTTTAAAGCTAAAATTAATGCTAAAACAACCCAAGATGAACAGACTATTAAAATCTTACAATGAAGACTGTGTCCTGAGCAGTTTGGATCACTATAACAAAAACGATAGCCTGGGGGGCTTGAGCAACAGAAATTCACCTCACAGTTCTGGATATAAGGGATCCAAGTTACAGCCAGTTTGGTTTCTGGTAGAGGCTCTCTTCCTGGTTTGCTGATGGCCACCCCCTTGCTACCTTCACAAGGCCTTTCTGGGTCTGTGTGGGTGGAGAGTGAGATCGGTTTTCTCCATCTAAGGATATGAATCTTAATGGATTGGGTCCTTACCTTACAACCTCCCATAAAACCTTGATTGCTTCTGTAAAGGCCCATCTCCAATCCAGTCATGCTGGAATTTAGGACTCCAGCTTGTGAATTTAGGAGGACATAAAATTCAATTCATAGCAGACCGAATCCTCCAGGAGACAGCACCTGTCACAGGCTTCTGGGTGAAGGCTTTGTAGCTCTAAAGAACTCTGCAGTCAAACCTTTGCCCTTAATGACTGGTTGGTGTTTTTGCTTTTTTTTTTTTTTAATCTTCTTTCCCCTTATTTTGCTATATGCCTTGTATTTCTTTTACTTTAGCATTTTGGGGGAAAAATTATATCTGTGCTTGTACACACACACACACACACACACACACACACACACACTGACTGACGATGCCTCCCATTATTGTTCTATTTAAAAAAATGTGTTAAAAATTACCATTTGCTTTCATTATTCATTACTTGGTGCTCTTTATACTTTGATGCTGGGCGTCTCTTATTTGCCTGACTCTAATCCTGGCCCGCCCCATGCTGTGCCCTTACTGGGTTCCTTGCTAACCACTGGTACTTTTGTATCTCTCTCCCTGTTAAGCCACATTCTGCTTTTCTTTGTCTGTTGGTAAGTGTCTTCAGTAATTCTTCCTCCAAGAAGGCAGAATCACTTGTGGGTCTTCATAGTGACACTGAGAAGCATAAGGAGTGCAGGAGGATGGGGCCAGATTACCTGTGTGGAATTTTGACTCCCAACACTTTCCAGCTCTTAAGCCTGTTTCTTCATCTGCCAAGAGGGCGTAGTAGTACTTATCTCATGGGGTCGCCATTGGCAGTAGCTGATTTTATACAATTGAGTACAGTCATCCTTAGTGGTTAGCAAGAGCTCAAAAGTTGGCCATTTTTACCACGGTAATAACTGGGCAGGAAATGACCACAAACCCCCCAACCTCTACCCCATTACAAATCTGTTTATTTTTATTTGTGTTGTCCTATTTATCTCCTGGCATTGAGCATTTTAGTGGAATTCAAGACTCGCCTAATATTTTCCACTTTAAGGCAGCTCTCATTTTTCTGCCTGTATGATGGAAAATTTCTCTTGATTTTTTTTTTTTAAAAAATTGTAGTTGTAAATGGACAGAATGCCTTTATTGGTTAATTTTTATGTGGTGCTAAGGATTGAACCCAGTGCCTCATACATGCTAGGCAAGTGCTTTGCCACTGAGCTACAGCCTATCTCTTAATTTTTTGATTTAGTGCAAAAATGTTGCCAAACTTCCCGAGCTGGGGATTCATTATACCATTCTGTCCACTTTTGTATGTCTTTCAAGTTTTAGTAATGAAAAGCTTACAAAGCATCGCCAAACTACTACATTCTTCCCATTGATTTTTGCCAGAATGTGGTAGATCCTTTCCACAGCCCTACAGTGCTCTGTGCACCTCAGGACGCATTTCTTGGCTTGTTTCATTTTGTTTCCCCTGTTTCATTGGTCTGGTCTCTTTGTTCTGTATCTTCTTTGTTTTCTGTGCATGACTGTTGTCTGTGTCCTTTGGACTTGTGCCTGAGTAGACTTTCCTTATCTCAATGCCCTGCTTATTTGACATTCTATTATAGATTTTGATTCTGATTTTTCCTGATTCTAGTGTTAATCTTCACTGTGAATTCTGATTTCATCTCCTTTTCGTAACTCCTTGATGCATTCATCTTTTTACCTCAGCCTTTTCTATTCTGACTCCCTCTGTTCTTGTTTCACAGAGGCTGCTTTATTCTGTATTGTGCTGAGGATACACCTTTCCTGGTGTTTTCTGACAGTTTACATTATTAGAAATTTCAGAAGTAGTCTTTCTCCAAGGCTTCTTGAGGATATTTCTTTTCCTTAGCTCTGTACAGACCTTTTCATTCTCTTCATTTTGTAACTTTTCTACTTCATTCCCCAAACAAGTCAGGTCCATCTGGAATTCTAAACCCGTGATCTTTTTTTTTTTTTTTTTTTTTTTTAGAGCAGTTGGACTGGTTCGAGATGGGCTTTTCTCCTGTTCTCATTCACTTATTCTTAAGCCTTTAGAATCCATAGAGTAACATAGAAAATACTTCCCAGCATGCACTGCTGCCTTTTCCCATGATGCCCTGGTTTCATCTATCCCAGGCTGCAGTGCACCACCACCCCTTTGTGTTCTGATTGCCATCTCTGGATGATGGTTATGAAGGAGAGGGAAGGACAGAATTGGGGTGTCAGAGTAATGAAGAACGGTTTCCTGAGTACTTAAGAAGCATGAGGGGTGAGGATTAGATCTGCTTAAGATTTCCTAACTTGTTCAAAAGGTTGTTTTCTACTTGTGTGATAAAATAAATTTTAAGATAGTACTCCTAAATTTGTGGAATAGCTGTCCAGTATTTAAGGTCTGAACCCACTTCTGGGTCTCTGAGACTGGAGTCGGCCAGCAGGACAGGTAAGAAGTGTCCCTCCTGGTAAGTTCTGGTGGTTCAAATCCTGGCTTGTTTTTCTTAGTCTGACTCCGTTATTTCTGAAGACTCCTCTTATGTTCTGATCTTCTACCTGAAGCCTTGGGGTTTAGTATTTGGAGTTTTTACCTGTTTTTAAATGACTTCACGGGTTGCTGTATGGATTATGCCCCCCCCTCCTTTTTTTTTTTTTTTTGGTACTTTAAAAAATAGTAGTTGGGTTGGGGATTTAGCTCAGTTGGTAAGAGTGCTTGTCTTACATGCGCCAGACCCTGGGTTCCATCCCTAGTACCACGTGAGGGAAGAAAAGTTAGTAAAATGTGCCATCTTACCATTTTTGTGTGAGCATATTGGTAGCGTTAATAGATGCACACTGTTATGCAACTGATCTCCAGTGCTCTTTCATTTTGCAAAACAGAAGCTCTGTATCCATCAAACAATGACTCCCTCCTCTTCCCACCCACTCTCTAGCCCCAGAACCAAAATTCTACTTTCTGCTGTTTAAAATTTTTCTATTTTTAGGTAGTTATGGAATTCACTCTTGGTGAAATTTACTTTCTGAATGTCTGAACAGTCACTCAGTCATTCTTCAAATATACAGCAGGCACATACTCTGCTAGATCATGTTTAGGTACTGGAATCACAGCCATGAGCCCAGGGCACTGTTGTCTCTGCCCTCAAGGAGCTGGTGTTCCAGAAAGGAGAGAGAAATAACAGAAGTAGATGAGTGAGTCCTGTGAAGAGAGTCAGCAGCCATAGGACGGCTCTCCTGTGGCTGGAGAGGTCCCAGCAGGCCTCTCTGAGCAAGCGATGCTGAATTGACCATCGGCTTACCCACAAGACCACCTCCCGCCTGCAGCAGGGCTGGATGAAGGAACAGCATGTATGATGGCTTTAAGACTGTAATGAACTTGGCTCATTCGAAGAATGAAAAAGTACCAGTGTGGCTGGAGCTTAGTGGCACAGGGAGAGGGGAATGAAGTGAGGCTGGTAGGCTTTCTGGCTGGAGAGGAAAGCCAAGCAGTTTGGATTTTATTTCAGTTGTAGTGGGAAACCACTTGAGGCTTAAGCAGCAGAGTTATGTGATCCAATACTTGACATTAAAAAGACTTTTTTTTTTTTTGCATAAAAAAGTACTTGGGATGGATAGTACTGTACAGGTCAACACACGTGTGTATGCACACTGCAGCCCTTCACCTGCCCCATTATTTTGCTTCCGCCAACCAGATTCCCTGGGGGTGTTAAAAGTTTGGGATACTTGTAAATTTTCTATGAGTAACTCCAGCCCAAGGGCTTTACAGAATATGATTGCTTTAGGAATGGAACACCTGAGACCCTGAAAGGCTGAGGTTTCTTTCTTTTTTTTGGTAATAGTATATATTTAATTCACCAGAAGAAATTACAGGAGGAGGCAGTGATAACATACACGTGAATGAATAACACCAGTCGTCATTTTCCCCATAGCAAAATCTTTGCTGTGACCTTGGTTATATTTAAGGGCTTTTCCCCCTTCAAAACAGTATCTAAATTATCCTATTAAAATAGAAGTTAGATTATATCATTCCTCTGCCTAAAAATTTCCCAGGGTCCTGAAAGGTTAAGGTCTAACTCAACATGGGTGAGTCTCTATTTCGGCCTCTTATTTACCCATGATCCTCCACAGAGGACAACCTCCAGAGTGCAAACCAGCTGAGAGGGAGGCCTCTTCATTCTCATGGTGGAGTTGCTTAGGGGTAAAGAAGCCTGACTCTGACTACTCCTGACCCCTTAATGAGCATAGAAAAATAGTCTGTAGTAACACATGGCCCTTAAAAAATACTACTGAAGAAGAAAGTCTTTGGTCCTCCAAGAGGTTGAAGGAGGTTGTAAAAATGCTCTTGGTTTACCAGAAAGGAGTTTGTAGAAATTTTTGATAAAGAATGTTGATCCTGAGTGATGGGGGCTTTCTGCCATGTGCGGTACATGGGCCATGTCTGATGACCGGGACAGTGTTTTGAAACCACCACAGGCATGTTTTCTAAGCCATGATGATTATGGCCAATGGCATTTAAACCACAGAGTGGCCTCTCTTTGATGAAATCTGACCTCTGGCTTTTATCATAAATATTTAAAAATATAGGGACTGGGGATATAGCTCAGTAGGTAGAATGCTTTCCTTACATGCACAAGGCCCTGGGTTCAATCTCTAGCCCACACACGAAATGTGTGTGTGTATGTATGTATGTATATATATATTTGAAAAAATGCATAAGAAAAACGTCTTTATCTGGTGTTGGTAAAACAAGTGTTTCTGCCCAGAGTTTGGAAGAAAAGCAAATTGATGATTCTGATCCTGGTATTAAACAGAAATGAGCTGGTAATTACACGATCACAATCTCTCCGTCGTGGTGCCTCATTCCAAACAAACCCCACCCTGTGCTACCCTGGGCCCATTTTAAGCAGGTGAGGTAGCGCTATTTCACAAGCTATAAACGTTTCATTGGATACTTTCAATACTTGGCATCATTCTAGGTCTTTATTTCAGAGAACGTCCTGGGATGGCACGGGCCCAAGTCACATTCCACAGAGCAGCTGAAAAATGGGACACTTGGCTCTTTGCCATCAGCCAGTGCCAACATAACCTGGGCCGTTTTACCAAACTCCACTGAAGATGAACAAACTTTCCCGCCAGAGCCAGAGGTAAGCGAGCCGTCCTCTTAGTGCATTCATGGCTTGTGGTATCTATCGCTTGTTCAGAAATCTAGTGATTATATTTGTAACTTGCTCATCTTTGTTAAGAGGAGACAAATTGCCAAACAGAAGAATTGCCCAGAGACAAAATCAGCTCTGTGCAGAGCCTGGCACTCTCCCGTGGTGTCTGGCAGCTGCCGTGGGTGAATTGTGATCCTATCCGTGAGGAATCTCCTATTTTCATTGAAATGGGAGTCCTCCTAACTTCAAGTGGGAGAAATCCTAACAGACCCATGAAAACGATGCCTATTGACTTGATGGGAGCAGTTACAATATATTATGTCGCTCCCCCGAATAATGGCTTCTTTGTGTGGTTCGTGCTGATCCAAGCTCCTGCCTCACATGCTCGACTCCTGCATGCTACTGAACCAGGCCTGGGTCGTGGGTGGTGGTGGAAGCTCAGGGGAGGTGTTGAGCTGTGGCCTGGGCGTGGACTGCAGAGGATGAGTGCCTGCCTGGTCATCGAAGAGCAGCCCCTGCAGATCCTGACCACCAGCGAGGCTCCCCCAGGCTCCACACCGCCGCCATCTGTCATCACGGCTTGGCTCTCCTAACTCTTGACTCTTGGGGCAGGTGGAAGGGAGCCAAATGCAGTGATTCCTTTTGCCAGTTTCACTCTGTGTCCTGAGTGGATTTGGGTTTCGTTTTTTCCTGCGATGCACATTTGATTTTGAGATGGTCTCTAGAACCGGGCTGAAACCCACTTTAAAACATTTGTTAGAGGTGGGTTACTTAAATCTAAATCATTTTTAGCCTGAAAATGATGAGACACTTCACAATATCTGTTAGAAGGTGGAAAGCCCTTCTGGAGTCTGTTTCATCAAATAGTCTTGGTTATCCATTGAACTTTTATTTTTTTTCCCCAGGCTTCATGTGATTATATTCTCTGGCCATGACTTAGTAGCATGGCTCTCACAAAGACAGTATCAGTCTGTCTACAAATGTTTCATTAGCTTCTTCAAGGGACCTTAGCCAGGGTGCGGAGCAAGTAGCAGGTGTGGATTTTGAAAGGTATTTGGCTTGTAACTGTGCAAGGAGTTTCACGCTGAAAAACAAACCCATAGAACTGATGTTTAAGTGAATTGCAAGGTAGGTTGGTGACTGTGAATGGCAGGAGGCTTGCTGTCTCATTTTGGAGACTGGGTGGGTTGGCATTTGAAGATGGGGTGACTGAATGTTAAAGCATTTGGGAAAAAAATAAATCTTTCATTCACCTCCCCCAAAAAAGAACTTGGGCGGGGGTGTTTCATACCATAATGAACATATTTAAAGCCGCACTCCAGTGAGAAATTGGAGGAGTAGAGGAGGGAGATATTAGATCTTTAGTAATCGATCATCTTTTAGTTCCTCATGCCCAGCACCATCCTTGGGCGAAACCTAATGGGCTACGACCTGATAAACATACTTGTTGGGGCTGGTGGTATTCCCTGCTCTGCATTTCCTCAGTGTTTCTCCTGCTTTCTTCTGATGGTTCTTTGACCCTTGGGTGTTGAGAAGCCAGGTCTGTTGTTTTTAACTAAAATTATTGCCTACTTTGCTGTGCCCGTCAGTAGCATTGGCAGAGGATAGCATGTAATTATTCATCAGAAATAACTAGCTCCCAAGTTCAACTTTTAATAAATACCCTAAAGGAGAAAAGCGTTTTCCATTAAGTTAGGAATAGTAATTAATTTGTGGTGGTTGTTGTTGCTGCCCTTTATTCCTTTGTCAGAGCGATGTAGGATAGCATTCAATGATTCCTTCTAGCAGTGAGAGACTCATGGGTATGATGGTGTTTTGATGGTTTCCTGAGAAGGAATAATTAAAGTTCTTTTGCAAAGAGTTCCCTCATTTTTGCTAATGACAGTTCTGATAGTCGGATTTCTAAACCCAAACAGCTACTGTTGTTTGGATGCTATTTTTCTTTTTAGGTGCTTGATCGTGCCACGCTCCCCACCTTTTTCTTTTTTTTTCTTTTTGGTCTTCATATTTGAAGAAGCTTAGCAAAATTTATCCAGTAGTTTTCCTGTCAGAAAAAAGGAAAATGTGCTGGGCACAGTGGTACATGCCTGTAATCCCAGCAACTTGAGGGACTGAGGCAGGAGGATTACAAGTTCAAAGCCAGCCTCAGTAACTTAGCATAGGCCCTAAGCACCTTAGCAAGACCCTGTCTCAAAAATGGGTTGGGGATGTAGCTGAGAGCACCTTATCGAGACCCTGTCTCAAAAATGGGCTGAGGATGTGACTGAATGGTAAAAGCCCTCTGGGTTCAATCCCCAGTACGCTTCCCCTCGCACACACAAAAAAGGACTGTCTCCATAGTCTCCCTTCTGTACACTCTGCAGAAATAAGGAATGAAGTGAAATTCCTAAAGGCTGAAAATTCCTTAGATTACTGAACCCTTTTTGTATAGAGAATATTGTTACTTATGTGAGCCATCCATAGGGAACTAATTTTAAGAATAGAATTGTAGTTATTATATTTTAGCTAAATTATTTTCTTCTGGTTCATCATTTTGATCCATGTTTTAGTTCTTTGGAGGGGTAACAATTAAGATGCAAAAGATACCTCCCCTCTGCTGGTTCTGGCTCACCACTAAATAACCTACATTGGGAAAACAATGTTTTTAAACTTGGTTTGCTTGATTCTCAACAGAACAAAAGCTTGATGAACAGTGTGTATTAAATATGTGAATTAGAAAGGAGCTGTGGTCAACTCTGTTATTGAATGCAGTAATCTTAACGTTTTATTCTGGGGCTAGAACTAAATATGAACGTGAAATATGCTTCCATAACGGAATGACATAGGACTTTGGTTTCTTCCATTAGTAGAACAGTTGTCCAACTCTGTAACACCGTTGGAAAAGTTTTTTAGGTACTGGGGATTGAACTCAAGGGCACTTGACCACTGAGCCACATCTCCAGCCTTATTTTGAATTTTATTTAGAGACAGGGTCTCACTGAGTTGCTTAGCACCTTGTTTTGCTGACGCTGGCTTTGAACTCGTGATCCTCCTATTTGGGCCTCCCAAACTGTTGGAATTATAGGCATGCACCACCACCCTGAGCTTCATCCTCTTATTTAAAAAAAAAAATTCTTTTTAGTTATACATGACAGTTTGCATTTTGACATCAAGTATACATTTTGTATACATATGTATACATCAAGTATACATATACAAAAACTTCCCATTTTTGTGGTTAGACATGATACACTGGTCATGTATCCATATATGAACATAGGAAACTTACGTTCAATTCATTATACTGTCATTCCTATCCCCCCACCCTTTTTTCCCCTTTGTCTAATCCAGTGAACATCTATACTTCCCTCCCCCTCTATTGTGTTAGCATCTGCTTATCAGAACATTCAACCTTTGGTTTTTTGGGATTGGTTTATTTTACTTAGCATGATATTCTCCAGTTCCATTCATTTACTGGCAAATGCCATAATTTCTTTATGGCTGAGTAATATTTCATTGTGTGTATGCACTACATTTTCTTTATCCATTCATCTGTTGAAGGGCACCTAGGTTGGCTCCATAGCTTAGCTATTATGAATTGAGTGGCTATAAACACTGATATGGCTGCATCACTATAGTATGCCGATCTTTCCACCCTCTTGATTGGAGGGATTGGAAACCTAACAACCCCACGTCCCTGACTTTCTTACAGTGAGTGGGTTTTTAACTGTAAGACCAAGTTCCTTCTGCTGGTGCTGCTGGCAGACAAGGTCCTGGAGGCCTGAGTATTAAGAGATGATGTGGTGGCCAGACGCATTGCTCTGGGGGCGGAGACTCACCTGCCTGGGTGTGAGAAGCTGCTATGGTGGCTGTGGTTGGAGCTTCCTAATGGCTGTCCACAATGGTGTGTCCTTGAATTTAAAACTCTAGGGGACCCCTGTCTTCTCCATCCCTTTCAGTGATTCTGTAAGCACCGAGTTCCCGTATTACGTTCCTTTCTGTTGGAATCCCTAAGTGGGTTCTGTTTCTAGCACCTTATCAGAGCTGGTTGGGCTCTTGGTGAAAGCACAGTGCTACCCAGAGCCTCATCCTGAGTGGCACCTCACATGTGACATTCGTACTCGCCTTCCTGGAGGACATATCTGAAGGACAGATCCTAACTTTAAAAAAAAAACTTATATTTATTGAGATAATTCATAATAATGTAACTCACTGTTAAAAATGCAATTTATCAGTTTTAACAAACTATGGAGTAGTTCTTTTACCTCAGAATTCCCTCGTGTCCCTTGTCACTCATTTCTTTTCCTTTAGCTCTTGGAAACCACTGATCTTTTTCTGTCCCTATAGTTTTGTATTTCCTGGAAGTCATGAGAATGGAATCCTGTGGCTTGCAGCCCTTGGAGTGGGCCTTCTTGGTTAGCATGGTGCATCTGCAGTTCACCCATTGTATTAGTCATGGCTCTCTATAGGAACAGAATCAATAGAAAGTATATATATTTAACATATTTCTTAATATTTTTTTGGTTGTTGGTAGACCATTATTTTTATTTATGTGGTGTTGAGAATCAAACCCAGTGCCCACACACGCCAGGCAAGTATGCTACTGCTTAGCCCCAGCCCCAGGAAGCACAATTAAATTTTAATAAAAGGGGGGCTTATTAAGTTGGCTTACATGATCAGAAGCTGGAAAGTCCACAGTGGCCACCTGCAGGTTGGAGGAAGTGTGACTAGCTGTGCAGTCCAAGAGGCTGAAGCCCCAGAACAAGGGGGATCAACTTGATGGAACCCAGAGTCTCAGGCATGCTAGGCAAGTCCTCTACCACTGAGCTCCATCACCAGCCCATCTGAATAACTTTAAAAAAAATCTTTCATCAAATCCTTTGTGGAGAAGGTGGTAAAAGAACAGTGATGAAAAGGTGTCAATTATTTGAAACAAATATTTGGTGTCCAGACATCTTCCCTGGCCTTAGGAGAACCAGTACTCTTAATATCCACTGCAGCCTGTGCTCTGGATCAGTGTCCACTCTGACCAACCCCTGCATTGATTGTTCCAGGGAGGAACTTTGCCCAGTTGAGCATTTGGATTACAGTGCCAGCAATGCTATCAAGAGACCACAGCCCCATGCCTGCAGATCTAGCAGGTTTAGAGGGACCTCTCATAATGTCCATCTGTACAGAGCACTAGAGCAGCATGTACTCTAGCCAGTTAGACTTTGGCTAGAAAATTGCATAATTAAGTTTTCAAATGAGGTAGAATCTCCTCTTCTGCAAGGGAGGAAAAGTGCTTTAAGAATAAAGGAAGGGGAATTGATTAAAAAATACTTTGCTGAATGCTACCTCAAGAAGAATTTTCCTTTTGGTTGAACTGTCATTTTATTACTGGACTTTTGAATTCACATAAAACTGTCAATTTGAGCCAGCTATGGTGGTGCACGCCTGTAATCCCAGAGGATTACATTCAGTCCCAATGAGAGTTCAAAGCCAGCTTCAGCAATGGTGAGCCACTAAGCAATGCAGACCCTGTGTTTAAATAAAATACAAAATAGGGCTGGGGATGTGGCTCAGTGGTCGTGTGACCCTAAGTTCAATCCCTGGTCCTACCCAAAAAAACCCCAAAAACCAAACGCACCCCAAACCCTCAACTTGAAGTCGTGTAGCTTCAAGTTCAAGCCAGCTAGTACGATCCTCTGAAACCTATTATCACCTCCTTATTCTTCACTTCCATGACATATAATTGTATAATTAGGTGTCAAGGATGTATGAGGCTTGGGATGTTGATATACTTAAAAACATGAGATATATATTTTAATCCCTTTGAAAATGTGTTAAAAAATTATCTTATAGGTTTGTTAAATACTTAATGCACTTATTGGTTGTCAACAGTTTGACCAAGGAGTGAGGGAACTGCCACTATCTTACAATGATTGAAAATCCTTTTGTTGATTTTCCTCATAGAATTTAACAATATTAGAAAACACTTGCATTATACTTAAAATTTGTTATAAGTAGTTACCCTTCCCCTACTACCCCTCATTCCATCAACAATTTAGTGACATCTTTCCCCTGGGTTCTCTAAGTCATGGTCTTTGAATCACTAAATCTTATAACGGTATTTAGGGGTCAAGTGGCTAACTCGCCACACGTCACAAGTCAATGATGGAAGAAATCCCAATATCAATTTCATCTCTAAGTTGGTGCCCTTTATACCAAACCACCTCCTGTATTGGACAGGATTCTTTTAGCTACCAAAAAAAAAAAAAAAAAAAAAAAAAAAAAAAAGAAAAGAAAAAGAAAAACCCCAGCAATTAGTAGCTTAAGCAGTGATAAATTTAACTTTCTCAAGAATTGTGGCAACAGGTGGTTCTGGGTTTGGTGCCATCAATTGTGATGGCTTTGAAGACAGCTTTTTCCATCATCCCTACTGTTGGCTTTTATCCTTATGCTGGTCGCTTCATGGTTGCATACTCGTGAATATAATTTCAAGTGTTGCATTTCCGCGTTGATGTACCCTTTGGAAGAGGAAGAGATGGGGGCTCCTTTCAAGACACTTTACTGGGGGAGGGAAGCTCCCAGTTCCCTTCCCCTGTTATCTCGCAGCCCAAACTGGCTCATATGCTACCTAGAACCTGTGGCTGCTAGTGAGTGACAGGATTCCCATGAGTCCCCCTCCCTTGCCATGGAGGAGTGCACTTTGCCTGGGATCAAAACCAGTGTGGATCCCAGAGAGCTCAGGATTGAGTTTGTGTTAGCAAGGCAGACGCAGTGATGGCTTTGGGGTGGTGGCAGTGTCCACTGTACCCCTAAATCTATTCTCACTGCCCCCAAGATTTTTCTAACGTGGTCATTTCATCTCATAGATCATTCTTTGAGGACAGATCACATGTCTCATTCCTTTTTAGAGACTGAAATATTTAGGTATTTGAATGTGAATGATATCTACTGGTGGCGTCCATGACTAAGCGCATGCTTTGGTCTCATTCTCATCTTTATTCTGTGCTCACTGGTGTTCCATTAACCCTGACAGAAGTTAACATATTGGGTGGAATACGGCTGGCATGCTGTTGTGATGAGAGTCACTAATGGCCAGTGGTCTGGAGCTCTCCGGGGAAAGGATGCTCTTCTCAGTTGGTCCATTTGTAGCCATTGTCCTTGAGCACTAACAGATACTAGATGGTGGTGGTTCTTAATGGACTCGTCATAACCTTTTAGAAGATCCACTAGGGCGTTCCACTTAAATGCTGTTACTAGCGTTCTAGAAGAGGACCTCCCAAGGGAGTCTCAGATCTAGGCTCTCGATGACCCAAAGAAAAATGACACATGAGAAGTTTCAGGCAAGGCACAAGTTCATTGAAACTGAAAGCTCGCTTTGGAGGAGAGCAAAGGAAGCTGAGCTGCCAACTAGCTCGAGGCCCTGTCTACACAGTAGAGATTGCTTTTATTGAGCTATGCTAGTTCTCATCTTTCCCCCTTAGGTGGATCTGGGGTTGATTGACACCTTGATTGACAACTGAATTTGACATTTCTTTATTACCCAGCATAAGCACCCTACCCCATGCACAGAGGGCAACAAACCACTAGGATAATGATATATTAACTAGCAAGTGTACTGTCATTCAGTCCCATGAGATATTTTGCATGCCCAAGATGGAGACTTTCCCTCTACGGGCTTGAATTCCCCTTGTGGTCATCTGGGCTTTCCTCTTTAACCATGAAATGGCCAGTTTCCCCTCACAATAAGGGCCATTAGGTGGAGTGTGGGGTGAGGGCTGAGGGCCTTAGCTAGAGTTACAAGCCCTTAAAGGGTGGCCTTCCCCATTCCCTATCTCCTGCCTAACACTGGTGCTACAGGAATAAGGGGATGATTTGACCATTTGGATTTCTTCCAGCTATTGGTCTTCAGGGAAAGTGGTCCATCCTTCTGGTAAATGCGGAGGATACTTCTAGCTGTCAGGACTTAAAAGTCACAAGGGCCCAGCTTGTGATGTATGCTTGAAAATACAGGACTCGCTCTTTGCTCTGTGACCAGTATGCACGTCAGTCATCTATTTGCTTTTTCGTTTATTCATTCAGTGGATGCAGTTGAGCTCCTGTATGGAGCATTGAATGGAGCCCTGCTTAGTTTACTAGATTTTCACAATCCAGTTTTGGTATTTCACAATACTCATGTTTGTTTGTATCATGAAAATTAGAAACTGGAGAAATGGCTCTTAGCCAAGGATCGTTCCTGAGGTTCAAGACTCTGTAGGCTCTGGTAGTATGTGGCTGTTGGTCTACTTGTGGCTTCATAAGTAGAGGTAAACATCTGAGAGATGACCTGGAATTCAAACGTGTTTTTTTCTGGTACTCAGATAGGCTGTAATTGTGCTTCCCATGGTTAACAGCTCTTTGCAATCTTTTAAGATAGCATTTTTCTGCCTTCTATTTTTTGGTTCTGGGGATGGAGCCAGGGCCTGATGCACACCAGGCAAATGCTTTCCCACCAAGCTGTACCCCCAGCCCCTTTCTTCTCTAACAGCTCAACAACATAACCTCACACAACTAAGCCCAGTGAGCATTTTTTCAAAAACTCCTTGGACTGGGCTTTTGACAGCTTTCTTGAACTCCTTGACTACAAGGCATGACAGGGTATTTTCCTGTGCTGCTTTGGCGGGGACATTCATTTCAGTGTATGCTACTTTTTCATGGTTTTCCTTCCTCTTCCATCCTTTTTGAGAGTGGTGATGAGGTTTTGTCTCCTTGGCCAAGTGTTGGCCTTTATAAGAGAGGAGTGGCATTTAGTGGAGGGTCCCAAATCATGCCCTTGCCAGTGGGATGTGTGTGCTTAGGGCTCTTAATGGGTTTTGACACTAGGCTTAAGCGAGAGAGTGGGGGTAGCCTCGGAAGTGGTTCACCTCTCCTTCTCTTCTCTCCCCTCCCCCAGGCCAGTGTGGCTTTGTGACATAAACACCTGCTAGAGTGTTGGGAAGGCAGCCACCTTGGATTTGCCAATTGTGAGCTGGATCCCTATGAAAAAAATCAGCACCGAGGGGTCTGATTTCTCCCATCCTGCAGCAGTACCCAAAGGACTAAGCACTTTGAAACTGGTGAATGCAAAGGGCTTAAAGCACTGCTGCGTTTGGTGTGGGTTTCCCTCTTCTCTCCCCCTTTCTGTCTCTCCCCATCATTCCTGTTGCCACGAAGGGAGAAAGTCAGATCTGAACCAGAGGCGAAGCGTTGAAGAGATTGTAGCGATGTGGTATGAACATTTTTAGTATTCTGTGGTTTTGGGTACTTTGCTCCTGTAATTGTGGCCCCAAATTTCACAACTCTCTCTTCTTCCGCCTTGCTTGCCTAGACCCGGGAAATCAGACCTCAAATATCAATGAGCTTTGCACCATCTGCCTGGCTTACATTTTTATTTGCTCATGATGAATAACTATTCTCGGGGTGATTTATATGCTGCCTCTGAAGATGGAAAGTTGATGCTCAGCGATTTATGATCTTGGGAGAGAATGTTAGGGAGGAAAGAGTAAAATATTTCTCATATACTTTGGGCTTTGCCTGGTTAGTTAATGAGCTCTTGGGTCCCTTTTGCAATAGAAACTGGCTTTTATAGCATTGCAGGGGCTTGCTGTGTGCTAAGTCATAATTGTAAACTTTTAATTTTTCTAATAATGATACGTGTGAGCATCGAGGTAGGCCATGAGGGACATGTACCTCTGAGAGGGAGTGATCTGTGGGACCTGAACAGCCACTTCTGAAACACTTGGCCCAGTAGTGCAGTGGCTACTTAGCTGTCCATCTTGTCCTTGCCCTCCCCACATCCAAAGCCCTCCATGTCCATGCAGATATGAGCAGAGCCAGGGCCAATGGACAGACTGTGCAGGGAGAGCAGCCACATGTCATATGATGCTCGGTCACCACAGTCTTTTCCCTCCCTCTGCCGTCCTTTCCTAGGGCTCCAGCCCCTTTTCTTTGTCATTCACTGTGCCAGGCCAGCTAAGCATGCTGTCCTGTGATCCAGGCCATCCTCTTGGGCTACAAAAGTCCCAGTCAATCACCTCATGACTAATATGCATAAGAAGAGTGGCAGAATCCAGCCACGTGAAAGGAAAAGAGGCCATAAACTCGAGGGAAAATGAAATTGGTCATAATTGAGAACAACCATGAAGTGCTCTTCAGATGGACCCAAATCTCCATTCATGTTTCCCTCCTTCATCTCATTAGAATTGGTTCCCTTTAAAAAGAATAAGAAACTTATACAGCTTCATTTTTTAGTTATTTAAAATATCATAAAACTATCAAATCTCAACTTGTTATAGCAAATATGTAGTGTTTTTGTTAAACACTACATTTTTGCTATAACACTACATATTTGTTGTGAATGACATTCTTTTTTGGAAAGAATTTGGAAAAGTTTCAGAGTCCAGATAAATTCCTTTCAATTGCCTATGTACCAAAGGCCAGAGTCAGCTTGTAGTTTTGGCTTAAAAGAAATACATTATGTAACTCAAGGTGAAAACGACTGCATTAGGGATGTGGACTTTTCTCTTGGTAGATTGATTCCAGTTTCACGTACAGCATTGAGAGAAGAAATGGGAGGAAGGGAAGGGACTTGCTTTTATGTTTACCTGCCTTTAAAAAAAAAAATTCCAGTACAATGAATTTTAGAGCTTCAAACTTTGTTTAGAATGGAATCCTATATAGAGATCTCCACCAGGGAGTTACTTGCTGATTTTAGATATTGCTCTTCAGATCAGTGATTCTTACCCAGGTGAGTGGGGATGCCTTGTGTCCTGTAAAAGTGAAGGACAGGTGCTCATGGTGGTTACTGAGCAGGTCTTAGTGGAATTCTTTATAAATCTGAGTCCTCACTTCACAGAAGCTCTTGTTTATATGCTTGGAGAACATGTATTTCTTGAAGAAGCCATCAATTCATAGGTAAGATCCAAAACAACAGTAGGGGAGGGAGAGACGATTTGGATATTGAGTTAAAAAGTTCTTCAAAGTCTTAGAGGTTGTTCAGGGAGGTCCACTGACTGGATTGCCTTTCTGGGGTTGAAATCTAAAATCACCTGGACTGAAAAGCTACTCTTCAACATTTTGGCCTTTCATCACTTTGGGCTGTTGGAGGAGGGCCAGGTTGGGTATGATGTCTTTCTGGAGTCCCAACTGTGGGGTCTGGCAGACCACTTTGAACCCAAGCTTTTCCCATTCCTGCCTATAGAAAGGTGAGCATGCACATCACCAGTGGTTACAATAATGATTTCATGATGGAAATGGGGTGATGGGTATATGGGATCATGTACTTCCAGGGTTCAGCTCAGTGTGTGGCATGGGGCAGTAAGTCAGACCTTATTAAAATTGTTCTTTGGCTTGTCCTCATTCAAAAGTGGAAAGTCTGGAGGCTGAGATTGTGGCTCAGTGGTAGCGTGCTTGCCTAGCATGTGTGAGGCACTGGTTTGATCCTCGGCACCACATAACGATAAATAAAAGTATTGTGTCCACCTACAACTAAATATATATATATATATACACATATAAGTTGGAAGTCTGTTGGGGGAACTCTTAACAGCATTTGTTGTGATGCTGTTCTGGGGTTCTTAAGTGAGGCCCACTTTGTCTTTGGAGGAGTATTCTGGGTGTAAATAACGGCATCTGACATTTATATGGTGGGGCATAACTTATAAAGGGTTTCCAGGCTGGAGATGGGGCTCAGTGGCAGAGAGCTTACCATGTATGTGTGGGGCTCTGAGTTTGAACCCTAGGATCTCACACAAAACAAAATGAAACAAAACAAAAAAAGTCAAAGGGCTTTCATTAGTAACCTATTTAAATATGTCTTTTCCAGATAAAGCTAATTTAATAATCATTTTAGTAATCTTGTGGCTGATGTCTTGCCTGCATTTTCTCTCTGAAATCTAAAATCACCTGGCTAGTTGGCAGTGCTTGCTCACATCAGTGAGCATCCACAAGTGGAAAGCCCGGGCTAATTTCTCACCATACACCACAGATTTATCCAGCTAAGGAAGTCTGGAGTGTAGCCAAAGAAATGTAAGTAGGCTGTACTAGTTTCCTGTTGCTGCTGTAACAACTTCCCACAAATCTGTCATCTTAAAGTTCTATAGGTTGGAAGTCGACAGATCTTAGTGGGCTAACGTCAAAGGTATGGGCAGGGCTATTCTTTTCTGAGGAGAATCTGTTTTCTTGGCTTTTCTAGCTTCTAAAGGCTCCTATATTCCTTGGCTTGTGGTCCCTTCCTCCATCTTAAGAAATGGAAACCTTGCATCTCTTTGACTTTCCATAGTCCTGTTTCTGACTTACCTCTCTGACTCCCGCTTTCCCATTAAGGACCCTTATGGTTGCATCAAGCCCACCTAGATAACATAGATTAATTTTCCAGTTTTAAGATCAACTAGTTAGCAGCCTTAATTGCGTCTGCAACATTAATTCCCCCCGCCATGTAACTTGACATCTGCAGTCCAGGGGATTAGGACTAGGGCATCTTTGGGCCATTATTCCGTCTTCTACAGCAGGGGATTTGGCTGGCATTTCCATATATATTGGGTGTTCTGTGGAGATAAGATTGGGCTTGACCTTTGGCTTGAAACTGGGCAAGTTGTTAAATTGCTCCTGTTGAGGAAGGCATGGCTCAGCCGGCTTCCATGTTGGAAGAAAAGTATCTGGCTCTGCTTTTTGTGTTTAGTACACCTCTTCAAACCTTGCTTTTCCAGTCTGCCAGTGCTCATCACCCTCGCCTTCTCCCACTACCTCTCAAGAGCCTCAGAATTAAATCAGAAATGAAACCATTTGTGTCATACAATTCATAGCTTGGCAATAGGAGGAAGATTTTTTAAAAAATATTTTTAGTTGTAGATGGATACAATACCTTTATTTTATTTATTATGTGGTGCTGAAGATCGAACCCAGTGCTTCACATGTGCTATAAGCAAGTGCTCTACCACTGAACTACAGCTCCAGCCCAGTAGGAGGATTTTAAGTTATCATAAAACAAAATTCTCATATTTTAAAAATACACTATAGAATATGTAGAGGAAGTAATAAGTTTAAAAAAAACCTCCTGTTTTGAACCCTGTGTTTTATTTCTGCCTGGAAAGGAGGGGCTGCTATATCTCTTTGGGAAATTTGCACAGCAACATATACATATTCTTTCTGAAACCTTTTCATACCGATGGAATCACACTATAGGTAATGTTCTATGGCTTTTAATTTTTGTCTTGGGTATCTTTCCATGTTATTATGTACAGATTGTGTGCATTCTTGGGAATATTTGCAAAGCCATTGCATCTGATGAATGTCCTAGTTAGTAGTGTTATCTATCATTTTATTTAACCCATAATTAATCAAATCCTAGGAGAAACATTTAGGTTGTCCAATTTTCTACTGCAAATCATGCTTCACCATATTTTATATACTTATGCCAATATCTTTTACAGGGAAACTTTCTAGCAGTGAAATTCAGGCAAGTGTGAGAATTTAAAATTTTGATAATTATTCCTAAATTGCCCTCTAAGATTAAGCCAAATTTATGTTCCCTCAGTAATGTCTGAGAGCTGCTATGATCCTGTATTTTTGCCATTAGAGTATCATGCACTTATTCATTTTTCTTTGTCAATACCAAGGATTGAACTCAGGGGCACTCAACCACTGAGCCACATCTCCAGCCCTATTTTGTATTTTATTTAGAGACAGGGTCTCACTGAGTTGTTTAGTGCCTTGGAGTTGCTGAGGCTGGCTTTGAACTCACCATCCTCCTGTCTCAGCCTCCCAAGCTAATGGGATTACAGGTGTGCATCACCACACCCAGCACTTACTCATTTTTTTTAATTGAAAAATGATATCTTGTTTTTAATTTCTCTTTTTTAATCTCGTGAATGAAATTAAGCACATTCTCATGTTAGGGATTTGTATTTTTGACTTTAAAGCCTTATTGACAGCCTTTTCCCATTTTCCAGCCTTATGGTTGAGCTTGAATATTTTCTAAGAATTTTTATCAGGCCACTATATCACGTTCTTCATAATGGGAAGCAACATTTTCCCACACTTGGGGTGCATCTGTAGAGGTAAAAAAACAGCGACAATAAGCATTATGGTAGTGGCCACTGTAAAATGCTTCTACACAAAGATCCCTTGTCTTGAGTTGCTTTGAGGGTCAGATTCCTTTGCATCCTTTCATAACTTTGTACTCATTTAAAATGAAGCCCCAGGATTTTATGTTGTGGACTAGGAACATGAACTTTCATGAGCTACTGAGGTAGGTTTGTGTGCTGGCTGTTCTCTGGAGAGGTGCAGGAACTATGGAATATAAACCAGTGGATCCAAATCTGTCTTTCCTGGAATGTCATCTAGTCAGACCTGCACAGTCTCCTCACTGAGAACATGGAGACATCTTTGCCCACTGCTCACCTTCTTGCTGGCTCTACTTCTCAAAAAGAAATTTCAAAATGCAGAGAGACATTCTATAGAGGTTCTGGTTAGGGACCATCTGTCCTCATCCAGAGTCTGAAGTTTAATGCAGTTTCATGCAGTGTATTAAGTCATAGCGGGAATAAAAACTAATAGATTTGTTTCTTAAAAATAAACTCTTAATGACAGAAGTTAAACTTTTTTTTTTCCTAGTTCAAGGACATAGGATGACATGATGAAGTACTAGTTCAATAACATCAAAGAATTCATACTGTGGGTCTTTTTGAAACTCAAGTGTGTGTTTTACAATCACATTTGTGGAATAGAATGATGATGTATTATTCAGGAAGGGGGCGTTCTGACAAAACATCTATCCAAGTGACCAAAAGGCTAGCTTGGATAGTCGTCATTGGGCTATTTTATGCTGCAGAGATAGAATTTCTATGTGTCATAGTGATTCACATGAAAGCTAGAATCTCGTATTAAAAGGAGTATTGATACGTCCTGATTGCATTGAGGCCTTAAAATTCACGTTTTCTTGAGCTAACTATAATCGCACAGTCTTGATCATTAATAGTGCTGCCACATACTGTTCCCATTACCCTAGGCTGATTATAGCCAGCTCATAAATTTCCCCTTGAAAGTTTTCATTGAACGAAGCATTTAGGAGTGGGGCAAAGTAAAGCATGCTAATGTGACCATTTTTAAAATGAAGGATGTAGTGAGCCTCATTTGGATTTTATGGCAATGGCATAACATGAAAAAAAATTATGAATTGCTGTGATTACCCTCTCTGATCCTTTATTCAACTCACATGTGAATAAAAGTACAGGGAGACCTTCTTTTAATATCCTCTGTCATGGGGGCTAGAAAAATGGACACATAATGCAAATTAAAAAGCAGAGAAAAATGCCCTGTATTTGAGCCAAAGGGTATCCAGTGGGATTTAGGGACTGTAACTTTCACAGAGCCCTGTCGGTGCCTCCTCACTGTGGAACTAGGAGCTGTGTTGGTTTTGCCTTTGGGCTCTTTATTTCTACAAAAACATGGGAGCCCGTTTTCTCACAGGTACTTTTTCCTGAGCTTGTTAATATGTACAGCAATCTGGACATCATTGGCATGTACCAGAGCTATCCTTAAGAAAAGTGCAAAGTCTAAAATCGCCTAAGCTTTGGATGGTTTCTGAAACCCCTAGCTCTTTGTCTGCTTGTGGTATTGCATCCTTGGTTATTTGGGAGCCAGTGGATATAATGATCCAGAAACTCCACCTTGTGAAACAATATGGGGCAAATGCGCTGGATTTGGTTCTCAAAGGCTGACCTGCTGCTGTGTACGTGGTACGTGCCTGGCACATTGGAAGTGCTCAGGGAACAGGCCTTCTGTGTGGCCTGGGGAGAACATTATCTGCACAAGAGTTCTTAACGCACGATGCCTTTTCTATTATTCATGATGCAATCCCTTTTGGCCTGCAAAGAACAGTAAATGCCTCTCGCTTTTAATGACTTGTAAATCAAAACTGTTCTGCGGTTTGCAATGCCACTGGTTATTTCGTTTGTGTTATCGTACCTTCTGAAATTTCCACCAGAGAGAATCAGTTGGGAATTTCCAGGTGAGAGATGTAAATGATTAAAATGGGCACATAAAATTCAAAGAATTGAATGACCAGCTGGCATGGTATGGATGAGAACACTGTCCCGCTGGTCCAATCAAGGTTGATAGCTTTCTGAATCTCCTCTGGAGTCGAGTGAAATGGCTAGACCCTGGTTCATTGTTGAGAAGACAATTTCCTTTTTCAACTTGGGCCTATTCAAATTGATGGGGAAAGTTTTCTATTTGTTCATGTATGGATTCCCTCTAGCAGCCGCCCCAGAGCCCTCTCCACACTGGGTGCTCAGGGCTGGGTTTTGACAGCCACTTCCTGTCCTATTTGGCTGTTCCCTGGAGCTAGCCTCTAGCATGTCAGTTGCTTTGCTGCTCATCTAGCCCCTGTGCCTGGGGTCCTTAGTGCAGTGCTCAGATAACCAGGTACATCCAAGTCCCCTGGAGGAAGGACTGGCTCAGTCTGTTCTTCAGGGACTGAGGGCAGAGGGGGAAAGGGGGTTGCTTGGCTGATAGTTTGTTTTGCAACTTGGAAAAAGTTCTAGAGAGCTATTTCACCATAGCATCAACATGGTTAATACCACTAAACTGTACACTTAAAAAATGGTTTAGGAGAGATTTACACATAAAGAGATACATTTGTCAGAATATATGGAACAGTGCACTAAGATCTATATATTGTTTGAGGTATAAATTACAGTTCTTCAGGACTGAATAAAAGGCAAAAAACCAAATGCAGGTTTGTGTCCCTGCTCCCAAGGCTTCTGTAGTCTGGCACAGGTCCTGGACCTTGCTTTTCTGTGCCGTGATGCTGATGCTGCAGTCTGGGGACCACACACTGAGTTGGCCTGATTTAGAGCTTTTCAGTGCTGCCACTGGGCATACCCTCAGTGTTTTGCTTCCCCCCACCCTCCGTCCCCACCAGGCCCATAACTGCATAATTTGTGAGGAAAGCAAGGCAGTTTAGCAATTAGTGGCATTGAGTGTGGAGTCTGAAAGAATCAGTTATGTGGTACCATCGACTCTAGTGTCCTTGTGCTCACTTTCTGAGTAAAGGCATTTACCATGTGTGGAATGAGAAGAAATCCATCCCCCAGCAAAAAGCACAAGTCAATAGTAAGTTAAACTGTGGATACAGAAAGGCAGAATTCTATTCCCGGAGTGCAACACTGGTTATGATAGAAGCAGATCACAGGCAGTAGAATTCCTCTAAGTTTTAAGGCATGGGATTACTTGATTTATTACTGGTTACAATGACCACCTTATTCTGTTTTGTTTTGGAGCTGGAAGTGTTTGTAAAATTGTTTGGTTTTCATTAGGATATTAGATTTAAAAAATCCCCCATCTCCCCTAACTTTGTATCTCCAAGAGGTTAAGCATAGATAGATATGGCAGCGGCCTTTTGGCTCTAGGGTGAGCTCACTTGTGGGGTTTTAGGGGAGAGATGGAGTGCTCCTGCCTGGGGTGTTAGAGCCAACATCACGATACAGGAACTGGTTATTCAGAGAAATGGCAAGTGGTGGAAGAGAAATAAATTGAGAGAACATTAAAATTTAGGGCAACATTCTCTGAAGCACTTGCTGCCACGGTGGAAATGTTTACTTTCTGTGGTGTCTAATATGGTAGACAATAGCCACCTGTGACTACGAATGCTTAAAATGTGGCTAGTGCCATTAAGGAACTGCTGATGGCCCCTTCCTTCACAAATGCAGTAATTAGGATTTTATTTAATTTACAAGCGACTATTGTGTGTGACTGGTTACCACTATTGGACGGTGGAAGTCGAGAGCATAGCACGAGAAACACCTATAGTCCTTTCTCAGTATTGGTGAGTGGGTGTGTGTATTAGGGGGTTGGTCCAAGACTCCATCCATGAATACTCAAGACCCTTTAATAAAATGGTGCAGTATTTGCACATAACCTTTGCAAATCCTCCTATGTACCTTAAATCATTTCTAGGTTAGTTATACAGTGCAATGCTATGTAAATCGTGCTTATTGTTTAGGAATAAAGACAAAAGTCTGACAAATTTAGTCTAGGAATGTTCCCCCCACCCTGAATTTCCATTCAAGTTGGTTGAACCCTTGTATATGGATCCAAGAATAGAAGGCCCATTGCATCCTGTTGTCAATCTAGGCAAGAGGAAATTTAGGTGAGGAGCTGGGGCTATGGGGGGTTTGTGACCCAGGTCAGATTGAGAATCCTTCAGTGTTGGGCTGAGTGGACTTCTTTTTTGGGGGATGGACATGGTGCTGGGGATGGAACCTAGGGTCTTGGTCATGCTAAGCATTTTTTACCACTGAGCTACATCTCCAGCCCCCACTAAAGACTTTTGATCAGAGATGAGGACGTTTGGGGAAGAATGTTCTGGTGGTGCAGACCACATGAAGTCTGAGGAGGAGGGGTCTGGGATGAACCATGACCTGGGAAGACTTGAGGTCGTATACTATGTGCCTGAGGCCTTAGGTGTGATAGCAGAAGAGACCAGGATGTGGGTGGGCCTATGCAAGTCCACTTGTGTGGCAACATGAGTAGAGATTTAAGGGAGCAGATCATGCAGAGACCCAGAAGAGGAAGAACAATTATTGGCAGATGCAAAGACCCTGAGGAGAGCATATCATCTATGTATCCGGGAATAGAAGGTGACTGGCAGGGTGAGGAGGATAAACCAGGAGAGAAGCTAGAAGTCCATAGGGAAGCATCCCATCCCATAGGGCCCATAGGCCACAGTCAGGACATTGAAGTTTCTTCTGAACAAAGGAGGGTTTTTAAAAAAAAAAAAATATTTTTTTTTTAGTTGTAGTTTGACACAAACCCTTATTTTATTTATTTATATGCAGTGCTGAGGACCAAACCCAGGGCCTCGCATGTGCTAGGCGAGCGCTCTACCGCTGAACCTCAATCCCAGCCTCAAAGGAGGGTTTTGAGCATAGGAGTGGCCTTGGGCTGGAGTCACCTCTGCATGAGCCTCTCTGATCACCTTCTGCTCGGCCTTCATTGTGTGATCTTGTATCGTGTGTCCGTTCACTTTATTTAAATAAAGACCTCATGGAGATGATGCATACGCTGTAGAACTTACTCTCGGTGCACCCTTCAAGGGACTTTGGTATTTTCACAGGTGTTGCCGCCACAGCCAACTCTAGAGCATTCTCATGACCTCAAGAAGAAACCCTATACTCTTTAAGCTCTCTCCCCATGACCTCCACCACCCCAGCCCTTGGTGACCATGAATCTACTTTGACTCTACAGTAAATGGACTTATAATGTGCAGCTCTTTGTGGCTGACCTTTTAAAGTGGGATATTTTTTTTTTTTTGGTGTGTGCACTTAAATTTCCCTTATTTTTACTTAGTTTTATTCATTCATTGCTTGAAAAGTTTTATTGAATATATTATAAACCATCCTTTCTGTTGGGATCCTAGAAATGAGGATCCGAGTCAGACAGGCTTCCTGTCATCGGTGTCATTTGGATCCGGGTAGGCCAACAACCATGGGCCACCTCTCCTCCCAACTCCTGCCTCATACTAACTGGTCACTCGGCAGTCTTTCCCCCCAGTCCTGGGTGGCCTCTCAACCTGTGGCCTTGCCTAGGCAGCACTGAATAGTTGATGTCTCTCCATTGAAAGGGATTTGACAGTCCTGGTCCAGTTAGAGCACACTGCATAAATTATAGCTGAGGGGTGCCAGAAGGGGTGTGTCCCAAGTTCCTTGGTGGGATGGAGGCTCCACCTCTGCCCCTGTGAAATGTGGTTGAACTAAGTCTTGAAGGATGAGTTGGAACTTGCCAGTGTGACCCAGGACTGGGAGGAAGGAAGAAAGGTCTGTGCGCTCCTCTAGAAGGTTGGCTGGTAGAATAGAGACCCCATCCTTATATCCTTATTGCAATTCTTCGCTCACAGGCATCCAGGGTGGCGGAGAGGAGAGTAACTTGGTGCCTGCTCACCCTCTAGCGCCCCACCCTTAGGTCTCTGTCCTCAGAGCTCCAGGAAGGCTAGATCAGGGTCTTCAAGGAGTTTCTTCCTAGCTTTCCTGAACATTCTAGGGAACTATGGATGGCTACTCATGTCCACAGTGCCTGTCACCTTTAGACCATAGCCAGTCCTCTTGGGACCGTTGATGTGTGTTGCTGCCTGTGTTTGTCCTTTCCTGGTGTAGCCAGGTCTGGGAAGTGAGGCTGCCTTATAATCAGGGCCTGAACTGTGTGGGGAGAGTGGCTTATTGCAGCCCCAGAGCCTCAGAGTCTGGGGGAACTACTGGGGTGGCTTCATGCACCTTCCTGAGGGGTGCTGCTGGAGGAGGCTGCAGCTCCACAGGGGGAGGCAGGTGTGTCACCACAACATGCCACGGTGTACCTAGCATGAAAGTCACAGGCCTCAAGGGGACATTATTGCCTGTCTATGAACCAGCCTCTGGCGTGGCACCTTACATGCATTGTCTTGTTGTGACTTCTCAGATGTGGCCTGTGCCATCTCCACTTCATAGAGGAGACTGAACCAGCCTTATAGGTGGAAGGTGGTGGCTTCAAACACAGCTCAGAACTTTCCCTCTTGCTGTCCCCTGAAGCCTGGTGTTCATCTTTTTTTTTTTTTTTTTGTCATGACTTTTATCCCAATGCTAACAAGCTTTTGTAATCTAGACTGCTCGTGCAACACCCGGATTAGGGCCGTGGGGACCTTGATCCTTGACTTCACACAGCTTGGCTCTCAGGAAGCCCTTGGCCATGTCACCAATTCAGTGCTGGCTTTGTTCTTCATGTGCCAGCCTTTTGCCCCTTGAGATAATGTTGTGAAGTACCTGACACCGCGTGTGGCACCCAGTCGGCCCTTTGCATCTCTTGGGACGCTTCCCTTTCCCCAGCTGCAGGCTGATGCTAACAGAAGGTGCCTGTTGGCTTTGCCAGATCCTGCATCCTGCATGCTGGCTGTCATTACCGTCCCCGGCATGCTGCAGAGCCTCAAGTGCAAGTTGGTGGCCTTCCCTCCCCTCCATTTCCTTTTTGGCCTTTTGGTTTTCTTTATGCCTTCTTGATCATTTTCCCCCTTTTGTTTAAAAAAAAAAAAAAAAAAAAAAGACTGGAGTCTACTTTCTAAGCAGATACATGGAAGTGAGACAGACACGCAGCTGTTTCCCATGAATGCTTCCCTCAAATGCTTTTAAAGGAATACCTGTCCATCCCCTTGGGATAATTGTTCCTGATGTTCTTGGCTGATGATAAATGCCCCCCTCTCTCCCCTCCCTAGAAGTGACTTCCTTCTACCTTCCAGGGTGTGTTTTATTTAAAATTAACCTTTCTGCAGGTCGGCCCCTTTGCTCAGGAAGAGCATCTGTCCTTCCAGTCTATGAGAGCCAAGTGTGGTAAATGTGTGTGTATGTGTGGTTAGCGCAAGAAGGCCAGCTCATCCACTGGGAGGCAGCAGAAGGATTGTGATGTCAATGGCAACCAACTGAGCATCTCCAAAAATGGCAGTGGGGACCAGCCTGCTGTGTGGGCTTGCTCACACTCGGACCTGTCAAGGATTAAGAGCCAGCCTGTCCATCGGGTTCCATTGAACCTACCTCCAAATGGCAACATAAGATCCCCTAAATAATAGTGGTGGCCTTCAGGGCACAGTGAGTCACCTGGATCGGAAGAGACTCCACACGGAGGGTGGTACATGCACAGGAGTCTTCAACAGCTGCCCTGCATCAGGGCCCAGGGGCAACTGCTGTGCAAGACCCCTTCCAAGACGCATTCACGGCATCTGTCCCCGGCATGACTTCTGACCTAAGGGGAGAATCCTTCCTCACAACTGAAAAACCCTCCACCTCACAAGGATGGCCCATTTTGGGGGACTTAGAGGCAGGCACAACAGAAACCCTTCCAGAGGAGAAATCCCGCCTGTGCTAAGAATGAGCATGACAGTAGGTGGATGGGGACGGCCATTTTTCATTCATAGGACAAATTGTATGTCTTTGTGTCCTTGAGATCACCTTCTCAAGCATGTAATAGTGAATGCCTTGCACTTGTGTACTCATGGGGTAGGGGTTTCTTGGGGGCACCAGGGTGCGTGGGAAAGCCAGGTGGAATTTGCTGAGCTTTGGCAGTTTGGCATGCCGGGCCTTGCTGATGTTACTGTAATGTACACGAGGGGAACCGGGTCCTCAGATATGACTCTGCCAGTTTTCATGACGTTGGGCTGTTTGGTGGGGCTTCTTGGAATGTAAAATACTGCTGATGTGAAGATACACTGTAGAATTATGTAATGATTGTGAAAATTTGGTTCGACATGCAACGAATAGAAAATGACTAGAGAGGAAAGGGAACAAGTCCCTGGCCTGATGAGTTCTGTAAATGTTGTCAGCAGTAGTAACTGAATATCAGTTTGCTGGTTGGTCCCTGGGCACTTGTATAACTCTCAGACACTCAGGTCCCTTCACTTCTCTTCCAGTATTCTCTGCGCATGTTTTATCACCTTTGTCCCCCATTTACCTGATCCTGCAGCGGCCCTTGGCCTCCAACCATGTCTGTTTCACACTAACTTTTCCTTGAACCCCTCATCTGTGGGCACACCAGCGTCTCTCAACTTAGTCCCTAGTGAATAAAAAGTGTCCTTGCCCTGGTGGCCGTACCACCAGGTGTAACTGTGGAACTGGGAGGTGTGTAGCTGTGGAACTGGGAGGCTGTCCGTGAGGGTGTGGCGTTCCCTGGGGGGGGGGGGTCCTCTGCCTTGCTGTTACTGCTGTGTGACAATCTCTCATTGGAGGATATCTGAGAAAGGTGCTGTGTCATCTTTTCTACCCCCCACCTGCCTTTCCGTGACCCAGAATACCTTAAAATTCTTTTTAAAGGGCTGGGGGTGAAATGCCTTGATTATTGTAATATCATGAATAGCTAATAAAAATAAATAAAGGACTGGGGGTGGAGCTGAGTGGTTGAGTGTGTCTAGAATGCACAAGGCTTTGGGTTTAATTCCTAGCACTACCCAAAAACTTTAACCTGCTAGGTTTCTCCGTTTTCCTCTAAGGATAATACCCAGAAATGTTGGGTCTTGTCCAGTGCCAGGGTTCTTTAGTGTAGCTCAAGTCACGCCAGCTCCTCCTTCCCAAGGTAACTTCGAGGTGGTGGGGGAAGTTGCCAGGCTTTATAGTGGATCAAACTGCAGTGTGCTCGCTGCTGGAAGAGAATTTGTTGTCCATTCTTACTGTATTATCTGTCCTTGGCACAAGGTATTCAGGACAGTTGCAGATCGCTTGAAATCAAAGGATTGTTTTTCTGAAAATATTGTCTATTTAAGAATATCTACTCAGGCTGAGTGCAGTGGCACATGCTTTTGTTATCCCAGTGGCTTGGGAGTTTGAGGCAGGAGGATTGAGAGTTCAAAGCTAGCCTCAACAGCGAGGTGCTAAGCAACTTCGTGTAAACCGATCTTAAATAAAATGCAAAGTAGGGCTGGGGATGTGGCTCAGTGGTTGAGGGCCCCTGAGTTCAATCCCTAGTAATACCACCCCCCCACACACAACCAAATGAATACTTATTCAAGATGCTTATTTCCTTGGGTAAAAATGACTTTAGGAGCTCATCTTAGTCCTTTACCCCTGCATGTCTGTGATTTAAGGGCTCCGGCATGCATGAGCTCCCCATTATAAGGCATAAGGTATCTTTGTAAGGGTAATGCCATCACCTAGGCCTCTACCATGATGTCTCTCAAGTCTAACCCAGGAGGATTCAGCCCTTTAAGATGTTAGGTTGGGATGTACAGATACAGCAGGGAGTCAATCCATCAAACCGCCATTGACCCTAGCTCTCTACGGGCCAGGACTTGGGAGAAAGCAAGGATACTGACGGAGGAAGAGCAGGTGGAGTAGAAAGGGGTGACATGGTTTGTGAGGCTCCAGGGGCGGAGTGAGGCCTGCCACTGGGAAGTAAGTACATTCTGCATGTGAGCATCTGCTTGGTGGCTTTTCCTGGAACCGACCTAAATTGTAATTAAGTTACATACATGTATCCAATAAAAAGATTGGATTCCTTCTTGCTTGAAACTTGCATTTGTATTGAAGAATTGAGATTTTTGTTAAAAATAAACATTGAAAGCAATGTTAAATGTTTCTCCTTCACCCATGTCCTGAGTGAGAAGACTGTTGGGCCCGTACAACCTAATACAAGTCAGTTTTCCTTTCTGGCTCTGTTCTGGGTCGTAGTTTCATGCCCCGTCTCGTCTCCTCCTACTCGATGAGACGAGCAGGTCAGTGGTAAAGGGCGGGTGTGGGCTTGCCTCTGTTCTCACCCCGTATCTTACATGGTCTCACCATTGATCCTTAAGAGGCCTGAGGTCAGCTGAGGAGTAGAGACCTTTCTGCCAGTCTAAGGCGAGCTCTGGGCACACTCTTCAGAAAAATGCCTAGATGCATAAGTTTTCATAAGATGTGAGATGGTGGTAGGTATCTTAAGGACTGTCCATGGGGCCTTTGCTGTCAAAAGCCTTTGCTTGGAGCCTTGCTGGGCCACCAGGGAATGCCCTAAATTAGCCCCTAACCTCCCTATGAAACCTTTTCCTCTCCATCAGTTTTCACTTGTTTTGCCCCCTATTTGCTAACAGGCATGAGTCACTTGATATTTGTAGCACTACATACCCCGAGGTGCTCGTGTAGTAAGAAATATTGAGTCATAAATTTTGTTTTTATTAAAAATCTCATTTTTCCAAAGCCTGCTTCTCATTAAAACAAATTTTAATTTCATTTCATCTTTAAGTCTATGTACATTTTTGCAGCTGGACTGGCTCATCTGTAAAGATCTCTGGGGGAGAAGGAATCTGAGCTTGCCTCTTGCTAAGTCGTAGAAATTTGATTAGCATTATGAAACCATTTCGGACGCCCGTTTTTCTTCCGGGATGGAGAGACACCATTCTGCCACCTTCAATCACTTCCAGTCTGATGTTATTGCTTTGTAGGTGAAAATCCATAGATTTGGAGAATGTGGGCATGGAAGTGTACCCAGGGATGTCATGAGGGAGGGAGGGCCTGGATGTGGGTGAGCACGTGGACCTGACACAAAAGTAACACTTGGAGTGAGTGACAGATATTCGTATCTTTGGATTCCACATTAGAATAGAAGAATCAACAGACCCTTGACCAAAAAGGAGTACCTTTAAACCTCCATCAGAGCTGAGTCTTCAGATCCTCTGTACTGCCTCCTAGTGGTGAGCAGTTTGTGGGCTCTAACAGGTGTCTGTCTTCATGACCAGTCGGCCTGCTGGGTTCTCCCCACTTTCCTGTCAACACCGATGTGGACCCACATGGAGACTGCTCCACCCTTCCTGCAGATGGACTGAGCTTTGGTGTGGCTGGAACAATGTGTCCTCTTGTGGGCTTTCCTCCCTTGGCAGGACATCAGGGCCTCCAGGAGCTGTGGACACCAGTTACTCTGGATGAGTCACCTCTGGGCCCTGTGCACCAGCCTTAATCTCTGCTGAAGCCAGTCTTTGAGAAGAACATTCCAAAGGGGGCGGGCAGGAGAGAGACGTGAAGTTGATTTCAAGTAGGAACCTGAGAAGTGTGTTCTCATGAGTGCGCTTGGTTTCATGTGGCAAGACCTTAAATGGGGCTAAGCTGGGTTTAATTTTTGAGACTGGTAGATGGCAGAGTATGGTCCTCTGTGGACATGTCACACCAAGGGTGGCTGTGAATGGGAAGGATGAAGATCTCCCTGTGCACTGGCTTGTGGGCAAATGGAAATCCAGTCTTCAGAAGAAAGAATGGTTGGTTTGCTTCACAAACCTCACTTGAGCTATTGATTTATTTAGTTTATAGTCTTTTTTTGTGAGAGCAACTAATTTCAAGCAGGAATAATTGCACTAGAAACATACTTACCTATCTTGTTGAGATGGTAAGGATTTCACAGCCCAACTTTGCCCCTGATGGTTTGTTTTGATTTTTTTTTGTTATTCTTTTGTCCCCCAAAGCAGAATACTAGGCACTGCCCTGTCCTTCCCCTACTGGCCCTGGGATGAGGGGATTGATGACTCAGGTCACCACCATCCCTCTTTGGAGTATTGGTAAGAGACAGCAGCATGTGTGTGTTAGGCTGGACAATTGCAAACATCTCAGTCATTGAAAGCTTCATTAGATGTAAGATATTCCATCGAGGGAGGTTAATGTCACCTTTGCCACTGGGAAACGTGTTTGATTTGAAACACGTTTAATTGAAATGTCTGATTCCAGTGGTGTCGGTTTGGAAATGCAAGCTCATGGTGAACTGAATCCAGAGCAGGGAGAGTCGAGTGGGCAGACAAATCCTGGCCTTGGCCATTCAGACACACAGCCACATTGGCCTTGGTATAGTGATAACCAGTGAACCACAGAAGAAGGGAGTAGCAATGAGAAGCTGGCAGAGAGGCAGGGCAGCCTCTGGGCCCCCAACTGTGATGCTGGGTTCCTGATTGCTCTTCTCCCAACTTCCCTATGTAGAGTCAGGGCAGCCCCTGGCTTCAACTTCCCCTCAGGCATTCTTTTCTAGGACAGGATGGGTAAAGGTTGCTCAGGTGTTTGGGCATATTCTAGCAAAGCAGACTGCCAGCGATGTCCTGTAGCACCCATTCTGAGCAGGCTGGAGAACCAGACGCATAATGAAGGTGAACTCCCACTTGAACCCTGCGGGTTTCATTGAGGCCTTCTCAACCATCTTCCCAGAACTGAGGTTGTTTTCGAGGTGATTAAGGATAATTTGAAGTTGGTTACATTGAAATTTAAAAAATGCCTACCCCAGGCTGGAAGGAGCACCATGATTCCCTCCTTCTGGAGTTTTGGTCAGGGACAGCCAGCATGTGTGTGTTAGGCTGGGCAGTTTCAAGCTCCTTGATCATCAAGGTAGTCTGTGTCTATTAGACATCTCTTTAGATGTGGGATGTTCTAAGGAGGTTAATAAGTCATTGGTTTTTGCATGAACTTTAGACAAGTCTGTATAATTTTATATTTAATACCTTTGACCTCCTGCATTTATGTTTGACCTGTCATTCATAACTGGAAACAAATCTATAATGTTCTGTGGAGTACTTTTGCTTACAGATAAGCAAGTACCATAACACAGGGAAATATGGAACAGCAGAATTCCAGGACAGCTTTACCCTCATGGCCAGAATTCTTGATACTTGGGTATTGGATGATTTTTATATTCAGTAAGTCCCTCTTGCACATTTTGTTGATTAACTTGCCAATTTTCTATGTCACTTGGAATTTGAGTCCAGCAATTGGATGCATAAATTTGCATTGAGGAAAGTAGAATATACATCCAATATGAATCCCCATAGTTTCAAGAGTTTTTTTTCTGAAGTTTTCTTTCTCTTCTCAAATTAATGCCAATTCTGAGATTTGCATTTGCCCTAGTTATCCTAACTGATTTGAGTCAAAATAACCTGAGCAAATTTTTCCATAGATATGGTAATTTTAGTCCCCGGAGAATCCAATACTTATTTGTAAACAGAAAAATTTACCTCTTATATAAAGTGTCGTGGGTCATACAAGTTAATAGTTTTTGGCACTAGGCAAGATTAGGGGGCTCATGCACATATGCTATGGTTAGTTTCTTGAAGAGCAGGAATCAGGAAGACTTTTTTTTTTTTAATTGGGAACCATCGTTAGTTCATGAGGGTCATTCATAGGGATGACAAAGGGGAGATGAGAGGCCATGTGCGATGGCCAAGGCATGGGGCCTGAAGTGAAGGTCTCTTTCTATGCCCATGGCCAGTAGGCCTGGTGTACAGAGAACTTCTTCCCAAGCCTGGGCCCCTTTTGTGATTAAGCATGAGTTCATATGCTATATTTCTAACTTCTAACAGACCAGCTGGTGATTTTTAATGATGCTTTCATTTTAGCCAAACTCAGGCCCCGAATTGGTTTTGTCCGAAGATGAAAAAACTGACAATGAAGATAAGGAAGAGACAGAGTTGGGCGTCATGGAGGATCATCGCAGTATAATTCTTCACCTCATTTCACAGCTCAAACTTGGAATGGATTTGACCAAGGTAGGTTGGCTGACCATACTGGATTTGGAAATGGTTGTCTGGGTTCTGCCCTGGTCCTTATGGTCATTTACCCATTCTTTTCACTGTGGTGAGTTGGGGAAAAGACCAGCACTGATTTCCAAGTGATAAATGTTTCAAATTAATTGGAAAATATATATGTATGTATATAATATTACATATCATGTGTTATATACGTGTACTATATATATTACCTGTGTTGAATATATTACATAGCACAAGTATTATATAACACATAACACATGGGGGTCTCACTGTGCTGCTGAGGCTGGGCTCAAAGCCCTGGGCTCAGGTGTTCCTCCTGCTTCAGCCTCTGGAGTCCTGGGGCTATAGGTGTGTGCCGCTGTACCTGGCCAGAAAGGTCGTTCTTGCATGAACACCCACCTTTAGAGTGGAGAGCGTTGCATTTGGCTTCCTGGAGGATCTGCTGCTTGCACAAGGCAGGGAGTATTAGAAAAAGCATATGAGAGGATAAGGAACACCAAGGTGACGTTTCCCCACTGTATTCTAGAGATTAATTGACCTGAAGATCTGGCTATGACCAGGAACATGGAAATCAAGGCCTCTATGCACACCCCCACCTCACGGCCTGCTGCTAACTGTCATTAGCCATCGTAGTCCCCAAGGACAGTCTGTGGGTGACCCAGATCTCATTGTCCACACATGAAGAATTGAACCTGCCAGTGAGTAGGTTCCTGGTGCCGAGTGCATGCAGGATTCTTCTTCATCTGGAGAACCTAGCATCCTAAATGTTGGTGACAGGTTGAGGGTCCCATAAGCTTCCTCCTCCACCTCGGGGCCATAGCCATTCTGAAGGTATTATGGTTTGAATGTGAGGTGTCCCCCCAGAAAGCTCATGTTAGATAATGAAAGAAGGTTCAGAGGTGAAATGATTAGATTATGAGAACTGTAACCTCCTCAGTGGATTAATCCATTTGACGGATTAGCAATTTGAAGGGATAACTAGGTGGTGACTGTAGGCAGGTAAGGCACTGGGGAAGGTCATTGGGATTGTGCCCTTGGGGATTATATTTTGTCCCTGGCTTTTCTGTCTCTGCTTTACAGTGGCTGCCATAAGCTGAAACACTTTTCTCTGTCACATCTTTCTGCCATGGTATTCTGATTCACATCAGGCCCAGAGCAATGGAGTCCCCCCATTGTGGGATGAAGCTGTGAGCCCTAAATAAAGTTTTCCTCCTCTAAGTTGATCTCCTCAGGTATTTTGGTCATGATGGCCAAAAGCTAACACAGGTAGCAAGCAGGAAAGGCAACCTTGCACGTGGCTGGCTGGTCCTGTGTCATCTGGGGTACTGAGAGGTGGTGGAGAGAGCCTGGGTCCTGCAGTTTGGCCTGTCATGACGACTGCCTACAAGAGTGGTGTGAGAACTGGAGGTGGTATGCAGGGGACCCGGCATGGAGCTGGTCTCCTGGAGATCGTGTCCTCATTCTTATCATCACAAAACATTACAGCAAGGCCACATGTGGTGTAGAGAGCAGCACCCAGGAAACAGGCAGACGTGACCTGCTGGGGATGGAAGCTCTGGGTTCTGAAGGCCAGCCAGAAAAATGAAAGTGTACCCGATGTGGTTGGCGCCACTGAAGGGCCTTGGCTTTTCTGGCTGTGGTGAAGGGTCTGAATTTCACAAGTTCACTTCAGAATGGGCTGGAAGCCAGAGATTAGAAGGGGAAGCCCCAGGGATGTAATTCTTTGAAGAGGAAGATGAAAGAACATGGTGACTGACCACTTAGAAATAGGAGAGAGGCAGAGAAGACGGGAGCCTCAAAGATGACAGAGAAACCTTTCTTTGAAATGTTTTTGTAGGTGTGGATGTGAGTGTGCCTGACATCCTGGGAGTCTGCGCCACTTTAAATAAAACAGTGGGCCCACGCTGAGGATGCCAGACAGGAAGTTCCCTCTTTGCCCTTCTTCTCCCTCTGCGTGGCTGTTCCCTGTCTTTGTACCAAGCCAGGAAGACCTACTTTCTGTCCTGCCTCCTGTAATTTCAGTCTTCCAGCTGTACAATGGTCACCACTTTCCTACTAGAAAATTCTTGGCCGTCTTTTTAAAAAAAAAAAAAAAAAAAAAAAAAGAGCTGCCTGGTTTTGGGGTTTTATTGTGGATGATGTAGACAGATGGAACTTGAGTTAAGGTCTGATGGCAGCAATAACGGACACAAAATGTAAGCTAAAATCGGTGTGTCCACACCGTGGGTCATGACCATTAGTTGCTTGTAAAAACCAATTGAGTGGGGCAGATGATGATTTTTCTAAAACATGACATGCATTAGAAAATGAGTGCACTTCTCCTGAGACTTTTAGATCTACTGATACACATGTGCTGGGTCACAACGAAAAACATGGTCTCCTTGTGGATAGTATTAAAACTTTGCAAAACTTGGCCAGAATCTTGGAGGTTAGAGGAGAGGGGCTAAGAGCAAAATAATTTAGGTCAGATATGGATGGATGATAAAATGCTAAGGGGACTGTAATGGTGGGCTGAGCAGCTTTACATTATGGCTCTCCCATTTTAAAATGAAGAAATGATTCAAACTGTGCATTTTATATTTATTTTATTAGGCTATGATTGCTTTGCATTTGTGGAGCAGTGGTCCTACTTCTAAAAGAGCAAACGTAGCATTTCTTCAAAACTTGGTTGAGTACCTAAAAGAAAAATTTTCCAGTCTGTTTTTTTTTTTTTTTTTTTTTTTTTTTTTAGCCTAGCTGGCTTTGCTGGGAAGAAGCTGTTCTCCAAAAACCAGGGGGAAAGGTGACAAGCTGAAATACCTAGGAGAGCAAGAGACAGCCTTGCTGTGGTCCCATGGGATTTCTTGCTTGTGTTGCTTTGCATCATAAAGAGGTTGAGAACATTATCCCTACCTATTATCCCTATCTCTTTTCTTCTTGGCTCTTACCATGTCATTAACCTAAGCTTGTGCTAAATTAGCAATGGAAGGACTTAGCCGGAATGGAGTGCCTCATGATGGGCCCCTACCCTGGAGACAGAACAGTCTTTGGTTCCTGACAAAGCTCTAGTCTCTCTCCATAAAGCAAGAATACTTGTTGACACATTAACAAAATCAAGATCAGCCTGGGCACACATGGCTGCATCTGCCTTAGTTAACCACGGTCACTGAACAGACCAGTTTTATGGGCAAGTGACCTGTGGAGGGACTCGCAGAACCCCATGCTCAAAGGAGCACCATGCTTGATTTAAGCTTTGCTGTCACTCCTTTTAATTCTTTGATTTTTGCATAAGGGGACTCCCATGTTCAGTTTTCATTGGGCCCCACAAAGTTCTGAGTGGGTCCTAAGCAGGTGGATGTGGGAGGAAAGGTGTTAATTTAGGTGTGCATTTAGGTTGCGTCTGAGGGATGACCCATATGAATGGGAGGAAGGGTGTTCCCGGAGGAGGGAACCACATGGGAAAGGCACAGCCAGGCTCTGCTGCCGAGTGGTATGGTTGATGTGGAGTGATGAGCAGGGTCGGAGCCTGCCGAGCCATGTGGAAAGGAAGCATATATGATCCTAAGGGCAATGGGAAGCCATGAGAGGGTTTGAGCAGGTGAGAAACGTGTTCACTCTCAGGTAACAGTGTTGAGCTTGGGGCATGGGATTGTTTTTACTTCGTTTTCAGGAAGAGATATGAAAAGCAGCATTTAGCAATAAGTATGTCTGCTCATCTGACATGTGTTTATTGAGCACTGTCAACGCCAGGTATGTTCTGAGTGCTGGGTGTGCTACAAAGCACTCAGAACTCCTGCCTTGATGGAGCTTGTGCAGTGATGGAGGGAGACAGACAAGAAACGAGAGGGAGAGTGAAGGGTAAGCAAAGGGAGACAGGAAGTGGGTAGACAGACTGGTGACAGGTGGGGAGACTGGCATGGGGCATGCGCACTCAGATACACTGGTCAGAGCAGGATTCTCTCACGAAACGTTGAGTTCAGACCAGACTAAAACGAGGGAGTCAACCGTATGAGTGGAGGGGACCGTGAGTAAGAGAGGCCTGAGATAGACCTCCCTGCGTTTGAGGATGGGCAGGGAGGCCAGAGTCAGAACTGGGTAGGGTGGTCTGGAGTCCTGGTTGACAAGACGGGGGGGGGACTGCTTGGGTCATAGGGACTTGGGGATATTTTAAGACTCGGTAGTGTTCTGAGTGATGTGGTTGGCCACTGGAGGTTTTGAACAAAGGAATATGTGGCCTTCTTTGTATTTTTAAAGGATCCTTTAGACTCTGATGTGGAAATTGGACTGAGATCGGGGACTTGGTGGGTCCAGCAGGGGCAAGGGTGATGGTGGCAGAAGCAGATCCTGGATAGTCTTGGAAGATAGCACCAGCTGGATTTGCATATGAGTCTGAGGAGCAGCAGGAGAGAAAGAGGACCAAAAGGTGACTCTAAGGTTTTAGCCTGAGCAAGTAAGAAAATAATAGTTACTGTTTGTTTCAATTATAGATTACTAGTAACTAACCATCCCAAGACTTAGAGGCCTAAAACAATAACCATTTTATTTGTTCATGGTTGTGCAACCTAGGAAGAGCTCAGCAAGGCGGTTCTTCTGGTGGATTTGCCTTGGTTACTCATGTGCCTGTCATCAGTTGGTGAGTTGGTTATGAGCTGGACTTGGCTGGCAGAGCCTGGCCCCTCTCTCCATGAAGTCTTCTTTCTTTCTTTTTTGGTGTGCTGGGAATTGAACCCAGAGCCTCACCATGCTGAACATGTGCCCTACTACTTAGCCACATCCCTAGCCCCCACCATGAAGTCTTGAGACCTCTCTTTCTCCATGGATTCTTTACACAAAGTTTTCTCCAGTTGGTAGCCAGATGTCTTGCATGGTGGATCTAGGCTCACAAGAGGATACAAGTGGACACTGATGAGCCTTCTTAAGACACAGGCCATAAATTGGCATAAGATCACTTCTGCTCTGTCGAGTAAAGTAAGTCACGCATTCTGATTGAAGAGGACTGTGTAGGAGTGTGGATTCCAGGAGATATGAGGTTCATGGAAGGCCACCAACGTAACAAATTGCCTCTCCATGTTACCAAGCAATCGAGTATGTGAAGAGTAGGTTGGGGTTGTTGGGGGCTATCACACATGCGATCTTGGATCCATTAGCTTTGACATACCCATTCACTGGAATTCAAGTCGAGAGGACATGTGAGCAGCTGGGTATACAAGTCACAGTTCATGATGAAGTGCCCATATAGGCTTGAGAAGAAGCAACGTGTGGATAGCGTTCAAATCCCTGTGTCTGGTGAATTCCTCTAGAGGGAGGGAGACCTAGGGGGAAGTTCTAGTCCAGAGCCCTGGGATACTCCAACATGTACAGCAGGTAGGGGGAGGAGGAGGAGGCAGCAAAGGCTATTAAGAGGGTTTAGTTGGTGAAGTAGGGCAGAAACCACAGGAGCATGATGTCTTGGAAGCTGCATGACATGTTTCATGGGCATAAGAGTGATCCACTGTGGCGAATTGCTGCATGTGAGTTTTAAAGAATGGGACCTGTGAATGACCCTTGGACTTGGCTTTGACTGGAGTGGGCTCGAGGGAGAATGGGGGAAAAGGAGTACAGGGACCAAGCAGAGGCAGTTCACATTCCAGCTTCCTATTCAGCTATTGTAAGTTATAAAACCCTCAGTTTCCTCGTCTGTAAAATGGCCTAGTTGTACCTACATAGGTTTCTGGGAAGCTTATACAAGATAACGTACAATGTGAGTACTGTGTCCTGGCATGAAATCTGTAGTTTCAGTCTGAAGAAATTTCAGTTTTTAAAACTTGTTATATATAATGATTCTTCTTCTCCTCGGAGCAGTTACCTTAATTGATTATTTATGGAAGCATCAGAAATAGGCCCAGACAGGTTCTGGTCATTGGGTGGCCATGTTTTCAACGTTTTCACTGAGATATTATGTGACAAGTTTGTGTCTAATCTCGGTTCGCTTTATGCAACTCTAAATGTAATTATTGCTGGAGTTCCTGGTTTCCTAATGATGTTTCTGATCCATGATTATAATAACAGCAAGGGGTGAGAATTTCCTATGTGCTAGGAAGGTGCTGGATACTCGGGAAAAACCTTGGAGGATGGCATCCTGATTTCCCCTGTTCCTTAGCTGAGGGATTGCATCTTGGAGAGACGAACTCTCCAAGGACACCCACTGGTAGCTGCCAAGGAATGAAGCTCTTCCTCTTGTGGGCTGGAGAGCAGGATTCAGAAGAAATAAATGGATAATTTTTAACAGAGGTCTCTCTCTATGGCACATATCTTCTTGGGGAAGTAAAATTTTATTTCAAACCCTTCACATTCAAAAAAAAATTATCAAATGCCTTTTACGATATTCCAGATGGGTGTAAAGGGCACATTATGGAAACCTTGGGGACAGGTTGGCTAAATAAAAAAGCAACAAACCCAAACCACAACTTCTGGCAGGCTGAATTATCTACCCTCTATTTTGTAAGGTTGGGTTTTTGTGCACTTTCCTGGTTTTCTGAAAGTGTTACACAAATGAACCTCAGTGGGTGGTCTTGGTCTCTTTGCTTGCTAGTTTGCACTGGATGTTTGCCAGCCTGTAGAAGACTCCCAAGGTGGTTAAGTGATGGTTCTTTGAAGAAAATTATACCTGCTCTCTGTGGTCCTTCTCAGGGGCCTGACATGCTCTTTCTTGAAGGGAGGGAAATTGTACTCTTTTGCCTTCCCAGCAGCGGGTCAGGGGGGTGGGTGAGTGAGCATTTATTTCAAATTGCTAAGAGTCTGAGAGCCCAGGCTGAAGTGTAGTAGTTACTTCTAGATTGATGCAACTCCAAATGTAATTATTGCTGGAGTCCCTAGTGCAGGTTGCCTTCTCTCCCCCCTCTCCAAAGTAGTTCATTGTCTTCATTATGTTAATGGGAGAGAAGGCAGTCCTTATTGATGGCTCGATAAATCTGCAGCAGCGATTTAGGCCATTTGGATGCCATGAGTCTGAACAGCTGGGCCATCACTCACCCTCTGTCGGAGGCAGACAGCCCAATTAGTACTCAGCACTGCTCTGCTCTGTATCCCCAGTGTCCACCACCCAAAAAGATGAGGGATAGAAACAACCAGATAATTAAATGACTTGTTTGCAGATGCATCCAAGAAAAGGATGAGGGGTGGGGTCCCAAGAGATTTTATGAGAGAAAGAAATCAGGCCAGACTGGGAAACTCATTTTAATGAGAAGGATGACATCTCGTCCCAAGTGTTCGTGTGCCGCTTCTTGAAGTCAATCTGGTATTCTGCCCAAACACTAGTGACACATGCCGCCAAGAGATGAGAAAGGGTAGTCACCCCACCCCCGACCCCATTCTGCCACAGCTCTCCAGGTAGGCTGCTCTTTCTTCAGCTCTGGCAAAGCCAGACCTCCTAGGTCGGCTCCATTGAGCCCACTCTGAAACCTGCAGTCCCGGGAGGGTTATTTCATTTTCCGACCTACAGTAAAGGTGTAAGAATCGAACAGTGGATTCCTGCTTAGTCTACACATTCATCATTTTGCGCTCTGTGCGTCTTCTGCCTTCTGCTCTGTCAACCTCCCCTCCCCCACCTCTTTCCATTTCTCTCTAGTGTTCCATCTGTCTCCCCCTCCCCACCCCTCACATGCCATGCGTGTAGGTGTACGCTTATTCTGTAGTGAGCCCTTTTAGAGGACGCTGCAGATATTGTGATGGTTCCTCCCTAACCTTTCAAGTGAGTGTCTGCTGAGAGCAAAGACATTACTCATATGAAATATATCCATTCATCATGTGTGGGATGCTCAGCCTTGACACAGTACTATTGCACATACAGCCTGTGGTAAAAATTCTCCTGAACTGCCCCAGTAATTGCCTCTTTGGAGCTATGTTTTTAAAAATCCAGGATCCAATCCAAATTACATGACAGTTGGGTATCATGTCTCTTTAGTTTTCTTTAATCTAGAAAACTCCTCCGCCTTTTTTCTTCTTTCATAGCAGGGACGTTTCTGATGAGTCCAGCTCACTGTTTTGCAGAATGTTTCTCACTGTGGATTTGCATAGTCACACAATTGGGCAGTCATGCCATGCAGGTGCTGTGTAGCAAGGACTTTTTTGACTGTCTCATGAAGAAATGCAGAGTGTTGTAGACCAGGCTACAGGATTCCTTCTGGAAACTTTTGAAGGTCATTACCTGAAGCTGTCACTTCTTTGATCTCCAAGTTGTCTCACAGGATCTGATTTGGTGTGGGGCAAACCAGGTTTGAGCCCACTCAATTCACAAGTCACTCAGCACATTTTATTTATTTTTTTAGTGTGTGAGTGGTGCTAAGGACTGAACTTGGGGCTTTTTGCATGCTAGGCATTATAATAGGCAAGTGCTCTACCACTGAGCTACACCCCCAACCCTAAGCAAACATTTGTAATGCCTCAGTTCTGTAGTTCATTGCCCCAGAAAAACATCTTCCTGAACTACACTGTCTTAGCTGCCTTCGGCATGCTCCCTGCCCAGAATTCCCAAGAAGGAGTGGGATTATTCTGGTGTTCCTTGAGAAGCAGCAACTAAAAATGGCCTGGCATAGTGTAAAGTATTGAACTCACTATGCAAAAGCACCTGTGTTTGGAAGTAGGAAGGAATGACCTTATGTGTCAAAGGAAGTAAAAGTATGTCTTAAGGTGACTTACAGGTTTGTCTTGTTTTATGCTAGGGACTTGGGTGTCTGCCTCCAGGAGCTTGCAGCCTGGAAACATGTATATTAGTAAGAGCAAAGAGTATCATCAGAAATAGGCGTGGGATGCACTGAGGGGTATAAAGAGGGATAGTTTGGCCTTGGGAGCAAGGATTGTCAGGAAAAGCCTCATAGAGGAAACAGCCCTGAAGTAGAACAGCTATTTTATCTAGACAAGGCTGCAGAGATGTCATAAGAGGAAATGCAGCGAGTGTTGGGGAGAGGAGGCTGTGAAGGGCGGATTGAGGGCAAAAATCAAGGACATAGCATGAGACTTTGGGGAGGTGGAGCCAGATTGAACTTCATATCTTAGATTTTGGAAAGATGATTCTGTTGAGGGTGTGAGAAGAGCTAACGGGGGTGCCTGATAGGAGGCTAGAGGGCAGTTGGGTAGCAACAGGGAGGAGGTGCACTGTTGTGTCCTTTCTTCACCACCAGTGGTCTCCCCATCATCCGAAATGTTTGATAGGATTCAGGGTGGTGGGTTTCTTGCTGTGCTGGGGAGGGTAGGATGTTCTAGAAATGGGGCTTTTGTCCCTCTGTCTCTGTGCTACTTCCTTCCCCTGCTTTATAATCAGTGACAGCGGATGGGTGGCCAGGCTCTTAAGTCCAGTGAAACCCATCTCCTTTGAAGGAAAGAGCACGTGGACACGAGGCAGAAGCAGTCATGGTGTGTCCATGGGTGGCCTGTGGCCTAGGCTCAGTGTTTTCTGCCCCTTCTTCCCAGCCTCTGCCCCTCATCTGTGACACCAGGGCATGGAACTACATAAGCTCCAAGGTCCCTTTTGTTTGTGACATTCAATAATTTGTGGTTTTTAGTGGAATTCTTTCGTGTTTTTAATTCTTAAGCTTCCGAGTTCAGATGCACTGCCTAAATTAAGATAAATGCCTTAAATCATGCCCTTTTCAGAAAGCACATAATTAGAGAGTAAATATTGTAGCAGGCCTGGTTCTTTTATTATCGTTTCAATCTTGGATGCTAACATGAGAATACTTGCCCCGGAGATGGAATGTTGCTGGAGAAGCCTGGTTCCCTGCCTTAGGGGGGCAGGGTGGGCAATGTCAGCCAGGTCCCAAGAGCTGCTTTTCTGATGTGAGATCCCAGAGCTGGTTGGTGCCTATGTGGTTCTGCCTGTCCCTCCCCAGCTGTCTCGAGGGCCTTGCAAGCGAGAAAGAAGGGAATGGGGCCAGCTGGGGATGGTAGGCAGGACAGTGGTTTCCCTTTTTCTTTATGATCAATTTGCCCTCACTGGGGCTTTCCAGTTACTTAAATCCACAGTCTGTGCTACATCCAGGTGGAGTTAGAGGGGAATCCTTGAGTGAGGTGGGGGAGGGAGAGGGAAGGGTGGTGAGGTTGGGGGCTGTTTTGCCGCCTGTTAAGTCTGCCACTGGACACCTCTGATGGGGGGAGAGCCCCACAGATGGACCCAGGGAAGCCTCTTTGGAAGTGCAGCCCCTGAGCGCACAATGATGGCCCTGAAGGATGACTTGTCCTCACAAAAACAATAGCCAGTAGCAGAGGTGGCATCTGCTCCCCACTTTTCCTGGCCCACTGAAATCCTCAGGCAGCTGGAGTTTTGATTTTTGTCAAGTTGTGGCTAAAAGAAAATTAGAAAATCTCCATTGATTTGCACAGTTACATTTTAATTAACGTTTCTTCTTCCTGTATATTAAAGCAAAGCAGAAAGACACTAAAGAGATATTTAAAGCACTTAATCATCTAGAGACGTGTTAACATTTGGAATCTTTATGCATTTACATGGATTGTGTTACATGTTCAATTTTATATCTTGCTGCCTTTCACTTGGCACATGCACGAAGACAGAGTCTTTAAATGAATGATAAATAGCATTATAGGGTGTCTACCAAGCCTTGCCTCTCTCGTGGGCTGAGTTTTGCTAGTCCCTATGAAATCGCTGTGCTTTGCAGGTCTCATTTCTGTCTGATTCTGAACAGTTTCTCTCTAGACATTTCTTCCTTCCCTTGTTTCCACATCATTTGTAAGGAAGGTCTTCGGAAAGCTGACAGGAGTCAAGGTTACAGATCTGTAAGCCTATGTGCTATTTACAATCAGTTGTTGTACATCCAAGTGTTCATGGGGCATAAGGACTACATAAAGGAAGGACACAGTTGATCATGTTAGGAAGGAGTGTGAACTGGCTGTGTGACATTAGTCAACTCTCTTGAACCTGGTGGGGCCCCTCTGCCTTTAACATGGAGAGGGGAAATGTGCAGGGGACAGCCAGCTGGTCTGAGCTGGTGCCAGCTTCACTATCCTGTGCGTTCATGTTAGAAGAGCAAGATGAGATGGTTCAGGTTAAAGAAGTTAGATGTGTGAGTTTCTTTCTTTTTCTTTTTTTTTTTTTTTTTTTTTTAAGTATTGGAGATGTAACCCAGGGCTTGCATATGCTAGGCAAGCACTCTATCACTGAGCTGCATCCCCAGCCCAAGTTAGATGTGTTTTACAGTTAAGTGGGTGGAATGCTAAAACCCAACAACCAGGTTACGTTACAACAACTCTGGAGCATGAGAAAGACTGTCTCCTTTCCCTGACAGTAATGAGTTACCAGTTTCCCAGGTTCAGAATGCCTTTTGTTTACTTTATGTATGTATATATTTATTGTGGTGTACTGGGTTTTGAACCTAGGGGTGCTGCACCCCCAACCCTATTTTATTTTGAGATAGGATCTCACTAAGTTGCCCAGGCTGGCCTCAAACTTGGGATCCTCCTACCTCTGGCCCCCAAGCAGCTGGGATTATAGGCGTGCACCACTGCACCCAACTCCTTCATTTGTTTTAAATGGACTTTAGACTTTTGGGGTTGTAGAGCTCTATAGCATTTGTCTGCTGATTGGCTCACCTCCCAGATCCCTGCTTCCATCACATTGGATTATATATGCCAATCTTTTGATGGATCCCCAAATAGACACCTTTGGTGGTGGAGGGTCCTGGTCTGCCTTGGGCCCCTTTGGTGCAGCAGCAACAAACCACGTCATTCGTATTCAGATACCCCCCAGGACTGTGCCTGATGGCGGGAGGAATATAGAAAAGCCCTTCTGGGTGGTTTCTTCATGTCTTCCAATAATGGAGTGAGAAGAGGCATGTGTGAGGAGAGCTGCGGCAGTGGAGAGACGGACACAGGCTGTTGTCTTGGCCCAAAGAGGAAAATCACTCAGAACAGTTTGTCCACGAAGCTGGGTTCACGTGGATGCTGCTGCTGCCATTTCTAATTTTTTCAGTGTCATTTCCCTCGGTTTGTCATGGGTGTGCCAATCAAAAGGAACTTTTCCCCGGTTTGAGCCATTTTGAGTTTGTGTGGTGGTGGCTGCAGCCCCCGTTTCAGTGAAATCACAGGGACTCTTGTCTGCCCCTCTGTCCTTCAGGTGGTGCTTCCCACATTCATTCTGGAGAAGAGATCCTTGCTGGAGATGTATGCAGACTTTATGGCGCACCCTGACCTCCTGCTGGCCATCACTGCCGGGGCCACGCCAGAGGAGAGAGTTATTTGTTTCGTGGAGTATTATCTCACAGCCTTCCATGAGGGCCGCAAGGGGGCCTTGGCCAAGAAGCCCTACAACCCCATCATCGGGGAGACGTTTCACTGCTCCTGGGAAGTCCCCAAGGACAAGGTCAAGACCAAAAGGACTGCTCCCCCGTCTCCTCCCAGTGATCACGAACAACTAGTGGCTGATGACCCTTCCAAAAGCTACAAATTAAGGTTTGTGGCTGAGCAAGTATCCCATCACCCACCCATCTCCTGCTTCTACTGTGAGTGCAAGGAGAAGAGACTGTGCGTCAACACTCACGTATGGACCAAAAGCAAGTTCATGGGCATGTCCGTGGGGGTCTCTATGATAGGGGAAGGTAAGCTATGTCGCGTGTTGGAATTCGGCTCTTACCCAGTGATATTTGTGTACTGAGAGATGATTGATTTGTGGGGGTTTGTGCTCATCTTTTGGAATTGAGGAGTGAGTGGGAAAGGCGGCTGGATTTTGAACAGGTCTATTAGTTTCCCAGTGGGGCCAAGGTGATGGACAAGGTGGGAGGCAGCTATTCGCCCCACCAGCTGCCCATCTGGGTCTGCACACATTGTGCATGCCTACGGACCACTCGACGTGTACTTTTTTCTCTCAGCTTTGCGTGAATATTAGAGCTAGCTCCAAATCTGGGAAAACACATTTTTATTCATCCTTACTGGTGTGCTGGCTCATAGACAATGAGGATAATAGGGCTGCCTATTCAGAAGCTGCTCATAAAAATTCCCAAGGCAAATCTTTTGACTCTGTGCTAGAAATTCTGAAGCGAGAACACGGTATAATCACACCACTGGTGGATTGCAAGTCCCTATTTTAGCAAATGGCTGTGAATGAAGTTTATTCATTGTTTGAAGAAACCTATAATAATCCTTGTTAAATTGAAGTGTCTGTGTTAGTGGGGCTCTTGAACTTTTTGGAGTTGCATATCCCTTTGAGACTCTAAGACTATAACTCTCTTCCCAGAAGAAAAATTAACACAGAATTTGGCTTTTAGTTTTAGGGAATATATGGCTCTTTGGAAGTCTCCCCAAATCCCATGGTATAGGAACGCCTTTCATTTATTGAGCACATTTTTACTGAACACCTACTTGATGCTAGGCATTGTCTTAGGAGCTGTGGTGGAGACTTGAGTAAACAAGTCAAACGATGTGGTGAGTTTTGGGGTTTTTTAAAAATTTATTTGCAGTACTGGAGATTTAACAGGTCTATTAGTTTCCCAGTGGGGCCAAGGTGATGGACAAGGTGGGAGGCAGCTGTTCGCCACACCAACTGCCCACCTGGGCTTGCACATGCTAGGCAAGCACTCTATCACTGAGCTACATCCCCATCCAACCACCTATATCCTTGTGAAGCTTCTGTTCTAGTTTTTATTTTTAGTTTTAGGTGGACACAATATCTTTATTTTTATGTGATGCTGAGGATTGAACCCAGTGTCCCATGCTTGCTAGGTGAGCACTTTACCACTGAGCCACAACCCCAGCCCTGCTTCTGTTCTATCTTTTGGGGAAATAAATACATGCATCAGTCATGTGCTATGTTGAAAGATGGTAAGTGATAGAAAAATAAGGGGGGGGGGGCAGGGACTAAGGGAGCTTTTAGGTGGAGTGGTTGATCTGGAAGTTTTCACTGAGAAGGTGACATTTGATCAAAGACCCCAAGGGGGAAAAGAAGGGCCTCTTGGACTGTCATGGGAGGAGTGTGTAGGCAAGAAAGAGCAAAGCAAGGGCCCAGAGGCAGGATGGACCTTGCGTGGCTGGTAGAAGACATGAGGCTTGGGGCAGGGTGACCAGGAATGGAGAGGCAAGGTCAGAGCTATGACTATGGCTGGATTGTGGAGTTCTCGGTTGACTCCTACACTGAGTGAGTTGCAAAGCTAGTGCAGTGTGCTGTGTGATCTGACTTGTGGTTCAGCAAAATCTCTTTTGCTTTTTGACAGTAAATCATGGGGGCCAAAGGTGGGAGCCAGGAAGCCAGTTTACAGGTTATGAGACTAGGCAGGAGATGATGGTGCTTGGACCAGGTGGAGGAAGTAACATGTGGAAGGGTCCCTGTGTTAGTCGATTTTCCATAACTGTGATAAGATAACTGAAAAAAAATCAGAGGAGGAAAAAAGTTTATTTTGGCTCACGGTTTGAGAAGTTTCAGTCCATGGACAGTTGGCTCCATGGCTTTTGAGCCTGTGATGAGGCAGACCATTGTAGCAAAGAGCTTGTGGTGGAACAAAGCTCACCTCATGGTGGCCAGGAAACAGGAAGGGGCCAGGATTCCAGTATCCCCTCAGTTACGCCCCCTTCCTTCCACTAGGGAAGTTTTAGGGAATATATAGCTCTTTGGAAGTCACAAAACTAGGTGGCCACCTCATGGTGGCCAGGAAACAGGAAGGGGCCAGGATTCCAGTATCCCCTCAGTTACGCCCCCAATGACCTCACTTCCTTCCACTAGGTCCCACCTCCAAGGTTTCCACCATCTTAGTTGTGCCATAGGCTGTTGACCTAGTCTTGAGCATATGAGCCTTTGGGATTATTTAAGACCTGCATGTGTAAGTGGAACCAAGAGAGTTTGCCTCTGGGTCACACATGGGCAATGAGAGCAGGGATCGCTAAGGTTTTAGTTTTGATACTATGGATTGAACCTAGGGGTACCTTGCTACTGAGCACCCCAGCTTTATTTATTTTTTTGAGATGGGGGTTTTACTAAGTTGCTAAGGCTGGTTCTTGCGATCTCCTGAGCAGCTGGGATTATGGGTGTGCATCGCCATGCCCACCTTGTTCAGATGTTTGACCCAAACAACTATGAAGGATGGAATAGCTATTGATTGAGGGCTGGGGCAGGGGAAGTGAGTGTGGAGGGGGGAATGTAGGACCTCAGTCTGGTTGTATTATGGTTTAGAAGCTCAGGTGGGATGAGTGAGCAATTGTGCATTCAGGCTGCAGTTCCGGGGACATCTGGCTGAGGTAAAAATCTTGTCATTTAAGGCTTTGAGACTAATGAGGTTGTTATCTGTCTGTATGTGAAGAGGTTCAAAAGATGGGAACAACCAGCCAGCAAGACGGAGGCATTTGGACTGAGACGTTGGAGAATAGACCAGTGGAGGTCATTGGCCAGCTTGATGGCAGTTGCCAGTAGAGGAGTCCTAGTGAAAATCTAATGGAATAAATTCAAGAAAGAATGGGGGGAGGGGATTGGGTCAGTGAGTAAATACAGATGACTCTTATTTATTGTTTTTATACTACTTAGGAAAAACAAAAAAACAGAAATGTATTCTTGGGTTCCGTGTGTGTGTGTGTGTGTGTGTGTGTGTGTGTGTGAGAGAGAGAGAGAGAGAGAGAGAGAGAGAGAGAGAGAGAGAGAGACTGGGATGTAGATGAAATGCTGCTCTCATTTGTAGATAAGATGGCAACCCCAGAACACCCACAGACCCACAGGTGGTCAGTGTCAGGTTGGACCTTCACTGGGCTCCATGCACACTGGGTTGTCATTGCCCATTCGTCCAGTATTCAGTCAGTTTGTGCCCGTTGATTGTTCCTTCCTCTCAAGGATCAGTTGGAATCAAGAAATTCAGCAAAGAAAGACTCATCTACTTGTGAAGGAGCCAGGGACTCGTCTGTCACCAGCATGACCTCAGGCCACCTAGTTTTGTGCCTTCACCATTTTCCAATGGGGAAATTCCAATGACTGGACTGTCAGGTTTTCCTACTGTGGAAAGGGGCAGGGGCATCAGAACTGTTTTTTCCACCCCCCTCAAGGAGTTGTTTTTACCAAAGATGATGGAACCTTGTAGCTGAAAGAGAATTTGTTTGTTTCAAGCCCCAGGGATTTCAGCTGTGCTGTAGCAAAGGGTGTGAGGGGCGAGGCTTCTCCCCCAACAAACCCCGCTGACCCATCTTGATCATCTGTATCCAACCTTACCTGATTACCTGGTGGGTTTCTCTATAAGAGTTCAATTCAAAAGGATTGAAAACCTCTGATAAGCCCAGCTGTACCTTGTTTTACCTATGAGGAACTTGATGGAGGCAACTCACCCAGGTGTATTGTATTGTGGGTGTCACAGGCACAACACCCAACCTGTCTTCTGCCCCATGATGAGGCAGTGAAGAGAGATGCAGGGCAGGTGCTGCTCTAGGGAAGTTTTAAACTTACTCTTTCCCTCAGAAGGTTTGATAATGAAATGAACTGACAATAGGCAGATTAACTGGGAAAGAAAAAAGAAATTTTTATCAATGTGCATAAGCTCAGGACTCATACTTGAAATAAGACACAAGGGGAGGGAGGGCTAGGAAGATGGAGCTTGGTTGTCTCTGGAGATGAAGTCTCTTGTGTAACAGCCACCTGTGGCCATTGCTGTCTGGGCTAGGGGTCAGACCTCAATCTTGTCTTCTTGATGAAGAGGTCCTTCCTAAGCCCATAGGGTATATCCGATAGAACAGCTAGAGGTAAGTTTCCTTTTTACAAAAGGACTACTTTCAGACCCATTCTGTGTCTGCAGTTCTGAATAGCCACCTTAAAATCTGCTTAAGAAGTATATTTAGGGTGGTTTACTTTGAACTTCCTCTCTGGGGTGTCCTAAAGTTCAGACCTCTCTGATCTGTGCATGAGAAATCAGAATCTTTCTGAAAGTTCAGGAAGAGACCTGAGGTCCCAAACCCTGGAATGTGAGGAGGCGTGACCAGGTGCAGGGAAAGGCAGGGTGGTGGCTGGTCAGTGAACTCTAGGGGTCCTATGATAACATAGAAAGGGCAGCTGAGGCCTGTTCACGTGAAGCTGCGGAAACAAACTTGAATGGGCTGTGTGGGGTAGATTTGGAGGACTGGGCATGTCCCCACGAGCCTCTCTTCTGACCCAGTGCCTGCTTTTTCTCCTAAACTTGGCCTTCTCCCCGGAACAAGAGAGAGGGAGCTGTCCCTGTGTAGCATTGTTTGGGTTAAAGCCACATAGCAGGGTCCTACAGGTGTGCCTCAGCCCAGGCTGTGGACATGAGCCGAGAGCTCAGGGAGAAGATTGCTAAGAACTCCCTGTGGGAGCTTTATGTTCACATTGATTCATATCTGTGGGTTTGTAATGAGAAATGGGACCAGCATTAATCTTGATTTTGACTTATCTGGGGCTCTGTTTTCATAGGTCGCTCAGGGTCTGCCTCATACTCTGAGGATTATACTGGTAAAATTGTTTCCATTATTTAAACACAAAAATTAGTATTCAGGATGACTCTTATTCTGTTTGATTTTATACTTTAAATTTCCCACATAATCAGTTCTTTAAAGCTGACATGTTTGTTTGCTAGAGAAGGTAGAGAAGGCATTCACACCTACAGTTATACTTGTTTTATGTGTGCAGATGATTCCCTGATTTATACACTGTTGTAAGTCTGCCTCCTTATCTACAGTGCTGGCAGCTCAGATAAATCCATTCATTCATCTGCAAAATGACTGGCACTGTCCCTAAGGGTCCCAGCAGAAGTCACAGCACACAGATATCCCCCACCTTCGACTCACATCCCAGTGGGATCAGACAGAAGACAAGATGCCTGCATGTAGTCTGCATGCCACTGGCTAACAAAGCAGAGGCAGACGGTGAAGAGTGGGTGGGGGCAGGATGCGGCCGTTTTCAGTAGGGTGGACCTTAAGATCAAGAGTATTTGAGTGTCGGCCTGAACAGGTGAGTGAGTCAGTTGGATGGCTTAAGGACGCTTCAGACGAAAACAGGACAATAGCTGTGAGACTGGAGCATGTTGTTGGGGTTCTGAGGACTTGGGGGGGGCACTGTGGCTGTAGCAAAGGGGCAGAGGAGATGAGAAAGGGAGGTAGATCTTGAGGTCTTTTCTAGGGGGAGGGGAGAATGACAGGATTTTGGCTCTTAGTGAGAATGGGAGTCCCTGGAAGGCAGACATGAATCTAGTCGCATCAGTGGGACTGCTAAAGTGCTGAAGGTGGGAGTGGGGATTGCACAGGTAACAGCAGAGAGAGAAGTTGTTTATTTTCCCTCCTTCCTACACACATGCGTGGGCAGAGTTTATATCTGGGATTAGTCAGAATATGTGCTTGGCAAATATGATATCTCTTGATAAAACCAAATAGGTTTCCTGGTATGTAAGAGAATATTCACCTTCCTTTCTGGCGTTTTCTCTGTACTCAGCAGAAATGTTTGTTGCTATTAATCAAGGCGTGAGAAAAACCAGATTCTCAGATTGGAGTGTAGAGTAGATAGCTGTGCTTGCATGGCTTTTTTTTTTTTTTTTTTTGCAATTGGATAAATATCTGGAAATTTTGTATAAAGGTAAAGATTTGTACCAGAAAATTCACCAGAGAAACCCAGCCTTTCCGTGATGTCCAAGGAGCTTGCTTCCTTTCTGATAATGGCCCCTGCCTGCCTCCTCCACTCACAGCTGTGGCTCTGGCAGGGAGGTGGGTGTGCATGGGTTCCCCTGTGTGCCTGTTTTAATACTGGTTCTTCCTTTCTGGCACAGTTGCCCCCACCCCTGTCTCTGTGTGGTGTTGGTTGCCACTCTCTTCTGTCCCCAGCCCTTCCACTTAACACCAAGTCTTCTCCCAGATCATATGGTCTCCTTTCATGGCCTCTTGACCTGTCCTTGCGTGAGTGATCAGGTCCTTCCAGCTCTGCTCATTCACCTGAAGTTGACAGGAGACCTGTGATGTCTTAGGATCCCTACTGTCCGGTCCCAGCAGGCCATGCGCAAGGGCTTTAATTCCCTGCACAGCCCTGGCACACATCTAATGTCCTGGGTGATAAGCTGTTTGCCCTCTCCTTGGGCCCTCAGGTGTCGCCATTGCTGAAACAGAATTGAATCTGCTGCTCCTGCCCTTTTTTTTTTTTTTTTTTTTCCTTCTTCCAAAAATTCTGCTCAGAACTTCTCAGTGGAGTGCTGAGTTCAAAAAGAAGATTCTAGAGAGAAACTTTGGAAGGCCTCTCCCTGGTCACTTGCTCTCCTCTCCCTGTATTCCTGCTGTGGATGGACCTGGACAGGGACACCATTGATTGGTTTGGGTGAAACCTGAAGTTCCCCCTGGTCCTTTCAGTAGCCATACCCCATTTTCCTTCCTAGTTATCAGGGGTTCCCATTGTCACACGTGGTCTTATTATTCACACACACACACACACACACACAAAAAAAAAAAAAAAAAAAAAAAAAAAACACAAAAAGAATCCCCAAGCACTGTATATTCCTGTAGTCCCAGAGGCTTGCCAGGCTGAGGCAGGAGGATTGAGAGTTCAAAGCCAGCCTTAGCAACAGTAAGTTGCTAAGCAACTTGGTAATACCCTGTCTGTAGGTAAAATACAAATAGGGATGGGGATGTGCCTGAGTTCAATCCCAAGTACAAAAAAAAAAAAAAAAAAAAAAACCTCAACTATCAAAGCAGAAGGTTCTGGTTCTTGTACCCAGGGGATCTTTCCACCAATTCCCTGCATATTCCACCAATTTATTGATTGGGTTTAAGATAACATTCTTCCCAATCCCTCGCTGTAAAAATTATATCTTAGTTGGGGCCAACTTGAAATATTGAGGGTAAATGCGTGGACTTATCTCTCAAATTCTCACTTTGGCTGTGGTCATTAGACTATTATAATGCTTCCCTGTGCCATGGGCTCATTGAGGTTGCAGTTCAGAGAGCACTCCCCACTGCTGACTTGAGCCGAGATGCTGTTCAGGGAATTGGGGCCTTTTGTCCTTAGCAAGGACAGCTTCGCTAACCCTTTGAAGCCTCACTGCAGGAAGCTGAGCTGCCCTCAACTGTTCTTCCAACTGTTCTCCCCCAAAATGCCAGGATCAACACCCAGAAACTTTCTGAAGCTCTTCAGAGTCTGGGAAAGAGTTGGGGCTGCTGGAGGTCGGGTGGGCTGGAGGGTGAGGAGCTCCCAGCCACCGGATCTGCAGATACTCCCAGAGTACTGTCTGTAGCGTCCAGGGTAGATATCCTATTGGAATATTTGATTTGAGATTGGATATAGAACTATTTTAAGTGGATCAGCTTGAAAATTTTTCATGCTTTGCCTTATGTTTATTGGTAAGTCAGTTTGTAGAATTTCAAATGAAAATTTCCCAGCCCGAGGACTACACCACAGCACCGTTGATTATTTGGCATATTTCAACTTCTCTCGGCTCCTGAGCCAAATGAAGTAACTTTCGTTTGCAATCCCATTTGTAAGTCTAATTTTAATATTGTGTTTATTCATATTAAGGACAGGATTTCTTTTTTTAAATAACCCTACCAAAAAAAAAAAAAAAAACAACCCGCAGTGAGTACTACGTAGGCATCATCACAAGTAATTTAATGAATGAAAATACATTTGGGGATATTCAAAAAAGAGCCCAAGGATTGTGATTTTTGTCAATGTCTTCATATCAGTTTAGCTCTGGGGCTCACTGACTTCTGAGGATGTGAGGGAAATTTCTCTGTGGTTTGGAAGACATTTTTCTGTAGACCAGTGGAGTTGGGGGTTGTGTGATGTTATCTCTTATGTAAACATCATGTTTCAAAACGTCTTTTCCAGTGTAGAGCACTAGTCCACATGTGAAGACCAAAGTAATACCCCATGTTGAGTTATTTTGACAAATGATTTTTTAAAAAAATTTAAGGTAAAATAGTAATTCTTCAACTGGAAGAACACAGGATATATCCATTTTTCAGGATAGATAGTTTTTACCCTGGGACAAATAGGTTAAAATTATACTGTATGAAATTTGCATTTAGGTTCTAAAGAAAAGAATCAGTCCTGGCAGTGGCACACACCTATGATCCTGGTGGCTTGGTAGGCTGAGGCAGGAAGATTGCAAGTTCAAAGCCAGCCTCAGCAACTTTTAGTGAGGCCTTGTCTCTAAATAAAATATGTAATTTTTTTAAAAAGGTCTGAGGATGTGGCTCAGTAGTTAATTGTCCCGGGTTCAACCCTCAGAAACAAAAATGAACAAACAAAAAACCAGAAACACAAAGTACAGAGAAATCTATGCAGTATATAATTTGTCCAGCTTAGCTTTCATTTGAAGAAAGGAGTTCTGAAGTATCTGAAGTTTTCATCAGTTGAAAGTCCTCCAAAAGGAGAACTATTGAGAAACTTGGTGTCGTGGTGGTAGAAAAGAAAAGCTTTCTCAGTTTTTCTTGAGGGAATAACTTTAAAATTACTTAAATGGTGTTAAAATTAAGAGTTATACTTGTCAACCAGGGGCCAAGTAATCCCAGTGGCTTTGGAGGCTGAGGCAAGAGGATCACAAGTTCAAAGCCAGCTTCAGCAACTTAGGCCCTAAGCAACTCAGACTTTGTTTCAGAGTTTTTTTAAAAAATGATCTGGGAATGTGGCTCAGTAGTTAAATGCCCCTGGGTACCAAACAGGGGAAAAGAGGGGGGGAGTTAATTTATCATCATTGTTACATCTGAAATAAGCTTATGTTCTGGTTAAAAAAAAAAAAAAATCACCACCACCCTTCACATAACCCACCAACACTAAAAGTTTCCACTTGATTGCCAAATGTCAATGTCGTGGCGTTATTACACATGCCTATAATCCCAGCACCTTGGCAGACTGAGGCAGGATGATTTCAAGTTCAAAGCCAGCCTCAGCAATTTAGTGAAGCCCTAAGCAACTCGGCAAGACCCTGTATCTAAATAAAATATTTTTGAAAAGGGTTGGGGATGTGGCTCAGTGATTAAGTGCCCCTAGGTTCAATCCCAGTTACAAAAGCAAACAAACAAACAAACAAAAAAACATTAAAAAAAATCCTGCCATAGAGAGTTATTGGGAAGGGAGGAGGAATGAGGATGTTAAACCTCAGGATGCAGTTAGTGGAGTTTGAGAATCGCCTTCTCTGTCTTCACTTCAGCCTTAGAGTATACACACCATTATTCCTGTGTCAGATGAAGAAACTAGTTGCAGAGAAGTTAAGATCTGCAGTGAGGGAGTGAGGGTGTAGCTAGTGGAAGAGCACTTGGCTAGCACTTGTGAAGCCCTGTATTCCATCCCTAGCACTGCCAAAAACAAGAAAAAGAAAAATGCTGCTGCTCTGTCTGCTCTCCAGTCCTGCCCATATGAGTGGGAGCAATCCCCAAATCCTTTCTTCCTGGGTGGTCTCAGTTCCTGGACAGGTCCTATGTGAACATCCCTCCACATGGTGGTGGTGGATCTAGAACAGCATGTCACCTTGGGTTTACAGAACCAGTCGTCTGTTTTATGGGCTGGGAACTGACTGTAATGGACTTAATGGAGAGCCAAGCGTGTTGTGTCTACTGTAGCTTGTGGGCAGTTAAAGGAATTTTCAAGGGTGAGTGGATTTATAGTCGAATGCATCTTGGTGTTGACTTTGGAAACCAAGAGCAATGATAGTGCCTCTGTATAAATTTGCCCCATCTCTGCTCTTGCTCCCTGGCAAGCTCAAAGTTCGTTACTCTCCCATTGCTCCTATCCTCCCTCTTTTTCCTCTCCCTTTCCCTCCCTGTCCCTATCTCTGACTCTAGCTCTAGTTGACCTAGATGTCTACTAGCTAAGAGAAGAGTAGCAATCAGCCATATTGCTTACCTGGATTTGATTTCTTCCTATTTATATTAATACAATAATTATAGCTGTATAAGATAGTTTTGAGGCTTACGGGACATGGTGATTAGAAGTTCATGGGAAAGTGGCATCCAGGAAGTGCTCACACATGGGAGCCTTGGGCACAGTCTTTGCTTGTCACAGTGGAGAACCACAAGCCCAGGGAGGGAATTTTACGAACTACCTCTGGTCACGTATGTTAGCCTCCCTGGGGGCTCACAGGATGAGCATGACTTGGCCTGGCCTGAGCCAGGTTAGCACGGGAGAGTTTGCTTAGGGAGCTGAGCCTGCAGTGCTGAAATGGGGTGGTATAGAGGAGCCACCTTAGAATGGCCCTGGTACTGATCTTGGGGTCTCCGTGGGACCTCTGTACACAAACCACCCTGGGAGTGTGTGTGTTTTAGAATGGGCATCTTGGCCATGGTGAGAAGTGTGGCCTCTCCCCTGGGAAGATGGATAAACCCATCTAATTCTGAGTTGAGAGGATTAACACCCCTCCAAGCCCAGTTCTTGGGTCCTCAGTTGGAGAACCAGTGATCTGGAGGTACGTGGGTGGATGTCCCCCAACCCAGTTGCCAGCTGCAGGTGTAGTGTGATTTTTCTAACTTTGGGAACCATTGTGGTGTCTTGATGTTACAAGGCAAAACTCCTTAAGGTGTCTTAGAAGCTTTTTAAAGTTACGACCTGGCTGCTGCTGATCTGGACAGCCTCTGCACACCACCTGAGGCTCTTTTATCAGCCTTTCCAGGTCACCAGAAGCTTCCCATCACAGGGCCTTTACATATACTCTTTCAACTCTTACTGGCTCAAGTGATGTAGGAGAGATGAGGCTGGATACCTGAGGAATTAGCAGGAAGCAGGTTTATTGGCTGCAGTGGTCCAGAGTGAGGCACCTGCCTAAAAAACTGTCTCTGGGCCTTGAGTCTGGAAATTCTCTGAACTTCATACCCTGTGTGTGTGTGTGTGGGGGGGGGTGGTGGGGGCGTTCAAGATTTACATGAGGAGCTTTTCCATTTTTTTGGATTAGTCAGAGGTTTTGCAAGTTTTACCACAAAAGCAGAAGTACCATCATCAAGCCCAACTTTGCTTTTGCAAGACAGATCTATTTAGTTATCACCAAAAAAGGAAGTCCTAACCCACACTGAGTTTTTTGCAGAAATTTTTGCTGATATTCTGTTAATAAGAACAATTAAGGTGAGGGTCTCTTGAGAAGCTTAATGAAGATTCTTTGGTGGAGGAGGGGGCACCACTACACAAGTGTCCCTTAGGTAGCCCTTCCTTTCCAAGTCAGCTCTTCCTGTTTGGAGGCCTTGTTGGCACTGGGCACCTCTCTCTTCTGCCTTTATCACAATTACAATTTTGTGTGTGATGATAAATTAACATCCAGCATTCTCTTTGGCTCCCTGAGGGCAGAACTTGCATCCCTCTGTCTAGTTCATGGTGTCCTCTCGGTGCCCCTAGCAGTACCTGGCACACAGCAAAGCACATGGCAGGTGGGAGGCCGACCTCTGGGGGGTGGGAGTCATGGCATCTGGCAGGAGCGTCTTCGATTACCCATCGATGGCCCCTTTCCCACCTTCGTTTGCCTGACTGTCCCCCTCTCTCCCTGGAGGTGTGCTGAGGCTCCTGGAACACGGAGAGGAATATGTCTTCACACTGCCCAGCGCTTACGCGCGGTCCATCCTCACCATCCCGTGGGTGGAGCTCGGAGGAAAGGTCAGCATCAACTGCGCCAAGACCGGGTACTCCGCGACCGTGACGTTCCACACCAAGCCCTTCTACGGCGGGAAAGTACACAGGTGGGATGCGGCTTTGTCTTATCACAACGCCCGAGTTTCCTTTCACATTAGAGGGCCAAATTCCAGCCCTGCGTGGCATGAGATGGAAATGAAGATAAAGTTAATGGGGGGGGGCTGCTTTTGAAGCCCACCCAACTCTAGATGGATGCGGAAAGTTTTGGCCAGGCATTTGTAGAGCACATTCCAGAGAATAAAAGGCTTTTTTTGTTGTTGTTGTTGTTTTTTTGTGTGTGTGTCTTTTGGAACTGGGGTTCGAACCCAGGGCTTTGAGAATGCAAGGCAGATGCTTTGCCACTGCGCTACATCCCAGCCCAAAAGGCACTTCTGTTTGTTATGATAGGCTCTTCCTTTTGAAAATAGGCTCTTCTTTTTGAGGCCACAGTTTTTGTTTCTCTGCTCTGAAATGATTTGATCTGTGAGTCCAGACATGGCCTGGGAGTTCCTGGTTTCTTGTTCAGTTGGACCTATTAATACTCCTGAATCCTGGGTCAAGTACCTGTGATTTAGAGACTCTCCCCCTCCCCTTTTATAAGCTGGGGAAACCCGAGTCTTAAACAGAAGGAGGAGAGGTCGCCTGTTTGAAGAAGCACAAAGTGGTGCTTTTTTTTTATGGTGCCAGCAATCAAACAAAACAAAATCCTCTAGAGCAGACCTACTCTATGCACAAGCATCCATCTTTGCCCTTTTCCTTAGAAAAACACAAGAACATTTACAGTGGCATGCTGAAGCTGGCATACACTGGTTCACAAGAGCTGACCGTTTCTTCCGGGCTGGACATCCATGACACCATGCTGGTAGTGGAAATACCACAGGAATGACACAGGCAGGCAGGGCTGGTGTTTCCCTTCACAGAGGGCCAGTTGTTAAACGCTGACCAGCACACCACTCATATCTCCCACTGTGGACTTCATACTTGGGGCTGACCCTCTGCCTTGCCACCTAGGATCTGGGACAGTTTTCAGGCTCGGGGAGAATGCTCCCAAGCTTGTATTAGAACTTGAAATTCTGCTTGAGCTGGACTGTCAGATATAGAGAAGCTTATCCTCATCCTTAGCCGCTTTAGAGTAGCCTCCTGCTTTTGCTTTGTTGCTCTGACTATGCAGAAAACTACAAAGTGTGGAGGAAGGTGGGTGTCTGCTCTTACCCAAAATCAGAGTTCCCTGGGATGAGATGACAAGGAGAGAGGTCACAAATCTCCACAAAGCCCTTTTAAAGAGAGGTTGAAGTTGTCCCTCCAGCTGCTGCTGACTGGGAAGGCACTGACATGAGGCCGGGAGTCTAGGCTCTGCTTAGCCTTCTTTAGAAGGTGCATGGATGTTGGGCTGGATGCTGCCCTCCTTTCCCAGTGTGAGCTCTGTTGGGATTGTGAGCAGCCTTGTTTGACCCACATTCAGAATTGACCTTATTTAAAGACTTTTTGCAGTTGAAATTTAGCACTATTGGATGCTATTTGGGGGAGGAAAGAGTTTGTTTTCACACACTGCTTGATTTCCATCTTTTTTTTTTTTTTTAAACACACGGAGCACAACTTTTCATCTCTCTGGTTGTACATGATGTAGAATCACACTGTTGATTTCCATCTTATATAACCATGATATAAGTGCATGTTTATCAGAACTAAGAAGTAAACATTTCTACTATTAACAAATTACTATTAATTAATATTAACTAATCTGTGGATGATATTCAGATTTCACCTCCCCCCCCCCACCCCCCGCATCAAGGTTATTTTAAGAGCTAGTCTTTAAGCAAAGCTGGAAAAAAAAATTCCCACAAGTACACCTTTTGAAATCTGTTTTCATTTGGCTCATTCATGAATTCAGGGTCACAGCAGAAGTGAAGCACAACCCAACCAACACCATTGTTTGTAAAGCCCATGGGGAGTGGAATGGTACCTTGGAATTCACCTACAGCAACGGGGAGACCAAAGTCATCGACACAACTTCACTGCCAGTGTACCCCAAGAAGATCAGGCCCCTGGAGAAGCAGGGGCCCATGGAGTCCAGGTGGGAACCAACTTGTGTGTCTTCCAGCCTTGTTGCCCTTAGTACTGACTCGGGGATGAAAAGGGAGGGAGCTTTGGAAACTCAGCCTGTGGGCACTGGCCAGGAGCCTCCGCTGGCTTCTCCAGCTACTTGAATTTCCCATCTCTCCCTTAGGAGTAGACTCATGCAGCTTCCAATCTAATTATCTTGCACTTATAGGGTGGGCTGTGGAAATAGTCTGACAGATGACTTAAACGATTTTTTTGTTTTTTCCCATAGTTTTTATTGGTAAAACATAATGGTGAGGTTCCTTTTTACACATTCATACATGAACGTGATGGAACAGTATAATTTGGCTAATTTCATCTCCTAGTACCTCCCCTTTCCCTCCTTCTCCTCCCTCCTCCTTCCTCCCTGGTCCCTTTCCTCTACCATTTTTTCTTTCAGTTTTCATAAGAGTACCCTGTACCCCCTCCCACAATATTTCTTTTCCTTTTTCCTCTCTAGCTTCCACATGTGAGAAAACATACAACCCTTAACATCAAGTTTGGCTTATTTCATTTAAAATAATGTGTTCTCAAGTTCCATCCATTTTTCTGCAAAAGATATAATTTCATTTTTTTATAGTTCAATAAAACTCCATTCTGTATATATACATTTTCTTTAGCCATTCATCCATTGATGGACACCTCAGTTGGTTCCATGGTTTGGCTGTCATGAATTATGCTGCTATAAATATAGCTATGAATGAATCACTGTAGTATGATAACTTTAATTCTTCAAGGTAAATACCGAGGAGTAGGATGTCTGAGTCATATGGTGGTCCTGTGCCTATTCTTTTGAGGAACCTCCACCTCCACACTGATTTCTATAGTGGTTGTACTAATTTAAAAGAATTCCTTTTCCTCCACATCCTCTCTGGCATTTATTATTGTGTTTATTCTTGATGACTGCCATTCTGATTGGTGTGAAATGAAATCTCAGTGTAGTTTTGATTTGTATTTCTCTAAATGCTAAAGATGTTGAATATTTTTTCATTGGCCATTTTTCTTTCATGAGCTTTTGAGGTTCTTTTGAGAAAGTTGTTTCCTATACCTATATACTGGAATGTTGACCCTACATTTATTTTGAGGAATGGTATAGTTTCTGGTCTAATTTCTAGATCTTTGATCTGTTTTTGAGTTGATTTTTGTGAAGGATAAGAGATAAGGGTCTACTTTCATTCTTCCTCATATGGATAACCAGTTTTCCAAGTACCACTTTTTCAAAAGGCTGTCTTTTCTCCAGTGTATGTTCTTGGCACCTTTGTCAAGGATTGTATGGCTGTAGATGTGTGGGTTTGACTCTGTCTTCTATTCTGTTCCCTTAGTCTGTTTTTATGCCAATACCAAGCAATTTTTATTAATTATAGCTCTGTAGAATAACTTGAAGTCAGGTACTATGATGCCTGTAGCATTGCATTTTTTTGGTTTAGAATTCTAAGCTTTGACTATTCTGGGCTTTCATTCTTCCAAATCAATTTTAGAACTTTTTTTTTCTAGTTCTGTGAAGACTGGTGTTGGTATTTTTGTTATTGAACTTGTCATTGGTATTCTATTGTACTGAATCTGTAAATTGTTTTGGGTAGTATGGCTGTCTTAACAATATTTCTGCCTATCTATGAGCATGGTAGGTCTTTCTATCTTCTTGTGTCATCTTCAATTTCTTTTTTCAATATTCTGTAGTTTTCTTTGTAGAGGTCTTTTACCTCCTTGGTTTTATTTATTCCTAGGTGTCTTATTTTTTGAGGCTATTGTGAATGGAATTGTTTTCCTGATTTCTTTCTCAGCAGATTCATTATTAGTGTATAGGAGAGCTATTGATCTTGTAACCTGCTGCCTTGCCAAATTTGCTTATTAGCACTGGAAATCTTCTGGTGGCACCTTTTAGGTCTAATAAGATCTCATCTGCAAATGGTAATAATTTGACTTCTTCCTTTCCTATTTTTATCCCCATTTACTTTCTTCTCTTGCCTAATAGCTCTGGCTAAACTTTCTAGCACTATATTACATAGGAGTGGTGAAAGTGGATGTCTGACTTTTAATGCCTGTCCCAAAAATGTTCATCTACTCAGCTACATCAACTACAGAGAGTTGCTAGTAACTGAAGAACTGTGCAATGAAGCAGTGAAATACTATTTCTTACCAGCTTAGTAGTGTTATTTTTAAAAATTCAGCGCTGGCAAGGGTGCAATAAAATTGACTGTTTCCTCCTACTAGTAGTAGTACCTGTGTGGATCAGTAGCTTTAAACTCGCGAATTCACTTTAATCTTGTATTCTACTTCTGAGTACCTGTTCTCAGGGAAGATTCCTAAATTCAGATTTAGGAAGCTGATTTTTAAAAAAGGACAGAGGAGGGAACTAAACAATAGAAACCACCCAACTGTCTGACATTTGGAAAAAACTTAATCAGATGTCCACTCTATGGTATGAATATAATGCAGCCCCTTAAAGTGATATTTATGCACATACACAAGCATAAATTTTTTGTGACAGGTGTGCTAGGGATTGAATTCAAGGGCACTTGACTGCTGAGCCACATCCCCAGTCCTGTGTTGTATTTTATTTAGAGACAGGGTCTCACCGAGTTGCTTAGCACCTTGCTGTTGCTGAGGCTGGCTTTAAACTTCCATTCCTCCTGCCTCAGCCTCTGGAGCTGCTGGGATTATAGATGAGCCACCACACCTGACTCAGAAGCAGCATCTTATTGGAAAATGCCATTTTGATTTTTCAGTCTAGGATATCAGCAAACCATGTATGGCCCATGGGTCAAATCTAGCCTGTGGCTGATTTTACGAACCAAGATTCATTGGAACACAGCCATGATGGTTCACAGCTGTATATGGTTTGGTATGGTTTATGGCTGCTTTTCTGAGCAACAGCAGAGTTAAGTAGTTACAACCATAGACCATATGGTTTGCAGAGCCTCACATGTTTACTATCTATCTGGCACTTTACAGAAAATGCTTGCCAACCCTCACTCTAATCTAGAAGTATGTTGCTCTTTTATATAGATAGTATGTAAGGGTAAAATGAAACTTCAAATGATTTTGCAGAAGGGTTTGCTATTACTAGAAGAGTCTGCAACCAAATAAGTGCTTGTTAAGTGGAAACAAAGCAGGATACAAGGTGTATGAATAATATAGCTGAGTTAAATAAAAACAGAGGTTCAGCATCCTTGGAACCTTTGCTTTGTTGTAGGATTAATATTAGAACAACCCATCCTTGTATTTGGGGATAATGAGTGTAACTTCTCTGTGTCCAGATGGATGTCATGAACTCTGTCCAAGCATCCTTTTTCAACCCAACCTACTGGACAGTGGTAGTAGGAAAAGGAAAAAGCTGCTGTAAGGAATAAGATCCAGCCCCTGGTCACACTGGCTCTAATGGAACATTCCCAGGACAAGTAATCCTGTGGGTCTTGGCATGACTGTTGTTTCCAGTCTGACCATTGAGAACAAAGCTCTGATGATCCTGCTACTGTGCTTCTAAGGATATCGGCAGTTGAGCTTCTCTTCATTAAGACTCTTTGCTGTCTTGTTAGCCTGCAGCAGGGAAGGAGTCTGGTGTGAGAGTGTATGTACGCAGACTGTACTGAAATATAGAGCTGGACTGTAGGGAAATGGAGCCAACCCACCTTTGTTCTTTGCTTAGGAAACAGCATCGAAAAGTAGAGTGGCTGGTCCAAGGGCAAACCTGCATCCATTGTCTGTACCAGGTCCCCAAAACAAAGGAAGGGACCATTAGCATGGTTAATTAAGCTGACCAGTGGTTAGACTGGTTGTCTCAGCCTTACAGTGGTGCTGTCCCTGATGAGTCCTTCAGTCCCCAGCAAGTCCCGTCAGAGGGACCCAATGCCCTCATCAGGAGGACAAAGATACTCTCTGGTCTGCCTACACCTGTCGATGGTGCCCAGAGTGTGGTCTGAATAGGGGTCCTGCCTTGGCCAGAGCTCTCAGGAGAAGGGAAAGCTAATGTGCAGAGATGCCAAGCACATCTTGCTTTCGCCACTTGTCCACCTTTGCCACGTTGACTCCCTCCTCAGCAAGGGCTACTGTTGGCTTCCTTTTGCTTTTCTGTCTGACCTATGCCCATCCCTCCCCACCCTGAAGGTGCCTTCCCTTGCTGTCTTCTTTTGGCTTGGTGTTTAGCGCTTTCTTCAGCTGAGTCCTCGTGCAGTCCCATCCTCTTCCCCACCATCTAGTGGCTCTCTGGGTTGGATCTTTGTGCTTGCCTGGGTAGGGCTCTTTGTGAGCCAGTTCTTTACCCCATTTCCTCCTCAGTCCTGCCCTCTTAACTTGTGCCACTGTCCTAGAGAGGATCTCACATCCTGGATGTCCTTGTGCCCAGTTCTTCCTTTAGAATGAGGGATAATGAAGAGGTCTGTATTTGACTCAACACCTAATTGATTTCTTTCCTTATTTCACTCTGCTGTTCTGGCCAGTCATATGTGTGTTGCTGGGGACTGAACCCAGGCCTTGAACATGCTAGGCAAGAACTCTACCTTTGAGCTACATTTCTCAGCCCAGTTACTTTCAAATTGACATGATGGTAATTTGATACATATATTGTCTAATGTACAAATCAGGGTAATTGGCAATTCTATCTCTGAACATTTACCATTTCTTTGTGCTAGGAATCTTCAAACCCCTCTCTTCTAGTTCTTCCAAAGACCTAGCTTCATATTGCAGCTCCAGAAACTTGTTTTGCAGTAGAACAACCCTTCATGTCATGCTCCCTGGGTCTGTATGGTAGACCCAGGGTGGGATTGGTGGGAAGGAGAATATGACCATTGGCATCCAGCCTCCTCAGAAGGTGGTGCTTGCTGTCCCTGACTTGCTAGCAGTGGCTCCACCATCCCTCCTCTGCCTAGAGGCCAACATTCCAGGCTTCCTACTGCACTAATGCCTGGCTGCAGAAAGGGTCATGGTTACCAACTGTGGAAAGGGATCTAAAGAGAACCGCCACTTGCCCCCTGGGTGCAGAGGCGTCATTTCCCTAGAGCAGGGAGGGAATCTGCACCATTGAAATCTGATTGCTTCTTTTGTGTGGAAACTGAGGCTTCTCCTGATGCATTTCAGTGTGGAAGTGTGTGGATGATGGTGTCCTGCTTCACCATGGTTCTTCTGTACTTCAGAATGGGGTATTCCTCTGAATCCAGGCTGGTCCCTGGCAAGTCCTGAGAAGGAGAGCCGCATGTCAGAAGCCATCTAGGCCACCTCTATAATGAAGGAAATGAAGCAGAGACATAGCCTTCTGTGTAGACCTGGGGGGAAGTGATGGATACTACACCATAAACACACCATTTCTTCCTACTCCTCCCCTTAACATTTCTGCACCTTAGTTTTCTTTGTAAAATAGGAATAATGTAACATATCATGGAGTTAGGAGGATTAAGTGGGCTTATAAATGTAATATGCTTAGAAATCTTTATGGTAAATGCCATGTCAGTGTCCGTGATTACTGTTGGTAGTAATGTTAGTTACACTGCCTACTGCTGTTATTGGTAGATCTGAGCTCCAGAAACTCAGCCCAGAGAAAGGCATGCTGCTTGGGACAAGTAAAGGCAGCACAGATAGAGCCAGGTAGCGCTGGGTTCAAACCCTGATTCAGGCAGCTTCAGGATACCCGGATAAGCTACCTCTGGAGTGGGGCTTGCCTGCGTTCCCTTCCTACTCTGGGCACTGTTATCCTCCAGCTGGCTGACCTCATTGCATTGTCGTCTTTCCTCTGTGCCTCTACAGGAACCTCTGGCAGGAGGTTACCCGATATCTGCGACTAGGGGACATTGATGCAGCCACAGAGCAGAAGCGGTGCCTGGAAGAGAAACAGCGGGTGGAGGAACGGAAGCGGGAAAACCTCCGCACACCATGGCAGCCCAAATATTTTATCCAAGAGGTAACTCTGCTGCTTCTTATTGGGCTCTTGCCCATGAAAGCTTACCCTGGACAAGGAAGCTCTGGTGGGTTTTTCTTGCTAACCAGTTTGGATGCATGGGGACAGGCAGGACAAAGGGAAGTCCTGGGATCAATTAGGGGCATCTTGGCTCCTGCTTCAATTTTGGAACAGGATTCAGGCTTAATATCTTGAAGCCTAAAACCATCTTGAGGGCAGAATTGAGCTGTTGACACTTTTCTATCAGAAAATCCCATTAGCCTGCTAGGAGGGAAAGGAATTGGATTGCACATCTGGATTCTGTTCTACTTAAAGAAATTATAACACTTTATTAGTATCATACCAGTTGTGAAGTGCCTCACAGTCTACCCTCACACCTGGTGGGCTGGAGTCCTCATGACTGAGCCCTGCCTTTCAGGGATCTGCCTCCTGTGAGCTACATAGGACAGACATGTTAGGGAAGACCAGTGTGATAACGCTGCCATTGCTGTCACCCCAAAGAGTGATGTTGGAAGGCAGAATATCCACGTGGCTGCCACCCTACTAAGCAAGTGAGCAAGATACCATGTGTCCCATAGAGGCCCTGGTATTCCGTTTATTAATTGGGAAGCATTCTAAGAACAGAATAGTAAGTTTTAAAAAGATAGGAGCCACAATTTGTAGAACAGGCCTTTGGGAACAGAAGCACACCAGTGAGAATGGGGCAAGTTTAAGTCTCTATTCAAAGCATGAGATGCCACTCACCTCTAATTCTTTGAGGAGCCAGAAATCCGGATCTATGGGAAATCTGATATTTGCATGATGGTTATTTAAATTTCTTGACAAGAGCTAATCAAAATGTGTCTTATGGATCTTTCTTTACCCTTGGTGCCACTGATCTTTAACTTCTACAAAGATCATTCTTTCTAGATGTAAGGCTACGAAGTGACTCAGAGCAACATAGCAATTTGGTGGGGGATTTATGGTCAGGAGCAGCAGTAAGCCACCAGTTCTCCCCAAGTCACTGAGAGCTATGGGCTGAAAGGATACTTGAAGTTTGGACTCTGGCTCAGACAGGCTGTTTGGTGGTGGGGAGACGATTTAAGAGTCAGTAAGGACCTATGCCCAGAGGAGGTAAATCTTTCTGTGAGGTGTGGGTTCTGTGGAAAGTTGTACACTAAACAAGAAATTCTTTCACTTAGGTTTAATAAAAGTCAGTACATTGATAACAGAAGTCCTGGGGACATGAAAACAGTAAAAACCATCCCAACTCCAGAATGGTTACCATTCAGAATGTACGTTCCCTTTTGGCTTAGCTCCAGACTCTGTATGCCACTTTGTTCTTGCCTTTCTGCACTTCATTGGTTGTTGTTGGTTCTTTTGTTTACTCATCTGTGGTTACTGCCTGTTGAAGTATTTCTCTGGCTTCTCACCGCCCCACACCCCCCAGCATGGTGGGCTGAGTAGTTACTGGTTTGGGTTCCATATGTTTCATTCATCCAGCTACTTCTTTCTCTGGGGTGTTGAAAGGTTTAGTGATATAAAGCAACAATGTCCCCATTTATTTTGGTCATTCCATGGGGTTTCTTCCTGACATGCTAAGATAGATCAACTTGGGCTCTGAAAGCAGCCAGGCTAAGAGGGGCAGTGAAGTCATTGTTTGGCTTGGGTGAGATACTGAGAACAAAGCATATATGTGCAGACTGGCAGAGGTCCCTGTAGTATCCTGCTATATCAGAGACTGGGGCACCTACCCTTGCCTTCCTCCTTTTGTCTACTGAGAGGTCTCCATGTAATGCCTCCTTTCTTCTTTTTCAGGGCAACGGCTGGGTATACTTCAATCCCCTCTGGAAGGCACACTGATGGGCTGGAGGTGCAGAGCTTTCCTAAATAGCCCTGTTTTTGTAGGAATTAAAGTGGTACAGTACCAAGGTTTTGTTGGCATTCACCGAGACCCCTTGCTAGCAAACAAGAAATGGTAAAAGAAATTCTATACTGTGAACCATGCTCCCCCAAACTCTTGCTAGAGGATTGAATTTATCCAAGAGCCATTTGGGGCATGTGTGTACACATTTAAGGTGTTCACACAGGCACTATGTACATATGAGTATTACTACACATGTAAATAATGCACTCACCAAGATTTAAGTGGGTAATCATGAGCTCCTTTTTATCAATGAGGTTTGAAGTTTTCTATTTTTCACTTTGCCAAAAATGTTTTGCACTTACAAAGATGTTTTCACTTAGCCAACTTCTATCAAAATGAAGATTGAATTGGCATGGCCCAATCAATGTGTCCTTATAGTAGACAGTGGCTCATTCCTGGGAGAAATGCAGGTGGCAATCATTTCCCAAGTGATTTTCACATCCTTCCCTATCTCCATCTTTTGTTTGTCCACATCCAAGAGATATAAACTACTTTGCAGGAAGCTATTGGAGATTAATGCCAGAGCCTTCTAAGGTGGAATCTAGAGCCAAACCAGGCCCTAACATTGAGTTTTCCTCCGATCTTTCTGATGCTCAAAGCATGAGTTATACATCCCTCAGAAGCTTCTTCCTTTACAGCAGAAAATAAATCTTTGGAGAGTTCATTACCTTCATGATGGAAAAAAGGGCTTCAGAAGCTGAATTATGTGCATGCATATTCAAATATGCACAAATACCACCTCAATCTTGTATTTAGTTTGGATAGAGAAAATAATTTACTGTGGATTTTTAAAAAGTGTACCTCTGGTATGACTCAAACTCTGGAAGAAAGCCACTGTGATTAAAACAAAGCCTTTGTAAGTGTTCCATGGTTTCAGTTGAATTTGTCCTCAGCCTTTACAAATTGAGGTGTCAGATGTGACCAAAAAAAGGAAAAATGATTTTTGCTCAATGCTTAATTTATTTTTTACTGTGCCACTCCAATGATATTCATAAAAATCAGTAGCATGAATGCTTCTCTGTAGTAATACTAATTTTGTGCCTTTCGTCCGCTTTCTTAAGACCAGTTGTTCACACTTTGTAGATATTAGACAAATATATTTCAATTAAATGTTATTCCTCTTTGTGTGTGTCTTTTTTTCAGGGATTCACAAGTTCTGATCGACTGGCTCTGAATTAGCTCAGATTTTCTTGATTAGGTATTAGACTTTAGAACACCGTTTTGGTAGATCAATACTATCAAACATGAATACTTTGACAAGTTCTTAAGACTAAGTACATATTTCCTGTTATGGGCCCGTTCACGACATTTTTAGAAAACATCCAGTTGAATAGTGCTAGGGATCATTTTATTTCTAAGTGGCTAAGTGGGAAAGATGCCATATTGAAGGGGAAATTCTCAGAAATCTTTATGTTCTAGTCTTCCTACGAAGCACAAGCCATCTGGAAGTCAGAAGGCTCACTTCTCAGGAGGGTAGGGTATACTTTGCTTTTTTGAAATTGTTAACACTAGATTTATAAATCATATGGTGAATACCTGAGTCTTAAAGCCCTCGTTGTGTTCCTGCACAATTGCATCTCCCTCTATACCCTCCCTGCAATAACCACTGCTGTTTTATAAAACAATACTATTTCCAGATCAATCTTAGTGGTGCTGATCATTTTTGTGTAAAATGGCATTGTATACATAAAAATATTTATATGCCTTTTCTTATTGCTCTGGATCGAAATTTGTGTTGGAGGTAGCAAAAGCAGGTATCCTTGTCTTATTTTTAATCTCAGAAAAAGCTTTCAGTATTTAACCATTATGTCTGCTGTGGGTTTTTTTATATGTGGACTTGGGGTAGTTTCCTTCTCTTCCTAGTTTTGTTGTATTTTGATCGTTGAAAGGGTCTTGTCACAATGCCTATTCTGCAAAATTAAGATGACCATAGTTTCCCCCCACTTTCTTTGGTTAATGCGTGGTGTTACATTTTCATATACTGAACCACCTTTTAAGTGTATAATCCTCTTAAAATACTAGCAAAGTCAACAGTATAGTAAGAATTTTGGTTCAAATAATTTAGAAAGGATGTTGGTCTATTTTCTTACTGTCTTTTCTGGCTTTGGTATCAGTGCCTCATAGGATGAATTCATAAATTTCTGATGTTTGGAAGAATTCGCTAATAAACCATTTGGTCCTGAGGGGTCTTTTGATTACTGATCCAGTCTCCTTAGATTTTTCTGTTTCTTTGTGATTCAGTCTTTGCAGGTTCCATCCTTCTAGGGATCTGTGCAACAGGATTATCCAATTTATTGGCATACAGTTGTTCGTAGTACTTATTTGGAGATGAAGTCTGGGCTGTCTCTGAACATATTACTCTCATAATCTTGTTTACCTCTGTAGAACTCTAGAGTAATGTCCTTATTTTCATCTGATTTATTTGACCTTTTATCTTTGAAGCAGTTAATCTGTTTGCTAATTTTCTTTTTGAAAAATGATCAATATTTCACCTCAAAGGAACATTTTGTCTTCATAGTTTTATGAATACACTATTAATTTGTATATTTGATAAATTCCTAGGATAGAATATATCAATTTCATTAATGCCAAAATGAGTTCATTTTTTTTGAATTCTTGAATACTTTTGTACACTTTAGCTAACCTGGTGGGCAGTATTCCTTTTCAGTTGCCATTTTGGATTTCTTCTGTCAAGGGCTAATAAAAATTTCATGTGTCTTCCTAAGAGTTATTTAATTCTGAATATTCTCTATCAGTTACAGGCAAGATGATAGTACGTATGTATTGTCCAAATCTCAAAATTTTTCTGATCTTTTTGGGAAGCACACATGGCAGTGAGATAGCATTAAATCATCCCCACTATTAATATTCCAGGTCTGATACTAGTAGTTGGGGAGTTGTCTAAAGTCTGCACATAAGGCTTCACAGGAACAAACTATCACTAGGTCACACTCTAGAAGATGGAAATTCCAAGGTCATTTTCCCTTAGATGTTGCCAACCTGCCATCCAGTTTCCTATCACTTAAATTGGGTTCAGGTGATTTTTGGCTTTTTTCCTTGGGTGTAACTAGAGGAAACAAAATCCTCTGAAAAGTTAGGCCTAAATATGCCCATAGGACTCAAATATATCTTGAACACCATGCACTAGAAATGAGACCCTTTAGAGTTCTAGGTACTAGCTTTACTAGGCCCAGCTTTAAACAGACTTGAGGAAATTATGCTTAATAGTCTCAGAGAGGCAGAAGGAATATTTAATGAGATAACAGACTTTAGAAACCAATGAAAAAGGTGTATTATTGCAAACTCCATAAGATAGCAAAAAATTAATCTTAGAATTAAAAGGGGACATCACTATAACAATTTTCTTGGAAAGCACAACTTACAAGAACCCTGATAATTGTGCACCTGTAAAATATTGTGTAGTAATAAAACCTTTGTACAAAGAAATTTCCAGGCCCAAATGGTTTCACAAGTAATTTCTAACAGATTCTAGAAATACAAGTTTATCTTAGCAGTATGAACAAAAGTCTTAAGAGAAAAAAACCTTGAGAAAGCCATTCATGATTAAAAATAAAGTGGGGGGACTGGGGTTATGTTTCAGTGGTAGAGTGCCTACCTAGCATGCACGAGGGGCTGGGTTTGATCCTCAGCACCATAAAAAAGGTATTGCGTCCACCTATAATTAAAACACATGTGGGAAAAGGCAATGTCCTTAATTTGATCAAAGGTACCTACTGAAAATCTACAACATACATATTGCAAAGTGAACTACCAGTGGTACAGTGCTTGCCTAGCATGCACAAATGGCCTGGGTTTGATCCCTAGTACCTTTCCCCTTAAAAAGGCATTCTCTGTGAAATAATAGAGGACAAGGATAGTACCTTTTCTATGCAAGGAAATGTAACCATTATAAGGGAGAAAAAAAAGCCTCATTTCCAGATTATGAAGAGTTATATATCATAATAAATCTTTGAAATACAGTGGTAGGATGAGTTTTACCAAGGTTTTTGAATACAATTTCAATATACAGAAATCAACTTTATATTGACCATAAGAAACTGACACATTAAAAAACAACATGTTGAAAACTCTTCAAAACTATAAAACTCTTAGCATCCATATAAATTGATGGATATGCTACATTCATGGTCAGAAATATCACTGTTTTAAAGGTGTTAATCTTCCCCAATTGATCTATAAACTGAATACTCAATCAAAAACTCAATAAGGTTTTTCTCTTTTGGTGGAACTTAATTATAAAATTTACATGTTAAAGCAAAGGCCCAGAAAAATCCAAGTTTAAAGAGCTAGGTGAGGAGTACTCCTCTGTCTTGTCTTAAAGCTACACTAAGTCATACAAAGAACTCTATGGAATATAACAAGTTGATAGAATTCAATTTACTACACAAGGAATATTTCAGAGCCATAGGAAAAGGACACCTTTTTTTTTCTTCCTCCAATAAATGGTGCTGGGAAAATTATGTATCCATATTCCCAAAACTCAAAACAAAAACAATTCATAGGATACTAGACAAATGAATTCCACAAAACTGAAAAGTAAAACAGTAATTTCCTGGGAAACACCACAGGCAACTATGGTTTTTTTAAACAAGACTGTACACATACAAAAGATTGAGGAAAAACATTAAAATTATTCTTAGAAAATCTGTAACACACATGAAGACCTCATATACATGATATACATCATAACTAAAAAAAACTAAATATGCATAATAATCAGTACCTTAGAAAATAGGGATTTCCAAATGGCCAACTTCATTAGCAACCTGGAAGAAGGCACACTAAACAGAGAAATCACTATGAGCCCCTCAGGAGGAGATAACTAAACGAAAATAACAAGAACTGATAAGGATGTGGAAGCAACAAAAACTTTCATATACCACCCAGCAATTCCATTTTGGGGGCAAATAATCACAGAAATACATGCACATAAGCACCAAGAGAGATGTCATTATATAGCATTATTTATAATATATTCAAGCTGAAAACTGCAGTGGTCCATCAACAATAGAACAGATTTAAGAGAGTAAGCTTGAGAGAAACAAAAGAGAACACTGTGTATCAATAAAAATGAATAAACTTATAGTTCCGTGTAAGAACCTGGATGCTTTTCACAAATACTAAGCAAAAGCAGTTAAATACAAAACACGTATATTCTACTTATTCCATTTATGTAGTTCAAAGAATAGAAGCACCTAAACACACTTAGATAAAGACTTAAGTGGTAAAAGCAGAAATAAAACTACCATAAAAGAGTGATTAACTTCTGGACCAGGAAGGTGGGACAGGACAGTTTCTGGGAGATTTTTCATGAGGATGCTTCTGGAATATTAGTACTGTTCTGTTTTCCTGACTTGGGGATCATGGTTACAAGATTGCCAACTTTGTGGTAACTTCACTAAGTCTTGTCCATTTTTGCTTCTGTTATATTTCATAATAAAAATCGATAGTTATTTGATTACTGTTTGGTGTTTTCTCAATTTCTTACCATTGCAGTTACAGACTGCCATTGAGATCTATTTACACTTACCTATTTTCTCCACCTACTTCAAATGAAGATTATGAGCAGAGCTCCAAGAAAGATGAAAAGAGTTATGGAGATTAGATGAACAATGATGTAAATGTACTTAACACTACATAAAAAAAAAAAGTTACATTTTAAACAATTCTTTTAGTACTGCTGAGGATGGAGCCCAGGATATCTTGCATGTGGTAGGCAAGAGTTCTACCACTGAGCTACACTCCCAGCCTTAGAAAAGAAATTTTTTAAAAGGAGCAGCAGCTCCACAAAGTCATCATCTTACTGCCTCTTGGATATGGAAACAGTAGTGCTCTGGGGGATTTTATACTATCTACTCCTTTGGCCTCTCGGGTTGTGGTTTAGGGAATTCATATGAATTTTAAAGTTCAAGAAACTCAGTTTAACAATGTAAGTATAAAATCTAAATTTTGTCTTCAGACTTGCTGCCTTAATGTCTCATTCATAGTACCAAAACAAACAAAAATACCCTTATAGTCCAAACACCATTTTGCATTCTAAAACTTCAAAGGTACAGTGTTAATTACCTTGAGATGAACAGTGATTACATGTGAATTTAAAAAAATATTCTAAGCCAATTATTCTTATTCCAATGTAGCCAAACTATAGTTTTACTTTTTTGCTACAATAAAACAAGTCTTAAGTTAAAATGGCAATTTACTGACAAGTTACATTGAATCAAAACATTGTTTCCTAATATTAAAAGCTGAAGGTTCTTTCCTGTGCAAAATGAAAAAATTCTAAAGATTTGATTAAATACCAAGAACTTCACCATGTATGGCTTTGTCAGGACTCCTTTCCTTAATAGAGATCAATCTATTTGACTAGGTTTCTTCTCCCTCCCTTCTCCCTCATGCCGCCCCCACTCCGCCATTGAAATAAGATTTTCACTGGGCTAAAAAGAAGGCAAAATAGGAGGTTTAAGTTAAAAACTAATTTTCCATAAAACCTTTGTAAATATGAACAAAAACAATTTGTAAAAGACAACACTTAACACAAAATTTGAATTAATTTTATTCCCCTACAGTCAACAACTTCTCTGCATTGAATTTTAAAGCAACAAAGTAAAAGAAAATCCCCCGAATGACAAGGTATCAGAAATCCAGATTTAGTTACGCTTTATTTGTGAAAATGTTCAGCCATTTTATTGTTCTGTAAAAGAACCATCATCTGGGTCAAAAATGAATTCTATAAATCAAAGAATATTCTACACCTTGAAAAAGAAAATCAGCAGTAACATTCTCACTGAACATTGTAAATTACATTGTTCTTCATAAAAGGTACATACTATTCTGCACTTTTCCACCAAAAGCAGTGGTGTGTTATCTTGTCATATAAAAAAAAAATTATATCCTGTAGCAGGAAAAAACCTTTCTCTTTCACTTTTACTAAACAACTGGAGAAAATTTTCAAGTCTGTATAAAGTTGCCTATAAGCTGGAAAGTGAACATGTTCAATCTCCATTTATATTTTAGTGCATTTTTTGACAATTGTCACATTTTTAATAAAAGTAAGAAAACGCATATAGCACTAAAGAGTGTTTCATCAAATGCTTAAGGTATTAAAAAATATGGAGCAGAGAACAAAAATCATTATGATGAATGAAACTGTTATAAAATGAGAAAAATTCAAAGTTTACAAATCCTGTCATTTTGAAGAATCACAGAAAATGAACTTTGGATACCTTTTTTTTTTTTTCCCCCCTCAAATCTTTTGCATGTAAACATAGTGCTAACCTCAGTACTAAGGTGCCAAACCCTATCCTGGTAAGCAACATTCTGTGTAGTTGCTATGATTTCCAAAGGATATAAATTTAGCCCTTGAATAAACAATGTATGAAACCTGCTCTCTAAGTACCTGGTGAAAACAACTGCTAATAGCAGTAATAATGTGTCAACATAAAAATCTATTTGAATCAATCAGCTACTCTTGAGGTCCATCTTTGAAACAGCAGCTTCTTATAGCAAACAGTAACCAAGAGAAAAATGTACATTTGATGAAACATTCTTTGCATTGGAGAAACATGAAAATAAATATAGTTCAAGGAAGTATAATTACTTTTCTAATACCTTTCTCAGACCTGTACTGGTTTACTGGTTCAAGAAGCTCTCATCACATTTTGTCTTTTATATTTTACATATTGCTATGTGGATAATTCAGATAAAATGCAAGTCTTGTAAAATAAAAACATTGACAAGAATGCATGTGCCAGGGACCAAATTAGAGGGTTCTTTGGTGCAATTAGTCCAAATTCTCAGATTTGAAGGATAATATGTACCAATAAAAAAAATCTGCTGCTAGACATTTTACAGCAGTGCTCTGTCTTGCTTCACATTACAAATCAGAAACAGCTGTTCTCAATATCCAATTTTATTTTTTCAATCAGGCATTGCCAGAAAATTTTGAACATTAACCTGGACCAGTGATGGTTCTGTACCCTCTGTTGCTGTGAAACATGACATGAGCTAAAGGCAAAGACCGGTTCTCACAAGGACAACTGCTTCAAGTCAGGAACCAAAACAGTGTGTTTAAACAGTCTTCTTAGATATTTTCTTGCCTTTCTTAAAAACTAGCTTATTTTTAATGTAGCCACGCTTCCTTTTGGTAGTCTAAAACAAAACAAAACCAGAACACATAGTATTAGCACAGATTTCCTATAGGTTAAGAAAAATTATCTACATAGATGATTTATTGTATTATGAAGAAGACTGTCTTAATAAGCTCTTGGCTCTTATGACTGCACTCCCTGAACAGTTAGTGAATACTAACTATTGAATGCATGATGAATATGACTAGGTCCCTAACTTTAAGATGCAAGGACTATGACAGCATTTCTTGAATGCATTCCTCACCACTAAGTGAAAGAATCCCCACACCTCCCTTTTCAAATAAATGCTTAGCTGTAATAATTTCTCAAATTTCCCAGTCATCATACAATATAACATCAGACTATGGAATCATAAAATGGAAATGCTACTGCTGGTTTAGCCTTTAAGGAATCAGCGATGTGTCAGAAATATAAATTAGTAACTTTTGGAGCCTCAGTTTTCTTATCTGTAAAATGAGGATGATTACCAATCTATAAAAGTGAAAGACAAAATCACTTAGCACATTCTCCAACATTTCAGGAAGGAAATTAAGTACTTAAAAATAGAAAAACATAACAAAAACACATTCCTTGAGTTTCATACAACTTTTTAAAAAGAAAATGTTTTTTCTTAATTCAGCATCCCACTAAAATACTTAACCGATGTTTTCTGTTGTAAGAAACAAATTACTGCAAAGGTGGTGGTAGAAACCATTGCAAAAACATTTGCTGTGTTAGAATTCTATAGGATATATTGTACAAGCATGTATGTTTTTGTTGATTTGACACACATGCCTTGTCATTGAAGAAAGCAACAATTTTCTGAAAGTAAGTAGCTGGATGCATTATCAAACTCTGGCTTAACAGAGGCAAGTTTCAAGAGACCTGACCATTCAATTCAAAGTTTACAATTCTTAGATATTTCAGAAACTTAGGGTAAATACAGCATCATCTTCCTTCTATTCATCATGTTCACTTCAAAACAATTTAGAATTTTTCTAACAATGATAAGAACATAAGGCAAAATACAATCCCTTGTTGAGGTTGCAAAACTTAGCTACTGTTAATTTGTTGACCACAGTGCATGTTATCTTTATTTTATTATGGGAAACATAAAAATGTCAGATGGTGCAATTTTTAAAAACACAAACCAGGCCAAGGAGTTGGAGTTCCTTTTTTCTTATTAGCTGTATGTTTCTAACATGAAAACTTTTCTATGAGATCTATGCAAATGACTATGCAAGTATACAACTGGGTCCTCAGAGTGTTTTTTCTTGTACTGGAAAAAAGTCACCATACCACAAAGTTTTTCTGCAGCCCTGGATTACAATTTCTAGCACTTCAGCCATGCCAACTTAGCAGTGGCAGAAAAACTCCTAAAATTTCTGTTGTATGCACACCTTCATCCTCAAATTGAAATCCAGAATAGGGAGAAGAAAGTAAATGAGAAACATTTCTTTATAGTGCTAGTACAGAAAGAATATAAAGCCATGAAAAACAAATTTAAAAATTCATGTTATTGTCTACTAGAATATGTTTCAGCTCAGAAGACTAATTTTTATTTATCCATTCACACTTATTTATTTTGGGGAAATGATGGATGGATAGACAAAAGAGATTAAGAAAATGTACTGCCTTTGAGATCTCTGCCATCAGTCAGATTGCAAATTCAACAGCCTTCTTCCCTGCCACCAGCCCCCAACCCAAATAAAACAAATATATAGTTCTTAACTAGGCTCGGATGTCTTAGGAGTAACTGCTTTCAGACTAGCAGGATTTGCTTTGACTTCTGCACTGGTACAATTCACCGGCTTCTCTACCCTCATGCCTGTGAGAAACCAGATCATTTGGTATCTTTGCCATCTGACATGAAGACTGGTAATTGAATTTGACAAGACTGACAGAATGAAGTCAGTTCTATGTGACACCCTTTAAATACATTAGTCTAGATATGGTAATCTTTTCTGGGAGAGAAAGTATCCATATAAAGCTTTTATTTAAATATCACAGTTAATATTTAGTACATTTCTAGTAAAATTTGAAATAATCTGGAGGATATTTGGTGTATATTTGAAGAAATATAGGGACAAGACAATTACTTTAATGATGTAAAATAACTGATCTGAACTGTGGAAACCCTAAGCATCTTTTCAAAAACTAAGACTGAAATCAATCTAAGAATAGAACCTTATAATACAACCTTAACATTTTACCTGACACCTTATTATTTCTCATCTTCCATAGCCGGGCGACCTACATAAATATTCATTTTTAGTAATCTTTTATAGAAAAGATTAGAGATCTATTTGGCTAAAATGAGCAATAATGACCTCCAATAAAATATTTCATATCTTATTAAATATTTATTACAAAAGGACTGCAATAGTCTCATCATAATTCCTACCTACAAGCTTTGTCATAATAATTACATTAAAAATAATTATCTGAAGATAAATGATTTTTTTTCTTCAGAAGGACTCACCAATCAAAAGCCTATTCTTTATTCTTGAATATTATAGTAACATCATACTACGAATGGAGTATGAAGATGCAATATAAATTTGCTTTGACCAAAAGATAAAGAACTAATCACAATTCTATTAAGCACTTGGTATTTTTACTTTCACAAAGGTATGAAAAGTGATAGCCACAGACACATCTTACTTTATAAATAAATCTTACTAATGGCAATGGCACAAATTAAAGCCAAAAAAATCTCAGCCTAGGTCACTGATAACCACACCATGCTGTCTAGAAACAGTTGCTGGTAGGGACAGCTTAAGTACATAGTTTGAAAAGAATTCCCCTAGCAGGCTAATCTGATATATACTTTGTATATATATAAGCCATAGCCTATAAATCTGGCAAATGGAAATTTAGTAGTAATTTTCAGTAATGTTTTTTTGTGTAGGCCAACTAACCAACCCTGAATCATCCTTCCATAGGAATGATTTAACTTGGCACCCACCTTCTTTGACAAATACTTCTGTTTTGGGAAAATATTGGTGACTCGAGGTTTATGATCTAGTGTCTCCCTATTATCAGGTGCTTTCACTTTATATATCCTGACAAGCCAGTGTTCTGATGTAAAGGCTTCCTCCAAATGCTTGAATTTAATGTCCTTATTTCCAATTTCAGCATTACGTGTTCGGTCAAAACCTGGGGGTGTACGAAAATCCAGCTGCAAAAGTAACATTAGTATTGGATGTTAAACATACTGGAAAACTTATTCCGTGTTAGAAATTAGTAAATGTTGTTATTAGAGTAATACCCTCTCCCTTAAATTAAGAAAACAGAATCAAGAAATGTACCTTTATAGTTCTCATCATATGCTAATAACTAGACAGGAGGTAATCAGGAAGGGAGATTAAATCAGAATAAGAATTTTACAGTCCTTGAGTGGACTAGACATTAAAAAAAAAAAAAGATGAATTCCAACAAAACCCTTTTTTAAAAATTAAGATTTGCCCCCTCCACCTTTTTATAAATATATATAGAAAACACACAGAAGGCATTTCTTTTCTTCCTCAGAGCCTTACAACTATCTGTTTTCTCTGTCGTGGCCTTCAATTCAGTTCTTTTGCATTGCTGGCTCCTCCTTATAGCCTTTGACCTCAACCTAAATAGCATCTCTACAGAGAAATACTTTTTTGAGACTAGTAGTTGGTAAGTTTCTTCTACTGTTTCCTACAGAACCTTGTTCTTTTACTCTATAGGATAAACTGTTAACCTTTTATTTATTTTTAAAGTTTCCTATATCTTCCACTAGAATGACGACTTTATCTTATTCACAGTGTATTTGTATTTTGAGGGCTACTTGTTAAATAAGTGCACAAGTAAACAGTGGTATTATACCCTGGAAATGTACTACAAAGGAATCTCAACAAGCTGATCCATGGGAGGATTTATGAGGAACAGAAAAAGAAAAAACAGGGGAATTGTGACTACAAAATATTCAGACTAAGTTTATGTAGCATAATAGGTAAAGTCAACTTAGAAACAAAAATAAAACCTCTATTCCAAAGAGTAGACAGCTTATTTTGGCTTGTTTACACAACATTAAAAACATATATAAACATTATTTAAACTATATCTCATCTATAAGCAGGGCAGGCATCAAAATAAATGCATGCTAGAATCATGGTTTAAAAATAGTTCTTCAACACAATCATTAGCAGAGAAACTAGTCATTTTCCCCAGAAAACCTAATTTCTGGAGTGACTAGTTATTACTACTTTCATAGCCTAAGTTGAGACACCAGCAAGTAGCCTTCAAAGAAACAAAAACTTACAATTAATTATTGTCTGTCTGGTATATTCTTTGTTTTTAAAGCCACCTCCAGAGTTAATGCCAGTTCAATAAATAATGAAGCAAATGCCTGGCTGTACAAACCTACCCCGAAGTAACACAATGAGCAGGAGTACAGTGATATGCATGCTCTTCTAAAAAAAAGTGTACCAAGCCCATATTTGCCATAACGATTGTATTTTTCAAAAGGTTACAATTTTGTTTCACAAACTGAAACCTAAACAAACCCCTTCTGTTTATAGAATTATCTTGATCCCTAGTGATAGTATAAAATTAAGCAGTTTTCCCCCTGCTTTCTAGGGTTATCAAACTTACCAGAAAGCACTATGAAATTAGTTTTCACTGAGATTTTAGTATGGAGGCAATAACTTGGTATTATAGTCAAGTAATAAAATAGCTATTAAAAAAAACTTAGCAATGGTTGGGGAGGATGTAATTTTTTCCTCAACCCTCATGAGTTCTTAGTTGAGATGGGCCCCTGTCAACAAAGGATAGATTAAAAAAGAGAAAAACAAGTATAATAATTTATGTAGCACACATCACATAGGAGAAGTTGCAATGAAAAACTCAAAAAAAATGGCTTAGAATTCTGGATTATACATAACATTTAACAAATAACACTTAAGTTTGTGGGGAAATGACAAGACAAAGGAAAGGGTATTAAGGCTCCAGAATAAGAAAGTATGGAAAGGTAAATATAAAGGAGAAATGAATGGCATATTGGGGTGACATGTTCCGGTTTCCCTCAAAAATCAAGTTATAAGTTCAGTCCAGCCCACATTATTTAAAGACAAGGAAAACAAAAACAAAAACTACTTTTAAAAGTAGAGTTCAAAAAGAATGTGAGGGTTACATGACTTGACAGAGTCTAACCTAAAACACAGGTATTATAACATCAAGTCCATTGTTCTTCTTTTTTCCTCCTCCTAGAGACAGATTTATTTAGGAAAGCAGAAACACATTCAAGGGAGAATATGAGTTATCTCAAGAGAGAAACAGACCCTCTTTTCCTTCTTTCTGCTATAACGCCTCTCTGCACATTCGTTCATTTTGCAGATCATTAGCTTTTGTTACACATCATTCTGAATTATTAGGAAACTCTATTCCAGACAGTTCTAGCTATCTGGGATAATGGAGAACAGGTATAGAATGAATGTCTGAAGTGACCATATAATTTAACTCTTTAAGGATTTTCTCCACCAAGCAGCGAAGTGGTATACTACCTAAGAGTATATTGTTTCCTAGCTGGGAAACATTGTCCCTGGAGAACAATGCCTTCCAAAAGCAAAAAGTCAAAAGGTAAGATGGCAATCGAAGGTTGGATTTGAGCTAATGTTGAAAAAAATATATTTTGGAAATAAGTCCTTGATCTTAATTATTTTCCTAATTTCTCACATTATACAGTACAATAAAATAGCATTATTCTTAAGTTTCTAGAGGCATTAGGATTATTTTTTCTTCTGAATAAAGACTGTAGAAAAACTGATTTAACTAACCTGCATTTCTCCAAATCTGTAGTATGACATTTTATACATAAGGCAATTCAACAAAGTAGGGGATCCTGCTTTGTCTACACGAAATTCTCCCTGTGGAGTGAAATAGTCACTTTCCTATAAGAAAGAAACCAGAAGTTTCTATGTCAGTTCAGTTTAACACATCCAAAGCTATAGGGTTTCCCTTCTGCATTTCCTCCCAAAGGAACCAGCTTTTGAGGTATATTCATAAAGTCATGTTCATTTATATCCCTCACCCCAACTTAATCCCATCAGATTTAAACCATCTAATAAAGCCTTAAAAATAATTTATGAAGAATGGTACCAACAAACCATGGTTATAATAACAGGTAGGGTTGACTCTTTCCAACTCTTCTCCTCCTCATTCATTTTCACAATTTTCCTATATGAACTCTAAAATCAGCTCCTTTAGCTGGAGAAGGGAATGTTAGGAAAACTAACAATAGCATGTACAACTATTTTCAGTAATAATTTATAAATTAACCTTTACAAGGATCTATTTGGTACTCCAGTTAAAAAATGTAATTTCTGACCCAGAAATTTCTGGTCCACCAGAGTACTTGTATATGTGTAAACTAATAAATGTAGAAAGCTACTTGTTGCATCACTGTTTGAGATTAAAAAAAACTGGAAAACACATAAAAATCCATCAATAAGGATAGGTTAAATAAATTAAGAATATAAACGTATACAAACACATAACATAATACACTACATTCTGCAAATGTTAAAAAAAAAAAAAGGAATAAAGAAGCCTTCCATAATCTAATATGGAAAGATTCTCAAGATATACAAAGTAAACAGTGTCGATACCTTATTACTATTTATCTGCTTAAATGAGAATCACAAACAAAAAAAAAAAATAAGTGAGTACAAGGTATATAATATGGTATACAACATGATCTGAAATACATGTAAACTGTAGAATATCTAAATGGAGTTAAATATGCATTTTTTCCATATACTTATTTCCATATGGTGAGAACACCTAATAATCTTGTCAATTTACAAGTATACAATACATGTTATTCACTACAGGTCTATCCTTCTTTTCATAATTTATTTTTGAACCACATAAATGTATGATCTATTCACAAAGTTTAAAAAGAATTATAAAAGCACAGAAATTTAGAGTTTCTATGTAAGCATTCAGAGCCTACACATGTGGAAATAATGATCTGTCATGTCATACATAGTGTTAAGGCAAATTCACAAATGAAAATTACATAGTGAGAGAATTAAATTTTAGATAAATAATTTAACATAATGGTGTTAATCATATTCTGTGGCTTCCTCATATGGAGCACAATTGTAGCCCATTTTCTAAAAGCTCACAAATGAATGAGAGAGAGAAGATAAAAATCTAACTTAGGAAACAGGTAGATGTGATTTGATTATAAACACAGACATGGAGCACCAAAAAAGAGCTTCTGAAAAAGTGCCAAGTATGTAGAAGGGAAGTTATTCCAACTTTGGGACAGCGCAGAATGGCCAAGAGACCAGCAATGGAAATCTAAAGCATAAAAGGTCTTGCATTCTAGGATAAGGAGAGTTTGGATTTTCTATCAATGTATCGCCAAGACAGTATCTATTTCATACTAGCCACTTGGTGAGGCTTCATCTATATTACCACAAACTTTCATAACACCACCACAAATGAGTTACTATTGACATTTTCAACAGTGATGACTTAGTCTTGTCTTGTCTTGGTCATCAAGATCCATATCCTGGAATGAGACTTGGTGTTCACTTATGCTGAGTGATCCAAAATAATTTGCCCATAACCCAAACTTAAAAATTTAGTTTGTATTCATTTCTGTTTTACCGCCTTGCCCCATCATCTATTGATGGCTTTTAAGCCAGACAATGTCATATTACGTTAGGAGAGCAAAGAAGACTAAGGCAAAGATAGCAATTTCAAGGTTGCTGTCCTCTTCCAGTACCAGGTTAGAAACAATGAAAATATGAAAAAAGGGCTGACGTGAGAAGGTGTGAAAAAGTAAAAGCAAGAAAATTTGGGCAAGGAATTGCTTCATAGAGTTGAATGTAAGTGCAATCTTGAGGATACAGTCTGAGATATGCATCACTAGGCAATATTGTTATCATGCATGGGAATATCACACAGTATACTTTTACAAATCCAGATGGTATAGCTTACTACATACCTAGGCTATGTGGTATATATAATACTGTCAATTTGTAGTCTGCAGTTGACCTAAATGTCCTTACTTATCATGTGACTATGAAATATGAGTTTCAAACATTCTAAATCTAGGAAGTGCTTCTAGTATCTTTAATAAATAGTAAAATCAGGATAAGGGACTACTTAGGGGGATAGAACAATGAAAACAAATGCAATTAAAGAGATAAGACAGTCCATAATGTCCAAATCTTTCACATACCTGGGATTATCTAGTTTCTTACCCGAATGTCTTTTGGATGTTCTCCTTCAGCTATTCTAACCATCCAAAGAAACTTGTTGATATCATCACCAGAATAGCCAATAACCCCTCCAAAAATAACCAAAACATAATCTACATCTAGAGTCCTCATGATTTTATAGGCTGCTGTTTCATTAGAAGACATAGCTTTTCCTACCTGCAGAATAAAATAAAACGGAATGTACACTTTTACTGCAAGAGCCTGACTTACCTGGAGTTCTTTTTTTTTTTTTTCCAAAAATGATTTTCTAAGATATCAAAGAATTTATTGAGATTTATAAACATTAACAACTCATTATAATCAATTTAGAGCAGATACGTCAAAATATGAATACATGTTCTAATATTTTGCTAACAATTAAGCTCTATGAAATTAACATTTAAAAATGAAAGTAGACAAACTTTGCTTTGGTGTGTGTAGTATTATATTGAACCCAGGGCCTTGTGCACACTACGCAAGAGCACTATTACTGAGCTACATCCATAGTCCTTTTTAAATTTTGAGGGAGGGTCTTTCCCCTTGGTTGCCTGGAATTAAGGCATATGCCACCAGCAAAAGGAGGCAAATTTTAAGAGACAATTTCTCACAACTTCAGGCAGGGCTTGCAGGTGATCTTGCTAGCACATATTCTTCACCCCAGCATAGAAGACATTTGATCACTAGCTACAACACTAACAAATAGAATTCATTTAGTTGACCCATTTATCTATTCAAAAATTTTAAAGCCCAGAAGTGATTACCTTAATTTATGTAGATTAGTCATTTAAAAGTGAACACACTTTGCATATCCATAATGCATTTGCTTTACATATTTGCAAAGATATTTTTAAGTTTATAAAATGGAAAATATAAACATTTAAAGATTCAGATTTTGCCTAATTCTCCAGTAAGCTTAAATATAAAATGTACCAGAAGCAAGTCTATGATCCTGAATTATACCTATAAGTAAGTAAATACCATTCTTACAAACAAAATATGTATATCTTTAAGTAACATTATTAAATATGTTAAAGAAATATTTTGAGACCTCAGCAATTAAAGAGTACTTTCACCCTCATCTTTTCTATTTAATCACAAGTGAAACTTGACTGAAAAGTAATAGGATTTTAAAAAAAATCTTTTTCTTAAAAAGTCAAATGCTTACCAGTGCTATGTGACTGTTATTCCAGGTATTATTATCCACCAAAGTAGTTCTATTAGCCATTCCAGCTATTTGATAGCCATAATCCCACCAAGACATCACTCGGGCATGTTCATCTGTATTTTGCCTTAGCCAAAAGTAAGCTTCTCTAAAATCATCTAAGATATTCCTGGTGCTGAAAAGAATCATAATATTTTAAATAAGATTTAAATATAAAGAAGATAACTTAAAATTTGAGGTGCTAAAACTACTGAATAATTTCACATTTTAAGGATCACAGTTAAAAGCTTCTAGGAAAAAAAAAAGAACAAGAAAATGAAGAGCAAAGCCAGTGCTTCTCAAACTAATATGAATACAAACCAAAAAGCAGATTCTGATCAAACAGTTCTGGGGTGGGCCTGATATTCTTCAAGTCAACTAAACTCCAATGTGAAGCAGAAGTGGGAAGAGGCAAGGCAATGTATAAATCAACTGTTAAATTTTAGCTGCATCAGAAGCATTTGGGTCTATGAAACTAGACTGCTGGGCTCTACTTCAGCAATGAATAGATAAATGGGTCAACTACATGATTCATTAGGCTTAGGGCAGAGTCAGTGAATTAGCATTTTCTAACAAGTTTCACTGTAATGATGATGCTGTGTTCAAAGGGATACATATGAGAAAAAAAAATGTACACCGAAATTTTGAAAAAGAGCAGCATGAAATACTACTTACCCCTTCAAAGGTGGAGAGAGAAGTCACACCCAAATGGGGAAAAAACAAAAGTAGACTGATGGGCTGTGGGTGTAGTTCAGCGCAAAGTCTAGTATGTATGAGGCCCTGAGTTTGACAGGATAGAAAAGAAAAGGAAAAGAAAAAGGGAAAATGGAAAAAGGGAAAGGGAAAGGAAGAAGATTCAAATTCAGGGCCTCAAACACAATTCTATCTTTTGAGTCAAAAAGTATATGTTTTGAGTGTGTGTGGGGGGGGACAGTGTTCTAAAATCTTTTTGTAGTCAAGTCATTTTCTTACCCATCATGATTATAAGAGGCTAGGACCACACTTGGACTGGAGTAGGCATTGCTTGTGACCCAGGTACAGTGTACTGCAAACATCATCAGCAGCATCAGCATCAACATAGTGACAATACTTTTTATATTAGGACCTAATCCCTCTTCAGTTTTTTCCTGTTCAGTTACATGTTTCCTCACTTTACCTGCCTGAAGATACAGAAAACTGGTTAGACAAATTCATCATTTGACTTGCTTCACAGGACAAGGGAAAAATGTTGGGAGAATGATAATCAATTTAATTCTGTGATTCAGAAAATGTATAACTAGCAGATATTCTTCTATAGGTTTAGAAGAGTTTTCTAAAACTTTATCAAAGTAGATTCTAAAGTCAATTGTGAATCAAAGTTTCCTGGGACCAGGAGCTGAGTAAAATAATCTCTAGTAAGAAGCTACTCCAATCAATTATCCTTATTTCTTAATTAAATATATAGAAGATAAGTAAATGGCCCATTCTGACACTATGAAATCTAATATATAAATTCTTCGAAAATCTTAAATTTTACATCCTAAAAATGACAATGTCTACTTATAATCCAGACTACGCAGGACTTCGGTATGGGAAACAAACTACATTTACTGAATTAGCCTTCTAATTTCGAAACCCTAAAACCAATGGACTTGGTAAAAAACACCAAAATTACTTCGAACACACACATTTATCATCACCACCACTAAAAATCAGAAGAGAAACCAGTAGTAATCACAAACTCAAAATTACAAGACTGATTAAGATACCACAAAACAACAAAACCAAAATATAACAAAAATCCCAAAAGCATGTATGTCAAATCTTTATGAGTTTTACTGATCTTATGGTAAAGACAAAGAATTTCAGTTAACTTCTATAGTGTGAAGTTTCATTACTTACTCACTGGTATTCAAAACACTAGTCAATATTAAAATAGCAAGGTAAGTTTAATATGGCATCCAAGATTTGCTTTAACAAGTCTTTTCCACACATACAAACTTGATTTGTTAATTGAGAGACTACAGGTTAAAAATGAATTACATTGTATTAGCTACAGATGGTTAAAAAACGGGAGGTTTAAAAAGTAAATCAGTTAAATATCAAATTATCATTTAAAAAGTTGATAATGTATATGGATCTTAAAGATAAGCACTTATCCACATGGCTTAAAATCTCATGTAATTTAGCAAAGCACCAAGTGTTTGCTGTAAAGAAGCCTATTAACAAATTTAAGTATTCAGGTTAACAAATGCGCCCAAAGAAAGAATTCCTTGTCTGATTACATTCTATTTTCTTACTTTGAGCTAAAAGATCGACTGGGATTCAAATTTTGAGGCAAACATTGTAACCAAACAGAAGCGTCACAGCTTATCTAAATCTTCATTTAATCACATTTCTTAATATGTATGGTTCATATTGTGGTAGAAAAATTAAGAAAGGACATTAAATTTTTAAAGGCCTTAGTTTAGATTCCCCACCTTATCATACAAATTTCCTGGGTTTCTTTTGTCATCCTCATCACTGCTGTCTTCCACAGGTGGATTTTCCCTTTTCATGTCATCCCCCAAATAGTGCTCAAAAACATTTGAGAAGGCAATTGCAGACAGCATACAGACGACTGGAGTCAAAGTCAACATCAGTCGCACCATCACTCCAGCAAAGTAGACAGCACTGATTGCATACAAAGCAACTGCAAAGACAAATTCTCTTACAACACTTCAGGGGAAAACATTCACCGGAAATTAAATATTTAATACCACAGTTTAAAACAAATCTAAAAGTAGAGAAATACCTCATAAATTACCTAATTGCTTTTATATTAATACTGATAGTCATATTTAAAAATCAGAATTAATGTTGACTAAATAAAAACTAATAGAGCAATACTTTGGAGATAGGTATCATGATTCATATTTGATTAATTTTAGGTATGGGGAATTAGACTAAATCATTATTTGTCAACAGCATCTTATATTATAAAATCCTTAGCTGACAGAAGAAAATATATTTCTATATTATATTATTAGGTACAAATTAACAGAATAAAATATGGTCCATGAAAAGCCACTGTCAATTTTTAGCATAAAGCCTGTTTTAAAGAAAAAGTGGGATGAGAAGAACATTATATTATTAAACAAAAGAATAATCTACAAGTCACTGTCAGGCAACTTTTTAAAAAATTTCAGACAAATTTCCAATAGCCTTCTAGATATGTGCTAATAACCACAGGAAAAAGTTCTACAAGTTCTGGTTGAAGGTTATTAACTTTACAAAGTCAATGATCATTGAGATCATAAAATATTTTTCCTAAAGTAATACCTTTATTATATATTCTTAAGCTTATATTCTTAAGCTTACAGTTCAATGACTTTGTATATAGGTATGCCCTTATATAATTACTACCCATGATGACTGAGGTACAAAATATTTTTCTAGCTTCTTATGTCTCAGATAATAACTACCCTCTCCCCTATAAAAAAAAAAGTAACCACTATTCAGCATTAACTTAGTTTTCCTTATTCATCAACTTTAGAGAAATAGAATCATTTAGAAGTATCCTCTTTTGTACTGACTTAATTTGGTCACACTGTTCTTTTGTTAACTGCTGTAATATATACCACTGCACAAATCTATAAAAATATTCCTATCCATTCTGTTGCCTATAATTAGGGGCTATCCTGGATAAAGTTGTCCCGTGAATTCTTAAATATGTCCTTTGGGGAATATATGCACTTACTTCCCCTGAGATATACCTAAGAATGGGATTATTGGGTCATGAGGTGGGCTTATGTTTAAGTCTTTTTGAATGATGCAGTAAAACATGGCCTTAATTCAGAGTTTTCTAATCTAGATAAACTATAAAAGAATTAGTATCATTTATACATTTGGGTGTTCTGCAGTAGTAACCCAAGGTGATACTTATGGTCTAGGCCTTATACAAGTACAAACTCAAGTCCTGGTATTATAAATTATTGGCTTGCATGACTCTGTACATATTACAAATCATTTCTCAACATTTGTTTCTATCTATGTCTAACCACCACAGCACACTTCTTGTAATTATTAAATTATGTAAGAGCATTTGGTTTGCAAGCCCCTCCCCTCCCCATGTATTGGGGACTGAACCCAAAGGCACATTTTTTTTTTTTTTTTGTACTGGGGATTGAAGTCAGGGGCAGTGGACCACTGTACCATAACCCCAGCCCTATTTCATATTTCTTTTTAATATTTTTTTATTTGTCAATGAACCTTTATTTTATTTATAATGTGGTACTGAGAATGGAACCCAGTGCCTCACACATGCTAGGCAAGTGCTCTACCACTGAACCACTACTCCAGCCTGCCTATTTTGTATTTTCATTTAGAGACAGGGTCTTGATGACTTGCTTAGCACCTTGCTTTTGCTGAGGCTGGCTTTGAATGTATGGTATACATTCACCCTGCCTCAGCTTCCTGAGCTGCTGGAACTACAGTGTGGCTGCTTATTTTAAATATTTTATGTCAGGTCTTATCAGTTGGAAACATATACAAATATGTCAATGAAAGAGTTGTAATCCTTATTCCAATATAGAATGTACTTTCTGAAACTGGAATAATGGATGACCCAGAAAACTTGTTCCTACTTAATCAAATCTAACTTAGAAATTTAAGTCAAAATTATACTGCCAATAAATTTTTAATTCTCAACCATAGACTACAATAACACTAACTGCTAAGAAACCACAAAAGTGAACATAAAATTCATACAGTAGCTGGGGTTGTAGCTCAGTGGTAGGGTGCTTGCCTAGCACGTCCAAGGCCCTGAGTTCGATCCTCAGCACCACATAAAAGTAAAGGTATTGTGTCCAACTACATTTAAGAAATAAATATTTTTTTAAAAATTCACATACTAGCTCTAAATTAAAAGTTAATAGTTAAATATACATAATGAAAATTCTATTCTCCTTGGCTAAGCACATTGTGTGTAACAGGGAAGAAAATGTATTCTGAATATATATCAACCAAAAAACAACAAAACCTTGAAGTGGGTAATCTAGAAGAAAAAAACAGACAAACAAAAACTGTTCCTTAATCAAAGTATTCATTAAAAACACAACAACAACAACAACAAAAAACTCTTACCAAATACTCTTTCATCGTTGATATTTTTGATGCAGAACCATAGGCCTGCTGGGAAGGTACATACAAGAATATGTAGATCAAAGAAGAAAGACACCCAAGTCGTAGGTTGATGCTCAGACACTGATGCAATAATTGGAATGTGTATTTTTGCATACCTGATATTAAAAAAGTTATTATTATTTACAATTAAATGGTAAAACATTTCTGTTTTTCTTTTTGAGACAGGGTCTCACTACATTGACTAAGCTGCTCTTAAACTTATGGCTCAAGGTGATCTTCTTGCTTCAGTCTCCCAAGTAGTTGAGACTACAACAGGTATAGTAGTTTACCACCACACCCAGCTATAAGTTCCTTTGAAATGAAATTTTCTTGGACTGTAGCTATGGTTCTTAGTCCCCCCACCTCTTCTAGTTTAAACATGCATTCTAATGTAACTAGCTATACTGGAAATAAATTTGTTTGATTCACATCAGTAAAACTAAAAACCAATGTGCCCTCATAAAACAGAAAATTATCAAGGGCTGATCACATGACCCTGGCTCTGATTTCTAACACAAAAATCTTTGCTCCAATAGGAATTTGTTCTCCAGTATCTCCATCTCCTATTTTATACAAGTGAATTTCACTACCTTTTGGACTTTATTAAAAATAGCATAAATACCTTACCCAATAAGATATAATGCCACAATGCCTTGCTTATGGTGTGGAGGCAGGTGAGGGAAATGAAAATTCCTGAAACACCCTAAGATTCCAAATCAGTTCAATCAAAGTTTAGAAAGTTAAGAGTAAGGATAACTAACAAAAGTTAACCTGGTAGTTTACCCTAATCAGAATAACCTCATTATGACTAATTCCCTCAAATCCTCTGGTGATCCCACAGGCTGAACTATCAATGTATGCTTACATATAAGTTATGTAGGAATGTATATGTCCTTTTAATTAGACATGGACACGAGCCCTTTTGGTATCACATCAGAAAGCATGCGCATTCAATAAACTATGTAAGGTTTTTATTGGGTCACCTAGGAAGTTAACAAAGACAGAAGAGCAAGAAAGCAGAGGGGGATAAATAGTCATTAACATATATTTTCTTATTCCTACAAAAATAAGTTAGAGGAAAGAAGTTTACTTGAACTAGTTGTCCAATTTGAAACCAAGAATTTTTCATTAATTCATAATATACTGAAGCAGATATTCTCTAGTGTATTTCATAGATTTTTTTTAAGAAATAGAAGCTTAGATCATGTGGTATTAGAAAAAAATTTGAACTTTCATCATATGGCATGGATTTATAACATAGCATCTATTCTTAACAAATATTAAAGATGAAAGCTTCATATGTTAGTAAAAAGTTCCAACCACTAAATTCCACAAATGTTACCTAAATTTTGACAAACAAAAATAAAGGGGCGGCTATGTTGAACAGAAATACATGACTTATATTGCATATTAAAGGTACACTTAAAAAGCTACTATTAACAAAGATAATATTCAAGAGCATCAACATTTAGTAGAATTTTTGGCATATCCTAGGTACCTGACTCAAATAGAGACAGAAATACTAACAATATTAAGAACAGAAAGAAATGGGTGTTTTAATTTGAGGCTAAATAACATATCTGTACTTACCCAGTGTCCCATAATGAATAAAACCTGCCACTCCATGGTGCAATGTAACCTTTGAAGGAAAAACGTAGAGGAAATTATCTGCCTTTTTATTATTGTGTAAAAAAAAAAAAAACATTTTTTGGTGTGCATGTAGAGGAGGGGTTTCTGAGGATTTAAGCAAGGGGTGCTCTACCACTGAGCTACATGACTAGCCCTTTTAAAATTTATTTTGGGACAGGGTCTCACTAAACTGCTAAAGATATGCACCTCTGCCCTTGGTTTATTTATCGTGCTTATTTTTAATGGTTTTATGGTTGTTAATTATGGATTGATTTAAAATAATGTAAAAAATTTCAGTTTTTCTTCTATAGGTGCCAACATAGTTCACATGGCTGGCAATCACATAAAATAAGGTAGTAACTGAATCAAAAACAATAATCCACAGAGAACCTGTTTCCAGAGAAAAATAAGTTAAATAACAATTAAGAAACTTAGTACTCTAAATAACACTTAGATAAAATTATAGGAAATTTTCCAATTCACTCTGAAGCTTCTAGTTGATTAATAAAGAAGGCTCAGATAATAAACAACACTGGATAAATTTTTAAATGGGTATGCTGTATAAATGATCTAATCTAGTTTGCCAAATCTCATCACATTATAAAGATGATTTTAAAGACTTATGCCTTTTACTCCCATCTATACTTAATGATTTTATAAGGTAGGCTGGTAAATTAATTTTACAGAATAACTTTAGAAAGAATTTGACTTGTTTCTAAGGATGGGTAAAGTCAGGGTTAGAAATTTAGAATACAGAAGCAGAATGAAACTGATGTTTGACTGTGAAAGAGTAGGGGAGAGAGGCAGGCACAGTGGTGAATGCTTGTAATCTCAGCAATTTAGAAGACTAAGGCAGGAGGATGCAAGTTAGGCCAGCCTCAAAGCATACTTAGAACCTGTCTCAAAAACTATAAAGGGTGGAGGAAGCTCAATGGTAAAAGGCCCCTGAATTCAATCCCCAGTTGTGGTGGAGAGAGTGGTTAGGCAGAAGACAAAGTGCACTCATACAATGTAGTAGGTTATCACTAGAAGCTCTGACTTGTTTTGTTTTGGGCCTATTTATCCAGAAAGAAAAGAATGTTTGTGGATTTATCAGGGACTGAAGCAACAAAATTAAGATAAACTTAAAAATCACAATTTGAAATACTGTTATTCAGATTTTAGAACCTTTGATTATTATTTTAATATTGCTTGTATAGAATACAACCACAGTATTTTACCTACTAGGATAAATGGAATATATGAAAAAAAAATCTGTGTCAAAATTACCCTTTTGAATAATCTAGAGACAAGATTCACATTTTACAGGTGATGGCACCTACCTGTGTAAGTCAAATAGATGACACTAAGAAACACAGCACCTGCAGCTAGTGATACACCCAAAAAGAAAAGGGTCTGGAACTCCTGTTTGGTTAATCGGTCTCTCAGATACTGCAAGAATGCATAAGCTTGCAGCAATGCAAAGACACCTAATTAAAGAAAACAGGATCATATAAATAATTGACAATGCAATTTTCATAGGCCATTTAAAAATTTTCACTTGAAAGGGCTTCTTACAATACCCTAAAATATTCACACCAAAAACTAGTTCATCTAGCTAACATTTTCACTGTCAAATGATAATTGACCAACCAATTAATACATCCAAAAAATCCTATTATAGATTTCCCCCCAAATGATCAGACCGCCCCCCTCCACGTACCAGACAAAATAAATCTCATTTGAATGACTGAAGTCTATTTAACTTCTTTCCTACCTCTATATTTTAAATGACATATTTTCTGGGTGGGAGTGGAGGAATAATAAAAACATCATTAAAAATAACCCTAATGACTTGGATCAGGAGAATCCTGATATAGTTACTGTTTATAACTGAATGATAAAAGTGTGACCTTAATTACACACTTAAGGAAGACTCTATCCTGGTGTTGGGGTTGAGAACAAGCTACCTCAAAACTCAGTATCTTGGCATTTGAGAAAACAAAGAAATAGGAAGGTCTGTCTGATCACCCTCGATTCTACCCTGATGCAGGACATAAAAGAATTTTCTGACCTTCCTCTAAACAAATATCCTCATCCCAAAGGGATCCTCCCTGTACCCTGAGGAAATTAATGAGATGCCAAGAACACGAACAAATAGAACTTTTTAAATTCTCAGTTTATTATACATTATAACTCTCCTTTGTCCAATCATATGATTGTCCTCTCTTCATCAAACCTAAGCATAAAAACAATTTTCTCTGGATTTTTATTTCTGAAGACTCCAGTCATACAAAAACTTCTATTAAAATTTCAGAGTCCTAAGACCCTTAGCCCACTGGGAATATTAATTTTAAAATAAATTTAATCTTTTTAAATATATGCCAGCAGAAAGCATTCTTATTACACATATAGAGCACAATTTTTCATATCTCTGGTTGTATACAAAGTATATTCACACCAATTCGTGTCTTCATATATGTACTTTGGATAATAATAATCCTTACATTCCACCATCATTTATAACCCCATGCCCCCTCCCTTCTCCTTCAATCCCTTCTGCCCTATCTAGAGTTCATCTATTTCTCTCCTACTCCCTTTTCCTATCCCACTATAAATCAGCCTCCTTATATCAAAGAAAACATTCAGCATTTGGTTTTTTTGGGATTGGCTAACTTCACTTAACATTATCTTCTCTAATTCCATGCATTTACCTGCAAATGCCATGATTTTTTTTCCTCTTTTATTGCTGAGTAATATTCCATTGTGTATATATGCCACATTTTTTTTTTAACCATTCATCTACTGAAGGGTATCTAGGTTGCTTCCAGTTTAGCTATTGTGAATTGTGCTGCTATAAACATTGATGTGGCTGTGTCCCTAGAGTATGCTGTTTTTAAGTCCTCTGGGTATAGACCAAGGAGAGGGATAGCTGGCTCAAACGGTGGTTCCATTCCCAATTTTCCAAAAAATATTCATACTGCTTTCCATATTGGCTGCACTAATTTGCAGTCCCACTATCAGTGTATGAGTGTACCTTTTTCCCCACATCCTCACCAACACTTATTGTTGTTTGTCTTCATATTAGCTGCCATTCTGACTGGAGTGAGATGAAATCTTGGAGTGGTTTTGATTTGCATTTCTCTAATTGCTAATGATGATGAACATTTTTTCATATATTTGTTGATTGATTGTATACCCTCTCCTGAGAAGTGTCTGTTCAGGTCCTTGGACCATTTGTTGATTGGGTTATTTGTTTTTTTGTTGCTTAGCATTTTGAGTTCTTTATATACCCTAGAGTTTAGTGCTCTATCTGATGTGTAGGGGTAAAGATTTGCCTCCAAGATGTTGGCTCTTTATTCACCTCACAGATTGTTTCTTTTGCTGAGAAGAAACTATTTAGTTTGAGAGTCCAACCCATCCCATTTATTGATTCTTGTAAAATAAGTTTTTTTTTTTTTCAAGTACATTACAGAATAATTACATAAGAGTATTATCAAAGATTAGATTTAGGAAATGTAATAACATACATAAAAATAGGTGGTTGTGTATACTGACATTGCTTTATATTATACTACATAGTTCTGTGTCTGAAATTACTAATTAGCAAACTGATAAAGTCAGAGTATGTTCTAAATTTTGAAGTGCTACGTAACAGTAAGATAGTGGTTCTCACCTTGAGGAGGGTGGATGATAGAAGGTTTTAAGACCCACAGAGAATCTGATGGTAAGTACTTTGGAATGACTTACAGAAAGTTATATACTGTATACCAATTGGGCATCAATAATCTGAAAATCCAAAATCTAAAACTTTTTAAGCACAAATATGATGCTCAAAAAGTCATGGTTCTAGAACACATTAAATTTTTGGATTCGTGATGCTCAACTGGTAAAGTCTATGCAAATATTCTACATCTGAAAAACTCTGTAATCTAAAACACGTCTGGTGCCAAGCAAAGGGATAGTCAACTTGAGCTGATATTCATAAAATATTACAAATAAATTAACTACACATGGACTTATTATGAGTCATGGATGCTGCACTGAGAATCACTGATAGTTTCATTTATAGATTTCCCATAAGTGGAACTCAGTCTATTTTGGTTATTATTGAAAACTTAAAAAAATTTTTTTAAAAATATTATTCCTTTGGAAGATTGACCGACCAATCACACATTTACATATCCTTTAGAAGGAAACTAGTCTTTCTCATACCTGCAGCTGCCATGTGTTCACTTGTTCTGATAGGCTGGAATCCCACAAAAGGTATCTGCATGGATAATATTAAACCCACAATGTAGAAAGTGCTATATGCTATAAAGACAAAATAGGAAACAAGGATAATTTACTACTATCAGTAAGTACTCTAAATATAAATACATAAAATTTTACTTTCTGTAGCAAAGTTTCAACTGGACCTAAGAACAAAATCCTAAAGTGTCTGTTTTTACTTTCTTTTCCCACACACAGAATCAAGTTCATTTTACTCTAAATTAGTAACCACTAATATGACCCACAAAGCTATGTAATACACACATGAAATAAGTAAATTCCATTCCAATTGGCATTAATCCCAAATATTCACAATCTACTATCACCTCCGTCAGCATATATGAATACCTGCTATTGTCTCAAAAGCGCTAAAAATTTATTTCACACCTTTTCTATAGTCTTGTAATATTCTTCATATTGTACTGACTTAAAAAAACTTAACTGTATGTTCACCAAGTTTTCTGTGATTAAAGAATATGGAAGTCAAGCCCTAAATCAGACCAGTTACTGAATTTAGAATCTAATAAAAGAAAACTATTTGCATTCTGCCCAGAATATGCTGCAGTATTCTCAGTTTATGCTAATACCAGTGCACAGGAAAGCTGGGGAGAGAATTACAATCTGTGTAAAGGACTTGCTTTGTACTCACATGTTTACATACTTTGTACTCACAATAGTTAGAAATTAAGATAAAGCCCATCAGAAGTTAACATAAAAACCATTTATAAAATTTATTCACATTTTATAAATATAGTCAATGTTCAATTTTTGGCAAATAAACCATTATCAAAAAGAGTGGGAAGCACAATTTAGAATAGCACAGTGCTGTAGCAAGCATTTCTGTAGGCTATATATTATGTATAGCATATACTTCTCACCTTAGATAAGAAAAATTGCTTTTAAAGAAAATCTATTTACAGAAGGTAAATTATGGGATATTAGTTCAAATATTATGTTGTCTCCCAAGTCGAATTATAAGAAACAACTACAGCATTATGAAGAGGATAAGAAACTCATAAATTTAATAGGAAGAACCAAAGTATGAAAATAACATTCCTGATGACTTTGAAGCTAATGGAGGACTAGCTATCAGAAGACAGCAGAAGTAACCCATACAACAGAATGCTTTCCAGACACATTAATGTTGAAATGGAATTACCTTTTATCAGATGTTCTAACTGAAATGCAAAATATACTGCATGGAGAAAGATTGAGAGCATTTTCTCTAACACCAGGAACAAGACAAGGTTGTTCACTTCTAACCATTGCTATTCAACATAGTTCTTCAGCTTTTATCCAGATCAATTAGGCAAGAAATGGAATAAATAGAAGTTGAATTGTTGCTGTTTGCAAGTAATATGATCCTATACTTAGAAGACCCCAAAATTCAACCAGAAAACTTCTAGAGCTGATAAACTGAATTCAGGCAAGGCAAGGGGGTGAGGGGGCACATGCCTATAATCTCGGCTACTCAGGAAACCGGGCAGGAAGATCCAAGTTCAAGGCTAGCCTTAGAAAGCTGGCAAGACCCTACCCAAAATAAAAAATAAAAAGGACTGGGAGTATAGCTAAGTGGGAGAGAACCTCTAGGTTCAATCCCTAGTACCACACACCCCATACACACACAAAACCCAAACAATTCAGCAAAGGAGTAGGACAGAAGATCAACATACAAAAATCAATACCTTTTCTATATACCAATAATAAACACCATGAAAATGAAAACAATTCCATTCATAAAAGGCTCAACAAAACAAAACAAACGTGGGAATAAATCTAAACAAGGAGATGAAAGACCCATACAATGAAAATCATAGAACAATGAAGAGAGAAACTGAAGAAGACTTTAGAAGACGAAAAAATCTCCTATGTACTTGGGCATCATCAATATTGTTCAAATGTCCACATTGCCAAAAGCAATCTACAGATTCAGTGTAATTCTTAACAAATTCCAAGGACATTCTTCTTAGAACTAGAAAAAAAGTCATCATATTCATTTGGATGAATAAAAGACTCACAATAGCCAAAACAATGCTGAACAGTAAGAATAAGCCTAGAGACATCACAATATCTTACCTCAGATTGATACTACACAGAGCTAGTAACAAAAACAGCACGGTACTGGTAAAAAACTGATGTGAAAATCAAGGTCACAATTAACCCCACTATTATGTGTAATTATAAGGCACTAATAAAAATATAAAAAAAATTTCTATGTCACATGATTTGAATCGTCAACAAATGTGGTTGATGGGTCTCCTAATATCAAAATCTCTCCTACCAATCAGTCACACACTATATCCCCGACATGGGAGAATCACAGACGCACAATCAGAAAAAATGGGAATAAGGACATCACTGTGATTATGAACAACTATATAAATAACAAATACTTAAGTTTTCTTAATAGACCAACAAGATAAGATCCCTTCCAACAAAATCTAAGATTCTATGATCAAAGGACCTTTTAGAAACTGGAGCTAAGAAATCAAATCCTTGCAAATACTGAACACAAAAAGGCATAACTAGAAAGACAAGACCTAAGAAAAACTCTTCATTTACGTTCTTTTATTAGAGGTGGGTCCACTTATAACCAAACATTACCATCACTTCTTAGACTGGATTTCTCTCTTGTTTACATGAACATGGAATGCTATTAATACTGATACAGAATTTGGACTGAGTAAATGGAGGAAACTGAATCAAAAAGTAACCCCCTCTCTTCTTACATTTTACAGCCAACAAGTCAAGGAAATTTAGTACACTTACAATGTTGTATAATCTTTTTAGCCTCAAAACATTTTCCATCACTCCAAAAGCAAACCCCACACTCACCAAGCAGTTGCTCCCCATTTCCCTTTCTTCCCAGTCTATGGTAACCACAAGTCTGATTTGTCTCTATAGATTACTGATGTGTGTGTATAAATTAAGTAAAAAGTGAAAGACTACTTCATTTATCTCCTTCTAAATTATATTCTCCAGAAGGTGTGGTGTGAACACATACACACATTTGTAGTCACATTCATACGCTTCTCTTCAAATAGAATATTCTTTGCCTGATAAAGTAAAAATTTCAGCAACTATTTGGCAAAAATAGATGAAATTTCCTCTTGGGTATTTATTCAAGTTCATTTCCAGGCATAAAAAAAGAGAAGACTAAGCCTGATAATACTCTCAAATCAACACTTTCATACAACTTTACAGACATTTATTCTCATTAGCAAAAAAGAAAACACTCTATATAATTTAATAAGAATGATAAAGATGAGTTCAAGGAAAAAAAAGAAACTTAGGAAACAAATAAGTCAAGAGGTACTTAAACATAGGTTAATGTCAAATAAAACTGAATAGAAATAGATAATTTCTTATCAATATTTTACCTTTGAAACTTTTTCCCAATTATCATCATCCACGCCTATCTATATGTACCAATGAAATAAATCTGATAGGGTACCCATAATATAACCCAAATATAAGCATTCTCTTTGAGGAGAACTGGAACCAAAAAGTCATTCCAATTTTTTATTATTTTTGAATTGTTAATTTTGAGATGTTTACACATGGGAATGTATATCCTATTTCACAGTACTCTTCAATACACTGGGGTAAGCATTTCCATTAAATAAAGTTCAAGATTGCTTGCCAAGAATATATAATATCAAGCATCACACATTTATCTTCCTTAATAATAATTTTCTTCTCAAATGTGTAAAATTATAGACATAAAACATCTTTTTTAATCACACTTACAAATCTACATTTTAAATCTAAAAAATGAGAAATCAAATTTGCTAGAGTAGAAAGAAGTGGTAATTTTCTTAAAAATAAACAACTTCCAATGCAAAATATAAAAGCATATACTTCCTCCAGACTTGGCAAAATCTGAGTGAGATGTATACAAACAACCATAACACAATGAAGCAAGTTACTTCTGACAGTAATGATAGTGAGGCTTTATTAAAAACTTCAACAGGGGAGAGATTTCTTCTTGACATGAGCATGGAAGAGGAGTAGGCAATTTCTGTATTGATTCTCCAATGTTCTCAGAAGACCTCAGTAAGGAATAGCCATAGCAATCATTCTCTACCAATTCTCCTTCCTATGAAGGATCTAGGAACTAAACTACTATCCACAACTATTACAACTTTCTACTCATCAGTGTTAAATATTTTTCTTACCCTTTAAAGCAGAATATTAAAGCATTCCATCAAAGTGGTGAGGTCTAAGAAAATGCACAATATCAGTAATGTTGTATATCATTTATTACACATCATGAAAATGTTGCCATACTGCCATCCTGTGGAAGCACAGTTACTGGCATTTACTATTACAGATCTTAATTCAAATGTCAGAAAAGTTCCAGAAAAAAATAACCAAGATATGTACATACAGGTAACACGTACACATACACAAAAATATTGTTTATTTTTAACCTAAGAAAATCTTGTTGATCTGGAACAAACAGTATTCTTTTAAACAGAGCCTACACATGTTTTCATTCTTAAAAGCACTTTAAATCCAAGGGTATGGTATAGGAAGATAAGATACAGAGAGGAAAAACACCATTGGCCTTGACTTAAAAGAGACTCAAATGAGTTACTGGATACAGTAAAAAGAAATGGAAAGTCTGATTCAAGTCCCACTGAAATTTTAAGTCCTGCTGTTTTAAGTACCTCCTCTCTGACCAGGCATTACAACTTGTGTTGATAGTATAACAATAACTTTAAAAATATAGAGTTCTATCTTTATGTAAAGTCAGAAAAGTTTTGTGAATATTATATTCTCATTAACTTTAACCCACCATCATTATACTACATTATTATTTCTGATTTGCTTTTATCTTCTGGCTAATCTTTAGTGGAGATGGGTAACAAAATATTCCTTTGCTATATACTACTTAGGTATTAACCAAAATAGAATAAACCCAAAGAAAAAGTTGGGAAATACCTTAAAATCCGACCAATTTGCTTTATTACTAACAAATACGATTAAAGATTGGTAAGAATATTGAAATTTCTGATTAATAAAGACACTGTGACCTCCCTGATAAATATGCAAGGTGAAAAATGGTAAGAAATTTACCACTCATTTACATGAATGCAAGATTAAAACAAACCACAAAAAACTGATTCTTGACCAGCAGAGAGAAGATACATGATTAACTTAACAGGTATACACAATGAAAAGAACTATTTTTCTTTTCCAAGGACACTGTTCATGGTAAACTATGGAGAAAATAAGTCACTGAAACTTGAATTTTATAAGCTCTGATTTGTAAAAGTAGCAAGAAATAGCTTAATCAAAATACTTAAGCAGAGACACTTATAAAATTATAACAATAGTAAGTAAATCTTGTACAAATACCTGAACTGAAATCAAGGATAATGTAACAGGGGGGAAAAAAAAAAGATAATTTAGAATAAATATATCTGGATTTAAAATTATACGGAAGCAATTCATTTAATTCTGGAATGGCTAATGAGATAATAATAATCAAAGTACACTGAAATCTATAAATATAAATGAGTGAAGACTAAGAGGAACTCATAACTTAAAAGTAGTGAATAAAGGCTCCTGAGTAACCTCGAGAGCTATGTTGAGATTTTAACTACTATATAAAGATCCTGTTATAATCAGTACATCTAATTCATAAACAAAAAGAAAAAAAACAAATACAGACTAAAAAGATTTAAACTACATGAAATCACAAATCAAGTTATCACTAAAAAACATTTAGGGCCTTCTTAACACTACCTTTTCTTAATCTCAACTACTACTGCAAGTAGGCACCTAAAGACATTTATTAATTATAAGTCTATTAACTACACATAAATTAATTCTTCTGGTCTATAAAATAGACACAATTCTCAAAAAGAACAGGCTGATTTATTATATTTGTTAGCTTACAGAACATTGAAGAGCCATTGTTGAAAAAGCATTTTTGATCAAGCCAGTGACTATTACTAAATTTTAGGTAAGACCCTTCCCTTGCTCTAAATATCCTGAGTCTTAATTTAAGAAGATATTGGAAGACTAATCCTTTGTAAATAAACAATGAGTTATATTTAACGGTATAGGTTACTGAAGCAACAGCGTGTTCTCTTTGTGCACTCAAGGTGAATTTTTTCCAAAAACTAACCTTTAAAATACCCGCTAATAAAACACTATCTATTATAAGCCAGGATAAGGAAAACCCTCTACCCATTCCCCCAATAGCATCAATGAATGCCTATTATAATACTCATCTGGGAAACTCACTTTATATAAATATAACCAATACTGCAAAAACTTCTAAATTTAAATGAAGATCTAGGACAAAAATCTTGATTAGTCCCTTTCTTTTTCTATTCCTGGTTGACATACTTTAAAGGTACAATTTAGAAAGGCAAAACAAAACTCAAGAAAGTACATCATTGATAAATTGAGCAGTCTAGGGAAAATCATTTTAAGATTATACAGAAATACTCCATATACTGGCAAATAACATCTGTAGGATACAGGTTGATCTTTTGTCTTGGTAAAACTTCACCTACCATAAATATAAAAATCATACAGCTGGGCTGGGGTTGTAGCTCAGTGGTAGAGTGCTTGCCTAGCACGTGTAAAGCACTGGGTTCTATCCTCAGCATCACATAAAAATAAATAGATAAAATAAAATGAAGGTATTGTATCCATCTACAACTAATAAAAATTTTTCTTAACTCATAGTCTTTTATTGCTTTCAATATCTTAGCTCAAAATCATTAAAACTGTTTAATTACATATTGACTTCCATTATAAATACTAGAATTATTATTTCATGAATTTTGTGGCAGTAAAATTTAGCTATATTAAATAAGGTAAAATAATTGAAAATGAGTTTCAAAACAATTTTTACAAACTCAAGACCATAAAGAGAAGACAAAATCCAAATTATAAGAATCACTGAACACTTATAGCACAATGTGCCATCTGTCAAATTATTTTGACAAATAGATATTTTATAATTACCTTTCTTGATTCTACAGACTGTTTACTATATCCTATGTTATTTTTAAATACACAAAAAGGATAATTAATAGCTTTACTTAAGAGTCCAAAGAACATTAGATAATATTTAAGGAAGTGACTCAGTCCAAAAGATGTTCTATTAACTTCAATTATACACAAAAGGCAAAGACATTACTTTGATAGTTAACATTTCTATCCCATAAAATGTTAACAGCAATTTAAAAAACATATCTCTGTAATAAGGAAACATGACTTCGTTTTTGTTGTTTTGTGAATTCTTTGCTGATTTACAATTCTCATTTGGGAATAAACCACTACTATTTTCCATGTTTAACTGATTTTTTGATCCTCATTTATTTATTGTACAAGGCAGGTAGCTCTAATCTCTTAGGTTAAATTACTTTGGTAAGCAGTACAGGTTATATTCGAGACTAGAGATGCTACTTCTCTTCTATTTCATAAATTAAACTACATTCCTATTTCAGTACGCTGGTGCTAGTCTTTGTTATTTCACAATACTCCTACCCCTCCTCTCAAAATAGACTTCTCAAGACTCTGAAACAGGCCATGTCAATAAAGTTCTATGTATTTTTAAAAAGAAGATTCTGTAATATTTTTACCTTTTAAAACAGATCAGATTTATTTTTCCTAAAAACTGCAAACATCATATCTTTAAAAGCTATAATATAAATACATTCAGAGTAGAGAGGTAGGAAAGAGTATTACAGGTATGTGTGAAAGAGATAGAGATAGATAGAAATAACTAATGGAGTAGCTAAATCTTAAAAGTCAAGGGTAACATGAGATCAATAGGTGACAGCTTAAAAAAAACAAATCAAGAAATAAGAGTCCAAAGAACGGTAGGTAATATTTAAGGAAGTGAGCCAGACCCCCCAAAAAGTAAGGAAGGGAGCTGCTGATTTTGCTATAAGCCTTGTAGTAATATTTGACTTTTTCAATTACCTTATATTTAAAATTATAAACAAAGACTACTACTCTATTACCAGCTGTTTTAGTTGCTAAGCTCAGGAAGAACTATTGCTTAACAGGCTGAGTGAGATATAGGGTTCAATCCCCAGCACATACATATATAAACAGTTAACAGTGAACTTATTTTCACTTCAAAAAGATGTTCTACCACTGAGTCACCTCCTCAGTCCTATCTATTTATTAACTTGCAATCCTCTTGTCTCAGTCTCCTAAATTGCTGGGTGACAGGTGTGTGCAACTGTGCCTGGAAAGAATGACAATTTTTAGACTCATATTAGGGTTTTATCTCCTAAGATTTCAAATTTACCTCTCCCTTTGTAACTCTTTTGGCTATTCATTCAAAATTTTAATGTTAACAGACATAAACAAACAGCACCTTTTTAATATTAGTGCTATTATAAGCACCTCATTTATCCTTAATGTTCTGTGAGGCAGGAACTATTCTTATCTCTATCTGACCCATGAGAATATTATACATAAAGACTTAAGTAATCTGTCTAAAGTTAGCAGTAGGTGACCAGAAATTAAATCCTGGTAACTTGACCTTGAAGTATGTATGCTTATTATGTATGATATTGAACTCATATTTTATGGTCATATCATCAAAAATCCTTTGTAAATATGTTCCTTTACTATTTTCTCGTCTCAAGATTAAGATTTATCTACAAAACTTTTAGAAGGACATGATTAGCTGGAAAGTCTAACAAAATTTCCCTCAAAATTCAAACTGACTTTAAAAACTTCTCCCAATTTCCATTTTGATCACAGGCTATAAAGCTGATTACATTATAATATAAGCTCCTTAGAGTATGATCATTGTTTATTCATTTTTTATCATAATGGCTAGTAAAATTTCAGTATTAAACAACAAATGCCTAATGGACTCACTTTAATTTCTTAAATAAATAGTATAGTAAAATTACACAAAATATAGAGCCTTTACATATAAAAATCCTAGGATGTAAGAGGTAATCTTTCAAATAGTTTTTTCCCCCTAAATTGACCTAGCATTAGGTGTTGTTTACAGCTGCTAAATAAAAATGTGAATCTTAGCAATTTTGCTTACTCTTATTCAATAGGATAAATTTTTCTTCATTCCCAAAATATATAATCCCACAATTTGCACAGAACTAAGTTTGTGGTATGTCTATAAACTTTACTCTTTTAATAAAAGTTTCCAGCAAACATCACCATAAAAATGCATTTTAAATGTCAAAAAGATAATTCTGCTAATCTCTTACTCAAGTAAACTTGCTACAGAAAATTTAGACAATACCATAAATTAGATGATGCCATAAATATTCCAAAATCATTAACTGTTTAAATTAATTAATGTAGTCCTTCTGTACCATGAGGTAAAATTCTTATTTCTACAAACTAAAAATTAAGTATCATATATTATGAATTTAATACATATTCATTATAGAAAATTTAGAAAACAGAAGCAAAGTGTCACTAGTAATACTTGATGACTGCTTTTTACTACCATTTTCCTAAGCTTAATGCAGAATAATATAGAAAAAGGGAAAATTTTTAATAACAATTTTATATAACTAATTTAAAACTCATTTAATTTGGTATTTAGAATACAAGGAGAATACCATCACTTTCTATTCATTCAAAAGAAAACCCTATGAAAGCAGAGTAGAAATCACCAAGAATATTGCTAGATAATTATATGGGTAGAGTAAGAGATAAAAGAAACAAGCAGGGTCCATAAGACATTCACAAAACTAATTTTATATACATGTACATCCCAAAACCATGTTATTTTTCTTTCTTCTAAAGAAAGAGAAGAAATATTCTCAGAGCCAACTGAAGTGCTAGTAGTAATTGCATGGTATTCTCAAGTGACTAGAGAATTTCCAGTAACCACATACAAAGTCCTTTTCCTCAATTTTAATCCTCATACAGAACTGTCGTCCAGTTCTTGATCTTGCTGCTAATATTCAAAGGGAGTTCAACCATTTTAAACTCTAATGTGGAAAATATTTCCATTTGACCTTTGTATTTATCTGACTACTTCTAACATTTCCTTAAGCTTCCTGACTTTTAGGCACTTCAGGAAAACTTCTCTCTCGATTGCCTCCCTATTTTATTCCTGTGACAATTAAATTTTCTGGGCCCCAGATTTTTAAAACGATCTTAATACCTCCTCTATAACCATTTAACTTTAATTTTTTTTGTTCTTTATATTTCGCCCTCCCAAAAATCTGAGGAATATAGTTCAATCCATTGTTTTTCTTTCTGGACTAAAAGTACTGTTTACAGTGTTTTCAGAGTAAAGAAATATAGGTTGATGTATCACAACTGTAAGGTTATTTCTTTTTATAAGAGGCACACAGTTATAGTGAATAGTAGCATCTCTGAATATAATAGTTATAGTGGACAGTAATATCTTTGAAGCCAAAATGTCTATGTTTGGGCCTTAGCTCCAAGATCTAGAGCAAATTATTATGTCTCCTTTTGTACTTCATCTGTACAATGAAGATGGTAATAGTACCTATCCTCAAAGAGACATTATGAAGATTAAATAAATTAAATATATATATATATATATATATATATATATATATATATATAAATTTAGAACACTTTGTGGTATATAAGAATTTAATATCTATTTTGGCAATGATTTTTATTCTGCAATCAGATATAAATGTCACTAGCATACTATAAATTTTTTGTTTTTCATTTTATTGAGATATAATTCATTTACTGTAAAATTCACCTTCTAAACATCTACCATTTATGAGTTTTTAGTATATTCACAGGGCTGCACAATCATCGCCACTATACAATTCCAGAATATTTCTCTCTCAAAAAAGAAAGGCCATTGTCCCTCACTCCAAGTACCTGGCAACCAAAAATCTACTTTTTCTATTGATCTGCATATTTTGGACATTTCATACAAACACAATCCTATACTATGTGGCCTTTTGTGTCTGGCATTTTTACTCAGCATGATGACTACTACAAAGTTACATACATTATAGCATGCGTCAGTATTTATTCATTCCTTATGGTTGCATACTAATCCACTGTATACATACACCACCTTTTATTTATCCATTCATTAGTTATTTATCCATTCATTAGTTATCTTTACTTTTAGGTTATTAAGAATAATCAATGTTGCTAAAAACATTAAGTTAATTTTTTGAGGAACTGCCAAGCTGCTATGGTTTAAAAAGTGAACCTACTTAACCAAGTTTTATATGCCTATTTTTCAGCATTGTTATAACACTAAGACGGTTTCAGATTTATTCAGCCCTTAAAAGCTCCATCTTTATTACAGAAAATAATCTCTAAGGTTGAGATTTCACTTTTTACTAAACATCTTTGTCAAAAAATTTACTTTAAAACCTGTGGTGAAAATATAGATTTATCCAGAGACAGAGAGACTCAGTCTTTTTGTATATTATACAAGAAAGGCTTTTAAAAGTTTATAAAACTATTTTGAGGATGTCAATTTCTTAGAGTAAGATGAATTTGAATATGTTGTTAAAAAAAGTGTGGATAATTTTCACAATAAAAATGTCCTTCTCCAAAATTAAGAAAGGGCGGGGGGGGGGGGGGAAGGCTAGTAAATATGATTAATTTCCACAAAATGAAATAAGCCAACCCTCATCAAATTAAAGCTGATTATAAAAGCATTTATGCAAAATGCTTGGACCTCATATCAACATAAAAAGCAAACAATTTTCACCTTTTCATCAATAATACTGACCCAAACCAGAAATGTCTACTCAGTGAAAATAACACTGATACATTTCAAAGTTAAAATCACTTACCTATGTAGACTCTTTTGCTGTATCTCTGCATCAGTAACAGCACAAATACATGCAGTGGAATAAGGTTGATGATAAACACATAACCACCCCAAGCAGAGACCTATGAGAAAAGAAATGATATAATTTTTTACTTTTAAAAGTAGGTACATTTCATTCATCAAGACAATCTAAACATAATGAGCAAACATAAAACATTAGGACTTTCAGCAATTTGAAAGATGCTTAAATGTAGTATTACTTTTAAATAACCCATATACCCTTATTTTTATTGAAAATTAAAGTAACATGATTCCATAAATCCAATATGTTTATCTCAATTCACTGAAGAAATGTTCAAATTAAATGAGATTTAATAGTAAAGTTGAGAATATTTTAATTTGTGAATTGGCAATAAACAGACTGTCATGAAGACAAGGAGTTCTAAAATACAGACCATACATTTTTAGAATAAAAAACAGCTGTTACTTCAACTATTTTTGATGATAAATCTACTGCAAAAAAGTTCACTGAGACTAGAACAATAAATGTAAGCATTCACATCTTAACTGAAAGAGATATGCAGATGATCTGAACATGCTCTAATATTCTTAAAAGTGCTAATTGGGTATGATTTTTTCCCCCTATAAATGAATTCTAAAGCAGGATAACTAAGGATATTCTAGTCTAAATTAATAAAAATTCTAAAAATAAAATGTTTACTCTCCACAATATATTAATTTTTCAGTAATTCAATAATAGGCAATAAGCTCTTGCTAAGATCAACATTCTTGGATGTGCTCTAAGAATAATTGATACCAAAAGTCACCAAAAGGGGATATATATTAACATATACAATAAAATAATTCTTCCCTTGTCTCAAATATTCAGAAACCCATGTTAAGGAACTGCCATCAGTTTGCCTGATACATATAAATAACTGCTTTAGTCACATACTATTTTTCACCAAAATACAAAATTACCCTAAATAAACACCAGTTGCAACTGAAAGACTTTTGGTTATTTCCAAAGTTTAAGTATAAATTTCAAAGCATATGGGTTTGTTATTACTGAGGACAAATGCACAAGATGTTCCTCAGGTTTCAAATACTTTCACAGGGCCACAAATAACTTAAGAGTTCATTCTTATTCTATACAGTGATTTTTAAAAATTAGCTAACATTATTAACATTCAACACAAGACTACTATATAGGCTGCAGGTTGAAAAAGAGAAGCAAAAGAATGAATTGGTAGTACGAACCCCAATTTTAAAGAAACTTAAAAACTGTACAGGTAGTTTATAGGCTAACTTAGGATATGTGACCGTTATTTAGTAATGACTATAGAAAATTTCTAGAATTTTGAAAATGATGCATATCGATACACTACCTTATCTACTTTGACTCTTTACAAATGAAGAACCAAAAACAATTTTGAGTAAATTTGATATTTGAAAAATACTTGATATTATGCTTATTAGTAATAATTTATTCTCAGTCTCATAGAAATTCATCTTAAAAAAGATTTTTTTCCATTTACTTTAAGGAATGAAAAGAGAACAGAATAGGCCAAAAGAACATCCTTTTTATAACCTTTCCTTTCATTCCTTCCATCTTTTTAGTTAATCTTTACTAGGGGTAGCATTTTTTTCTTATTTTTCCGCTCTAGGTCAACTTACTCAGTTGAGTACATAACGACTGTTAAAATTTAGATTATTTTACCATTAAGCAGTTACTCAGAGTGAATTCAAATATGGAAAAATAATTTTAGTATGGCATTTAAAACTATTTGAGTGTTAAACAAAAGTTATTTCTTCTAAACATAGGTCTAAACTTAATATTTAACAGGAAAATTTCCCTATTCTTTTTTAGTTTGTAATCTAACCTGAAAAACAAAAGCTAGAAACAATTTAAAAATTTTTAAACTTTAAGTCTAAATGTCATTGATCATTAAGTCTATAAAGGTCCTGGGGACAAGGGAAGAGGATTGGTAGCAATGTTAGGTGACACATTAGACAAAATCAAAATCCTTAAAGACTTCAGGAGAAAGGATGTAAAAAATTAGACCAGGGTTAGAAAAGAATGAGGAGGAATTATTCTAAATTCTAAATTAGAGCTCATATAGTTTCAAATATGAAATCTTACCATATAGAAATACGATAAACAGCAGCACATCGTCCAAAAAACTGACCCAGTTTTTACAGATTTTACCTAAAAATAAATAAATAAAAATGTTTATAAAATTCCTCCCATTTTTTTAAAAAAAGTTAAATGTTTAGTAAACTTGTGCTACAAAAGATTAAATACTGAGATTACTGGAACATCCAGATCTACCTAATACACACATTTTTACCACTGGGCAGCAGACATTTTAAAATAACAGACTATTTTCCTTTTGTCACATGGTTTTCAGTAAAAATAATTATCTTAAAAGTAACAAATTACATTTTTCCACCTTAAACCTTAAAATGATTGTCAATAAATCGGGGCCTTAAGGAATAAGTTTGTTAAGTATATCTATAATTTTTATATGGTTGATTTACTTAGACCTAACAGTTTAACCTATGTGTCTTTATTTAAATATGCAATCACGTATATTTAACATATAATTCTTAGCATTTTTAAAACTTTTCATTACTACACTTAGAAATTTTCTGATACCATAGTCAATAATATAAAACAATTATAACACTAAAGTGCTATGATATGCAAGTAAAATTTTCAAATAAAAAGGCAATCTGTGATAATGTCCAAAAGTTGATTAATCTGTGTCTTATAATGAGAAGAAATTTTCAAACATGAGTTTAACTGTCCATCTGAAAAAGCTAAGCATTAGCACCTTCAGAAAACTGAATTTAAGTTTTAGAAACATAAGATCACTCTAGTGATAGATCTTAAAGAAGACTCTCAAAGAGTCTTCTTTAAAATGAGTATCCAAAAACAAAAAATAAAAATCAATTGAATGAGTTCTACAATGAGTAATCCTATATTAAAAGAGTTTATTTATTTATTGTTGGTTGTTCAAAAACATTACATAGTTTTTTATTTTTTAAATTAATTTTTATTGTAGGTTGTTCAAAACATTACATAGTTCTTGATATATCATATTTCACACTTTGATTCAAGTGGGTTATGAACTCCCATTTTTACCCCGTATACAGATTGCAGAATCACATCAGTTACACTTCCATTGATTTATATATTGCCATACTAGTGTCTGTTGTATTCTGCTGCCTTTCCTATCCTTTACTATCCCCCCTCCCCTCCCCTCTTCTCTCTCTACCCCCTCTACTGCAGTTCATATCTCCCCCTTGTATTATTTTTCCCTTTCCCCTCGCTTCCTCTTGTAATTTTGTATAACCCTGAGGGTCTCCCTCCCTTTCCCTCCCACCTCTCATCCCTGTTTAATGTTAATCTTCTTCTCATGCTCTTCCTCCCTACTCTGTTCTTAGTTACTCTCCTTATATCAAAGAAGACATTTGGCATTTGTTTTTTAGGGATTGGCTGGCTTCACTTAGCATAATCTGCTCTAATGCCATCCATTTCCCTCCAAATTCTATGATTTTGTCATTTTTTAATGCAGAGTAATACTCCATTGTGTATAAATGCCACATTTTTTTTATCCATTCGTCTATTGAAGGGCATCTAGGTTGGTTCCACAGTCTTGCTATTGTGAATTGTGCTGCTATGAACATCGATGTAGCAGTGTCCCTGTAGCATGCTCTTTTTAGGTCTTTTTTTTCATGTACTTGTTGATTGATTGTATGTCCTCCTCTGAGAAGTGTCTGTTCAGGTCCTTGGCCCATTTGTTGATTGGGTTATTGGTTATCTTGTTGTCTAATTTTTTGAGTTCTTTGTATACTCTGGATATTAGGGCTCTATCTGAAGTGTGAGGAGTAAAGATTTGTTCCCAGGATGTAGGCTCCCTATTTACCTCTCTTATTGTTTCTTTTGCTGAGAAAAAAACTTTTTAGTCCCATTTGTTGATTCTAGTTATTAACAAAGAGTTTATCTTTTTGTCTTGAGAGGCAAATTCAAATTTATATCACTTAATGTAATTTATAGCACTTAATGTAATTAGGGAAGAAAGTATAATACAGAAGGGAAAAGTGGTAATGCCAAAAATTGTACAGATAGAGCCCAAAGGGACAGATAGACCAAAGTACAATTTTTAGGCAGTATGGCAGGTGCTAGTGAAATGCAGACAGGTCTAATCCTAAGTGGAAATACCAGTACTCTGAGAAGATGAGGTAGGCAAAAAAGCAAAAAGGAATCCCAAGGAAAGGGCACAAAAAGTAACAGGACAAAATGGTGTCAACAGAGCCAACCAACCAACCAACCAAAGTTCAACCTAGAAATTGAGAGCAGAAAAGATAGGCTTATCCTAGCAAACTGGAGGTAGAGAAGAAAACTGCTATCAGGGAAAGTTGCAAGCATCCATTTTTTCCTTTATATTTATTTATCAGTTATTGCCTCTCAGTTCTTGATTGCATTCTGTCAAGATAAAGAATGAGATTCCTTTAAGTAAATACTCCTTTAAGGTGACTATGATGTTAAACTTTCTCAGCAGAGTGTTTCTCAGAGAAACACTGTAGGAGAAGGGGTACTCCTATCACTTCAGGTGTATGCTAGGGGTTGGCAGTGTAGGTATGAACTCATCTAATGGAGCTGATGCCAGCATCAAGTCAGAACAGTCTTTCTGTGACTGGGCAACCATGATCTGGTGATTCTTTCTATAGCATTCACGACGTGATGATAACCAGAGCTCCCATGCATATTCCAATTCCCCATTCCTTACCTGCCTGACTTAGAGGGTTGTCTATTGCCTGTTCAATAGCTCCACATTAGTTCCAGCCTGTCCAAACCACTTAACTATTCTGCTATTAATGGGCGGAACCATACCCTGTCCAAAGGGTTATTTATACCTTTCATGTTTGTCCTTCCTTGGGTACTTCCCCTCAGGCAGAGGTTACCATAGTTTCTCTGTCTTACTCTTTATCAGTTATACTTTTTTATATATAAATTTCCCTTTTAAAAAACCATATTGTGCCTGTTTCTCTCTCCTGATTGGATTTAGGTTACTATAATTTATCACAAGAAAATCAAGATGTATTTTACAACCACTAAAAATTTCCTATTCCTGAATTTGCTCAGTCTCTCTAAAGCCAATTGAGTTCAGGGAGAATGAGGAAAGTAAATCAAACACATTCTTCAGTACTCACTAATATACACATATACACACAACCACACCAAAAAAATAAATAAATAAATAAACTTTGTTAGATTATGTTGAACAAATAAATTATTAAGTCCTGCTCCAACTGTGGAGATAATACATGAAGGTGAGCTCCTCATTCAAAGGCACCATAGAGACTATGCAGTGAATAAGGGCACATAGTGGTCCTTACAGTTTCTGAATGTAAAAGGCATGAAAGCAGTTCTGGCTGGAACTACGAAAATCTACAAAAAGCTTTATTGAGACAGTGATATTTGTAAGCAATGAGGCAGGAAAGATGAAAGAATTCAAATTACCCACAGTGGATCCAGTAGCGGGTACAGAAATGGAAGAAGTAGGGTGTGGAGTAAGTAGAAAAGTAATTGGTATGCCATATTTCAGAAAGCATATGTTTTGGAATTGATGAAAGACAGTATACACCAAATGCTAACAGAGGTGGGTAGCATAAACTAAGTTCTATAAAAACAGGAATGAGAGTAACAAAATCTACCTGAGCAAATAGTCAAGATTTCAAAGAGGCAAGTCCCAAAGGAATATACATGGAGAGAAAGGAATAACAAAAGAGGAAATAGCCCCAAATGTGAAAGCAGATCAGCAAAACTATTCAAAAGGAACTGGAAAGACTTTAGGGTATAGATTTTGAATCTAGTTACTTAGTCTTTCTGAACCCCTATGGCTTATCCAGTAAAGTATCTTTTTATAAAATTGTCTTTCTCTCTCTTTTTTTTCTTCTGGTAGTGCTGGGGATTAGAACCCAGAGTCTGGTGCATATAAGGCAAGCACTCTACCAACTGAGCTATATCTCTAGCCCTCTTTATAAAATTTTGAGAATTAAATAAAAACCAAAAACCATCAAAAGCATAATGCCCTGTGTACAGCACTCAAAAGACATTCCAAACATTAGAACTTAACCTCATCATTTTGGAAGAAATATTGAACAAAATGATGAGAAATCAGAATTGAGTAACAGTGAAAGAAAAAAAAAAAGAGAAGAAAAAAAAAAAAGGGACGTTACAAGTAGATTAAGAAGTTAATTGGTTTCTGCCAGTATCTTCCTAAATCAATGAATAAGTTTATTATCTGAGTTCTCAGCTATTAAATGTAATTTATTAAATTAATAAAGAAAATCTTTTCTTCTAAAGCTAGTGAAAAAGGAGACTTTATCAAAGAAAAACTGACATGAGACATTTGTAGTTATACGGATGGAGATTCCCCACTGAAGGAAGAATGGGAGAGAGGAGAGAACAATCATTTCAGGTACTTGAAATCAAACAAATGTGAGAAATAGAGAACTGTGATCTTTTCACCTGAGCCTGCTCCAAAAGCATGTCTGGTAAAAATGGTAGTTTAATTAGATTGAGATTGCAGAAAAAAAATAAAATGCTTTCTTGTCCAGGGAGGAAGACTTGATGCAGTATTGGGGGAGGTAAAAATGAAAAAACAGGATCAAATGGGGGGAAATCTGAAACTTAGCTTGTCTAAAGTTGTGAGAATAGTTAAGAACAGACTAGTCAGAAATCAATAAAATGATCCTGAAAATGAGAAAGCCAAATAAAAACAAAAACTAAACCCTGAGCTAAGCTTTCTACCTATTTTCGCTTACCAAGAAACTACACATAAAGGGAAAACTTGAGAAAAGAAGCTAAAAGTAAAAGCCAAGGAAGGATTGAGAATTGGCTGGGACTTTGAACTTTTTTTTTTTTTCCCCAAATATTTACTTTTTAGTTGTAGTTGAACACAATATCTTATTTTTATGTGGTGCTGAGGAACGAACCCAGGGCCTCGCAAGTGACAGGCGAGTGCTCTACCACTGAGCCACAATCCCAGCCCCTGAACTATGTTTTATCACCCCACAATCTGACTAATCAACACACAGTAGAAGCCTTATAAACCCAAATGTCTGAACACAAAACCTGCCCAAATTTTTATCTGCCATGCAATCTCTGATCATGGGGTGATCTTTAGAAAGCCAAGGTAAAATACAAAAATAAGAAATAAAAATAACTGAGCAAACAAATCAATAAAACATGACTGGGAGAGAGATTCTGCAGTTGGAGTCCAGGTAAATTACTAAAACAAACCAACATGTCTCAGAAAAATGAAAAGAATTCAGGGTCACTACATACTTAAATTAAATGTCCAGCTTCAACAAAAAAATTACAAGACATGCAAAGAAATAGGAAAATATGATGCATATATCAAGGGGTGAAAGTAAGGGAGGTGGGAAGGACAAAAAAAAACCCTCAGTGGATTTAGAGGACAAAAAGTTCAATAAGCTATTATAAATATATTAAAAGAACCAAAGGAGACAATATTAGGAAAATATCTATTATGGTAGGGAATTTTGATGATGAAATTAAAACATATAAATCCTTATATGTGAGAAGTAAGAACCAACTAGAAATTTTAGAGTTGAAAATTACAATGAAGAAATTAAAAATTCCTTAACTAGGCTTAATAGCAATTTTGAGATAGCAGAACAATCAGTAAAAATGAAAACTAGTCAATAGAAACAAGAGGTGATAAAGAGACAGAAAAAAACAATTTTAAAGAAACAATTATAACTTTCCTATTTTATAGTAAACATTAAACTACAGGTCCATGAAATCTAACAAACCAACAAGTACAATAAACACATGAGAAAACACATCTAGACATACTGTAATTGAAGTTCTGACAGGTAAGGAGAAAAATCTTAAAAGGAGAAAAAAATGCATGGGGAAGTAACAATATGATTATTAGCTGAATTCGTATCAGAAAAAAAAGATGATAGAGGCAGAATGACACGCTCAGAATATCAAAAGAAAAAAAAAGTATCAACCCTAAATATATTCCTATAAAACTATCCTTCAAAATGGAAGGCAGGCAAGAATTCTGGGAAAATGGTAGAATAAGAAATTCCAGAAATCTCTTCCCTACTTAGATAACAAATTGCACTGGCAGAATCTATTTCAGAACTTTGGAGTTGATAGAGGGATTATACCTTCTAGGCAGGGAAGACTTGAACAGTAAATAAAGGTTAATTTTGGCCACTTTCGGTTCTTAGCAGAGTAGCAGCTACCACCTATTCCTGAAGCAGCCTGAAGTTTGCAGAATTCAAAAACAATCCTGTCTTCTGAACACTGGGGATCACTAGTTTCGGCTTCAAATCATGGAGGTGCAGACAAAGAGGCATACCAGCCAATGTTGCATCTTTTCCCACTGTTGCAAATCTCCCCAGGGCTAAGGTGACTTCCAGGGAATTTAAGTGGCTGGTGCTTTTTTCTCCTTCATTTTCTATTTTGTTTCATTTTTGGAAGTCTGACATTGACGATTATAACATTCAAAGCAGCCAAATATACATTAGAAATTGAAAAGTTATTGTGCATGCCCAGAGGAATGTCTGGATGTCAGAAATGGTTAATGAGTACATGAAAAAAGGTGCTCAACATCATTGTGGAAATAAAACCAAAGTTAAAAGTGTTGACAAGGATGCAGAGAAATTGAAACCCTTGCACACTTTTTGGTGGGAATGTAAAATGGTATAGCTATTGTGGAAAACAGTATGGCGTTTCTCAATAATTTTAAAACAATTAAATATAATCCAACAATTCCATGTCAAGGTATGCACTCAAAAGAACTGAAAGCATGGTCTCAAAGAGATATTTGTAAACCCATGGTCAATGCAGCTAAAACATGGAAGCAATCCAAGTATCCATCTACAAGTGAATCAACATTAAAGATGTGGTATATACGAATAATGGAATATTATCACAATTTTAGAAAAGAAAATCTGACATGTTACAATATGGATGAACCTTGAAGACATTATACTAAGGGAAATAAGCCAGCTAAATAAGACAAAATATTGTATAATTCCACTTTAGGAAATACTTGGAATAGCCAAAGTCAGAGAGGCAGAAAGTAGAATGGTGATTGCTGGGAGCTGGCAGTGGGAGGGAATAATTGTTAAATGGTTATAGAGTTTCAGTTTTTCAAGATAAAGAGTATTCTGTAGATGGATGATTGTGATCAGTGCCCAATATGAATGTACATACTGCCACTAAAATGTATACACTTAAAAGCAGTCAAAACAAAAAATGTGTGTCTCACAAATTTTTTAAAAAGTGAAAAAAATGAAGACAAAATTGACAGATTCTATTATCAGCAGATTTGTCCTACAAGAAATACAAAGGGAAGTCCTTTAGGCTGATACTAAAGTAAACCCACACCAGACCCAAAAGAAAAAATGAGGGCAATGGAAATGGTAAACATGAAGAACATGTAAGACTCTACATTTTTTCTCTTCTTAATTTACTGGTAAAAAGTATATAAATATTTTATTATAATCTGTACTGTTAGAGAAATAGCATTCATATAATACCACAGAAGAAGGAAAAAATAAAGTTGTGTTATAGCAGAGCTGCTATTATTTTATCACAATTATGTTTGTATTAATCTGAAGCAGACTGTTCTAAGTTCTCTACATCAACCAGTATAAATAACAAAGCTTAAAAAAAGAGTAATTAAAATGACAGTTAAAAATACATTTTAACACAAAAGAAAACCATAAATGGCTCATGCAAAGCAAATCATTTAACAAAAACTACATTAAATGTGAATGAACTAAAACATGCTCCGATCAAAAGGCAGTGATGGTCTAGATGAATTTTAAAAAAGCATGATCTAACTATACATAGTCTACAAAACCTTTAAATTCAGAGACACAAATAGTTTGAATTTAAAGAATGAGATGAGAGAAGCTGTGAAATAAATCAGAGTAGCAAGTTGGTAGCAGTCAAAACAGATTTAAAACAAGGAATATTTCTAGAAAAAAACTATTTCACTGTAAGAAAGGATTCATTACAATAGATGGGTCAATATACCAGGAAAACGTAAAAATTTCAAGTGTATAAGGATCTAATATAGATACTTAAAATTCATAAAACAGAAACAAAAACTGACAATATTTTTGTGGTTGAATATTTCAATAACTACCTCTCAGTAATTGACAGAACTTTAAAAAAGATAGATTTCATGCTAATCGAGGGTTCAGCAATTTTCTTGAACACACAAAGCAGTAAACATATAAGTTTAGGGGCCATATCTCTGACAACTCAAATCTGTCATTGCAATAGGAAAAAAAGCATAAACAATGTATAATGTGATGACCAGGGCTATGTTCCAGTCAGACTTTTATTTATAAAAGTGGGTGGCCTCCCTGTATTTGCCATAATTTGCTAAACCATAAGACAAGCCTCAATATGTTCTTTAACAATAGAAATAGAAATCAACAAGAAAAAATATTCTGGGAACTCTCCAAATATTTGGAAATTAACATACTTCTGAAGAACACATAAGTCAAAGGAAGAAAATAAATTTGAAATATCTTGAATTATGTGACAATGAAAACACAACATATTAGATACAGAGGACAGCAAAAGCGGTAATTAAAGTATATATATATTTTAATGGTTATTTTAGGAAAGTAGAAATAGATTTTAAAAAACCAAACCAAATGCAAAGTATAAGTAAATCATAAACACCAAGAAATCAATACAACAGAAAACAAAAATGAATAAACCAAAAGTTACATGAAGCCAGCCAGGGAAGATAGAAATTACCAATACCAGAAAGAAAAGAGACATCACTACAGACTGTGCAAAAATTAAAATGAGACTTATGAATAATTTCTGCCAATAAATTAGACCACTCAGATGAAACAAAAGCTTCAAAGCAGATACACATTGTCAAATTATTCATGAAGACAAAAATCAGACCAGAACTGTGTCATTTCAAAATAGAATTAGTAACTAAAGTCTTCACAGGTCCAATGATGAATTCAATGTTAAAGAACAAATACCAATCCTATAAAAACTCAGAAAATAGGAGAAAACATTACCCTAACTTATTTTAGGAGTCTTTTATAATTCTGATACTAAAGCCAAAGACATTACAAGAAAAGAAAACTGCAGGCCAATATCCCTCATCAATATATAAGCATTATATGTACTTAACAAAATATAGGCAATATAAATCCAGATCATACATCTTGAATAAATGGAGTTTAGTTCAGAAGTACAAAACTGTTTTGACATCTGAAAATAATCAAGGCAGTGACTGCCTACTGGGGGTAAATTTTCAATCCTAGGGAACATCAGGCAACCTCTGGAGACATTCTGGCTGTTACAACTAGAGGAGAGGATGGGTGTGCAGCTGGCTGGCATTTATTGTATAGAGGCAATGCTCCTAAACATCCTACCTTTCCTAAATATCCTACTATACACAAGCATAAGAAATAATAAAATATTACCTGGCTCAAAATATTAATAATGTTGAGGTTGTTAAACCATAAATTAATATAAAATAGGACAAAACTATGTGATCACCTCAAAAGACATTTGATAAAATCTAACACCCATTCATTATAAAAACTCTCAAACCCAAAATGAAGAACACTTTGTTAAGTTATGACAATGGACATCTTTCAAAAACCCACAGCTATATAATATTTCATGATAAAAGCCTGAATGTTTTCTGCTTAAAATCAGAAGGAAAGACTATCAATTTTATTTCTAATCAACATGGTATTAAGAGGTCCTACTCAGTACAATTAAGCAAGGAAAAAAAATTACTGTAAAGGTATGCATGTTGGAAAAGCAGCAATAAACTCCTCCCACCTTTCTGCAGATAACATGATCTTATTATGTATTAAAATCTAGAAGATAAAATAAATTTAACACCTAAGTTTATCAAAGTCACAGGATACATTATAAATACATAAAAATCTATAGTACATCCCAATTTTAAAATGTACTATCAAACTATAATAATTAAGACAGTGTACAATGAGGTTAAGTACATTCATCTAGATCAATAAAAGTCTAGATATAAATTCATAATTATGTTTTCCCTCTGAGATTGGGACAAAACAAGGTTTGTCTTCTCTCATCACTTCCAATATAGTACTGAAGTCTTAGTAAATGCATTTAGATAAGAAAAGGAAATAAAAGGGATACAGACTGGAATCAAGTTGACACTTCTTCACAGATAATCCCAAAGAATCAAACTATTGTTAACCACTAAGTGATTACACTTAGGACACAAGGTTAGTTCACAAACATCAATTTTATACTCACATACCAGCAATGAACAACCAGAATAGAAAATTAAAAACAAATACCATTTTGAGCACAGTACATATAAGCACATGGTATTAAAAAATGAATACTTAGGAATGACTATCAGAATATATATAAAATATAAAGAAAACCAGCAAACTCTGATTAAAGAAATTAAAGATCTAAATAGATGGATATTCCATGTTTATAACAGAAAGATTTAATATTGTAAAATATGTTTTGGTTAAAAATACAAATACCAAAAATTTATAAAAGTTTACATGGAAAGGCAAAGGACCCAGAAAAGCCAACACAATATTGAATAACAAGAACATCACACCTCACATGCACAAGGCCCTGGGTTTGATCCCCAGCATCACAAAACAGAAAGAAAAAAAGAAACAATATCACAGTACTGATAATACTTGACTTTGTGACTTATAAAACTATAGTAATCAAAACAGCATTATATTGCAGGAAAAACAAACAGATCAATGGAACAGTATGTAGCCTAGAAATAGACCTACAAAAAAAAAAAAAAAAAAAAAAAAACAATCGGTCTTTAACCAAAACCAATGGCAATTCTATAAAGGATGATTTTTTTTTAAAAAAATGGTGCTGAAATAACTGGACATCCATACATAAAAGAAATAAATCTAGACACATATTTTTACCTTTCACAAAACCCACCTCAAAATGGATTACATATATAAATATAATAAATTATATTATATATATAAATTATAAAATTTATAGAAAACAGAAAAAAAATCTGGATAAACTTGGGCTTGGCAATGAGGTTTATTTTTCTCAAAATACATAACATTAAATGTATAACCTATAATTAAATTTTAAAGTTTGAGGAGAATTTAAATTGGAAAAAAGGGCAAAACTAGCTATAGCCTAGGTGTAGCATAAAAACTACATTCCATTGCCATTTACAAATAATTTGTCTTTTATGTAATGGACAAATCCAGAGGAAAATTTAAGTGAATCCAGATGACTGGCTTACACAGAATTTTTTTGAAAGCATTTTTTAATTGGGTTTAGGGTATTGTTGAGCAATAACTTGACATAATAATTATCACAAGTTTTGAGATCCTTTGGTTTCAGAACAAGTTAACATTTCTTAATTGCTTTAAAAGAAATAAATATTTAGGACATTTTAAAGATAAAATTAAATTATTTTACCTAGGTAATACTCAAACACCTAAGATCCACACCAAAAAAAAAGCCACATGCATATGACCATTAAATAACTTCTTAAATGGGGTAAACAGAGAACATTTTCATATCACAAAAAGTTCTAGTGGAAAGTATTGTTCTAGATCTATCAACACAGGCCATCTCGTGTTTTGGCTCACAATACTAAAGATCTGGTGAATTCTTCTTGTGCTTAGAACACATGAAGCTGCAACACAGAATGTTATTGTCACTCCAACAATGAGGAAAAAATCATGGCTAATGTACAAAATATTTAAGTTTCCTTAAACTTATAAAACTAAAGTATCAAGGCAAATAAATAAGCAAATGTTAGGATGTCCCAACTGTGGATTCAGATACAGGTGTTTCCATTCATAAGCTCCTTCCTGTGGAACCACAATGAGTTGTCATGAGAGATTTAGAGAAGGGTAGAAAACTCAAGTCCCCTTAGTGACACTATCAGTTACTGGGGAAATTAGAAAACATTTCAATTTAGAATAGGGTTGTAATTCAGTGATAGAGCTTATACTCATATTTAGGACATATAATCCCCAACCCCTTTTCTATCCCTAAACCCCTGGAAAGAGATAGAAAAAAGACTGAAAAAGAAATACTAATGAAAAAGAAACCATGAAAACACTGCATAGCAAAATTTATAAAATTTCCACACAGAAACTTGTACACAAATATCTGCATTTGTCCAAAATGTGTTCATAAAAGTTCATAGCAGCATTGTTTGTTATAACCAGTAGGAAAAAATAATCCGAATTTTTCTCAAATGAAAAATACACAGTGCAATAATTCACACAATGAAATATTGTAACCCATAAAGAGAAATGAAGTATTGATGTATGATACAAAATAAATCAAACTTGAAAATCCCATTAGGTGAAAGAAGCCAGATATAAAATGCTACATATTATGATTCCATGTGCATAGAATTCCAGGACAGGCAAATTCATACAGGCAAAACGTAAATTATTTGTTCTTAGTGGGTGAGGGGATGCAGCGATGAGAAGTGAACAATAGTAAACTGGTGTTCCTTTTGCTGTGATAAAAATGTTCTATAATATTGGTAACAGTGATGCAAATATATGCAAGGTAAATACACTAAAAGCCACTGAACTGTACGTTTAGTTTAAAAAGTAAACTTTATGATACACAAATTATTTTGCTATTTAAAAAACCTGTGAGGTACAGAGGGAAATTCACAGCTCTAGGTGTTATTAGAAGAGATCTCAATTACTAATCTAATGAGCTAGAAAAATTAAAACAAAAACTAAAATAAATTAAATAAGAGCTAATAGAATAAAATACCCCATTTATGGATGGATTAGAATACCAACAAAACAATTCTCCCCAAACTGATCTACAGAATCAATGCCCTCCAAAATCATATCCAGAAAGCTTTTATTAGAAGTTAATAATGTGATTCTAAAATTTACATGAAGCAATTAGGATCAAAATCATTATGAAAAAGAACAAAGTTGCATTATTTATGCAATCCGATTCCAGAAGCTTCTATAAACCAATCAATACAACATGGTATACTGTAGTAAGGATACATACATACAGATCAACAGAACAGAAAATAGATCCAGAGGTATAGCCAATTGATAGTCTCATGAAGCTATCAAGGTGGGTAATTCAGTGAAGAAAGGTTAGCATTTTTCATCACATGATGTTTTAGTGACCGGATTTCCAAATCCAATGAACCTCAAACTCTTAATCTACATATACAAGAAAATGATGTCAAATTCATTCCACTGTCTGTTTCCTATCCCTCCTCCCTTCCCTTCATTCCCCTTTCTCTAAGCTACTGAACTTCTATTCTCCCCTAACCCCTCTTATTGTGGATTAGCTTTCACATATCAGCAAAAATATTCAAACTATGGTTTTGGGGGACTGCCTTATTTCACTTAGCAGATAGTCTCCAAATCCATCCATTTACTGGCAAATATCATAAAGTCATTCTTTGTAATGGCTCTGTAATACTCCATTGTGTATATATACCACATTTTCTTTATCCATTTATCTGTTGAAGGGCACCTAGGTTGGTTCCATAGCTTAGCTATTGTGAACTGTGCTGCTATAAACAATGATGTGGTTGCATCACTATAGTATGATGATTTTAAGTCCTTTGGGTATATATGCCAATGAGTGGGATAACTAGGTCAAATGATTCCATTCCAGGTTTTCCTAAGGAATCTCCCTACTGCTTTCCAGAGTGGTTCCACCAATTTGGAGTCCCAAGGCAATGTATGGGTGTAACTTTTTCCCCATCCTTGTCAATGTTTATTGTTACTTGTATTCTTGATAACTGCCATTCTGACTGGAGTTGTGTAATATAGGTATAGTTTTAATTTGCATTTCTCTAATTGCTAGAGATGTTGAACATTTTTTCATATATTTTTAACCATTTGTATTTCTTCTTTTGAGAAGTGTCTGTTTTATTCCTTTCCTTTGCCCATTTACTGATTGGTTTTACTTATTTTTTAATTTTGAATTCTTTGTTTATTGGGTATTAATGTACTATCTGAGGAGTAAGTAGCAAAGATTTTCTCCCATTCTGTTGGCTCTCTCTTCACACTTGATTGTTTTCTTTGCTGTGAAGCAGCTTTTTAGTTTGATGCCCTCCCATTTATTGATTTTTTAAAATTTTACGTCTTGCATTTTAGGAATCTTGTTAAGAAAGTCAGTTCTTGAGCCAATATGTTGAAGTGTTGAGCCTACCTTTTCTTCTAGTATGTGCAGGATTTCTGGTCTAATTCCTATGTCTTTGATCAACTTTGAGTTTTGTGCAGAGTGAGAGATGGGAGTTAAGTTTCTTTCATGTTAAAGAGGGTATCTCTTCTCCGATGTGTGTTTTTTGATACCTTTGTCTAGTATGAGGTAACTGTATTTATGTGGGTTTGCCTGTGTGTCTTCTACTTTATTCCATTGGTCTTCTTGCCTGTTTTGGTGTCAATAACATGCTGTTTCTGTTACTACAACTCTTGTAGTATAACTTAAAATATGGTATTGTGATGCCTCCTGCTTTGCATTTCTCGCTATAAAACTACTTTGGCTATTCTGGACTTTTTATTTTTCCAAATGAATTTCATGATTACTTTTTCTATTTCTATGAAGAACATAATTGGAATTTTGATAGGAATTGCATTAAATCTGTATAGCACTTTGGGTAGTATGGCCATTCTGACAATATTAATTCTACCTATCCAAGAACATGGGAGATCTTTCCATCTTCTAAAGTTCTTCCTCAATTTTTTTCTTTAGTGTTTTCTAGTTTCCCTTGTAGAGATCCTTCACCTCTTATTGATTCCCAATTTTTTTTTTTTAGTCTATTGTGAATGAAATGGTTTTTCTAATTTCTCTTTCAGCTGATTAGTCACTGGAGTACAGGAACACAGTTGATTTCTCAATGTTAATTTTGTATCTTGCTACTTTGCTGAATTCATTTATGAGTTCTAGAAATTTTCTGGTAGAGATTTCTGCATTTTCTAAGTATAGAATATCATGTTATCAGCAAACATAGTTTGAGCTTTTCTTTTCTTATTCATATCCTTTCAATTTCTTTTACCTACTTGCTCTGGCTAGTTTCAAGAATATGTTTTTATTTCAAGGAAAAAGATTTTATTTTGAGACAGGATATTATTAAGTTGCTCAGAGCCTTGTTAAATTGCTAAGGCTGGTTTTGGATTTGTATCCTGCTACCTCAGTCACAGCTCAGTGACAGTGCTCAGCATATTATATGAATTTCATCTCAATTTTGAAAATTTAAAAAAATATGGAAAATAGTTTAGGACATAATTTTTAATGGTTCAGAGACATACATTAAAAGAAAATAAGCATACATGCCATTTTTGTATTTCTAAAGAGCATAACTTTTTAAAAAATGTGCCCAAATGTAAATGATAGTTACCTTGGGTTTTTCTTTTTTTTCTATTGTTTAAAATTTTGCACAAACAGGACATTTTTTTCCCCCTAATTCATTACAGAATATATCAGCCTAGCTACCCAGACTTTCAAATTAAAATACTGTTTGCTTCAGATTATCTGTTTAAAAAAAAAAAAAAAAAGTTTTAACTACAATAAGTTAAAGCTCCTTTAATTCTGCTTTCTCGATCACCCAAGCAGATTCAGGAAAAAAACACTATAATCAGAGTAGGGTATATGAAGAACATATACCATATTTTGTACTTTCATTATAAACAGGTATAAACAAAGATAGGATAGTTTGTATTCTTTAAAATTTACATAAAAGATTTATCATGCCTATTCTACTGCAACTTACGGGCATGATAAATCTTTTATGTAAATACCAGGTAGAAAATGTATTATTATTTTTGGTACCAGGGATTGAACTCAGGGACACTTGACCACTGAGCCACATCCCTAGCCCTATTTTGTAGTTTACTTACAGACATGGTGTCTCACTGACTTTTGCTTAGTGCCTCGCAGTTGCTGAGTCTTGCTTTGAACTTGAGGTTCTCCTAACTCTGCTTCCCAAGACCCATGTGCCATTGCGTCCAGCTTATATGTATTATTTTTATAATTAAAAATTATGCTTATTAAATGGTATTAAACAGATTTCAAATTTAAATTTAAAATTTTTTTCTCAGCTGCTCATAATAAATGAGAAGAGTTTTTAAAAACATTTTTTGATGAATACAGCAGCACTGGCAACATCCTACTGCTTGCTATCATTTTTATCTCCATGGGTGCTTTTCTTTTTTCTCTTTTAAAACATAAGATCAAGACACCGTCTCTATTAATCATACTGCAACATTCTCTTCTGGAATTTCAGGCCAGAGCACAAATATCTACTAGCCAACTGATTTTAAGTAACATTAAATAATTTTTACAGAGGGAAAAAACAAAACACGCTGCCATCCCTTCATTTCGTTAAAACATCCTTAATTAAAAAAGTACTGACACAAAGCTTTTGGGCAATGTCTATCACTGAAAAAGTAGAACGCATAAGTTAAAGCTAAAATAATACATAAATTCAAGCTCCCGAGTTGAACCCAATAAGAAGCAGCATCATACTATATGCAGAAAAAATTAACCAAATTTAAATAATTTGTCAATAGCAAAATAAACACTGCGAGTTTCTAAAACAGAATTTAAAAATTTTAAGCCAAACTATTTTCTTTCTTTTTTCTATTTCTGACCTCTCTCTCCCTCCAAACAAACACAAACATCACATGTTGTTTTGTGATAGCCCCTGTTTTGGAGGTATGACTTATAAAGAAAAAATAACTGTTATTATCACCTCTAAATTAATATCAGGATTATTGTGATATATTCAAAAATGTATATACACACACACACACACACACACACACACACACACACAATCACACACATTTATCTAATAATGTAGAAAAAATAGTGCCTGACATATTTTAAGTTGTTACCTATTATTAAATTTACTAAGAATAATAATAAAGATTTTGTATGGAACTACAAGTAGTAAAACACAAAAGTGTACAATCTCAGGCATTTCAGCAAAAAGGTCATGGGCATTAATGGTAGCAAATCATTAAGTGTTTGTTACTTACCCATAAGTAGTATGTGAACTGAAGTGCAAAAATAGCAATGCCTTCATTATCAAAGGATCCAGCTACAGACCGAGATATGTAACCTGGTACAATAGCAATAAAACAAGCAGCTAAAAGTCCTGCTCCTTGGTTCCAAAGTTCTCTGGTAAGCAGGAAAGTAGATATAGATGTAAGGCCGCTAAAAGTTGGTGCAAGGAATACACATACATCTCTTATGTGAACTGTTATGTTCAATGTATTTAAAATCCAATGGATAAGGCCAGCTGTTATCATCAACCCTGGATAAACCTAGGAAGAAAAAAGAATGGAAAATGTAATTACATATAAAATGAGGTGTATAAAAATGTTAACATTCATTCTCTTCTTTATAATATTACAAATTGTTTACAGTAAATTTGAGAATAAGTGTCAAAAAAGATTGCCATTTTTACATAGTACAAAATAAAATCTTTTCTGATTAGATAAAAAAGAATATGGAATAGGACTGGGGTTGTGGCTCAGCACAAGAGCATGTGCGAGGCCCAGGGTTCAATCCTCAGCACCATATATAAATAAATAAATTAAATAAAGGTATTGTGTCAATTACAACTAAAAAAAATATTTTTTTTAAAAAAGAATATGAAACAATGATTAAAATTAAAAAATTTTAACAAAGCTAAACTACAGGTAAACTTTTTTTTTAAATGATTCCACTTATTTTTTCTCTCACTCCTAAAATAGTGTTTCAATTTAACCTATCCTAAAGATTGGGATTTTTAACACACTTCAACTTTGTTCATACTGTATGCATATAAGAAAAGGAGAAAAGGGAGACAAAACAAAGTTGTATGTAAAATATGTTTAGATATGTTTAGTTAGCATTTATAAATAACTCTGCCTTCCTTTTAAGTTTAAGATTTGGAAAGCAAACAATTCTAGCTAAGAAAAGAAGGACCAGTTGGTGAATTCAAAGATAACATTATGAGACTTCTGAAAGGTTGAAGATTTTATGTCAAAGTATTTAGGAATGGAAGGGAAATAATATATAAGAAATGGCCAGTTAACAGTTAAAATCATGTTTATCCAAAAGAAGATTCAAACAATGGTAAATTTTATTTTTAGCTTTTCCTTGGTGATTAAAATGTGCATTTACATCTGCATCCCTAGCTAACTCCCAAGACTCCTTTTCTTTCCATATCAAAACTACAAAGATAAAATTATAAATTCCATATTTTGACTATACTATTTGAAATTGCAAATTCCCCTGCCCTATAGTCTTCAACTCACTCCCTTGCTTTTTCTCTGTAACACTTGTCATCATTTGACATACTATTTATCAACTATTAAGTGCCCACTCTCACAATAATATAAGTTCCAGAATGGCAAGAATTTTCCCTACAGTTGTAAGAATAATAACTGGGACAAAGTGGATCCTCAATACCTAACTAATGCATGGAAGAAGAAAGGGACTCAAGGAAGGAAGAAAAAATATAGTAATTTATCATCATTCTTACAAAACAGAAATTTTCTTTCATTTCACATTCAACACTAGGTCCCACTATATGATTTTGTCAGCAATCATGTAAGAAAATGAAAATGAATTTGAAAACACTTCTTAAGATAATTCAATATGTCCATATAACATGGCCAACTGAGCAACAACTAACAGACTAAAATACATAAAAGTACTACATGGAAGGACCCAAAAAAAAATAAAATAAAATCCCAGAAACAAAAAAAACAAAAAAAAGCCACATTCAATTAAAAAACAAGGCAATTTTCCAGAGATCAAAAATATAGATGAAATTCAAAGTAGGTACTAATGTTATGGTAGTCCATAAAAGGAAGGAAAAGAAGCGGTGGGGGGGACCAACAACCCAGACTTGATAGAGACCTCAGGAACTAGGGTCAGAGGATTTTCACCCAACAGAAGGATCAGAGAGACCTTATTCTCAGCACAAAGTCAGGTCCTGTTCATGAAACTAAACTAGACAAATTCTACTCATCCAACAAGTGAAGCAGTAAGGAACTTTGCCTTTCTTCCACAGCTTTGAGCAGAAACTAAGTCCTAAAGGAGAAATAAAAAACTCACTGAAACGTGTGAATGCAGGTTCCAAATTTATTATAACATTAGGTTTAAGAAATCTTAAGTTGAGAAATAACCTCTAAAAATGTTCTAAAACCAGTGATGAAACCCCTTATGATCTGAAGACAAAGATTATTACAGGGTTGGCCCTAAATCCCAGGACTCTTAAGGACAAGTACAACAGGCCTCCAGTGAAGATGAATTCAAGATAAAAAGTTATAAAATTGAAGGAAACAAATTATAGCCATCAATTAGGCTATAAGATTGGCACCATAAGAACTACAGGTAATAGACACTGACCATCGCCACTACCATTTAACACCTCTCTAATTCACAATGGAGACTATCACAATTACTTTAGTGTGTCTTCATCTCTATTTACATCAGGATAAGATGCTCCAAATTAGAACACCTTACTATAATGGAAAATATGTTGTTTCTAAATAGAGAGGACATATGCAAAGTGTGAATATATCCTAGGCCACAAAACAATTTCTCAATTTAAAGGGTTCAAATTGTACACAATTTGTTGTATAACAGCAAAACATTTGAAATATCAAGAAAGATAACTGTGAAATCTTCTTATGTTTAGAAGTTAAATACAATTTGAAGTAACCCATGAGTTAAAAAAAAATAACAGAATGATAATGAAAATAATAAACAACAAAACTTATGGAAGAACAGCATAGTATAGTAATTAGTGTGAAAGTATAGCTTTTCACACAAAGAAAATTTGAAAATTACTTAGGAGATCATCTCAAAAAACCAGGAAAAGAACATTAAAATAAACTTAAGGAAATGGAAGAAAAATTGAAGTTAACAGAAAATAAACATATAACAGATAATCAACAGTGCCAAAGTTTCTCTGGATTAAGAAGAAAACTTAATGAAACTGACAAACCTTTGGTGAAACTGATCAAGGGAAAAAAAAAAAATCAAAGATTTCCTCAATAGCTGCCTTGTCTTTCACCTTCTCTTTAAAATTCTTATACCCCAAATTCTTAAATTATATTAACCAAGTTGCTACGGAATAGAATTAAACAATCTGAACTTGAGATACACTGTGACAGTAGATCCCTATCTAGCCTCTACCATTTGGAAATAGTGGCCACTGTGAACTAACCCCAAAACAAAAACAGGTTGGTAGAAAATTTATCAAGAAAAGAATCTATGAAAATACTGGGTAATTAGCCACAGAAAATGTTGTAAATTATACAAAGTTTTCAAGAAACTCTTTCCCTTTAGCAATTAACAATTTACATAAGTAACCATAAAATTTTACAATTAATAAAAACAACTACTAATATACTTACAGTACCACCTACTATTCTTCCTAGTGGATACCATGCTCTTTCATCAAACCAATTTAAAAATTCATAGAACCCATGAGATGCAAGATGATGTGTTGATCTATAGTTAAACCTGAGAGAAAAGAGAAAAAAAATGTTATAAAACCAATTAACAGAAATAAATAGCTCTTTGTTAAATTTTGTGGCTATACATATATATTTTTATAGTATTTTTCTCCAACTCAAATAGATAAATTACCTGAGAAGTAAAGAAATACACTTATATCTCTAATATTACTAAAAGCACCCCCCCACACACACCGCCCCAAGAAACTATGCCTACAGAACTAGTAAGGCTCAAGTTAATATGTGGTCACTCCTTGACCCAGGACAGAGGGTTACAATTTGAGTGAAAAAAGTGGTAAGTCAATAGGATTCATTATAGGAACAAGTCAGTCCACGATTCTCAAAAAATTAAAACCTTTGACAAAAGATAGCATCAAAATAAAATAAACAGGGCTTAGAGAGCTGCCTAGCATGTATGAGACACTGGGTTTAATTCTCAGCACCACATATAAATAAAATAAAGTTAAATTAAAAACATAATATTTTAAAAATGAAATAAGCAGCATAACATAATTGCCAAATATCTTTACCACTAAAAACTACAAAAAGAAAAACATTACTAGTACTAAACAAATAAGAATAAATAACACTGTAAAACATGAATATGTATGGCCTTAAAAAGAAATTACTTGTAGTCAAATAAGGTAAGAGGTAGGACAATGCTAGACACACAAGATACACAGAAAATCCTCATGCCCCCAATCAGTTTGGCACATTTTTCCCAACAGCAAAACATAACTCCACAACAATCACTACATGCCAATTTTGTCGCACTTTTAGACAGACTTATGAAATACTAATAAGAGCACACCCTAAAAATCAAACATTTGAGAAAATAAGCACCATGAGAGGTAACGAACAAAATTAGCAAAGAGAATATCATCTTGGGAATTAGAAAGAAGAAAACCTTGACAGTAGACTGAGATACAAGTATAACCTAGATGTCAGAAGTCCAGGTACTGCCTAATTTTGAACCTTAGCTTATCTTGCTGTGACTCTACTGAACCAGTTACTTATGCTCTCTGTGCCTTACCTTCTTCATCTGTAAAACAGAGATAACAATATCACCCACATCATAAGGTAGCTAAGATGAGTGAACAACAAATAACATAGTGAACAATTTGAAGTATTTGGAAGGTACTGTTATTAGAATTAATGAAACAGATTTATGATAAGAGATCCACTTAAAATTGTGAATGGCAAAGTTGTTGAGATAAACAAAATCAAAGCTAGGTTAAACAGTCTATTGGACAAAAGTAAAGAATGAATTATAGGGCTGGGGTTGTGGCTCAGCAGTAGAGCACTCACCTAGCATGTGTGAGACCCTGGTTTTGATCAATCAAATAAAAATATTGTGTCCAACTAAAAAATAAATATTTTTAAAAAGAATGGATCATAACAGAGATCACACAACCCAATAATTTCAAATGCTAAGGATGAAGTACTTTAAAATCATTTCTTCATAGAAAAGGTGATTTTCTATAAAGGAATAACAACATCAGATTAATACTATATTTTTCTCAGCAGAACTACTAGATGCTATAAGACAGTGCCGTAATATATTCAAAATTTCGGAGAGAATTTTTAAAATCAGAATTTTAAATAAAACAATATTATTTTTTGTCAGTATCATGAATGACTAAAACAATACTAGGATTGTTACCCTCCCACCTAAAAAAGTATTTACCTAAGCTAAACTTAGAATGGGAAATCCAAACTACTTTGTTTCTGAATAAAGAATTTATTTTGCTTATAAAGACAGGGCCATGGAAAGTCTATACAGCAAAAGAAGATGGAAAATGATTTATCCACCACCACAGACGTGACATTTTTCTGAAGGAAAAAAAGATCCACAAAAAAAGCAGACCTAACCTTTGTAATATGTGTAAGAGTACAGTCTAAATTTATAAGGAATCCTTAAGCCACAAAACTATCATCAAAAACAGACTCCAACACCTAAATAACAGTACAAACAAACCCCCTAAACATCTCTGAAGAGCCCGGATGAGCTCCTAAAACAATAACTACAGAAGGAAGAGAATCACCACAGGATAATAAGTACATACAGAGTAAGTAATACCTCCAAAACTTGTGAAAATATTTTAATTATAGGATAATGGCAAGAATTGAGGTTTTAAATTTTCAACCTAATTATTCATTTTAATAAACTTACCCCAACATGTGATTAACAACTATGTGATCCCAACTTCATCAAAATTTTCTAGGAGTATTTTTCATTTTCGACTTTACATAATTCTTCCTCTTTACCAAATTACTCTCTTCCTTTGACTTTTATGACTATAGTAGTCTCCTGATTTTTTTGCCCACCACCTCTCCAGTGCCCTTTTCTGCTTTCTGTACATTCTAAAATCTCTGCCCAAGAGACAGTCACACCCAGGCCTTCAGCTCCTGACTTAACATTTCCCCACCTAGACCTTTCTTCTCATGTCCAAACTAGCATTATCTAACTGCATATGTGCTTTTTTTCCCCCTTGAATGTCACAAAGGCATCTCAAACTCAACATCCAACTAATGTCACCATCAGACGCTTCTCATACACCTTCAATACAAATACACACACTATGTCTACATTATGTTCTCTATTGCCTAACTTAAAAAATAAATTTAGGAGTCATCCTTCAGAATTCCTTCTCTTTTACATCCTATACACAAATCCTAACAAGGTTGTCACTTTACTTTCTAGATACTTTGTAAATCTGTCCACTATTTTTCTACTCTGTTACTAGGACTCCAATCCAAGCTACTGTCTTTTTTCCTTTTTTTTTTTTTTTAAAGAAAGAGAGGAGAGAGGAGAGAATTTTTTAATATTTATTTTTTAGTTATCGGCGGATACAACATCTTTGTTTTGTATGTGGTGCTGAGGATCGAACCCGGGCCGCATGCATGCCAGGCAATCGCGCTACCACTTGAGCCACATCCCCAGCCCCAAGCTATTGTCTTTTAATGAAACTACTGAAATAGTTTCTACCTGGTCACCTTTCATCTATTCTGTCAATTTTCTAATTCCCCAATCTGTGTACCATGCCACAGAAGGAAGTTCCTTTCAAAATGCAAAAGTGAGCATAATCTGACTCTCAATTTGAACTACATATACAAAGTCTACCTAGCTCTCAGCATTAAAGAGAAAAAAACCTCCACTTCTTAACACAATGGTTGAAACTATACATTCTCTAGCTCATACATAGATAAGATACAGTCTTATCTCATACCATTCTACTACCCTACTTTCCATACACCCATCTTTCAGTCCTCCAGAATCACCTCATCCCCTCCTTTCACAGAATCTTTAGACTGAATCCTCTGTGCCTGCATCACTATTGCCACCCTTTCAGTCTGGTTAACTCATCCTTTACACTCCAGCACATTTCTAAAAGAACCTGTACCTATCAGAAAAGGTTCAGTGTATTTTTCTTTTCTTCCTACTGCTTGCCACGAATACCAACTTCACATTTGTTTTCAATACCTCTATGGAGGAGGTACCATGGAGTCTCCCAACACCAGCATAGTACATAGTTCAACCCTCTTAATAATTGCTGAATGAATAACTGATTCCATAATGCTTTTAAATGAAGATGAGATCCAATCACTTCTTCAGATGCTAACATTAAATAGCTCCCAAAGTTAAAGAACCAATTTAACTATACATTTCCTGAGATCCAAGTCTAGAATTAAAAAGTTAACTAACCCATTATGATTCTATTGAAAACCTAGCTAGGACACCAAAAAGCAAATTAGAAATGAAAGTAGTTTGTGTTTAGTCCTAGTTTATCCTTATGATCAAGTCATTCCTGGCACCCATTTTTTTTTTTTTCAGGCTCCCACAACTCCCTTACAGATCCCTACATAACCATGCTATTTAATTTTCAGATAACTTCTTCCTACTTGAATTGTCATTATTCCTTCTGTATTATTTTCTGGCCCAGTTTTCTACCCACTTCTATAAATGTTCTTTTCAGAAGCCTACGACTTTCCCATCTTATATCCTGAAAATGAAATGACAAGACTATAAAGGGCAATACACTCTTATTTCACTTAGCTTTTTCAGCTAGTAGTGATCCCCCCACCCTTTTTTAAGTTCTACATGGACACAATGTCTTTATTTTGATTATTTATTTTTATTTGTGCTGAGGATCTAACCCAGGGTCTCCACCTGGGAGGTGGGAGGCGAGCGCTCTACTACTGAGCCACAACCCCAGTCCCCTATTTTCTTTTTGAACCTACAACTCAGTACCCTAAACTCATGCCCCATCCTATACACAACACTCAACTAATCAGTTGCCCTGGTCAACAGTTAACTACCTGCCTGTGGTGATACATAAATAAATACTCATCCAAGATTCTTGTTTAGTAATCTCTCATCAACATTTAGGATTATCAAGTTTCTTAATTTTGCCAATAGTGACTATGTTGATATTTCATTGTAGTTTTGATTTGCATTTCCATAATGCATCCTGGGGTGGGGAGGAGTGTGATCAGCATTTTGCAGAATAGGGCTGTAGTTCAGTGGCAGAGCGCCTGCTAGCATGTGTGAGGCACTGGGTTTGATCCTCAGCACCACATAAAAAATAAATAAAGGCATTCTATCCACCTACAACTACAAAAAAAATTTTTTTTAAGTACTTTGCACTTTTTTTGGTTGATTTGAATATTTTTCATATATTGTGAGTACTATTCTTTTGTCAGGTTTATTTGTTTGTGGTACTGGGGATTGAACCCAGGGAACCTCTACCACTACAACCTAGTCCTCTCTATTTTGAGACAGGGTCTAAGTTGCAGTCTGGCCTCAAACTTGCAGTCATCCTGCCTCAGCCTCCATAATAGCTGGTATTACAGACATGCACCACCAAGGCTGTTTTGTCAAGTTTTAAGAGTTGTAAACTTCCCTCATTCTAGGACTTCTTTTTTTTTTTTTCCTCATTTTTAATGGTACTTAAGGAACAGAAATTCTTGACATAAGCCTAAATTTATCACTTTTTACGTCAGAGCTAGTATTTTTCTTGGGGGAAAAATCCTTTGTAACCCCAAGATCATCAGGATATCCAATTTCTTTCTCCATTGGACAATTTATAGTCTAAGCTTTTCTTCTTCAGTTTTTAATATACTTGAAATTGATTATTATACGTAGTGCAAATAGGGATTCAGTTTTAATTGTTTTCCTCCTGATATTTGCTACATCATTTATTGAAATAACTATTTTCTCCATCTTTCTATAGTCCCACCTCTATCATATATTTAGGGTTTACTAATGTCTGAATCAGCTTCTGTATTCTATATTCCATCCAAATGTTATTTACCTCTGTCCTTGCAACAATATTATGCTATCTTTATTACTACAATTTTAAATTAAATCTTGACATATGGTAGAACATTTTTATTTGGTGCTTTTTGTTTTGTCTCTTTGAATATCCACAGAAAGTTTAAAATAAATTCTACCCAAAAATTTGGCAGGATTTTAAACTGATATTTCACTTACTCCACAAATCAATTAAGGAAAGTTAACACCTTTATAATGTAGATACATCCAATCCATGAATCTGTAAGATTATCTCCTTTACTGATTTAAGTCAGATTCTCTCTCTTTTTAGGTCTTCTTTATGTCTCTCCAGAAAGTGTATAATTTCATGTTAGAGGTCTTGAACATGTTTGCTTAGAATTAATCACACCTTAATGCTAGCATGATTTTTTTTTTAATTTGACATGTTGACAGGCATCTGTTGATACTTTTACATTGACTGTGTAACCAGACAACTTGCATGTTTACTAATTCTAGTAATTTATCACCAGATTCTTTAAAATTTAAAATTTGAAAATAAATATCCATGTATCTTAAAAACAGAGATATCTAGACTATTTCACAAACTTCAAGTTTTTAATGTTCTACTTACAAGAAGTAGTATTTCACCCCCCATCATTCTATCCTTGACATCCCTTATAACTGCCAATTTTTTCAATCACAAATATATGTATGTATATATACATGTGTGTATGTATATTTATGTGTATATACGCATTTAAACAAGAATACAAATACAAATAAATATCAATTTTGTTCAAAGTAAAACTTAGTTAACAAAGATAAACAAATTCCAAAATGGAGTAAGTTCCTGGACACTTTTTAAAGTAGTATCTTTTTTCAAATAAAATGTTCATGAACTCAAAAGACAACAGAAATTAAGTTCAGACTTAAATTTGTACAAAACTTGACTGATATGCATAAAAGAATTTTTTTTAAAGTTTTCCTTGGGGTTAAATAATATTCTTCAACTAAATGATATGAAAGTTTGCTTTGGATCTCATAAAAAATTCTGGTTTAAGATCAAGTGACTACATAATAATTCTTCATCATGTTTATAAATATTAAACTGGAAGTACCCAAAACTAGATTTATAACATAACACAAATCTGTTACAGATTCAGTTCTCACTACAAAAAGAATAGTTTTTATTTTATGATGCAAATTTCCAGGATGCCTCAGTTGTAGCACTAAAATTCCAATTTAAAAAAAAAATATGAGAGACTGGGGTTGTGGCTCAGTGGTAGAACGCTTGCCTAGCATGTGGAAGGCACTGGATTCAATCCTCAGCACCATATAAAATAAATAAACAAAATACAGATATTGTGTCCATCTACAACTAAATAAGAAATATAGCTCAGTTGGTAAAGTGCTTGCCTAACATGCAAAAGGCCCTGGGTTCAATTCTCAGCACCACCAAAAAGAAAAAAGAAAAGAAAAAAAGTCACGCAAAACAAATAAGAGACATACAACTACTCTTTTCTACTACAGAAAATAACGAAAAATGGAATATATTTTTAAATCATACCCTGTTTTGAGCAATTTTAGCATAGTCTTTTTCTCATATCTTTGTTTTGCCTATCTAGAAACCTGCCAAAACCATGTATTTTATTCTCCCCATTTCATGCAATCATCTCATACCTGAAGCTTATAATTATTCATAAAGATGCTTTCTCTAATATTTTATTCTACCCAGCTTCTGCAAGTCCACGTTAATTTGTGCTTTCAAAACATCATGTGTTACCTACAATAAAAATTAATTAAAAAAAAAAAAAAACATCATGTGGGAACCTCTATTCTAGGTTCACCTCATAGTGGAATATCTTCTTAGTGATTTTTGTACTCTGGAGGTATCTCACAGTTCCCAGCACTCCCCTCATAAGATTCAATTAATGTTTATTTAATTTTGTTTATTTTTCAGTACTGGGGATTGAACACACAATGCCTCACACTTGAGTGCTCTACCAATGAGCTACCCCAGTCCTTTCTATTTTGAGACAGAGTCTTGCTAAGTTGCTGAGGATGACCTAGAATTTGCCATCCTTCTACCTCAGGCTCCCAAATCGCTGGGATTACAAGCATATATCACCACACCCAAGTAATGTTTACTGTATGATCCCTTCTTGGCACATTTACTTATTAACAAAACCTTAAATTTTTGTATTCTATTCCCTTCTTCAAAAACTAAAGCAACTGTGCACGAAAGTAGTTTTTCATTTTGGCATGTCCAAGTCACATATATTTTTTTAATATTAATTTTTTAGGTGTAAATGAACACAACACAATGCCTTCATTTTTATGTGGTGATGAGGATGGAACCCAAGTCCTGCCCATGCTAGGCAAGCACTCTACCACTTGAGCCACAATCCTAGCCCTCAAGTCACGTATTTTTAAAAATTATTTAAATAGTTGGGGGAAGGTGTTATACATAAGACCATATATTTATAATCATTGGAGCTGGGTGATATATACATAAAGGATCGCTGTAACATTAGCTCTACTTTCCTGTACAATTGAACTTTTCCAAGAAAACCGGATATGTGCATGTGTATATCTAGTAGACATGTATATATATATAAAACTTATAGAATTCATAACCTTCCTTTTGCTAATGTTTTCAGAGCAACTTTAAGTATTTTAACTATAATAAAAGAATTTATTATCAAGTATATGACAAAAGTTGATAATTATTATATATGCAAAGCCAACTTGCAATTCCAATAATGTATGAAAGAATGACTTACTCAAACAGAAAAAATAAGTTTCACATAAACTGTTTTTCCATTTCTGAAAGTAGCATATAAATAATTAAACTACTTCTCAAAAAGAAGTAAACATGTAAGAACCTGGGATGAAAGAATTAAAAAGTGATTAATTTGAGAAGAGAAATACACATATTGCAAAGAATTATTAAAGACTCACTTTTATAAAGAAGCTAAATATATATAAACTGTACTGTCTTCTAAAATGTATTGTTTTATTGGATATTATAATACACTGTATTATAATTGCTTTTACTTATAGGAAACAAAAGAATAAGGAATTTGCTAAAAGCTACTTCCCCCCCTAAATCCTTGTAAAGCCTCTAGTTTATTTTTCATCCCAACAAACTTTACAAAAGCCAAGAAAATTCCAAGTGCCTGTCTACTAAAATAGCAAGAAAAGATTAGTAAATACTAGAATTGCATTTATATAAAAAACGGTTATACTTCTTGAGTTCTGATAAAGAATGACTGGTACAATACTGTATTCAAAAACATCATGGTTTAAACAGTTCTGAGTTGGTTTAAGGCTTATCCAACAAATGCTATATTATTTCTCCAGGTAAACAAACACTAGGTACTAACTTGCTTATCAAGAAGGGCTATTTTATAAACAAGGAAGGAAAGGCACAAAGAGCTACCTCTGTATTTTTCTTCTACTGGATCTTGATATCTAACCATTTAAAACATCTGGCTTAAGATTAGTTCATCACACTGAAATACTGAATGTACACTCAAAAAAAACCACCTAAGAAATTTCATAATGTACTGAAGCAAAATATCTATTTATAATATGCCCTTTAATATGTCTCAGCCAGAAAATTAACCTAAAGCATATACCCCAGATTCTTAATCCCAGGGCCTCATGCCTAAGCACTCTACTACTGAGGTAATCTTCAACATAATATGGCATATAGTAGAACCTGAACTAAAAAATCTGAGAAATAAAAGTTTCTCTTAATTTATAGCTAAATGAAACTTTTAGCTCAAATAAATGTGCTGAAGAAAGTGCTAAAAGTAAAAATTAAGTATCATCAGGGTCAGTTCAGTCTTTTTTCTCAAATATTATTTCTCTAAAACGATCTACCAAATGCATACACATAAATGAATCAACTCTGCTTTGCTCTTTGAGGGGATGCGTGAGAGATGTTGCTTTTTCATAACACCGGCATTAAAATGACTGTTATCAACTTTAATAGTTGATACTCTTCACTTCGATATTACATTCTTATATAGTCTAAGATAAGTATACTTTGAACACAAAAGTAACCTCAGAAGTACAGAAGTTAGGCTTTACAAAACAGATTGAGTAGGAAATAATCAAAAAAAGAAAGAAAAGGAAACCTTTTGTCAATGAAAGAGCAGGCTAAATATAGGGGTGATTAAAGGCAAACACATCCCATATCCATACATGTTAAGATCACAAGTCACAAATCCAAGAAAGACATAAAGAAAAAAATCAATCGGAACCAGAAAGGAAAATAAAATTAAGAAAAGGGAGGAAAGCAACTTTGCTCAATAATGCTAGTGATAAAGAACAAAAAGAAAGGTAGAAGAGAAAAGGGAGGGCAAAAGGAAAGATGGGGGGAGGGGTGGAATACCACACCAAGTACCACTATGTGTCAACACAGTCCCCTTATGGCTAGGCAAAACCTTGAATCACCCCAGGGTTCTAATTGCTTTGAGTCAAGAAACCAGGTTAGCTAAAGTTCTTTTGTGTTTGATCTCCCCCCACCTCTTGAATTAAAAATAAAGATACATGGACTCCAAGTGAGGGTGCAGACTGTCTCCTATAGATAGAAGACAGTGTCAATTTGACAATCTACCTTTCAAAGACTCCCAGAAAGTCTTGTCTGACAATATTAGAATGGCATGTGCCTCTACAGGTTCTTGAGTTGTGACAAAGAATGACTGGTACAATATTGTATTCAAAAACATAATGGTTTAAACAGAATTTTGAGTTGTTTTAAGGCTTCTCCAACAAATGCTATATTATTTCTCTAGGTAAACAAACACTAGGTACTAACTTGCTTATCAAGGAGGGCTATTTTATAAACAAGGAAGGAAAGGCACAAAGAGCTACCTCTGTATTTTCCTTCTACCAGATCTTGATATACCTAACCATTTAAAACATCTGGCTTAAGCCGATATCTAGCATTGTTTTGTTTTCATTTTTTACAAAGTAAAAATCATTTATTTCTTTAAAAAAAAGTCCTTGAGCAAGTAATACATACCATGTTTCTGTTAGGCATCTAGCTTACACTAACTATGAGACATATGTAAGGATGGAGGCAGCCAAAGAGGGCAAAGAGCTGTGCTAGGCAAATATGCAAGTGCAGAAACCATGAAGTAGGAGAATTGGTGTGATTAAGCAAAAGAAAAGTTGAAAAGAGGGACAGTGGTAATGAGATGTGTTTTGAACACTACTTACTTTCAGTCAATATCAATACTCGTAAATATTTGTTAGGCAGTGGAATAAAAACATTTTTCATTCTGTCATCATATACACAAACCTGAGGTAGGATACTATTTAGATGATTAGCCTAAGGCACAAATACATTATCATACTTGTCTAAAGTCATACAGTAATGAAGTGACCAAGATGGGATCTAAACTGGGAAACTTTGATTTCATCATCCACATTCTTATAAAAAGCAATGCAGCAATCAAGGTATGTAATTATTTCTACTACCTTCTAGGTACTATGAACTTTAAAAGTGGATTTCAGACTGTTCACAGTACCTTAGGGATTCCAAAGACCTCCTCTAGAACTACTTTTCTGACAAGAGTGGGATACCAGAATAGATAAACACTTTTGAATGGAAGCAAGTACCATCTTACTTAATCCACATTTGTGTATCTATTGAGCTCTTTATATAAAACTCTCATTTGAATAGAGTTCAAAAGTTAAATATTTGAAAAACACTGGCATTTTTAAAAAATATTTATTGTTTAGTTTTCGGTGGACACAACATCTTTATTTTATTTTTATGTGGTGCTGAAGATCAAACCCAGCACCCCATGCATGCCAGGGAGAGCGCTACCGCTTGAGCCACATCCCCAGCCCCTGGCATATGTTTAAAATACATATAAACCAAAAAAAAAAAAAAACGTAAAAAATGTGTTGAGATATAACTTATAAGCCTTGAAGTTAATGCCCTTTCTTCAGTTACTTCAGAAACAAAAAATCCAACACATTTCTTATTTTATCATTTCAGATTTCAACTCTTTGATAATAGATAACATATTATAAACATGGCTGGAAATCTTAGTATTAAGTACTGCTTGACCAGTAAAAACCATCTTCAACACCTTATGACTTCTATTCATTCTCTGAATCTCTTCCACTTCCAGCATTACTCTAGGTCCTCCATAAAAGAGTTTTTGTTTCTTCATACATAGTAGCAAAAACCATACAATGAAAACTCAAGAAGAAAAAGCCCTGTCTTTTAAGAAGATACTGGCTTCATGAAAAAGCTCTATTTTTCTAATTTCAGAGTTTTACATTCCTTCCTAAAGAAATCCTATTTCAACATGATCAGCTTTATTAGAAAAATCTGATTAATCTAATGCAGAAAAATGTTATGTTTCTAATATTTTAACATATATTAGAGATCTATGATTAAACTAAATAAAAACTTGGCTCTGTCCTAAGGGACACCACCTGAACACCAAAATTCCAAATGAGGCACACTTCACCCAAGGCAAGCATCTCAATGTTTGTGTACTGTATTTTCTATGCCTGAAACTAACTTCTGCCCTTTTTCTAATATTGACTTCTCTGTTCTATTGAATGCTTTAGAAATAGCATAGTCCTAATATAATCTTATTGTACTTCACAAATATTTCAGGATTATACTCATATGTTGACATCAAGACTTGGTCTTTTTCATTTTCTTTTCACTATAACCTCTCCTCTCTTCTGGTGCCCATTCCCTGAACGTTAACTAATACATGTACCCAAGTACACAATTCCCTTTCTAGATTCTAAATCCATATATTTGAACAGCCCACAGGCACCTCATGCTCAACAGTAATCTATAACTGCACTCATTTTAAATTTTGCCCTCCACTATGAACCCTGCTCTCTATTCTAGTTAAAATGTTACCATTATCACAGCTCTTTGGGAGACATCTTAGATTCAGTTGTCCCATGAAATCATCTTTTAAACTCTCTCCACCCTATTTAAGGCCTTTTATTTTATCTATCTTGTCTTTTTACAGGCTCCCTGGCTTCCAGTATTCTATTCTTACTTCCAATACATCCTACACAAAACAGAATTTTCTCTCTAAAATGAACTATTAGCTAGCTATTCTAATCCTTCAGTTGTCTCCCCAAATCTATAAGGTAAAGTGCTTATGTTTTTAAAACTCCCTTTTCTGGCTCTATCCTGAAGTGGACCCTTCCTACTTTTTTCTCACCATATATTCCCAACTTCTGAGTTTTCCCTAAACATGTACTGTTAATGCTTTTCCATACTTGTATACCATTGGATAAGCCATTTTGTTACTACTGAAAAGCAAGTATTCCTTCTATATCCTCCCACTCCTACCTTTCAAAACCTAACTCAAAAGACACCTACTCCTAAATCTTAACTATCTTTTCAGATAGAAGTAGGCACTCCCACCTTTATAGCCCTAATTGGATTTTGCACTTCGCACTAACCATTTAAAAATATAATATAGTATTATATATACATATATATATATACTAAATAGCATTAATTTACTGGTTCCTCTCAATTTGCCTCTGCCACGTATTAGAAAGTCCTTGAGACTTGGAATCTCCTTGAGATTTGATATAAACAAAAATCAACATTTAATATCCAATGAGTGCTTATTATACATTATGCACTGTTTAACTACCTTTATTTGTATTAGCTCATTTAATCATCATGACAACTTACTGAGATGGGTATTATCCTTCTCAAGAATTATGTGAAACAAAAGCACAGAGAGGTTTAGTCATTTGTTTGAGGTCATGCAAAGAGCAAAGTAAGGAACCAAACTCACATGATTAGGCTCTAGGCAAATATGAATAAACCAATCTTCCAGTCCCCAGCAACAAGCACAGTGCCTGGTATAGAGTAAGTTTCATAAGTATTTGCTAAAGCTCTGCTAGAATATTTTGTATATTATCCAACCTAACAAAAATTTTCCTCAACTCTACTAAGTGATTTAGTGCTAGTGTGCAGTTACGAGTTGTGTAAAATATGTAATATTCCCAGTCTAGTACAGTAAACATTTTTCCAAAGAAATATATTACTCAGGTAAAGGATAATAAACAGTGTGTACCTGGAAGCTGGTGGTATAGCCCAATGGTAAAGCACTTGCCTAGCAGGAGAAGAACCTGGTTTCAATTGAGAATTGAACAAAAAAATTAAAATTAAACAAAAAAGTGCAATTGGCTTAATTAAATTTTCATTCAGAGAATACTCCACATCCTTTTTTCAGTCCTATGTGGGTCCCTGTATGGTCTGGTCTCTAAAGTCTTTCATCAGTTCTATATAATTCACAAAACCACTTAGTATTGTATACAGAAATGAAAACATCTCCTGTAGACTATATAAATTTTTGTTGCATTATTTAGAAGGAAAAAAAAAATCTTTGCAGCCAGGCATGTTACCATGTGTCTGTAAACCAGCTACTCCTAGTTACTTGGGAGGCTGATAAGAGAATTGCTTGAGTCCAGAAGTGGAGACAAATCTGAGCAACATAATAAGATCCCATCTCAAAACCAAAGGAACAAAACATACACATACACACTCACACACACACACACACACACACACACACACACAAAATAAATAAATAAATAATAAAAAGCTAAAAAAGAAAAAAGCATTTCAATAAGGGTTTAATTTTCACAATTACCAATCTTAGTAACTGACTTAACCCTATCCCACACAACCACTTCAAAGTATATCCTGGCTACAGGCACATTATTTTCGTTCCTTCAAAATACTAAGACTATTTCTACTTGGAGGAATGCACTTAACCCAGATCTTCACATGCCTAACTTGAAAATTCTGGTTTTAGCTCAAATATCATCTCAAAAGGCTTTCTTTTACTTTCAAATCTATAGTGGTAGCCTCATAACTATACTCGTTAAGTACACACCAGATATTAGCTAGCATATTACTCTATTTTTTCATGGCCTTATTACTAACATTATCTTGATCCTTTTGTTCTGTTGTTTCCCTTTTTGTAAAATAAGCTCCATTACAACAAAGACGGTTTATATCCCACACTCTGTACCTGGCACACAGTTATCATACAATGGATATTTTTTAAATGACTCGAATGTTAAAATTATTATTAATACAAAAAACATTTGTTTTACCGTAGTTTATATATATATATATATATATAAAATTGAAGCCCATAAGCCAATGTTATTTCAAATTCTAAGAGCCATTACACAGAGTCATATCCCTAGTCCTTTTTATTTTTTTGAAACATTTTTCTGGCTAAATTGCTTAGGGGCTCACTATGTTGCTAAGGCTACCTTTGAACTTGATCTTCCTGCCTCAGTCTTTTCAGTCGCTTGGATTATAGTCATGTGCCACTGCACCTGGCTAAAGGTATATGTTCTTAAACTAAAACTGACTACAGGTATCAAAATGTAGTGAGTCTACATTGTGAATTTTCTTAAAATATGAAGTTTATCGTAACTTTTTGCAAAAATCATATTATTTTTTCCCTTTCATGGGTTTTTAAAATTGGGTATCTACCACCCCAAGAATAATGACAGTATTAGAAATAGGAGAGTTAAGGCAGATTAGGTTAGCAGGTAGGTGACAAGATATGCATGTGGCCACACGGTTTCAGATTCTGGTATTCCTTAACATCTTGCCAAGAAGTTCATATTCCCCATAAAATTGTTATTACAATTGAAAACAAGTATATTATGACTAAAGATTCCATTAAAAAATCAGATACGCTAAAGGGAGTATTTCTTCTTCATTTTTACAGCTGTTAACTAGAATGGTTTGGAACACAGAAGCAAAGAGACTAGTCATTATGTTATAGTTCTGCAGCCAAAAAGATCAGAAAGAGTAAAAACAATGAAGAAAAGAAGGGGACACAACAAACCTATCAAATATACTTTGACAGTGTTTTTAGTACAGGCAAATGTCAATATGGAATAATGTCTTGTCAACTTTAGGTTTTGTTGTTTCTAAAAAGTTGGCAAAACCAGCAGCTGGCAATGTAAAAAAAAAAAAAAAAAAAAAAAAAAAAATCTCATAGAAAACAGAGGTTAAAGGCCTCTGTTTAACCCTTCTGGAAGAGGATCTCTGAGAATCTGATAGATATGGATTTTCTTACCAGAAAAGTGTGCCTAAAAGTGTTGCAGAATTTCAAAATTGTTTTTTAAAAGACTTCCCAACATAAGTCATAAACAGTGGCATCTATTTATAAAGGAAAAAAAATCAGACTCACCAGCACTGAGAAACCTGCCAAGTTACCTTCATCAATAGTTAGACAATTTTTAGTTTCTAGAAAATCCTGACTATACTTATTTTTCAAGTTTTTGACCTAGCCGCTATATCATATAAAAATTAATACTATCTCCATTAGGGGGGGAAGCCCACCAAGGGATCATACTAATTAGGCAAATTAGATGGTTATATAGCCATCTAGTTCTTTTTCAAACTGCTCTGGTATTTAAGGACTTTTCTATCAAAAAGGTAAAATAATCTGGTCCATTTCTTACATATCTCAAGAAATTAGGAATAGGTGGCAGGAAGTGAGTTTAAAAGAACTAGGATTAATATTTAGTTTTAAGAAATAAATCACATTTAAGAAAATTTTGGTTTTTAAATTTTGGTTTATAAATGTAACTTTATTCTATCTCTAATCATGGTTGGAACAGGACTATTCTACCAATACTTAATTACATGTCTTTTGTGAATTCTCAGAAAAAAAAAAAAAAATCAAGAAGCTCCATAAAGAAAAACATCAAATATGAGATTCTGTAATAAAGAAAATATTTTTCTTGAAAATGCAACCATAAAATATAGATATCAAGCTATGAATAAATTATATTCTCAAATACTTTTCAACCTCAGAACTAATAAGCCTGGGCATTCTGCATATAAGTACACATTTCTAACTAAGAAACAAAGGCAAACTTGGCACCCAACTTCACAGAGCTGACAATATCTGATAATCCTGTAGCAGGAACAAACAAGCAAATACAATCAAGCAAAGAACAGAACACATGAGGTACTAAGGACACATGACTCACTCATACTTTCTCATTTAAAAGAATCCAAAGTATAATTTACATGCATTAAAATAAACAGACCTTACATATTGATTTAATGAGTTAACAACTGTATACATAACATCATTCTCATCACCTGAAAACATCAACCCAGAAAGTCTCCACATACTCCTTTCCAGTCACTTCCCTTTTTCAAACACTGACTTTTTTCACATATTAATATTTGTTCATATATTTATTTTGTTCGTTTGCAGTTTTTTTTCATGTAAATGAAGTCCAAATCCTACTTTTTATATGTGTGAATCTGGCTTCTTTTACTTAACATGTTTTTGAGGCTTATTCCTTTATAATAGTCCCTTTTACTATTACTATAATCCATAGTTTTACTGAAGGGTTTTTGAGTTGTTTCCAGTTAAGATAATAATTAATAGGAGGCTATACATTCTTACAAAATATGAATGAATATTCTTGTAAAGGTCTTTTTAAGGACATGTGTTTTCATTAGGGGTGGGGGTGTGTGAATACTTTGTGGCCAATTCCATTCCTAGGTTATGGAGTAGGCATGTATTTACAAAAATATTAAATCATTTTCCAAAATAAATACTATTTACACTCTCATCAAAAATATATAGGAACTCCAATTCCATCATATCAGATTTTATTTATCCTTATATATTTTGTTTATCCTTATATATTACACTGGGTGTTGAAGATACTAGTAAGCAGGGTATACCAGTCCACAGAAAGCTTACCATATGGAAGGCTTCTACAACTGAAATTTAACTTAAACCTGGATAAATTATTGAGCAAAAAAGGCAGGGAAAGAGCAGATACAAGGGCTAAAGAATGCACATGTATCATTATTTTCATAATGTTACTACTATAAAGCTTTAGCAAGTTTTTGTGATTGCAGGAATATGCTTTAAAAGGGGAAAAAGTGGTTAGCTCTTTGTTACTGAAACAAAACACCTAAGATAATCAGCTTATAAAGAGGAGGCTGATGGTTTCAGTCTGTGATTGGTGAGACCTATTATTTTTAGGCCTCTGCTGAGGGGTTAAGGAGGAGCACATCATGGTGGTAACGTGTGGCATAGCAAACCTACTTACCTCATGGCACCAAAGCAAGAAAGAGAAAGGGGCAAAATCCCACCATTTCTCTCAAGGGCATGTGCCCAACAACTGGAAGACCTTCCACTAGGCCCCATCTCTCTTAAATTTCCATTATGTCTTAATAGCACCAAGACAGGGACTGAGTCTTTAACACATGGGCCTTTAGGGAACACTAAAATCCAAATTACAACACTCTGCCAGTGTGGGGGTGGGAGATAACTCACAATGCAAAATGCATTCAGCCCTTTCCCAAGGGTCCCTAAAGTCTTAACTGTTGTAGCACTGCTTGAAGGTCCAAGTACAAAGTCTCAAGACCCAAGTCAATCTCAACTATTAGTATAGCGTCCCTTGGCAGATGGTCCATATTTCTGGCACCTCTACCTTCTTGGGGTCTCTCTCCAGTGCAGCTTCAGCTTACCTTTCACAACTCCACACATCCTCCTGTCATGGACTACTTGCAAGGTACTCTGAATCTGCAACACACGGCCTTTCCTCCTGGGCTTTCCTGGGAGATTAGTGGAATTCCTGTAAATTGCATTCGACATCCTGCAAAACCAGCATCACATGGATGCAGATGATATCAAGGTCTGGGCCTAATTTGGCCACAGCTGCCTTGAATATTTTGCCTTGTTGGCTTAGGCAGTGTAGGGTGGGAAGGGCTTTTGGGGGCGCCTTTCTTTAAAAAGGTGAATCAAAAGTTCCAGACCAACCTGGGTAACTTAGTGAGACTGGCTCAAAATAAAAAGGGCTAGGGATGAAACTCAGTGGTACAGCACTCCACTAAGTTCAAGACCCAGAAACATACACAGACTCAACCCTTCAGCCAGTGATAGCTATGGACTTGCAGGTTTCTGATTCCCTCCAGGCATCTTTCCTACAGACGCTATGCAAATATGGTTTCTGAACAGCTCTGATTTCTTTAGCAAGGGCACCCTCCTTGACTGCATCTTTACACATTCTTCTTTTTAGCCAAACTGCAAATTTGCCAAATCATTCTACTCTTCTCATCTATACTCCTGATTCTTGCTGTAAATCTGGCAAAAAAAAAAAAAAAAAAAAGGCAGACAGAAATATCCATGCCACTGCCTGAATACTGGGTTGCCTTTGAAATTATATTCACCAGATAAACTAGTCAATCACCTTTAAATCAGCCTCCCACAAAGTATCATGGAATGGACAAAATGTATCCAAATTCTGTGCCCTTGGTTTAACAAGGATAGCTTTTGTACAGTTTCCAACACAGTCCTCCTTTCCATCTGAAACATCTTCAGTCTGGCCTTTACTGTCTGCATTTTTATCAGTCTCTTGTGCCCACATCAGAACCACTCTTAAGCTCTGCTTATTGCTTTCTGTATCCCACACCTAAACTTTTCCAAACTATTCCCATGAGCCAATTCCAAAGGCTTCTGAACCACATCAGTCAGTCACAACCATAACCCCACTTCTCAGTATCAATTTTCTAGACATCCTTCAATCCAGTCAAATTGACAATCAAAATTAACCATCACAGAAAGCAATGTGGAAAGCATAAGTTTTTAAAAGTTGAATAAGTTCTGAAAATCCTATTATATGCCCTCTTTGTATCTCATGACTTTCACAGCATTTGTCATTTTTGTTGCAAGTCTGTTTTCCCTTCTGGATTAGAATTCATATCTATTTGGGTTCACACCATTGTAGCCACAGTACCTGGCACCTAAGAGGTACTTGATAAATATTTCTTGATAACATGAGATGGAGAGAAGTCAGGAAGTAACATTCAAAGACGGGAAGAAAGGTTTGTTAATTTACATAACAAATTACCACAAACTTAGTGGTTTAAAACAACATATCATAGTTTAATTGGTCCAGGCACAGTTTACCTAGATTTGTCTGCTTAGGATCTCATAAGGCTGTAATCAAGGTGTCAACAGTGTTGGGTTCTCATCTGGAGGCTAAGACTTCCAAGTCTACTTAGGTTACTGGCAGAATTGATTTCCTTAAGGGTATTATAGGACTGAGGGTCCAACAATCTCCTGATGACTTTGGCTGGAACATCACAGAAACTGTCTATAACTCCCTGCCAATATAGCTGCTTATTTTACAAAGTCTTATGAAAATAATGTCACATAATTATAGAAGCTGTATCCCAACACTCTGTCCACCTCTCTGTTTTTTTGTTTTTTTGAGGGGGGCGGGTACCGAGTACTGGAGATTGACCTCATGGGCATTTAACAACTGAGTCACAATCCTACCCCTTTTTTGTATTTTTATTTACAGACAGGGTCTCACTGAGTTGCTTGGTGTCTCACTTTTACTAAGGCTGGTTTTGTCTCAACCTCCTGGGCCACTAGGATTACAGGCGAGCTCTATTGCCCCCAGACTCCTTTCTATTCTTTAAAGGCTAATCATCAAACAGGCTCTTGTGAAAAATAATACATCTTATAAAAAGAATTACATAGACACTCTTAAGAGTTTGTTTGTAAAGTGTAGCTAAGTTTTTACCCATGTAACTACTAAAATTGTCCAGGTTAAGATGTATTCAAACTAGTAATTGGGCAAACAACTAGAGATACCAAAAGAAATGACCAATTATGGATGTCAATATAGCAAAACAATCAGAAAATTAAAGAAGTATATCCAACAAAGGATATAATTCAATAAAAGAGTGAAAATCAAAGTGATAGAATTATCAATGATTACCTCAAGGATTAAAGGTTTTCTCTTCCTTCTCCTTTACCCTGATATTAGACCTTCACGAGCTATACAAAGGTACCAGATCTTTTCACACAGCAAGTCCTACAAATTGAAAGACTTCATGCATACCCAAACTCAGCATTAACCAAGGTAAAGTACAAAGTTGCTAAGGCCAACAGCTAGAGTTGGCGTTTCAATCCACCTTTTATTATTCCTGCCATCTAGTGGCAGGATCAAAAATATAAGCAAGCCAAGCTAGCCAGCTATATTATTAAGTACACAGAGGGGGGAAATAACCTTCTTTACTAGGACTACTAAAACAATAGAAATCTAATCTCACCAAGGGATACACGTGAACACTGTCTAGGTAATAACATTAAACACACAGCCAATTTTAAAACTTAAAATATGGAAATTCACATGAGGATATGTTCAAGCCTAATATCATTACAGAGATTCATATAAATATTTAAATAACAGAAAAGCAATACAAATTTCAAGGAATTACTGATATGTGAAAAAGAACTTTTCTAAATCACTTTTACTAGGTCAACTCTAGAACGGAAAAGACCTACAAATATACAGACGGCCACTACCACACCATCATAAATGTACTCATTTATGTATAAGCAATTGTCTTAAGACTACTCTTACTAACCTATACTCTTGTAACCAACAGGACTCTTTACAAGCAGAGAGCATGCTGTACTTACCAGATAAACAAAGTAGTTGTTTCTCTATTTTTGAGCAAAATAGGAAAGGTTGAAAATGTCTTATAAACTACTTAAAGCTACTCTGTATTTTCCCACTTAAACATATGTCAAATCAAAAAGACATTAGAACACACAGAATAAAACTTCTTCCCAGCAAATTTTATCCAAAAACAGAATTCTTTTAATTTCTACTTTAACTGGCATTGATAACTACCAATTTTCATCAGTATCCGTTTGAAAAAAGGTTTGTTCTGCTTTATAAAAGATACTTAATATACTAATCGGAAAATGGAACAAATAAGAAGTCGGCAACAAATGAATTACACCAAAATAAGAGGCTGATATACCATTTTGATGCAACTAAAAATATCTGAAAAAATTCCAACTTAGATATAAAATAGCACATTTGATCAACTAAAACTATCCAATGATTATTCAGCTAAGTCCAGTACTGGCTAAAAGTTTAAAAATCTAGACAAAAGAGACAGACACGTGTTTTTCTCTTTCTATATTACATAATATACAAAAAAATAATAATATTAAATGTATGTCTTATCTGTCAGACACACATTCAAATAGGAAAAAAATCAACAAACATTACATATAATTATATTGTATTTACATTCATTTGTTGCTACATTATCTTTTTCAACATAATTATGCAGTATAATATACCATGTAAATAGTATTTCCCACTAATAATCAGATCACATTACGTTATAGTTTGCATTATATTCTTATTATAATATGTATATTATGTTATATATTTGTATATACACATTATATGTAAATCAGGACACACTCACATACTGTAAGATTTATAATTAATATGCATAATCTATAGTAATAATATCTTTTAAAATTATTATTTTTAGTTGATGGACTTTTTTATTTATTTATATGTGGCTCTAAGAATCAAACCTAGTGCCTCACACATTGGACTTATCTATTTATTTGTTTGTTTGTTTATATGTGGTGCTGAGAATCAAACCTAGTGCCTCACACATGCTAGGCAAGCACTCTTCCACTGAGGAACAGTCCTAGACCTACTAATAATATCTTGACATACAATTTACTATGATAAAATAATCAAAGTGGTTTGGCTAACTAATAAAATCAAAAGCAAAATGAGCAGTATTCTGTAGGGATTACTCTGGGTGGAAAGAACAAAAAGGTAACCCAAAATAAAGTGATCACTTGAAAAAAAAAAGTGAGGCATACACAGGCCTTCTCTGGACATTTTTGGTTTTCAAGATGTAAGGGAAGGAATACTTATAAGCTGAAAAACTACTGAATATTGAAGTGTCATAATAATCACCAAGACAAGTCAAGAGGGATGTTATAAATGAACAGATACTCTTTTGAAAAAAATGCTGATTACAATATGCATAACCTTCACATTCATAATGCAATAATTCAAACAAAAGAATAAAAAGATTTAAAATTTGCAAGGCTGTAAGTCCTAATTGTAGCTCTATGACTTTGGAAAAGTCATCTAACATCATAAGGCTTCAAATAAAGTAGCTAGATTGGTCTTTCTCAAGCTGAATTGCATGGATTACTGTTGTTTTAAATGTGTCCCGGAAATCCATGGGTTAAAAACTGAATCCTCAATGCAACAGTGTTAACAGGTGTGTTTAGTCCTGAAGGGTCTGCTCTCATGAATGGATTAATGTCATCATTAGGGAAGTAGATTGGTTATAAAACCAAGACCAATCGTGTGCATATGTGGGTGGATGTGCAAGATGTACATTTTGACACATGTGTGCTCTCTTGCCCTTCTACCTTCCACCATAACAATGCAGCAAGAAGGCCTTCACCAGATACAGGTTGCTTGACCATGGACTTCCCTGTCTCCAGAGATGTAGGAAATAAATATCCTTTTCTTTATAAATTACCCATTCTCACTATTCTGTAATAGCAAAAAAACAGATTAAGACAAATACTTATTTAAGTAAATAAAGCTAGTATGAAGATTCCTAAATTAAATACTAAATATTATACTGAAATTAACAGTTTATTGATGAGTATCTTAGCTCGTAATATGTAAATGCCTATTGAAAATCAATATAAAAGGATGTGGCAAGAAATTTTTTCCAAATTTAAATTTTGAACTGCAAGTTCTAGGATATGTAGTCTGCAGAGTACATTTTGGCAAACACCCCAAAAATAATTTTTTCTTATTTCTTACATACATGACAATAGTGGAATTTTAAGTTTTCTTCTCACATGAAGTTTATTCCTTATTCCACAGAAACCAAAAGTTATCCAACTTAGCTAGTTTAAATCCCTTAGACATTGCTCCTTTTTCAAACAGAAAATATCAGCAAGAAAAAGAGTGAAAAAAGAAAATAACAAAAAGGAGTAAATCAATTTTGTCCTTTTTTAAAGGTGTTAGGGAGAGGTAATTAGAAATATTGAACTATATGAAAGCTTCAATATCCGTAACATTTTAAAAGAAACTACCAATTTCTATAAAATAACAACATTCATTATTCCACAGGGGTTAGCATGTTTATCGTAAAACCTGTTTGAGAATTACAGATATATTCATTAATGAGGGAAGAGGGGCTAAGAATTGAACCCAGGGCCTCACATGTGCTAATGAGACGACACTCTACTGCTAAACTACACCTCTACCCCCAGTTTATTGAATTTTAAACAGATTTATTTTTTCCCTCTGTTTTGCAAAGACTGCTCAATGTGGTGGAATGTCACTTTACATTTTTAGCCAAATTACTTGACACTGGTACTTTATCAGAGTAACATTATATGATATAATAATCAAAGTGGTTATTATAGCAAACACATTATACTTGGTTACTTCTTGAAGAGGGTAACTTAATTCTTTATGACCTAAAAATGAAAGAATCTGGGACAGGAAAAATAAAAATGAATGAAAGCCTTGGTCATGCAATGGCTAGAACCGCTGACAGAAAATATCCTTGCTCTGTATTCCACATGTCAAGAATCTTTCCAATGAGTAGAAATACTATTATCAATTCCACTTCTGCCTATGAATCTTAGATCCAAGAAATTTGAAGTGACATAAAAATAAGTCATGCTGCCTGAAGCACTGCTTTACACTAGGCAAGCTATACTGAGGTGTCTTCATATATAGAATTGCAATAATTGAAAACTACAAACCAAATCTTCCTAATTTGAGGATTGGGAAAAGTGTCTAAAAATTTATTTATATCTTCTTGTATTTGTTCAGACATGAGAGAAAATTGTTTCATTTTATTCAAAGCTCTGCATTTTGGAGATCAGAATTGTTCTGTGACATTTTCAGCTTTAAAGCAACTCAACAGTACTCAATGCATGCCTACAGTTTTTTTTTTTTTTAGTACAAAAGGCAAACATTTAAATATTAAACCATGAATTTCTAGATTCTAAATAATACTGAAAAAAATATTTGGGTCACAATACTTAAGAATCTTAATTCCCATGATAAAGTTTGGAAGTAGGGGCAGGCAAGAAAATCTCAAATCTGGTAAAACCATTCTACTCTTGACAATTTCAACATACTCTCAGATATAACATTGATAGTAACCAGTCTATTTAAAACAAAAGGGAGTGAAGTTAGACCATCCCTAAAAAACAAATGCAGAATGTCTTCTCTGATATAAAGGGGGGTGACTCAAAATGGGGTAGAGAAGAAGAGCATGAGAAGATTACCACTAAATAGGGAAGACAGGTGGGAGGGAATGGGAGGGAGAATAGGAATTGCACGGAAGATGGAAGGAGACCCTCGTCTTTATACAAAATACATGTATGATGATGTGAGGGGAGAAAAAAAAGAAATGTGTCACATTAGATTGGGTAGAGAGAAGTGATGGGAGGTGAAGGAAGGGAAAGGGGGGATAGGAAGGGCAGCAGAATAAAATAGACACTAGTATTGCTGTTATGTATATACGTGTCTGTATAACCAATGTGATTCTGCAACCTGTACACTTGGAAAAATGAGAAAGTATACCCCATTTGATTCAAATGTATGATATGTCATGTGCAACTAATAAAAAAAAATAGAACATACAAAAAAATAAAAAATAAAAAAAAAAAAAAGGTAGGAAATGTTTTGGCAGATACTGACTAAGTAATCCAAATGAATTTAGAAGCAAAAAACTGAGGAAGAAGGATGTCAGAAGACTAGAAAAAACCTGGGGCTAAATGTAAGGGTTCCAGCTCCATCATTCTAGGCACATCATCTATAATCAGCTATCCTTAATCTTCACAATTTAATGTAGTTAAGTGTACACATTTGACTTCATATGCAAACTTTACTTTAAAAATACTTTAATTTATAAAAAGATATATGTTATTACTTATATCCAACATTGCTTAAATTATACAAATTCTTTCTAAACAATGATTTTTATTTTATCTCAAAAGGAAAACTTTTTGTATAAAGGCTATTTATATAGGATACTATTTAAATGTAATTATTTTAATAATTAAAATAAACTATTTTAAATGGGAGATCTGCCTTTTAATAAAGTGACTGACTCATTTAATAATCTTTAAAAAATATCTTTATTTTAAAAGATTTTAGTTGTTCCTCACGCTCATTTTTCTACAAGACTGGCCTTTACACAGTTTTAAGATCTATTTCATCTACCTCACATAGTTTCATTATCTTGTTCCATCTTTAAATGCCAGATAGCTGTGTAGCATAATAAAATAAAAATAAAAGCCTTCTTTCGCTCTGATTTAGAGTAAAAATGATTTGGGCATTGAAACTAAATGTCCACAGAGCAAAGTTATTAAATATTGAAAACTAAGAACATATAACATGTTTCAAGTATCAATGCATTCAACAAATACTACAATAGATTTTCTTAAAGAAAGCACACTGATAAAGATTTTTTTTTCCCCAAATCAGATACTATTGCTAAGTAAAAACATCTTGTGAGATCAGTATAGTCCATCAGTTTTAGGACTCACAGGATAATACTGCTATTATTATATGAAATTATACTATAATTAAAGAGCTGACCTGTTATTTTTCTAGAGTTCAATTCATAGTAAAAGAGATAAAGACCCTTGGTTTATTAACATAAAAGATCTACTATATTCAATGATGTTTCCAGTAATTAGACATTAGACAAAGCTATTTTCATTGCAAAGACACTTTAATGGAGACAAGCAACTTATTTCATTTCTAAAGAGTGTTTTTATTTAGCATTCTTTAACCTCATGTTAAAGTTTAAATGAGACCAGTCAGAGCTATGATGGCTTCCTAAAGTATCGATGTATTTGCATATTAATTGCCTATAACTACTATCAATGTATACAATAATAAATTCAATTCTTGTTATTCCTAAAATGTCAGTTTACAAATTTAATTTTTATTGGTTTCCATTTACCTTCCATTTACCATCTCAAAAATTAACAATGAAATTATCATAATTCATATGGTTTTTATGATATTAACTCATCCTTACTAATTCAGTGTTCCCTAACTAGTTAGTTAAAATATGAGACAGAACTCATGTTATTTGTATTTTGAGGAAATACTCATGAAACTCAAATCTTCCACAAAGATTTTCCTAACCCATCCCATCTAGCTATTCACCTCCCAACAGCTAATGGCAATCAATGACACATAAATCGTTTCTTCTGTAAACACTATAGTCTCCTTCCTCAACTTTCTTCTTCTATAAGATTAAAACATTTTTATTGAAAGTGGGATTACAAAAAAAGAGCAAGACTATAATGTTTACTGTACATGATTTACTGCCATAGCAGTCAAATTCAAGATTTAGCTAATTATTACACAAAAGATTCACTGTACCTAGTACCATGATGACCAAAACAAATCATATATATATATATGATTATTAAAGAGAAAAGGTCTGTTCTTGGCATTTAATGAGCACTCATTAAGTTCCTAATACTGTGTAAGATACTGCAGGAAGATTAGAAATTACTTTCTTGCTTTAAAGAATCATTTGTCTATAATAGGAGTTACAATAAGTTATAGCAACAGTAACAATAAATTATTATTATTCACTACAAGGGAAAATGAGCATCAAAATTCAAATCACCATAACAGTATCTTAACCAATTCAGGCAAACAAATAACCAAGTCAAATGACTTGGTCTCCTTGAGTGCTTTTACTTTACAGGTGTTAAAAGTCTTCCAAAGAACTCCAGTCTATTCAATTAAATTAATAAGTAAAATTTAACCAAAGTAATTTTGTTTTATACTGGGATTAATAACCCCTGTACCTAATTATCTCCTCACATAAGGCCAATAAGCTAATATCAAATTGATATTCCTCAAAGAACAATGCTTACCATGTTTCTTAAGAGATTTCAGAAAAGTATATCTGCTTGAGGAATTCATATAAGAGAAATACTAGGGGTGTTAAAAATAGCTTAAATCATTAAGTTGGACCATTATCCAAATAGAGCCTACCTAATATAAGGCATTTATATTATATCACAGCATGTACTACAGGGGATTTTGTGGTGAAGGGACATCTCTTTTTTTCTTTTTTTTGCGGTGCTTAGGAGTAAACCCAGGAATTCAAACATTCTAGGCAAATACTCCACCACTAAAATTACATCCCCAGTCTGTTGTACATCTTCCTTATGATACTTGGTTTAAATTTTAAGTTTGAATTCTATAGAAATCCTGGCTGACTACATTGAGAGTTTGAAGAAAGGCAGTACTAGATTAAAACTTTTCTTCAGTTAACAATGAATTAACTATGATAAAAGCTCATTATTTGTTCAAAAAATAAACTATCCACAAGTAGCAAGGGTCACATTTATGCACAATAGAAAAATATCATCAAATTTGATCTAAATGATTGACCAATAAATAGAAATGCATTAGAAAGCTTTCATATTTGTTTCATTGAAGAACTGCTAATTAAAAGAAAACCTTGTAGGAATCAGGTTTCCAATGTCCTAAAACATTTGCTAACACACACAAAATTCCTTCAGTTCAGATTTCAAGTTCCTACATAGAGACCAATGATAGCCTTTTATTGTTCTTTGAATTAAATTTTTTATTCTTTGAGGATAGTTTTTGAAGGAATCTTCATAATATCATACCTTTTACTAAATCAATAAAGGAAATGAAATGGAGAAGAATAAAATTGGTAGCCATGAAATAGCATAAGGAAGCAACATGGAAAACAATAAGAGAAACACAATATTTGAGATTCCGTATCAACATAAACAAATATCAACACACAAAACAGGATCAACAATCCTCTACAAAAAATACTAGACATCAAGTAGCTTGTGTTCTTTGGGCTCTCCTAAATTCCTTCACTTCAGATTCCTTTCCAGTATTCAGTTTCCTTATTTCAAAAATTACCGAACAACTACTCTCAATTTTAATACACACATATACTTCAATATAAGCAACAGCTGATAAAAGCCATAGTTTTTGTTTGTTTTTGAGATGAGCTCTCCCAATGTTGTCCAGGCTGGTCTTGAACTCATAGGTTCAAATGAATGTGTTACTGCAGCCTCCTGAGTAGCTAGGACTACAAGTATGAGCTGCCATGTCCATTAAAAACCATAGCTTTAAAACTAGTAATTGTGCATTCATATTATCATGTCTCTTGAAAGCACAGTTTCCGCCTTCAATTCCCTCATCCTTGCATTCTTAGTGTCTATTGAAAGACTTACTCTCTCTGGTCAGGTAATACCTTAAAAATAGTTGTCAAGGTTATTTAGGGACAAAGTTGTCTCCATCTTAAGAGTTAAGCTTTGATAAATTTTTTAATCTTAAGTGAAGAGGTATAGTCTTCCCCTTTCCTTTCTTATAAGTACTTCCTGCTATAAAAGAGCAGCCAATCTCCTGAGGTGGATAAAATGCTTAGTTAAATTATTAGCCACATACTCTTGACTACTCTTTGACCAAAAACAATGTTGGGCAAAAAGAATGAAACACCAAAGCCACATTTATCTAAAGTCTAAAAATAGGCAAAACTAAACTATGTTATTTAGCAATACACAAAGTTTCATCACTTATGAGAAAAAAAAAGGATTTATTAATCACTATAAAAGTTGGCAGGTGGGGGATTGGAAAGGCATACATCAGGGCCACTGAGTAGCAATGATCTTGATCTGGGTAAAGGTCACATGGGGTTCATTTCTACTATATATTAGATTTATACTTTTCCAACATGTGTAATAGTTCCACATTTAAAAAAAATGTTTTAAAGACTGAAATCACCTTTTCATCTATAATAAAAGGTTTGCAGAACACATTTCTTTGTTTGTTTATATAAACATTTAAGACTTATTTTCAAAGACTACTTCAAAGACTATAAGAATGCTGTCATACTCTTATTATTTTTACTGTTGATTGCTCAAGTAAGATGGTGTAATAATTTAACAAGTCAGTTTCTAGTCATGATCCTTTCCTCCAACTTCATTTGGTTAATTGGTTTGATGTTCTTAAGGCAAATCTGGCCAGCAACAAACAATCAGGTACATGGTTTTTCCTATCACCAATTCCAAATTAGTAAATTTCACACAAAAGTTCCATTTGTTCCCATATCTAAACTTGAATTGTCAACATTTCCAATACTGTCAATGCAAAGTGAATGGTAACAGAAAGTAACCTCCCTTCATCTGCTCAAGTAACAATTTTCAAATAACCTCTCAAAAACACTCTAATGCAGAAGGCCAAAGAAAATGAAAAACAATCTAGCCAAGCTATAACAGTATTAAATCTTCAGTTATTTCATCCCTCTGTTCTTCAGCTTCTTTTCCAGAAAGCAAAAAGAGAGGTGGCTAACAAATACTCCAAAAACCCATTAAGATATTGAATTCTGAGTCTTCTCTGAAAGTTCAATTATTTGCTTCATAATCCCTTTAGCTAGCTAGACTGGCTTAATACCTCCAATCTCATTACTATGAACTTTCACAGACAAAATAAATCTAAATAAAAACAACATTCAACTGGATTCAATCATCTATTCCTATAATCCAGCTACTCCCTTAAAAGTCCTGTTTCTGAAAATTTCCTGGTCATTCCAGTTAAATAACTTGAAATATCATTAACTCTTCTTTCTCCCCTATATTAAAACAATCAAAATAATTAACCATCATTCGACTAGTGAGCTTAGTTACCTAGAGGAAAGACTGGGCATTTTGATAGGCCAGTATGTTAAGAATCAAATTAGAGAAACTGATTGAAAAACATAAATTAAATGGAGGACATTTTCATTTAAGCCTGCCTTGGAGGCAAAGAGTACAGTAAAAAAAGAACATACCCTTTGGAGTCAGGCAGACCTGTTCTTTTCATTCCTTGTGGAGAATACTGAACTAAAATATATTTTGTCTATGGAAATAAAAGCTGTCCCCCCTCATCTCTTCAATTCTAAGATATAAATTGTAAAACACTATAAAAACTTTGATCTACCATTCAGAACATATAGTTAAGTTATCCTACAACACCCAGTTCCACAGAAAGAAAAAAATGGTTATAGGTGATATGGTCAATTTAATTAGTGTAACAATCATAATCCTTCAGATTTATTTATCTACAAACAGCAAACTTGGACAACATAAAAGGCATTCATACAATTTATGCACAAGTTGTATTCCAAAATATGTTTACGTCTTTCATTTGACAATATGAAAACATTTTTCTTAAGGCATAAAATTTTAATAGTGGCTAGGCATTTCTAGTACCAAGCCTATAAATGCCAATTAACCTCCATTTATCTAAAATATGGGAATCTCTGGAGTAACTGTTCCTACCTGTCCCAACACTTACCTCCACCTAAGACCACCTCCCCAGCTCCTCCTACATTGCCATTTCCATCAATATTTGAATCCTTGGAAATTATTCATGGTCAGAGAAGTATGGTAAGGTGAGGACACTTCTCAGAAAAGTGATTTTAAAACCAAAAATCACCCATCAGATTCAAGTAAAGCAGAGGAGTGAAGACAAAATAGTAAGTTAATCATTTATATTCTTTCTCCTTTCAGTAATACAAATTTGTTTCACACAGTACATTTGCAGGTCCTGGACTATATATACTGAACTTCAAGTTGCTAACCAAAACCTGGACGGATGATAGTAGGGATAGAAACAATATTTATACACGTGTATGTTTAAGTGTTACAGAAAACAAATGCTATCCAGAAATAAGAGATTTTCATCATGGAGTTGAGGAACAAGGATAACATTCCTCATATCAAAGTAAACAATGCATGATCAGCCTTTAAGCAGTATTTAAAAGCAGCAATGAACAGAAATAATAAAGTAAAATATTAACTGAAGAATCTAGGTGGTGTGTATCTTTCCATTTTCCTGTATGTCTGAAAATTTTCATAATACAATCATTTGGCAATAAATAAGTCTGTTTGTTGAATTGTGGTGGTTTTGTAATTCAAGTTAACAGCAGTCTTATGGAGCCCTAAAATCACTGTTTTCAAAGTAAACAAACTGAAAAAAACGTGATTTGGTCATTCAGAAATATTAACCTTTCCAATCTTTCTTTGAGAGTATATGTGTACTAATGAATACTAAGATATTACAATAGAGAAATTTTAACATTTTCCTATACAGTCAATGCTTTTTGAGAATATAAAAACTGGAGATCAGGCTGCTAAGTTATCCCCATATTCACAAAAACTAGGTCAGAGCCAGTAACAGAAATTCTTACTTTTGAGTTTCTAATGCTTATGTCTTTATGTATACTACTCATGGCAATAAGGAGCTTGCAGTCCTACCCAAGTTAGCCCTCAAGATATAAAGACCCTAAAAAAAGGTTTGAAGGTCTTTGATGATAGATCCTAACTACCCCAGGACCTATTATATGCCTCATGAAATCCATGATTACTACTTATGGGAGTAACATTATTGAAAGCGGAAGGCCCAATCTCATCATCTATTTCAACAACTCAAGGCACCTCCCCTTCTCCCCACTATGCATACTTGCAACTTTGTTCTCAGAAGCTCAAGGCCTGAAAATATTTTAAATTACAATGAAATCAGTGACAATATACCTGTTTTGAAGTGCAGCTGGACTGCTGTTGCTAATGATCCCACAGTCAAAATTAATTTTTAAGATTTGGGGGCGTTTTTCTAAAACTTGTTTTGTTACCCATTTTGTCTTCTTCAGAAATAAGGTCAATAGCATCTTATTGTCATCTGCAAAGTGAAGAAAAACATGGAGACCTCAAAGTACAGGAAGTAGTCCCCAATTTACAAACAACTTATGTTCCAAGGCTTATCACTTCTTTGAAAACATGTTTGTACCAATTACCCTATTTCTACATAGTTTCTATGGAAACTTTACATTCCAACTTTTGACTCTTAACTAAAACTTTGAGCCCTGTAAAAGGCATCTGCTGCCTTTTTAATTATTACAGACAAAAAGCTAAGGTTCAGAGAATTCTCTTTCTCTCTGGAGAACCCACTATACAACCTGTAAAGATAAAGAACAGGGTAGCTTTCCTGACACAGGGAGTTTTTACATTGCTTCTGTGGAAAAAGCTACCACAGTTTAACAAGATAACGACTGTGGGAAAGGATCTAGGTATTTAATGTACAAGCATGAATAGTTACAATAAAAATATGCAGAAACTAAACCTGAATTGTCAACAATAAAAAACAATTTGCTCCATATAAAAAGAAGATAGTTAGGTGCTATTTAAATTAGTTCATCAACCAAATTTATGGTACCTGAAGACAACATAATCTCAAACTGATTCCTCATGACCAACTGAGAAGCAAAATTATTGAAGAGGGGAGGAAATTGTAACCAAAAATGTTGCCAAGTTCTAGAAAAATGCAATGTACTTTAATTCAATAAGTATGCATTATTTAAGATTTATAAAATAACTTGGGTGACAAAGTTAAAAAACAAGTATAACTGTGTCAACAAGTCACTTTTGGTAGCTAACTCTTGAGTTTCACAAAATTTAAGTACTACTGTAAAATTTATAGAAACAACTTGCAGAGAATAAGTTCACTAAAGACTTCAGAAATGAAACCAGGCTTGGAAAAAGGGGTTGAGGAAGATGTGGGCAGGCCAAAATAAACTGGTTTATATATACATTCTCAAAGGAACATTTAAATATTATGAAAGGTTCATGCCATTGCTATATGACAAGCAACTCCAAGCTAGTAATATAACACTAGAGTGGTCACTAGAGTGGTTAGACTGAAGACCTGTTAAAATGTTGGGGTAAGTAGCTTTAGAGAAAGGCTGCTTTAAAATCCAAACAGGTAATCTATACAATCCCCTCTTTGCATTTTTTTCCCAACAAGAATGATGACAAAAATGAGACAAAAGAAAGAATAACATGCCTATTTGAGATCTTCAAAAGATATGAAAAGAAAAATCAAAGTGGGCAGACAAGGGTTTTAGGGTTTGTTTGTTTTTTTTTGTTTTTTTTTTATCGGAAACCTGGTTCTCTCATTAAGACACCTGAATTAGCCATTATAGGTGAGTCATAATGACAAACAAATTTTCATTCACAAAAAGTATAGAGACAATTCAATTACTACATATATTGGTTTACTACTAATAAGAATGATCTAACATTGTAAGCATAAACATTTCATCAAGAATATAATAAACATGAATATTAAAATTCTCTTAGTAAGCAGAATACCTAAATTAAGCAGGTCTTTAAGACTGAAAAGACATATGTACTTTTTGATTAGTGGATATGAACTAAAATTCAAATGATACAGACTTACTAAAAGATGAATAAAATACATAGAAAAATACAAGCAATACAGGTTTTTATGTTAATGAAAAAGGATTATGCCTTGAAAACATTCTTGAAACAGGAGAAAGACAGCAACTTTTAATCCTTATTCCTTTTTTTTTAAAGTAGTATTTAAGCACTTTGTAAAGTAATCTAATAAGGCATGATTACATAATTCAATTGTAGTAGTAAACTTTGGCTGATGGTATAGATTTCTAATCTTCCTGCAAAATAAGGGAAAAAAATGATAAAAATCATCTCATCATTCAGTTGTGAAATTTGTCTGCAAAACAATTTCAGCTTCAGAGTTCCTCTTAAATAGTTCTCAGGCTTCCTTGTAAAAATGTTACTCTGAAAATATTTAAAAATTACTCTCTGGAAATACTAGTTACAACTTTTGTTAGCCAACATGTTTGATCAACCATGTACTTCTGCTTTAATCTGAAAAGATGTAACTTTCTCTTTTCAAATTGTTCAGTAAATACCAGAAGTTTTCATTTTCTGGTTCTAATTTCATTTTATCTAATTTGCTTAAGTGTTTCAAAGCTAAGACTACCGAAGTATGCTGTGTCTAGTTAGTGAGGTTTTGCGGACATTCTTAGGCTCATAAATAATCCACACCAATATATTCCTTCTGTGATTTCAAATAACAAAAAGGTTGTAAAGAAAGAAAACTAGAGTTAAAAAAAAATAAAACCTCTAAAATGGGATTAAAAATGTCTCACAGAATGACTAAGTAACTGTTTATCTACATTGAATTCTCCATGAGTGGGCCCCTCTAATAGTCAATATATGTTGTAGTATGAATTTCTCTCTTCATAAAAGCAGAACCCATATCCAATCTTATATAAGTTAGCCCCCAGAAGACTTAATCTATATTTAGTGATTCAACAAGATTATCTACGTATTTCAAATGATAAAACATTCTTAAGTTTAATAAGATCTAATTAAAAAGATTAAATCAAGGCTGATAGGGCAACAAGATGAATTAAATTAGCTTAAAAGAAAGACTCAGGTGGAAAAACTTAACTCAGGTTGACAAATTGGGAAAAAAGTTAAAGCAATCTTCCTGCCTAGATAACACTATCTAATTTAGTACACTGGTCTGTGAGTTAAGAGTCGAGTAATTTCCTAAAACACTGGGGTAGTCCCTTACACTACGAGCAACTTCGGCACTACAATCTAGGGTTCCTATTCTGTGGTACTATTTGTTCTCTTGTCCACAAACCTTCCTGCAGACAGCGATAAAGGAACTAATGCAATGCTTTCGGAAACTGTGCATAACACACTGAAGGTGACAGTTTGGCTAACAGAATAATGATCTTGCTCTAAAAAGCAACCCGAGATGATTGTGGAACAGTGAGGTGCTGAGCGCACTTAATAGGGCCTTGAAAAAAGGCCACTCCTGAAAATACTTAATGCTGAATAAATGAGAGTCGCTGGCTTTCAGATCACTTTCAGGGATATTATTTCCTTTCCTATAACACTCCATTCTCCTTTTCCCTTCTCGTATGAGAGCAAAAAAAAAAAAAAAAGAAAGGAGAAAAGCATAAAACTGCAAGGCTGAGCAGACGGGGTTCTGGCCCATCTAGACTCACCTCCAGCGTTAACAGGGCTACCCCGGGCCGATCCCATCCCAACCAGCAAAAAACGCGCCCTCAAAAAAATGAAAGAGCACGCGAGCCTCCGGCGGGGAGCGCGGGGAGCGCTAGGAGACAGCCCCGAGTCCGCGGAGGAGACCCACTGACTCCCGGTGCAGCGGATCGGAACTCTGCGCCCAGAGCGGCTGCGCCCACCCTCGCGGCTTTGGTCGCACTGGCCCTGCCGAGGGTCAGGCTTCCGCTTCGGGACCCCGACGCCCCGCCTTAGGCTGCTCGGGGTAAACTTCGCCCGCAGCTCCGGGACGGACGCCCGCCGCGGCCGGGACGCGAGCGGGGCCAAGACCCAGAGAGTCGCAGCAGGCAGAGGCGCCGTCCCGCGTCCCCCGGCCGCGGGCGGGGGAGGGGCAGCGGGGTACTTACCACGGGTCGAACTCGTGGATGATGCTCTCAAAGCGGATGACCGCGAAGAGCCGCGAGCTGAAGCCGGCAAGCCAGGCCAGGAAGAGGATGGTGAAGGAGAGCAACGACTGCCAGCCGGCCGGCTGCGACAGCCCCCCGGACAGCCCCGCGGGGGCCGATTTCGGCGGCGCCGCGCCGCCCGCCGCCTTGGACGCGCTCTGGGCCCCGGGCCCGTGGTGGCCCTGCCGGCTGTTCCCCAGGGCCATGAGACCGCTCCAAGGGGACGAGTTGAGCGACGACTTGTGCTTGCTCTCCGGGGCCGAGGGCTCCGCCATGTTGTGCCCCGGCGGCGGGTCTTGCTCTCCTCCGCGGCCGCGGCCGCCGCCGCCTGGTGCGAGGGGTGCTGGGCGGGGACCCAGAGGAGGAGGAGGAGGGAGAAGAGGAGGAGGAGGAGGAGGAAGAAAAGGGAGGAGGAGGGAAGAGCTCAGTGAGCTCCCGCCCTCAGCGCCGCGAGGCCGGGGGACGGGGGGGTGGAGGCGGCGGCGGGGAGTCTCCGCCTCAGCAGCGGCCGCGACCGCCGCTCTCTCAACCCAGATGGCCCCTGCGCCCCACTAGCCATCCGTATCCCCAGTGCAGATGCGGCGGCGGCAAAAGCAGACGGGACGAGGGTGCCAGAGAAGAAGGAGCAGACGGAGGCGGCACCACAGCTCGGAGAAGCAATGACATTCTCTCTCACACCCGCCGCCCGCCCAGCGGAGAAGAGCAGGAGGAGGAGCCCCCCGAGTCCAGGCGGAGCTCAGACAACCTCTGGCTCCGCCCCCGGCCCAACAGGAACTGGCCCCTCCGCCTGTCACAAAGCGACAGGTCCGTTAGGGGGCGGGCCCAGAACCGTGGCACCCACCAATAGGGGTGAGTGCTGAGGCGGGGTTTGGCCCAACGGTCCTCCTCCTCCTCCTCCCCTCCCCCTCGCGGCCTCGCGCCCATTCGCCCCAAGCAGCAGAGCTGCGCGGCTACGGCTTCATTGTCAGTTGAAAGACGCGGTTTCCTGCGCGTGTGCGGTCTACGAGGAAGGGCGCTAGGCGGCTCTGCTCGCTTCACAGAGCTGAGCCTGGCCTACGGATCGGGAGGTGGTCAAGCACAGCCGAGCAGCCCCCGCCAAGCCCGGTTAAAGGGAAACAAGAGCGCTGACCGATAGGGCGCTCGCAGGCTCTCCGCGGTCGTGACTTTTAACCCGCTCTGTGCGGAGCGCCCACCACGTGACAGCGCGCAGGCGCGCTGCACCAGCCCTGGGCGCGTGGTTCTGGCCGCTGGGCTCAACTGCCCAGTTGCCCCGCACCGGGCGCAGGTGGTGATCCTGCGATTGCAGTGACACTGCCGCGCCAATTGCGCCACAAGTTTAGCCCCCGCGTGAGCGTCACACTGGAGCTAGGATCCCAGAGAGGACCGGTTTACCGGCGCGGACAACTTTTAGCCGGCAAACGCACACCTAGCTCCAGGAAGACCTAACGGGGCAGGCTAAACACTACCTTCTTTCTCCCTTTTTCATTTCTTATATTTGCTAATAGCAAAAGTAAAGTCTGTTCACAGAAAACATGGGCAACAGGAATTCACTGTTAACTGTACACAGTCCATCAAACGACTGAAACTTTCCTTAGACTATCAACTGTTACCAAGTCTTACTTTAGTAAATAACGGAATGAAAATCCCTGTACACGAATATTTGAACATCTAGGTTGTATTTTTACACCTCCCTTCACTCCCCCCCCCTAAATAAACTATTAATGAATAGACTAAACTCAGGATAAAATGAATTTAAGTAGACCAGTGGAGAAACTAGAATTGCTCAGATTTATAAGCTCCACGAAAGGCGCAGAGCTTGATGTATAATCATTGCTCAGTAATTGTCCATTTTATTAGGAATGTAACACCTGGATTTAAAGGGTGTATTTTACCAGTAACTTTAAAGCACTTAATTATTTTCTTAAATTATGTGAATTTTTAAAATACAAATTGTGTTTAGTTGGTCTTGTCAAAATGTTAGATAAATTTTTAAAAAATGTGCCTAGTTTGAGGTGGCTCTTTGAAACTAATGGATATAGCTACCCTTTTAACCTGCTAAGTGATTAAGTATTCTCATTTGCATACAAAATAGTCATATTTAGAGTGAAAAGTTTCCTAGAAATAGGCTTTCTAATCACCAATTTACTAGCCAACATTTATTTATTGACATCTACATTTTGATGAGAATTATGATAGAATATTAACCAATCCCTTTGTACAAGAAAAGTAACATGTTCTTCCTCAGAGCCCACACAGTACATGCTAAAATTACAGCATTTAGAGTATGTTTTTTATCCATGTTCCATGAACTAAAGCTCCAATGGCCTAAAATGAAATTTATTTTGTTTTTATTTTTACTTGTTTGAATATTTCTGTTTTATTTTTTTATGTGTAAACATTCCCTGGTGAGTTCTACATGATCTTCTTTTGCTTCCCTTTGTTGGTTTTTTAATGGCCAAAAGCCTGTTCTAAAAAGTGACAAGTCTTGGTTCAAATTCTAAATTATTGCTTATTAGCATGTAATGCTGAACAAGGAGCCTGCATAGATTGCCTTTCCTACACTTAAAGTCAGTTGTTGAAATTGAGATAGCTTATCTGAAGACACTGTAGAAAATTATTAACAGACATACATGCAAATGCTGAGTAGTGGTAAAGATAAAAGCAATATGAAAACCCTTTTATTCTTAATATTCATTCACTCATTCATTGAGCAAATAATTATTGAGCTCCTCCTTTAGGCTAACCACTGTGCAGGCACTGGGATGCAACAGGAAACCTAAGAGACAGGATTCCAGCCCTTACAGAGCTCACCAGCTGGCCCTAGGAAATGGACACCAACTGAATTATCAGTATTAAGTACCAGAATGCAATGTGACAAACACTGTGAAGGACCCTTACATGGGTGGTTTGATCTACACAAGGCTGGGAAACTACCCAGAGGAAACAACTCTTAGGGTGAGGATGAATGGACCAGGGGAAGAAGAAAGAGATTCAGACAGAGAAGCACATACAAAAGCCTTTTATTGGGCAGGGAAGGCAAGTCCAAGGAACCCAGAGAAAGGATAATATAGTTGCAAAACAGACAGTGGGACCAGATAGGGCAGGTCATGTTAAGAAGTAGAGTTTTGTTTTATTTTATTTTATTTTTATTTTATTTATTTGCTTAATTTAAACCTGAAAATATTAGGAAGGCATAAAGGGCTTTCAGCTGGGTGTGATGTGTTTGAGATGGAGTGAAAGAGTTGATCAGCTGTGTGTTTTTAAAGACTACTGAGGCTGCAGTGTAGAAAGCACTTTGGAGAGGCCCCGCAAAAAATCTCACTCTACCTAAGACTTCAGAGATTATTTTTGTGAGGAATATATAACTCTAAGATCATGAAGGAACCCTTAGAAATAAGTTGCAACATTGTGAATTCTTAATTCCCAGCCTATCTAAACAGAAAAAATGGTTTCCAGTTTGTGCAGGAAGCTTCAGTGTGTTTGCTTCTGTGTACTTCAGCTTCTTGATCTTACTAGATGCCTAGGTCCTCCCAGAGTACATATCTCTAGAGAGTCAGTCAAACACTAAGATTGAAGCAAATTGAGTAGGGTGATGTGACATCAAGAGGCCCAGTTCTACTTGGGTACTTCTGGGGAGAGGCAGTATTTAAGCTAAAACTTGAGGGACAAGCAGAAGTTTACAAGATATATCAGGAAGAAGAATGCTAGACTTCTAAACAGGAACAAGTTTTAAAATTAATATGCAAAATTCAGTATTAACAAGGGTGCATTGGGAGATGAAACTGTAAGGGAGATAAGAACCAGATTATCAAGGACTTGTCTGCCTGGTTAGATATTAATCTGTAAGCAGCTGGGAACCATTGAAACATTTTGAACAATAACATGATCAGACATGGTTGATGAAAGAAAAAATTCTAACAGCAGTATAAAGGATATATTGGAAAGGGTGAGAATAGATGCAGGGAGATCAATAAGGAGACATTTTTAGAAGGTTAGTCAGGAAAATTAGATGCCAAAGCTGGGATGGTAGGGCCAGAGAGGAGAGGACTACTAATAGGAGAGGCATCAAGAAGGAAGAATTCAGATGTTAATGGTATGGACAAGATAAAGGAAATTGGGGTTAGAATGAATCTGGAATTCCTGGATTGGTCAATAGAGTGGAAAGTGGTATCTCAGAAATGGGGAGTTCAAGACAAGGAGCAGATGTGAAGAAAGGATTATCAGGTCTTTTTTGCAGGGGGGGCAGATAAAGATTTAGAACTTAATGACCATGGATGAAATTTTACTGGCATCAGAGAAATTAGAGAAGGATTGAGGGTAGAACCCTACAGAATTCCCAAATTAATAAGCTATATATGACTACAGAAAGGTCAAGATAACGCAACCAGAGAGAAAAAAAGAATCTCTCTCTCTCTCTCTCTCTTTCTCTCTCTCTCTCTCTCTCACACACACACACACACACACTCACACACACGCACACACACACACACACACACACACACTCGCAGCAGATATGAAATGAGATCAGCAGCAATAGAGGGTTCTGAGAGGTGCAGTGTCACACAGCTGAAAAGGGTACTTTCTTTTGGCAACCAGGAGTTCACCAGTTTCTTTAATGAGATCAATTTTAGTGGAGTTGAGTGACTCCATTCTTCTGAGTTACATGACCTTTAGCAAGCTACTTCATTTCTCTGTGCCTGGGTATCTTCATTTCTATACTATGGATAAGGAGTATATCTTCCTCTTAAGATTGTATTAAGGAATAAATGAATCAATACATGAAAAGAACTTAGAGCACCTGACACAAAGGAAGCATTCTCTATGTGCTGGTATTAACAGTATTATTGGGATTACTACCATATCCAGAACAATGGCAGATGGGCTATGAAGACTGACCTCCCTGGATATCCTTAAAATAATCCTCCATGCCTGAACCCATCTGAATACTTCTTTGTTTTTTCTTAAGCTGGAAAGTGCTTGCCTCAAATAAAATGGTACTTCAAAATGACTGAAATACCTGCTGCATAGATCAGTGGACATATAAGGTGGGAAGGAAACCTTGAAATGTGAATGTGATAGGTAATTTTTAAATGGCTCTCCATGGACCTTAACACCTGGAATTCACCCCCTATGCAATAACTTCATCTTATGTCTAGGCTGGACTTCCTGGTTTTAAAAAATGTGGCAAAAGTGAATGGAATGCACATTGGAAAATAGGTTAGATTATATAAAACTTGCCTCTCCTCTCCTTTTTCTTTTCTCCTTCTCCTTCTCTGTCTCTATTTCTGCTCTCCTCTGTCTGCCTCTCTGCACCTACCCACTACCCTCTAGAAAAAAAAAAAACATATTGTGAATAGCCCTATAAAGAGGTCTCATGTGGCAAGAAACTCTGTCTCTGTCCAGCAACCCACAAGAAGCTGAGCCCTGACAACAGCCACAAGAGTGAGTTTGGAAGATCTCCCAAAGTCCAATTGTGAGATGACTGCAGCTCCAGATGGCACCTTGACTATAGAGAGACACCCTGAGTCAGAGGATACACCAAGATTCCTGACTCCAAGAAACTTTGAAATAATAAATATTTATTGTTCTGAACCTCTACTTTGGGGTATTTGTTACACAGCTATAGATAACTAATAGAGTGGGAGTAAAGAATGTCAAGGTTATCAGCAACTGTTCTCTTATAATTTTTCTGAGAATATACTTAATAACCTGCAAGGATGACAAGAAGCATGCCAACTATCACCTACTTACTCAGTTCCCTAAGGAACACTCATTCCACAAGATACCAGAGGAGGGGATTTCTTACCAGTCAAATTACATGCTTTATTTCACCCTTAGAAATTCATGATCAAACAACTTGACTTAAAAATGGGCAAGGAATTCAAATAGAAATTTCTCAAAAAAAGGCATATAAATGTTCAACAGGTATATGAGGAAAAAAAAGTGTTCAACATCATTAATCATCAGGATAATTCAAGTCAAAACCATCCGAGAGATCACTTCACCCCAGTGAGAATGGCTATCTATCTGGTCAAGAAGACTAAAACTTACACATGCTGGCAAGAATGTGGAGAAAATGGAAAGCTTCCATACTGTTGTGGGAATGTAAATTAGTAGAGCCATTATGGAAAATAGTATGGAGGTTCCTCAAAAAATTAAAAATAGAACTACCATATGATCCAGCAATTCTACTACTTCATATCCAAAGGAATGAAATCAGTATGTCAGGAATACATCTGCACTCCCATGTTCATTCCAGCACTATTCACAATAGCCAAAATATGGAAACAACCTAAGTCTCTAACTGCTGAAAGGATGAAGAAAATGTGGTCCCCATACACCTTTGAATACTATTCCACCATAAAAAAAAGAATGAAATTTTGTCATTTGCAAAACATGGATGAGATTGAAGATCATTACACTAAGGGAATTGAGTCAGGCACAGAAAGACAAGTACTATAAGATCTCCCTCATGTGGAATATCAAAATGTTGATCTCATAGAAGTTGAGAGAAGGATGGGTTACTAGAGGCCGGAGAGAGTAGCAGGGTTGGGGAGAGAGAGATGGGGAAAGTCATTAGGTAATAAGTTATAGTTACATAGGAGTAAGAAGTTCTGATATGCTATGGCATAATAGGGTTACTATAGATGACAGTTGCATATTTTTAAAAGCCAGAAAGAAGGATTTTAAATGTTTTCACCATAAAGAAATTATAAATGTTTGAGGAGGTATGTTTAACCTGATTTAAACATTATACAATGTATACACTAATGATAATGAGAAGTATATATGTTTTTGAAACATCACATGGTACCCCATTAATGTATGCATTAATATTCCATTAATAATATATAGAATAGTATATATAGTTTTTAAGGTTTGAAGTATTAATGAAGAAAAATGGAAAATAATTTTATGGTAAACATATCAATACTGAATGCTTCTGAAAAGTCCTACAATAGTTTGATTTTACCCAGCATAGCCCAAATATGTTTGACTCTCTGATCCCTTTTCCTCATAATGCTAGTTAACAGAAGGTGAAACATCTAGTGCTCAGAACACATTTTGGAAAACACTACGTAAGAATAAACTTGGCACTTTAAACTCAGTTCTCAGAACTGGAAGCCCTTTCCTATGGCCAGGTAGTTGAGAGTTGTGTACTAGAGGAGGTCTTGCTACTAAGTCAAGAGACTTTGGGCAGTCACTGAAGCTTCCTGACTACTTCTGTAAAATAAATAGAGCTGCTTGACCTTAAGCTCCACATAGTTCTGCAAGTCTATGAGGTCATTGTTGGTATCCACTATGATAGCATATTTGTATTTTATTTGGAACATACAAAATTAATAAGGTGACTAGTAAAGTTAATCTTTTTGTCAAATTGATGCATTCCCAACTTCCCATGGGGAGAATTGCTAAGAATGTAATGGAGAATTCTGGGTGGGAAACAGATGAAGGCAACATCTATTCCTGTAGGGAATATAAAAGCAAACAATACCCTCTAATTTATAATATAATAAAATTTGCATTTGCAACTTTTTCTGTGAAGGGCCACACAGCACAGTAAATATTGTCAGCTTTGTGGGTCCTACTATGTTAGTCTTCTACTCAACTCCACCATTTTAGTATGAAAGTAGCCATAGATAATATGCAAGGGAATGGGCGTGGCTATTCTCCAACAAATACAGCCACTCCTGCAGGCCAGTTGTTGACCCTTGTGGTAGAGGAAAACAGTGATTATTATGATCTGATCTAGATTAAAATCCAATGTGAAGCAAAGGATGTTCTGTATCGTGATCACTGACAGAAGGATTAAGAGCTGTGTCTGGGCACTTAGCAAGGATGTTTTCATGCAGTGATTGGCTTATCATTAAAGAATAGGTAGAATTTTGACAAGTGAGATCTGGGGGATGGAAACAGTATATTAGAAGCAATGTAAAGTATACTTGGGCATGAGCCAGTTATCTAGAGTTGAAATACATTGCCACATGAGATCTTTATTTTTTTTAACCATCAAAACAATGACACAATTCAGTTTTAGATTTTATGTTATAAAAGCAAGCTAATTTTTCATTTTTTGTACTCAGAAAGCTCACATTTCTATGCCCATTATCTTACAGTTTCCAAAGAAGGAAGGTGTATCAATTAGACACATATTTGGCTAAAATTAATAGAAGACTCAAAGGATAGTGGCTTAAATAAATAGGGGTATATTTTCTCCCACAATATGAAATCCCCAAAAAGATGGTTGCTGGTATTGGTTTAGTTGCTCAGCAATGTCTTGAAGCTTTTCTGTCTTTACACTAGATTATTCTAGATTGTCTATCAACAACTCATCTTTAGCCCTTTCTAGAGTTTCCTGTGTGTTGGAGGGAAAAACTGGGAACTACCTTTCCCAGATCCTCTTCTCTGCATTGTTCTACATTGCAATTTATCAATAAGAGGAACCCAGATAATATTTGGAAAACAGAAAAGACGTAAGAGGAAGAAAGAGCAAATATAAGCTGCATAGAATCTTTTTGGCTGATGTGAGAACCAACTACATAGTTGTAGACTAAGATAGTGTGTACAAGCTTTTGGAAATGATTAAGAATTGTGGCAGTTTTCAAGAGAGCTTTTGAGTTCTCCTTCAGTCCTTGAGGCTGAAGTTTTCAAAGTCTCTTTTTCTGACTCTGAATTTCAGACAGCAACTTCTCTAATCTTTTTTCCCCATGGTCTTCATTCATGTAAGTTATCATTTTTATATTAAATCCTTTATTCCTGAAGTACCCAGAGTAACTGTTTTCCCGAGTGAAACCAGTGAACCTCACTACGATATTGATTTTCATTCTTTGGACTATTGCCTCCCAATTGTAAGATAGCTGCTGCAGCTCCAAATATCACATCAGCATTTCAGGCAGAAAGTTGGGAGAAGGGGAGATACCAATCATATATCCTTCTTTTCAAAAGGACAGCATTTTCCCCAACAGAATTGTAACAGACTTTCTCACTGGCATCACCATTTCCCATGACATTATGAGACAGATAATCTATAGCTTTACTTCTCCAGGTGTGCCTAGCCTTCCTGAAATATTAACCAAAGAAAAATCCTGAGATTGGGTTCCATGCTTGGCATGACTTAGATCACAGGCCAATTTCTGACCAGGTGCCTTTGCCAACAAGATGAGAAACCCATATATTGGTTTAAGCCACACTGGAACACAAGTTAAAGTCAAACTTGTTACAGAAAGGAAGAAAAGACTTGATGATAGAGAGGAAAAGAGAATTCTTCACTTACCTTCTGGTCAAAAAGAGGGTCAGCTGAATGTAGTTATTTATACTATAGTGTGTTTATGAGATAGAATTGGCACTAAGAATCAAAAATTTGAAGAATGTGTAAAATAAATATTTTAAGAGGTGTGGGGGTGGGGGTGGGTGTGAACAGCTCTCCTTGTTCACTGGTGACTTTATTCAGACCTGACGTCAACCTAGAGCAGAGGTTGTTTCTATAAAGGGCCCAACAGTAAATATTTAGGCTTTGTCGGCTCTATGGTTCAACCACTCAGCTTTGCCGCTGTGCAAAAGCAGCCGTAGACAATACCTACACTAATGGTTTGGTTGTGTTCCAGTAAAACAGGCAGTAAGCCAGATTTAGCCCAAAGCCTGTAGTTGCCAACCCTGAACTGGAATATTTCTCATCCCTGAAAAGATGCAAACTTGAGAGGTAAGTTTTTGCAGTCTTTAGTCAATAAATGATTTTATTATTTTATTTAATTTTATTTATTTTACTTAATTCTATGTGAGGTAATACATTCATGGTGAAGACTGACTCCCATCCTGTCTCCTGACTGCCAAATCCTTCTTTGTTTTCATCTTTACTGGTAATCATTTTCATTTCCCCCCTTTCTACCCTTAAAACATAATGAACCTATTTTCTTATTTTTCAATTCTTCTTCCATGCTCTATAAACTTCTCTCCATCTTGATTTTTTTGTTTCCCTAAACATTTGTCTTTAAGATCTTTCCACATCAACTCATGGAGAACTTTTTCATTCCTTTTTATAACTTCATAGTATTGCAGAGGATAGACCACAATTAATTCAACCACCCACTGGTAAATGCTAGGCTGTTTTCAACTTTATGCTATTACAAATAAGGCTATGATGAATACACGAAAACAGAGTGATTTTGCCCAACTACAAGTGTGCTGGTTGGAGAAATTACCATAAGTGATATTTGGTATAAGGCTATCGGTTTGTAATTTCAACAGGGAAATTCTCTGCCATGAGATTATAACACCTGCATCTCTACAGGATATGAGGAGACTGTTTCCCAGGGCTCACCAAGGGAGTGTGTTAAACTGTTGACTTTTTCCAACAAGGGAGGTGCACAATGGCAGTTTTGATTTGCATTTCCTTTATGAGTGAGGCTGAGGGTACTTATTTAACATTGAAGGCAGTCTTTTCACTCCTCAGTGAAGCAGAATTACCATCACCAATTGTACCTTCTTAAGCATAATTACTGGAATAGTATGCTTCCATGTTGTGGAAACCATTAATATGTGTAGTTTTGTTTGCTGGTTGCTCAGAAAATGAGGTCATCTATATTAAATTCATGCAAATCTGTTCTTAAAACACACACACACACACACACACACACACACACACACAACTCTCTCCTGTTCAATTTAGCATATCCCCTAGATTATCTTCTCTAGATCATGTACTTCATGAAAGTACCTTTGAAGTAATGAAGGGATTTTTTTTATGGTGCATTAAGAAATTCAAATAAAAATTTCCTGAAAATAAAGTAATTGTTAGAGAACACCTCCCTTGACAGACACATGATTGTTTCAATTTGCTGTAATGTTATGAAGTCTTGCGCCTTCCTGATGTGGAGCTAAACTGTCTTATCCTGAGTGTTTTACGGGGAGCAGATGAATAAATAGGTTACTTTTTCAAATAATGTTTTCTTTCCATGCATTTCAACTACAATTATAATGCTTCAGATGCAGCACCATCACCTATCCTTGTACATATTTTTGTTCTTCATGTTGTTCCAAGCAATCCTAGAATCAGTAACTGCATTATATTTGTAAGAAAATTGATTAAATTATATTCTAATGTGGGTGAATCATAAAATGAGCCAGAGTGAAGTTCAGAGCGGAAGTTTGTAGAATATGATTTTCCCCCACAGGTGTCAAGAAAACAGGAAAACTGAATTAAAGACTCTGGCTTAGCAAGAAAATTTAATAGATATTGTGCTTTGGGATTATATACTTAAAAACATCTCCCTACTTCCTTTTTATTATAAATTGTTGATATCGCAAATGTTTAATTTTAAATTGAGGTACAATAAATATTATACTGAAGAAATGTATTCCACTTAATAATTATACAGAACAAATTAATTTACTAAAGAATTAGAAGGGATTTTGTTTGTTATTAAATTAGTGACACAATGAAAAATGGAGGCTACATTAACTAGAAGTTATAAAATAGAAAACCACATTATAATTTGGATAATAAAAACCAAAGGAACTGAAGGGACATATTAATTATAAAAAATTCTAAACATCTAAGGCATCAAGGCGTCTAAATGCATTTATGATTGGGACGTTAATATCAATTCTGATTGTGTGGGATTCTTCCGCTGTTTCTGTTTTCAAAGAAGAGTTGTATCTGGGTAAGAGGGTAATGGAGTTTATTGAAAGGATGCACAGAGGAGTAAAGAGAGACAGGAAGATAACTCTGCAGTTGCACAGCCAAATCTTGTAGAAAACAGGAAGTTATTTTAGGACACAGCTGCTCTGGTGGCTCAACAAAACTCCAGTAGGCCTACAGCATGACCTGTCATCCTGCCTGCACAGGGTAGCTCCCCGTACCATGCCCAGTCCAGATGCTGACACTACTGTTCTGTGCTGATGATCACCTCTTTTCTCTCCTGCCTTCATCTTTACCTCATTCCTTCTTGTCCTAGGCTATTTACTCATGCCTCTTCATGGGTGTGACAGCTCTGTGGCTTCTGATTACTGCCTGCCTTCTCTTGAATATCTGTGTCTCATGAAAACTTTGTGCATCTGTTTTAGATTAGATTTCCCAGGGGCAAAAAAAAAAAAAAAACCTCAAGTTGAGATTTTGGAGGATTTATTAAGATGATTTTTAAAGAAAGTACCCTCAGAAAAAAATCAGAAAGGGAGTGAGAAGGTCATGGAAGGTAAGCAGCCAAGCAAAGAAGCAATCTCAGGAAAAGACCAGGGAGGATCATTTAGCCTAATCTCCGTGAGGGAGTGTCGCAGTGTAAATTCTGCTGCAGGTGTGGAAATTGGAGGCTAGCAGCTGAGAGATTCTTATTCCTGTACGGGTCAGTCACTGGTTAGTGGCTGGGAATGCATGAGCTTTTAGGTACTACCAGCTCTCTGGTTATTGGAAAGAAAAGCCCTCAGGGAAGGGGACAAATGATAAAGAGGGATCTGAGGACCTTGATGCGGGTAGTACACTACTTCCGCACTCTACTCAGATTCAAGTAGGGCTCAGATTGGTAATCCCAAAGAGAGGATCTAATTGGAAGTTACCCTCCACTATAAAATGCTTATATAAGTTACCCTCCACAATAAGATGCTACTAGTGGGCTATTGTATAAGGCCACATTCTCCATAGGCTACTGACACCTTGCCCTTTAGACCAGGTGTGGTCCTTTGGCCCAGTCAACTGAGGTTAGGGTAGTGATGATGCACGGTCATATGTATAATAAACGTCCAGTAGGGGCTGTGGCTCTGTTTTCATGCTGAAGCTTAGAATAAACAGAGTAACCAGCCTGTACCTTGCATAGTCTGTTCCAGTACAGGCTATTTGATTTTGTTTTTGTTTGTTTGCACCTAGATGCTTGATTACTTTGATTTTTGTTGTTGTTGCTGTTGATGTTACTTGCCTTGAAAGTAGTCACCATCTCTTGATCTCTCAGATTTGTTTTTTTGCATGCATGAGTGTTCTAAATAGTAATTAGTGTTCACATATGAAAATGAAATGAATGTTGGTATTTTCTTGGTTTTTATGTTTTTTACAATAATTCTCAAATAAGACCCCCAATCATAACAACATCATTACATCTCAGGTGCTTATTAAAAATACTAGCCACTTACCTAGTATATCTGGAGTGTGCCCTACTAGCTTGTATTTTCAATAAGCATTCCAGGTAATTTTTTTCAAGCTCATGTCAAAGTTTGAGAACCACCACTTTAAAAATTAATATTATCCTCTTCACTTTCTGTTAAGGAAATTGAAGCTTTAAAAATCTAGGAAACTCACTTGAGGTTTCATAACAGCGAAGGCTTCTCAAAAGTTTTCTCTATAAAAGGAAGTTTCTGTTGATGGCTATGTTTGCAATGTGAAAGTTCAGTTGTTTTCAAAAATGTTTGCTATCAACTTGAAGCAAATTTCCAGGTGTTTATGACTATGTATTGTCTCTGTCTACATCATTTCACTTAAGCTAACTGCAGCCTCCCAGTTGTGTGACTGCAAAATTATAATTTGAGTACTTCTACATCCCTGCTGGAAAAAAAGACTTGAGTGCAGAGCAGCAGCCCAACAAATCTGCGAAGCTAAAGGTGAAAGTGTGGGGAGAAGGGAGAGATGGAGCAGGTCACTCAGCAATTTTGTTCCAGATCCAGTGATAGTGCATGTTTGGTGAAATGCTGAGAAGATTCAACATTTCATACTTGTTCCATGAGGGTAGGGCAAGGATTGTTGTCCTTATTGTAGGTTAATCTAAGCATATACTTGGAATCTGGATGCTGCTTTTATCCTAGGTGAAAATCAGGAATTGCATGGGGCTGAAGTTCTGCCGTATGTAACACATAGTGCAGATCTTTCATTTCCATGCTTGGCTGTGTGGAGAGATGGTCACCTCTCTCCATAAAGGCTGATTTGAAACTTTTGGCCAAGTTCTCACATTCAAATGCAAGAATTGGCCTACTAACAAAAGGATGAAGCATAGTCAATGCAAATCTGATTTCCTTCTGCATTATTATTCTATGGGAAAGAAGACTTTAGAGATACCTTAGTAAATAACAGGGTCTAATTCTAATCCTTGCCAGAATTTGTGTTCTGTCGGGAGCCATTCTCACACGTGACTGGGTGACTCCCGGTTAGGGTCTGAGGCGCTCTGGCTGTGTCGGAGCTTTCCCGGCCCTCTCCTGATGAGAGAACCTGTCCGTGTGGGGGTGTAACTGACCACTGACCCCGGAGGCCCAATCACTGACCCTGACCTTGGAGTGCGGCCCCCCCTTCAACCTTCATTGGATGGAATTCTCCCCTGAATTTCTTGTTCCCCAATAAAAGGCTACTCCCTGGCGTGCTCGCTCTCTCTCTCTCCTGCTAGCCCTGAGTAATCCTTGCTGCCCTGCCGGGCGGTTAGAGGTGGGAACCAGAGAGGGGAGCCGTCTCGGACCTGGTCATAGAAAAAGGTAACTGAGTCTGTGTGTTTATTTCGATCTCACTAGCTAACTTTTATGCCAAGAACCTCATTAATGAAACCATTGCGCTGGCCGCATGGTAGAGTGTTCCTTCCACTCAATTGTCTTTTTACTTTACTATTGTTATGGACTGAATTATCCCACCATAATTCAGATTTGAGGTCCTAATCCCACCGTGAGTATATTTGAAGATAGGCCTTTAAGGAAGTGATTAAGGTTCTATGAGATCATAGGTCATAGGGTAAACCCCATCCTGATAGGACCAGCATCCTTATAAGGAAAAGAAGAGACACCAGATCTCCCTGCCCCTGTCCCTTTCTCCCTCTCTTTGTCTGTCTGTGTCTCTCTTTCCCCCTCTCCATCTCCCTCCATCCACAGGCACCAAGGAAAGGGCATGGGAAGTCATAGCAAGAAGGCAGCCATCCGGAACTTGAGGAGGAAGGTCTCACCAGGAACTGGCCTGTTGATACCTTGATCTTGAATTTTCATTTCCAAAGAACTGTGGGAATTTTCATTTCCAAAGAACTGTGGGAAAATAAGTCTCTGTTGTGTAAACCACTCAGTTAGTGGTATTCTGTTTCGGCAGCCTGAGTAGATTGAGCACAGCCTGGGTGATCAATACTTTTTCTTTTATGTGCCTTTGCCTACTCTATCATATTCACAGAAGTTTTTGAAATTATACAATCGTAAAAGTTACACAATCAGAATAAGTCTGAGAAACTTATTGACACGTACATCTCATTTATCTAAGAAAGTCAAGAAACGTGAAAAGAATACCCAGAATTCTACTATACTTATGTTGAAGTCTTTTTTTAAAAATTTTACCTATATTCTGAAATCCATGGGTGTTTAACATAAACATTATGTTTTGTTCTTCTTTCTTTTTAAAATAACTTTATTATTTATTTATTTATTTTGTAATGTGGTGCTATGGATCTAACCCAGTGCCCCTACAGGCAAGTGCTCTACCACTGAGCCCCAGCCCCAGCCCCATGTTTTATTCTTATATACGTACTTTACGTGAGTTTGCAGACCACAATCATAATATTTTTCCCTATAGTGATGTAGGTTAACCCTTATGAACTGAATCTTAGGAACCCTGGTGCTATGGTTTGGATCTTAAATGTCCCCCAAAAGCCATGTGTTCAAGACATGGTCTCCAGCTCTTCTTCATGGCTTTGACACCTTTGTGGCTTGGAAGGTGGCAAAAACTTTAGGAGATGGGGACATACTTGGAGGAATTAGGTCATTGGGATGTGTCCTTGAAGGGTCTATTGGGACCTTGACCCCTTCTTCTCTCTCTGTTCAATTCCCAGCCATGCTAAGGTGGGCAGCTTTTGTTTCACCATGTCATGTGCCATGATATTCAGCCTTACCCCAGGCCCAAAGTGATGGGGCCAAAAACCATGAACTGAAACTTCTGAAACCATGAACCAAAATAAATCTTTCTTCCTTTCAAGTTGTTTATCTCAGGTATTTTGTCACAGTAATGGAATACTGACTAGCACACCTGGGAATCATTGTAAAGACTCATGGCAAAAAACACGGGTATATTATAATCCTATTGCAGGAGAATGATAAATTGAAAACAGTCCAATCTATGAGAAATAGCACTTGTGGTCCCTAGTTATTACAATATAATTTGTAAAATGTAGTTTATAAAATTCCACACAATAAATTTATGAGCAAAAAGTGAAAATAAATTTCGATATGCTGTACACATTCTCTAAGGTAAGGAAACACATTATTAATTAAAAGTTCTGTATTTCTTGAGCAAAACACATGTCTCTTCATAAGAATACCTACTATACTTATATTGAAGTCTTTTTTTTTTAATGAGAGAAAAAGAAACATTCCTGTTGTGAACTTGCCATTTCAGAAAATTTTAAATTATATGAGGAGTTTCAGTGTTTTGGCATGTAAGCCCAATTTCATTTATGTAATCATGGACTCATCTGTTAGATGTGAAATCCAAGAATGTAGACTTTGGAGGTAAAAAACTAAAAAGGCCAATGAGGACTCCAGAACAAATGACAGAGAAAATGTTTTATAGAACTATGGGAATGGGAAGGAATCTCATATAAATTCCTGTGATATAAATCTTACCCCCATCTAGCCAGAATTGAGCAATTTGCTTTTGGTCTACCCAAACTTCCCTTCCGATCCAAATCTTGTTTAACACTGGATTAAGAAAAAAAAAAAAAAAGAATTTTTCTAGTTCACTAGAGTGAAAATCCCAATGTTTGATTTAGTTTCAGAGGCAGCTTGACCAGGGTTCATACAATGTCACCAAACCTCATTTTCCATCACAGCCATCTATTTGGTAGCATTCACCTCCAGGCCGACTCCATTTCCAGACAGGCAGTTAGTTCCATGTGGCTAGCACATCTCCAGCTCTTTCAACATCTCATGTGCAAGTAATAAAGAATGATACAGTCTTTTTATTTTACAGAATTCCCAGCATCTTCATATATTTACTATAATTATTTTCTGATACTAGAAATGAGTCCCGGGTGCTCTTCCACTGAGCTATACCCCCAGCCTTTTTTACTTTTTATTTTGAGACAGGGTCTCACAAAGTTGCCCAGACTGGCTTCAAACTTTTGATCCTTCTGCCTCAGCCTTCCCAGTAGCTTGGGTTGCAGATGGATACCACCATACCTGTCTTCCTCATTACATTTTATTGGCTCCAAGCAGACAATATGTTCATTCTTGAACCAATCAATCACTATGGCCTGGAAAAAGAACTGTAATATTTGACTTAGTCTCAGGTCACATGCTCCATTCTAGAATTTGAATGGAGTCCCACCTGGGGCATGTTGAGAATACAGGAAAAGAAGGCTTCCCGTGGGAATTTGAGCTACAATTAGCAAAAGACAGGAGTGTGGATGCTAGATGCCAAAACAAAAGATATTTATAAAGTAATAGCATATTATAGTCTTGTTTAAGTGTTGTATTGGAGATACTCTTCAGCTGTTTTGTAGTTGTGATTTATAGGAAACTAATAATAAGCCATTCTGAGAAATGTCCCTCACATTCTTTATACACTATGACACTTCAGCTGTTCTACTTTGTATAGTGTAATGCTGAATAATTGCAAGAGCTACCACTTATGGAGCATCTTCTAATTTCAAACAACACCAAAAGCTCCTATTTAATAATCCCCATGTCAACTCTGCCAGGAAAGTGTATTAGTATCCAAACCTCCAACATGAGAAAACGAGGTTCACAGAGATCAAGTAACTTTTCTACAAATATACAGAAAACCCGGTGAAACATGTCATCTGTATTAATTAGATAATATCAGAAACAAATTAGTCTAATTTCCCAATGGCTTCACACAACAAAAGTTTGTTTCTCATTCCTGGTTCACATTCAAGTGAGCTTATGAGGGACTTGGTTTCATGGGGACCTGGGCTATCTGAGGTTTTAACATCCCAAGACTACTCTTTGTGGACCAGGGGGCTTCCTTAATCATCATGCCAGACGAGAGAAAACCAAAGAATGATCCATTGTTTTGTATATATTTTGGCTCAGAGGTGGCCTGTTTCCTTTCCACTTACAGCCCACTGACCAGACTATCCCATGTCCTCATCTGTACCAGGGCCTCCAAAAGTGTAGGGGTGCTCTTGGAGGTCCATTAGGTGGCAAAGTCACATAGCCGAGGCAATCCTGGGTTTTTCTGACTGCAGAATAGGGATTCTGTCCATTAGACCCAATTTTGACTAGCTACTTTTTATTTCACTGTTCTGAAGTACCAGTTGTTAAAGATTTCCCGTTTCTGTAGAATACAATATAATAGAAGAGATAGGGTAGTGATTGAGAGCAGGACTCTTAGAGCCAGACTCCCTGAGTTTGTATCCTCACTCTTTGTATTTATCGCCTGCCCTTGGGTGAGTCATTCAACATTTCTATGTCTCCATTTTGTTATCTGTTTAAAGGAATAATAATGATATTAATAATAGTGTCTATATCACAGGGCTATTGGGATTAAATGAGTTCACAGAAATAAAGCACAGGACAGTGCTTAATACCATGAATGTTCAATAAATCTTGTAACGATTATTGTAGAACCACTTAGCGTTTCACTGAGAAAAACTGTTCTCCAGCTGCAAAATGTAATTTCAGCCAGAATACTTGGAAACGTGTGTGTTGGGTCACAAAGGCAACCAGGTAAGAGGGAATCACAGTGCAAACCTCAAGCTACTATAGGAAAAACATCTCAAAGGTCATGTTCAGTTAAAGTAGTTTAGCAGTTTGGTCTTTGCTGGTAAAAAACAACAACAAAAAAATTGTGTGTATGTGTATGTGTGTGTACACGCACAGTGTGTGCATGAACACATCTGTATGTGTATGTGGGTGTGTTTTTGTGCAAGGTACGATGTGTAAAGCGCCAAGTGTTTGACAAGCACACCATGAAATTCAGTCCTTCCTTGTGGGTCATGTACATATGCAATATATGGAGACATGGTCTTATATGAATCAAGAAGTAAAACCAAGACTAAAAAATATATATTTTATTTAATCTACTGTTATTTCACAGGTACGTGTATGTGAACATTTATGCACGCATGCACACATGCACACATGCACATACACAATATGTTCAATCTCTCCTTAATATTGAGGTTTGAAAACATTTCCAAGAAGCCAGATTATTTTGTACTCTTGTTCCTTCTCTTCCAAACACTCTCTGGGGGAATTGTGGCTCTGGGCAGGATTAATGAGCACCAACACTTCTTCTCTCCCTCCCCTCCTCTAGGAGTTTGGGGCAAAAAACAATCTGCCAGCACTTTGACCAACATGGACAACATCTCTCACCTGCCAGCAGCCACTGGACACATATAGCCTGATAACCTGGCTCCCTTTCATTTTGACATCAAGAACCCCACCAAATATTTGTGAGAATAAAATCTTGTTTAGATATGCCAGAACACTCAAAACATCAACTATAAAATCAAATGTATTCCTGCTTGAATTTCAAGTTTTTATTGCTCTAAATTGAAAGTACTCATTAAATCCAGGTGTCCACAATCTTCCTGTGCTACATACATAAGAAAAAACCCATCAAACTCTGAGTGCACTTTAAAATTTACCTTTGGAAAATAAGTAGTTTGGAAATAAGAAATTCAAATCTATTTCTCTGTACTTTATTTAACAAAAATAATGAAGGGTTAATATTAACTTCTGGGAGCATACTAAAGTCCTTTGTTTTGTTCTCTTTTTTTTCCCTCCTATTTCCTTTAAAAAACAGGGTACTTATGTTATACTCTGCATACAATTATTGTTTTGCATCTCTGATTTGCTAGTAGGAGACGTCTTATTCTTCTTCAAAAGAAGGTTTTAGAATTTCAGAAATAGTTAAGCATCTTCAAGGCAGAGTATGTAGGTATAGATTATATGGGAATCATTCACCAAATATTATACACATTAAGATCTATGCAAGAATTCATAATTCCTAGGGTAAGTAGCAAGAAATTGTACTGAGAGATCAAGAATATTAAGAAGCTTTTAACTTGATAGAGCAGGATTAAAATAAATAAAGTATTTATTGAATTAATATTTATGCCCCTCTCAACCAGATTTAGTATATTTTCACCAAGTCTATCGGTTCATTTATTATTCTCATTTTGTTTAGGGTCCAGGTTTTATTTGAGCAATTTGTTTTCCAAACAGTAGTGTATAAAATGAACTCTGCTCTTTAACTTTCTGGACTTCTGTTTCCATTTCCTTTGCCTAGTATAGATCACTCCTGATCTATATTTTTAAAAGTAGCTACAAATGTACTTTGGAGTTACAAATCCCTCTTGAGGTCGAAAAGGTACAACTTCTTGGGCACATTTTACCCTGAGCTAAGAGGCTCTTTGGGGATATTTGAGTGGAAGGAAGTGATAAATTCTGGATGGACAAGCATTGCACAACTAAAGTTTTAAAGAGGTGGGATGGTATATGAGTATCTGTCCAGAGTGTTAAGTAAAATAGTAAAAAGACCAGACTCCTTGTCTGTCCCTTGCAGGTGATTCCTGTTCAACTTTCCTTAGAAATTCTAAGTCAAATAAGGAAAGACAGGGTGAGGGGATAAAAAGGAGGTGTGGAGGGCAAAGAAAAAATGAGGTACTGTGGGTAGAAGCTGTTAGAAAAATAGAAACAGGAGAGATTTCTAGGGAGATTGAGGAGAATGTTCTTTTATTTTCAAATGGTCATGGGACAACACTGTAACTATCAATAGCTGTGCAAAATCATATGATTGATTAAAATAATAAGTTTGGGTGCCAAGGGAAACAATTCTGCTCAAGTGTTGGCAGGAGCAAATAGTTTGCACAAAGGGAAGGAAAGAAAACAGGGCATCAAACCGGTAGATGTGGTGTCAAATTGTCCATAGTTTTCTGTTTTGATGAACATTTCATTACAAATTTTTACAAATTGCCACAAACTTAGCCTCTTACAACAACACACACTATCTCACAGTTCCTGTGGGTTAGAATTCCAGACACAGCGATAACAGGAATCTTCGACTTAGGGTCTTATGAGGCTGCAGTGGAGGTGGCAGATGAGCTGCAGTTTCATCTGGAGGCTCAACTGGAGAGAATCAACTTCCCAAGCTCTCTCAGGCACTGCAGAATTATTTACCTTGAAGTTATAAGAGTGAGGACTCTGGCTTTTTTTCTGGCTGTTGGTTGGAGGCTACTGTAATCTCTAATGGCTAATCTCAGTTCCTTACTCTGTGGGTCACTTCTTCAAAGTCATCCAGGCAGAGAGACAGCGTGAGCAAGTCTGTTGACAGTATGGAGATTTACACAGTGCAAGATAATCACAGAAATAACATCCCACCACCTTTGCCCTGTTGTGTTGGTTAGAAGCAGGTCAAAGGGAGGGGTTGCGGAGGAGAGGAAATACCAGGGGTTGGGGGACCGTGGTTACTGTAGACTCTGTCCTCCATGTTCTCATGTCTCCTTCGTTTCCTCTAATCTGTGACAATTACTCAGTCTTTCTTGTCTCTCATGACCTTGACAGTTTTGAAGAGTACTGATTGATTATTTCCCTCCTCACAGACATTACATTATGGAACTGTAATGTTTCTCCTCATCTGTTTTTTTTTTTGTCGTTGTTTTGAGAGGTATTGGAGGAGAGACCACATCAAGCTCAAGGGACTATAAGGTAACAGGATGACATACAAAGAGATAGTAGAGTACATATAAAGGGTTATAAAAAGAATAATCACATCTTTGATAGAAATCAGAAAATTTGGGGAAAACTCAGGCTCAGAAAGTGTAGTGCATATTATTTTCCCTCTGCAAAATCTTCCAGCTCTCAGTCCATGCAATTCAGGTGGAAAGAAAAACATTCCAGGTTCAGTGGTAGGTGCACGACCATGGCCAGCGGTCAAGGATTGACTCATGAATCCTTATGGAGTCATTGTGTTGTTTAAATGAGGCTCTTTCAGGGCTTCTGTCCCTGTAAGACTTTGACCTCATAAAGGGTCATAAGAGGGGGCTGGGGCGAGCATTCTGCTATGTGTATTGAGATTAAGTTTTGCTATGAGCTAGGAAACTCCAAAATTACAATAATTTACATAATATAGAAAAATATCTTTTCCCCTGTCACACATAAATGAAGGCTGGTGGTAAGTGATCCAGGGCTCCATGATGCTTCAAGGTCACCAGGGAGACCTTCTTCCTTTCTTGCTTGGCATCTGTGATACCTGGTTCTACCTGGTGATCCAGGGTGGCCCCTTGAGCTTCTAGGCAGCAGGAAGGAGGAAGAGATGAAGAAAGCCTTTCAAGGATACTTTCTGGAAATTGCAAATTGCCCATTACTTTTTAAGGGTTTAGCACAAAGAAACAAAGAAGAAACAGCTGTAGGAGGACCATGAGTGTTCTCTGATGTACATCCACAAAAGGAGAGACTGACTCACAAGAAAGCCCATCTTGAATGAGCAGAATTGAAAACCAAAAAAACCCAACTTTTCCTAATGATATCTTTGAACCTCTGGATCAAGCTGTACCTGAAGGTAAACTATCTCTGCTACTTAAGCTAATTCATTTATTTCTTCCTTCCCCCATCACCTTTCTGACAGGCACAGAAAGGAGGATTCTTTTAGCAGAGAACAAAAAATCATCTTTGTTTCTTTGTTCTTTTAAGCTTATATTTGCTTAGAATAGCAACTGAGTCTTCCCTTCGATTTCCTAAGAGTTAAGTCATGGAGCATCTTCATACTCCATTTCCTTTCAGTCAAAAGGAGAGGGAACTGCGTATGTTTCTTAGAACATGCCCTTTTAGATTCGACAGAAATTTAAACAGTGTGTTTTGTAAAATCTCCACTAAGACTCATATGCTAGAATTCTCATCCCACCTATTCTAGGTATATTTATTGATCTTCAGCAAATGCTTCTTGGAATTCTTGTACTGTTCAGTAAAAACTCTTTTGTCAAAATAGCTTGGCTCCATATCCACCTCCTCTTTCTCAATTATGACTTTTATTAACATTAACAGTATCTGTGGGAATTAGAGTCTAATGTATTTCTTTCTGTTGATCTAAGAATCCTGCCATAATAGGCTTCATTTAAAAGGGTTCCAAATAATTGGTCAGCAGTATAGCTTTTTCTTCTTCTTCTTCTTTTTTTTTTAAGTAACTTTGCTAATAGTATCAATTTGCCTAGGATGTTACCTCCCCATCTTTTTTTTTTTTTTTCCCCTACGTTTTTTCCTTCGAAGCAAAAGACACAAAACATTAGGTTTGGAGGTTTTCCCATCAGATTCTGAAAGCATGGATTTTAACTAAATTATTATGCTTCTTTGTACCTACTAATATCCGTAAAGTGATTACGAGTGTCTACCAAAGGCAACTCTCATGCTATGAAAGTTGGCCTTTTTGAATTTCAATTATACTGCAGCACCATATGGTATGGGGGAAAGGAGTGCTCAATTTCTTTTCTGACAGTTCCTCTCCAGCAAGGGGAATTTTGCTATCATAGGCTGAGTTTCATCGGCTCTCTGAGGCTCAGCATTACCTGCTGCCCCCCTGTACACCTACATACAGGATTTCAAGCCACTGAGAGAAAAGTTTCTGCAAGCCATCACAGATGGGGAGAACCCATCTGAGTCAACTGTTGCCCAAGTTCCCGTGACTGGCTGCAGGCAGCTATGAGTCCAAAGCTCCAGGAATGGCAGAGCTCTGGATGTCTTCCACGTATGTGCTTTTGGATTACATTTGTTTAACCTGAGGCAGAGCCACATCACAGAACATTCCTATCCCCCTGGGCATCATAAACAGTTGTTACCAGCTTAATGCAATTAAGCTTGGGAGCACCATGGAGACTCCTAAAGCATCCGAAACTCAAGGTCACATCCTACAAATGTCCAGGTATGGCAGTGGGGACTCTGCTAATTTATGATTATGGCGACTCTTCCTTCTGAGTGTGTCACAAATTATCAGAACACAGGGAGTTACACATCCTCTTTAGGATTATAAATGGGGTCCTGACACTTCAGACTCTCTGTTATTGTGGTGACAGAGTATCCTGTCTCTTGCAGTCGACACTGGGGGACACCTTACTGAGCATGAGATGGCAGACTTCTACTTGCCTTCACTTACACTGGCTTTAGTACAAAGGAGGAAGCGCAGGAATGCTCAGGAGATGATGGTCTCTGACCCCTAATTTACAGAAGAATTAAGGAAGTTCTTCTCAGGATATGGTACTAGATATTTCCTTTTGCCTTCTAGTGTTTAGAGAGATTCACGTGTGTCTAATCTCCTGGGCCCCAGGAATTGATGAATTAATCCATTTTGCCCCAGCATCCCAGATATCATAGTTGACTGATGACCTATTTATAGGATGGCTCATATATATATTGAAAAGAGACAATACTGTCTCAGTGTCCTATTTGTAGGACAACCTATTTTTGTTCTTAATGATAATAAAGACTGGATAAACTCCAGATTACTATTCCCAACCTATTTTAATGCACCTGTATTAATTTCATTGAAATATTTGCAGAATTGAAAATTTAATGGGATCAGAGCCAAACCATAGGAAACTTCAGAGTTAGGGTGCAATGTGGGAGGTCCAAACTTTCCTCTCCACAATGAGGAGGGGGGTGTTGGAGATTCCTTGCCTGATTTTATGGTGCAGTGCCTGAGCAGAGGCAGTGCCCAAGTGTGCCTCTGATTTCCTTGCTCATTTGATGAGGATGTTTTCAGTTTCTGGTGGGTAGGAATCCCTCAACCAGTCTCTGATTGACTAGATGTTCATATGGTGTGCCCATGGTGCAGAGTCAGGAGCTTCCCATCTCACCATGTTGCTGACCTCACCCCTCCCCTTACCCCCCCAGATTACACTCTGCCATGCCTTCGGCTCCAGGGGCTGACCTGCATGGGTTACATTCACCTGGTCCCTTCCCTCTGGCCTTTGGTTGGGCTTGTCCAATGGTGAGTGCTGGAAGGTGAGCCTAGGATATCTATCCCCTTGACACCTCAGTGCTGACACCCTGGCCCATCTCCTGCCAGGTGATATTCTCCTCACAGTCCTATCTGACTTCTGGTAACTTCTCTCAGACACTGCATCTGAACACCCTCTTGGTGTTACTAACCTTGAATACTACATAGTCCATTGCAGTTTCCCTAATCCTGCTCACCCTGGTACAACTCATCCATCTATTAATCTTGCCTGAGATCTCTCAGTTCCAGTGAGCCTGTGTTTCTTGCCAGACCCTAATGAAAAAAACCGTACAACTCCTCTTTGCCTATTTTCTCTTCTGCCTCTTTCATATGCCCTGACTCTAATGGTCTTATCCTTACAGGTTTCTAGAAAAGACCACTGTATTTGTATTTATGTATTTTTGTGTGTGTGTGTGTGTGTGTGTGTTTTTGCCCTGTCCCATTTTTAAAAAAATGAGATGATTGCTTCTATTCTCTGGATTCACTTTGGTCCTGACTTGCTTCTGCTCATTTAATTTATGTATCTTTTTGTTTGTTTCCATTTCTGTATTAGGTCACTCCCACAACCTTTTAAGAAACTAGGAGAAATCTTCAAACTGGCTATTTCCTGTCATGAAGCCAATCACTAAAAATAAGTTTCATTCAATTCAGTCATGTTCAATTGAATTTTATTAAATCTGTTTGGCATAAGCAGAATCTCAGAAATACCATATTCAACCTGCAATACATAGGCAATTATATAATATACACTAAAGTATATAATATTTTAGTTAGCACAGATGTCGCTTTTGATTGTTTTGAGACAATTGTCTTCTTACATAAGATGGATAATTTCTTTTCTTAGGTACCCATTGCTCTAGAAGGAAAAAAAAAATGATGACAAGGAAAAAAATACCAATGTATCACACTTGTGATAAAAAATGATCCAGACATGGGTGCTAATTTCTGGGCTATATAAATCAGGATGGGTTATTCAAGACTGAATTAGAGACTATATAATTTTTAGTATAAGTGAAGTATGTGGTATCTTTAAATAGTGGTAAAAATGGTTTGAATGATAAGTATTCTGATGATGGCTTTTGGCTAGGACTATATTTTAGCCAAATAGTAAAGGAGATGTAGTAGAAGCTGCGAATGCCCTATTGATCCTTCTACCCACCCGTTGCCACCCATCGCCACCCATCTTCGGGTGGCCTGCATACTTCAGTATTTGCAAAACCTCCCTCTGGTGTCTCTCTGCTGGAGACTTTCCCTGGCTGTGGGATTGTGCTGGGCCTCTGTGAGGAGGATGTCGGGCAGTGCCTGGAATTTTACATCCCAATAGTAAATGTCAATCACTATGGTTAGGAGTTGAAGGAGTGATACCCACATTTCCCGACCCTTCTGAGATGTGTTCCCTGAAATTGCTCAGCGGGTCCCCAGTAAGACGGAGTCCTGTTGCTAATTCCCTCCCTGTTTCACCACCTTACTCTCACACTTGCTTCCTGTGATCGCCTCCCAACTAAACCATTTCCATCCAAATTCTTGTCTCAGGGATTGACTTTTGGAAGAGCTCATTTAGAAGAGGAGACTCTAGAAGGACAAAGAGAAGTGAGAAGTGCAGAAAGAGTACATCTGCTATTTTAAGCTTCAAGAGAAGAGTATCTTTTATGTTCTTTTGAATCATCTTTGTCTTTAGATTATAAACTATTGAGGACACTGGCTCTTTCTAATCAACCCTATAAATCCCAACAATGCATGCATGGCATGAAGAAGGACTCCATAAATATTTGATAATCCTGATAATTCTAAATTATATTATTTATAGTAGCCATTACCCTACTGAAGGGTATAATTATTACCGAAGAGCAAAAATAAGCTCCTGCCTTTTCATCTTTTAAAGGTAAGAGATGTTGGCCCCTTTTTAATCATCCCTAAAAGCTAAAAAAAAAATTAGAATAGCTTACTCAAATTAGCACTACAAGGCGATGATAAATTTATATGGTTGTGTTAAACGCAAACTGAATTTCTTCACAGGGTCTTGTGAAGGAACCATAACAAATCCAGACAATTCCATCAGGCAAGAACCTAGTTTGGCCAAATTTACATCAGACATATATATTTACACATGTAGTCTTACCATTATATATAACTGGCTAAAGACCCTTATAGATCTTACCAGAAAGAGCTCAATCCAACATAAATAGCACAAAGTTCAATGGAGAAAATAATAATGGCACAGGAATTATGTGCATTATTTCCCTTTAAAATTTTGGCCTTTATTCTTTGATTTATCATCCATCCACTATTCAGTGAGATGAATAATGTTTTCATTTTTTTTTTTAGGATTTTTCCCCCATAAATAACTCACTAGCATTTATCATGTAGTAGAGTAGTGAAAACTCACACCCAGGATAATACCAGACAATTTCTCCATCTACTTAATGTTAATGAAATTGAATAGGCTTGCTCCAAAATTCATTGGGAATCATCATTCACTGTCTTAGAATTCATTTAATCATCTTCAGTTGTCCAAAGATCTTATTATATATCTCCTAGGAAGAAAAGTTATGATATAAAAAGAATCTTCAAGGCTGTGCACAGTAGGACAAAATATGTGACCATCACTCCTGAAATACAAGCAAGGAGACTTCATTTTAAAGCATCAAGCTAAAAATCTAGCATATCTTAGCCAAACAAGGTAAAGTACTCTTTCAAATTATCACACATTTTATCCTTCAAAATGTATTCTTTATTCATTTTTTTGAAATTGTCATCCCAACCACATTTAGCCATCACTTGCAAATAAGCTAATGGTAGAGCAGCAAGAAATGTAGAGACAACTACAATTATCTCTTAATTACACACAGCAGGCTTCCAATGTGTGTCCCCACTCCTTCTGAGGATATTAACTAGAAACAAAGAAAGTCAGGCAAACCAGTTAAGTGTCCCACACAGGCTTCTTGATGACAGGTTTACTTTGAAATGCTGTGGGGCAAGATGGCAGCAGCAGCTGTCACCAGAAATAGCTTGCCCAGCTCAAGAGAAGAAGCTGACGATTCTGCTCACATTGAAGGACTTGAACTAGCAAATGAAACAACGAGGATGATACAATGCACAAATTAACGGTTTACAAGGAGCTCTGCCTCCTCTGTGCATGAAATAAAGAAATCTCAGGTAACTCGCCCCACGTTGTGTTGCCCAGGGCGTTTTTATGTCTTCTTTGAGAAAGAATCAATATCTTCTTGTTATTGTGCGATCATATATTTAGTAGGGGAAATGGTCTAAGACCAGAAATATGTCAAACAACTCCATTTCATCTTCAGAGAGATTAATTTAATTGGAAAAAGTCTATCAATTAATTAGCCAATAAAAGTTTATTACATGACTATTAGTCGCCAGCACGGTCCAAAGTGAGGTTAATAAAATCTTGCATGTACTCTGTGCTTTTTCACACATTCTGTGACATGGCTGCTGGGGGGAAGGAGCACCCAGACACGTGTGGATGGTGTGAATGTGAAAATGGAGTCAATAACTGGGGGTGAGAATAATTCTTCTGTGTATATAAATCACTTGCCAGACAACAAAGGACATTCTCAAGCTTCCTTTTTTTTTTGATTTATACCACAACCCTGTGCAATGGCCAGGGGAAAATATTAACTCCTATCTACAAATGAGAAGGTCTCTCAGATTTTGGCCTAGAAATTTCAAGAGCTCTAGCAGTTTGTGTACCCAGTGCTCACCTGTTATTACACTTACCACAAGAGGAGGTTTCTGGAGCCACACCTAAAAATAGCTGCCACATCCTCATATACAGCTCCATTTGAGAAATTCCATTGGATCTCATGTGAATCTTTCAATGCTGTTCTTTTCACAAATGGGTGAAAGCATGTTTGCATATCTTTAATTCCGGCTGTCAATTTACTCCTCTTTCTTCATTCTTTCTTTTTTCCTTGGGACCAGCAACCTCAACCTTGACTTTATAGTAGGGTCACCTGCTGGATATATTAGCAATTTGGTTCTCTGAGCTCCACTGCAGATCTATTGAATCAGAGAATCTCAGTTCAGTCTGCTATCAGTTGTTCTTTCTCTCTCCCTCTCATTCCCCTTCTTCTCCTCTGTCTCTCTCCCTTCATTTCTTTCCTCCCTCCCTCTTTTTTCTTTCTTCCATCCCTCCATCCCTTCCACTCTCTCTCTCTCTTTCTCCCTCTCTCCTTTTCTCTCTCTCTCCTCCTCTCCTTCTTTCTCTTTCTCTCTTTCTTTCTTGTCCCTGGACTAGACTTTGACCTCCTCAAGGTCATTTTTCATTTTTGTGTGGGACATTTAACTGGTTTGCCTGACTTTCTTTGTTTCTTGTTAAGTATCAACCTGACACAGTGAAGTAGCATTCAATCAATAAAAACTTAGTTGTTGATGTGGGCTGGGCTTGTGGCTCAATGGTAGGGGGCTCACCTTAGCACATGCGAGGCCCTGGGTCCCATCCTCAGCACCACATAAAAATAAATAAGTAAAATAAAAATATTGTGTCCAACTAAATGATAATTTTTTTTTTAAAAAAAACACCTTAATTGATGAATTCAAGTTAAGAGGAGATAGTTGTTTACTTAATTATTTTTGCAACTCTTGTGTGAGTTTAGCATTTTTCAATACAAAATTTAGAAAAAAAGATATGATTGATTAAATAATCATTAGCAAATCTAGAAATAGTTAAAAAACAGTGAATTATGCTTTACAAAGGAATAAACATGCATAAATTAAAAAATAATATTAGTTAAATAAATGAATGAATGATCTGATCTCCAACCTTCTATTTGGGAGAAGATATTAGAAGTGAGAATTATTAGAGAATTCATTTCAATCAGAGAGAAGTGAAGGGTAGCAAGAAGATTTTAGAGACATGGAAGCTAAAAAGAAACTCCTCTTAGTTGCACTGTTGGAACATACAGACCAATTATTTTACCAAAAATTCCGCTTTCTATATTATCCTCTAAATAGAAACCTGTTTTGGTTTCCATTTTCAACCAGTGCCCCCACCTATGTCTGTACAAATGAACTGGAAATAATAATGTAGATCATTAAGAACAGTAATTTGAAGAGGAGAGGCCAAGAAAGATGGTTACTGTTCCTTCCTGAGAAGTGTCAGAGTGACTTTCAAGCACATAATCCCTTTTTGCAGAGTTCACACAAGACATGATTGTCTGCTGAGAGCCACGGCCGAGTCTGTATGGCCCCTGGCATTTTGCCAACAGTATTGGTTGACAGGCGAGGCATTACTATCCGCCTCGGCTGCTGCTTTTGAGTTCTTGCGCTACCTTGGAGTTCTCGTTGGGATTCTTGGGGATTCCCCGAGAGTTCCCATTGGTTGGGGAAGTGCAGGAGGAGGGATTTCCGGGAGAGATATTTCCGGCTGGGGGTTCCTGGACGAGTCGCGGGGCATTCGGGAGAATTCCCAGGGAGCGTGTGTGAGGTTTTTTTCTTGCAGTTCAAAAATAAATTTGTTCCTGCTTCAGTGGCTTGTGATTTGTGCCCAACCAGACTGCGGCAATTGGTGGCCCGTATGGGGAATGTCTGAAGCTTGAGGGTAAGTGAAATTGCTCGCCCCTAAGGGAAGGCGAGAGAATGGGTGACCATTTTAAAAAACAATGTGTTCTTGTTTTGATTTGTTTTGTTTTTGTTTCAAGCTGCCTATCCCTAGAATTTTCTCAGGCAGACTGGGAAAAATGGTTTGCTGAAGGTTTGAAGTTGTTCGCTTCTGAGGAAGAGCTAGAAATAGACCACAAGTGCACATGTCAAGAAAATAGGAAAATTGATACAATGATTTTTTGTTCCGTTTTTGTTTCATTCTGTTTCGGTTTTGTTTTGTGTTATCTTATTGGGTTGCGTTATCTTTATAATAGATTAGAAATTAGTAAAAAACAAACTGAAAGAGTGTTAAGTAAATTGTTAGAGGTTCAGACCATGGAGAAAGACATTTTAGATCAAGCAAAAGAGAAGGTCTCTCAAGCTAGTCAGACAGAGGAAGAAAATTTAAAGGAAGAAAGCTTAGAGGAGAAACAGCTATTAGGGAAAAGGCTACAACAGGAGGCTGCTACTAACACCGTTCTATCACCAAAGGGCGTAATTCAACCAACAGCTCCACCTATGGAGATAGCTGAGTGGCCCTCAACCACCGTAGCTGATAGATGGGATCCTGAGACAGGACCTCAAAGATTAGCATGCCCTGTACTTGAGCAGGCAGGAGGGCAGCGAATTCACCGTGCTTTAGATTTCAAAACAGTGAAGCAGTTAAAAGAGGCTGTAACAACCTATGGTCCTCAAGCACCCTTCACTGTAAGCATGGTCGAATCCATTACCAACTTGGACATGACGCCAGCAGATTGGGCTAGTATGTGTAAATTTGTGCTAAATGGAAGACAATATTTGTTATGGAAGGTTTCCAGTGAGGAATTTTGCAGGGAGACAGCTAGGCGAAATGCAGCAGCCGGTTACCCTCAAAGAAATCTAGATATGTTGTTAGGAAAAGGACCTTATGAAGGTCAATGGCAACAAATTGAATATGATCCTGGCATATACGCACAAATTGCTGTAGATGCAGTTAGGGCATGGAAAACTTTACAGGGGCATGGAGATTTACAAGGACAATTAACTAAGGTAATACAAGGAACTAATGAACCTTACGCTGAATTTGTAGATAGGCTTATTCAAGCAGCTTCCAGAATTTTTGGGGATACAGAACAAGCAATGCCATTTATAAAACAACTGGCTTATGACCAAGCAAATCGTTGCTGCAGAGAGGTCATTAGACCATGGAGACATGAAGATTTAAACACATATATTAAATTATGTAGAGACATTAATGAACAAGGACAAGTCTTGGCAGCAGTACAACAGGCTTTATATGCCAGGCCAGAAACATGCTACAATTGTGAACAAACAGGACATTTTAAAAGGAGTTGCCCCATAGGAGGAGGGTTTAACAAAGCTAGGTATCAAAGGAATAGAATACTGGGTATTTTCCCACGATGCCGTAGAGGGAGACATTGGGCTAATGAATGCCGTTCTCAAACCACCATAGAGGGTACTCCGTTATCAAAAAATGGACAAGGACCAGGTGTTTACCTACGAAATCATGGAGAAAGGCATTGGGCTCCATTGCCAAAAAAAGGACAGGGGGGCCCAATGCTCCGGGGCCCATGACCACAAATGTACGGGGCACTGGAGGAACCCAGAAACACCATGGAGGAACCCAGCAACACCATCAAGGTAGTGCCCAGGACACATTATCCATCAGATCTCTCATCAGACGAACCAGAGGGAGCGCAGGGTTGGACATCTGCGCCTCCACCAGAGCAGTACTAACTCCAGAGATGGGAGTTCAAATCATTCCCACAGGAGTAAAAGGACTTCTTCCCCAAGGAACAGTAGGCTTATTGTTAGGACGCAGTTCTTCTATGCTAAAAGGACTTATGATAAGTCCCGGGGTAATTGATTCCAATTATGAAGGTGAAATAAAAATTATAGCTAGTTCTCAAAAGGGTATATCAATAATTTCACCAGGAGATAGAATAGCACAGATATTAATAATACCCAGCCTACATGATAAATTTTCCAGTAGTAGTATAGAAAGAGGTTCCAGGGGATTAGGCTCTACAGCTGTAGATTGGGCTATGCTGTCTTTGAATTTAGATTCTCGCCCAATGCTAAAACTAAATATTAAAGGACATGAATTTAATGGGCTACTGGATACAGGTGCAGACCTTAGCATCATATCTCATCAAGAATGGCAAAAACATTGGCCGTTACAACAAGCCACTCAAATGCTTCGAGGCCTAGGAGTGGCAACTAATCCCCATAGAAGTGCAATGGTATTAGATTGGAAGGATCCTGAAGGATGTGAAGGAACTATACAGCCATATGTATTGGATCATCTTCCTATAAATTTATGGGGACTATATGTGCTAGATCAATTAGGTTTGATATTAACAAATAACATCAATCCAAATGCACCCACTATTAGCGCTAGACAAGGTTTCAGGAAAGAAAAAAGATTAGGAGAACAAGGTATAGCAGCACCAATTCAAATAGATCAAGAAATAAATAGACATGGGCTGGGTTTTCAGAAGGGGTCACAGAGGCAATAAAAATTACTTGGAAATCAGATAGACCAGGGTTCCTCAGTGACCCCTGACTAAAGAAAAGATACAAGTAGCCCATGACCTGGTCAAACAACAATTAGCGGAGGGACATATACAACCTTCCATATCTCCCTATAATACTCCCATTTTTGTCATTAAAAAGAAATCTGGTAAATGGAGATTATTGCAAGATTTAAGAGCCATTAATAATGAGATGGTTATTATGGGACCTGCTCAATTGGGGATTCCTCAATTGTCTGCTTTGCCAAAAACCTGGTACGTTTTAGCTATAGATATTAAAGATTGTTTTTTTTTTCAATTCCAATTCATCCTGAGAACAGTCCACGTTTTGCATTTACTATCCCTGCACTAAATCATGAAGGTCCTGATCAGAGATATGAATGGAAAGTACTCCCTCAAGGGATGGCTAACAGCCCAACTATGTGTCAAATTTATGTTAACAAAGCAATCCAGCCACTTAGAAATCAAAATCCTGAACTACAAATATTTCACTATATGGATGATGTATTGTTAGCACACAAAGATAAAAACACATTACTAGAATGTTATGCCACACTTACAAATTTATTAAAAAATTATAATCTAGAGATAGAAATAGATAAAGTACAGTTAAATTTCCAATTAATTATTTTGGAGTTCTATTATCCTCAACCTTGGTCCATCCACCAAAAATTCAAATACGAGTAGATCAACTCAAATCACTTAACGATTTTCAAAAGTTATTAGGAGACATAAATTGGATAAGGTCTTTATCTAGGCATACCAACAGGGAGTTGGGACCTTTATTTGATATCCTAAAAGGTCCATCAGATCCAAATTCACCCCCCATGTTAATGCCTGAAGCAATAAAGGCATTAAAAATTATTGAAACATATATGGAAAATATGCATTTGGATAGAATTGATATAACTTTGCCTTTATTATTTATTGTACTACCAACAAAAAATATTCCTACAGGAGTATTTTGGCAAGAAGGTCCATTATTGTGAATACATTTATCTTATTCTCCTAATACTATTCTTACTAGGTATCCGGAGGCTGTAGGGACAATTAATACTCAAAGGAATAAAAGCAGCAAAGGGAGTGTTTGGAATTTCTCCCAATAAAATTATTACTCCATATACTATGGATCAAATTGATGAGTTAGCTAATGAGTTAAATACTTGGGCAATAATCATGTGTAAATCTAATGTTTCATTTGATAATCACTTACCATCTAATCCTTTGTTGTCTTTTTGGTCTAAGCATCCTGTAGTTTTTTCAAAAATGACAAGAAAAACCCCTATCATGAATGCTCCAAATATATTCACTGATGGGTCAAATAATGGTACAGCAGCGGTAGTTACCCCTGATCAAACTTTTACATTTTTAGTACCCAAACAATCAGCTCAAAAGATAGAGCTTAATGCAGTTTTACAAGCTTTTGTGATGTTTAAAGATTCTGTATTTAATTTATTTTCTGATAGTATATAGTTAATGCTATAGTATCCCTTGAAGATGCTGGTAGGATTTCCCCTTCCTCTACCATTTTCTCTTTGTTTTCTGCTATACAAAGTCGAATCTGGTACAGAAAAGATCCATTCTTTATAGGACATATCAGAGCACATACAGGATTGCCTGGAGCCCTTAGTTTGGGCAACGATTTAGCAGATAAAACTACACATGACATACATATTTTCTCTACACTAGAAGAAGCTACACATTTTCATAAAAGGTTCCATGTCAATGCTAATACTTTACAAAAGCATTTTAAAATAACTAAGGAACAAGCTAGACAAATAATAAAACAATGTCAAAATTGTGTGACCTTTTTACCACAAGTTAATCTTGGAGTCAATCCTAGAGGACTGATACCTAACTATATTTGGCAGATGGATGTCACACACTTGCCAGAATTTGGAAAATTAAAATATTTGCATGTTACAGTTGATACTTCTTCTGGATTTTTGATGGGCTCCCTTCATGCCGGAGAAAAAACTAAAGATGTTATAGCTCATTGCTTACAAAATTTTGCCACTGTGGGCGTTTCAAAACAGTTAAAAACAGATAATGGTCCTGGTTATACTTCTACCTCTTTTAAACAATTTTGCTCATCATTTGGCATTACTCATATAACAGGAATCCCATGCAATCCTCAGGGACAAGGCATAGTTGAAAGAGCTCATCAAACTATTAAAGTGTACTTATTAAAGCAAAAAGAGGGAATTGGAAAGGGGTATATATCCCCCAAAGATAAACTTAAAATAACCCTTTTTACTCTAAACTTTTAAAATTTGGATTCATCAGGGCTTAGTGCTGCGGATAGGCATATGTGTCCAAAAAATGTGCATAAGCCCAAGGTACTTTGGAAGGATATTCTAACAGGACAATGGAAAGGTCCTGACCCAGTGATTGTCTGGAGTCGGGGTTCTGTTTGTGTGTTTCCTCAGGGGGAACAGCAGCTGATTTGGATTCCAGAGAGATTAACTAAGGTCCTGACCCAGTGATTGTCTGGAGTTGGGTTCTGTTTGTGTGTTTCCACAGGGAGAACAACAGCCGATTTAGATTTCAGAGAAACTAACCAAAGCGAATTCTACAGACCAAAAAAAAAAAAGGTGATTTGGCTCAAATCCTTAACAGCTGATATCCAGAGCTCCAGTTTGGCTATTCTTACATCTGCGACAGTGATTAACCAGGATGCTTTTTTCAATATTTATTTTATTATTGCCTTTTCCCACATCATAAAGTTCTATTTTATTTTTTAGCTCATACAGACCTAGGTTAATGTTTCTGATCAGGTTTCTTTTTTGACTGTGGAGTTTTTAAACATTGTAATGGAGATTTCACCTAGGTAAAGCTACAAGGCCTTTACTATTGTCTTATGTGTTGTATGTTATGTGTGCACTCTTCTGTTTTATGTTGTATGTCTGTATGTGCGTATGTCCATATATCATATATGACGAGCGCTCATGAATAAGTGGATCCGAATTTTTTTATTCACGTGATTTTAATGGTTTAATTTAGATTGGGTAAACAGCTGTTGAAAATTGTTTTAATATGTGAACAAATAAGGAGGTTAACAGATCTGTTTGTTTACTTTCACCTTTCCTTTTCATTATGTTTAATAATTCTGTTCAGGATAATGTAAATTGTTCAAAAAATTGTTTTCTTAGTGCCTGTTGGAATGTTACATAATTTTTTTTTTAGCATCATTGCCAGAATTCCTATCTTCATCCCAGTGCCTGTGGAGACAAAGATAAAGCCAAACTACAGCTTCTTCGATAGTTATCACAACAAACTGTATAAACTGATGCATCAATGAATAATAACTCAACAAGTAATGCTCAGTCAAGGAGTCGATTTACTTTGGGAGGAAATGGACATATTGACAGATTCCTCTGCTTTGAACTGCTTGCAGAACTTGCCTGGACTATGTATCACTTGTATGCATTGTGAACTATCTGTTGTGGTAGTGCTGGAGTATTTTTGCTGATGGTGTCACCGGTGGCACAATTTTTCAAAGGAGCCGTCAATTGGCTTGGTGTCATGGCATTTCTGTATCCTTCTCCCTTCTACTAGTGATGGTCTAAAATTTGGGGGCCAACAGAGGTGAGGCAAAGAACTTCATCCCCCCACTGGTGCAAAGGCCTATCCACAAGTATGGCTGTATGCTGGACCAATTGCAGTGGTACAAACCTAAGACAGGAGGCTGACTCCTAGAGGTCAGCTCATCCGATGACGGGTAAGGACCATATGTTGAATTGGACTACCTAACAGGCATGGTCCCTAAGCCACATTGTTTGTTGTTTAATGAAACAGAAGGGGGGAGATGTGAGAGCCACAGCCGAGTCTGTATGGCCCCTGGCATTTTGCCAATAGTATTGGTTGACAGGTGAGGCATTACTATCCGCCTCGGCCGCTGCTTTTGAGTTCTCGCGCTACTTTGGAGTTCTTGTTGGGATTCTTGGGGATTCCCCGAGAGTTCCCATTGGTTGGGGAAGTGCAGGAGGAGGGATTTCCGGGAGAGATATTTCCGGCTGGGGGTTCCTGGATGAGTCGCGGGGCATTCGGGAGAATTCCCCGGGAGCATGTGTGAAGTTTGTTCTTGCAGTTAAAAAATAAAGTTTGTTCCTGCTTCAGTGGCTCGTGATTTGTGCCCAGCCAGACTGCGGCATTTGTCACCACAGTATCCCACATTTCCAAGATGTGCCTGCTTGGAGTAGTGATGGGTATCAGGTTCAAAGATAGCCAAAATCAAGTTGTCCCTGAGATGGTCTACATCTATGGCCGTCTTCTCTCAGGAGGTTAGAATATGAGATCTACATGGACATATGGCAAGAGGAGGACAATGTAAAAACAGAGGGGTTATAAAGAGATGCATGAAAATGTGATGGGAAGATGAAGTTTTGGTTGACAGTGACTGAAAAAGTAGAAGCAAAAGCAGAAAATTATTTGTCAAGCTTCTTGGTTTCAAGAGGAAAAAGCTCAACTTGAACTTCCTTAAGAAAAAAATGGAGAAATGCTTGGCTAATAGAACCAGGAATATTAGGAACATGGTTAGGTAGAATGAGTAGCAAGAATAGAACCCACCCCAAAATTTCTGTTTTTTTTGTTTCCCTGTTTTCTGTTAGGGTCTGTAAACAAGTCAAGATGGCGCCTGGCATTTTGTCAGAGGGAGTGGTTTGTGAAGTAATACCAGCGAGCCATTACGTGTGGAGATTCCTTATTGGTTGACTGCTGTATCTAGTTTATGTTAATTAAGATGAGCTGTGTGGAATGTATATATACCCCTCCTGCCTACAATAAATGGTTCCCACTCCTGCTGTATCAATGTACACAAGTTGCTTGTCACCCCCTGGTTATTTTGTTGCAGCCGGACTGCGGCAGATGGTGGCCCGTACCGGGAGCCCCGGGACACTCGGGGATAAGTGACGAAAAAAAAGTTGCCCGTCCCTAGATAGAATGGGAGCAAATCTGCTCGTCCCTAGATAGGGTGAGAGGAAAAATGGCCATTTTGAGAAAATGGAGAAGATTGATACAGCATGTTTGTGTCTTGTTTTGTCTCAGTGTATTGTATTGTCTTTGTGATGAAAATATGGAAGGGGTGAGAAGTAAATTACTAAGGGAAGAAGGCACCCCAGTGGAACCAAGAATAGTTAGGGCATGTGTTGATAAGAGCCCAGGAACTCTAGTCAGAAAGAAAAAGAAAGTTCAGAAGAAGAAGGGTTATCAGGAAAAAAGTTGTAGAAAAGGCTATTACTGAATACTTTTTGTTACCGGAGGGTGCGTGAATGGGCGCAGTGGCTGCCAGGTGCGTGAGCTGGTCACAGCGCAGCAAGGACTTTTCAAGTGACGGCAGCTGGCTCTTCCACTGCTGGGAGCCCAAATCTAGACCTGACCTGGAGGCACAGTCTTGAGGGCTCTTGCTCCCTGTGCCTGGAAGCAGTTTGAGTCCGGGACACTCCCCAGGGCCATCTGGGGCTGCCCAGGATGCTACAGCCGCAGAAGATGCTACCGGCATCCCTGATGTTTGGTCATTTTCAATGCCAATAACTAAGCTACAATGGTTCTCCCACACCTGGAGGCTGATGAATAATGAGCACCATTAAGGCTTATTTCAAATGTAAAAAACCTTGAGATAATGTACTAAATTGTTCAGAAGGTTGTTTTCTTAGTGCCTGCTGGAATACTACAGGATTTTCTTTAGCCAGCATTGCTGGAGTTCCTGCCTTTGTCCCAGTGCCAGTGAGGACGAAGGTGGAAGAATTTCCAGTGTTGCTGAAAACCGGACGAAACTTTGGCTGAGAAACAGATGAGACTTTGGAGCTGTTGCTGTTTCTGCTGCTACAGTTTAGGCTAGCGGCCTGCAGAACTTACCTGGACTGTGATTTAAGCTAGCTGCCTGCAGAATTTACCTGGACTGTGATTTACCTGGACTGTGAGTTAATCTATTGAGACACTGCTTTACCTGGACTGAGACAGCAAACTGTAATCTACAACAAATTGTAACTCGGTATCTTTGCTAACGGTGTCATTGCTGGTGTAATTTTTCCAAGGGCTTCTTGCATGGAGCCATCAATTGGCTTGGTATTGTGACATTTTGTATCCTCCCCTTCTGCTTGTAGCAGATTATTTATGGTGTTTGTGTAAAAACCACTATGGTCATTATTTAAATTAAACAAAAGGGGGAAGTGTCAGGGTCTGTAAACGAGTCAAGATGGCACCTGGCATTTTGCCAGAGGGAGTGGTTTGTGAAGTAACACCAGGGAGCCATTAAGTGTGGAGATTCCTTATTGGTTGACTGCTGTATCTAGTTTATGTTAATTAAGATAAGCTGTGTGGAATGTATATATACCCCTCCTGTCCTACAATAAATGGCTCCCACTCCTGCTGTATCAATCTATACAAGTTGTTCGTCACTCCTCCCCCCACACCAGTTATTTTGCTGCAGCCAGACTGCGGCAGTTTTCCTCTGTTTGCTTTGTTCTTACCTTTTGTCAACAGGCATTGTCCATGTGGAGAGAAGGGGTCATGGCCCTCCGAAGCCTTAACACTAAAAATAATCATCATCAGCAGCAGCCTGGAGAAAAGCTGTTTAGGACATATAACCTTCACTAGACTAATCGGTGTGGCCAGAGGATGTGTTCTGTGCTAGTCAGTCTTCAGTAAAAATACATAATTTTCAAAGAAGATTAAGAACAGTCTCCAAGAGAAAGAAGGTTCATTTTCTTTTTTTTTTAATTAATTTTTATTGTAGGTTGTTCAAAACATTACATAGTTCTTGATATATCATATTTCACACTTTGATTCAAGTGGGAAATGAGCTCCCATTTTTACCCCATATACAGATTACAGAATCACATCAGTTGCAGAACCATTGATTTACATATTGCCATTCTGGTGTCTGTTGTATTCTGCTGCCTTTCCTATCCTCTACTATCCCCCCTCCCCCCTCCCCTCCCCTGTTCTCTCTCTACCCCCTCTACTGTAATTCATTTCTCCCCCTTATATTTTTTCCCTTTCCCCTCACTTCCTCTTGTATGTAATTTTGTATACCCCTGAGGGTCTCCTTCCATTTACATGCAATTTCCCTTCCCTCTCCCTTTCCCTCCCACCTCTCATCCCTGTTTAATGTTAATCTTCTTCTCATGCTCTTCGTCCCTACTCTGTTCTTAGTTACTCTCCTTATATCAAAGAAGACATTTGGCATTTGTTTTTAAGGGATTGGCTAGCTTCACTTAGCATAATCTGCTCTAATGCCATCCATTTCCCTCCAAATTCTATGATTTTGTCATTTCTTAATGCAGAGTAATACTCCATTGTGTATAAATGCCACATTTTTTTTATCCATTCGTCTATTGAAGGGCATCTAGGTTGGTTCCACAGTCTTGCTATTGTGAATTGTGCTGCTATGAACATGGATGTAGCAGTGTCCCTATAGTGTGCTCTTTTTAGGTCTTTAGGGAATAGACCGAGTAGGGGAATAGCTGGATCAAATGGTGGTTCCATTCCGAGCTTTCCAAGAAATCTCCATACTGCTTTCCAAATTGGCTGCACCAATTTGCAGTCCCACCAGCAATGTACAAGAGTACCCTTTTCCCCACATCCTCGCCAGCACTTGTTGCTGTTTGACTTCATAATGGCTGCCAATCTTACTGGAGTGAGATGGTATCTTAGGGTGGTTTTGATTTGCATTTCTCTGACCGCTAGAGATGGTGAGCATTTTTTCATATACTTGTTGATTGATTGTATATCCTCCTCTGAGAAATTTCTGTTCAGGTCCTTGGCCCATTTGTTGATTGGGTTATTCGTTATCTCATTGTCTAATTTTTTAGTTCTTTGTATATTCTGGATATTAGGGCTCTGTCTGAAGTGTGAGGAGTAAAGATTTGTTCCCAGGACGTAGGCTCCCTATTTACCTCTCTTATTGTTTCTTTTGCTGAGAAAAAACTTTTTAGTTTGAGTAAGTCCCATTTGTTGATTCTAGTTATTAACTGTTGTGCTATGGGTGTCCTATTGAGGAATTTGGAGCCCGACCCCACAGTATGTAGATCATAGCCAACTTTTTCTTCTATCAGACGCCATGTCTCTGATTTGATATCAAGTTCCTTGATCCACTTTGAGTTAACTTTTGTGCATGGCGAGATAAAGGGATTCAGTTTCATTTTATTGCATATGGATTTCCAGTTTTCCCAACACCATTTGTTGAAGATGCTATCCTTCTTCCATTGCATGCTTTTAGCCCCTTTATCGAATATAAGATAGTTGTAGTTTTGTGGATTGGTTTCTGTGTCCTCTATTCTGTACCATTGGTCCACCCGCCTGTTATGGTACCAGTACCATGCTGTTTTTGTTACTATTGCTCTGTAGTATAGTTTGAAGTCTGGTATAGCTATACCGCCTGATTCACACTTCCTGCTTAGCATTGTTTTTGCTATTCTGGGTCTTTTATTTTTCCATATGAATTTCATGATTGCTTTCTCTATTTCTACAAGAAATGCCGTTGGGATTTTGATTGGCATTGCATTAAACCTATAGAGAACTTTTGGTAATATCGCCATTTTGATGATGTTACTTCTACCTATCCATGAACAGGGTATATTTTTCCATCTTCTAAGATCTTCTTCTATTTCTCTCTTTAGGGTTCTGTAGTTTTCATTGTATAAGTCTTTCACCTCTTTTGTTAGGTTGATTCCCAAGTATTTTATTTTTTTTGAGGATATTGTGAATGGGGTGGTTGTCCTCATTTCCATTTCAGAGGATTTGTCGCTGATATACAGGAATGCCTTTGATTTATGCGTGTTGATTTTGTATCCTGCCACTTTGCTGAATTCATTTATTAGCTCTAATAGTTTCTTTGTAGACCCTTTTGGGTCTGCTAGGTATAGAATCATGTCATCTGCAAATAGTGATAATTTGAGTTCTTCTTTTCCTATTTTTATGCCTTTAATTTCTTTCGTCTGTCTAATTGCTCTGGCCAGTGATTCGAGAACTATGTTGAACAGAAGTGGTGAGAGAGGGCATCCCTGTCTTGTTCCAGATTTTAGAGGGAATGCCTTCAGTTTTTCTCCATTCAGAATGATGCTAGCCTGAGGCTTAGCATAGATTGCTTTTACAATATTGAGGTATGTTCCTGTTATTCCTAGTTTTTCTAGAGTTTTGAACATAAAGGGATGCTGTACTTTGTCGAATGCTTTTTCCGCATCTATCGAGATGACCATATGGTTCTTATTTTTAAGCCTATTGATGTGGTGAATAACATTTATTGATTTCCGTATATTGAACCAACCTTGCATCCCAGGGATAAATCTTACCTGATCATGGTGCACAATTTTTTTGATATGTTTTTGTATCCGGTTCGCCAGAAGTTTATTGAGAATTTTTGCATCTAGGTTCATTAGAGATATTGGTCTGTAGTTTTCTTTCTTTGAAGTGTCTTTGTCTGGTTTAGAAATCAGGGTGATGTTGACCTCATAGAATAAATTTGGAAGTTCTCCCTCTTTTTCTATTTCCTGAAGTAGCTTGAAAAGTATTGGTATTAGTTCCTCTTTAAAGGTTTTGTAAAACTCTGCTGTATACCCATCCGGTCCTGGGCTTTTCTTAGTTGGTAGTCTTTTGATGGTATCTTCTATTTCCTCAATTGATATTGGTCTGTTTAGGTTGTCAATATCCTCCTGACTCAATCTGGGCAAATCATATGACTTAAGAAATTTATCGATGCCTTCACTATCTTCTATTTTATTGGAGTATAAGGATTCAAAATAATTTCTGATAATCTTCTGTATTTCTGAAGTGTCTGTTGTGATATTGCCTTTTTCATCCCTTATGCTGGTAATTTGAGTTCTCTCTCTTCTTCTCTTCGTTAGCGTGGCTAAGGGTCTGTCGATTTTATTTATTTTTTCAAAGAACCAACTTTTAGTTTTGTCAATTTTTTCAATTGTTTCTTTCGTTTCGATTTCATTAATTTCAGCTCTGATTTTAATTATTTCTTGTCTTCTACTTCTTTTGCTGTTGTTTTGCTCTTCTTTTTCTAGGATTTTGAGTTGAAGTATTAGATCATTTATTTGTTGGTTTTTTCTTTTTTTAAGGAATGAACTCCAAGCAATAAATTTTCCTCTTAGAACTGCTTTCAATGTGTCCCATAGATTCCGATATGTTGTGTCTGTGTTTTCATTTATCTCTAAGAATTTTTTAATTTCCTCCTTGATGTCTTCTATAACCCATTGATCATTGAGTAACCTATTGTTCATTCTCCAAGTGATGCATGATTTTTCCTTACTTCTTTTATCGTTAATTTTCAATTTCATTCCATTATGATCAGATAAGATGCATGGTATTATCTCTACTCCTTTATATTGTCTAAGAGTTGCCCTGTGACATAATATATGATCTATTTTTGAGAAGGATCCATGTGCTGCTGAGAAAAAAGTGTAACTGCTTGATGTTGGGTGGTATATTCTATATATGTCAATTAAGTCTAGGTTATTAATTGTGTTATCGAGCTCTATAGTTTCCTTATTCAACTTTTGTTTGGAAGATCTGTCCAGTGGTGAGAGAGGTGTGTTGAAGTCTCCCATGATTATTGTATGGTGGTCTATTAGACTCTTGAACTTGAGAAGAGTTTGTTTGATGAACATAGCTGCACCATTGTTTGGGGCATATATATTTATGATTGTTATGTCTTGTTGGTGTATGGTTCCCTTGAGAAGTATGTAGTGTCCCTCTTCATCCCTTTTGATTAACTTTGGCTTGAAATCTATTTTATTTGATATGAGTATGGACACTCCTGCTTGTTTCCGAAGTCCATATGAGTGATAAGATTTTTCCCAACCTTTCACCTTCAGTCTATGTATGTCTTTTCCTATCAAATGCGTCTCCTGAAGGCAGCATATTGTTGGGTCTTGTTTTGTGATCCATTCTACTAGCCTGTGTCTCTTAATTGGTGAGTTTAAGCCATTAACATTTAGGGTTATTATTGAGATATGGGTTGTTCTTCCAGCCATATTTGTTTATTTATGTTACTAAACATGGTTTGTTTTCCTCTTTGATTATTCCCCCCCCTTTACTGTACTACCTCCCGCTGTTGGTTTTCATTGATATTTTCCATTTCCTCTTCCTGTAATATTTTGCCGAGGATGTTTTGAAGAGATGGTTTTCTAGCTGCAAATTCTTTTAACTTTTGTTTATCATGGAAGGTTTTAATTTCATCTTCCATCCTGAAGCTTAATTTCGCTGGATACACAATTCTTGGTTGGAACCCATTTTCTTTCAGTGTTTGAAATATGTTATTCCAGGATCTTCTAGCTTTCAGAGTCTGTGTTGAAAGATCAGCTGTTATCCTGATTGGTTTACCCCTAAATGTAATCTGCTTCCTTTCTCTTGTAGCTTTTAAAATTCTCTCCTTATTCTGTATGTTGGGCATCTTCATTATAATGTGTCTAGGTGTGGATCTCTTATGATTTTGCACATTCGGCGTCCTGTAGGCTTCTAGGATTTGGGATTCTGTCTCATTCTTCAAGTCTGGGAAGTTTTCTCGTATTATTTCGTTGAATAGATTGCTTATTCCTTTGGTTTGGACCTCAATACCTTCCTGTATCCCAATGACTCTTAAGTTTGGTCTCTTTATGTTATCCCATATTTCTTGAATGTTCTGCTCATGGTTTCTTAACAGCTTTGCTGAGCTGTCTATGTTCTTCTCCAGTTGAAATACTTTGTCTTCATTGTCTGATGTTCTATCTTCTAAGTGTTCTACTCTGCTGGTAGTATTCTCAATTGAGTTTTTAAGTTGGTTTATTGTTTCCTGCATTTCCAGGATTTCTGTTTGTTTGTTTTTTATAACCTCTATCTCCCTGTATAATTCATCTTTTGCTTCTTGGATTTGTTTATGTAATTCATTGTCGAAGTGGTCGAAGTGGTCTTTCATTGTCTGATTTTGCTGTCTAATGTCTTCCTTGAGACTCCAGATCATCTGAAGCATGTATATCCTGAATTCTTTATCTGACATTCCATCTGCTGCAGATATTACCTCTTCTAAAGTTGAGTTGACCTGCATTGCTTGTGGTCCTTTCTTTCCTTGTCTTTTCATACTGATCGCGTTTCTTTCTGCTTGGTGAAACTGTTGTGTTATTGATTTTTCCCCCTATATATTTATATTGCTCTTGTATAGCTGCAAAGTCTCCCTCGCAGGCTTTGGCGGTGGTTCTTCCCCTCCTCCAATTGAGGCAATGTGCCTACCACGCCGGGAGGCCGCTGTGCCTGTACTTTCGATGGGCCTGTTCTTTCGGTGGTCACAGGTCCGCCTACCTTGCAGGCGTGAGCAGCGGCTTTGCCCCTCCACTGGCCGCTAGGCCTGTTCTGTCTGTCGGTTGCAGGTCAGTCTACTTAAAAGGCGCTGGTGGCGGCTCTGCCCCTCCCCCAACCGGGGCGATGTATCTGGAGGGCCACTGGGCCTGTTTTGTCGGTGGTCAAGGTTCCGCCTACCTTGCACGTGCGTGGAGCAGCTGAGTCCCTCCGAGAGTTGCTGGACCTGACCTGCCGGTGGGTGGCAAGTGCGCCTACCTTGCAGGCGCGGGGGTGGCTCTGCCGTTCCGCGGGTCACTGGGCCTGATCTGCTGGTGAGTCGCAGGTCTGCCTAACTTGCAGGCGCCCGGCGGCTCTGCCCCTCCCCCAACCGGGGCGGGGCGATGTGAAGAATGTTCATTTTCCTGAGGAATAGAGAGAAGCTTTGGGTAGAACAAACCATTGATATTCACTCTACTTACCATTCTGGCAGAAGGTTGGAGAAGGAATCAGTAGATAACTACTTCTGAGCACAGAAGCACTTAAGATTTGCTTCATCAGAACAGGTTCCGAAGTTCTGTGTATGTATTATTATTATTTTGTATGGAGAATTGAACCCAGGGTTGCTTAGCCACTGAGCCACATCCCCAACCCAATTTTATTTTCTGAGACAGGGTCTCACTAAGTTGCTGAGGGCCTCAGCAACTCAGCTTTGAATTTGAATTTGAGATCCTTCTGCCTTGGCCTCCTGAGTTTCTGTCATTATAGGTGTGCACAACAGCACCCAGCTTAACTAGTTATTAAAAAGCTACATAAAAATCTGAAGTATCAGTGACTTACAACAAAAATTTATTTCTCTTTCATAGATGGGGGTCAACAGGGATAACTCTGTCTTGGGTTATGGGTTCTGAGAAACCAGCTTCTACCTCAGAGCAAAGCCTGTCCAAAGAAAGGGAGCATGACCCTTGTCCTTGGAAAAACCCTTCTAGGTACATAACCACCCTGCTGAGTTGTTTATCTACAAATAACAGGAGAGATCTGCGGAGCCAGGTGTCCCTGACTCAGTTAGGCTAGGTGAGGACCCATAGCAACCTCCTAGCAACCACCAATCAGCAAGAGACAGGGAAAATACCTGGGTTTCCAGATGACCCTCCCAGTAGTTTATGGTGGTTGATAACATGATGGGAAACCATGTAGTTAAGCATGTACACCCCTCCTGGCTTAAACCAATCAGTTCAAATGAATCCCCCTCTTGTACTAACCAATCACCCTTACTCAACTTATTCCCGCCAGTGAATGTGCTAATCATGTTTTAGAGTTATTTTATGATTTTCCCCCGGTGTGTGATGATTTGCTAAGAAATGCTATAATGTGTGTGAAGTCCCTGCCTTCCCCAAAGAGTGTATAAAACTGCTGCAAATTCTGGGCTCGGGGCCTCTCAGTGTCACCAGTTGCTGTGTGCCTGCGGAGGACCGAGCTAGTTCAAAATAAACACCTTTTTTGCTGCTTACATCCATCTTAGTCTCTGGTGGTTTTGGGGGGTCCCGAATTCGAGCATGAGAGTTCAATTCTGGTCTGCTCTGTGTATCTTCTCATTCTGGGAGACGGACTATCTAGGCCATGGTCTTCTTATGTTGAAGGCCCAAACCCAAGGAAATCAAGCCAAACATGTGCAAGGATAATTTAAAATGTCTATATTTTCTCTCATATCTTGTCTCACAATATTCTATTGGTGATGCCCCACATTGGGCAAAAGAAGTAAAAGTGGGGCAAAGAGAGTGAATTCTTACTGGAAAATAAGAAAATCTACCACAATACTGAATGACATTGAATGACCTTCAAGAAAATCTGTTGAAATTATTCCTTGTGTTTTTCTTGTTTCCCTATATATTTATTTAAAGTATGCATATCTCAGTCCAGAAATTCAAGTGTGCATGACATATAACTTTATTTTCCTATAATGCAACTTAATTCTATTTTGAGCCCCCAATTGGCTGAGTGGTTGAAACTTAACCTCGTTTAATCCAGAATGATCTGTCTCCAGCTCTTTCAAGATTGTATCTAAGCCCTGGGGGCTTATGTATTATCAAAACACATCTGGGAAGCCTTTGATCTTTAAGTCATTTATCTGCACAGATATCTACTGAAATGTTCACCATTCTTTTTTCTCAGAATTCAATCCATGCAAATGACCACTGAGATGTCACTTCTATGGCTTGCTATGCCTAGTGTTCCAGGAACATTCAACTGCTTCAGCACTCTGGTGGTTCTCTAAGGGCATGGATGACCAAAGTTCCACCTGCTTAGGTGTCCAGGACTCTCCTCTGCCAAGGACAAGGTCCCTCTTATTATTGTGTAGGTCCCAGGCTGTTCCATTCACTTGGGAAGTAGAGATCAGGTACCTAGTCCCTGGTCCTTCAAATCTGTCTGAGGCTTTAGTGCCTACTGGGGGCTTTGATTAGGAAAAAGGTACAAGGTTGCCAGGTGCAGTGGCACATGCCTGTAATCCCAGCGGCTTGGGAGGCTGAGACCAGGAGAATCGTGAGTTCAAAGCCAGCCTCAGCAATGGCGAGGTGCTAAGCAACTCAGAGAGACCCTGTCTCTAAATAAAATATAAAATAGGGCTGGGGATATGGCTCAGTGGTCGAGTACCCCTGAGTTCAACCCCAGGTACAAAAAAAAAAAAAAAAAAAAGAAAAGAAAAAATACAGGTTGCTGTCTACAGAATTTGCTATTTTCCAGATACATTTGGAAAGCAGGTCAATTTGCTCTCTAGATTTCTCCTGCTCTTCTAGATAATAATTGTCCAATTGTAAGGAAAACAGTTGTCTACTCAATGATATTCCCCCCCCTTTCCCTTATTCTCAACCATGGAGTTTTCCTACCATATTTCTGTCTATGCTGAAGATGGTATTCATGTGCCATCTCCTTGTCCCTCAACATGCCTAAGATTTTGGAAACTCATGCCAGAAAGTGTGTCATTTCAGTTTTCCATCAGGGCTTATCCCTTCCCTGAGGCAACAAGCTTAGTTATATCTGCTGAGTTGCTTGAAGAGGAAAAAGGTATAGGAAAGAAATGAACTACTGGGGAGAAAAATCTCAAAAGTACCTATCTTGATTATATTTATAAACTGAGGTACAGTGACCATTCTTTAGTCTTTTGACATATGAAGAAAATTAAAAAAAAATCCTACAATATACTTTCACAAGTATCATCTTACTGGGCTTTAAATGGGTTATGGAACTTCCACTGAAATGTGGATTTGACAATGGAAAATAATATTTTGAACTAAATAGCAAATCCATTTATATGATGAAAATAAGGTTTAAGAGAAACAAGAAAGCTACCTAAAATTCCCATTATTTCTCCTATAACAAGTTGGAAAGGGTGGTCATTCCCTTTTAGAATGATGGGAAATACCTGTTTACAGCCTTCCTAATTTTTGACCCAAATTGTTAAACTGGTTGCTATTTTCCACCTACTTTGGGATCACAGAGTGTTTATTTTTTATTTTATTTATTTTATTTTTTAAATTTTTTTAAAAGATTGTTTTTCTGGTGGAAGCTTTTGGAAGTGTCTAATTGGCCAGGGAGACCATGACTCCCTACTTTCACAAGAATGACTTTTCACCACCAAACCTGGTTCTCTAGCCATTGTGGTTATTCTGTGTGATAGTATCTCTGGTTCTGGCCAACTGAACCAGATCTGTGTTTCAGACAGATCCAAGCTAGGCCATCCTGTGGACATCTGGGATTGTGCCTGAAAGGAGAGCCTGTCTCTTGGGTGAACCTGCAGGTCCTCAGAAGCAGAAGCTGGTTTGTGGAGTAGAACTGCAGAAGACACCTTTGCTGAAGGCTTCCTCCTACCTCTGCCGTTCTCAGGTTCATCTTAAGGTCGTGCATCTTTCAACCTCTGCATCCTCCGGGCCTTTGGGTCTCTATATAGCATTATAATCAAATCTCCTGTTTGGTGAGTTTGAGTTGGTCCAATTGTCTTTCTGTTATTTGCAACTGAAGATCATTAACACACACGAATACACTTTTCCTTTTGCTGAGCTCAGTTAAACCAAAATCTTATTTATATCAACAAAGGACTTAATTAAGCTGAGTGCGTAGCAGCATCAAGAAGAGCTTGGATAATCACAAGTAGCGGCTAGTAGTTACTTTAAAGGAATAGAGAAGAGTAGTGACTATGCATTGAGTCGCAAAGCCCCAATCTATAATCTGTGCACATCAAACTGCCAGTGTGAAGTGCAGGTTGTTTATGTGAGGGCAGAATCAGAAACAGTTATGCCCTGAGTTAATGAACAGTGTGAACAAAGGAAGGGGAACTTTTATAGCCTATGTGGAGTGGCTGAGCCCTTCGAGGTGGAGAGAGTGCATGGGGGAAAAGTTTTCTCTTTAAACATAGGAAGTTTTTGTAGTGCTTATTATTTTAGGATCCCAGACTGCCTGCTTTTATGTATTGATATATTGGCTTAGTAAAAAAAAAATCATTAAAAAATAAGTTTGGTCACATGCTCATAGCCATCTGCTTCTGATGACTAAGTTGGGGGTGCAGAATGCCAAGAAAGGATGTACTATCTTTTATCAACTGAGGCAAAAATAAAATCACAGATCAAAAATCAGAACTTGGGGGATGAAGCATCCGGATTTTGCAAATAAGTCAAGAAATGTGCACACTGTAGATCTCTTTTGGATTTGGGAGAAATCTAACTTTGGGGGGTGAGTTTTGGCTGCTTGGAAGATGAGTTCAGACCCCTGGATGTGAGTGTCATAGGAAGTGACTATAGTTTGAGGGCCCAGATTCAAACTCTGGCTCATATTACTTGAAGATAATTTTCCCTTCCCCTGCATCCCCTCTGCTAGCTAAAATAAAACTTTAAAATGAGGCTATTTGAGTACTCCTGAAATTTTGTCTAATTTGTCAAATATTCCATTTAAAGACTTAATTTCCCCAATGTAAGCACCAAGCAAACACATGATCTGAAAAGAACGGCAAACCATGATCACATCACACATGGCTGACCATTAATAGTGTCTAGCAATTAGCTTTTTATAGAGTAAGGAGACAATATTTCTTTGGAATCGTGTTTCTGGTTTTTTAAATTAATGGAATTTATTTTTCTTGGGGATATTCTTGGAGTGTAGCAGTAGAGCATTTATTCTCCATTTTTCAACTTCAGAATTTATTTCTAATTTAACCAAGTCTGCCCCTGGCCCTTGACCTCACTTCTAGCTGTTACATTTAGTTCTCTGTGACTGTTGCAGACAAGATGAGCTTTAGACAGAATTGGAAGAAGGTAACATTTGTTGTTGGCTCCTTTTCATCTCCCCCATTAGGAGATTCTTTTTCCTCTCCCAACCCCTGCAAGCCACTTGTGTTGCCTAGGTGACACATCTTAAACAGACCCAACTTTCTCTATAGCGCCCAGAGATTCCACTTCTGTAATCACCTATGAGCAAAACCATATTTATTTATTTTTGTTGATTTAAAACATAAAATTATTGAACATACATTGTGTGCCAGCCTTATGTGTTAGCCATATGGATATAAAAGTGAATGCCATGGATCCCTATTTTCAAAGAGTTCATGGTCTAGGAAAAGAGAGAAATGCACACACATGTGTATAGGTAATCAAATCAAAACTCAGTAATTATAATAATTATTATATTATAGTAATACTATTCAGATAAATAAAAGAAATGTTACCTAAGGAAATTAATCAGAATCCTTAGAAATGGGATGGAAAGGTGGAATTAGGAATAAGCAAAGATTTGGGAAGGTTTTATTTTATCTAAATCATATCCATTTCAGAATAAGGGCAAGATAACAAATTTTCCTATTGGGGGAGTCCATATTTTATTATTTTAAATGGGAAGAATAAGAATGCATTCTCAGACACAGGGCTGAATTATAGACTGGGACCTAAAAATGGAAATTGAAAGACATTTGAAATTGGGTCGGTCTTGGAAGAGCTAGGCTATATTGTCACTGCATTCATATTTCTTTTTTTTTAAAAAAATAAGAGAATTAGATCATAACCTAAAATGTAAAATCTTGACCGCTTCCTCTTATAAAAACAATGTGCAGTTAAATGGATATCTATTTTAAAGTTAGACTGGAGAAACCTGGAATTAAGTTGAACCACACTGGCATATTTATTGATCTGCTTTGGCTTAGTAGTTCATCCCTTGCAACATAAGTTTTCATAAAGAAAGATAGTAATATGGTAGGTTTCTTCAAAGTCTATTATGAAGATTGAAAGTAACATTTTCTTCCTGGGTAGATTTAGCCTGATTCCACCAGATCTATCAGGACATTTCTTCTCATGTTGTATGTACTAAAGAGCTTGATAGATGCCATTATTGGTGATAGCAGATAATGGGGGAATGGAGGTGAGCTTACAGAAGCACCAGAGGTCAAAGCAGTGGGCACTGATTATTTTATTCATGATCAAAAATAGTATCAAGGGAAAGCAGCCCTAGACAAATGGTATGAAATCTCCTAAATTATGGTGCTTAAGTGCTATATTTACACTAGTCATTTTGGATATAGGATACAGTTATATTAGTTAAGTTATAGGTTTCAGCTACTATCAGAGAGAGACCCACAATAGCAGTGGCTTAAATCTGATGGAGGTTCCAGTGTGAGCAGCAGAGGGCTGATAGGGTAGCCCCTTTGGGTCAGGAACCCCTATTCCTTCTCTCGTGTAGTCAGATCCTTTGAGCTCCATGTCGTCATTAAAGAAGTAGGAGTGATAACACCTCGCTGTCTTTGCAAGGGTTCTAGGAGGTGATGAACACAGGGTGCCTCGTATACAGTGGGAGTTCAATTTCTGCTCCTTACATGGACTTGGAGTCATGTTGACTTTATTGTCAATTTTGTCAAGTTATTTATGATTAAGTCAATGCATCAGAAAACCATTCTGCTCTTCTCTTGAACCTTAGAGTCTCTCTTTTTCTTTCTCTCTCTTCTGCTGGAACTTTTCTGTTTCTGCTTTATGTCTCACATCTGTTTTGAGGAAGTAATTGATGGGAAAGTGTGGCCCCTGGGGAATAGGGTGGCTGAGAGAGGGAATTCTCTTGATGAATACACAGAGTGAGGTCTCTGTGGATTTCAACTTAAGAGGGTTCTCCCCAAGCCCTCTTCCTTGCCATAAATACTCAAAAGATGTATTTTAACTGAAATCTCCAAAACACTGGAAAGGATTCCTGCTGTAGCCCAAGGTCCACAAGGCACAGGATTTTCTAATTCTACACTTTCAGGAAATTGTGTATATTTTCTGTGGATTGACAATTGTGTCTAACTTAAAATTATCCCTGTGACCCCGCGTGGAACAATACCAAGCTTTCTTTCCAATCTGCTAGGGCCATGGCAGGTAACTGACCTGGGTTAGTGGTTAGGAGTTTGGGTTTATTTGGGTGTGCCTGATGACCTGAGGGTGGCACCAGCTTTATAGCTCTCTGGATTAGGCCCAACCCTAGGGAATATATTTCTTACCATGTGGACTCTGAACTACTTGAGGAAGGTTGTTGGAAACAGATGCCTGGATTTGCGATAAACCCTCTGTGTCAACCACTCTGGTAGAATCTTTATCAGTGATTCTGACATCTATTAAGACCTTGATGCTTATAGTTCAAGGCCAGCCTCACCGGGAGCCTGTGAGAAATATGGAAAATAAGGCTCCACCTTCGATCTGCTGAATCAGAATCTGCATTTTCTCAGGCTCCCCAGGTGACTCTCTTACATTCTATTTCAGAAATTCTGACCTAATGGTTTAAGAGCCACTGAGCCCAGAGGATTCCTTTTCTGATAGACTCTGTAAGGAGGAAGGGGATGGGGGATGACAAGATACAAATAGTATTCTTTTGATGCCCTAAAGATGCAGCACAGTACACAGAGGCTTTCTGTAGGGAGCCCAGGATGACTCTGGTGGAGTGAGAACTGGAGGGTAGGTTGTGCCAGTGTAGAGGATGACATCTTTGACACTCCTGGAGGCAGCACAGATGTCCTGATAGGCCCTGCCTGGTGGCATTGATGTGGGGAGGCATCCTCCAATGGTTTCCCAGAGAGAGGCTGAAACAGGGGAGCAAAAAATGGCAAGTGGTGGGTAGCCGAAGCCTTATTCAAAAACAAACATGGACCATCCTGACTGATGTCCAAGGGGCAGAATGAAGCTTTGGGATTTGGAGGAGGACCCATACTACATAATATCTGTGGAGGCAAGAGCTGCTGAATACATACTCATAGGCTGGTAAGAAAGCAGGTTTCAGTACAGTTTAGCATATGAAAAAGTGCAATTAGAGTGAGTGTTTATGTGCTCTAGTGATTGATTCATTCCCTCTCTCTCTTTTGATGCTGGGGCCAGACATTCTCAATTGTGAGTAATTTTGACCCCCACAGGGCATTCAGTGATGTCTAGAAACATTGGCATCTCATAAGTAGAGGCCAGGGTATACAGATGGCCCTCTGTATCTGCAGATTGAAAATATTTGAAAAACAAAGATGCATTTGTACTGAATATGTACTGACTAATTTTTTGTTATTACTACTCTCTGAACAATACAGTAAAACATCTATTTATATTGTATTAGATTAGATATTATAATAATATTGAGACAATTTAAAGCTTATGGGAGGATGTGTATAGATTATATGTAAATACTATGTCATGTTAAATAAGGGACTTGAGCATTTGCAGATTTCAATATGGTGAGCTTAAAACCAATTCCCTGAGGATACTGAAGGCTGGCTCTTCTGCTAAGCATCCTGGGTTGCTTAGGCAGCTCCTATAACAAAGGATTTCTGGACCCAAATGCCAATAGTGCCTAGGATGAGAAAGTGAACTGTATCCCAAAGATAGATTTACAATGTTACAACCACTACTGGTGACATTTAATGATCTATCATTGAGAGCTAAACTAGCAAAGTGGGTACCCTTTCAGCTGGCAATTGAGTTGTACAGAGCATCATTTCAAAATGACTATTTGCTGGGGTATCTTTGCAGATATTGAAGTTAAACTGATGAATCTCTAATAGCCTGGGGGTGGTGGGGTGTCACGGATCTTCTGGCCTTTAAAAAATAATGGCCATTGTGTTTGTTATTTTTTTTTAGGTATTTTTCTTTAGTACTATCAGTTCTGAAAAATAATGACAAGTGACTCAGCAGTAACACTACCAGTTTCTTCCAAGCTCTTAGAGCTGTGTTATCAGGGTCCACCATGCAGAATACTGCAGGCTTATCACTCACCCCACCTCTAAGTTGGAGTAGAAGAGGAAATGATTGTCCATGATATACTTGCACCCAGAATTTGCTCTTCAAATTTGGAACTTAAAAAAATTATTATATGTGATGTGTATATATATATATATATATATATATATATATATATATATATATATAATTCACATACATATTACATTTTGAGAATAATCAGTTATTTGTTTTTAATCCTATTATCCATAAGTAACATGGAGAGCCACAGAATAAAAGAAAGGATAATTTGGGGAGGTCAACTTTCTGGACAGAAGAAAGAATACACTTCCTCGAACATGTCACTAACCTCGGCAAAAACCAAACAAGAGACACAGGGAAGAGAAAACCAAATTTATTTTGATGGTTTTATGAAAAGAAGAATGTACCATTTAAAGAGGAGGTATTCTGCAGGCAAAAGAGCACTGGATTTCAGATCAAATTTTGGTGTGGAGCCTGAGTTCATAGCATTCTAGCTGTGTGCATGCAGGCTTGTTTCTTACTCTCATTCTCCATTTTGTTTAAAAAAGAGATAATGCTGTTTAGCTCTGTGTGTTGGTTAGCTATTGCTGTGTGATAAAAGTCACAAAATCTCAATGACATAAGACAATAAGCCTTTATTTAAGCCATCTGTGGCCAGTTGCAAGACTGACTAACCTTCACTGAGGTAAGTAGCTTTTTTTCTTTGAGAACCTCATGCTCTAAATGGATCCATACTGTCTGAGAATGTTTTCACATAGCACTGACAGAAGTACAAGAAGGCAAGCTCAATTGTAAAGGGTGATTCAAGTCCCTGCTTATATCACATTGTATCTATTAACATTCCATTGGCCACAGCATGACACAGGACTGAGAGCAAAGTCAGGTGGAGAAGTACATGGGCCCAGTATGCAGCCAAAGCAAGGCATGTGAGCAAACCCAACATCCTGGAAGTGGGAAATAGATTTTCCCATGAAAGTGAGGAGAGAGAGGGTGGATGTTTATGAAGACTATCTCATCTACCACGTGTTGTTAAAATGATTAAATGAATTCATGCACCTTGCATGATTCCTGGCACTAAAATGTTTAAAAATGTTATTTCTTTTCTCCTCCTCCAAATTGCACAGTGAAGAATGGGGAATGTAAACTTAATTTCAGAGATACAATAGCTATTTTAAAATAAACTTGAATTCTATATTGTGATGAGTCATGAGAGAAGAAATAATAAGAGAGAGGAGATATTGAGGAACATAGTGAAACAGAGGAATGAGAGGGAAAGAAATAATACCTCTTCAAATTTTGAAGGGGTAAGGATGATGATAAATAACTAATATGTAATAAATGGGGGAAAAGAAGGTAAATAGAAATATAGCCACCAACAGTAGAATAATAAAAAGAAGGAGGAGGGGAAAAAGACATCAGGAGAATCACCAGGATATCAAAGGAGCTTTTTCAAACAGTTCTTTTCTCCCCTACCTCCCAAACCTAAATTACACATGAATTTTTGCTATTTACATGGACTAGGCTGGGAAAGAGAGAGGAGTGTTCATAGTTTTATCACCTCTTATCAAGGTTCTATAAAAGACTAATTAGTATTTTAACCATTGTTTGCAAGGTTATTGATCATACTTTATCCTTGATACTTACAGAGATTCTGCTTTGAATGGGGCTATTATCTCAACCTGCCAGATAAGCAATCATTTTGTAAGAATGTAGTGTGGGGGACAGAGAAATCATAGCATGGGGAGCAAACGAAATTTGGGTTTTTCCATTGTTATGACTTGGTCCATGCAGAGAAAGAATATTCCAAATATAATTCATCTGCTCATAAACTATTTCACATTACCAGACTGCTTGGGATTCTATGGTGGGAAAAAATGTTCAGAAGTTATTTTTTAGACAATGATAGAGCCTTCAATATAATAATACTGTGTCCACTGATACCTTCTGGGAAAAGAAAAGAAATGCTTTGGTCAAACCTGGCTTGCGAAACCCCCCCCCCCACACACACACACAGAACCCTTATTAAGATGGAAAGTAGGATAAAGAAAATGTGCACAATGAAATATTATTCAGCATTAAAAAAATCATGGCATTTGGAGGTAAATGGATGGAGTTGGAGAATATAATGCTAAGTGAAGTAAGCCAATCCCCCAAAACCAAATGTCAAATGTTTTCTCTGATATTAGGAGGCTGATTCACAATGAGGATGGTGGGGAGGAATAGACAAACTTTAGATAGGGCAAAGGGGAGGGAGGGGATGGGAAGGGCTATGGGAGTAGGTAAAACGGTGGAATGAGATGGACGTCACTGTCCTAAGTACATGTATGAAGACACAAATGGTGTGACTTTACTTTGTGTACAACCAGAGACATGAAAAATTATGCTCCATTTGCGTAATATGAATTGAATTGGATTCTGCTGTCATACATAACTAATTAGAATGAATAAAAACAAACAAACAAAAAAGTATTGCTATTTAATCAGGATCTCCTTATGAAAAGCAAAGTAAACTATCTTTGTCACGTTCCATGCCTTGAGAAGCAAAGCCATAAAAATTTTTAAGTCTTTTTATTTTTTCATATTGAAACTCTTGTTTCCTTTTTGCACATGCTCATCTTGCTTTTTGTTCATTTCACCAACAACCAACACATAGTTTTTCAGAAAGGGGGCAAGGTTAAGAAAAGACCACTTTTGAAATTTTAAGTAGCAAAAATCTGATTTATCTGATGGGAGAGGGCCTAGAAGAAGCAATCCCCTCCACCATAATTTTCCTTTTTTAAAAAAAATACTTGCCCTGCCTGGAGAAATGAGAATGTTTTCTAAATATTCAGGAGCTCAGATCAAAAAAGATGATTTTAAATAATAAAGATGTTTCAAAAAGAAGAAAGGAAGGAAGAAACCTGAATGGTGCTGTAAACTGGTAGCCTGAGGTAAGCAATACATTTTTTGTAAAAAAATAAAAATAAAAATAAAGAAGAAGATTATTAACTGCCTTGGTCTCCATAGCACCTAGAAAGAGATGGCTGGAATGCAAGAAACTTAAGAAATTTTTCTTCCACCACACCCCAGTCCTGCATGCAGGCTTGCCTATGCTCCTGAGACACACCAAGATCATTCTCCCCCTGAGCTGTCCAGCTGCTCTGCCCAGTTTTGATGAGACTCTCTTCATTCAGAGCACGTCTCTCTTCCTCACTTTCTCTATTGGAGTCTGCTTACTTATCGCTTCCTCATGGCGGTTAGCCCTAATCATCTGTCTTAGTCTGTTTAGGCTGCTGTAACAGAAATACCTTAGGTTAAGTAATTTGTTTAAAAATTTTTATTGGTACATTATAATTACACATAATAGTGGGATTTGTTTTGACATGTTTGTACATGTGTGACACAAAGATAGGGTAATTTGAAAACTACCGAGTTTATTGCTCATAGAGATCCAAAAACAAGTCTCCAGCAGATGTGGTGTCTGGTGGGGCCTGTTTCCTCATAGATGCCACCTTCTTCTTGTGGCCTCACATGGTGGAAGGGGCAAACAGCCTCCCTCAAACCTCTTTTATAAGGGCACTAATCTATTCATGCTGTGGGATAAGTCCCAGCCTCTTTTTTTTTTAATATTTATTTTTTATTTTTATATTTTTGTCAATACCTTTATTTTATTTATTTATTTTTATGTGGTGCTGAGAATTGTACCCAGAATTGAACCCACACATGCTAGGCAAGCTCTCTACCTCTTAGCCACAACCCCAGCCCAAGTCCCAGCCTCTTAAAACTATCACATGGAGATTAAATTTCAACATATGAATTTGGAGGGGATACAGATATTCAGACCATAGATATTCAGACTATCTTACCTAAAATTGTTCCCTGTGTCCCTGTATCTCCTAAGTTGGCATTCATTTTCTTCATTCACTTCCTACTATCTTATTCACTTACTTTTTTCCCCCCTCCCAATATTAGGGATTGAACACAGGGGCACTTTACCACTGAGATACACCCCCAGTCCTTTTATTTTTTGAGACAGAATCTTGCTAAGTTGCCTATGCTGACTTCAAACTTGTGATCTTCCTGCCTCAGGCTTTGGAGTTGCTGGGATCACAGGGCTTCACCATCATACCTGATTTGTTTATTTGTTCATCTTTTCTTTACTAGAATGTACTTTACTCCCTGAGGACAGGCTCTTTGTTTTGCTCTCCACTGTATCCTCACTTTCCAAGGCAGTACCTGTGCTTGGCATGTAAGTAGTTATTTCAGTATATTTTGTCAAATGAATAAATGCTTGCTGGACAAAGGGACATTATTTTTGATTATTCACCAGAGTTCTAACTCTACATGAACGAGAGTAAACTGCTGACGATCACAGTTCTGTGAAAAGTGTGTGTATTTGTTTCCTTAATGGCGAGCTGCACCTACAGGGTGCTGGGCACTGTGCTGGATACTGCATGTGGACCTGCGATGACTAAGACAGGGTGCTTTCTATCAAGGGATGACAATTTAGAGATGGGATAAGATTTCCTTATGTGGTTTCTGGGACTGCCATTCACATAGACGTGACATAAATTGCACCTCCTTAAAGCTGTGAAGCATACAACGCATCTCACTGTACACAGCAACCCTGGGAGACAGATATTTCCCTTCCTTTAGCTGGATAACAAAAATGATTCCTAAGTCCTGACTGCAGGTTGCTTGCAATGCTGAGACACATAAGTTAACAGGCAAATACGTAACGCCTTATAAGTATACAACTTGGTTTCTATGAGAAGACACAGATGAGACTTCCATTACTATCTTGGAACATGGGGGAGATTCAGGCAAGTTTTCTTGCCTGAGATGATAATCTCCAAGAAAGATCTCTGCAAAGGAGCTGTATGCTCTTCATGTCTCTATAATCGTGATGGTAATTGGATTTATTTTAGAACTTCAAAGCTTTTGTTTCAAGACTTCATAGATTTTTTTTGCATGAATTCTAATTTAAAAATTATTTCATTAAAACTTCATTTATGGGCTGGGGATATAGCTCAGTCATACAGTGCTTGCCTTCTATGCACAAAACCCTTGCTTCCATCCCCAGAACTGTAAAAAACAAACAAACAACCCCCCCAAAAAAAAAAACAAACAACAAACCACACATTATTTATCTTAATTACTGAGTATTTTCAGCATTCCCTTAAAATTTGCACTGAAGGGAAGTTGCTCACTTGCCTCACCTTACCCTGGGCCTGAGCACCTCTCCAACCCCACTCCATCACCTGCAGGCTTCTTGAAGCCAAGGACTGGGCCCAATTATTTTATATGCTCCATAGCACCCACTGATCTGACACATTTTAATTGCATAGTAACTTTGTAAAATTGATATGGAAACTGATTGCAGCACAAGGTACTTGTTTATTCTGTAAACGAGCCAGGCATCATTACAGAAGCACAGCTATGCAGTTTAACATGAGTTTATCCTTTGAGAAGCTCTCAGCTGGTGGAGTGGGCATGGGCCACCACATGAGGGGTGCTGGACATAGAGGCTCAGAGAGCAGCATGGAAAAGTAGAGAATAGGGCTCCTTAATTCCTCTGGCTTTCAGAGGAAGCATGGCTGACCTGAGGAAGTGTCATCCTCTAGAGTTTGAAGAACAAGTAGCATTGCAATGGGGAGGAACATTCCAATTGGGGGAAACAGTTTGAACAAAGGGATGAAGAGATGAAAATGTTGGACTTTCTGGAGAAGTGGGGTGTGTTTGTAATGATACAACCACAGGCCTGAGGGTGCCGTGGTCCTTTGGGGTCTGTTGGGGGCAGAAGGGGAGCATGCTTGTGCAGAGCATGTGAGTTCAGGAGCAGCTGTTCTGGCTGGCTGGTAGGGGCAGAACAGCTGTGGTTGAGGAGGGAGGTGAGGAAACCAGCAGATTGTGGGAGTGAGGGTGGCAGGTTCTGGAATAGGAATGAATGTGCTTAAGGGTGCATAGGAACAAATCAGATTAACATAAGATTTTTCTCTTTTGATATGCTATATGTGAGTAAATTCCCCTAATTATTTACACAGTCATGCTAACAATTTATGGTGATGTTAACAATATTCAAAACACAGGAGAAAAGTCCACCTACATTTTGACCACCTCAACAAATGAGAGCTCTGGTGGTTGTGACTGCCCAGACCTTATAAGAAAGCTTATGAAATGCTTCCATCTCAGTAATCAGAGTGTTGATAATGATGTCATGGCCAGAAAATCTGGTAGACCCAAGGCTTTTCCTGGGTCCTTGAATTCAAGGTGGTACTTCTCACCTTGGAGCTAGCTCAGTGGATGTTATGCAAAGAACCTTTGCTTCTCTTTTAGATGCTTTTAGCAAATGCATGGTGGCTTTACAAGACCCCATTGAGACTGCTTGACAGGAGATGTGGAAGTGAGTGCAGCCAGCTGTATTATAGCAATCGGAGTTGTGTGTGAGTGCCTCGTCAGCTCTAAAGCACGATGCCAGAAATATGCATGGTGCAGAAATAAAAGAGAAGTCAGTGCATTCTACCGAAGTGGTTGCGTCTTCCTCTCTTACTAAGGAGGCAGGAATCTTGCATAAGTATTTGGTCAGTCCAGCATCTTCTTTTCTTACACAGATTTTGGTATAGGGGAATATGAATTAAAAAAAAAATAAAAACAATCAAATAAAAACAACAACAGAATTCTCAACCAGAGAGTCACATAATAAAGACTCAAGGTGACGAAAGGACAGGATACACCAAGAAATGCAATGGTTATCCAGCAAACAGCATCACAAATGACATAAATTTTGACACAGTGGTGATAAATATTTAATAATTACTTTTTAGAAAATAATAAGCAGTAATAACAAACTGAGAGTTTGTGAATATATATGTAAGTTTATTATAAATTTTATTTGTGAAGCACATAATTTATAGATACTAATAAAATATGCAATGTTCTTTATTTTAAATTCTATGCAATCAATTGATTCTCACAGAATGTTTATATTGATTTTTGCTACACTCTTGTATTCATAGCCAATCTATGGTTGATGAATATAGTTCTAACATAAGCATTAGTTAATATTTTCATTTATGTTAACGAGTTAGATGTAAGAAAGTGAAACAACAAAGAATATGTTGGAACTTTACACATTCTCCAATGACATGAGCAAGTGACTTCTTTGCTGAATGAGAGATAATAGTTGTTGAATGCTGAAAGGAAGTCTTCTTAATATTTTATGAGGTTTATGATGTAATGGTTGTAGGCATGACACACTTTAAAGTTTAATCTGAATTATTAGCATTTTCCCCATGACTTTCTTAAGTCTAGACCATCAACAGAACCATAAACCAATCCCTGGTTTGGAGTGTCTGCTAATTTCCATAGTCTAATTACTTCTACCCTTGCCAATTTCACCCTGATGTCACTGGCCATGGAGTTGGGAAGAGATGCCAAGCAGCACCCTTGTGCAGTTTCTACCAGACAGGTACAATAGGTGTAAGGAAACTTCGAGAGGATACATTAAATTGTAGTAAAATATAATAAGATAATACATTGTAATAAAATAACTAGCAGGTGATGGATTCTGAGTGTTTACCTAACAGTATTATTGAGGTAGTATCAATGTAAAGTAATGTATAATTTCATGGGTTTTTGTGTATGTACACGTCTGTGAACTCATCACTGCAATCAAAGTTATGAGCATTTCCATCTGTTACCCAAATTTTCTCTTCTTCATTTCTCTCTTTCCCCTTCCTTCTCAGGCAACTACTGATCTGCTTTTTTCCCCTTTCCATCATTATAGATTAGTTTTCTATAGATTTTTATAAATGGAATCATGCAATGTATATTCTTCTTTTGTCTGACTTCCACATAATTATTTTGAGATTCATCAATGTTATTTGCATGTTCATTTCCTTTTCCCCTAGTATTTTATATTTATTACATCTGCTTATAATTTATTTCATTGCAAATTTAAATCATTTAATTTTTAATAATGGCTATGTTTAATATCCATTTGAAAAAATTCCTGGGAATTTAACAATCAGCTCTTTCAAGCTGGTGCATGTTGGCTCAGGCGTATCTCTGATGAGCTGTGTGTGTGTGTGTGTGTGTGTGTGTGTGTGTGTGTGTGTTTGTTTATGTGGCTAGCTTTAGAAATGAGACCGAGAGACTTTGGGACAGCTACAGAGCTTGGGAATAATTGAAAATAAATGAAAAGGGAAAGGAAATTTTTAAGTTATTCTGTTCTCCCTCTATTTTATTTTTCTAATCTAAGAAACTGTAGTAAAAATGCTAATTAAAAAATTACTTTTTGGTTGCTGGCTTGTCGTTTTAATTAATGCATGACTGGACCACAATGCAGCTGGGCCTTGGGAGATATACATGAGGGACTTCTATTATTGAAATTTCAGGAGAGAATTCTGAAATCCAGGGTCAACTTGCATATGATTTAACGGGAAAAATGGTAGAAAGGGATTCAGAACTGATGACTGGACTCAAGGATGCTGAAATTTGACTGTTCATATACCAGGAGGACATGGCCACTCCTTAATCTCTTCCAAAATTCTCTGGACAGTACTTAGTATCTATACTGTCAATACAAAATGAGGCCTAATCTCTCTTTTAAGCTGTTTAGGAGTTTAGGAGAAAGGTTAGGCCTCATTTTGTGTCCGTGGTAGATTATCATTAGAGATGTAAAATTTGTGATTTAATGCTGAGTACTGCCCTTGATAGTAGTGCTGGGAGTTAGGGAGTTGTTCCTCTGGTAGTGCTGGGAGTTAGGGAGTTGTTCCATGCTTCTTCTGGGTGGTGGCAAACTAAAATACTAGCAAGGAGAACTGCAATAATCATAGTAACTACTGAGCATTTACTACCTGCAAGACACCTAAAGATTTTATGTACATTACCTGATTTAATAGTCAAAACAAACCTGAGGTGAGTAATAATAATATCCCCATTTTTTAGGGAAGTGAAGTTCTTTGCCAGGGGTAACACCAGGAAGTGACAGAGACAGTATTTAAAACCCAAATCAACAGCCTCCTCTATTCAGCCTTCTGGTCTACCAAGTGGTAAGAAATTCAGAGTATAAGGTCTTTAGGAACTATAATCCAGGATGGGAAAAACGGTCTTGCCCAACTCAGTGACAGCCTGCCTGACTGCCTAAAGAGTGTACCTGGAGGTGACACTTCAGCTCAGTCATCTGGGGCCTTTAAGACCCTTATTATAGAAGCTTCGATTCTCTCTTAAGGGCAATGGGAGTGCTATTGACAGATTTCAGTGGGGAGTAATGGGTTTAAGCATACACTTGAAAAACAGGTTGGAAAGAAGTTAAAATATCTTTCCTATCCCCATACCCCCTCCCTTTCCCTTCCATCACTTTCCTTTACCTAATCTAAGGTAACACTATTCTTCTCTAGTGCCCCTCACCTTGCTGCAGCCCGGCTGGCTGGGCAAAATATCCGGGGGGTGACGAATAACTTGTGTACGTTGATACAGCAGGAGTGGAAGCCGTTTATTGTAGGACAGGAGTGGTATTTATACATTTTACACAGCTTATCTAATTAGCATAAAATAGATACAGCAGTCAACCAATAAGGAATCTCCACACTTAATGGCTCCGTGGAGTTACTTCACAAACCACTCCCTCTGGCATTTTGCCAGGCACCATGCAGACTTGTTTACAGACTCTAACATTTCTTGGCAAAATACCAGGTGCCATCCTGACTTGTTTACAGACCTTAACACACCTTATTGTGAATTAGCATCCTTATATTAGAGAAAACATTTAGCCTTTGGTTTTTGGGAATTGGCTTATTTCATTTAGCATGATATTCTCCAACTCTATCCATTTACTGGCAAATGCCATAATTTCACTCTTTTTAAAAGCTGAGTAATATTTCATTGGAAAAAAATATATATATATATAACATTTTCTTTATCCATTCACCTATTGAAGGACACCCAGGTTTGTTCTATAGTTTAGCTATTGTGAATTGAACTGCTATAAACATTGACATGGCTGCATTACTGTAGTGTGCTTGGATTTTAATAAGGATGCAATTGTAGCAGCCAAGGTGAGAAAATATGATGTCTTGGAGCAAGATTGTATAAGTGGACATAAAGAGGAGAGGGAAGGCTTAATTTCTCCATGAAGTAGAATGAATAAGTCCTGGTTCACCTGTGGAGGGTAAGGGGATGAGAGTGGTTGAGGATGAATTTCTTTGTGCACTTTTGGTTGTGAGGAGGAGAAAGGATGGCAGTTATTGGTTTGACAGAATTCTTTTTCTTAATTTTAGGGTGGGTGAGACTTCAATCTGTTTATAAGTCAATATAAAATAATAGAGATGGGAAGATTAATGGTATGGAAAAAAGGTGGGTAATTGATGGCAACCTGGAGGTTGCAGAACAGAGGGAAATTGCAGAGCACTGATGGAATGATTTGATTTGAATCAGGAAAGAAAAAGACTGATATTGACATTTATTTAGTGCTTTTGAAATGGTAGGGACTGTTGTTTAGCTTTATTTAATCCTTTTGACAAACCATTACAACTATGATTTTGCAAATCATATTTAGAGAAGGTAAGTAACTTGCCCAAGGTCCCAAGAAGCTCCCAAAAAGCAAGGTGTCAGGATTCAAGGCTCTACTTTATGCAGCAATGTAAGGAATAACTCATCCTCTGAAATCTAGAGAGAAACAGGATAACTGAGAATGACAGAGTAGGCATGGAGAAAGAGAAGAAGGCTGCTGTAGCAAAGGTATAAAAAAATATAGTGGTGGGCTGGGATTGTGGCTCAGTGGTAGATCGCTTGCCTAGCACCGATGGGACCTGTGTTCAATCCTCAGCACCACATAAAAATAAAGGCATTGTATTGTGTCCATCTACACCTAAAAAATAAATATTAAAAAAAACTACAGTGGTTTAGAAAATAAAAATTTCTTTAACTCCCAATAAAGAGTCCAGGATCAGTTGATTTGAGCTGGCAGGATGGCTGTCTTCTGTAAAGCAGAAAACCTGGTCACTTCCATCTCATTGTTCTGTAACCTCCTCCAGTGTCCACATGGCTGATGTTGGCTCACTTCCATATTGGTTGTCTAGTCTAGGGTGAGAGAAAAATAGTACACAGGTAGATCTTTCAGGAGTCTCAAAAGTTCTAAATGGCCTTGTTCATCCACATTCCATTGTTCTGAAGTCAGTCATGTTGCCCCATTTAGCTGCAAGGGAGTCTGGGAAATGTAGTTTTTAATCTCAGGAGACTGTATGTGTAGCCTAAACTGGAGGTTTACTAGTACTAAAAGGAGGTGGGAAATGGATGCTATGTGATGTTTCTAAGACTTCTGTTAAAATTGCTCCTAGGGATGTCATATGGCAACACTTCAAAGTCTGCTGGCAGTCCAGATGTTCATACAAAACAATTAATTAAAATGAATTTTAAAAAGATGTCCTGTGGCAAGCAGTGTTTCCAATAAACTGAGAAGATGCATTCATCCTCTAGCATCCTAGCTCCTTATCATTCCTTGTGGCTGTTCTGGAATTTGAGCATCTTTTGAAGATGGTGACAGTGTTGGAGTGCTTACATGGTTGGGCCATTTGGGGACTGGTCCAGAACTGGCCATAATAGTCTGCCTGTTCTCAAGAGAGGTGAGAACTCACAGAAAGACTCTATACTAAAATGAAATGCGTGATGCTGGTTAATGGGGACAGTGAAGGTCAGAAAAAATGGGCTTGGGATACATGTAATTCCCTAATTTTTAAATGTTGGATCAAATATTTTGATACTATTCTATGGACCAAAAGAATATTCCTTTGGGATTAAAAACAGCTCAGATCCTGTAACTTAATCTTTCAGAACCTTATTTCCTCATTTGTAAAGTGGGAGCAATACCCATCTCAGAGAATTGTAGGGAGGAAGGAAGAAAATAGTGTATGTCCTGGGTTGATAATTTGTAACGCATCTGACTTTTTCATGATTAATCTGCTTTAGAATTAGGAAATTCTTAGGTTCCCATCCTAGGGAACTTCAGGATGGGAATTCTGAAGGCTAAGAGGGTAGAATAAAGAGAGGTTATAGGAATTGGCTTCAGAACTATCCTAATTTACATTTCCCCAAATTTCCTTTTCAGAGGTGTCATGACAACCTGTGTCCAGGCCAAATGTTTGGATCTAGCTAGTCTAATCATTTAGATTGGAGAGAATAATACATGCTTGTTGGTTATGTGACTTTTGCTCAGTTACTAAGCCTTAGTGTTCTTTTTTTTGTAAAATGAGAATAAGAGCTAACTTGCCTCATAAAATAATTGTCATGACTCAATGAGATGATTTATATAAAACCTTAAATAGTATGTATTGCCAAGCATATAGTAAACACTCAATAAACATCAATTGTAATAAATTATTATTTCTTACCCAGGGGAAAAGATATATAAAATGCTTTTCTTATTGTTTTGATTTTTTATAACACTTGTATTTTCAGGCAAATCACATTACTTAGTCAACATCTTGAGTTGTTTTTTTACCCCCTCTGGGAGAACTGTGATAATGCAATGGATAAAATCTTAGGAGATATTGCTTGAAAGATCCATTGTGTGCTTTTTACTGTAAGAGTGTAGTGTCAGGTGTAAAGTGCTCTAAAACAACAAAGTGACCTTTAAAGAAAAGTAAATTTATTCATAAAATAAATAGCTAAAGAAAAATGGGGGGCGGTGGAGGTCTTCTTTTATATTGCTAGTATCAGATCTCTGGGCGAGGGCATTATTTTGCATTGCTTGTGTTGGTTAAATGCTTCGTATAAAATGTTTCTTAATTAAGAGTTGATGTATTCCTGTGAAAAAAAGAATATTGAAATTTACTACAGAAAGAGATACATAATCTGCTTTACAAAAGCCCCCTGGGCAAAAATAGTGGAATCAAAACGCAAATCATGAATGTGTATACTTCCCTAAAATTGCCAACTGGCAATTAAGTTTCTTTTAAAAAATAGACAAATTTCCACAGTTATGTTAAACTCTTGATCTTCTTTATCTTTATTGCTAATGTTATTAGAAGTAGCAATAATAATAATTGCTGGTGTTATTTTGGTTCTTCCTCTAGGCCCTCCATTGGATAAGCTGCATTAGTCTTTATTTCACTGAATTCTCTGAACAGCTCTATGAATTACAGACTATTATTATTTCCATCATTCAGATGAGGAAACTGATGTTAGGAATGTTAACTAACTTGCCCCACTTAATTAACTTATAAGATGTATAGCTTGTCTTCTAAGTTACTATTGCATGACTTAAATGCTCATAGTTCTATAAAGGAGAGGACTTCTTTCCTTCCTTCCTTCCTTCCTTCCTTCCTTCCTTCCTTCCTTCCTTCCTTTCTTCCTTTATTCCTTCCTCCTTCCTTTGGATTGAACCTAGGGGTGTTCTACCACTGAGCTACATCCCTAACCCTTTTCATTTTTTATTTTGAGACAGAGTATTGCTAACTTTCCAAGGCCTCAAACTTGTGGTCCTCCAGCCTTGGTCTCCTGAGTAGTAGGAATTATAGGCATGTGCTACCATGTCTGGTTTAGGAATGGGATGTTCAATGAATGAGATTAAAAAAAAAAAAGAGAGAGAAAGCTGAATTTTGGAGTCTTTCACCAGAGTGTGTCCTAATTGGGTGATGCATTGTGGGGCTTTCACAGAGGAAGGAATTGGGCTGTTGGGGACTGAGGGGTGGGATAAGTGTACCAAACAGCAGTTGCTTTGCAACTTTGGCAATCGTGTTGATATCTCACATCCATCCTTTGATATCCTGACCTACTGGTTCTTACTGAGAATGGCTCTAATGATCGATAATGGTGATCACTATTCTGGGATTCCTGGAAAGTCCTGTTTTCAAATATCCTGTTCCTCAGGCACACATTCACACTTGTCAGATGCTGTCTGAGAATCACGATCTTACGACTACCGCCCCTCTGTTCCAGCTCAGTGAGTCCAGCTGGCGGGGGTGGGTACTTTCTCTGAGCGTAGTCAGCCTGTCAGAAGACAAGAACATCCTGGTGACAGCTCTGACAAGCTCCCACTCTCCTGTGGAGAGGGGATGTTGTTTAGGACTCTCTTTTGTTGGGCATTTTATTCACAGTGTCACCACACTTCATTCATGACATTAATCAAATGGTCTAAATCTCTTTAATGATAATAATTTAACATATATGCTCACGTTGATCACCTTTAAATTCAAGTGGTGGTTTGGATGAACTTATTATTATAGATTGTTGTCCTTGACCATGTTAAGGGGAATTTTAACAAAGAAATTACTTTGGGTACCAAGTTGTCAACCTTGAGTTGGGTAAGATATGAACTAGACACTTATGAACTGTGAACTAGAACTTATATCCCTTATAGATATAAGGGACAGAAATATATTTCTGTACAATAGGATGGGTAAAACATACTAAAGAAAAATTATATTTTTTCATGTTGATTTTGGAGCCACAACTTACTTTCTAGATAGTTCTATGAAGAGAAGCTGGACATCGGGACACCTAGGCTATGATTTTGGTCTGATCTTTGTATCATCCAGAATTCCTTGGGTAGTGAACAGTGGAAAGGAAAATTGAAAACCACGTAAACAAAAGTGGAGTTTATTGTTCAAGCAGTGTAGATGTTTAGGGGTAGACCTAGCCCTACTCAGAACTATAAATTATGTCATCGAGACTTTCCACCATTCAACTGTACCTTCTGCTTTGTCAGCTTAGTTCTCAGACTGTACTTGGTGACTCACAGCATTCTGGTCTCATCTCCTCCCAGGCTCTAAATGAGAATGAAAGGGCAGTCCTGTGACTTACTCTGATTGGACAATACAAGCTCCCAACTTATCTCCCTGCCCAAATCACTAGCACTTTGACTGAATGTTGTTGGGGCTTCATCCACAGTCCAGGACACTGAGGAGAGCAGATTCCCAGACAAAAGTTGGAGCTGTTCCTGGGAAAAGGAGACTTTAATGCGAGGAGGTATCAAGGCCACACAACAATTGTGTGACTTTGAGAAGATAACTAAGAAAAGCAGAAGAAGCTGGTTGTGGTGGAGCATGCCTTTAATTCCAACTACTCAAGAGGTGGGGCAGGAGGATCACAAATTTGAGGCTAGCCTAGGCAACTTAGTGCAACTTTGTCTCAAAATAAAGAATAAAAAGGGACAGGGGTGTAGCTCAGTGGTAGAACACCCCAGAGTTCAATCCCCAGTATCATAAACACACACAAAAAGTAGAGTTAAGCATGTTTGTATACTACATAAACACTAGTGTTTTCATCAACTACCAAGTGCTATTATAGTTTTGACTATTTTTAGAAATTCTTCTAGGATCTATACCTTGGAGTAAAATTGAGTTATACATAGGGCTGGGGGTATAGCTCATTTGGTAAGGTGCTTGCCTTGCATGCATAAGGCCCTGGGTTCAATCCCCAGTACCACCAAAGGAAAAAAAAATGAGTTACACATAAGTATATACATCATCAGCCAGGTAGTACCAAATTGTTTTTTCTTATTAGCAGTATTATTCTACATGGTCTGAATCATTCAGTGTTAGACTTTTTAGTTATTTCCTAATCCAATGGAGAGGCAGTGTCCTCTCTTTATATTTGGCATTTTCCTAATAACTAATCAGGAGAATTTAAAAAATTATTATCTATGACATGTGACTTTTGGCTATATGTACTTGTTCATATATTTTACCCACTTAAATATTGTGCTAAATATTGTTTGCTTTGCAACCAATTATGGGGACTCTTTACATTTTTAGAATACCAACATTTTCTTACTTCATTTGCAAATACTAATTCCCAGTTTGTAGATTGCCTATTTGATGAATATAAGCTCGTAATTGTAGAAATGTAACTTACCAATAATTCTCATCCTGTGAGCTTTGTACTTTTTATGCTTAGTTTAAGAAACCTTTCTCCACCCAGTCCCTCAGGTCACAAAGCTATTTTCTACTATTTCATTCTAATAGTTTGCAAGTTTTGAGCTTAATATTTGAATCCTAAACCCATCAGAAATTTCCTGTGTGTGTTGTAAGGTAGGTAATCAGTTTCAAGTTTCCCATATTGACAACCAAGTGCCCCAGCACTATCTAGTCAATGACTGTTTTTCTCTAGCCCACCTCTGTCATACATCAAGTGTCACTGTAAGCCTGCAAAAAATATCTTTTAGCTATCTTTCTGTTCTCTTGGCCTGATAGTTCATCCCTGCACCAATAAATGTGTTTATGTGTTTTAAACCTTGGACTTGAACCTTGCCTGTCAGAGGATGTGACAGGCTATGGCATAGAGTGTATGGCACCTGGGAAGGCTCATGTCCCATCATGTACTTAGCAGCACTCTGCTGCTCAGGTTTCAAGGAATGTTATTAAATTCTCCCTAATAGATAACCATTGCCAGTCCCTGTTCTTGTCCACCTCATATTGGAACAAAAGAATTTTTTTTATCACCTGTGATATCTGAATTCAATGAAACAGAGTTTAAAAATCTAAGAGATTTTGGGAAAGATTATGTTTGTGCCTTTTTACTTGTAAAAAATGTGGAAAACTGAAAAAAATCCTCCAGAAACTACAACCATTTTAGGATGATGTGTTCAGTGACTTGTCAAGATGGATAGGTGGGAAAGGGATTCCTCATAAGCTGGGATGTCAGGGTCAATAGAACCTCCAAATAAGAAAATCCAGAAGGAAAAGTGACCTTGTGGCCCTTTTAACCTATAATACACTGTTAATACTTAATAAGATATAATGGGATCAAAATACAGATAGATAAATGTTAACCGGATAGGATACAGATAAGAAATATAATTTTTTGAATGAGGTTTTTTATTCTACAAAATTTTTTTCTTTCTTTGTGAATAGGTTTAACTATCGTCGTATGTACTATCTGAATGATATTTTATGTGAACAATACACAGTGTGATTCTTATCTCCATATTTTAATTTTCTGGTACTTCTCTAGTGGAAACGGCCACTTTCGTTGTTCCTCAAAGAAATTGTCTGCAGCACTTGCAAAGAGCAGCTTCAGCAAAACATTGTGGAGAAACAAATCTGAACAGCTACCTGCTTTAAATAAGCCAAGCTTATTAGAAAAAGATGGAGTAAGATCTGGGGATTGCATGATTAAAATAGTGGAAATGAAACTGGTTCAGAGATCACATCCAGGATATACTGTCTGGCACACTGTGTATGTGTGTGGTGGTTATTTGATAATAATTATAAGTATGAATCGAAGAATGTGTAGGAAAGCAGCTGCCTAAGATGAATTGGAGCAAAGCCACAGCGAACAGTGTCTGATTAATTAAAATCCCTGGTCCTTGTGAGCATCACCATTCTATTCAACAGAAGCCAGCCAAGGAAACACACAGTGAGGTTAAAGCCTGATTGTGCAGCTTAGATATCCGCTGTGCTCTTGGCCTTTGACTTCTGCATCTGAGCATGTTGACTCTCTGCCATCCAGGATGCAGAAATTGATTGTGTTTCACTTTCCCACCCTGAAAGCACTCACAAGTAAGGAAGGATTGGTATGAGCATTTTGTGGTGGAGATGGAGGATTGGATTATATATTGCATGTCCCACAGGAAATTAGTCAAAATTTTTCTTAAATAATTCTGGTTTCTCCAATCTTTGAGGTCCTTCCTGAGAGAGAACTTTCTCCTTTCAGGCAGCCACTATCCATGCTGGACCCTTCTCTATATATCCTGCCTTTATTTTTCTTTTCTTTTCTCTCCAGGGCATCTCAAGTTCTTCTCATTATGTTATTGCACAGCAGTTTTAGCCACCATCTTTCATCATTTGGTCATGTCCTGGAGAGTCGCACACCCCCTTTAAGGGGTTTACTGAGTCTCCAGCAAGCATATGTTAGGTGTGTGTGATGTATTAGGCACTGTTCTAGGACCCAGCCAAAACAAACTACCACCCTTACTAGCAGGGAGCTTGCATTCAAGTGGAAGGAGACAAACAAAATAAATAAGTGAAACAGATACACAATGATCACAATGTTTAGCATGACAGATAAGGATAACAGATCTGTATTTTTTTTTTTTTAAAGGCAAGGAAAGGCTAAAGGATTCTGGAAGGGCCCGCAAACTTTTAATAGGAAAGTGAAGGATGATTTTGTGAAGAAGGTAACATGAATAAATTATAGGAAGGTAATGGAGTGAACCCTGGATATATCTGAAGCCAAAATATTACCATAAAGGAAAAAAGCAAGAGCACATGCTGTGAGTTCTGAGTTCCCGGAATGGCAGGGAAGCTACTGTGGCAGAAGCTGAGTGACTAGAAATGGAGATGGGGTTGGAAAGATAATTGGGCAAGATCCCAAGAAATCTCACTGTACAGAGATTTTGGTTTTACATTGTGTAAGATAAGAACACCCGGGGAGATTGGGGCAGAGAAATGGCATGCTCAGATGCATATGGTCAAATCTCTGAATGGCTGCTGAGAATAGACTATAAAGAGTGGAATCAGGGAAACTGGTTTGAATGCTTACTCCATAATGCTAACCAGAGGATACAGTGGCTCGGAGAACAGCAATGGAGATGGAGGTGGTGAAGGGCTGTGCACATTTTCAAAAATTTTGATGGGAATATGGAAGATAAAAGAGACTGGTAAAGGATGACTCTAAGGTTTTTGGCTTGAGTATCTGAAAGAATGAATTTGATGGGGAAGATTGTAGGGAGTGAGGTGGGACCAGGAGTCTCATTTCAGACACAATTAACTTTGGGATATCTATTAGATATTCTGGGGGAGGTGTTGACTAGCCCACATTATTTATTTATTTGTGGTGCTGGGGATGGAACCCTAGGGCCCTCACATGTGCTAAGCAAGTGCTCTCCACTGAGCCAGATTCCCAGTGCTTGATATGTAACATACTGAGACCGTTTGGTATAAAATATCAATGTTCAGGGGAGAGTTCTATATTAGAAATATAAATAAAATTTTGAAGTGCTAGAGTTATTGAGATTACTGAGGGGGATGGTAGAACCTGACAATAAGGGATTCACAGCTAATTAGAATATTTGATACTGTTCCTAAGTGGATGTCTCTGCACATCACTGTGGATGGGTTGCTGACACGGAGACCCCATTTCCTCCCTGACCTGTCTCCTCTTCTTGCTCTGGCTCATCTGTTTGTGGCCTGCTATGTTCCTTGCTATTCCTTGAACATGCCACACATGCTCTACTTTTATGGCCCAGGCACTTGTTGTTCCTTCTACCTGAAAGTCTTTATCCTCACATGCACAGTTTACTGCTTATTTCTTTTGGGTCTCTCAATGTCACTTTGTGTATTATCATATGTATTTCTTGCTGCTTAACATTTAGGATAGTCAGAGAAGGCATCTCTGACAAGATATATATGTTACAGATTGAATGCATATGTCCCTCCAAAATTCATATGCTAAAGTCTTCACACCCAGAGTGGTTGTATTTAGAGTAAGAACATGATTAAAGTTAAATGAGGTCAGAAAGGTGGGGTCCTAATCCAAGGGGATTGGTGTCCTTATATGAAGAGACTCCAGAAAGTATATTCTCTCTCTTTCTCTTTTGCTCTCTTTCCATGAAAAACACATTAAAGAAAGTCCTCATGAGGATATAGCAAGAACTCAGTCATCTGCAAGCCAGGAAGGGAGCCCTCATTAGAAACTGTTTTGGCTGGGATCTGACTCTTGGACATCTAGCCTCCAGAATTGTAAGAAAACAGATGTTTGTTGTTATGACAGCCAGAGTTACCTAATACATTGTATAAAATATCATTCTCCTTCCTTAGCACTTCCCTTTGCTTTATACTAACTTATTTTTATAGTACTTTTTACAACCTGATATTTCCTCAATTTTCTCAATTCATTGTCACTCTCTCCTTAGGGTAGTATAAGTTCCTTGAGGATAGGAAGTTTGTCTATTTGATTTATTTGGTATCCTCAGATCCTGGCAGATTAAAGGTGCTCAAATTTATTTGTTGAATGATGAATGAACGGATGCATATTAATACTTCATTTTATTTCTCTTGGTGTCCAGGATTGTACTTACTTGTAAACTTGGTATCTGTTACACTCTAGCACTCTGAAATCAGGCACAAAATAGAAATGTTTTATACATCTCAATTAATCTAGAACCTCTATTATTAAATTATAAGGGGCTATCTGAAAACTAACACAGTATAATAGAAGCCTACCTAGAGTCATTCTGAGGTTGCTTTCACTAAGAAAAAAAATTGCTGGCCACCTGAAATTCTCAGGGCTGTTTCTCCTGCCTTGAGGGTGAGAAATGTACCTTTGTAGAGAAGTAGAAAGAACATGTTAGGACCAATCCTGATGAAATACTGCTTGTGTTTTTATGTGCACATAATAATAAAAGGGAAAGAGTGAGGTTGGAAATGCAAAATGCATTTCTGAGTCTTCCAATTTTCTCATCATGCTTATGTACTTATTCTGTAGTTAGACATGAGCAAGTAATAACAGATGAAGTAAAAAGAAAGAAGAATAATTTTGAAGTAGGATAAACTCATTCATGCCTGTGAGCTGCTTCTTGTTGATTGGGTTAGTTATTTAATCTCTCTGAATCTTAGCTTCCTGCTCTGTAGATAGAAGACAATAATATGGAAGTGAGTTCAGCCTTGACTCAGGTAGAAAAATGTCACCATGTGGGAGTGTGTTGGCTTATTCTTGCAGCCTTCAGTAAAGTCCTGAAAGAAAGGAACAAAGTTTGGTCCAAGTTGGCGCTTATAAGAGGAAACAGGATATAACCTTGCTACGTGGAGTCCTTTCTGTTAGCAGCAGAAGCAGGGGCAGCCAGATTGGCTGATCAAGGACACCATTTCATTGTCAAAGATGGGAATTCCTGCCAGTCTCTTCTGGCTTCTGGACTAGTTGTTCTCCCTGTTTGTCAAAAAAAAAAAAAAGTCAACTTCATTTACTTATTTTCTATTATTATTCTGTTGTTTTTGGTATATTGGAAATATTTAAGTTTTTCATTTAGCTCTATGCTTTTGAACTCTAATAAGCTATACATGTGTCCAACTCAGGGATATACATTCCTCAGAGATGCTGGACTTGAATCTAGGTGCAGTAATAGTCTGAAACTTCTCATTCTGTCTCTCATAAAGCACCTTGGCTCATAATAAATGCTCAGAATGGTAGCTGCCACCATCATCATCATTATTCTTAATGCCACTTCTTTCTCTTCCTTTATAGTAACACAGGCACCACCATTAATCTCACTTCCATCTGGGCTTGTTTAATGCTTGCTTACGGGCGTGAGCTTCCATAGAAGCGTGGTCATGCTTACAACTGAGATTCTAAAAAAGCTAGAGCAACAAGAAGTTAGCACACTTTCAGCTGACAGGATGCTGGGAGCATCTGAGTCAGTAGGGACAAATTAGTCACAATGCTGATATTGATGGACTTGGACGATTCTAATCAAACTAGAGTGGAAACACAGGGGATTCAGAAAGGCAGATCAATAAACAAGAAATACCACTGAAAAAACCACTTGTAGAGTGATTGAGCTTCCTGTCTTTGGCCTCTTTCCTGTCCTGAGGCAGCTCTGTACTGGAGTCCTGTCCTTCACTTGTCCCTGACAGGTTCCCCTCTGTCTCCCTCCCTGTGTCTGTCTTGCTACCACCTTTGATTCTCTTTGTCTGCAAACTCCTCCCATCCCTCACTTTTGTATGTCCCTGAGAGACTTTTCACAGCGTTTGAAATCTGTGAACTGCTAATACCAAGAGGAATAGGCTTCAGACTTAATTGACCTTACAAATACCACCATTACATTTAATTGTCTTGGAAATGGGGGGAAAATGATAAAAATCTCTTTCCTTAGAATGCAGATCTTGATATTGCTACTCATCTAAACTCAATGCAAAGTAAATCGTTGTATTTCTGTGCTAGAAATACAGCTCTCCTCTCTAAAGTCATGAAGCTCTGATAGGTTTTATTTGGCCCATATTATGTCTTTATACTAGTCACTCACTTTATAAAGGGGGAAGAAATTCCATGTACTATTTTGGATTTATGGATTCTTTTGAAAAATGGACAGATCTGGCAATACCAGGTTTGCGTTTCTGCAGACCAAGCCTGCTGAAGCTGAGCCAAAGCTTTCATCTATGACGGGGGCCTTAGGGACAGTGTGGGCTTTACCTGGACAACTTCCTGCACTCATGGTGCCCGTGTGGCTCCTACAAGTATCTTGGTGTTTGAATTTATTGTTAGAGAAAGACTCTGCTGTTTCTCTTTGAACTTTTGTCACCCTCTTCCTGAAACAGGTCTTAGAACAGAGCTGTGTGCAGAGGTGTGTGGGAAGGGCATTAACCATGATAAAGGAGCTGGGGTCATCTTGTTCACAGGGCGTCCTTGTTCATTTATTTATTCAGCTTGTCATTCCTGTTACCATACTTTCTCTCCATCATTGCCTATTGCTCTAAGTCTCTAAGTAGACACCATAAGAAATTCAAATGATGCAAAAAGGAATATATGCTTTAAAAATGTGTCTCTCTCATCCTCTCACTTGAATCATCAAATTCTCCTTCCCAGAAGTCACCTTTCTTACTAGCCTTTTTATATTACTTTTCAACACACACACACACACACACACACGAATACATATCCCACTTTATGTTATAACAAATGGTGGCAGGCTGCAGACAGTTCCGTTTTTTCCCTTGGTGATATAGCTTGCGAGGAATTCCTCATCAGGATTGTTTTGTCTTATTCTTTCTAAAGCCTGCAAAGCACTTCATTTTATTTTCTCTGATTTGTTTAAGCTTATTGATAGGCCTGTAGCTTGTTCTTAATTTTTTATGAAAACAAATAATGCGGCAATGAACATCCTTGTGCACATTTGGGCAGGGGACATTGTGCCAGCAGTTCTGTTGGATACATTTTAAGGAGTCGGATTGCTTGGTCAAAGGTGTAAACAATGGTGAGCTCCAATGAACTTGCACAGGCTCTGGAGTTGCCCATCTCTGCTTCTCTTCCTAATCCCATCATTGATGACGTCACAACAGGTAAGTTTAAATTGGCAACAGTGAGAGTATTTGTGCTATGGAAACCCACAAACACCAGGCTAATGCTTTGCTCCTCCTTCCTGGAGAGCTAATTGTTAAATCTTGGAATACTCTGATGCCATTCTGACACTAACCACCCATTATTAGTACAAATTCCACAGGGGAAGGATACATTCCTCAGCAAGATTGCCCTCACTCCACATGCCAGCTACAAGTTCAAGGATGCCTAGGTCAACTGTACTTCTGAAAATCTGGGAGTTCCTCAACCACTCAGATTTGATAATGCATTAACTAGAATGACTGAGAGAAGTCAGGAAAACTGCATGTATGATTAAAGTTTTAGTATGAGAGATACAAGGCAGAATCAGTCCATGCACATGCATATTTGCAAGGTTTGGCAAGTGGGGACCCTGAAGGTAGAGGTGTTCCTCCTGTTCCCCTTCCCCTATTTTCTTCTTTCTTCATTGCCTCCTCTTTTTTTTTTTTTTTTTTTTTTTTTTGCAATACTGGGAATTGAACCCAGAACTACAAATATGCTAGGCAAGCTCTACCACTGAACTACATTCCCAACCCTCTAAATATGGAGCTTCTGTGTCCTCTCCCTATGGCTTTAGGATACACCACTCTCCTGGCACATCAATGTGTTCAGGAAACCCACTGGAGCTTAAGGTGTCCAGTTTTTATTTAGGCTTTTTTTTTTTTTTTTTGGTACTGGGAATTGAACTCAGGTGTGCTTTACCACCTAGCTATGTCCCTAAACCCTTTTATTTTTTTTATTTTGAGACAGCGTCTGACTAAGTTTCTGAGGCTGTCCTCAAACTTTTGATATTCCTGCTTCAGCCTTCCATGCAAGTGATTATAGGGGTGTTATTTAGATTTTGTTATGTAGGCATGCTTGATTGAATCATTGGCTGTGTGATTGAACTCAATCTCTCCTGCCTCTTCCCTCCCTATAGCTTGAGAGATGGAGCTTGTGTCAGGTGGCCCAGCTCCAACCCTCAAATCATAGAGGTTGATCTTTCTGGCATGGCCAGAGTCCATCCTGAATCTATCTAGGATTCCACCAGGAGTCACCTCACTTGCAAACTCAGATGTAGTCCCAGGGACCCACCATGAATAAAAAAGACACTCCAAGTATTTAGAAGCTTTGTGCCAGGAACTTGGAACAAAGACTAAATTCTTTATTATACAACACTTAGCACATTTCTGAGCATAAGTAGAGTGTTGACAGATATTTCCAGATTGTCCCCCAAAGAAGTGCCAAATATACATTCCCACCAGTAATGTATCTAAGTGTTTTTGGAGGGACAATTCTGATCATGATGATTCGCATACCAGATCACTAGAATGTGCCAGTAATTTCCTGGAGACTGAACATGAGGAGCTCTAGGCTATTTATATGTCTCCGGAGGACACATTTATATTCTTGCTGAGATCTTCAAATGAAACCTACCACCTTGAAACTTTATGGCAGTTTGCTCCCATTACTTAGGCAAATAGTTGTTGGTGAAACTCCCCAGCTATTCATAGAAGTGAGAGGAATTGAAATACCTTCTCCTTGGTGTTAGCCTTTCTATAATCACTTTTCCTTATGGGAAAGTTTCTTCAAAGATTGCCATGGGAGAGTATATACGAGGCATGAGAAAACTCACAGATTTTGGAAAGGCCATTCTGAAAGAGTGACTGGTAGAAATAAGAACATTTTGAAAATATCGGCTGAGCACTTTTACTGTTTTCCTTCATAGGACTGTTCATTTGTTTCAAAGCGTTGCCAAATCCTATAGGTTAATGCCTGAATAGTAGAGATAAGAAAATATATAATCATTAAATAAAGATGATTTATAATCATTGATGTTTAATGAATGCTATTCATATATATTAATTTCAGTCTTCAAAAACAGCCTGGGTGGTAAGTAGGTTAAGCAATCCTCTTGAAATTCCAGACCAGCAACATCTAATAAAACTTTCTGGAATAGTGCACATTTTCTGTTTCAGCTATCCAATATAGTAGATGTCGGGCCATATGTGGCTGATACAACTGAGTGTCCAAAAATCTAATTTTATTTAATTTTAACTAATTTCAATTTAAATACAAGTTATCATGTGTGTCTACTTGATACCTTATTAGACCAGTTCTAGACTACATATATAAAATAATCTTTGTTCTTTGTTTTCTTTCTGACTCACACCCTTTCTCTAATCAGGCATGGCATTTACATTGCCTCAAGGAATATTGGTGTCCCCAGGCAGCATATGCAAAGCCTTGAGGTCAATCCTCAGCACTGCAAAAGAAAGAAAGAAAAATATCACGCTTAAAACAGGCTCTGTTATAAGTGTGTGACACATATGAATTCCATCGATCCTCTCAGTAGTTATAGAAAACAGGTATGAACACTATTCCTATTTTATAAATGAGGAATTGAAGCAGAGAGGGTAAATCACTTGGTCAAGGTAACATACTGATAAATGGTGGACCTATAAGTTAAATCCAGAAAGTTTGACTTCAGGGACCAAGCTCATGAAGGCAATACCACATGGCCTCTAAGTCCGCACGGAGAGGTGTAGAGCCAGACAGCACTTCCAGGGCCAACCTCAGGCTGCTGTTTATCCTCTGTCTGCAGTCCATGCAGGCGACCCACTGCTATTGGGTTGAGTGCATCATGGAGACCCACAGGATCATGTCAACAGCTGTTTCTAATGCTCTTAGCCCTTTCATTGTCAGTTACTTTGAATCTTCTAGCCAAGGGAGGGACCCCCATAGTCTGGGACTTTATAAGAAAGCCAGAACTAGGTGTGCTGGATTGTTCTATTATCTATCAACTTGATTAATCTGGGAACTAGTTTCCCAGAATCTCCTTCCCTCGATGGCTCTAGGTTAGATTGGTCAAAAAGAGAACTTCCGTGAAATTTGGGAGGCAGAAGTGAAGCATCTGCTTTTCTAAAGGATTTTTACAGTCAGTATATTGTTCCCGACTCGAGTCATTCTCGTCTAACTCTGTGGCTAGGTCTTCCCAGCTGCTGGCCTCTGACCAGCAAGCCCACTTTTATCTCGGGACCACTTCCAGATGCCCAGCAGCAGATCCCAAGGTGGTGGTTCCATAGTGGAGCAGCTACTCCTTCAATCCTCCTTCCTAGCCCTACTTCAGCAGCTGGAGACCCCGCTGGAAGTTCTAACTTGACCACTAGTCTGGGGCTTCCAGGGGTTGGTAGTTTTTCTCTGACCCTCTGACTTTCTTTGGGACCTTCCCTCCCAGCAACTTCCTTAATTGTGTAAAGTCTAATTCTTCTCATACGTTCCTTGTCCCATGCTTTCACAGTGGCTCTGCTTCCCTGACTAAAGCCCTGGCTACTGTATACACTATTCCTAAGCTGCTTGAAGGAGAAGTTGCCTCCTTGATACCCAGAGGAGCCACATGGGAAAAGAAGCTTCCGTTTTGGTACTTGGGTGAGTATGGAGTGGTGAGATCTTCTTTAATGAAATAGTTTATAATATTTATTTTCTTGGAAGCCTCCCTCTCTCTTTACAAACTGCAAAGATAAACTCCAGCTTTCATTTGCTAAATTCTGATTCATGTGAGTCTTCTAAGTGTTCCTGGGGGCTTTATGGACCCTCCATTCCCATTCCTCTACCACAGAGCTTGTCCCATGGTGCTATAATAGTTTTTGTTTAGGAGTCTGCATTCTCCACCTTTTCCCCAGATCTGAGAGTCTGGGCACCACACCTCCAACCCAGGGCTCTGCCTTAGGGCACTTTGTCAGAGAGTAGGGTCTCATTTTGATTATGAATGAAGGAAAGAAAAAGTGAGCTTCGAATTAATGTAACTTCACTGTGGTGGGGAACCGGGATATAGTTACCTGTCAGTGTCCCCGTCAGGACTCCTTTGGTACCTGTCACCATTTTTTTTTTTCTGTGTCCCTTTCTGGCTTCAGTGTATTTTTGTTTCTTGAGACTCATACCTGCAACTCTTTTCCAGACTTGCTGTGAGGCTGCTAGAGCTAGTCAAAATTGGGTGGGAGATGATGAGCCCTTAAGGCAGCCCTTGGACAATGACTCACTGGTGCAATCAACAGGAAAGCTCTGAGGCACAGTCTGTATTGCCAGTGCTCCCCTGGGGATCAGTATGTGGACTCTGTTTGACAGGACAGCAGCCATCTTGGGTTATAACTGCCATGATTGCCCCACAGTAGTTTTCCCTGCACAGTTTCCCAGAACACTACAATAAACAAAACCATTAGAGTGGTATGTGAAGCTTTACAAGTAGACCCTGGCTCCAGGCATGTGTCTGACTCTTTGATATTAGCTTAAGATAAGCTAGGTACATTCCAGCCAGGATAAAGTCACTTTCGTCTTAATCCACACACTTGTCCTATTTTTTCCAACCCGAACTGCAGGGGTCTAACTGGTCTTACTGTGACTCAGGACCATACTTTGTCAGTGAGTCCTCTAATAAATTGCACTCTGTGCAATCCTGGATGCATCTGCCTCTCTTCAGTCTCACAGTACCTTGGTCAACTCTCATATACTAGGCCTGGGTTATTGTGGAACAGTCAGGCTGGAGCTACCTTCTATGTGACACCTCACCTGCATCTCAGCCGTGCTTGGCCTTCTTCTGCCCTGTTTATCCCACTGTTTAACAGGTTTCTCTTAACAGCACTCTGACAATAAGTTACTAATGCATGAATCACTACAGCATGGAGTATGTCTGGAGAAACTGGACCTAAGACTATGAGTATCTAAGAAAGAACATTGGCTTGCAACCTGGTTTCCCAGGAATACGTCAAACTCAAGTGACCCCCACCATCTGGGTAGGACCCTGCTTTGATTCTTTTGATTCCATTGGAAAGGTACGGAAGCAAGATATTGGTAGTAAGAAAAGGGATTCACTTGCCCTTTGTTGCTAATGCAAGTGAAAGATGAAGTCATAACACTCTGCATCTAATCAGGAAACAGAAACTACTCTAGTTTTCAAATAGGCAATTGGTTGTCATAGGTGTTAGAGCTAGAGGAGAAAAAGGTGGAAGGTAAGTTTTCCCAAACTCAGTAACTGAAAGAATTCCTCCACGCAAGACAATTTGCCTGGGAGAGTTCGACTTTCTTACAAAAGGCTGTGGGCTTATATAGATCTAAAGAGAGATGGCAGGGCTTAGGTAAATGACGGGTCACTCGTTTATTTGTAAGTTCCTCTAGATGTCAGTTCTGGAGCCCACGAAATTAGTTCTTATTGGGGCTAAGGTTTCCTGCCAGCGAGATTTGAAATTGGCGCTGGTGGGGGTTTTTGGTGCTGGGAGGAAAGGGAGAGGCAGGAAGAGAAGCTCCTCAGGCACCTGTTGGGGTTTTTGTGGGGTGTAGCTGCCATTATACCTTTTCCCAACAGTAACCACAAAAAGGCATTATTCAGGGTCACAGAGTGTTGCAGTCAGAACCAACCTGGCACAGTTGGCAGGAATCTCAAAGCCTGTACTATCATTGCTTGGCTGCTTCTCCTGCCCTCTTGTTGCTCCTCTGCAAGCAGCACCACCACATCTATAGAAAAAGCCTTCTTCTTCTCTCTCATCTTCCAAACTCTTGCCAGTGCTTCTCTTTGGTAGCATCTGACAGGAGCCAGGTGGAAGGCAAATCTGGAAAAGGTGGTTTGCAGGCCTTCTGTTGTGATGGTTAAAAGAGTCTAGAAGTGTACTGCAGAGAGAAAGCAGATAGCATCTGGCACTTTTACCCCAGTTCACATCCTTTTCTTGATGGTCAAGATCAGAAGACTCCAAAAGCTTCAGAATCAGTTTAGGATAAATTTATAGGGATAGGTGAGTGGAGGAAGGGAGAAAGAGCAAAAGACAGGAGCAACGAACTGGATAACAGAGGGCACTTCCTGCAGGATGGAAAGTGTCGCTTCAAGGACACCTAAGAAACTTCCAGGCCTGCAGCTGTTTAGTTCCTTTTATTGTCTCACGGTGGTCAGAAGTTAAGGGTTTATTCCTCCTTTTATCTCTTTGAGGCACGGATGGATAAGTTTTCCTCTAAGTTCTAATAGAAATGTATACAGACCCAGGTGTGAGCAAGCACAATTTCAAAAGCAAGCAGGTTTGAACCGGAGACGCGCAGACCTTGTGGGTACTCCTGCTTGGTTGCAAAATGCTGCGGATCTCCAGCGAGGGGCCCGGAGACCTTGGCATTTGTTGCTTAAGAGTCAAAGTCACAGTTGGTTAATCCCATCTGTTTTCTAGAACTAGAAAAGCTCAGCGTCAGGTGTCTCAGGCTCCTTGAGAGGTAGGCTCCCCTGGGTCTCCCAGAGGCCCGTGTTTATTCAGAGAATTTTAAACTCTATCATGAAAAGATAACTTAAATCCCCACTATATTCCTTTTCTATTGTTTATGTAAAAATCATAAATTTATGGCTTAAAACAATGTGAATTTATGATCTTACTGTTCTGGGTGGGCAGTGTTGGTCTAAATACAAGGTGGTAGCAGGAATTTGTTCCTTCTGGAGGCTTCAGGGAGAATCCCTTTCCTGCCCTTTTCTGATTGCTGGAGGGTTCCTATATTCCTTTATTCTCGGCTCTTCCATTCTCAGAGTCGGTAGTATAGCATTTCTCTCTGGTCTGATCTCTGTTTCCATACTTACATCTTCTCTCGGAGCTGGGTCCTTCTGCTTCCCTCTTAGAAGGATCCCTGGGTTTACAGGACTCACCTGGATAACCAAGACCTTTAATTTAGTCACACTTACAAAGTCCCTTTGATCATGTAAGCACATTCGCAGGTTCCAGGGATTAGGGCATGGGCATCTGCTATGGACTGAATGTGTCTTCTAAAACTCAAGTGCTAAAACCTAGTCTCTAATATGATAGTATAGGAGGTGGGGCCTTTGGAATGAGATTAGGTCATGAGGGTGAAGACCTCAGGAACTGGATTAGTACATTTTATAAAAACAGCCCCAGGGAGCTTATTTGCCCTTCTGCCATGAGAGGACACAGCAAAAAAAAAAAAAAAAAAAAAAAAAAAAAGATGACCTACTATGAATCAGGAAGCAGGGCCTCACCCAACACTCAATCGGTAGAACAACTTCATTTTGGATTTCCCAGTCTCCAGAAGTGTTATAAATAAAATTCTGTTGTCTATAGACATCTAGTTATTGTAGCCTGAATGGAAGGCATTAGTCAGCCCAGCCCATACAGTTTGTAGTGTCTAGTAAATGGTACTGGGGGGAGGGAGCAGGCATGGAGTGAGGAGCTTGATCATAATTCCACATCTAGTGAAAAAGACTGTCCCTGTGTGGCTGTGAAAACAAATATTACTTTGCCAATCCATCAACGTTTCTCAATCCAAGTGTTCTTGGCCTATCACTATTTTAAGTAAAGCCCCGGAATGCCTCGTTCCTTTATTCATTGAACAAGAATCTGTAGAACATTTTTCACACGGAGGGAAGAAAACATATCATCAGATAAACAGAGGTGGTAAGAAAGGAAATATGGGTTTGAGATAGGCCTCGTGGTCAGGGTAAGCACCCAGTTGATGACTTTGGACATTTGGGGATCAGCTCCGCACAAGACACTGGGCTTTGGAAATGTCACCACTGATGTGCCAGGGTGTATGCCATGTTGCAGCAGTACCCTAAAACTACCATTGCAGTGCCATTCAGCATGGTATGCACTTGAATCGGCTGTAGAATTAATTAATCTCCCACCCACCCCCAGAATTTCTGAGTTGAAAGATCTGTGGTGAAATTAATGTGCTTGACAAACACCAAATATTATTCTCACTAAAGTTTGAGAATTATTACACTCCTATCTTGGAGTCTTTATTAGAATTAAAACCCCAAAGGCATTTTTTTTTTGAAACAGTTAAGTGTGTCATGGAAACACAATCAAATGCTAACAGGGTAATTGAAATATTTTTGACCCCAAACTGATACTTCCAACGTAGTCTGTTTCAGAGCCCATCCTAGGTGTGGTCAGTTGCCTGAAGTTGTAATAGAGGAGAGATAGAATACATTCAGACCTGTAAATAACACTCCAAGCTTTGGGTATATCTGTTTGCTCCCAATGGGATCCACAAAGAAGTTCATCAGAGAGAAAATTCAGTTTTTCTCTTTATTCTTCACATATCTGCATTTCCATCTGAAATCAATTCTGTTCTCTGTTTGGGTGGGTTGGTGTGGATTGCCATATTTTATGTAAACTGAGACATTTTCAGTTTTTAAGGTGCAGCATTATTTTATTTACCACTACGAAAGGAGAAGTACTGCCAATTAAAGCACGGCAATTATCAGACATATCTTTATTTCAGAGATGTTATAATTCCTGGGCTGGGGTTGGGGGTGAGCAATATTGAAATGTGATATTTCAAGATTGCTGCTACCCATGAAAAAGGAGGCTGTTATTTTGGGGATGAGATTAAGATTCCCTCACACTGTTTTTGCAGGTTATCTTTTCTGCACTTGGCATCCATGCTTGGGAGAGCAGAATCTACTTCTGTGTTAGCACATATTTTGCATTACAGCAATCTCTATCTTACTAATTACAAAACATAGTTTTATAGAATAAATGCCAGTGATTATAGGAACCAAATTGAGAATAAGGACTAAGGATAAAGTTTCCCAAGAATATATCATAACAGGAAGTTAGAATGCTGTCTCCTCTGTATCATTTAGAGATTTATGGACTCAGCAAGAAGAAAAAGGGGAAATGTTGCCCTATTCGTAGTGGAATGAGCCAGTGTTCACTGGTTCTTTATGTTGTGAAATATCTTTCTAGCTGATGGAACTTGAACAGGCAGATTTCACCCGCCAAGCTTAATAAATGGCTCTGGAAAGCATTTTTTTTTTCTTAATTCAGGTGCTGATATGTTCTGTGTTGCTTGTGAAAAAGCTAGGGATAACCATGCCTATAAAATGCTTGTGGGATTTAGGAATCACATTCAATATGCTGTATCCCATAAGGCAAAGGGCACATGGTGCCTGGAATTTGTCTAAATTAGGAGATTATAGATATGTGACTTCTTCTGTTTTTCTTCAGTTGAGACTCGAGTTAAGAACGCACCTCATTCTTAAACTTGAAAATAGAGCAACTGGATTTGAAAGCCAGATTCGCAACTCAGTTTACTTAATGGTAGTGACAGGATTTTGTTCCCAGAGCAAGAGGTGACTTGGTCAAGGGTTATGTATTTTTCTTCATCACAGAATGCCATGGAATCTTCCTTCCTTTTCCTCCTCCACATACATTCTTCATAGTTTGAACTGCTTTAGGATAGTGGTTCTTAACTAGGGCTGCACATTAGAGTTATGGAGGAAACAAAAAAAAATAAATACCTAAACTACCCATGGATGGATCTCATTCCAGCCCAATTAATTCAGGCTCTATAGGGCCTGACTCAAACATGGCGGCTGTTTGTTTGTTGGCTTGTTTTTTTAGGTGCCCAAGGATTTGTAATGAGAAGCCCAAATTGAGATCACTAACTTACAGCTATAATGTTTGCTCTTGGGGTTTTGTTAGTGTCAGGATGGAGACTTGGCTTTGGCCTGTTCTAGCAACAAACCTCCCTGGAAGAAGAGGCTGGAAAGCTTTGGATTGGAACAATGTGTCTTTGGGGCAGTTTCCTTAAAGGCAGACCCAGAACAGGACTTATATGCAAATAATTTCACCTAGAAAGTGCTATAAGGGAGTAAGTGTGATAGCTGGGAGGGGAGTGTGATAGCTGGTTCCCACAGGTGACTGCCTCCCTTCTTCCTCCCGCCTGTTTGCACACTTCACTCACCAGGGCGGGTCCATTTCCTCACCCAGTAGAACTGCTCTAATAACTTGCCTTGACAGTAGAAATGGCAGGAGTGAGCTGGACCAATTCTAGGCCTGTTTTTAAAAAGGCCTAGCAGTATCTTTTTGTCCCTAGCAATAACCAAGCGCCATGTAAAAAAAAAAAACCCAACCATCCCAAGACCATTGGGCTGTGAAGTTTAAGCTAGAACCATGGAAAGGTCAAGTGGAGGGAAAAAATGGAAGCATCTAGCCCCAGACAGTAATAACACCAGTCAAGTCGGCCCACCCATCCTCCTCATCATTTCAGCCATTCTGAGAAACCCAAACATCATGGAAGAGATGACCTGTCCCACCATTCCTCATCTCAGTTCCTGACCAGGAGAAAAATAAGCAAGTAAAATAATTGGGAGGCAACTATAAATGTAACATGTTTTGTGAGAACCTAGGAGAAGGTTTCTGGTTGATTAGCATCCCTACGTGCTGTTTTACATCTGTACATCCCATGTGGAGAGAGCTGGAGGTCACCCCTAGGGCCAGTGGGCTGGGCCAGGGCAAGAGTTGAGTTTTTAGAGATGGCAGGCAACACATCCTCCTCTTCCTGCAACTTCTAAGTGCCAGATACACACATTATCCTAAAGATCATCCCTGAGAAGCTGTCTCATGGCTCTCTGAGACCCCAGACCACCTTTCTAATAAAAGGTTCCATTTTTCTTAAGATAAAAAGGGAGTCCCCAGTGCATATCAGCACATGCTGAGCAAGAGCCGGTGGGGGACTGAGAAGAGAGCCACCTGACAATCCCCCTTTCACAGATACACTTAATGTGCCCTATCTAGTGGATGTGAAATTAAGCTCTATTTTTCAATTATACAAGTAATTCATGTTTATTGAAGAAAAATGATAAATTATACACATGAGCGAAGAGAAGAAATTAAGTTGCCATTATTTCTCCACAAAATGAGAGCATGGTACATGTGCTCCCAGGTGTGTGTGTGTGTGTGTGTGTGTGTGTGTGTGTGTGTAAGAGAGAGAGAGAGAGAGAGAGAGAGAGAGAGAGAGAGAGAGCACAATCTGTTGGTTTCTCTTTTTTAAAAACTGGAGTCATACTATATATGGTTTAATACCCTTTTATTTGCATTCATTATTTTTTGTGCATGTTTTTTCATGTCAGTAGATACTTTTTTGCAACAAAACACTTTTATTATTCAAAGAAGGCTTTTGAAAATATTTTAAAATGAGAAACATATTCACTGAAGAAAAATTTGAAAATACAGATAATCAAAATAAAATTGTAATTCCACCATATGAAGACAACCACTGTTAACATCTCCTCCCTCATTGTTCCTGGGTACACCTATCCTTGCCCTCCAAAATCAAACACTTGCCCAGTTCCTGCTAGGCAGGTAGCAGCAGCAGACATCAGAGAAGCTAATCATTTGTTTACATCCTTGATTATCTTCTAAAATCTTGAGTCCTAGAAGACATACTAGGTCAAAGGACATGTATATTTTCAAGGCCATTGATCAACATTGCTAAATGGCTTTCTGGAACAGGTTACAGGGAAGGCATAGGAATACCTTTTCCCAGGCCCCATCACCAGTCTTGAGTGGCATGTTTTTTTTTTCAAAAACTCTTTCAACATATCATTGAAAATATTTTCAACTCTAGCATGGTACAAATAAATGTATCTGGGGTCTTGGTTTGGGAGCACAGGTTTTAATAGCTTTTCTGAAATACTGTTTTGATCAGTTCCTGGCCTACCTATCATGAGAAGCAGATATATTCTTATGCAGAAAAAAATCATGAAGGACATGGAAATTTACAAGGAGAAAACTGTGCAATTATCAAAGAGATTGAGGGGAAGAGAAAACTAGGAAGTCCTTTGAAATTGCTTCCGAGGAGAGAATCATCTTTGCTTGGATTCAGTTTTCTTTAGCATCTAGTCCCAAGGCTGGGAGCCCACCCTCTCCTCTCATGTTTTGCGGTTCAGAAGACAAATGCCTGTTCTCTTTAAGAAGCTCTTCTGTGTTTGGGGGATCTGGTTTTAGTCACAGAGAATATAAACTGCCACATGGAGCACAGTCCAGCAAAGGCATTGGCCCATTTCCAGCAATTATCTGTGAAACTCTATTTCAGCCATTAAACCTCCAGCTCTCACCAACTTGCAAATCCCAATCACCCCCAGCAATGAGCAGGCACAGTCAGGTCTTAGGGAGCAGTGACTGTGTCTGTGACCCAGGAGACCTCTCTCCATCAGCTCATACTTGGAAATCCCTGGGGTACAGTCATCTCCCATTAAAATTTCATTATTGCCAGATAAGTTATCTGCATGGAGGTAACGATGTCCAGGTGCTGGAAGGGTAGTTAACATGGAATCAATTGACACTGCCTGTGTCCTGCAGGCTGGAACTCATGGAAGGGAAATAATTACCCAAGCAAAAGTGTATTCTGTTCCTTTGCATCATCAGATGCCTGACTTGGCCAGAGAGTTTTCTCCCAATAGCTACAAGCAATGATAATTCTGAGACAACCATCTGAGGGATGTTGATTCCTTGGCTAATTTGGCTCTGTTACCACTAGCTATTTTGAAGCAACATTTACCCAGAGTATCTAGCTTAGCCCCACCAGTTAAGCTTTTTATGGCACTGTCAAAGGCTATCACCCCACCCTGAAAATCCCCAAGGACAGTGCCTCCAGTGCCCAGAAGAGTCCAGGGTGTTAAGTATTAGAGCAATGGAATAGATCAGCTCTTAATGAATGAGCATTTAAAGCTCATTCATTTTGCACATCTGCAAGCTGAAAATTACATACTAAGGGAAGAATCATTTTTCCATGTAAGCTGATCCTAGGAAAGAATATTGTAAAACTTACTGCTTTATGTTATGAGTAAAAAAATAAAATAAAAACTGTTTCTGGCTTTTTAAAAATATTGAAGTAGAAGGAAGAGACAGGGGTAGCCAAAATTTGCATTTAGAAAATGAGATCTTCCTCCCAAAACTGCCAACACAGATTTTTCTAAAACACTGTTGAAAACTAATTTTCCCCATAGAAATAATAATGGAATTCTAACCAATTTCTCCTTTTTAAAGAAATAGATTATATTTGTATTCTAATTAAACCCAATGATAGACCAGAAGCATTTCTTCCATTGGGTCAGAAATTAGGAAGTTGGGTGTGCCAACACTAATGTCAAACACACCTGCCAACGGTTTAGCATCTCCCCACTTCATGCTTCTCTGAACAGCAGGAAATGTTCAGCGTTGTCACAAGGCTACTTTCCTGTGCTTTGCTACGCAAGCATCTTCCACCTGCATTATTTTTCAGGGCTTATTTTTTCTATCTTGCAGAAAAGAAACGGTACCTACCTCTTCTCCTATCTATAGAGATTTCTTGCATTGTTTGTTATTGTTGAATAAAGTCCTGATTCCTTTTAATTGATCAAAGTTAAGCTTTGTGCCTAAGATACTTGCACTTTGGGTGGGGGAATTGGGTTGTATATTTTGTTAAACATTGATAAATAATATGAGGCAAGAGTTCCTGCCACATGCTGTGATATGATGCTCTAGGCTAGCTGTACTTTGAGGGGTGCTTGATCCTGCCCAGCCTCTTTAGAAAGCCAGAAGAGTCTGGAAAAGTCCGACCTCAGCAGGGCTTTTATCCAGTGTCTAGGAAGATGAAAGCCTTATTCTAAATCAGGGTAACTCTGAGACATAATTCAGGTTTTCTCAATGAGAACTGGCTAGAGATACCCTCTGTATAATTTTGCTTGAAATCTTGCCCTTGCTGGGTTTCTTCCTGCATCAAACATCAGTTATTTGCATAACATAACTGCATAACAAACTACACCAAAGCTTCTGTTGATTCCACAAGAGAGATGGCATAGGAGGTAGAGACAAAGAAGGAATGAGAGCAGGTGTTCCCACAGACTGGGGACTTACCAGCCAATAGTTCTAGTGGTGCCAGATACCTCTGGGTGTGGCAGAGTACCACACACTATCTGTGAGATCTTGGGCAAACACTTAACTCATTTGGGCCTTGGATTCCCCATTTGTAAAAATAGATAATGCGGTTGCAGTGATTAAATTAGTAATACATATCTAGAACCTAGTACTTGGTAAGTGCTTAAAAAGGATACAACTTCCATAAATATTTCCATATTGTATTAGTCATCTCTCTATTACTGTAACAAAACAGCTGAGAAAATCAACTTAAAAAGAGGAAGCTGATCTTGGCTTACAGTTGCCCCACTGCTTTTAAGTCTATGGTGAGGCAGTATATTATGGTGGAGGGAGCTACCTACCTTGTGGTAGCTGGGAAGCAAAACGGAACAGGAAGAGACTAGGGCCCATAGTTACCTCTGAAGGCACACTACCCAACAACCTAATTTCCTCTCACTGGGCTCTGCTTCCCACTAGGCCATACCTTCCCATGGTGCCAAGCTGGAGATCAAGGCTTTGGGGAACACTTATCCAAACCATAGCATATATTGTTCATATGTCCTCTTCTATTATTTTAATTAATTTTTGAAGAAGTAATACATATCCATAGTAGAAATTCAAAATATTAAAAAATATTCACAGTGATGAGGCAGATCAAATAATGCCCTTTCTCAAAGGTGTCTACATCCCTAATCACTAGACCCTGTAAATATATTTTGTAGCAAAAGAGACTTTCAGATGGAATTAAAGTTATAGTCTTCAAGATAGGGAGCTTTCCTGAGATTATCTAGGTGGGCCCAATGTAAAAAAAAAAAAAAAAAAAAAAAAAGTGAGCACTTTACAAACAAGGGAATTTGTCAGGTCAGAATCCAAGAGATGCAGTAGAAGAGAAGGCAGAGAGATTCCAGGGATGAGTGGCTGCTGCTACAGGACTGCAGGCTGCCTCAGACACTCAGCCCCCAGCTGACAGCCTGCAAGGAAATGGAAACTTTAGTCCTACGGTCATAAGGATTTAGATTCAGACAACAATCCAAATGGGCTTCAAAACAGATTCTTCTCCAGCAAGAAATACGCCCTGATGATACTTCGTTTTAGCCTCTGAAACCCAGAAGCAGAGAAACCAGTCAAGCCACAAGCAAGACTGATTGTGAGATAATAAATTCGTGTTGTTTTAAGCTGTGAAGGTTTTTTGTTTGTTTGATTTAAGTTTCACCCCCTTCTTGGTGTCCCAGATCCCCATGTCCCTTTCTTGGAGACAATTTCCCTATGTTTAAAAGGGAGAAAAAGGAAGGAAACAGATTTATTATTTGGGATGCATTAAACTGGAATTTTGTTTGGGAAGAGAAAATAGTAGGAAGAATGCTATCTCTTGGATGTTAAAAAAATCTTATCTGGCCACATTGTGGCTGTCCATGTGAGATTGGTTAATAAAATAATAAGAACGTTAGAGATATTTAAGATCAGAAAAGAAAACCACATCTATTTTGAAATCATGGGCAATTAGGAACATAATGATAAACCTGAGAGATTTGAACATGTAAAGGAAAACTCCATACACGAAAATGTAAGAGATTTTTCTTTTTACAGCCATGTAGAAGCTTCTGAGTAGTTGAGTCATGTCCCTCCTTAAACCTCTAAGAGAATGGAGAAAGACAGCCAAGGGGAGGAAAATGGAGGCCATTAGTCAAGTCGAAGGAAGGGAATTACATGAACAGAAGCGACTTGTAAATATTCCAAATAGAATCTGGGCCCGAATGATTTCGAATAGACCTGAGACAAGGTAGACAAAAGGTAATCCTTTAGATAGATTGGGGTCATTTTGTATGTCCCGGCTTCTTTTGATAGTTAAACCAATAATCAGCCTGTGGTCTTTTGTTTCTTTTACCAACATTTAGAAAGTTGACAACCTGTCAGCTAATATTTATATCTGATTTTTTAGGATTTTTTTCCTGGTGTTGGAGGTCAGGAGGTATAGAAAATTTAAGAAAGGAATGCAATAAATCACCCAATGGATGTGCTGGCACATATTTTTGGAAAAAAGGACTGAATCTACCACTGATGACAGAATGCTGAAAAATAACTTATATGCCGAAAGCTCCTTGTGTTTTACTTGATGCCACTGTTTCATAATTGAGAAATCAATTTAAAAATGCCTTATGACTATTTGGAGGAAATAAAGTATATTTTATTCATTTAATGAGTGTTAGCCCCAGTGGGAACATTGGAACCATCCCTGCAACACATGGATGGCAGACATGATAATTGCTCAAGTCACATTAAAAATAAGGCACAATGAAACTTTCTCAATGACAAAAAGATCAGGAAAGAAAATGTTCTCGGAGTTGCTTTATTTTAAAAGAGAAAACAAACTAAAATAAAAATCCTATTGCTTTGCTATAATCTTCTCAAGAGATTTCTTCCTGAGAAGAGTAAGATGTAACTCACAGACTTTTATTCTCACCCAGCAAATGTATTGCGCCATATGACATTACCCGGGGGTTCCTTTAGAGACTTGTACATCCCCAAACTCGGAGTTAAAGTTACATTTATTTCAAAGAAAGGCCAGAAACAATTTCATCTGAAGTCTTTCTGCCTGTAACACATACCTCAGAGCACCAGGAGCAAAGCACCCCTGTGGCCCCTTTTTCCCTAATAAAAGAATCTCTGGGTATGGAGTGAGTGCTTTCCAGAGCCAAGGCTCCTTAAGTCTTAGGTTGGTCTTGGCTGTAAAGAAAGTTGTTCCAACTAAGGTGGGTTTGATCTACAGAGTGCCTTCTAGGTTAGCAGAGGGAACTGGGTTTAATTTGCTTTGGCAAAGGAATGGAAAAAAGTGGTAAAAGAAGTAAAAGAAAAAAGTGGTGAAAGTTACCTTGTGATGGTAACTCTGAGGTGGATACACTTTGGGCCTAGAGTCAGGGTTTCTTACAGTCCCCTACCACTGGTATCTCTCTTTGTGTGGCTAATGAAGATACCACATACAATTAAAATAATGCCCAGAGGGAACTGGCATCCTTTGTATGGAAAATTACATCAAAGAACATTTTTATTTGTCATGATCACACATCTTCAAAAGACAAAACATGAATACCTATGTATTAATCAATTATCTAAGAGGGTTCCACATCCAGCCCTGTCATTCAGATCAAACTGCATGTATCTGCTCGCTGGCTAGATTCTTGCTGGTTCAACTGAGAGGATGCTTATTGCTGCTATGAGAACGATGAGATCAAATACTCTGGTTCTGACTAAAGCATGACATTTTAGAAAAGCAACGTACATTTTATGCTTAGATTTAAGAGTGATATTGACTGTTGATAACACATGCTGTTATTTTTCTTTTTGCAACAATTTAGGAGGAAAGTTTTCAAATACAGTTGTCAGAAGATTGACAAGAAGTTCCTCCTGCTTATTTCATTTATAAAGCTGCACTTCCAGAGCTTGTTATCTTTGAAAGACTATCGAAAAAGCAAAGTGCGATTCTTAATGGTGAGAAGGTGTAGTTACCGTGATTTGGGCAGGGGGTTTGTGGCTACCTATTTATAGAATCCAAACTTGTTAATATCTGGGATGACCTAGCTAGTAAACTTTGTTTTTTTTCCAAGTAGATTTTCTTGAATTGAAAGCACTTCTCAATTCATTTCTCCACTTATTTATCTTATTGTCTTCCTAATGGAGCGAGGTGGGTGGTTTGCTGTTGAGCTCTGATGGCTGTGATGCGTCCTGCCTCGTGGGAGCTTCTTAGATGACAACAGTGAGAACTCCGTGGGCAGCAATATGAGCTGCCATGTGTTCTAACTAATCGGCAACAAATCTTTTAGGTCTCATCTTTCAAGCCACTTTGTCAAGGAAGCCTTTTCTGACTCCTCCAAATTAAATGTTTCTGTTCTGCAACCTACGGTTCCCTGTATCTTCTCTTTCACACTGTTCATTGGAATTCCAAATTCATTCTTACCTTTCCTCTTTGACTATCAGCTCCATGAGGTGTGGGAATTCCATCTTGTTTGTGTCTCTATTTCTAGCAACTAACCTAGTAACTTACTGCTCAATCATGTGTGGACGAGGTACCCAACCGTTCTTCTCTTTTTGATTGTTACACTTGCACCTCAGAAGGTGATGATTTTTGCATTGTATGAAACCATTTTTGCAGCCTGGCTTTAAGAAAAATTTTCTCCTTTACCCCATGCTGGTCTATCAGGGGTCTTCCAGGTTTCTTTGCTAATAAACGCAAGCTAATGAAAATGCAAATCTTTTCATGTTTTATGGAAGGTATTTTTCTTCAAGACCACCTGGGATGTTATTTGTTGGACCAGCCAATCCCAGAGGTACTTCTGCCCAGAGCTGGACATGAAGCAAGTTCTTTGTTGCCTGAGAGGTAAGTGAATTCTGCATCTAATGATATTCTGCAGCCTAGGAATGCTTGTGCAATACTTGCTGAGGTTAGAAATCAGTGGCAAAGGAAGTGGTAATGTGGACTCAGAAGCTTAAATTTGGGAAAGCACATTTGACCTCCTACATTTGGATCTTAACGAAAGGGTCTCAGAGCTGTAATAACAGTATTTCTATTTTTAATCATGTTTTCTCATGGAATTAACATTTAGTGATCTGTAGTGGAATAATTTTGGGAACTTCAATTTATGTCTCTTTGGGGCTGAAAGCAAACTAATGAAAATAAACTGCAACTCTGCCTGCAGACATGGCTAATTGCTGTAAAAGCCTCGGGATTCCTTCACTGCCCTCACCCCTGTTGAGGCCAAGTGCCTTTCCGTCTGGGGGAGAAGAGGATTCCTTTCCTTCTCTCAAGGCATTTGTTTATTTACTGTCCTCTGGTTCTTGTCCCAGATCTTTAGGAAATCACGCAGCTGCCTTCTGCCACCAGTATTTTACAATTTCTACTGGTAAATGTGGGGGCGGGGGATAAAAAGCAAGAGTTAGCTTGGTGAGGAGTAATTGTAGTTGTCAGCACCCAATCTTTATCTCCAAAGGACTGAAGAGAGAATGTTGGTTTTCTGGATGGCTAAGATTGTAAACCCGTGGGTACTCTAAAGATGGCGGCTGTATGAATGGAAATGAGCTGCCTCCACCCCTCCCAGAGTATAAAGCCTAGAAGAAAATCTAGGAGTGAAATGGGATGAAGGGTGCTTTGCATTTTTATTTCCCAAGATTTCATGTAAACTCAGGGTATTTCATTTCAGACACTATGTAATGAAATGCAGAGCTAATTTTAGAAGTTATTATTCATCAATCAATTAAGTCAGGAAGTTCTATGCCCCTCCAAACAATTTTCTAGGCTTCATTTTGCTATGATGAGCAGACTGGGGACTTCACCTCAGAAGGGAGGTGATGTAGGTGTGAGTTCCCATCTGCTTTGTGGCTGGGACTGTTTCAGTGAAGAACAAAGCAACATAAGACTGTGGGATTTCCATTTTCTTCCTTTGTTGTGTGATGTGACCTTTTTTCTGGAAAGTAACAGTTGCTTGCAGGTATGATTTTTATACCCAGGTTTTATTTTTATTTTGGTTTTCAGGACAAGAGGCCTCCCAGGATCCAGTGACTTAGGTTATATTGCTATTTGTGGTCAATAGTATCATTATTCAAAGTATCAATTGTTTTTCCTTAAAAAGCCCTTCCTGTGACCCATCTTATTGCAGGGTTACCTGTCCCTGCCAAGCTGAACTCAAGCATGGTCATGTGAGTTGCTTTGTCCAAAAACGTATGAATGAAAATGAAACACAAGACCTCTGAGTAGAAGATCTGAGAGCTCTTGTGTGGTTCCACTATGGCTCTTTCCTACAAACCAGCCAGGTCATGGATAGTTGGCTTCATCAGCCTGAGTTCCAGGGTGAAGCTGACTTAGTACCATAGCTAATCTATGTGATGGATTTGTAGCTTGAACAAAACATTCCAGTGAAGCTTGGGGTCATTTGTTATTGCAGCACAACAGCCTAACCTGACTGATCTAGTGAAAACATTTGGGAGCTAGTTAATAAAAATAATTTTTCTTTTCTCCTCTTTGACTGATTTCTTCTCATAGAAAACAACCCAATTACTATATGCAAAGACTCTTTTCCAGGTCAGTATGCTGGCTCAGAAAAAAAAAGCTATGTAGTCACTCACTAAAAAAATAAGTGTTCACATCACAATATATTCCAGTTACTTTCTAGAGAATAGTTGGACAGAGAGTGGTGGTTCCAAGAGAGCCAGGATCATGTTGGTCTTTCCCATTGAAATATCTCTGGTATTGAGTGAAATGCCTTGCCCCTAAAATTTCAATAATTGTTTATTGAATGAATATGGAATAATTAAATAAACAAGAAATAAGACTTCTTCATTTTCAAAGGTGACTTTTGGCATTTTAAATATGAAAAGCACTTTACCTTCATGTTCAGGGTTTGAGAAACAAGTCAAGGAACTGAGAGGCAAGAGTGTTTCTAAAGAAGTTGTTAAGAGCCACACAAGGTATCACAATCCCAAATGCCACTCTGGCATATGCAGAAAGAATAAATGAGCAAGCCAGACTGAATTATACCAGTTCAAAAATATGCACCCTTCTCTTTTCCTTGAAACATGTAGTTCTCTGAGTCTAGCTTTCATTTCCTCACATGTCAATAGAGGTATGTGTGAAAAATATTTTTCTCTCTAACTTAAGAAAAACAAAACTACAAGAATGATGGTAATCACTCATGGTCAGCCTCAGTTTCTAGGAGATAAAAATGGTGGCCTGGAGAACACACACCCTATCAAAAGGAGTCAGATATTTCTCAGCTCTTGTTGAGTGTTACCGTGCTGGAATATGGGTCCTGTTTTCTGAGAGAACCCAGATTTCGGGGGAGAAGTTGGAAATCTGGATTTTGTTTTTGAGTCTCCTGGTTTTTAAATGTTGATAACAAAACCCCAAATTTTTTTAGGGAAGTAGAGGTTAATACCACACAATAATACACCTTTATAGGACAAATTTGACCCACAGGCCACCAGTTGCAACTCCTGACCTCAGTGAATTTTTACAACAATGGCAAATGAGAAAAAAGTTTTTGACCTTAGTATCATATTTCCATAGGTGTGTGTTTGTGGGGGGGTAGACTTTTAGAAAACACCTGGAGGAAGGGTGACGTGAGTTTCCATTGCCCCTAAACTGCAGACTGGTGACTCATCATGCCAGCAGCCACAAAGCTAGCAGGAGGCTTTTGTTTGTCCATTCTGAGTCTCCTTGAATTGGGGCAAGGTCTTCTGACTTGGAGTATTTGTAAGACTAAATTGGAAATTTGTGTAATAAATTATACATTCAGGATGTCCTTCCTGAAATGAAGTTTTGAATTATGTGCAAGCATGTTTATTTGTTTCTTGTTTCTTTCTCTCAGATGATATTAGGAAATGTCCAGTCTCATTCTTGGGAAGACCCGTTGTGCTGGATGAAAATTCAAGGAGGAAGTGTCCTCATTTTCAATTTTCTGAGATTAGAGAGATGTATACCATGCTAGTGGGTACTGTTTCAAGGATGTCTATGATTTGGGGGGATGTTCCCAATTGATGGAGTGTAAAGAGGACAATTGTCCTATTTGTAGCCACCCAGCATCCCTAGAACCCCTTTTTCTATTTTGGAAATTTTCCTCCTTTTTAATCCTGCTTCCTGAAGGTAAGGGGCAGAGCCCACCTTCCTGATCTTAGAGCTAGTGCTCAGGACTGTGACCCAGGCTCTGGATATAGGTTTCTTCTATCTGTCCACCAGGATCCACTATCTACTACCCTTTTCAATTTACTTCGTTCCCCAGTAGGCTGCCCTGGATGGACTATATCATCAGGTTTCCTGGCCTCTTGCTTCTGGTTGGGTTTAGTCAATGGGAAGCAATGGAGACAGGTTGGAGAGTAGGAGGATAGAAGGGTGAGGACTTCATGCCCCAGGTCCTTTCTAATATCAGCATGCATTCTGACTGTTGCTACATGTCTACACCTATGACCCCAGCTCATGAAGGAAAGATCTCACCAGGTTCCAGGAAAAGCTCCTTTCTCTTAGTCCTTCAGGTCTAGATGTCGCAGTGGCTTCTTTCTGCTGTTAGTTGTTGTGTTTACCATCCTTCCACAACTTTCTCCATTTATCCTTCCGAGTATGCCATCTCTTTCCTGCTGTATCCTCACTGATTCACTCTGTCAGACATGTCTTTACCAAAATGTGACCTCAGGACAGGGTTGGAATGATGCAGTGGTTAATTTTGTATCACTCTGGGGTATGGTCTCCAGATATATAGTGAACCATTATTCTGGATGTTTCTGTGAGGGTGTTTTTGGATGAGATTAATATTTAAATTGACGAACTTTGAGGAAAGCTTATCACCTCTACAATGTGGGGGATCTCATCCGATTAGTCAGAGGCATAAATGAAACAAAAAGCTGACCTATCCAGAGCCAAGAGGGAATTTTTCCAGGATATGGCCTTTGGAATCCAACTGCAACTCCTTCCTGCTGGTCTCTACCATCAGATTTTGGAGTTACCAAGCCTCCACAATCATGTGAAACTGTTCCTTAAAATAAGCCTTTCTCTTTCTCTTTTGAAGGTTAAGGTTGAATTCCGGGCATGGACATAGAAGTGATGGTGGCAATGGTTTCGCCATCAAACTAGTTGTTCAGTGTGGGTTTGGAGACTTCTGATCCAAGGAGCCTGGTTCTTCCATCTCAAGCCTGGTTCTTCCATCCTCCAGAGGGAGCAAAGGATGGTTAGCAGTTTATTCTTGAAATCCCTTTCTTTGCTTATTCAGAGTCCAGCTCTGTTAACCATGACAGAAGCATGGACTAAGCACAGTTGGAATAAAGTCAAATCTTAAAATAATTATTTGTTTATTGGCATAAGCAATATTTATCAAATGTCATTTCATGGCATTAAAATAATTCATTTTTTCTTGCAACAAACAATTAAATATACTGTCATTAAGCTATACTATTATTTTTCTCTTTGGGACCTAATGTACTTTTTCAGACTGGCACAAATAAACTATTCAAGCATTAGTAGAAGCATTATCCTTCCCTCATTTAATTTCACTTCGGAATGTCCCTGCAATCTTGATTTAGCATGAAGAAGCAATTGTGATTGTGTTTGTAAGAAACTGCATTCTAAGATGGTATGTGTGTGTTATTTTGTGTTTCTTTTTCTCCTGCTCTTTGTATAAATATGTATATAAGCTTGCAGCTTCTGTGATGTTTGTGGAAGGATTAATTTCTACAAAACAGAAGATTTAAAACCTTGCCTAAGGAATAGTCCTTCATGCTAGGTAATTTAACCAATGTTGTTTTTTTTTTTTTATTTCTGATATAATAATGTCTTAACATTTTGGCTCCCATGGAGATGCATGAAAGGATGAAATTTGTGAGAAAACATGAGTTCTCCTCTTGTTATGTGGATTAATAAACCAGTGACTATATCCTTAAATTGAGCATCTTTTGCACAATATCCTTTTAAGTGTGACAATTATTTTTTTTCAAATAGACTTTTTATAGTAGTTTTAGGTTCACAGCAGAATTGAGAAGATAGTATAAAGAATTCCCCTATCTGATCTGACACAACCTTCTCACTTAGAGTGTATTTATTACTATCAATGAACTAATATTGACGCATCATCATAACCCAAAGTCCACAGTTCACTCTTGGTGTTATACATCCCATAGATTGTGACAAATGTATAGTGATATGTAACCAATATTATGGTTTCATACAGAATATTTTCACTGTCCTAAAAATTCTCTGTGCTTCACCTAGTCCTCCCTCTCCTCCCTCATCAGACTCCTGGCAACCACTGTTTTTTTTTTCATGGTCTCTACAGTTTTGCCAGAATGTCAAATAGTTGCAATTATACAGTCCGTAGCTTTTTCAAATTGGCTTCTCTTTTTGTAATAATATGCATTTAGGGCTCATCCATGTCTTTTTGTAACTTGATAGTTCATTTCTTTTAAGCACTGAATAATGTTCCATTATATAGATGTAGTACAGTTTTTCCATTCATCTATTGAAGAAAGTTGAGTTATTTTTTTCTTTTAATTTTTATAATTTCTTTTTCAATTTGAATTTTAAGGCTAAGAGATATTATTCTGGCATGGATGTAGCAATATAAATTGCATGATTATTGCCTGAGGACAGTAGTGATGGCAAGAGTTTCCTCACCAGAGTATATGATACAGGGCCCACATTTAATTTTAATGACTTGTCTATCATGTTAAGACTAAATAGCACTGTTAAACTCAGGATAAGAGAACAAGCAGATTCATTAGTTGAAGCTTGTTTCCTTTCTCATTTGTATGGAGGTGATAAACTTTGTTCCTTTGCTGTTCCTCAAGGCACACATTTCTGATTGCATTCTGCTCCAATTGCATAAATGAGGACTCTTGTGGCTACTTGTTTGTGTATGGCATCCCAGAGACCACATATGAGGATCCTATTCCATCTATCCCCCTAGACAGTGTCTAATAAAAATAGAAATCTTCTTAGATAATCCAAATAGAGGGGGATTGAATGCAGGGAATTTTTTTTGCAAAAGTCTTTAAATGGCTGGAGAGGCAACATAAGGAAGATAGAGTATTGCCTGAAAGTTAGGAAGCTGCTCCCAGCAAAAGACATAGTCTGAAGAGAAGCAAACATCAGAACCAGATTCCAAAATAGCAGAAATTTTGGAATTGATCACACCAGGAATTTAAAGTAATTACCATTAATACGCTAAGGGCACTATTGAAGAAAGTGGATAACATGCAAGAACAGATGGATAATGCAAGCAGAGCGCTGGGAACTCTAAGGAAGCATCAAAATAAAATGCTAGATATAAAAAAAATACCATGGTAATGGAAATAAGAAATGCCTTTGGTGGGTTCATTAGTAAACTGGACACGGCTGTGGAAAGGATCGGTAGACTTGAAGATAGGGTCTTTAGAAACTTCTTGAACTGAAAAGCAAGGAGAAATCATAATCAGAAACTGGAACAAAATATTTAATAATTGTGGGACAATAATAAAAGCATAACGTACCCATAATGGGAGTACCAGAAGGACAAGAAAGAGTAAGTGAAAGATTTGAACTAACAAGGGTTCCAAAATTTTGAAAATTAACGATAGATACTGAAACACAAATCTAGGAATGTTGGAGAAGATCAGGCAGGATAAATATTTTTTTTTAAAAAAATTTATACTGGCACATATCATATTCAAAGTATGAAAAAAATCAAAGACGAAATCTTTTTGAGATCAGAGGAAGAAAATCACCTTACTTACAGAGAAACAAGCATAAGAATTACATCCTACTAGTCTTTAGAAATAATGCAAGCAAAAAGAGAGTAGAGTGAAATTTTTAGAGTGTTGTAGGAAAAAAGCCATTCTGTAGCCAGCAAAATTGTTCTTCAAAAATGAAGTACAAATGAGACATTTTTAGACAAACAAAAATTGAGGGATTTTGTTTTGTTTTGTTTTGTTGTTTTTGCCAGTAGATCTGCCTTGTAAGAAATGTTAAGAGAATATCTTCAGAGAGAAAGACATTATGTAGGTTAGAAACTTGGATTTAGCTACTGGAAAGGAAGAGTGCTAGAGAAAAAGAATTGCAAAGGTAATATAAAATATTTTCTTATTTTTAATTGATCTAACAGATAGTGTGTTCAAGATAATATGTTGGATGATATAGCTTACAAACAAATGACATAAATTGTAACAGTATAATAAAGGATGGGAAAGAGGAATTGGTAATACTCTGTTATAGGATATTCTTCTATCTGTGAAGTAGAATAGTGTTATTTGAAAGTAAATGTCAATTAGTTGTGAAGGTACATTACAAATGAGTGCAACCACTAAATTTTTAAAAGGAAATATAATTGATATGTTGAGAAAGAAGAGAAAAAGGAAGGATATAAAATTACTGTTATGGTTTGGATCTGAACGTCCTCCAGAGGCTCATGTGTGGAAGGCTTGGTTCTCTATGCAACAATGTTCAGAGGTGGGACTTTGGGGAAGTGATTGGATCATGAGGGCTCTGGCCTCTTTAATGAACTAATCCACTGATAGCTAAATGGAGTTCTGAGAGGTGGTGGAAACCATAGGCTGCAGGACGTGATTGGAGGCAATAGGTCACTGGGGGAATGCCTTGGAAGGGTGTTTTTTATTTCCAGCTCTTCCTTCTGTCTGCTTTCTGGCTGCCATGAGCTGAGCAGCCAGCATACCTCTCCCATGCCTTTCTACCATAATGTTCTGCCTCACCTTAGGCCCAATGTAATGGAGCCAGAAGACAAACGAACTGAGAATGAAATCTAAAACCATGAACCAAAATTAATCTTTTTTTTTCCTGTAAGTTGTTTTCCAAGTTATTTTTCACAGTGGCAAAAAACTATCTGACATGATGTCCAATTAAAAACAGAGAAGGCAGAAAGAGAGAAAAAGACACAAAGGCAACAGATAGAAAACAGTTACAGGGGCAGGGGCGATAGCTCAGCGGTAGCTCGCTTGCCTAGCACATGTGAGGCCCTGGATTCGATCCTCAGCACCACATACAAATGAATAAATAGAATAAAGGTATTAAAAAAAATTCCTTCCTTTTAAAAAAAAGAAAACAGTTACAAATATGGTAGATATTAGTCTAAATATGTCCAAATCACTTTAAATGTGAATGATCTAAATACCTAATTAAATGATACAGACTGTCAGAGTGGATAAGAAATAAGAGTCAACTAGTTATTATCTTATAAGAAATCCATTTTAAATATTAAGACACAGACAGATCAGCAAAAAAGAGATGGAGAAAGATATGCCATGTTAACACTAATAAAAAGAAAGCTGTAGTATTAAACTTTTTATTTCAGAAAAAGCAGATTCAGAGCAAGAAGAATTAGTAAGAAATGAAGAAAGTCTTTATATAATGATGAAGAGGCCAGTTCTTCAAGAAGAAACAACAATTCTTAATGTGTATGTGCCTAATAGCAGAGTTCAAAATAAACGAGGGAAGAACTGAAAAAATTACGAGAAGAAATAGACAAATCCATATGAAACACAAGGGAATAGAACTGAAAGGAGAAATAGACAAACTCAATTATTATTGGCAACTTCAACACTCCTAATTCATTAATACTTCAAAAGAAGTAGGTAGTAGTAAATCAGCAAGTGCATAGAAGATCTGAACAATATTATCAACCAACTTGACCTAATAGACAGACATTCACTACACACCTTACCCGACAATAGCAGAATACTCATTCTTTTTTAAGTCACTTGAGCATTTACAATGATAGAGCATATCCTGAATCATAAAATCATCCTTAACAGATTGACAATAACTGGAATAATTCAGAGAATCTACTCTGACCATACAGGAAACAAACCAGAAGTCAACAAAGATATCTGGAAAATCACTTAGTATTGGAAAATGAAGCACAGACTTTCAAATTATCTATGAATCAAAGAGTAAATCTTGAGATTAATTGGAGAATATTTTTAAATGAATGAAAATAAAAAACATAAAAATGTATGGGATGCAGCTAAGCAGAGTTTCAACAAATATTTGTGCATTAAGTGTACATATTAAAAAAGAAGAAAAAAAAAGAAGAAAGATCTCAAATCCATAATCTAAGGTTCCAATTATGTAACTGGTAAAAGAAGAGCAAAATAAACTCAAAGAAAATTGAAGGGAGAAAATACTAAAAATTTAAAAAGTTGAAATCAATGAAATGGAGAGCAGATAAATAGAAACTGAACAATGAAGTAAAAAGTTATCTTTCTTATAAGATCAAGAAAATTTGTACCTCTATCCATACTCTACAGAGAGAGAAGGAGAGGTGGTGGTGGTGGGGGGTGGGAGAGAGAGACAGAGAGAGAGAGAGAGAGAGAGAGAGAGAGAGAGGGGAAAGAGACACAAATTATCAATATTAAGAATGAAAAGAGGTATTACTGCAGACTGTAAACTTTAAGAGAATAATAAGAAAAATAACTCTTAAAATAATAAGAAAAATAACACCTAAACTTAACAATGTGGATGACATGAACCAATTTCTTTTCTTTGGGGGGGGTGCAGATGATAATTTAATACATTATACAATGGGTTTTGATCAAATCAGGGTAATTTTCATTGCCTCATATATTTATTATTTATTTTGTTGGAAAATTTGAACTCTTCTAGTTCTTCACAAAAAACATAATAAATTATTGGGAATTATCATAATCCCTCTTCCACAAAATACTAGAACTTGTTCCTCCTCCTTCACTAAATTTCAACACTCACTCTCCTGTCTCCCTCCACCCTTTTGTGGCCTTCCTTTCCTAGCCTCTGATGGACAATACTTAACTAAAATCAACTTTTTTTAGCTTCTAAGTTTAAAGGAGCATTTGAAGAATCTGTTCCAAAGGTGCACGTCCATGTTTAGGCACCTGGATCCGGAAGTTCCTTGGGCGCACATCCATGTTTAGGCTGTAGCATCCAGAAGTTCCTCGGGCACACGTCCATGTTTAGGCTCTAGGACCGGAAGTTCCTCAGGCGTCCATATTTAGGCCCACGGATCCAGGTTCCTCAGGTGCACTTCCATGTTTAGGCCCCTGGATCTGGAAGTTCCTGGGGTGCAAGTCCTTGTTTAAGTCCCCAGATCCGGAAATTCCTCAGGCATCCATGTTTAGGCTCTGGGATCCAGAAGTGTCTCAGGCGTCCATGTTTAGGCCCACGGATCCGGAGGTTCCTCAGGTGCACTTCCATGTTTAGGCCCCTGGATCCGGAAGTTCCTTGGGTGCAAGTCCTTGTTTAAGTCCCCAGATCCGGAAATTCCTCAGGCATCCATGTTTAGGCTCTGGGATCCAGAAGTGTCTCAGGCGTCCATGTTTAGGCCCCCGGATCTGGAAGTTCCTCAGTCCTCCATGTTTAGACCGTAGCATCTGGAAGTTACTCAGGCGCACGTTCATGTTTAGGATCCAGAAGTTCCTTTGGTGCACGTCCATGTTGAGACTCTAGGATCTGGAAGTTCCTCAAGAGCCCATGTTTAGGCCCCCAGGTCTGGAAGTTCTTCAGGTGCGTGTCCATGTTTAGGCTCTAGGATCCGGAAGTTCCTCAGTCCTCCATGTTTAGGCTGTAGCATCTGGAAGTTCCTCAGGCGCACGCCCTTGTTTAAGCCCCAGGATCCGGAAGTTTCTCTGGTGCACATCCATGTTTAAGTCCCCAGGTCCGGAAGTTCCTCAGGCATCCATGTTTAGGCTCTGGGATTCAGAAGTGCCTCAGGCATCCATGTTTAGGCCCTCGGATCCTGAAGTTCCTCAGGCACACGTCCATATTTAAGCCCCCGGATCCGGAAGTTCCCGAACCAATTTCTTGAAAGAAAAAGAAATAGCAACACTCATTCAAGATGAAATAAATAATCTGATTGGTTCTGTATCTATTAAATAGATTGAATTTATTTTTAGAAACCTTAAACAAACAAATAAAAAAAACAAAACAAAACATCAAAACCCTAGGCTCCGAAAACTTTACTGGTGAATTCTGTCAAACATTTAATGAAGAACTAACACTATTTCCGCAAAATCTCTCCTTTTAAATAGACAAGGAAAGAACACTTCCAAATTCATATTATGGAGCTAGCATAACTTTGATTAAAAAACCAGAGTATAAGAAAACACAGAACAATGATGATACAAAAATCTTCAACAAAATATCAACAAATTGAATCCAATATGCAATATAAAAAAGTGAGATTTGCTCAGTATTTAAAAATCAATTCATCTAATCTACCATATTTATAGGGAAAGTATATCTTATGAGCCTGGGGTCAGCTGAGGTTAGAGGGTCTAATAGGGCTGGTCTAGCTGGAATGATTTCTTTCTTCCACACTGTTTCTCTCATTCTCTAGCAGGTTTGTTGTTGTGATGCTGGTGAGAGGATTCACAGAGTAGCAGAGAACTGCATATGTCTCAAGAGTCAGACTTGGAACTGGTCCACTGTCACTTCTTTTGCATCTATGGTCAAAGGTCAGCACAGATTCAAAGGTATGGAAGTGGATGTTCAATTAGAGCAACTACAAAGTCACATTGCAGGCATAAATATTGGGAGAGATGAAGAATTTGTCCCATTTTTTGTCACAATATACACTCAGAGATTCACTTAGGTATTTCCAAGACAAGGGAATTCATCATAAAAATGCACATGCTACATATTGTACCTTACACCTAGACCTAGACCTAGACACTCTATTATTCTTTCTGTCTTGCTAATTGGTTTATTTTTCTTTCTACTACAACCAACCAGACCTCTGGTACCAATACCTGAGTGGCAATCTAATGGGTTGGTTCCATCTTGGGCCATCTACCAAACTGCAGATAGACTACTGAGTCCCACTTATATCCCCTCAGTGCTCCAGTTAATTATGGATACCGTGCTACTCTGCATCAGTTCTCCTGAAGGCTTTCTCTTGGCCCAAGCTTGTGGAACAATCTGGGACAGTGTTCTAAACCAATGAGAGATGAGATTAGTGGATATGGCAGAATGTGATGTGTGTTAATGGCGCTTATTCTTTTACACTCTCTGAACTTATGCCCCTTGCCTTTTGATTTTATAGGTTCTCTTACTGAAGAGAAGCTATTTACCTGTCATTTAAATCTGAGATTGCTGTGACTTTCATGGGTCTACAAGATATTAGCAGAATTGCTGTAAGCAGAGATTTGGGGAAGCCTTTGTGCATTTCTACTTTCTCCCCATTCCTCTGTGATTTCCCTAAAAACATGGCCAGGCTACCTGCCAGTAAATGAGACATATGGAGCAGCTGAGGCCTTTGTAGAGGAGTTGATATTCATATGACCCCTGGGCATATGAGAGAGTCAAGCTAAAATCAGCAGAGCCAACTAACCATTCCACAGCTGGACTGCAGATGCATGAGTGAGCTTAGCTGAGATCAAAAGAAACTTCCCGGCTGACCTGCAAACCCATGAGTAGAATAATTGGTTATTTTAAGCTACTAAGTTCTCCTTGACCTACCAGCCTGGAGGCTTTGTGATTCAGGCAGGAAAATTTAGGTTCTTGATTTCTTTAGCAAGAGACAGTTCAAGCGTTAGGCATTGTTGAGAAGGGAGAGTTTTCTAAATTTCATTCCCCCTTTTTTTTGAGCATGGCAAAAACCAGTTTTCTTAGAGATTCTCTTATTTATTTTTATCTTTTTTGGTACTGGGGATTGAACCCAAAGCTAGGTGAATGTTAGACAAATGTTTTATCACTGAGCTATGCTCGGACCCCAACCCTGAGTTTCTCTTTAGTAAAGAAAGAAATATTAGTCTCAAAGTTGAAACTGGGAAGAAGATGGAAAAAACCCTGACCCTTTAAAGAAATTTAAAGGACAAAGAGGAGGCAGAATAGGGAGAGATTGAGGCAGAAAAGGGAGTCTCTTGGATAGGTAGGTCTTGTTATTCTTTCTCAAGAAGATGAGTGACACTCTTAGAGGACATTTTGCAGACCTGAGAATACCATGGTGTCAGTTCCATGAATACACTGGGACTCTCTTTCCCTTATATACAGAAGTCATTTGGGAAAGGAATGGGCATATTCATGTTGGATGTGTATGTAAATGGGTTTGGGGAATATTTAAATAAGAGAGACTAGCAGAGTAGTCCTTATTGATAGGGGGAGACAAGAGACTGTGATCAGGAAAGGAAACATGAGAGATTTTGGGGTGATGGCAAAGTTCTATTTCTTGACTGAGTGGCTTTGATAGCTATGGTAGTATGCTGTGGTGGTTGCAAAATGTCTACTATACCTCCATATAGCATGTCTGTGCTCCATACAGGATAAGCTGGATCTTTTAAAGAATTTTTCTAGGGGTCAGAGAAAATTGTAATTATGTCTCATTGACCAGGACTGAGTCATATGGCCACATCTTATTATAAGGGGGTGTCAACAGATGAGAGTATTTTTAAATGGACACATTGTCAAGTAGGATTCAACTAGCCAGCAAGGCAGAATGAAGAGATTGTGGGTGAATGCATAAGTTAGGGTAATGCTAGCTTCTTACCAAGGACATTCCAAAAATGTGGTGGCTTAACACAACCGAATTTTATTTCTAGTTCACAAAAAGTCCAAAGTGAGTGTTCCTGGACAGTGACCAGTTTTCCACCACTTTTTTTTCTTTTTTGGTACAAGGGATTGAACCCAGGGGCGCTTAACCACTGTGCCACATCCCCAGCCCTTTATATGTTTTATTTTGAGACAGGGTCTGACTGAATTGCTGAGGCTGGCTTTGAACTCACGATCCTCCCTCCTCAGCCTCCTGAGTTGTTGGGATGGCAGGCATACTCCACCGCCTTGCATCTTGTTGCTCTGTCATTCTCTAGAGTGATGGAATCCTATTTTTAATGGGCAGATGGGAAGAGAGGGTAGAAGAAAGTGCGTGGTGCCTAAGCTACTTTGACTGTTCACATCCCTGCCTACCTTCACTGCTGTTCACTTTCCACTGGTGAGATCTAGTCACATGGTTCCATTTGGGAGCAGCTGGTCCTGGGAAATGTACTTCCTGCCTGGGCAGCTGCTGTAAGAGACAACTGCATACCTGGAAAGAGACACACATTTTTTTTCTTAGTTTGTTCTTTTTATTTTCCTATGTTGTGTAGACTGGATGATTGTTTCTTTCTTCCTTTTTTTTCAGATAACTGTTTTTTTAAACTTTAAAAAAAAATTTTTTTTTAATAGTTGTAGACGGACAGCATGTGTTTATTTGTTTAGTTTTTTATGAGGTGCTAAGGATAGAACCCAGTGCCTCACGCATGCTAGGCAAGCGCTCTGCCACTGAGCTACAGCCCCAGCCCCTGTTTTTTTAAAACTTTTAATTGACATATAGCAAACAATCAGAAGAGTGCATATATCATTAATGTATAGCCCGATGCATTTTTACAAACTAAACACACCAGTATGATCAGCATCCAGACCTAGAAACAGATCTAGGATTCACCCTAGAATCCTCTCTAGAGAGAGGATAACATTTTGATGCATAATTAGCTGTTGATAATCAGCCATGTCTGCCACTGTCACTAAGAGCAGGAAATTTATATTTTTTATTTATCTATATAGCTTATTAAGTGCCATATCAATCATTAGTGCAATTTGGTAGCTGAGTTTGATGGGTGTTTAAGGGAAACAATTCCGAGTGTGACTGGTCATAGCTCAAGGTATTGCGGCATCTTGATTGTTTGAATTTCCTGAGTTTGTTACATACTTATGAAAGTGCCCTTAATGAAAAACACCCTTGCTATGAATATTTTCAGTTTTGCCTAGTACACGAGAGTGTGATTTGGGGGTTCTAACTATTGGTGAGGTTCACTTTAAAATGGGTCCTACAAATGAAATGCACAAACCAATACATGTCTCCTCAAATTATAGCTGAATTTGAGAGTGCATTTGCACTGTACAGTTTACATAAATGTGAATAAGGAGACAGACACACGGAGTGTAGTCAAGTGCTTGACATACTGTGTTAGTCTGGTAGGGTGCTTGTTATGGTTTCATGTGCTAAGGCATAGCTTTAACAATGCCCTCACCACAGGCAAAAGCCTGGGTGGGCACCGTTTTTTTGCTTTTTCTGGCATGACTTTTGAACACTGAGTGCTCTTATAGCTGCTTAGGGTAGGGACAGAGCAGTGGTTATAAGCGTTGGCTTTGGCATCAGAAATATTTGGATTGAATATCAGGCTTTGTTTTGGCTCTTACTGGGAAAATGACGTAGCCTCTCTTAGCTTCCTCCTCTCTCCTTGAATTGGAGGTCTACCCCAGATAGTGCATACTATATTTAGTATAATAAATGTTCAGTTAAATGTTATTGCGGCTCAAACACTGGCTAGGGTCACACTAGAAACTGTTCCTTGATAGTTAGCTAAAATTAGCTTGTACACTGCTTATCAGTTTATGGAAAGTTCAGTGCCCCATCTTTGAACTCTAACCCTCCCCCAGTCGCCATCCCTGCAGACATAGCACCCTGCACATGTTATCCTGAGCATGCTGCCCCAGGCAGGCTGTCCCATGTAAGTCATTTTATATTTTTCACCCCAAATCTTCTGTGTGCAGACTGCTAAAGATTTGGGAGGCAGAAACATTTTTATTAACAGAAACAACTAAAAGTTGAATTTTAGACATCCATGTTCTTAGAAAGAGCTTTGCTATAAAAATTTACCAGCTGCAATAAAAATTGTTTGGTAAGACCATCTGTATGGTTGTGTAGTTTGTGCACTGCAAGAAAGAATCTAAGGGAGATGAGTGAAGGTAAAAATTCAGCCTGTGATTTGCTTGTCAAACTGTGAGCCCTGGTGAAGGGCTGTACCAGAGATGCTCCTTTTCTCTAATTAATCCACTTAGACGAAGCACTTTTATCTAAGCACACAAGGGCCATTGTTTGGTCATTTTACTTTATTCTAACCTTTCTTCTCTTTGGTCTTTATATCCAAGGACAACAAGTTCCTTCTGTAAGATCATACTATTTCAGCCTAAACCCTCCAGCCACACATTTCTTTCTGAATTCAGAAATTTTCAGATCATGGAAAGGTACATTCACCCTGCATTATGTATCAACTCCAGCAGGGTCTGGGAAAGGACTCTGTAATTAAACACATTAATATTTTCCTGACAAAATGCATGAATATTCACACTAAGTGGGATGAATAAAGACCATAAATAGCAGGGTCTTACACCATGTGAGTTCAAGTCAGGTCAGGGTGTATTGCCACTGAGATTGGAAAAACATTCAGTGTTTAAAGCCTGTTGGGGTTCAGAACAAAGGATGAAGACCTGTATTTGATTGTTTGCTTAGTGCTGGGGGTGGAGCCCAGGACCTTACCTATGCTAAGCAAACTCTAAATCGTACACCTTCAGAGCCTTGCATTTTCTTTGTGGGGCTGATGAGATTTCTATAGCTCCCATATGCAGACTCATCATGGGATCCCCTACCTTGCGTCAAGACTAGTTGTGGATTTGAAGTGAACTCTTGTCAAAGTCTGATGGGCTAGAATATGTATGTTTTTAGGTCAGTGGGTCCTAACCTTTGCAGCTCATTAGAACCATCTGAGATTTAAAGAATTCTGGTTCCCAGATCTACCCCAGAACAATTAAAGGAGAATGCTGGGGTGTGGGGACCACTTTTCAGAGATTTCTAGGTTATTCTGATATGAAGCCAAATTTGGAGATTTGTGGCTTCAGGGAAAGGGGAAATTGTTGGGAAGGATGCTGAGCTATGTCTCCTCGTCACAGAGAGCACTGGGTATATGTGGACAAGACACTTAAAAACCGGAGCTTTGCATCCACCCTGCATTCTGGAGGCCAGTGAGAAGGTGGGCAGGGCTACTGTTACCCTGCTGTCTTCGGTAAAAAATTCACATTCAGAATTTGCTCTACATAGAAATGAATTCGGGAAGCCACTCGTCAGCCCTGCTTTATAAAAAAGATAGGTGTTTTACTCCAAACCTGGCAAGAAGACAAGGGACCAGGAAGCAGTCACAGTCCCTTTTGAGTACTCCTAGCTCCCTGCCCACCCCAAAACTGTCCATACTCCTTCTATAGTTGTTCTTAAGCATCAGGAATCACCTAAAGGTGTAGTTATGTTTTGTTTGTTTGTTTGTTTGTCTTTACAGAAAAGTAAGTCTGATCTTGACCTCTTGGCACAAGAACAGTAAATAAATAAAAAAGGAGATTTAAATCAATGAATCAGACAAAACTTTTCTATGTTTATATATGAATACACACCAGTGAAACTCCACATCATGTACAACCACAAGAATGGGATCCTAATTAGGACAAATTATACTCCATATATATATATATATATATATATATATATATATATATATTAAGTCAAAATACACTCTACTGCCAGGTATATCTAGAAAGAACAAATAAAAAAATCAAACAGAACCTCATAGGCACTCCAATCCAGTTCTTTTTTTTTTTTTGTCTAAAGGAAATTATCTTCCTTCTATACAGGAGAGGGAATGCACTATTATTTAATTCAACACTAAAATACCAAATAAGCATTATTTTCCTAGTTATATTTCACTTTATGTAATGTGATGAAGGATAATTTGTACTACACAGGATGTAGATAATCCTTTTATTCAAGGATTTTTATGGCCTAAAGAAGTATGGGAAAATGTTGGGTTAAGCAATGATTAGCAGCTTTCTTTCCTGCAGGACTTTTAGAGCTAAGTCTAAGGTTTCTAAGAATAAAGAATTTCCCTAGTAGAAAATAAAGGTGAGGGTTTTTTTTTTTTTTTTTGTCTGTTTGTTTGTTTCCCCCTCCCAGGATCATCTCTTGGGAGTAGAATGGAAAATGCTTTAGGATGAGGTATTAGATAAGTGTTGGGACTTGTAATAATCTCTTCTGTGATTGTCAAAGGTCATACTTGAACCAGTGACAATGATGGAGTTGAGAGCCTGGTCAGACTCTCCCTGATGTCCTAGATCTGTGATGCTCTCTTGATCAAGGGCCATGTCTCTGCTCTCTTTCCTGGGACCACTAGTTCGGAATGCATGGAATGAATGTGGCAAGCTTGTTAATGCCTGGATATTTATAAATATGTAAATATTTCATTGCTGCTGCTTTCTTCTCTACAATGCAAGCTCCCTTGTGAAGATATTTGTACTGACAGAGCTCAAATCCACCGGCACCCCCACATCTGTCACTGTCTTTCTCCTGGAATTTAATTGGCAAGAGTGACTCGTGGGACCTTATTTGTTAGCAGTCTGGGAGGGACGCTTTCTCTAAGGGTTCATGTTTCCAATGATTGATTTTTTCCTGGTGGTGCACAAGAGGGGCTTCTAAGCTGAAGCCCCTCATACAGGGCTTGCCATGTCCCTACATCTTATGCCAGGGATGTCTCAGGATTCTGGATAGTTCTTAATTTAGCACATTGGAAGATGAGTGCTTTTAATTTAGGTTCCCCACACCTATATTTATTACCCCACTAAGATGGTATTCATTCTTCTTTTCTAAAGATAGAAGGCTTGCTGGGGCTGGGATGGAGGACTTACCAATGGGGAGAAATAAAGAAAAAAATTGCCGGAAAAATTTTTTTTTCCTGTCAAAAATTTGTTATTTATTTAAGGCAAAATAAATGTAAGTTTTATTTGGACTTCACATCTTTTGTAGTCACATGGAGTCAGACTTGGTGATTCCCAGTCACTTAGCACTTTGAGGTATGTCAAGACCTAGTAACTTAGAAACTAGAATTCCTGATAGCTTTGCAAGAAAACAATGAAGAACAAAAAACAAAACATTCACCTAAAAAAGAGACAAATCTGAAGAATACATTGATGGCCAACATCAGAAGCAGAAGAGTGTCGATGCAAATCCAACTTCCAGACCACATTCTTTGCCTTTCGTTTTCTTCGCGTAAAACTGAAGGCAGTTGTGTGGAATCTGGCATTTCGAGGTTTAGTTTTATTAAGAGCCCCCATTTGAGTCCCTGTGAGGGTGGATTATTAGAAAGGGAATTACCTGATGGCTTGAAATCCTCTAAGACTGCCTCCCATGCCCACCAACTTCCTTTATCATGTTAATATTCCTCGATATAAATGGGTCTCCTCGCAGCAGCTTTGGCTCTTTAATTCTATGCAAGAGATCCATTTTCTGCTTGTCACCATGTTTAATTGTAGCAGGTAGCTTCCCTACCACAATTCTGAATAACCATTGAACTTAACTTTGATGTGCATTGTTCTCATTTCTCCATTTATTAGCGAGCATATTGGCTCTGCCAGAGTCATATAATTATCTTCGTGTCTGCCAGATTAGGGCATATGGTGTATTATTTTGGGAAGGCAGATAATGCTCCCATTTGGAGCAGTATCCGGGCAGTCTGAACATGCCTTAGAAAGGGTTTCTGTATAAATTAATTTCCCCTCTCAACTGTGTAACGACAGTATATTAATTTTTTGCTCTTTGAGGCATGCAGACTTAACTCGGAGAGGATTTTATAATGGTCTCCCATGATACCATTGGTTCAGCAATTTGAATATTTTAGCTTGGAGTATTTTTTTTTTTAATTTAAGAAAGTAAGCTGACAATCTGGTGTCGCTCTTAGAAAAAGGCCACAGAATCAAGAGTATTTGTCCTAAAGAGAAAGAAGAGGGTTGTCAGAGATGCTTGCTACCACTTTCAGAATGTGAGGCCATGGGTCTAGGAAGAGGAGACTGACCACCAGAGGCAAAGATTTTGAAGTGTCCATCAGGGTTTCCAGCTGGACCCCTCCCTCCGGAGTCATGCAGCTAGATACCTGCCTAGCACTTGGCACCTCAGGGAAGACACCTTGACCTGAAAGAAATGGGTAATATTTTTAAAGGTGAAGATGGAGTGTTTTTTCTTTTCTTTATTCACTGAAGTTCTATGGTTAAAAGACAAAGGTACAGTTTCTAAAGGTATGCAGGCTGCAAAGCTGACCTACTTTTGCAGGTTTTCTTTTTAAGATTTTTGTCTCAGTTCAAGGAATAATTAGAGTAGATGGTCTTTGAGGATGCCCCAACTCTCTGATTCCTGGTTTCCACCATCACACCTATCAGGACTATGGAACAGGATCTCAGGGAGCCATGGCTCTCAAGCTTGGCCTGCATCACAATCATCCAAAGGTCTGTTCAAGCAGATGGCTGGGCTGCAGACCCCAGCTTTCCCATTCTGTTGGTCTAGACGAGGCTCTGAAAAGTTGCCTTTCTATCAAGTTGACAGATGCTACTGATGTTTGTGGTCTGGGAAGCATCTGTTGAGAAGCGTTGGTGCAGGTAGAAGCTAAGCAAAGCACTCGGACTCAGAAGTTGAATTGCATGAGTTCCTATCCAGTGAGCACCTTTCAAGACTGTGATAACAGGAATGTGTGCAGAGCAGTCTTTGCTTTGTGTGATCTCAATATGTGCAAGTTTCAGTTAAATGGTGTCCTGCTGAGGTTCAGCTCCTGGGAAACAGATTCAGGATTCCAGCAGATGGAAGAGTATGAAAGGCACAGTTTGGGATACTAGGCAAACTTTATTTGAAAGTGGCAGCAGCCCCCGACCCCAGCCCCATTTTTCCATTGTCCTTTTTTATATGCAGGCACATTGCCTACAGATTGCACAAGGGAGTGCATGCATAAGCAGATAATTGCCTTGAGTACATATACTGACTCAGAGTGTTTATGACCTTGACTACATACTAATACATAGCTGACCAGAGTCATGGCAAGGAGCTTAACGATAGCCCTGTTGAGCCTACCCTACAATGGCATCATATGCAATGAGGACTGCCTATACATATAACTTTCTGTGTTTCAGCTTTCTCATCTGAAAGCAGGAATAATAAAACCTACCTAATGCAATGGTTGTGAGGATTTAATGAACAGTGCATAGAACAGTTTATGGATAGCTACTATTATAATTATATTATTATTATTCCTAGAGTGATCCCCTTAGAATTAGGAGATTTTAGATCTTTAGAGGGAATATAGTTCAACTCTTCACACTGCCCTCTTTTTAAGGAAAAGACAAAGAGCCACAGAGAATTGGTCAACCTCCCTGTTGCTGAAGTTCTGTGAGTGTTAAGGTGCAACTGGTGCCAGAACATTCATCTCTTGCCTCCTAATCCAGCACTTCCTCCCAAATGCACTTTTGATGGCTCTGCTTTTAAATATTTGTTCATTCAGCTTACATTAGGGATGTTCCCATCTTGGCTAGCTAATTTGAAGATCAGGGAGAAACCTGGGAAATGTAGGAGCGATGTTGTAGTCAGAACTCCATTTGGCATGTGGCTTGAGACCAGGTATCTTCCCTGTTCAATCCATCACTTTATCTCACAGGGGCCTCAGGATAAGTGTGTTTGTTAAAGAAGCTCAGCAGTCTCCTCTTGGGTGTTGTCATCCCAAAGGCTATTTCCTCATTCAGCTTAGAAATCATCATTTTACTTGTTTCTCTGGTGGTTGAGTTTATGTAGGACAAAGTCACTGGTCATAAAGGAAAATCATAAAAAAATAACCACTTCCTCCTTGGACCCACAGGAAATGGACCTCGGGATAGTTCCTTAGTTTGCCAGCTTGCATTGGATGAAACCTCCTACATCAGTTCTTCAGATTGGTATCTAAGGAAAGCCTTAATGTGTCCACTCATTCATTCAACAAATGTCCATTAAACACCTACTGTACGCCAGATATGTTGGGTGGTGTAAAGAACTTTGGACTATTGTATCCAGGTAGTTCTGGGGTGATTTATTTCATTCTTGTTCATTTCTTCTTCTTTTTTTCTAGTTATTTAGGGATCACCTGGCAATGGTCCAGGGTTACCAGGTTCACTGTCAGTCCAATACATGTTAAAAGAAAGAATGAAAGATGGATGGAAAAATAACTGCAAGGGCAAACCTGAATTCCTGTCCTGGGCTCATGTTCCTGCTTTTGGAGTTTGAGGTAGGGGTTTGACATGATTTATCATCTCTATATCACCCCACCCTCTCTCTCTAACTCCCCCCCCACCCCATACACAATTAGCTTCAGCTTATTGTGTACAATCTCAAGCACTGCTCTGGGTATATAGGAATGACGAGCTTATGTATTAGTGGACTTTTTCCTTTTGTGATTTATAACATATGTCCATCCAGGTACAAATTACCAGGGACAGTCAAAAGGCCAAATTCAAAAATATCAGCCTTCTTGAAAATAAGTCTGTAATGGATGTTTGAACCATTATAATAATAAGCAACTGCTATACACACCTCTACTGTCTATAAATTACTGTTACATGCATTTGAGTCTTCCAGGAGATGGTTACAGGCTTTGGATATTTGAACTGGGGCTGTGGACAGGGGACCGAGTCTTAATTATGTAACTTGGAGCATTGGATATGTATATGGATGGCAACAATCTAGGCAGTGAATGCCTCCTTAAAAAGAATGAAAAAGGTCCCTATTTATATAACTATTGATTGCCTATAGCTAGGCTAATTTAATGCATATATTTGTATAGAGAAATTTCTGAAATAAATCTTTGATTGTAAATTGATATATTTTTAAAGCAATCTGGGTGTTTTAAAATAGCATAGATTAATGGAAAAGTTAGATAGTAAGGGGAGAATCCATATATCCCATGTCCTGTGTCCCCTAAAGTTAACATCTTACATTGCTATACTGCTTTCACAAGTAAGGAAACAATAGTGGTATTACTCTTAACTCAACTCCATACTTTATTTAGATTTCATTGATTTTTTTCTCTAATGTTCTTTTTCTCTTGCAGGATCCTTTTCAGGATTCCACATTACAATTACCTCTGTGTCTCCTTAGCTTTCTCTGGCCTATGACAGTTTCTTTTTGGTGAACTTGGTTTCAAGGATTTGTTTGTATCAGAGATTGAACCCAGGGCTACTTAACTAAACCACTGAGCAATATCCCTGCCCTTTTTATTTTATATTATGATACAGGGTAGCTAAATTACTTAGAGACTCACTAAGTTGCTGAGGCTGGCCTTGAACTTGCAATCCTCCTGCCTTAGCCTCTTGAGTCACTGGGATTAAAGGCAAGTGCCAATACATCCAGCAGGAGCCTGTATTTCTTTCACTTCAAAGTGGCATTAGAAACCAAGACCTTTGCACTGGCTGGTGCTTTTAATAGAATGTCAGCTGCAGACCTTGGGCTGATCATCTGAGAATCAATTACCATCCTGTGGGGGCTATTCCCAGGTTGACCAAGTCAACAAAATAAGCTTTAAAACATGCAAAGAAGGGCTTCCCTTTAAGGGTAAGCTTTTGGAAGCTTAGGGTTGAGGATAGCCACTTATTCTGTAAGCAGAAAAATTCTTTATTAAAGCAGTGTGTGTGTGTGTGTGTGTGTGCGCGCGCACGCATGCATGCATGCATGCATGCCAAGGTGCAGTGACACATACCTATAATCTCAACAACTTGGGAGGCTGAGGTAGGAGGATCACAAATTTGAGGCCAACCTGGGCAACTTAGTGAGACCCTGTCTCAAACAAAACAGAAACAAAAAAACAAACATTTATTTTTAAGGAGAAATGTTACTTTTCCCCCCAAAGACACAGTCCTCAGAATCTTGACTATAGTTGTTATGATGATCCACCTAATTCTGCTATTCCCTTATACCAGTACCTGATAGGTATCTTACTTGGGGGCTGGAAGCAAATTAGGGAATTAGTTTGGGAATGACTGAAGATTTTGAAATGAGAACTTTAAATACAGGAATTAAAAAATTGTGAAACTCGATGGCCTGCTTAGGGAAACTACCAGGGGCTGTTCTAAGTGCCTAGAGTTGCCTCTCTTAACCCCATGTGACTCAGCTAATCTGGCCGCAACTACTTGGATCTATGATTGACAGTTAAGGCAAAAGCTCAAGAGTCAATAAATTAGCTGGGTGTGGTGGCACACGCTGTAATCCCAGTGGCTTGGGAGGCTGAGATAGGAGGATCTTGAGTTCAAAGCCGGCCACAGCAAAAGCTAGGTGCTAAGCAACTCAGTGAGAACCCATCTCTAAATAAAATACAAAACAGGGCTGGGGATGTGGCTCAGTGGTCAAGTGCCCCTGAGTTCAATCCCCAGTACCAAAATAAATAAATAAATAAACAAAAAAATAAATAAATAAAATAAAAAAATCAATAACCTCAGCTTCTCTATAAAATTAATGTCCATTCCCCAAGGATATATTTCTTAACACTGATAGAGTCTCAGATGAGCTGGAGCAACAGTTTTAACTTTAAATAATTTTGAGGAAACTAATATGTTATTTAAAGTATTTTTATAGTAATGTCCATACAGATGTGTACACCATTTGAATGAATCTCAAAAGTAAGTATGGAGGCTTTAAATATTTTTTTTTCCAATTTACTAAAAATTGAAAAGTTCTGTGGCTCCATGCATGGAGAACAACCCAGCAGTAAGAAAAATTAAGTACTGATATATGAGATGATATGCGTAAACCTCAAAAAGATTATACTCAGGGAAAAAAGCCAGATGAAGAAAGACCACATATTATATGCATCTAATTATATACAATGTTCAGAGTCGGTAAATCTATAGGAACAGAAACAACTTAGTGGCTGCTTGAGGTTGGTGGTGGAAGTGGAAGTTAATTGTAAATAGGCATGAAGGCTCGTATTGGGATGATGGAAATGTTCTAAAACTGGATTATGGTGATGACTGCACGACTCAGTAAATTTATTGAAAATCATTGAATTGTAAATTTGATGGGTGAATCTTGCAGCATGAAAACTGCACTTCAATACTTTACCAAAAAAAAAAAAAAAGGAAAGAAAAAGAAAGAAGCAGAGAAAAGGAAGTTTATGGTTCCCAGAATCTCTGGAGTGGTGGGTTTAGCTGTTAGGTGTACTTAGTGAAAAAATTTTATAAGCATAGCTACAAAGTAACTTGGGGATGCATGGTTCCTGACCTCAAAAACCTAACTAAACTGTATATGCTTAAAATAAAAAGCAGACATTATTTAAAATAATTACATTCAATACAATAGATTTTGATGTAAATTTCAAGTTTACTTTGATGAAGGAACAGGTGAGAAAACTTTTTTTTTTTTTTTAAAGAGAGAGAGAGAGAGAGGGAGAGGGAGAGACAGAATTTTTAATATTTATTTTTTAGTTTTTCGGCGGACACAACATCTTTGTTTGTATGTGGTGCTGAGGATCGAACCCGGGCCGCACACATGCCAGGCGAGCATGTTACCGCTTGAGCCACATCCCCAGCCCCTGGTGAGAAATCTTAACCAGAGAAGATTAAGAAATTTATCTGCCTTCTGAATGGGGCTGGGGCTGTACCTTTCATACTTCAATATGCACAGAATCACCTGGGGGTCTTGTCAAAATGCAGATTCTGATTCAGTAGGTTTGGGGGTGCCACCTAAGACTGCGACTTAATAAGCGCCAGAGTGATGCTCTGGGCCTGTGGAACACACTTGAAGTGGCAAGGACAAGACTGCAGTGTTCAAGCGTTCAGAATTTATGACCAGATGGAGATGGATTCAGACCTGTAGCCTGCTTTGCACATACAATGTGACTTCGTGCATGTTGCTTGAGTCTCCATGCCTTAGTTTGATCAGGTGCCAAGTGGCACTAATAATAACACCAGCGCATAGCCCTGTCATAAGGATTCAACTGTGTAAAGTGCTTAGGAAGCTCTGGACACTCTGCAAGTGCTGAAAATAGTCATCACCCTTGCTATTGGTAATCTGCTGATTACCATTCTCTTTTCTTTCTTTGTTTTGACAGTCTGTTTGCTGGGGTCCCTCTGCTCTGTTTTGGTTTGGTATTAGATGACTTTATTTCTTCTTTTTTCTTTCTGTCTCGTATCAAAGTATTTATTTATTCAAGTTCACGGAAAGTAGAGTTTGTGTACGTGCCTTCAGGAGGCTCCCTTTAAGTTCCCACTCTTTGCTTAAGAGGTTCGCTTTCCTCTTATGTCATCAGCTAAATGCCTGGCCCTGAAGCATTCCTAACCCTGAAATGGCTTTTCTTGGGCGGAGTACGAGCTCTTCCCGTCCTTCTGTCTGAACGAAGCCTTCTGTCCAGTTTGTGTTTTCTGGGCTGTGCAGCAGGGAGGAGCTTTCAAACTGTTCCCTGTTTTTTAGGAAGACTCACTTCCTGATTGGGGTTTGAACTGAAAATGGAATTTTCCTTTTGTTGGGTGGAAAATGGTGGGAGCCAGGACTCCTACAAACATTAAACATGCCCTCAACTCCACCTCCAGCGCCCACCTGTAACGAACGGTTCAGAGGAACTTCTTGTTTAATAATTCCATTTTAAATATTGCCTCCCTCGTGTGCAAGAACATTCACAGAGACAGGCCAATGATTTGGTCTGGACTGAATTGTTCTATCAAGCTGTGTCCGGCACATCTTTAGGTGACACAAAGAGATTGTCATTAAATAGTATTACTTTCTGTAAAGTATTTAGGTGAACTCTATTGTACTGTTTCTAAGGTATGTGTTTTTATTCAAAAGTACCCACAGGGAGCTAGAAATAATACCCATAAGAAATAAATGGAAGTATATTACCACTTCACACTGGTGGCCAGAGTATGAGGAAATCCACCTGCAAAATTCTGGGCTGCACTGTGCTGTTGAAATCCCTGTGGTGCTATTTCTGATTCTCAGAATGATTAACTCATGCTTTACTAAAGGTACTGCTAGGGAGTTTTTTTTTTTTTTAATACCCATGTTATTTTTTTTTTATTGGTTGTTCAAAACATTACAAAGCTCATGACATATCATCTTTCATACATTTGATTCTCATTTATATAGTATTAAATGCACCCATTCCACGCATATAATTCATGAATCTTAACAAATGTTTGCACCCCTGTATTTATGCTATAATCAAGAAAGAGAATATTTCCATTACTGTGGGGAACTTTTTTTTTTTTTTTTTTTTTTTGGTACCAGCAATTGAATTTAGGAGCCCTTAATCACTGAGCTACCTCCTCATCCCTTTTTATTTTATTATTATTTTTTATTTTGGACAGGGTCTTACTAAGTGACTTGGAGTTTCATTAAATTGCTGAGGTTGGTCTTGAACTTGTGATCCTCCTCCTCAGCCTCCCAGTTGCTGGAATTACAGGCGTGTACTGCCATACCTGACATTGCCAGGAATTCTTAAAGAAGGATTCAAAAGAAGGAAGTGAGCCAGGAACTGAAGTTTTCTATGGGGTGACTCCAAGTAAAGGATTTTTTTCCTCTTTTATTCTAACTCACATTTAGTATTCTGTGTTAAGTGTTTCCAAATCTTACAATGGAACAGACTCTGGATTAGTGGCAGGTGGCAAGAGGGAAACAGCACTGGTAGCAGGAATTATAATGAGGGTTCAGAGAAGCCGCATTTGCTGAAAGCTTGAACTCTTAGGTCTGCAGATGCCCTACAGGTAACTAAATGCAGGATAATGCTTGGTATCTCTGCCTTCATTTTGTTTTGTCTTCACATTCCTGCTCAGCTCTGAATGTAGACACATCTATCATTTGAGTGTTCATCTAAAAGATGGTAATACTAGGATTATTGACCCTAAATTTACCTAGCCTATCTCGTCCCCCTTTGAGACCTCAAGACAGAGGGACAGACTTATAGGACTGCCAGCTTTTGTAGTACCCTGTTTCAGACTCCTGGAGTGCCACCTAGAAGTCTTTCTACACCTACTAGGAAAAGTGGGAGGCAGGCACATCACTCCAATGGCAAGACTAGCCCCACTAAGCAGGAGCAATTGTCTTGTGGGAACTGAGTTGCCCCTTTCCAGGATCACAGGTCTGATAGATGAACATCCTGAGCAGAGGTGAAAATTGCCCTCTCAAGGATAAGAACTTCTGAGCCACCTCACAGCACCAGAACGGAGGGAATGGTCAAGCTGGCCTGCTTAATTATGCAGGCCTCTGGCTCCCACTCCAGATCTTCCTCTATTTAAACTCAACTCTCCTGTCAGTTCCCTGAAGTCAGCTGAGATGCTGGATCTCCCTTTGCTTTCCGAGTCCAGCTGTAGTGATTAAAGTTCTTGTCCTGCTTTTCACCATTTCCTTCTCTGTTGGGTTTTGGGGTGAGTAGTTGAACTTGGTTTGTTGGGACCCTGGAGCCAGGCTTCTGGCCTAGGACTCCCTTAATAAAATTATGGTGCAAGGAGAATCCAAGAATGACAGAGAGGAAGGCTGTGGGGAAAATCATAGCCTCAGCTCTGACTCAGAAGCAGATGATTGCAGACAGACACAACCCTTAACATGGTAGTCATTTAGTGAGTAAAAGCACAGCAATTCCAGCTAAATTGAATGGCAGATAGACAATGAGTAATTTTTAGCATAAGCATATCCATATAATATTTGAGACCCACTTATACTAAAAAATTAGTTGTTGTTAATCTGAAATTCAGATCTCCTTGGACATTTTATTATTTTATTTGACAACCTTATCTTCAAAGAAAAAGGCCAACATCTGTGTAACAATGTTTATTCTGAGTCAAAATGACCAAAAGTAAAATAAAAAAAAATTGAGAATACACATCTTTGGGAGGTTTGAATAAAGAGCAGTGTGTGTATGTGTGTGTGTGTGTGTGTGTGTGTGTGTGTTGTGCACGTGAACTAAAATGATCAAAGAGGGTCAAAACTGAAAGGCCAATATGAATTTTTTTTTGGCCTAAAGTAAACTTGATATTTTATTTATTTGAATCTTTGTTTTCCAGTGAGCTGAATGTGTTATTGATTTTTGGTTCCAAACTGGCTGAGTGTTTAAAAGTGTGTTTGACTAGGTTATGGTTTCCTAAGAGAGTCTCTTGAATTGGTACTGCCTCAACAAGAACAATTTTATACCTTTGAGAATTTGTTGGTAGAGAATAGGTCACAGGAGCCAATTAATTTTCTTCTGCCCTCCTCATGTTATAAACTAAACTCATTTCTATGAAAATTTTATGCCTACATTCAAAAAACCAAACAAACAAACAGTACTAAAATACTTGGTACAAAGAAGGGGCTCTCTTTTCTTTATTTATTCATTCTTTATCTTTAGCCCTAGAAATCACATTCAGCTATTTCAGAAATTTCTTCTGTTATATATTTTCCCATTTCAAGTAATATTTTTTTTCAAATGTATTTTTTAAAAATTGATAACAACACTCTATGTTTTTATCATACACAATATAAAATAGAAGGGTTAATATCTTGTTCAAATGGTTAAAAAATTTTAACCACTAAATGATTTAGTGGTTAAATCTAGTTAATTAACAAAAGCATTGCCTTAAACAATTAAAATTTTAGGGTGAGAGCACATAACATTCACTCTTTTAATATCTTTCAACGTAAATACATTTTTCAATGTATATTGACTTTAGTTATCTCTCTTAGTGGTTATGAATTCCTGTTCCCCCAATCATCCTGGCCTCTGATTATTACTATCTTACTCTCTCTTTCTATGAGATTGACTTTTTCAGCATTCACATGAGTATGGAATAAATCATATTCTCATGTTATTACTTAACATTGCTTTTGTGATTTCTTGCTATGTAGCAGAGAATTTCACTGTTTTGTATGCCTCTCTGTAATTCTTCTCTCTACATTCCCTATCTAATATCTTCCCAATCTATCAAAATTTTGTTTCAATCCACCATCACTGCTTGTTTTTCCAATCTACAAATATCTTTTAATGCAGAAATAATTATATTTTATGATTGCGTTTAATGTGGTTTTATGTATCTTGTTAATTGTTGCTTCTGTTTTACTTTTGATTATCTTTTGTTATCATTTTTTCCAAGTATTTTTTCCAAATGCTCTTATTGATCTGTGAAAGATATTGACTTTTTTTTTTCCAAATGATTAACATGTCACATAATTTTTCTGTTCCAAAGCCTTTTCTCCCTTTTATCTTCCTGCTTCCATTTGAAATGCTTGCTGGCTAGGTTTCCATCCTGCTGTCTCCCAGGTCTTCAATTCACCATCTATTTGTAAATTTCCCTTATTTTTCTCTTCTGTTGCACATTTCTGGATTTTACTTCTTATTTTTTTATTGAAGGATATTTCTTAGTAGCTTCCTGTAAAAAGGGTGCACAAAGGTTTATTTATTTGAACATTTTCATGTTTGCATATGACTTTATTTTCTTTCTGTACTTGACTGATGGTTAGACTTACGATAGAATTCTAGAGAAATAACTCTCAGAAATTTGAAGGCATTGCTTCAGGCTCTTTCAACATCTAGTTGCCATTCTTGTTCCCAACATTACTGTTTGTCATATTTTCTTTCTATGAAAGCTTTTAGAGTTTTCATTTATCCTAGATATTCTGATTTTTTTCAGGATGACATGCCTATGGTTGAGTCTCTTATTAGAGAGCTAAAAACACTTATGTCTTCAGTTATGAACTCTTCTTTTACCAAAAATGTGATGGTTTTGTTTTCTCTGGTCTTTCTGAAATTCATATTAATAAGGTATTTGATTGTGTGAACTGATCACCTAATTTTCTTTTCTTTTCCCTCTCGTTTACAGTGTCTTTGAAAAATTGTTCTACTTTTTGGGTAAGTTCTACTGTATTTTCTGGGTAAGTTCTTCAAATTTGTTATCTTGCCTTTCCAGCAAAAATTTTTGTACGTGTGTCAAAAACCTAATTAGAGAAAGAAACAATAAACAAATAAATACATGTATATGAATGAATAAGTGAATAAATTAACAAATTAAAAAAAATCACCAAGTGATAAACAGCTTTAAGAAACTAATACAGAGTAAAATGGGGAAAATTACAAGAAAATACAAATAATTCAGGTAAGAGCTTTGACTAGGAGAGTTTTTTTTTTTTTTTTTTTTTTTTTTTTTCTGTATCAGGGATTGAACTGATGGGAACTTAACCATTGAGCCATATCCCCAGTCCTTTTTAATATTTTATTTAGAGACATGGTCTCCCTGAGTTGGTTAGGGCCTTGCTAATTTGCTGAGGCTGGCTTTGAACTCTGGATCCTCCTGCCTCAGCCTTGTGAGTGGCTGGGATTACAGGTGTGTGCCACCGTGTCTGGCTGACAAGGAGATTTCTTTGAATTGTTCTTGTTATTAAGAACTGTGATTAGTGTCACAGAATATAAATTTGTATTATTTGACAGAATATAAATTACATAGTTTGGATATGACCACTTTTCCAATATTTACACAATAATCTCCAAATTTCATACGAAAGAGTAGAGCTGACTCTAGAATTTATGGGGGGTATCCCAGAGAACTCCAAAAGAAAATGACTACAAACTCACCTGCAAACTTGTTTTTCCCCTCTTCCACTGTAAAACTGTGTATCCTTCTCCACACAAATCAAAATAAGTCTTCACCTTGACTTTCAAACCTTATTTATAAATTTCACTGAGTAATTAAGATGATAAAAAGAATAAAGGAATTAACTGTGAATGAAAATAATGCATATACCCAACTCCTAACTCTAAGTACCACAGAAAAGAAAGGTCAACTTTTTATTGAATAAGATCCAATTTACTTTTCAAATCTTCATTTTAAGACACTTTTTCTTCCATCGAAGTTTTAATGTCAGTAAATTTTAAATTATTGCTGTATATTGTTCTTTGATTTGTGCTTCTACGGTAGCATCTCATTCTTATTTCACAAATGGAATTATCTTCTCTTAGATATTTCATGAAGATACATACTACAGATTTTTCAAACTTCTGTTTTTCATCTCTGCTTCTTTAGATACCGCTTTTCTATTTCTTCAGGTATATTTCATGCCAGAATCTTGCTCTCATAACTGGCAATCTTTAGGGTTGGTTGGTTTGTTTTTGGTATTGGGGATTGAACCCAGGGGTGCTCTGCCACTGAGCTATATCCCCAACCCTTTTTATTTTTCCTTTTGAGACAAGGTCTTGCTAGGTTGCCCAGGCTTGTCTTGAACCTCCCATCCTTCTGCCTTAGACTCCTTAGTAGCTGGGATTACAGGCATGCACCTCTGCATCTGGTTTAGGTTTTGGTTTTTGAAAGAGAATTCCTAGAAAGCAGACTGGAATCTGTTTGAGAATGCACGCGTGCATGAGGTGTGAGCGACTTATCCACTGGTGGGCTTCAGATGTGGATGGCAATCTAGTAAGCTGTGGGGGGAGGTATTTTTCTTGAGTAGACCACATGTCTCTAAAGATATTATATCTGTACTTTTTAGCTTTTCCAGAGAAGAATCCAGCCTCCCTGCTGGTGTGGAATGAAGGGACAGTACTTTGGCTGGCTTCTGTCATTCTAGGGCAAATGGAGGAAGGTGGGTTCAATCCCTAGAGTTCAGTAGGTGGTTATTTACTTATTTGCTGTGTTTTCAGTCTTACCTCTAGCTCTAACCTTTTGCTATCTCTTCTTTTGCTCTGTCCATTTGGATTAACACATTTATTTTTCATTCCCTTCCTGAAATTTCAGTGAGGTTTGGCAAGGAGAGGGAGAAAACCATGGAGTATAATCCATCTTTATCTAGGAGTCGAAGCCAGCTCCATTTCACAGTCTTTATCAATCAAGTCCCCTTAAATTCCATCTAAATAGATGGTGATGACTTTAAGGGGTAGAATGTATTACTCTCCAGTCTAAGGGGACCCTGAGCTGAGTGGCATCTAGCTCTATGTGGGACCTCATGCTTGTTTTGAGTTTGTTTTCTCATTCCCCTGCTTGAGGCCAAGTCCTCCTTTGCAGTAGGTCCATTCTAATGGACGGAAGGAAATGTGCCAACCTGGAAACAGCTCAGAACAGTAGGTGCTGCACTTGATCCTGATCAAAGACCTGCAGACACAATTAAATGTTCAAAGTTCGTTGAGTGCTAAACAGAGATTCTTTGACATTGGGTCTTTTAATCAAGATTAAGAAAGAATTCTGCCCAAGGGAACATGCACCTGAGTGATTAGGAAGTGGGAGGGCATTTGAAGTACAATGACTCTGAAAGCAGTCAAATAGATCCAAGAATCCATGGAGCAGCCTCGAGTCTATTATCCCATAATACATTCAAATATGAAGAAATTGATTGAAGTTTTTTGACATTTGTGATTTCTAAACCTATTTATGACAGCTAATGACATTCCAGGGTTATTATTAAGAAAATTCCTAGTCCTTTCCAGCGGGGAAGAGTGACTCTTAAGAATGCCTGGGAGGTATAATTAGGTGGGAATGCAGTTTTGTTTCTCTTTGAAGGTTTCAAGGACCATCCTCTAGCTTGCCAACTGATCTTATGATAAAGCTCTTGTACTCATGGAGATCCCTGGAGCTTTTATGACGTCATATAAATATGAGAAAAAAAAGGGGGGGATATTAGATTGGCATTATTTTGGAATGCTCGGTTAAGTATAAAAAAATAGCATTCATTGGATGTCTGCTATATGCCAGGCATTGTGTTAAGGATTTTAAATGAATTATGAGATTCATCTTTATTTTATAGATGAGAAAACTGAGGCCACATGGAGAGTAGGGGCAGAACCCAAGTTGGAAACTAGGTAGTTTGGTCAGGATGCACAGTGGGTGAAGTCAGTGCTCTCCTGGAGGCTTTGGAATCTGATTTTACAATGTGTGTGTGTATGTGTGTGTATGTGTGTGTGTGTGTGTGCGCGCGCGCGCGTGAGCACGTGTGCACACGCACCTGTGTATATGCATGCACTTCTGTGGGTTTTTGATTCCAGTGGTTACCACCTGTAGCTCTTTCTTGGAGGACAACATCTGGGATTCTGATACTCACTTGTCCTGCGATAGCCTTTCATCAGTGACTGTCAGGAGTGACACCAGGGAAGCTAACTTCCTTACCTCATCTTGGCATCACTTGGAGGTTAAATTAAATAATCGTCCTTCAGAGATCCCTCTGGGGGGATGTAGCTCCTGTCTGTGGGACTCTATTTGACATGGCTCCCTTCCTTCATCTCTCTACCTTCTCTATTCTACTTTGCTGTTCTCTGCACCTGGCTTTTTCTGGCTGCTCTTTCTTCCTAAATCACTTGCTCATGAACTGTTATTTTGAGCTCTGCTTTTAGGAACCTTGTCATAGGACAGAATAAGTTTTCCAATATGTCTAGGAATGGGACCCCCGTCTCACCTAGCTGCTACACATTAGAGCTGGGGTTGAATAGACACCAGGAAGACAAGCTCAATGCCTCTTACTGGTGACAACCACACAGTGGTTTGTACTTACAAATTCAAACCTTTACCCTGGTCCTTAAGGCTGCTCATCACTCCAACTTCCTCATTTTCTTCTTCACTTTTTTCCAGGTACATGAATTTCTCTTAGTTCTTTTAACACTCCAAACTTATTAGTACCCCAGGGTTTTTGTACTTGTTCCTTTTCTCCTCACTGAGGTCTCAATTCAAGTGACGCTGCCTTAGAGAAGCTTCCCTAACCATCCTAACTAAAGCAACGTCCAACTCTCATGTCGTTGAAAATCCACCCCATTTTGTTTTGTTTTTCCTTCTGACATGTATTGTCACATGAAATCACTTCAATTTTTTTTTTTTTTGGTTTATTTACTTGCTTCCTGTCTCTTCTTCATTTCGATGTTACTTTCATGAGATCAGGGACTGAGTTCACTGCTGTATCCCCACTACCTTGTTCCATGTCTGCCCCAAATAGTGCTCAATAAATATATGCATTATGGTGAATGTGTTGCCTACATTGAAAGGGTAAAGTAAGATCCTTTTCCTTCTGTGCTTTTTCTACTCTCTCCTCTCCATTATGATGTTTGTTGAGAATAGGTTATTAGAGATAGAAACAGAAATCTATGATTTATCTGAAGCACACACAAAGAGTGACATGTGCCAGGCTACAGACAACCCAGGTGGCCATCAGGCATGTTAACCATGGCTAATTTGTGTTCAGGGAAGGTCTGTGTTGCTTGCCCCTTCTGAGCTTTGATTCCAAAATTTCTAACTTGAAACTCTCCTGCTGGCCTGGGAACTGCTTCTTCCTCTCCCTTCTCTCAAGTATTTTTATTCACTGCCTTACACATAAAATAAAGTCCCACTCCCATTCCCACATCCTCTCTTTACCTCCTGACCCTGTCCCACGAAGGTCTTTGATAATATTTTTATATTATTAAGTACCCTAGATATTTTGGTTTGTGACAAACCTCTGCTTGGACACTTGAACTGCCTAAAATGGACCAATTGGCTGAGGGGTTCTTGTTCATAGTTTGTACTTTTCAAGAGTAGTGACAGCACTTTGTACCAGGAGTGCTTGGTCACATAACCCTGTGTAGAAAGAAGAAAAGTCCTTGTTGCTCCACCTCTGCTTCATTAGTGGATTTTAAAACGAGAAACATCAAACTCTTGGCTGAACCCACGTGAGAGGCTTTGTGTACATGCATCTGGCATTTCGTAAGTTTCTTTTTTTCTGTTTATCCGTGTTATTGTTTTCTGTGTTTATATCATAGGCTCCTTTCTATTGGAGACTTTGGCAAAGATTAACATGACGGCTGGATAGTTCTGGGTTGAATCAGGCGTGGAACACTTTGGAGAAGGGGCTGAGTGACAAGACCTGGCCTGCAAATATAGAGGAAGGAAAGAGGAAGTAGGGTAATAAACACAGGTAATGTAAATCAAGATGTCACGCCAACCATGGGACCACAGGGAACAGAGCTTGTTGATTAGCAGAGGTTGAAACACAACAGGAAAAGAAAGAGAACACCACTGGCCCAGGTCAAGATAAGAAAAACAACAAAGAAAGGGGAAATGTTTATTGAAGACCTTGAAAAATGGGCTGCACCTGGTGCTTTTCCTTCATTGATTCATCCAGCCAGGCACTCATTCATCTATCAGGAATTTATTGAGCACCTACCTTATTTCATTTGGTCCAACGACCCTTACTAGTGTGTTGAGCCATTTGTATCTATTCATCTGTTTCTCCCAAGGCATGTTGTTGGAACACTTTGTGCTTAGCAGAGTTTCTCTATGAGTCTTCTTCAGCTTCTAACTTCCCTTGGGTGGTTTTCGATCTTGGATAAGGGAGTTGAAGTAGAAGTGGTAGTGAGAACAGGAAGGATGTGGAGTTGGTGGCTAAAATGTGGTTGAGGTATGGGTGGACTGGACACTGGACAGGATGCTGGGAGAAGGGGAAGTGTCTCTGCTGATTAACTCTGGCAAGAACGTAGGTGAGCCCCTGACCAGGAAGGTTAACATTTTATGGTCCTTAAGAGTTTCTCTCTCTCTCTCTCTCTCTCTCTCTGGTGCCTGGGAATTGAACCCAGGGTCTTATGCATGCAAAGCAAGCACCCTACCAACTGAGCTATAGCCCCAGCCCAGAATATTCTTTCTGGTTAGCATGGTTGGCCAAAGGCAAGGTTGTTTTCAGTCTTTGATGCCTCTTACTGGCTATTTTCTCCTCTTCTCCTCTCCAGATATACAATAAAATTGATGGTCTAGCCCCTTGTGGTTGTGGAGGCCATATGGTGAAGTCTGGCCAAGGAGCTAACCTGAAAAGTGACATGGGTCTCTTCTGAGAGGGACTGTCTAATTGCAGGTGTGAGACCTTCCAGAGCATACTTTTCCCTCTGCCATTGGCAACTGGTAACATTGGATTGGATGCTTGCTGTATCAGCCTGGAGGGGGTTAGGGTGAGGCAATCTAGGGAATATCATTTGCATCTGCCTCATGATATGTGGGGAATGTGGGTAAACAACTTTGCTATAAATGTTTACTAAGATTTTGGGGATTGTTTGTTATTAAGCCATATCCAACCCATACATTATTTATTTTTTGGTGGTTCTGGGGATCAAACCCATGGCTTTGTGTATGTGAGGCAAGGACCCTACCAACTGAGCTATATCCCCCCTCAACCCATGTATTCTTAACAGGGATGACAGCCTTTTCAAGGGTGTACAAACTCACATTTGGGATAGGAGAAAAAAATACAACATATACATCATACTGTACATCAGCAAATGCTCAAATTTCATAAGGAAAGGGGAGAAAATGGGGAGATGATGGTCCCAGGGTTCAAATTTGCATTTAGACAAGAGAAGTAAGTTCTGGAAGTCTGTTGCATAGCATTAATATTATAGTTAATACTAATATGGTATATTTGGACATTAGTAAGATAACATATTTTAAATGTTCTTAACACAAAAAGTGGTATGTGGAGTGATGAATATGTTCACTAGATTAATTTAATTATTTCACAATGTATAGATATGTAAAAATATTACCTTGTACCCCATACATAGATACAATTGTTTATCTGTCAATTAAAAATAAGCACATTAGGGCTGGGGTTGTAGCTCAGTGGTAGAGCACTTGCCTTGCACATGTGAGGCACTGGGTTTGATTCTCAGCATCACATACAAATAAACAAAATAAAGATATTGTGTCCATCTATAATGAAAAATGTTAAAAAATAAGCACATTTAAAATTTCATGGGATTGGATTAAGGAAAAAAATCTAAAAGCGACTCCTTAGAAAGGTGTTAATGAAAAACACGTTGAGAAACACCAATTTAACTTACCCCAAATTGTGTAACTAGAAGAACATTTTTTTTCAAATACATCTCTTTCTATACCCTTTCTCTGACCCCCACCCCCTCTATCATCTCTATGATGTTTTTGACTGTCCACAGCCAAGATGTATGTATGTCTGAAACTTTTTTGGACAAGTCTATTAAATTTTCTGTTCCTTTGTCCCCATACATACTTTATAATTTTCCAGGCATGTTTTTGATTTTGGCTTAAAAAAAATGTTCAGTTTGCCCAGGGCCTTCATGGTTTCTTGAGTCCTCTTGAATGGAAGGGTTCTTAACATTTTTTAATGATGCTTTGTGGAGAATGAGGAGAGAAGGGTCAGGCTGTATGTGGGGAATTTCTAGAAGTTTGTCCTGCCTTGAGGAATAGTAAGGAGGCACTTTATCTTTTGGTTAAGACATTGAGAATGTTTGCACTAACAGTTGTGAAGTAAATCAGAAATAGCTTTTCTGTCATTAAGGCCTGGCCAAAAGAATAATTTCGAGTGGAGGGAAGAAACACTGAATACTAGCTCTATAAGTAGAGAGAGGAGGTGGGTGACCAAGGGACATCCATGGACAAACTATCTTCAGAGTCCTGCCCCACGGCCCCATGAAGAAAATTATCTCCTAAGGTATTACAGGGTAATGCAATTGAGCCCAATAAAATTGGTTCCCTACAATTTGAAGCTATTAAGCTACCCAGTGAGTGAGACCCTACCTCAGATGTAACGTTCTGGGAACCAGCTAGTGATATGATGGGTAAAGGGCTGGTGCGGGCACTTCAAGAAGCTAAAAAGCCCAGCCAGGTTGTGAAACTATGACATTACCCTTCTGCCTATTTGTATGAGGCTTTGAGACTTCAATTGACCCGTGGGCATGTAGATTGTTTAGCAAATGTTTATCATGGATGCATGAGAGACTGACTACCTGGTACCCATCATAGTGATTCCCAGGGGGAAAACCTATACTTTGAAGATGTCCTTCCTGGAGAGCAAGTGTGGGACAATAGCTGGAGGGATAGGTAGCCTGTGTCTTCTTTTTTCCCCTCTTTATCCATTGCTCCTAGTAAATATGCATCTTCTTGTTCTTTTAATGTGCCTGGTGTTGAAAGTTTAATTTGAGCAGTCCCCACGGGTAGTGACTTCTTCAACTAAATTGGGAGGCCTTCTGAAGCAGCTCCTCTATTCAACATCCTGTAATAGTACAAATCCTTCTTACTTAACTTATGGTCTGTGGATCAGCAGGGGCCTTACCTGAGAGCTAATTAGAAATACAGAATCTCAGATATGTTCCCCAAAACTCCTGAACCTGAGCCTGCATCCCCAGGTGATTCATATAGAGGCCTTGCTATGACTGATTATAAAGACAATGCATTACCACTTATGAGTAATAAAATTGGAAGAGAAAGGAAAGAATATGTAAAAAAGTAATTGCTCAGATCTATGAGCCAGAAAAGGAGTGTATTATAAAGTGTAGAGGGATGACCCAAAGACTCCTCCCTCCTCCAATCTCTTTTTTGGGGGGGTACAAGAGATGAACTTAGGGGCACTTGACCACTGAGCCACATCCCCAGCTCTATTTTGTATTTTATTTAGAGACAGGGTCTCACTGAGTTGCTTAGCACCTCACTGTTACCGAGCCTGGCTTTGAACTCAAGATCCTCCTGTCTCAGCCTCTTGAGCCACTGGGATTATAGGCGTGTGCCATCACCTGGCTCCTCCTCCAATCTTGAACCAGTCATTGGCATCCTTTCCTCTGAGGAATGTCCCCATGGGACATGCTGCTCATAAGGCTGACTGCCTCAGATGGAGAGCCAGTTCATGTCTTTATGAAGATGAATAAACACGATAAGGGGAAGATTTGCCCTTGACTGGATTTTAAATATGCTCTTGCATAACTATTGTCTTTGAAAAGGTTAAAGCTAAAGCTAATGTTCAGGATCCTTCTTAAGGAGAATTAAAGGCTCTTTGATATAAATATATTTTATTTAGAACCCATTTTATGATCAAAACATTTTTCTCTCTTTTTAGGTATACATGATAGTAGAATATAATTTGACTAATTTGTACAAACATAAAGTATATCAGTCTAATTAGGATCCTAGTCTTGTGGTTGTACATGATGTAGACATTCATTGGGGTACATTCATATGTGAATATAGGAAAGTTACATCAGAATCATTCCACTGTCTTTCCTATTCCCATTCCTCTCCCTTGCCTTCATTCCCATTGTCTAATTCAATGAACTTCTATTCCTCTCCTTTTTGTTGTATGTTAGCATCCACATATTGGAGAGAACATTCAACCTTTGGTCTTTTGAGATTGGATTATTTCTCTTAGTATGATAGTCCCTAGACCCATCCATTTATTGGCAATTGTCATAAAGTCATTCTTTTTATGGCTGAGTAATTATTCTACTGTGTATGTATACCACATTTTCTTTATCCATTCATCTGTAGTAGGGTACCTAAGTTGGTTCCATAGTTTAGCTATTGTGAATTGAGCTGCTATAAACATTGATATGGCTGCATCACTGGAGTATGCTGATTTTTTATAAATATGTCCTTTAGGTATATTTATACCAAAGAGTGGGATAACTAGGTCAAATGATGGTTCCATTCCCAGTGTCCTAAGGAATATCCATACTGCTTTCCAGTGTTCATTATTTATTTTTCTGATTATATATTTTGTCTTCATTGTCTGAATATCTCTCCTCCAAGTGGTTTAGTCTGTTGGTGATGCTCTCCATTGGGTTTTTAATTTGGTTGGTTGATACCTTCATTTTGAGAATTTCTTCTCTGATGTTTCCTCCACTGTTAATGAGGTATTTTGATTTGTTTGGGATGGTTTGTTCCCTTGCTTTTTCATGTTGTTTGTATGTCTGTCCATTTATCAGTAACAATCTGAGGTGGTGGAGCGTCTACCCTATGAATTTATAGTGTTTCTGAAGATTTCTAGTGTCTCACATTTTAGGGGGAAACGAATAATAACAACAACCAATGCAATCAATGTCTAGCATTAAATTCTCAGTTCCTATTTTGTCATTTACAATGTTAATTGGCACTATAAACAGAAATGTTGTGTTAGGCAATTGCCAATAGTAGAGATATTATGTTTATAAAAGGGTCTGCTATTTCGAAAAGGGGAAGAAGGAGAATACAGAGAAGATGTAGAAGTAATAATTAAGAGGGAGGATGAAAGAGAGTAGTAGAAAGAGCTAAAGGAAGAGCGAAAGAGAGAACAATAGAATTTGGCTGTTTGTGAAAGAAAGAAAGAGGAAGAGAATCAAGGGAAATAGACAGGAGAAAAGCAATATAAAACAAAGCCAAATTATACTAATCAAAAACCCTGGTCCTCAAAAGACAGAGTCAAGAAAATAACTACCTTCAAGAAATGCTTGAAATAAGATGAATGAGACAAATATATATATATGTTCAAATGTCCATGGATCATTCAGCACACAAAAGTTAAAAAAAAGACAAAAGGTTCCTGATGGTTCAGAAATTGTCTGTAATATTACGTTAGTTGTCAGTTCCCAATTATCTTTCTTTTCATTTTTTTCTTGAAGTATGTATTGCACACTGAGTAATAGTCGGGGGCCGTCAGTTCCTTCTTTTTTGGAGCTGTTCAGGTGTGAGGTGGGGCAGGTTTGGAGGGTGTTGTCTACTTCACTCACAGCAAGGAGTTGCTGTAGAGTTCTGTGAAGGCCTTTCTCACAGGCAGAGCTCCTAGAGACAGGGTTTGCATCTAGCCAGACCCCTGGTGCTTGTGGAATGATGTTTGGTGAAGCTTTTAAATCTGCACACCTCCAGAGTCTGTCTGTCTTCCAGTCTGCACTGGTCAGATGCATTGCTTGAATCTCCCTTGGAACACTCTAGTGGCTGAGCCTTTGCCTTCCATGGCTCTTGTATCTTGGCCTCCTGTGCTTAGTCCCAAAGCAGACATTCACTTCCCTCCACCCGCGACAGGTCAAGTGCAGGTCATCCCCAGTTAGTCCTGCCAACTGTGAGATTCGATTCAAAGAGTGAGAGACACCCAGGGTCTCTCACATATGAGTGTCTCGAATTCCCCTGGGTGCAACACTTTCCATGCCCAAATTTCACCTGGTTTTCTCGTCACACTCTGTGTCATGCGTTGGGCTTCTGTCAGGTCTGATTTTTTGGACTCAACTAGAAGGACACCTGTCTGTGCCCCTAGGTTTGGACCCACACCTGCCGGCCACCATAGTACAGTGGAAAAACATGGCGGCTGTTCCTGCTCCCAGTAGGTCCCTGGGAGATGCGCAGCGTCCCTCTCACAACAGGAAAGCAAAGTGCAGCTCACCGCTGGATCAGGTCGGCAATGTCTCTGATCACGGTACTCTCCATTTCAAGACACATCGTGGTGCCACCAGAAATGCGGGCTCTCAGTCTCTCTCTTTGACCTGCCTGGTGGATTGCATCAGCAAGTGCTGGTGCTGGCGGTAGGTTTTTCTTTCTTTTCTTTTAAAATTTCACTTTAGTGAAACTTCTGTGTCCCTAGGCTGTTCCAAGAGCCCAGTATTAAATCCCAATAGGATTTCTTTCTTTCTTTCTTTTTAAAATGCCCTCAAAGAAAAGCTGTTTGTGTTTTTACTTGACCCACTGCATGGAGCAGTTTGGAAAGTAATCTTCCCTACTCTGTCATCTTGACCCCCTCAGAATATCTCTTTAAGTGAACAACTCTTTGTTTACTTGAGCACAAGAATTACTCAGGCACCTGGTGTCTTTTGCAGAATTAATAGATGTTTATTAAAGAACCCATGAGCCGGGTGCAGTGGCCCATGACTGTAATCCCAGCAGCTGGGAGGCTGAGGCAGGAGGATTGTGAGTTCATAGCCAGCCTCAGCAAAAGCGAGGGGCTAAGCAACTCAGTGAGACCCTGTTGCTAAATAAAATGCAAAATAGCGCTGGGGATGTGGCTTAGTGGTTGTGGGCCCCTGAGTTCAATCACCGGTATCTCCCCCTGAAGCCACCCTCCAAACTGAAGAACGCATAGATGCTGTAATCTGCAGTGTGGTGGGTCTCAAACTTGAACACATGCCAGCATGGCCTGGAGACAGTTATTGGGCTCTTTTTCCAGAGTTTCTGACTTAGTGAGTTTAAGTTGGGCCTAGGAATTTGCATTGCTAACAGTTCCCAGGGGATGAGGATGGTTCCACTTTTATGAAGAATCTTTTTATAAAATATTTAGTCTGAAGTCAGTGACCTCTGTCTAACTCAAGAGTTGGCTTTGACCTTCGGCTTTATTTCATTTAAATTTTTCTATTGTTTGTTACAACATTACCAGCCCAAGAAATAAAATTTCTCTCAGGGGTGGATGTTCTGATGGAGATGATAATGTGCCCTCTCAGTCTCTTCTCTCTTTGATCTAAAGCCCTGAGCTTTGTTTGGCACATGGCTCCCCAGGATAGGAGCTTCATTTCCTGGCCTTCCTTGCAATTGGAGGTGAACATGGGAGTAAGTTCTGTAATGCCAGATTCGTGGGACCCCAATAGACCTCCAGGAGCCTAATCCAATGCAATCACACAAGAGTCTTTATTGCAAGCTCGAGCCTGGACTCACATCCGTTTCTGACACAGTGATACTGAGGAGTGAGCCCCGGTCCTTTGTTCAGTGAGGATTTATAGGTTTTGGGGGATACTCTATGTGTCACAACATCGCACAGCAAATCATTTCACACGGAGGGAAAGTCAAACAACAACTTTTAACATTGATTAGCACATTCACTGGTGGGAACAAATTGGGTAGGGGTGATTGGTTAGTACAAGAGGGGGATTCGTTTGAACTGATTGGTTTAAGCCACGGGGGGTGTACGTGCTGAACTACATGGTTTCCCAACATGTTATCAACCACCATAAACTACTGGGGGGTCATCTGGCATCCCTGGTATTTTCCCTGTCTCATGCTGATTGGAAGTTGCTAGGGGGGGTTGCTATGGGTCTTCACCTAGCCTGAGTCAGGGACACCTGGCAATGCAGATCTCTCCTGTTATTTACAGACAAACAACTCAGCAGGGTGAGTATGTGCCTAGGAGTGCTCTGTGGGTTTTTCCAAGGACAAGGGTCACACCCCCTTCCTTGGACAGGCTTCCCTCTGAGGTAGAGGCTGGTTTCTCAAAAATGGAGTCACATCAGCAAATGTGGCAGAAGTGATGGCAATTTGGGGGTCATGCCTATAAAAGGAAAGGTGTCTTTCATTCACCTGTCTCCATCTTGCTGGCTTGGATATGGACATGATGGGTTCCATCTTGGAGCAAGAACAAACTCCAAACAAATACAGAAGAATGAAGAGAGAGAGGAGGATGGGCCTACTAGAGCTCCCACAGAACTCTGCTATTGTCCAAGTGTCAGGTTAGAAACAATCACCTTTCATATGGAGGCTGCTGTTATTTTGGTTCCAGGGTACAGAAGTCCAGCTGATATTCTACCTAATTCCAGGGGATGTTATGAGTCTTCTATAAATTGGAGAGAACCTCTGAAGAATTTTTCAGAGTAAAGAACCATTCAAGAGTTTAGAGAAACAGTAGAGAAGACTTACTGTGTTTTTATTTTTATTTTTTTAAAAATTGTGTATGCTCAGAAAGAAAAAGTATATATTTTCTCTAAAAGAAATTATGGAAAAGAGAGGATGGGGCTGGGGATGTGGCTCAAGCAGTAGGGCACTCGCCTGGCATGCGCAGGACATTGGGTTTGATCCTCAGCACCACATAAAAATAAAATAAAGATGTTGTGCCCACCGAAAACTAAAAAATAATATTAAAAAATTCTCTCTTGCTCGCTCTCTCTTTAAAAAAAAAAAAGAGTAGGATGAAGCTGATGGAGAGCAAGGTCTTAAGAGATTTAATGTTAATCCAGACCCAATCTTAGAAAAACAGGATCTGCGCACACTATGACTCTCCTCTGTGTATTTTTCAGACCAAGAGCAGTGTTTCTAGGGTGAACTTATTGAACTGTCAAAAGAGGGAAATCTCATAATCTAGGTGTATGTTGACTTGAACAAGGAATTTGAAATAAAGTCTTTTATGATAGTTCAGCAGACAAGATAGAGAATTGAGTATTGAAGTTCACTACAGTTAGAATTGTGTCTGTTTAATCAACTACACTTGGAATATACATCAATGGTCCTATTCTAAGTAAATGCATAATTTAAGATGTTTTACTGCATAGTCCCCCCCAAACCTAACTATAATGGCTTATGCAATAAAGACACATTTTTTTTCCTCATAACTAGAATTATTGAGGTAGGTGTAACTGGCCTGTTCAGAAACTCTTCTGTCTTTATCACACAATATCTTCCTTTGTGCTCTCACTTTATGATCCTAAGATGGTGGCCATGGCTCCAGGTATTGCAACCACATTCAAAGATAGAAGTCATGGAGTAATCAGTGTTTATAGAGCATGTGTTAGTTAATCTTGCTTTTTTAAAAAAATTGAACAAATATTTTCCTCATTCCTCCTTGTTGATATGTGTCACTGGTCCCCACTGGCTGTAAAGAAAGGTGACAAAGTGGATTTCTGGCTACATTTTAACTAAAGAGAATAAAAAATAAGCAGATTGGGGGAAAAGGCTATTGGATGAATTGATTAGTTATTCCTGCCTTACTGGGAAAGAGGCAAGTATTTCATAGGGTTTTATGGTGCTAGCATAAGAAGACCATTTATCAACTACTTGAAAAAGATGTGAAGGTCATGATTATAGTATTTTAAAATGACAGCTGGGAGGACAGTTAATATATTGAATTGTAGGATTTGGTTTCAAACATCATATTTTCTAAAGAAAAAAACTTAAAGTGAAACAAATTACCTAAGCATAGAGGGATCCCTCACTTGACATCAGTTAATGTGGAAAAAAAATTGGTGTTTAAGTTGGTTACTAATTCCAATTTAAGTATCAGAGAGAACATTTACTACATTCACAAAAATTAAAATATGCCAAACAACAACACGACAAGACCCATGTGAGTTGTGAGTACTTTGGTTGGAGATGAACTTTCTCCTTTCTTTAGTGATTTTGTCTTGATTTCATTTCCTCATTCATTCATTCGTTCAGACAGCTTTATTGCCTCTCCTATCTGCAAGTCATAGTGCTAGGTACTTGGGAAATAGCAATGTGAAAGATAGAAAGCAATATGTAACATAGCTATTTAAATAGAAAGTATCATAGTCTTAAAAAATAGAAAATCTGGGACACAATTGAAACAAGGGTAAGAAGGGGTCTGAGTTGGGCTTGGGAAGGCAGAAAGATTTCTTAGTCTTACTGCTGAGAACAGGAGCTGAGAAGAAACTGGTCCAGCAGATGGACAGACAGGAATCATGAAGGGGCAGAGAAAACCCAGCGCTGTTTGAAGGCCAGACGTAGTGAACAGCAGAGAGAGTTTGAGGAAATAAAAGACCTTGGTGGTTTTCAGAGTGGAACCGGGAGAGCGCGTGGGAGGCAGGAAGGTGTCTAGAAATGAGACTGCAGGATTCTGCAAAGACAAGTCTTTTGCAGTTTTATGGACCGTGATCAAGATGTGATCTTTACCCTAGAAGCTTTACAATACATTGAGCAATTCCTCACAGCTGTGCCCTGTAGAGAGACACCCTGGCTGGCGTGTAGAGAGAACCGGCTGGAGGGAGTCAAGGAGGATGTGGAGACCCTGGCTGATGTCCCTGCCTTCTGGACGCAGAGACAAGGGCAGGTTGGACTTTGGAAGCACAGAGAAGGGGAGGTGTTTAGGACTTGGAGATGGATTAGATGTGGGGTGAGGGAGAGAAAGTGTCAAGACCGAACCCTGCTTTTCTGACTTGGTGGATGGATTTGCCTGAGAAAGGAACACTGGCAGAGGGATGGGATTGGAGGAGGGGGCCCAAGGGGCGTGGTCAGCAGGCGGAGGGATTTGAGGGCCTAGAGCTCTGAAGCTGGCGTTGGGTGGAGATCAAAGGCAAGGTCACCTGCTAGCGGACCTCGTGGATTCAGAGCCCGAGGAAGTATTCTGGGTGGAGAGCACCTTGAGAGAACAATAGCAGGTCTCTGGCGAGGAACCAAGTGTGATAAGAGGAGGCAGACCCAGAGGAGGAAAGCGAGGAAAACTCAGTGTTCACAGGGAAGAAGCCAGAGGAAGGGCGTGCGAGAGGGGCCAGGGGCAGCTCGGCAGAGCATGTATTTCTAGCTGCATGAAGTTTGCAGGAGTGGAAGGCTTCCTTAACCTGCTCCTCATGTGGAATCGAAATACCTGCCCCAAATTGAGCATATTTAATGAGTCATGTTGAAAACCCCCTCTTCTAGGCATTTAAATTGTGTGAGTTTAACCTTTGATCCATCTCACTTGTAAACCACTCAACCTAAATGACTTTCTGGTGATTACCCAGGCCCCACGCCCCGGTGAGCCAGTGGCCCAGAATAGGTAACAAGTTTCCAACCGACTTCTTAGTTCTGGAGGTTTGCATTTCAAAAGACTCTTCAGCACCAGCCTGAAAGCGCTGTCCTGGGTTTGCGGTGGGTCCTGTCTTTCGCTTCCTCCACCAGAAGAGCACAGCCAGGCAGAGGCCAGTATTGACCTCGCGTTGACCTCCCAGTCCACTGTGCATTTCAAAGCAGATTAGAAGACACTTTGAACAAGCCCTCGCTGCACGGCAGGTGTCCTTCCTAACGCTTAGGTGGAACTAGAGATGAGTTCCATGAATTGTTAATGCCGATGTGAAACAGGGCTTTCAATAATTCCGCCCTGGTGTCTCCTCTGGCCTAAAATCCCATTCCAAAGGGAACAAGGGCAGCCCTTGGAAAGATGCCCCAGAAAGGACCACCAACAAATTCAGGTGTAAAAACAAGTTTGTTTGTATTAAAAGCTAGGTTGCTAGCTATTAATTCTGAACGGGTGTATATAAATTTTACTTAAAATTTTTTTTCTGTTCTGATGTTCTTCTGTTGGAGATGATTTCTTATGAAGGATTTGGAGTGGTATCATTAATATATACAATAATCTATATTAATAAATATATAGTGATATACATTTATCAATGTATTATATTACAATTATATAATATATTAATATATTTATAAATATATTTATCACACGCCTCTATTAAATATATATTAATAGTTGTATATTAATATATTTATTACATGTCTATTTTCAATGTAAGGGGGGGGGCTATGCCGAGCATTGAACCCAAGGCCCTGTACATACTAGTCAAGCACTCTACCACTGAGTTTTATCCTCAGCTCACATTAATATTTTTAATTGCTGTGGTCAAACAGTTTTGATTGGATAATGTAGAATTTTGCATCTCAACACTTGCATGCACTCATGAACACATACACACACAACTATTGTTTAGAAGTCTCTTTATTTCTCGTCTGTAATACTTGCTTTGCCTCCTGCCTTCTGTGAATTCTCCCCTATACCCCATCTATTTCTCATATCAGCTTCTCTGGCTGCTTCTCACCTCTGCAGCCAACTGCTTCCCTTCTTCTTTTCTCAGGGGATTCTCTCCAGACACAGTGACACCTGGAAGTGAAAGAAGAAATGATCAACTATGGCTGAGAAACGTTCCCCAGTGACATTTGCCATAGTAAAATTTCTGCCAGGAGCTGGGGAGAGAAGTGAATGGAATCCTTGCAGGAATGAAGCTTCTGTTTCCAATCTAAAAATATATAGAGGTAGTGAGCATCTAGAACAGGATCAGGAAAAAGTTGGTTATTAAGCCCTTCTTAAGATTATTAATGCTGGGACTACAAAGATACAGGGTTTAAAAGGAACTTCTGGGCCAATCCCCTATCTCCAGGCAGGGTGGGACTTGAATTATTAGAGACAGATGGTTGCCCGTATCTGATTTTAAATGGCCTCCTTGGTAAAAATGGCACAGCTTCCCTTGGTAACCAATCCTGGTCCACAATAATAGTGGGATGAAGAGGGTCCACTCTGAGGTGTCTGAGGGCATGGCTTTTAGTTAATGAGGAATGCATGGCAGGACTGGACTGGAGGCATCTGGTTTTCTCTAAGTTTTTTTCCTCTTTTCTACTGTGTTCACTTTAGCTGTCGTTTTACAATCTTGACAGTCCAAAGGCTCTTTCTTCCATACTCCTAACTCATCCTGCTGTATTTTAAACCAGCTCTGTTTTGCTTGAAGTTTAGGCAAGAAGAGCCCAGCACACCCTCTTCAGTTCTGTATTATCATTTATAGACTAAGAAATTGTTATTATTACTTCTGATCTGTCTAAATTTTGCTGCAAATGACTTAGGTTATCTTTTTTAAGCACTTCATTACATGCTCAATCCAATTGGTGATATTAATGAAAATAAAAAATTAAGACAAAGTTGTTCTTGGTCCTGATTAATTCAGAAGAAGGTAGGAAATTAGGAAAAGGGAGAAATTCTACTGTATCCATAATGACATTAAATAAGGTAGACTAAACATTCCATCTAGAAGGCAAATAGTCTTGAGTAAATGCACACATTTACTGTTTGTTTGAGACAGACTTTATAAAAATAGGTTGGTAGATGGGTGGGCAAAGATGCCAAGTAAGCATTAAGTATAAGAGAGCTGATCTTATTTTATTAATAAAGAAAAGTAGACTTTAAAAGAAAGTGCTGCGAGAGAATTACTTCATAATGATGTGAAAAGGTCAGATCATCAGGAAGATATAATGTGTACCCATTTAGTGACAGAGCAGCAAAACAGTGGAAGCAGAATAGAACCAAAGGGAGAAACAACACAACTCTGCTATCATAAAGTTTATTGCAAATTCTTGTAAGGTCCTTTGTACTCCGACTCAATCATACCCATATGGATTCTCTCATACTGACCACAATAAACAGGGATCAGAGGGGCTATGTGGAGGGAGATCTCTGGGACCTTTGCAGGTAGGATCATGCCTCTAGAACTGTAGGACAAGAAGGAGCCGGGTTCATGGCATGAGCTCACAAGCCCTTTACTGCAGAGATTCTTACTGCCCAAGAAGCCTGGAAGGGCTCACAGATGTGAAAAGGTGCAGGCACTTGAGGCCCCCATCCTCCCACCCCCAGCTGCCAGATGGGGCTTGTCCCCTTGACCGTGAAGAACCTCCCATTTCCCCTGGTGCTATGGGTGGGTGTGCCATGATATAGAGAATGTGGAGCAACTCTGTTTTGTCCATTTTTCTCCCCTCCTGCCCTTCCTGTCTCCTTCCTACTACTGGTCTGTTCTTGTTGCTGGGCCCTGGCTTGTATTCTCAACAGCCCTCTGTGAGGTGCCCTGAATTCTGTTTGGGCCAGTAGGGACCTGACAACCTGGGGCCAGGGAGGGCCTGTCAGTGGCTATAGAGCTTTATCAGAGGTTATCCTGGTAAAATCTGTGCAGGGCTGAGGGCCAGTCTGAAGGTGCAAGCCTAGGTCCAGCCCTCAGGGGCACAACCCAGGAGATGAAGCGTTTGGGCTTTCGTGGGAACAAAAGTCAACTTTTAAAACCGGGGGAAAAAGAGCTTAGTATAACTTTTTCTGGCTTAGATAAAGAAAAAGTAAAAATTCTGAGCTCAGGAATATTGAAAAAGATTATGAAGCACCGTAGACCTTTTTGATGAAGGCCAGCCTTGAGAACAAGTTAGCAGAAACGCTGAGCCTGGAGGCAAATAATGAAAAATGGAAAAGTTCCTTCTTGAGGTTAAAATAGACTTGTCAGTATAGAATTAAGGAAAGAAAAATCGAAATGTCCAGGATGAGAGCTGGTAGGGCTCACCTCACAAGGATACCGAGTCACTAGAAGGTGAATCAGAAGCCATTCAGGCCCAAATGTCAGAAACCAATTTACTCTTAAAGTTATATTAGAAAAAGTGAAGAATTAATGCTAGCATTAAAGAAAGGTATGGATGAAATGTATTAGCTTTGAATTGCTATAAAGAAATATCTGACACAGGTGGCTTCTTTTGCCTCATGGTTCCTAGAGTCCAAGATTGGGTGGCACCCACTGGTGTGGGCCTCTCTGGTGAAGATGCTATGTCATGGCAGGACTGTGTGTTGGAGTGAGTGCTCACATCCTGAGCCAGGAATCAGAGAAAGCAAAGAGGGAGAGGGAGAGAGAAACAGGTGGTTTTCAGGGTACACCTGCAATAATCTAGGGACCTCCCACTAGGCCCCACCTCCCAATGCTGCCTCCTTGGGAACTAAAGCTTTAGCATATGGGACTTTGGGGGGACATTCTGTATGCAAATGACAGTGATAAGTACATCCATCTTCAGGAAAGCATGAGACAACTATCATAAGAGGCTGAATGATGGGAAGAGTAAGAAAATAAATGAACAGAAAAATAGAAGGTTGAAGATGCTGAAGCAGCTGTTCTCAGATTTTGATACCTTTAGAGTCTTCTCTTTTTGGTACTAGGGATTGAACCCAGGGATGCTTAACTACTGAGCCACATCCTCAGTCCTTTTTATTTTTTGTTTTGAGACAGGGTCGGGCTAAGTTGCTTACAGCCTTGCTAAGTTGCTGAGACTGGCCTTGAACTGGTGATCCTCCTGCCTCAGCCTCATAAGTCGCTGGGATTATAGGTGCATGCCCTTTACAGTCTTAAACATTATTAAGGATCCCCAAAGACTTACATTTATGTGGGTCATGTCTACTGATATTGTTATTAAATGGAAACAGTTTAAGAATAATTGTTTATTGTATTTATCATAATAATTATCTAATCCTTTGTATTTATTACTATATATTATTTATATTTTAAAATAAATAGCAAATTTTAATGAAAAAAAATCACCAAAATTTCCCCCAACAACAACATTACCAAGAAGACTGCTGTTTTACAGATTTGCACACTTTTTAAAAGTCTGGCTTAACAGAAGATATCTGGATTCTTATATCTGCATCTATATTCAGTATGTTGCAGACTGACATTTTAGTTCAGGTATATCAAGAAAATCCTATCTTACACAAATAAATATTTGGAAAGGGAGGGGAATATTAACATGCTTTTTAGATTGCATTCATTACTGCTAAGACTTGACAATTATTTATTAAAGGATAGTTTCAGTGTGGAATCTGACATAGTATCAAAAATGACATCTTCTACTCTATTACATTGAAGATCACTTGTCTGTCATGCACTTTTATAACAACATGTCTTGGCCACTTGAAAAATATTGGATCACTGAGGAATTCAAACCTTCCAAATGTTGACACATTTAATTAAAAAAATATCAAAATATTATATTTGTGAACAACACCACTGGTTTAAACAGTAAGTCTTTAAGTATTGGGAAGCTGTCAAGCTCATGAAGATAGACCCCAGTTTTTTCCAAAATCCTAATATTCACTTGAAGAAATACTCTCAGTTTTTTGTTAAGCAACAGACTTTGTTTTCATGGAAATATCTGCCAATATCTAAATCTGTAGTTTGTCAGATTTTCTTTCAACTGAAAATAGTTTTCTTAAAAAATTGGCTACTTTAGCTTGTAACTCAATCATCCATGCGCTTTCCCGCTAGACAATCATTTTTCCTCAGTATAAAGCAGAAGTATTTTATGTGAACCCTCCATTTTCCTGTTCAAGACACTAGAACAACTTGTGTCAAGAATCCAACTTGAATAAAATTACTAGTTGTCTTTTTCTACTCCATCAAGGACATTCTTAAATGAAGTTGGCTTTTAAAAAAAATGAAACACCTGAGATTGCAATATGAAGAAAACTATGACTACTAGTACTGTTTGGTGCTCCTATCTTAATTCATACTTAAGTATCACAAGTATTACCCAAAATAATTTTTGTTTCATCTTATATAAGTGTCAACAGTGAAACAAAATAAAAGGAAACAGTATCTTAATATTATTATGAAAAATTTTCATGGACCTCATAGTTTCCTGAAAGAGTCTTGGGACCCTTTCCCTGGAAGGATCCACGAACCAGGCCTTGAGAACCACTGCTCTAAAGCATGGGTGGAATAAATATTTTTAATACCTTTTTAAAAAAGATTTTTGGTTGTAGTTGGACAGCATGCTTTTATTTTATTTATTTTTATGTAGTGCTGAGGATTGAACTCAGTGCCTCACACATGCTAGGCAAGTGCTCTACCACCGAGCCACAACCCCAGCCCAATTTTCAATACTTTTTAATACTCCTTAAAAATGGAGTCAGGTGGAAAACATCCTGAAAATTCTTTGGGTTGTAGAGCACTCCTGATCCATCTTTAGTACCTGGAAGTGAAGTCATGTAGGCTTCAGTCTTCAGCCACATCATCTAGTTGAAGTTTCCTTGCTCATGGAATGGATCCATGAGCATATTTTATGAAATGAGAAACTCTTTCCTCTCCCTCCTTTCCAAGAGGTCTGTGTGGAGTTCTATAGGGATTTTCCTGGTCCTTGTATCCTGCTTTGACTCTGAGGAACATCTGTGCATCAAGGGAGTTTCCTTGTGACTCTTGCCCAAGAGCTGGATTTCAGCCCTACCGCCAAGGAGTAATCTCCCTAGAGCAGATTCAGCCTTCTAGAGAGCCACCCTGTGAACAAGGTCTGAACCCAGAGCAGTAATGTCATTCCTCTTCAGTTATTTTGAATTCTTTTTAATTTAACATCTGTTCTTGAAGTGATTGTATGTTTATTCAAATTGTAACTTGATAGAATTATAATTCTTAGGTTAGTATTTTGTAAGTGAAGTTGATCTATAAATTAGAATCTTATGAATGAGTTATTTCCATTTTATTGTGCTCTCTAGGTAGTAGAAGATTTGTATTTTGATTTGATTAACCAGTCCACTTAACATAAGCTATAATAGGCATTTTGCATGAGCAACTTTGCACATTTAGAACTTTAAAGGTTGTTTTTATCCATTCAGTACTATGCTTTCTATTACAGCATTGAGAAAATTGTTTGACTTTTCTGAGATAAATTTTCATTGGTGTTACAGAATGCTCTTCTATTTCAGAGCGACAGCTAGGGTAAAACTGTTAAGTGCCCATGTATCTAAAGAGAGGTCCTGAATTATCCATGTGGCCCTTGCTAAAGGAAGTTTAAAACAAAACAAAAATCCTGCTTCATGTATTCCATCGCCCACCTGTGTTTTGCCTGTATCTGGGAAGGCATGAGGGATTAGGGTATATTTCAGTAGTAAGGATCTTTTGAGGAGAACTGAAGACGCTACAGGTCCTGCACTCCCCAGTGTGGGAGGTGGCAGTGGGACTTCTGGAGAGTACATCCATACTGGAGGACACAAGTGTTCACATACAGAAATACTGAAATGCAAGGATCTTATGCCCCAGAGGTTAGAGTGTTGGGAAGGCACTTTCAGCTGTGGCCGGACAAGGTGGTCTCTGGATGATAGTTGGAGTTGTGTTGAATTTAAAGCATTCTGCCTGCTCTAATTTGAATCCTGAATGCCCTCCAATGGTCTCTGTGTTGAAGGCTTAGTTGCCAACCATGGCACCATTAGGAGGCGGTGGAATATTTGCATGGTGGGGCCTAGTGGAAAGAAGTTTGGTCATTGGGGTGCGCCCTTGAAGGGGATATTGGGACCTCAGCCTCTTCCTCTCTCTTTTCTTTCTGACCACCATGAAATGAACAGGACTCCCCTGTCATGTGCTTTCACCATGATGAACCCCAAGGGCAAAGCAACAAGGCCAAGGGGCCATGGACTGAAACCTCTGAAATTGTGAGCCAAAATGAACCTTTCTTCCTTATAAGATGTATATCTCAGGTGTTTTGACGTAGTTATGAAAAGCTGACAAACACATGGCCCAAAAGGTAGGTATGCTTGCGCCATGGAGTAAAGTCAGAAGCAAGGGAGTGCTTTAAGCACTTTAAGTGAACAATGGAGTGGGAAGACCTCAATTGGGGAGTTCCCTATCAAAGGCAAAAAAAACACACTAGTATTTAGGTATGTGCCCCATACAGAGAGTGCTGACTGCAAACTGACATTAGTCAAAGGAGACTTTTCAATCCTCCTTACCACTCTTCCCCTGCCCCTGACCTGAGCAAGAAAGTGAGGAAGGAAAAAAAAACACAAAAATAGATAATGCTGTCCCCTGTCCCCTCCTCCACTGCCTCTCTTTATTGCAGTCTTCTAAGCTCAGATCACACCAAGAGTTTTAAATTAAGTGAGATTAAAGTTTTGATTCAGATTTTATTAAACATTTTAATACCCCCAAATGAGACTCTTATTTATTTTTAATACTTTGAAGTAACTGAAAAGGCTAACAGTATCTGCTTCAAATATCCTCAAATTGAGAGACAGAAATTTTAAGAAAAGAAATATTTTAATATTTTATTCCCACTTGCTCTGGGTTATTAAATATATTCATTATGATCATGGTGACTGTCTTTGTGCATAGTCCCCTTGCACAAAGTTACCTTTGGGGTAATTTCCCTAAGATAAATGTCCATATGTGGAACGACTCGGCAAAGATTAACATCATTATGGCTTTAGATAAGTAATGCTAAACCAACAAGCCACAGGCTCACCATATAAACATCCATGAGTGACAGGGGGAAAATCAATTTCACACCAAATTACATTGTACCTTGTGAGAAGAGGTTCCAAATCAGGGTCACAACAGTACAGTGTACAAAATGTAATAGGACTCAGAATTCCTAATTTTCTCTTTGTCCTGATGACTATGTAATTATATATTTACAGAATATAAAAATTCATATGGATGTTGTTTTGCAATAACAAAACTGTGATTCTACAGTACACATTTGTATGTACTTTGCTATATCTTTCCAAATCAATACACAAATATCTGCCTTGTTCTATGTTCTGGTTTGGATATGATTTAAGTGTGCTCCTATAAAAGATGTTGGAAGGTTGGTCCCCTGAGTGGCAAGAGTTTTGAGGTGGTTAATCTTTCAAGAGGTGGGGAGATAATTAGATCACTGGGGAACCATTTTTGGAAGGGATCAGTGTAGTTCTATGGATCCACAGTTTCTATAAGGGTGGCCTATTATGAAAGGAGCAAGGCTGTCTATTCCCCATACCTTGGTTTCCTGTCTTGCCGTGTGATTGTTCTTGTTCTCACTATTGTGATACCATGTGCTTTGAGGGCTTCACCAGAGCTGTGCAGAAGCTAGTGCCATGCTTTGGTAACTTCCAGAACTGAGCAAAATAAACTTCTTTTCTTGATAAAATACTTAGCCTCGGGTATTTTGTTATAGCCATAGAAAATGGACTAATAGAGAAAATTGGTACTGAGAAGTAGTGTCATTACTATAACTATACCTGAAAATGTGGGAGTGGCTTTGGATGTGGATAATGGGTAGAGGTTGGAAGAGTGGTCTGGAAAAAAATCTAGATTGTTATAAATGGAGCATTATGTGTGATTCTGGTGAGGGCTCAGTGTGGATACTAGAAAACTAGTCTCATGGAGATAAGAATCCTACTGGAAATTGGGGTAAAGGCTTTTGTTGTTACACTGATGCAAAGAGCCTGCTTGTACCCATACTCCAGAGCTTTGTGGAAGGCCAAATTGAAAGTGATTACTTAAGATATCTGGTTAGGAAATGTCTAAGCAGCAAAGCATTATTATTGGCTATTTTTAGTGAGATTTATAGAGACTTAGGGCAAAATGAGGCAGGTCAGAAAGACTTAAAAAATTGACTGTTTGACTAAGAGGAAAAAGTGTGGAGTAGAGCAGCCTGTGGCTAAGGGACCATTTTTGAAAAAGATCAGTAAAAAGGACCTGGTTGCTAATTATCAGGGCAAGGAGAAAGAGGCTGTTCCCATCACAAGCCCAGAGGCCTAGAAGGGCAGAATTGTTTCAAGCAACAGTCCCTGGGCACTCTCCAGGGGTTTGCTGCCCAATATCACCTTGGGGTTCTGCTCACTGCAGGCCTGTGTACCACCTGAGAGAGCAAATCCTTGGGGTTGGGACTAATTATGTGTGCTTGTGGGGAGGGCTTTTGGGAGCCACCCTGAGACCTTGGGAGACCACCCTCCACCTATAGTGTGCCCAGGATGCAGGACTTGGAGCTTTAAGATTAGATGTCTTCCCTGTTGGCTTTGGTCATGCTTTGGGATGATTACTTCTATTTCCCTACTTCTCCCTTTTGGAATAGGAGTATTTATGTTATCCATGTCTTGCTGTTGTATTCTTTTTTAAAAATATTTTTTAGTTATAGATGGACACAATACCTTTATTTACTTATTTTTTTATGTGGTGCTGAGGATCGAACCCAGTGCCTCACATGTGCTAGGCTAGTGCTCTACCACTGAGCCACAACCCAGGCCCTTGCCAAAGTCTTTTGAAAGCAGATTACTTGTTTTCTATTTTACAGGCTCACAACTAGAAGGAGGTTACCTCAAGACTCAAAGGAGTCTTTTGTTTTGGACTTTTGAATGATGGTGGGATGAATGAAGACATTGGAACTCCTGGGAATAGAATGAATGCATTTTGCTTTATGAGTGGGACATGAATTTTGGGGACCAGGGGTGGTTTGAATACAGTTTGAACGTATTCCCCAAATATTCATGTGTTGGAAGCTTGAGCCCAGTGTGTCAATTCATAAGGTATGGCTCGTAGAACATAATTCATTTGGGACAGTACCCTTGGAGGGATCAGTTTAGTTCCCCTGGGACACTAGTTAGCTTCTCAGATATTAGGTTGCTATGAAAAAAGCAAACCTGGCCCCTCCCTATGCTCTGGGTTCTCATCACATTATTGGATCATTCTTGCTCTTGCTATTATGGTGCCATCTGCCATATGGCTCTCACCAGAGCCAAGCATTAGCTAGTGCCATGTTCTTGAACCTCCAGTACTGAGCTAAATAAATATCTTTTCTTTATTGAATGCACAGCTCAAGTATTTTGTTATAGCAACAGAAAATGGATTAATACACACTGTGCATGAATGTTCTTACTTCTTTAAGCAAAAATAAAAAAACGAGTTAAATATTTATTTAGAGGAAAAAGTCACACTAAATTCTCATTTTATTTAATTAATTGATTGATTTTACCAACCCTGTACTCTTTTTTTCCTTTTTGTTTCTTTCCTTACTCTTTATTAATGTCTCCTGTCTTTATATATCAGGATATTGTGTTGTGATTTAGCCTCCACTCATGTAATATAAACATACTGTATATTCAGGCATGAATGAAACAAACAAGGTATGTGCTCTCTGGAATTTCTACCCTAACAAATCTCTTTCACTTTCTACTTTTCCTTCTAAAGATAAGGTTAATACTTAAATCAAAAAATACATATCGTGCTCTATGTAAAGTGGTGTTATGGGTTTAGATATGATGTGTCCCCCAAAAGCTTGTGTGTGAGACAATGCAGGAAGGTTCAGAGGTGGAGTGATAAGATTATGAGAGCTGTAACCTAATCAGTCAATTAGTCCACTGATGGATTAACTGAGTGGTAACTGTAGGTATGTAGGGTGACTGGAGGAAATAGGCCACGTGGGATGTGCCTTGAGGGTTTATATTTTTTCCTTGGTAAGCAGAGCTCTCTCTCTCTCTCTCTCTCTCTCTCTCTGCTTCTTGGTTGCCATGTTCTGAGCTGCTTGCCTCTCCCATGCCCTTCTGCTATGATATTCTTCCTCAGGCCCAGAGCTATGGAGTCAGTCCATCATGGACTGAACCTCTGAAACCATGAGCCCAGATAAACTTTTCCTCCTTTAAGTTGTTCTTTTGGTTGCAGCACTGAAAAGCTGACTAAAACAGTTGGTCACTAATTAACAGTGATCTTTTAGTAGCCAACTTCTGTTGGCAAAATAAATCATATGCATGATTTCTAGGGAAATGTCTAGTCCTTCATAGCTCTGGAAATGGAGATGGTTTTTCCTGTGGCTCTTCACTAAGGAGCTGTCTTATGATGTAGGGAACTATGTTCTCAGCAATAGCTAGATAGAACAAACTGAAGCTCATGGCATTGTTTTCTATTATGTTCTTTTACATAGGCTAATGACATAATGCCAAACACAGTTCAGAAAAACAAATTATCTAAGGAGTATAAAACTTGACTAGGCTTATACAACTTTCTGACTTAAGCAATCACATCATTTAGAGGACCTGGAGTCTAGCTAGAATCCAGACATCAGAGGATATATGGACCACATATATTTCATGCAATTCTTCATCAATACTATCTTGTGCGACAGGAACTTCTTATGAAAATAGTGTAGGGAGTTTGGGAGTTCACTTCATAATAAGTGCAGATGTTTACTAATTTATAGCATACATGCATGCTTTCATGGGCTTTACAATGGGCCAAAAACTATGCTAAACAATTGGCTGAAGAGATAAATGAGATGTCCCTACCCCCAGTACTTTTTCATACTTTGTATGAAAAAAGACTTTCATACAAACAGCTGTAAAAAAAAAGATGCCAAATATCAAGGGCCATAAAAAGAATACAGATAAAATGCAATTAATTTATTCATTCAACAAATATTTACTGAGTACCTAGTGTTTGACAAGGTACCATGTTAAGTGTTGGTAAATGCCTTACTAACACAATTTTAGAAAATAAGAAAAAGTGCACCAGGAAGTTTAAATACTTATTAGTAAGTCTAACAAGAAATGTGAAGTATTCTCAACAACATTGAAGAGAAATTTAAAAAGGCCTAAAAGATGGGAGGATATATTATGTTCATGGATTAGAAAACTCAGTATCATTAAGATGTCAGCATTCACGAAGTCAGTCAGCAGGCTCAGTGCAATATCCCAATCAAAATTACACGAGGAATAAAAATTACACTAGGGAAATTTTTTGATAAGTTGATTTTAAAGTTTGTATATAAATTCAGGGGATCTACATGAGTTGCATTAGGCAGAAATGATCCCTTACAATGTTCACATGTTAATTTCTGGAATCTGTGAATATGTCATGTTACATGTTCTGAAAATATAGGACCCCCCGCCCCCCCGCAAACTCAATTTATCCTATACTCTACGTGACAATCAACACAAAAGACTTTTGTGACCCAATGTGTGAGGCTTTGTCTCCATATGCTAAGCAAGTAATCAATTCTGCATCAGACACCAGCTGGGGCCTGTAATTAAAATCAATTATGACGCTCTTTACCTGGAGGCAGCATCAAATCTCATGTGTTGAAGGCTCAGTCCCACTAGACTGTCCTCCCTCTAGATGCCAATTTCAAGCCCCAGGCTGTTTTACCTGTGCTTCTGACTGACTGGCTGTAGCTTGGGGTTCCAACACCCCCTCTTCAAGTTTTATTAATTTGCTAGTGTGTCTCACAGAAGTCAGGGCAATACTTACTTGCACTTACTAGCTTATTGTGAAAGATACTACAAAAATTAGCAATGAACACCCGATGAAGAGAGGGCTACGGTGAAGTATGAGAGAGGTTGCTCAGAGCTCCTAGGTCTTTTCAGGTGCACCACCCTGCAGGAACCTCATGTGTCCTGCTATCTGGAAGCTCTTTAAGCCCTGTTCTTTCTGGTTTTTATGGAGGCTTTGCTATGTACCCATGCTTGATTATGTCATTGACTGTTGATGATTGACTTATACCTCAGACCTTTCTTTTCCAAGGCTGGGGGTAAGGCTGAGAGTCTCTATCCTCTAATCCTGCCTTGGTTATTCTGGTGACCAACCCCCATCCTGAAGCTACCCAGGAGTCTCCAGCCATCAGTCAACTCAACAGCAAATAAAAAGATAGTTATCACCTTAAAGAGTTCAAGGATTTTAGGGGTTTTATGCCAGGAAACAGGAGGAAGGCCAAACATTTACTTTACAGTATCACACATGGCAAAAGAACTTTATAGATAATAAGGTTCGTGACCCTAAGATAGAGTCGACCAGGAGTTGAGGATCAACTCTGGAGTGTTGTGATTGTTTCTCAGTCCTTAGGTATGATGTCTAAGATCAGGACAATTATCAAAGTGTTGAAATAGAGGTACCGCAAGGCAGAGAGAGCATTTAGATAAGGTTTATTGTAAGTGAAGGAAAGGCAAAACATAGGGAGACACTTCCCAGAGAGAGGGATGGGCAGATTGGCTAGGGACCACACTGCACCAAAATGATTAATGGGCTTTTGTTAGGTTAGAGATGGAAGTTTGCAATGGCATGAAACCTTGGGGTGGTAGAAGGCCACACCTCTCTGGATCCAGTGCTTTGTATAACTGCTGCCCATTTGGAAGAAGTCATAAGCTTGTGCTGATTGGAAGCTATGGTTATGCACCTGGGTACTTGTGTCATTTTGTCCTTTCTGGCCTAGTGCGACCAGTAGAAAGTCACTTAACAGTTCTGATGCTCAGAACAGTTGTGAGTGAACACATGGCCTCAGGAACATGGTGTGTGCCCACAAGCTATGGGAGAGAGTGCTAGGCCTCTTTCTGGGATGTGGAAGAAGACTGGTGCCTCCAGATCAATTACTGATCAGTTGATTCCCCTCTCTTGTCTCCCCTTCTCTCATTCCTATTCATTTCTAGCTAACTACCTACACTAACAATAGTGACATTATTCTGGATTATCTGAATAGGTTGAATCTAATTCCGTGAATCCTGAAAAACAGAGAACTTTCTTCAGCTGGAGGCAGAAGAGATGGAGCAAGAAGTCTGGGAAAGTTGAAGAATAAGAATCCAATATGCCATTATTAAGTGAAGGAGGAGGGACAACCTGGAAAGGAGTCAGGTGACCTTAGAGCTGCCAGTGGGCACCCAGATGACAGTCAGCAAGGAGAAGAACACTTCAGCTTTACAGCTTCAAAGAACTGAATCCAACAACTGAATGAGCTTGAAAGGAGGTTCTGTCTTAAAGGCTACAAATAAAACTCAGCCTGGGTAATATTTTGGTTTTGGCCTTGTGAGACCCAAAGTGGAGAAACCAGCTGATCTCATCTATATCTCTGATTTACCAAACTGTATGACAATGAATTCACACTATCCTAAGCTGTATGTGGTAAGTTGTTATAGCAGCAATGGGGAACTCATACTATACCGGAGGCAATCTTGAGAACAGAACTAGGGGATTTATACTTTTTGTTTTTAAAAAATCATTCCTCCCTCCTCTAAATTGCTCTAGACAAGAGAATGACTTTTGGGATCACATTTGTATCATAGAATGTTTTCCTTGATTAGAGTAGAATGGACCCCAGGTTCAGGATCTCCAGGATGTGATTCTCTGGGAGATTTGAAGTGAGTACCAGAGAGATAGATGTGGTTTCTCACACAGTGGCCTCCAATGCACCTCACCTCCTGAGTAAGTGGAATAAGTATTCCTGCATTTGAATTGGGAATTTAACAAGAAGAAAGCAGCAGAAGTGCCAGTTTCACAAGGATGACCATGTGCTTCTGTTTTTAGTTAGAAAATACATTAAAATGTGAAATGAAGCTAATGGCATTATAAGGTTGGCATGAGGATTCAATGAGCTGGTGCTCATGAAGTGCCTTGCTCAGTGCTAAGTGCCCGATGCTTAATATGGTCAAAAGTAAACATGAGTTGCATACTTGAAAATGGATGTTTTTCTGAAAAATTTTCCAGGCTATTGATTTCTTTAGATTAACTATAAGTATGTATACAAAAAGATGATCAGGAATTGGGCCCAGGAGAGAGAGAGAGAGAGAGAGAGAGAGAGAGAGAGAGAGAGAGAGAGAGGGAGAAAGTGTGTTAGCTTTCCATCACTGTTTTAGACAGCTTTTTTGCTGCTGTGACCAAAAGACCTAATAAGAACAATTATAGGAGGAAAGCTTTTTGGGGGCTCATGGATTCAGAGATCTCAGTCCATAGACGGCAACTCCATTACTCTGGGCCCAAGGTGAAGCAGAACATCATAGTGGAAGTGTGTGATGGAGGAAAGTAGCTGAGAGCATGGCACTAGGAAAGAGAAGGGGGTAGGGGAGCCCTCTGCCCAAGGACAAAATATATACCCCAACAGCCCACCCTCCAGTGGCCCACCCCCTCCAGCCACACCCTACCTACCTACAGTTACCACTCAGTTAATCCCTATCAGGGTATTAACAAACTGATTAGGTTAAGACTCTCATAACCCAATCATGTCACCTCTAAACTTTCTTACATTGTCTCATACATGAACTTTGGGGGGACACCTCATATATAAACCATCATGATCACTATAATAAATACTTGGGATAATCAGTTTCTCAAGAGGAAAGGTATATTTTGGCTCACGGTTTTGGAGATTTTAGTCCATTGCTTTGGATCTGTGATGAAGCAGCACATCATGGCGGGAATGCATGGTGGAGCACAACTGCTCTCCGATGGCCAGGTTGCAGAAGAGATACTGAGGAGCGGCCTTGGGTCCCACAGTCCCTTTCAAGGGCGTGCCCCTTATGACCTAAAGAGATCTAACTAGTCTTTACCTCTTAAAAGTTCCTTTATTTCCCAAATACTGCCTCCCTGGGGACTGGAAAAGTCTGTAGAAGATCAGGTTAGAAAGAGCCTAGATTATATGGGCACAGTGAACCCACTGAACTAACCAGTTGATAGCTTGTGGGTCAACCATGGTTAACACCCCAAACAAGGCATACAGGGTCTTACCTTTCTAAAGCTCCAACCCTGGAGCTGAGGCTCAGTTCTTTGATCCCTCTGTGCTTCTTCTACTACCTGGTATAGTTTACATCTCATGCAATGCTAATGCCTGACATGTAACCCAGCACCCCACTGACCCAGATTCTATTCTAACACTTGATGTTGTGTCTTTGTCCTCCCAACACTCCTCCTGAGATGGGTATTACTAACATGCTCATTTATAGGTGAGGGAATCAGATGACAGGACGTTAGATAACTTTACTTTGCCTGATTAATTAGGGGTAGAACTTGGATCTGACCCAGGTAGTCTATTCCAAAATTTGTGTTTTTAGCTCACAATATTATACTGTTAGCTAGAGAATGAGAAATCTCAGGGTAAAAACTATTTTGGCTTCACAGATCCTTCACAGAAAAATCACAGAATCTGAACTTAAATATAAAGTTTATGTCTCACTTACATTCTGCTCTTCTTGGTGGCCTGAGCCACTGTCTCTGTCTATGAACATCTTCTCCTCTTCACTTTGTGGTGATTCTCTGTTTGCTAGAACAGGAAGGTCAAGGATGTGGTGGGGCATTTTCTAGACATTGCCTTTGGGTCCTAATTGGCTCTTCTGGGAAGCTTTCCAGGTCCAAAGGTTGTGCTCTTCCCTTTTGAGTTCCTGTTCTCGAATATCTTCTTCCCCTAATTTCTCTTTCTAGGTGAACAGCCATGATAACATCCAAAAAATTTTCTCTGGTTCCTATTACGATCAGTTAGAATATAGGTATTTTAAAAAAACCTCATTTAATCTCTTTCACTCGTATCCTTTTCTTTACAATCCTACTTCCCTATTTTTCTGTTTTTCTCTTGGTCAGCTTCTGGCATTTGGAAAAATCCATATTTGCACTGCTTCCATCTATGTTTAATTCATATAAAAGGGCCCCCATCCTGTATCCTGGAAGAAGTGGGCTATTTGTCACATGCCATTAACCAAAGTTTTATTTTTCCCACAATAACTTGCTCTTGATGGGACACTTATTAAAAGTGGCCTTTTTAGAAAAACATTAAAAGGTAAGCTTTGCACTAAATTTTCTTCGAACTCACACTTCAGAGAGTTTTCTGTAATATTCCCTACCCTTTGGTATTTTGGTTCTACACAAGTGAAATTTGAAAACCCACAGAGATGTCTTTTCTCATACATCTAACAAATAAGTATTTTCCTGTCACGTTTGCTCACAGAATGGAACCTAAGCTCAAAATCCATTAGCTATGTTCTGAAATCCCTGATGACTTAAACTTTGATGGTTTGAGAAATTAACCAATTTCTGCCTCCAAGTTTTCTGCTAGAACTACCAGACCATGGGGCCTTCTAATTGGTAGACAGCAACAACATGCATTAGACAATGAATAGTTTAACATTCCATACTGGGGTGTTGTTTGGGTGCCTGCTCTTCCTTTTAGGAAAGGATACTCTTAAAATAGAACAATCTCAGATGAGGATCCTTAGTTGGGGTCCATAAAGGCGCAACCTGAGATTGAGATCAGGGTATATGTAACTTTTTGAGGGAGTGTTCTTCAGGAGTAGCTGTTGGGGAGTGAGGGAAGCCATACCCAAGAGGAAAGAAGCTGAGCAAGGCTGCGGTCTGACTAGCTTGGCTCTGACCCATGAAGCTCTAGAACACACCAGGTACCACAGAGTTGCCTCACTTTTGGGCAAGGGGCTTGGCTTTCTTTTTGTTTTTAATGTTTAAAAATTCTTATTATTTAGTATCCTCCTCTTTCCTGGGATGTATAAGCTTCTAGGTATCTCCTGGCTGGCTATCTCTCTTTAGTCAAGTGTAATTTTGATGAAAATTGCTCAGGTAAGCCATGAAGCATAGCACTTAAAGCACCTTGGGAGGGCGTACCAGCTGCAAAGATGATCCAAGTGATCAAAAACAGGGTCCTACTACAATAGCTAAGAGTACAATTATTACTAATAGCTCAAATGAAGTTAGATTTTTTCCCCCCAGCATGCAAGCTGCAACTGTGTGCAATACAATAAGAACATGGGATATACAGGTAAGACTAATGGGAACTCCTATCTATAGTTGTTCCTGTTTGTAATGGTTAATCTGGATTGTCAACTTGATTGATTTGAGATACTTAGGATTCAGAAAATTCTAAGTGTCTCTCTGAGGATGTTTCCAGAGATGATTGGCATGTGGGACAGCAAAATGAGTGGGGAAACCCTCCCTGGTGGTACTGTACAACAGGCTGAGGACCCAGATGGAACAAAAGGCGGAAGAAGGAGGAAGCAGAAGAGGATGCAAATCCATTCTTCTTGAGCAGGTGCTGTGATCACTGTGGCCATCGCCCAAGGACATTGGACTTTAGTTCCTTTACTCTTCCAATGTGAACTCTGACCAGCAAGTCTCCAGGGATTTTATAGACCTTCAGCCTAGGACTACTGGGGCTGCATTGCTGATCCCTCTTGTTCTGAGGCTCTGGTTTCTTGGACAGAGCAGCTACTTGTTCCTCTGGCTCTCCAGCCTGTGAATGGCCATTGTGGGACTATCCAGCTTCTGATCACGTGAGCCAATCTAATAAATCTTTTTTAATAATCCTGCATAAACATATTCTGTTGGTTCTATTTCTCTGGAGAATCCTGGCTAATACACTATAGGAGTAAGAATGTGTCTACAAAAACAGGAAAAAGAAATAAAAGATATATAAGGCTTAAATAAATAAAGGATTATTTTCCCCACACCGTTCCAATTTGAACACTGCCAGGATCACATGTTTTCCAGGTCAACTCCGCTGTCCTTAGTGTGTTGACTTCATCCTCAATTCACCACAGCATGGTCCTCTAATGGATGCTATACTCAAGGCTTCATCCTTTTTTTAAGTAGGAAAAAGTAAGAAAAGGATGATTAGGGCCAGCAGACTCCCACTTCAGTTTTGAAGAACACAACTAGGTCACATGACCACTGCTAGTCAGAGGAGAAGCTGAGATATCTAGCTTTTGACTTATAGCTTTAACAATAGAGATAGACCTGGGACAGTGGGGTTGGGAATGGGAACTGGGCCATACTCTTGCAAATCACTACAGAATATTTATTCTTTAGCATTATTTCTGAGGAGTGTTGATGACCAGGGTGGGCAGAGTGCTAGTTTCCTTAAGGGGGAACAGATAAGCTGGGAGACTCCAGGGAGTTTGCCACCTAAGGAGGGGAGCAGACCAGCAAGTCAACAACTATCCAATGTGATGAAGGCTATGTGTAGGAAAGAGATGGCTTTGCCAGGCTGCTCCAGATAATGGAAAATACAGAGGATGGACTTGGCCAATTGGACTGAGAAAAGGCAATTGGTTAAGACAGGTTGAAATGATATGTCTTGGTGTTTTCTGTGATTGTGGGTGAAGAAGAGGTAACAAATAGATAGTAAAAAGGATCCCTGACTTTGTAGCTCTAAGAATGAATGAAAAGTTAGATACTATGATTCTGGACACATAAAATCTGAAGTGCTCTTTTGGGACATTTAAAAGAAGCCATCTAGTATGCAGTTGGAAAACTAGGGGTTAGTACTAATTCAGCCCTCGCTCTGGGTTGCGTACTATTCACCCACATGGATGAGCTTTCATTGGTTGTGCCCATAGCACCACCCTCATTTCACAGAAGGGAAAACTGAGGCTTGGAAAGGTTAACAAATGCATCTAGGATCACACAGCTAGTAAAGAGTGGTACCTAGAATTGAGCCCACTATCTAACTACAGTCTCTGTTCTTAACCATTATTCATTGAACAAATACTTAATGAGGATCTGTGATGTGTCAGGCACTGCTCTAAGTGCAGGAGATACAGTGCTAAAAGAAAGTGATAATATTATCCGCACGAAGCTTTCATTTTATTGCAAATAGAAAACATAGCATAACAGTTAATAACATTTTAACATACAACAATTGCTTTTTAAGATATTTATTTTGTAACTATCATATAGTAATAATATAGAAGAATAGTTTGATTTCAATAGTATAGCAGTACCATTGTACCACACTGCCTCCTGGTAGAACTGGAACCCAGAACAGGCAGGGTTGAAGAAGAGAGCCTGCCCAGAGACAGTGCAGGGACAGGTAGTTGACACAGAGTGAACATCTGGTAGAGTCAAGTCTCCTGTCTGGTTTGGGAAAGTAATAGTGCTGGTTTGGACCAGGGCTTCATTGTGAACAGTATAATGGTAACTAAACATGACATAACCAAGATATAAGGCTCCAGAATAGGGTCCAGGTCAAGACTGAATTCCGAGATTAGACAGAACCAGGACTATGCTGACAGTACTGGCGTAAGTGGACTAAACTCCTCTGTAAGTTTGGCACGTAGTTGAAGATACATAGCAAGATCCTGAGTGGTCTTGAGCCACCTCTTTGTTTTCTTTTCTAACATCAGGGGCATGGCCAGAGATAGGAATTCATATGGGAAACTCTTTTTTTGTTAATTACATGAGGTTGGATCTCAGTTTAGATTTCATAGATCTAGGCCTTAGAGTCACACAAAGGAGGGTCATGGATTTCACTGACCACCATACATTCAGATAGGAGCTTTTATTAAATAGGGATGGGACTTTTTCTTGGTTTGAATATAAGAAGTAACTTAATTATTGTACTTTTGAAGAAGATTCCAAAGATCAGTTTTGCCCAGGAAACTAAGAACTGAATTTATTTAAATTGTATGTTGATTTCACTCTCAAAAGTGGAAAATGAACTGGGCGCAATGGCACATGCCTATAATCCCAGCCATTTGAGAGGCTGAGGCAGGAGGTTCAAAGCCAGCCTCAGCAATGACAAGGCACTAAGCAACTCAGTGAGATCCTGTCTTTAAATAAAATACAATAAAGGGCTGGGAATGTGGTTCAGTGTGGTTGAATGCTCCTGAGTTCATTCTCTGGTACTCCCCCACCTCCTCCCACTCCCCCCCAAAACCCTCAAAGTTGAAGATAAGCTACTTTGGATTAGAGGGGAGTGAAGGGCAGGGAGGAGAGATAAGGGTAGGAATGATAGTAGAATGAATCAGACATTATTAGCCTATGTGCAAATATGATTACATGACCTGTGTAACTCTACATCATGTACAATCAGAAGAATCAGAAGTTATACTCCATTTCTGTATGATGTGTCAAAATGCATCCTACTGTCATGTATAACTAATCAGAACAAATAAAGGAATGTAAAAAAAAACATGGAAGATGAAAAAAAAATTAAGACAGCTCATTAAGGGAGAGAAGGCAGAAATTTCTTTAGGAGAATGATGGAAGTCTTAATATGCAGTCTAGGCAGATATGAAAGGAAAAAAAGATCTTGGAGGCCAGATTAGATATATGTGAAAATGGGCAGGACAAATGTGTTCATCTAACTGCTCGTGCATTATGAAGGAATTGCTTGACTATGGCTCTGAGATTAAAAAGGGTAACAGATCTTGGGGAGGGGATGGGAATAATCCCCCATGGGGTTCCTGAATGTAGGAAATGACTGAGGGATATCCCTATGAAATTGCAGAGAGACATTCCCTAATAAGAACAACTGGGTAAGCACCCCTTGAGGATGGAGACTGCCGTCTATTACATTTGGACAGATGTGAGTGAGGAAGCCTGAGAAACCAGGATAAAATACCGAAGGCACTGAGTCACGAATTGGAAAACGGTCCAGTTAAAAGATGGGGAAGAAGGAATTGTCTGTGCACTGAAGGATCCTGCCAGGAAAATTTATGGAATTAGGATCTCCCGGAGGGAAGGCATGGGGCAAATAAAACATACTACGAGAGAGGCAGGCAAGATAAAAATAAATCGAGGTCAGTCCTGACTTGGATATTGATCTGATGAGGTGATGCCTCTGGAGTGGGATTAAACAACTCAGGGAGGTGAAGATGGACATGATTTTTTTGAAAACTGTATGCTCTGGAAAAAGTGTTCACTCTGTGACTGAGTATCAGATACTCAGTCAAAGACACAATCTAGAGTTTAAGTTAGAAAGACAAATGTCCGGGCCAGAAAGCCAACAGGAGAAGGGCACCAATCTGGCAAGCAGCATTCACCGTGTTCTCAACAGGAAGCAATAGGGGCCAATTTCAGAAACGGATTAAACCGTGAAATCCTGGTAAGGCTTCTGATGGGAATAGGTGCAGAACTCTGAGGTATGTCACATCCATGCAGAAGGTGCCTGGGACTGAAGGAAATGTTACAGGGCTGAAACTTTCAAAAGCAGGAAGGTAGGGTCTTCAGCAACATAAAATGGAGGTAGGATCTCATGAGGAATCTGGACACAAACTTTAGGGCCTTCCCTGAACAGAGACAGGAAGATACCAATGAAACTGGCATCCGCCATGGTGGCAATGTGGTTCTGAAAATTAAGAGAACAGGGCTCTTTTTTGGGGGGAGTTTGGAAGAAACTCAAAGGCAAGCAGGGGCTGGGAAAGCTTTATAGTGAAGCAACAGGAAGGCTTCGGGTGAGCTCTGAGTAGAAAGGAATCTGGATGCGGGTTAACTGGAAACGGAACATGTACATGCTTGATTTAGGGGGAGTAATTGGGCTTTCTCTGGTTGGTGCTGATTTGGAAACCAGAGCAAAACCTTTGGGAAGCTAGCAGTCATTGATCATGGCGGACCGATTGCTGTAGAGATTGTGGTTTGGCTTCCTTTCCTTGACTGGTTGCTGAAGAAGTTGTGGGTTGGAATTCTATATTCATTGATCGTCTGGCCATTGTTCATTTGTATACTCATTTCTTGAGAGTGAAACTGCCCAGAAAACAGGTTTCATGGGCCTGTGCATTTCTATAGCAGGACACTTGTGACATGAACTGTAAATGGGTGATTACAAAAAATGAGGAGGTAATATTCTTACCAGGAACCCATTCTTAATGTATCTCTGGGATGCCAGGGATTGAAGGGGAGAAAGAATGAAAAAGATGATGTTTTCAATATGCAAGAAAATAAAAATAAGTCACCTTTGAGAAGTTCTGATGTTCAGAAGTGTCCCCATAGCCAGTCTTCAAGAAGACAGTGAACTTAGCTGCATTTTTTCCCTTCCAAAATAGTGCTCTAATTAATGTCTCTATGGATGATACTGCCCATTCTAAGGTAGAGTCACAGACCATGATTCTGGGCAATGGTGTAAAGGACTGGCATTTGATAGAGGCTAAGACCAAGAGGATATTTTTTGCAGGAGTATGGGGTGAAGGGGGGCTACCAGCATCATCCTCAGATGATGCTGAATCTATGCTATTTTTTAAAAAATTAAAACACTAAAGATTAGACTAAATACTAGCTCCTGGGAATATCATTGCAGATAGAATAATTTCCCTGGGGAGGAGGGTTTGCTTCTATTTTCTTGTATTCAATTAGCCATTGTAATTCCTTAATTCCTAGAGGTGCTTGAAGGAGTTGGGGTTCCATGACACAACTCTGAAGTCTGGAATGAGCTACTCCATTCCAGTGGACAGTGACAAAGGCTGAAGCCACTGAGGGAACCCTGACTCTGACCTTTCAAAGCACTACTGTGTTGTCATTTGTTTTTTTAACTTCTGGCACTCTATATTGGGCACCACGGCTGGACATAAAATGAGAAAGTAAATTTAATAGGGAGGGAACTGTCAGTCCAGAACTGTTAGAGATGTGCAGTAGTTATTTTCATTTACTGTCATTACAGATTTCACAGCCTTTTCTGGCAAAAATTAAACTGCCCCCTTTGGTCCTAGGGGACTATACAAAGGAGTAATGTTTGATGTTGGGGGAATTGTTTTGTTTAGGTGAGAGCAGAATGAGCCTCAGATCTTGTTAAGCACTGTTGGGGGAGAGAAAAGTTGGGGATGGGATGGGATCTGTGTGCAGAAACAGAAAAGTGTTCTATAGAACAAAACAAAAAATCTAGGAACAAACTAATACATAAAGCAAAATTTAGTATCTGATAAAAGTGTTTCAAATATGTAGAGAAAATATATTATTTAATAAATAATATTGGAAGTATTTGTTACCCATTTGAGGAAAAAAATTAAGTTGTATTTCCAGTTTACACTACAACCAAAATAATTCCAAATGAATTAAAAAGCCCAATGTAAGCAAACAAAAAACCAATGTAAACCAAAAATCCAATGCAAACCTGGAAAGACTGGCAAATTTGATTACATTAAATATAAAAACTTCTCTATTTAAAAAGATAGAATAAAGTTTAAAAAGTGAGTCATAGGGAGAAAACACTTGGAACATATAATAGAAAAAAAGGATTAAAACCTAGAATAAAGAAATTTACAAAAATAAATAAGAGAGAGAGAGAGAGAGAGAGAGAGAGAGAGAGAGAGAGAGAGAGAACGAGCCCAAAGAGAAGTGGAAAATTAAATAAGCAGGCAATTCATAAGATTAAGAAATAAAACTGCCTGATAAACATGCTAGTAGCTAGTGTGAGAAACAAAAGTGAATGAAGAAAAAATTAACATAACCCAGGGACCCATAAGAAACCATCAAACATACCAACATATGCACAAGAGGAGTTCTTGGTGCTAGGAACCAGGAAAATGAAAGGAGAGAGCAAAGGGAGAGAGAGGAAAGAAAGGAGGGAAAGAGGGAGAAAGGACTTTTTCTTCTCCTGTGTCTCCTCTGTCTCTCTCTTTCTTTTTTGTCTGATTTTTCTCAATTATTAAATTCTCACCAGTGTAATGAAAGTGGAGGAAAAGATATTTCCTTCCATGTCAGTGAAAAGTATAGTTGTGTAATACATTTTTTGAAGGCAATATGCTACTGTAATAATTGTACATATCTTTTAGCCATTAAGTCCATTTCCAGGTGTTTTTCCTAAAAAATATGACTAATGTATTAGATTCTTTATTATAGCATTGTTATTAACAATTGAAATTGGAAACAGACTAGCACAACCATTAATTTGGGAATGGATGATATGCCACGGCACATAACAGTATAATGAATATGGTAAATCTGTAAGAACTGGTAAGAACAGTCTGTAATGCACAGTAAAGAAAACTGAGTTTCAAAACTATGTATTTAATAATAACCCAAGGCCTGTATGATATTTATGCCCATATATATTTATATCAACACATAAAAAAGGTTCAGAGTAATATTCACCCAACATATTACAAAGGTTGCTTCTATGAGGGGAAGGGAGACTTGGGATGAAATCCCAAGAGGGATGTGGGATGAAATCTTCACAAGGAGAATATGTGAAGATTTCATATGAGACTGTATTACTTGAGGAATACTTGAGTAAATTAATGATTTTAAATGTTTTGCTTCGAAGTAAAAAAAATATTAGCTTATATTTTATCTATTTTGTGAATATCCAAGCTTGATGCGAAGAGGAATAACACAAAATTTATTTAGGTGCTTTTAAATGATTATTAAAATTCTCTGTTCTGTTTTCTTAGTTGCATAGTAGGAAAAATATCACCTGCTTCAGAACATTGACTGTGAGAATTACAGGAGATAACATAACTCCATTAGCTGTTTGGCACATTACAGCTGCTCCATAATTGTTGGTGCTCTTTCTTGCTTAGGTTATTATTGTCTCATTTCAGCATTCTATTAATTTAGGTGCTTTTAGGTAAGGGGCAACATGGTAAGACCAGTGGATCCTGTTATCTCTTCTTATATTCTTACTTCCTCTTCTCTTTCTCTTCTTCTGGAACTCCTCTTGTACATATGTTGGTATGTTTGATGGTTTCTTATGGGCCCCTGGGTTCTGTTCATTTTTTATTCATTCCCTTTTGTTTCTCACACTAGCAACTTTCAACTGACCTGTCTTTACCTTAACTGATTATTTCTTCAGCCAGTGAAAATCTGCCATTGAGATTCTCTAGCAAAATGTTTGTTCCACTTATTGAATGTACTAACTCCAGAATTGATGATTATTTTTTCAATAATTTTTGCCTCTATTCTCTGGCAAGTCACCATACTTCTGCTTTCCTTTAATTCTTTACATGTGATTTCCTTTAGTTCTTTTTAAAGCTGATTTGTAGTATTTATCTAACAAGTAGAGTGTCTGTTTCTTCAGGGACAGCTTTTGATTTACTTGGTTTTTCTTCCCATGCAGGATCATACTTTTTTGTTTCTCTGCATATTTTGTAATTTTGCTGTTATTGTTGAAACTGGACACTTTAGATGTTGTGTATAAGTCTTGTAATCAGATTCCTTTCCTCCCCATGATTTGTAGATGTTGCTGTTTGTTGTTGTGACTGTTGTTGCCTGTGCTATTTATTTAGTGGCTTCCCTGAACTTATTTGGCAAAGTCTGTATTCTTTGTTATATGTGGCTGCCTTTGAGGTTATTTAAATATTGCATAGACACTTCCTTCAATACTTTGCAGGCTTTGCAGAGAAACTCTGCATGTTTGGACATGCATTAACTGTTCAGGCAGGTAGTTTACAACTTTGCCTTAGCCTTCATGCCTGAGAAGAGTCTCAAGGTAAGCCAGAGGTGAGAGCTTCAAGCCTTCTTAGTATTTTTTTTCCTAGCTGTGTGTGCAACCCTGGGTATGCACACAGCCGCACACATGTGAATGGCCTTCTAGATTACCAGAATGATCTCAGAATTTTGCAAACCTTTTTGTGGACTTTTCTTTTCCTTCTAAGTTTTTTGGTCAGCTTGTTGACCAAGCTCCACTGCTACAGCCATTTCAGAGAGCTGTAACATGAAACAAATTACTGCTGCTTGTTTTTGACAAGTGTCTCCAAGGAAAAGATTGCTCATGCTAAGTGAGTTCTGAGTCCTGTCATACAAAGACCTGCTGGTCAGAGTGTCCAGGGAAGTGCCACAGAGGTCAAATAATGATGCTTCTCTGGAGTATTGTTTTTGGGGAGCTCCAAGCCTGTCTGCTTCTTCCAGTGATGACTAAGCTGCTAGCTTTCATGGTGATTACAGAAGATAGGTTTTCAAGTCTTCTGTGGAGGAAGGAGAGGGGGATGGGAATGCAGCAATAAAATACCACAAACCTGTGGCTGTTTTTACTGACAGTCGGCTTTTTTTTTTTTTTTAATAGATAAAAAATAGATTTGGCTTGTTACAAGTTTTGGGTTAATTTTCAGAGATCTGTAAGTTAATTTTTAATAATTTGCCAGTGTTCTTTATTACTTTTATGGGGAAGCAGATTTTCAGAGTCCTTATCCACCATCCTCACTGACATCCCTCTAACATGGAGTGTCACTGATTCTGTTTCTGCGATATTTGCCAGAATGTTTGTGCTAGTATCTTTTCTTCAAAGCTCAACCTGATTCCAGGGTTGTTTCTGCACCACATGGCTAGACCATTATTATCCAAGAATCAGTGTAGATCCATTCTTTAACCGTGCCTCTGTCCAGGCAAAGTGGATAATCAGTTGTGCTACTTAAAGTTTCGTCCAGGGAAGTGTTCCTCAATATTTTTCACAGACACTTGAGGGTGAATCAGTAATGTTTCCTTCTGGCTTGTGCCAGAATATTGTTTGGACCATCTGTAAACCAGACCCGAGCTTTATCTTCCTCAGTTAAATGGTCACAGGAAACTTCCCTGAGGCTGTAGGAATGGATTGAGGGATAAATGACAACACAGAAAGAGTATCTGCCATGTCTAGCTAATGTAACTTACTTGTGCCTTTAGGATCTGCTTAAGCCCAATCTTGGATAAACTACTTTCACTTGAAGACAGATTGCTGCTGTGCATGTCTAACTTTATGGTTGGTGGGCCAGAAGGTGATGTGAAGTTTGCGATGGGTAGGTCAGACCACATGGACACTTGATACCCACTGTTAGATATTCAGTCTCCCCTGGAGCATAGTAGTGAGACAAAAGCTATTTATGAAAATCAAAAATACTTATTGGCAGAAGAATGCACTGCATTATTCCAAATTCTGTGAGTCTACCCTTTAGTTTTCCAAAAGTTTCATTAAGTTCCTATTTATTAAAGCACCCTGGATACCATGAGGCCAAAAAAGCACTACAGTTTGCACTATAGTGGGACTTGTCATATAGCCTTCCTTTGCTCTGGGTCCTAATAAATACTAGCTACTTTTTTTTTTTTTGGCATTTGATAAATGGAACATTCTGTTTATTATCTCCAAAATCCAAATAGGTCCAACAATCCAGTAGGCCTCCTTAGTGGTGGATTGAACGAAATGTAGCAATTTCTATCCCGTCATGCTCTAAATCATTGCATCCCTAGGAACAGCACTGTAGAGAGAGGCTCTTCACTCAGTGGGGTTTATCTTTTATCCTTGGATGTGCCAGTGTCTTACTAAGGCTCTTCCTGAGTAAAAAGTACTTTTTATTTTCCAAGATCAATTGGCAAAACATTGCTAACATAGGGAGCCAGTGTGCTACTCTAGAATGTCTGAGTGATCAAGGCCCTCAGACTGGTTAAGGAGCAGTAGGGTTAACCCAAACCAGAGAGCAAATGCCACTGGAAACACACATATGTACTGGCACATGATCTTTCCTCATCCACTTCAAAAATTTAAAACGAGTGACTGGATTAGTTTGAATAGGTAACAGGTATATGGCACAGAATTTAAAATATAATGAAGTATTTATAATCAATAGTGAATTCCCCTGCCACCCTATTCCCTCGTCATCCAGTTTCACTTCTCAGGGATAATTGCTATTCTTGACTTTTTGGTCTATTAATCCATGCCTTAAAGAAAAAAATAATCCACAGTATATGTTTAAACATAAATATACACATACATACATACTTATTTTTATAAATCAAATAATGGCATAGTTTTTATAATTTTTTGCACTTAAAAATTAAAGACTACTTGTTAGACATCATTCCACATGAGTTTCTGTAGAGATTTTTATAGTAGCTAAAAAGTATGCATCCTGTAGATATGCTTTAATTTGTTTAATCATCTCCCACCTGATTTAAATAATTTACCATTAAGAGCAGTGTTGAAATAAATATTCTTTGTTTATGTCCTTATGCACATGCATGCTTATATCTATGGGTAAATTCCTACAAGTTCATGCATTTATTTTTAACCAATTTGAATGGCTATTGAATAAGTAAAGCCCTGTGCACTTAAATGATTGTATCTACAGGGCAAATTCCCACAAGTTTATTGTTCATTTATTTCATATTTAATTTCAACTTATATTATACAATTAAGCCTCCTTGAAACCTTTTTGTACCATGATGAGGCACAAATAAATAAGTAAAATATGAAAAATAGGATCAGTAAAGTAAGTTACTACTTTTATCTACAGTAGTTTCCCCTTATTCATGTTTTTGCTTTTGGTGGTTTCAGTTACTCATCGTCAGGTGTGGTCCAAAAACATTAATGGAAAATTCCAGAAATAAACTACTTGTAAATTTTAAACCGTTTGCTGTTCCGAGTAGCATAATGTAATCTTGCATTGTTCTGCCCAAGACGTAAATCATTCGTTTGTCCAGTGTATCCGTGTGTCTGTGCTACCCACCCATTATGTACTTACTACCTCTCTCAGTTATAAGATTGACTGTCAAGGTATTGCAGTTCTTGTGTTCTTTTATTTTACTTAATATTAGAGTCATTATGTTGGAAATTCTGATAGACTAAAGAGAAGCCATAAAGTGTTTCCTTTAAGTGAAAAAGTGAAAGTTTATCATAGGTAAGGATATGTAGAAAAAAACATGGTATATGTAGCATTTGGTACTATCTGGGGTTCTAGGCATCTCCTGAGGGTTTTGAAACATATGTCCTGTAGATAAGAGGGCACTACAATGGTATATGGGTACTGTGACAAATAGGGACACTTAATGGAACTTTTGGCAAACTCTGACAGGAAAACTCAAAGGCAGACCTAGAGAATTTGGAGTAACATCATGCATTTGGAGTAACATTCTTCTGTCAATAATGTCTTACTAATGTCTGCTTCTCTTTATATGGGAAACAGATCTTTAGTTAAGAAGTCAAGAACAAATACCTTGTTTGGGAAGTAAAGAAAAACAGAATTAGGGAACAGAGAAGTTTCAAATGGCATAGAATTCGGTTCAGTGTTTTTCCTATGTTCTCTCATAATTTCCCCCATTTTATAGAAGAGGAAACCAATGCTGGGGAAGGTGAATTGTCTTCTACAAGGTTCATAGCTGGTAAATAGTGCAGTTTTTTTCTGATCGAAACTACTCTACTGGGTAACTACTACCCTCACTAATTTCTGCTCCCAGTGGAAAATCTAAGAGAATATTTGAATAGAAAATTGAATTAAGTGCCATAAGTTTTTTTTTCCCCCTAATGTAAAGCTTTGGTTGGAAGTTGTTTCGCATTTTATTTTATCATTATTTTTTATTTTTTTTTTTTAATTTTTATTTATTTATTTATTTTTTTTTTTTAGTTTTAATAATTTGAGTCTTTATTTTGTTTTGACAGTGTAGCTAATGTTTTGCCAATTATGTTAAGATTTTCAAAGAACCAGATTTTGATTTCATTAGGTTTTTTTTTTAATATTTATTTATTTCTTTTTTTAGTTTTTCCGCGGACACAACATCTTTGTTTGTATGTGGTGCTGAGGATCGAACCTGGGCCGCACGCATGCAAGGCGAGCACTCTACCACCTGAGCCACATCCCAGCCCCAAACACAATGCCTTTATTTTTATGTGGTGCTGAGGATCGAACCCAGGTCCCGCCCATGCTAGGGGAGCGCTCTACCACTGAGTCACAATCCCAGCCCTCATTAGGTTTTCAAAATTAGTTTTCCTTTTTTAAATTTTTCATTACTCTAAAACTTAATATATTCTTATTTTTGTTTTTGTTTCAGTTGAACCCAGAACCTCACACATGCTAAGCAAGTGCTCTACCATTAAGCTATATTCCCATCTGAAAACGTCTTTTGTGTGTGGTACTGGGTATCAAATCTCAGGACCTCTTTCAAGTTAGACAAGTGCTAAGCCACTAAGTTGCATCCTTAACCCTAACTTGTTAGCTTTGTGTCACTATGACCAAAAAACCTGACAAAAACAACTGAAAGGAGAAAATGTTTATTTTGCCTTGTGGTTTCAGAGGTTCAGTCCATGGTTGGCAGTCTTCATAGCTCTTGACTTGAGATGAGGTAGAACATCCTGGTGGAAGGGTGTGGCAGAGAAAAGTATATGGGGTAAAAATGGGAGTTCATATCCCACTTGAATCAAAGTGTGAAATATGATATATCAAGAACTATGTAATGTTTTGAACAACCTACAATAAAAATTAATTAAAAAAAAAAAAAAGAAATCAGAATTGATTAGGTCCTGATTGGTATCATTATTTTTTAAACAAATGCATTTATCCTTGTCAGAGTAGCTCTGGGAAGCTTCTAACAGATGAGCATGAGTCCTTGGAGTCTGCAGTCCCCCAGGGGAATGCATTTTGTTAAAGGCCTGGACAACATCAAACAAACAAATGAAAAAAGGACCATGTTGGGCAGATACAGTGCTGATGATGGAAGGACCAGAGGCCAAAGGAAATTGAAAGAAATGAGGGAGAAATCGAGGCACCAAGAATTTTCATGTATACCCCCCTGGAAAGCAAAATGCCATGGATTTCTAAGATAGAATACGTCATTAAAAAAGTGCTGAGTCATAGCCTTCTCCCTAGGAACCAGGATCAGTGTAGGCAGAAAGTATGGATAACCCTGAAAACCAAGAGATGAAGCCCCGCAGAGTCTGTCTACATAGTATGCTAACTCTATGACCTCTTGCCGCATGTGGATAAAAGCTTAATTTGATGATTTAAGTAAAATATCACCTAAGATCTGTTTTAACCTTAAATCCAACTATGATTCCTTATAGTTCAATATTTTCAATAATCTGCTTCAGTCTTGAAAATACTGAATTGCAAAGAGCTTCTTTATTCTCTCTCCACTCCTCCAGGTGTGATTCAGTTACTCCTTCCTCTGACTCTCATTTTTCTAATCTCTCCCACCCCACAGCGTTTTTGAGGGTATAGACTGCTTCTTTCATTTAAGCAATGTTTCCCCTTGTTTTTAAGTTCTGAATTATACATATTTTTGCTTTTAATAATTTCCTGTTGGGTGATTGAGGTATGACTGCTCAGAGTCATTTATGTTTCCTATTATTTGTGAAGCTTTCCTGCTCACATTGAAGACACATTTCTGAAAAGTGTCAAGAGGAGGAATTTAATTTGGCAAATATTTATTGAGCATTGGCTATGTGCTAAGACAGAGGCTTCAAGGAAACCCAATCTAGTAAATAGGATGAAACACATGGCACTAAATAATCATGGCACTTAGGTAAGCAGCAAAGCCAGAAAACAAAACAAACAGAAAAAGCAAAGAAAAAACAGAATCTGATTTTTCAAAAAGATAAAGCTTGAATTAGTCATCTTCCAACTTTAGTCACGCTTACAACTTATACTCGACTATTACTCTTATTTTTTAAGTTTTTTTTATTTTGATGAAGGATCATGATATTTTCACAGTTTTAGGACATTTTAATTTTCTTATTGGCCATGCTAATAAGACACAGAAGTTCCTGTAATAGTCCTCATCTTAATTGCAAAGCTCCTTTCAGTTTGCATGCTGTTTCCACCCATATCTTTCATTTTAGCACAGTTTGTGAGAGCAGTGATACAGGTGCCAGTTCTGTTTCACAGATTATAAAGCTGAGTCTTACAGAGAGTAGATGGCTTGCCAATAACTACTGAAGTCTATGTAGATATTTTTTAAGATCAGACCCTAAGGAAAGGGCCAACTATGATCCAAAGAAAGTTAAAAAAAAAAATGCATCTTATGGTGTTAGAGGGTGTGTAAGAGGCAGGCTTTAAGGAATAGCTAAGACTGCAAAAAGGTAAGATGGTAAGAATGCCTCATCAGGTAGGGGCAATCACATTAGCAAGGAAAATTAGGTTGTAGGTTATAGGGCTTATTCAGGCATAGCATGTGGCCCAGTTGTCTCAGAGATAAGTAAAAACATGGGAAAAAAAAAAAAAAAACCAAGAGCAGGAGTTAGCAGATGAATATTCACACTGTTATGCTTGGGATCTGAATGTACTCCCGAAGACTCATGTACACAAGGCTTGATTCCCAATGCAGCAATACTGAGAGGTGGGGATTTTGTGAAACAATTGGATCATAAAGTTTCGACTTCATCAATGAATTAATCCCAGATTGATGGGTTCATGACTGAATGGGCTCTTAGGAGATGGAGCCCAGTCAGAGGCAGTAGGTCCCAGGAGGCATTCCTTTGAAGGATACATCTTGTCCCTTCCCTTTTTCCTCTTGTATCACCCCCACCCCCATTTCCTGGCTGCCACAAGGTAAGCAGCTTTCCTCCGCCATGCCCTTCTGCCTTAATGTTCTACCATAATGATCGGAGCCATCCGATCACGGACTGAAATCTCTGAAACTGTGAGCCAAAATAAACCTTTCCTCCTCCTATGTGATTTTTATCAGGTGTTTTGTCACAGTGATGAAAAAAATGACTCATATACATGCCTTTTGAAATTATCCTCTGTAGAGACACCTTTGGCCAGGTTGCTTCTTGCCCTTAATTAGTAGTGTGGGTTTAAAAGGAAGAACAGACAAAAGTGATAGAAGGTGATCCAGGACTGATTTGTAATGGAGTTGAAGAGCTGTAACCCAAAGTAGACTCCGTGGCTCTTTCTTCTTCAATCTATTTTCTTTGTATTACCCATCCCACCACCTTACCCAGTAACTCTCCTCTTGAATTAGTGTATTTCCCAATGGTTTTAAAATTTTCTTTTTTTTCCCCCCTATAAATCTTCATCAATGATTCTGAAAGCATTAATAGAAAATCAATTCACATTCAGATAGGAGTAAAAGAAGCCCATGGATCAAGTAAAAGTTCGTTTTGGTCTGATGGGATCTTACTGAATGGAGCAATAAGTCCAGATCCTGAATCATATCAACTCCCTTGACCTTTATCAGTAAGTCAAAATCAGGTACACTGATAATTCTGTATATAGGTTTAGTAATGAACCAGCTAAGGAAATATGACAATTCCTTCTGCTCTTCCATCTGGTTACATAAAATGAAGTCATCAAGCCAGATTCATCCATCTATTCATTCATGCAAACACTTTTTGATTCAATGGAAACTCATTGAGAAACTACAGCATATCCAAAACACTCTGGGTTCAATCCCTGGTACTGAAACAGCAAGCAAGCAAGCAAACAAACAAAAACAAAACTGTATAGTGGAATGTTCTTGTCATAACTTCCTTTAAGGTGAACTGACAATCAAGGCTAGAATATGGGTGGCATATATTCCCTTAAGACTAGATTTTCTACCCACTTTACGTGTTGACCGACTAATATATAGGACAGGGTATTTACCTGGGTATTGATACCAATTCCCTCAGCCTCCATCCCTACACTTATCATCTCCATTCAAATCTGGGACTTGTCCTGAACTTAGGCCATTTCCTTGAGTACCTACCTTGCTCTGCTGTCTGGTTGAAGAGTTGGATCTTTCCTTCATCTGTGCTGTGCTCCTGTGGATGCTCCCGTCATGCTCTGTTCCTAAACTGTGATAACCACTTGCCTGTCCTACAATCACTACTAATTGAATTCAGCCTTCATAAAAATGATAACCATTAGGTCAAAGTATATAATATAATTAAAAGATAGACTTGGTTTTTATTTCTCAAAATTGGCTGTTCAACTAAGGAAAATCTATTTAATCCTTGAAAGGGAATCAGTGAGGAATGCAACGCTTAGGTTGGTCATAGGTCCCCATCTTCTTTGAATCAAGATTGATGAAGCCTTTTGTGATTTGGCTTTTGTCCTTATTGCAGAAAACTCGAAACTTTGAATCATGTCAAGGTATTTGTCTAGAAGAGAATATAATTCCTTTCTTCTGGGTGACCTATGAGGATCAGACATTAACGAACAGGGCTAGATGCTGTTGAAAAGGATTCATGAAAAAGGAACTAGTGATAGCTGGGAGCACTTCCTAGGTTTTGCTGCTTTCAAAAGCCTCATATAAATAGCAGGGAGAATTGTAGATTAGAGGAAGGAGAGGGGGAGAAGCGGGGATGGGGAAGGGGAGCAACTGTGGAATGAAATTGAGCAAACTATATTATTTATGTGCATGTATGAATATATCACCATGAATTCCACATTGATGTATAACTATAATTACCAATTAAAAATAAATTATATAAAAGCCTTGTGTATCGATTATTCCAGTCAGTAAAGCTAACAAATCATTCCCAAGAATGGTTAGGGAAGACTTTAGAATCTGATAGCAGCTCTGACTATGAGATTTAACTCTTCCCTAAAGTCTGGGGTCAAGTAACTCAATTCTCCCCAGGCAAAAGAAACTTTCAGGTGGTCCAGTGAAACAAACAGGAAATTTACTGCCTTAGGTTTTTAAAAATGACTTTTTACTAATATTTGCATGCCAAGAGAAAGAAAAGCAGTGTTATTTTCTTACCTGTCTATCTGTACCATCTAAAAACAAGCAAAACAAACATGGGAGGAAAGGAGTTAGAATTATCCTGCTAGCATTTAAAGACTGTTTCCCTTTATTATTTCTGAATTTGCCTTTCATTCCTACACAGAATGTTTTTCACACAATAGCCACAATTTTAATATTTGAGTTTGATCATATTATACTTTTGCTCAAAATTCTCTGGAGAATATTCCTCTCTCTCAGAGTAAAAGCCCAAATCTTTTTAATAACCTATCGATCTCTATCTGGCCTTGATTCTGGGTTGTCTGTTACTTGTTTCTACCTTTTACTTCTAGAAGTCAAACCTCAGCAAGTTATCCATAGTTTTTTTTTTTTTTTGTCATGTGACGGTTAATCTGAATTGTCATCTTGATTAGATTAAGAAATATCTCAGATTAAATAAAGGCTTCTGGGTGTGTCAGTGAGGGTGTTTCTAGGAAAGACTGGCATGTGGGACAGCAGACTGAGGTGGAGACCCTTTCTAAGTGAGGGCAGCCCAGTCCAATAGGATGGGGGCATGGAGGGAACAAAATGGTGAAAGAATGAAGAAGCAGGAGCAGATTTGAGCTCTTGAACTGGTGCTTTGATTGCTGATGTGATGACATGAGGACGTCAGACTCCAGCTCTTTCACTCTTCCAAAGTGTACTTGACCAGTGACTTTCTAGAGAGTTTCCTGGCTTTTGATTCAGGACTGGGGCTGCATCTTTGGTCCTTCTTACACTGAGGCTTCAGCTTCTTGGACTGAGCAGCTACTGGGTCCTCCAGCTCTCCAACTGCAGATGGCCATTGTGGACTATCCAGTTTCTAGTCATATAAGTCATATAAGTCTATATTATATATCCTATTGGTCCTGTTACTGTGGAGAACTCTGACTAATATATATAGAACATATCACTGCTCTGCTCAATGGCTCCTGAATCCTACCAGAGTAAAAACCCAAATCCTGATGGGACAAATACCCATACAATCATATTCTTTAGCTACTCTTAGAACTCTGTCTGTGCTTTGCTTTATTTTTCCCCTAAAAATTATTACTGAGAGAACTATGTCCTTGCTTGTTCTTGCTTTGTTTTCTGTCTTCCCATGAGAATATATAAACCCCATGAGCTAAGAGATGTTGCTACTGACTCATTGTATCTCTAGTGTCTGGAATAATAGCAGAAACCTAGCAGTTGCTCAGTGAACATTTGAATCAATAAATATGTATATACATGTAGTGGTCTACAGTCAGGTTTTCCTGGAAGGTAGTTGTTCTTTAATGGGAAATGGAAAGGATGGGGTAGTATTCTTTATTTGTATGTTAGTATTATGTTTTCAGTTAATTCTGTTTTGTTTTAAATGTTCTGAAACATTGATAATTTTGACTTCTTGTCAGTAATTCCACATGGTATTTACATTTGTCCTCATTTTGGTTGGAACTTGCAAGAGGATGAAGTTGATACTGGTGCCAGAGTATATTGTTTTGGTCTCACCCCCTTTACTCAAGGCTAAGGGATCGTGCTCAGCTCCTGTTCAGGGCAGTCCCCGACAGTAGGATGTTTAGCAAGTCCCTGGCTTCTACTTTGACATCAATGGTGTCCTGCTAGTTGTGACAATGAAAAAATATCTCCAGGCATTGCCAACTGCCTCCTGGGGCAAAATTGCCCAGGATGGGAAGTACTGCACTGGTGTTTCAATGTGAAGCTCGTTGTTTTTAGTCCAGGTTTTCTTGTGTCAGGAGAGAGTAAAACTCTCATTTCTTGTTAGAGGGAAAAACAGATACAAACTTTCTGGAAAGCGTTTGGCAGAAGTACCAAAGGCTTAAAAAATGTTTCTTCCCTTTCACCCAATTATTTATTCTCTAGCAATTTATCCCAGGAAAATAATCAAAAGTGTAGACAAAGATTTATGTGCAAGGATGTCTATTGCTGCATTATTTATGATTGTGAAAGAATTGAAAATGACCTAACTGTCCTATAATAGGAATGAATCAAGAAATTATAGTATATCATAAGATGGGATAGCTTTTCTCCATCAAAAATTATGCTTTTGAGAAATATTTCGTGACAGGAAATAAGTCATGTATCTTTTGTAAGTGTATATATATAAGAGTTAATATCTTAAGATCAATAGATATATATTATGATCTTAATCTCCACTATGTGCACACACACAAAATATGGTAAAAAGTAAATGAACCCAAGAATACAAATGATGGCTTTGCTAGAATTATATTTTTGCCTTTATTTGGCCTGGGGAGGTGAGGGTTTGGGTCATCTCTAGCAGAGAGTAAGCAGCTTTTATGGTGGACAAAATTAATCAAGGGGTGTGGCTTCATGGATTTAATGGCCTTTTACCAGGCTGGGTCTATTTAAACATCAGTCAGTTCTTATCCTTTAAGTAAGTCTCCTCACTTGGAATTGGAAGAAGCAATTAGGAATTATTGTTCCTGTTGGTACCTTCCTTACCTTCCCCCAGTCTAACTTGTTGTAAGTGAGGCATCTTTTATTTTATTTTATTTTTTTTTTTTAATTAATTTTTATTGTAGGTTGTTCAAAACATTACATAGTTCTTGATATATCATAATTCACACTTTGATTCAAGTGGGATATGAACTCCCATTTTTACCCCATATACAGATTGCAGAATCACATCAGTTGCACATTGATTTACATATTGCCATTCTGGAGTCTGTTGTATTCTGCTGCCTTTCCCATCCTCCACTATCCCCCCTCCCCCCTCCCCTCCCCTCTTCTCTCTCTACCCCCTCTACTGTAATTCATTTCTCCCCCTTATATTTTCCCTCCTTTCCCCTCACTTCCTCTTGTATGTAATTTTGTATACCCCTGAGGGTCTCCTTCCATTTACATGCAATTTCCCTTCTCTCTCCCTTTCCCTCCCACCTCTCATCCCTGTTTAATGTTAATCTTCTTCTCATGCTCTTCTTCCCTACTCTGTTCTTAGTAACTCTCCTTATATCAAAGAAGACATTTGGCATTTGTTTTTAAGGGATTGGCTAGCTTCACTTAGCATAATCTGCTCTAATGCCATCCATTTCCCTCCAAATTCTATGATTTTGTCATTTCTTAATGCAGAGTAATACTCCATTGTGTATAAATGCCACATTTTTTTTATCCATTCGTCTATTGAAGGGCATCTAGGTTGGTTCCACAGTCTTGCTATTGTGAATTGTGCTGCTATGAACATGGATGTAGCAGTGTCCCTATAGTGTGCTCTTTTTAGGTCTTTAGGGAATAGACCGAGTAGGGGAATAGCTGGATCAAATGGTGGTTCCATTCCGAGCTTTCCAAGAAATCTCCATACTGCTTTCCAAATTGGCCGCACCAATTTGCAGTCCCACCAGCAATGTACAAGAGTACCCTTTTCTCCACATCCTCGCCAGCACTTGTTGCTGTTTGACTTCCTAATGGCTGCCAATCTTACTGGAGTGAGATGGTTATCTTAGGGTGGTTTTGATTTGCATTTCTCTGACTGCTAGAGATGGTGAGCATTTTTTCATATACTTGTTGATTGATTGTATGTCCTCCTCTGAGAAATTTCTGTTCAGGTCCTTGGCCCATTTGTTGATTGGGTTATTCGTTATCTCATTGTCTAATTTTTTTAGTTCTTTGTATATTCTGGATATTAGGGCTCTGTCTGAAGTGTGAGGAGTAAAGATTTGTTCCCAGGACGTAGGCTCCCTATTCACCTCTCTTATTGTTTCTTTTGCTGAGAAAAAACTTTTTAGTTTTAGTAAGTCCCATTTGTTGATTCTAGTTATTAACTGTTGTGCTATGGGTGTCCTATTGAGGAATTTGGAGCCCGACCCCACAGTATGTAGATCATAGCCAACTTTTTCTTCTATCAGACGCCATGTCTCTGATTTGATATCAAGTTCCTTGATCCACTTTGAGTTAACTTTTGTGCATGGTGAGAGAAAGGGATTCAGTTTCATTTTGTTGCATATGGATTTCCAGTTTTCCCAACACCATTTGTTGAAGATGCTATCCTTCTTCCATTTCATGCTTTTAGCCCCTTTATCAAATATAAGATAGTTGTAGTTTTGTGGATTGGTTTCTGTGTCCTCTATTCTGTACCATTGGTCCACCTGCCTGTTTTGGTACCAGTACCATGCTGTTTTTGTTACTATTGCTCTGTAGTATAGTTTGAAGTCTGGGATAGCTATACCGCCTGATTCACATTTCCTGCTTAGAATTGTTTTTGCTATTCTGGGTCTTTTATTTTTCCATATGAATTTCATGATTGCTTTCTCTATTTCTACAAGAAATGCCGTTGGGATTTTGATTGGCATTGCATTAAACCTATAGAGAACTTTTGGTAATATCGCCATTTTGATGATGTTACTTCTACCTATCCATGAGCAGGGTATATTTTTCCATCTTCTAAGATCTTCTTCTATTTCTCTCTTTAGGGTTCTGTAGTTTTCATTGTATAAGTCTTTCACCTCTTTTGTTAGGTTGATTCCCAAGTATTTTATTTTCTTTGAGGATATTGTGAATGGGGTGGTTGTCCTCATTTCCATTTCAGAGGATTTGTTGCTGATATACAGGAATGCCTTTGATTTATGCGTGTTGATTTTATAGCCTGCCACTTTGCTGAATTCATTTATTAGCTCTAATAGTTTCTTTGTAGACCCTTTTGGTTCTGCTAGGTATAGAATCATGTCATCTGCAAATAGTGATAATTTGAGTTCTTCTTTTCCTATTTTTATGCCTTTAATTTCTTTCGTCTGTCTAATTGCTCTGGCCAGTGATTCGAGAACTATGTTGAACAGAAGTGGTGAGAGAGGGCATCCCTGTCTTGTTCCAGATTTTAGAGGGAACGCCTTTAGTTTTTCTCCATTCAGAATAATGCTAGCCTGAGGCTTAGCATAGATTGCTTTTACAATGTTGAGGTATGTTCCTGTTATCCCTAGTTTTTCTAGAGTTTTGAACATAAAGGGATGCTGTACTTTGTCGAATGCTTTTTCCGCATCTATCGAGATGACCATATGGTTCTTATTTTTAAGCCTGTTGATGTGGTGAATAACATTTATTGATTTCCGTATATTGAACCAACCTTGCATCCCAGGGATAAATCCTACCTGATCATGGTGCACAATTTTTTTGATATGTTTTTGTATCCGGTTCGCCAGAAGTTTATTGAGGATTTTTGCATCTAGGTTCATTAGAGATATTGGTCTGTAGTTTTCTTTCTTTGAAGTGTCTTTGTCTGGTTTAGGAATCAGGGTGATGTTGGCCTCATAGAATGAATTTGGAAGTTCTCCCTCTTTTTCTATTTCCTGAAATAGCTTGAAAAGTATTGGTGTTAATTCCTCTTTAAAGGTTTTGAAAAACTCTGCTGTATACCCATCCGGTCCTGGGCTTTTCTTAGTTGGTAGTCTTTTGATGGTATCTTCTATTTCCTCAATTGATATTGGTCTGTTTAGGTTGTCAATATCCTCCTGACTCAATCTGGGCAAATCATATGACTTAAGAAATTTATCGATGCCTTCACTATCTTCTATTTTATTGGAGTATAAGGATTCAAAATAATTTCTGATAATCTTCTGTATTTCTGAAGTGTCTGTTGTGATATTGCCTTTTTCATCCCGTATGCTGGTAATTTGAGTTCTCTCTCTTCTTCTCTTTGTTAGCGTGGCTAAGGGTCTGTCGATTTTATTTATTTTTTCAAAGAACCAACTTTTAGTTTTGTCAATTTTTTCAATTGTTTCTTTCGTTTCGATTTCATTAATTTCAGCTCTGATTTTAATTATTTCTTGTCTTCTACTTCTTTTGCTGTTGTTTTGCTCTTCTTTTTCTAGGATTTTGAGTTGAAGTATTAGATCATTTATTTGTTGGTTTTTTCTTTTTTTAAGGAATGAACTCCAAGCAATAAATTTTCCTCTTAGAACTGCTTTCAATGTGTCCCATAGATTCCGATATGTTGTGTCTGTGTTTTCATTTATCTCTAAGAATTTTTTAATTTCCTCCTTGATGTCTTCTATAACCCATTGATCATTCAGTAACCTATTGTTCATTCTCCAAGTGATGCATGATTTTTCCTTACTTCTTTTATTGTTGATTTTCAATTTCATTCCATTATGATCAGATAATATGCATGGTATTATCTCTACTCCTTTATATTGTCTAATAGTTGCCCTGTGACATAATATATGATCTATTTTTGAGAAGGATCCATGTGCTACTGAGAAAAAAGTGTAACTGCTTGATGTTGGGTGGTATATTCTATATATGTCAATTAAGTCTAGGTTATTAATTGTGTTATTGAGCTCTATAGTTTCCTTATTCAACTTTTGTTTGGAAGATCTGTCCAGTGGTGAGAGAGGTGTGTTGAAGTCTCCCATGATTATTGTATGGTGGTCTATTAGACTCTTGAACTTGAGAAGAGTTTGTTTGATGAACATAGCTGCACCATTGTTTGGGGCATATATATTTATGATTGTTATGTCTTGTTGGTGTATGGTTCCCTTGAGAAGTATGTAGTGTCCCTCTTCATCCCTTTTGATTAACTTTGGCTTGAAATCTATTTTATTTGAAATGAGTATGGACACTCCTGCTTGTTTGCGAAGTCCATATGAGTGATATGATTTTTCCCAACCTTTCACCTTCAGTCTATGTATGTCTTTTCCTATCAGATGCGTCTCCTGAAGGCAGCATATTGTTGGGTCTTGTTTAGTGATCCATTCTGCTAGCCTGTGTCTCTTAATTGGTGAGTTTAAGCCATTAACATTTAGAGTTATTATTGAGATATGGTTTGTTCTTCCAGCCATATTTGTTTATTTATGTTACTAAACATGGTTTGTTTTCCTCTTTGATTATTCCCCCCCACCTTTACTGTACTACCTCCCGCTGTTGGTTTTCATTGATATTTTCCATTTCCTCTTCCTGTAATATTTTGCCGAGGATGTTTTGAAGAGCTGGTTTTCTAGCTGCAAATTCTTTTAACTTTTGTTTATCATGGAAGGTTTTAATTTCATCTTCCATCCTGAAGCTTAATTTCGCGGGATACACAATTCTTGGTTGGAACCCCTTTTCTTTCAGTGTTTGAAATATGTTATTCCAGGATCTTCTAGCTTTCAGAGTCTGTGTTGAAAGATCAGCTGTTATCCTGATTGGTTTACCCCTAAATGTAATCTGCTTCCTTTCTCTTGTAGCTTTTAAAATTCTCTCCTTATTCTGTATGTTGGGCATCTTCATTATAATGTGTCTAGGTGTGGCTCTCTTATGATTTTGCACATTCGGCGTCCTGTAGGCTTCTAGGATTTGGGATTCTGTCTCATTCTTCAAGTCTGGGAAGTTTTCTCGTATTATTTCGTTGAATAGATTGCTCATTCCTTTGGTTTGGACCTCAATACCTTCCTGTATCCCCATGACCCTTAAGTTGGGTCTCTTTATGTTATCCCATATTTCTTGAATGTTCTGCTCATGGTTTCTTAACAGCTTTGCTGAGCTGTCTATGTTCTTCTCCAGTTGAAATACTTTGTCTTCATTGTCTGATGTTCTATCTTCTAAGTGTTCTACTCTGCTGGTAGTATTCTCAATTGAGTTTTTAAGTTGGTTTATTGTTTCCTGCATTTCCAGGATTTCTGTTTGTTTGTTTTTTATAACCTCTATCTCCCTGTATAATTGATCTTTTGCTTCTTGGATTTGTTTGTGTAATTTATTGTCGAAGTGGTCGAAGTGGTCTTTCATTGTCTGATTTTGCTGTCTAATGTCTTCCTTGAGACTCCAGATCATCTGAAGCATGTATATCCTGAATTCTTTATCTGACATTCCATCTGCTGCAGATATTACCTCTTCTAAAGTTGAGTTGACCTGCATTGCTTGTGGTCCTTTCTTTCCTTGTCTTTTCATACTGATCGCGTTTCTTTCTGCTTGGTGAAACTGTTGTGTTATTGATTTTTCCCCCTATATATTTATATTGCTCTTGTATAGCTGCAAAGTCTCCCTCGCAGGCTTTGGTGGTGGCTCTGCCCCTCCTCCAATTGAGGCAATGTGCCTTCCACGCCAGGAGGCCGCTGTACCTGTACTTTCGATGGGCCTGTTCTTTCGGTGGTCACAGGTCCGCCTACCTTGCAGGCGTGAGCAGCGGCTTTGCCCCTCCGCTGGCCACTAGGCCTGTTCTGTCTGTCGGTTGCAGATCTGTCTACCTAAAAGGCGCTGGTGGCGGCTCTGCCCCTCCCCCGACCGTGGCGATGTATCTGGCGGGCCACTGGGCCTGTTTTGTCGGTGGTCACGGTTCCGTCTACCTTGCACACGCGTGGAGCAGCTGTTTCATTAGTGCCTGGGCACACTCTCCTTGTTTGCCTCCCTCAGGCCCTAAGTTTGTAGAGCTTGGGGCTGAGAACCCCCAGCAAATTTGCTTACCTTCTGGTAGCCACGCCCCCGTATCTGGTGCTAGAGACCTCAGTTGTCAGCACTGGTGGGGGCTGTAGCTGGGAGACCCGCGCCGCGCGGCTTCCGCCGGCTCCTGCGTCAGCGCCGCCTCAGCTCCCGCCGGTTCCCGTGCCGCTGCCGCGGTTCCCGCCAGCTCCGTCCGGCTCCCTCACCGCTCCTGCTAATTTAGAGTCCGCTGGGAAGGAATCTCTTTGGCCGATCTTTGGTGACTTCCCCTCTCTGCTATGGCGGGCCCCTGGCTCCTTGCAGGAGTGACCGAAGGGAGAGGTGGAACTGGCTTGTCTCTGGTCTGATACAATCTCTGGTTTTAGATCCCAGTTCGCTAATTCATAGAGGCTTGGTTAGATTTCCTTCCCATCCTCTCAAGGGGGGGAGCCCTTTCCTGGGTGGGCAGGGCCGTTAGCAGAGCCGGAAGGGCACGTGCCTTCTGTCGGGCCAGGCGGGGACCCTTCTGGCTGCGCTGGGCCGCCGGGGGCGCCCACAGAGCCAGGCAGATGGTGCCCGCGTGGCTAAGAGCCGGGCGGGGTAACCCTTCGCAGAGCGGGCGGGCCGCCAGGAGTGCCGGGATGGAGGGAGCTGTCTGCCGGCCGGGCAGGGACCCTTCTCGACGAGCAGGGCCGCTGGGGGCGCTTGTAAAGCCGGGCGGCTGCAGCCTCGTGGCTAAGAACCAGGCGGGCGGGGTGGCTGTTTGCAGAGCAAGAGTGGAATGGCGGGAGCTGTCTGCCGGCAGGGCGGGGACCCTTCTCGCAGAGCAGGGCCGCCGGGGGCGCTTGTAAAGCCGGGTGGCTGCCGCCGCGTGGCTAAGACCCAGGCGGGCGGGGTGGCTGTTTGCAGGGCAAGAGCGGGACCGGCAGGGTAGCCGGGATGGCGGAAACTGTCTGTTAGCCGGGCAGGGACCCTTCTCACTGAGCAGGGCCGCCGGGGGCGCTTGTAAAGCCGGGCAGCTGCAGCCTCGTGTCTAAGAACCAGGCGCGCGGGGTGGCTGTTTGCAGAGCAAGAGCGGAATGGCGGGAGCTGTCTGCCGGCAGGGCGGGGACCCTTCTCGCCGAGCAGGGCCGCCGGGGGCGCTTGCAAAGCCAGGTGGCTGCAGCCACGTGGCTAAGACCCAGGCGGGCGGGGTGGCTATTTGCAGGGCGAGAGCGGGGCCGCCAATGTAGCCGGGATGGTGGAAATTGTCTGTCGGCCAGGCAGGGACCCTTCTCGACGAGCAGGGCCGCCGGGGGCGCTTGTCAAGCCGGGCGGCTGCAGCCTCGTGGCTAAGAACCAGGCGGGCGGGGTGGCTGTTTGCAGAGCAAGAGCGGGATGGCTGGAGCTGTCTGCCGGCCTGGCGGGGACCCTTCTCGCAGAGCAGGGCCGCCGGGGGCGCTTGTAAAGCCGGGTGGTTGCAGCCGCGTGGCTAAGACCCAGGCGGGCGGGGTGGCTGTTTGCAGGGCAAGAGCGGGACCGCCAGGGTAGCCGGGATGGCGGAAGCTGTCTGTCGGCCGGGCAGGGACCCTTCTCGCCGAGCAGGGCCGCCGGGGGCGCTTGTACAGCCGGGCGGCTGCAGCCTCGTGGCTAAGAACCAGGCGGGCGGGGTGGCTGTTTGCAGAGCAAGAGCGGAATGGCGGGAGCTGTCTGCCGGTAGGGCGGGGACCCTTCTCGCCGAGCAAGGCCGCCGGGGGCGCTTGCAAAGCCAGGTGGCTGCAGCCACGTGGCTAAGACCCAGTCGGGCGGGGTGGCTGTTTGCAGGGCGAGAGCGGGGCCGCCAAGGTAGCCGGGATGGTGGAAACTGTCTGTCGGCCAGGCAGGGACCCTTCTCGAGGAGCAGGGCCGCCGGGGGCGCTTGTAAAGCCGGGCGGCTGCAGCCTCGTGGCTCAGAACCAGGTGGGCGGGGTGGCTGTTTGCAGAGCAAGAGCGGGATGGCTGGAGCTGTCTGCCGGCCTGGTGGGGACCCTTCTCGCCGAGCAGGGCCGCCGGGGGCGCTTGTAAAGCCGGGTGGCTGCAGCCGCGTGGCTAAGACCCAGGCGGGCGGGGTGGCTGTTTGCAAGGCAAGAGCGGGACCGCCAGGGTAGCCGGTAAGGCGGAAGCTGTGTGTCGGCCGGGCAGGGACCCTTCTCGCCGAGCAGGGTCGCCGGGGGCGCTTGTAAAGCCGGGCGGCTGCAGCCTCGTGGCTAAGAACCAGGCGGGCGGGGTGGCTGTTTGCAGAACAAGAGCGGAATGGCGGGAGCTGTCTGCCGGCAGGGCGGAGACCCTTTTCGCCGAGCAGGGTCGCCGGGGGCGCTTGTAAAGCTGGGCGGCTGCAGCCTCGTGGCTAAGAACCAAGCGGGCGGGGTGGCTGTTTGCAGAACAAGAGCGGAATGGCGGGAGCTGTCTGCCGGCAGGGCGGGGACCCTTCTCGCCGAGCAGGGTCCCGGGGGCGCTTGTAAAGCCGGGCGGCTGCAGCCTCGTGGCTAAGAACCAAGCGGGCGGGGTGGCTGTTTGCAGAACAAGAGCGGAATGGCGGGAGCTGTCTGCCGGCAGGGCAGAGACCCTTTTCGCCGAGCAGGGTCGCCGGGGGCGCTTGTAAAGCCGGGTGACTGCAGCGGCGTGGCTAAGAACTAGCCAGGTGGGGTGGCTGTTCGCCGAGCGAAAGCAGGGCCGCCAGGGTAATCGGGATGGCGGGAGCTGTCTGCTGGCTGGGCGGGGACCCTTCTGCCGTGCTGCTCTGGGCCGCCTGCCGCTTGCAGAAGCGGCGGGTGGCCGCGGGATTGGACTCTGAGCCCGCGCTGCCGGTCAAGTTTCACTTGTCTGGGGCAAACTGTCACGTCTAATAAACTTACTAATTCTCGGCAGGTCTCCTTTCAACGGAATTTTGCTAGAAGATCCTCAGTAGGTAGAATGTAGCTGTTTTAATTGGTGTTTCTGATCCCGTTAATGTGGAGATATTGAAAGTGCAGCTTCCTCGCCGGCCGCCATGTTGGATCTAGAGGCATCTTTTAAATATGACAAGATAAAATTATGCTGGGAAATACATGCCAGTTCCACATCCCCATTACTCAAGGCTAAGGGGGCGTGCTCAGCTCCTGTTCAAGGCAGCCCCTGACAGTAGGATGTTTAGCAACATCCCTGGCTTCTATCATATATATATATATATATATATATATATTTTTTTTCCTAAACAACTTTTACAATAAAATGAAATAAAACCTTAATTACAAATATTTGCCATAAGATGCATGCTCTGATGTGTACAGCCTTTTTCTAAGAGATTTGTGCTAGTGTTCAGCAATCACATAATTTTTTCTTCATATTTAGTTACAGGGAAGGTACTTCCAGATTGTCAAGGGTTAACAATATGGTTACCTTTCCCAGGATAATTTTGCTTTTATTTAACAGCCTTTTCCCATGCTTTTTTGATTTCTTGTTACCTGGGGTTTGGCAGGATGTTGTTGTACCTTTCCCCTTCCAGGTTATCTTTTATCTCAGTCATGTTACATCATGACACTCATTTGTGGTTCAGCACAAACTAGATCAAGATAACAGAAGCCTTTTCACTTTGCAAGCTGAGAAAATATAGAAGATATAGAGATTCTCATAGCGTGATAATGCACAGACTCTGTGTTAAGAAGTGATCAGTTTGGTTTGGTACAGTGGTTTCCAAAGAACTGTTGGTATGCACCAGAATCACTTAGACTGCTTATTAAAACTCATTTCTGGGCTCTAGCCTGAGATTTTGTGACCTACTAGTTCTGGGTTTGTGGCTAAGATTTTGCATTTCTCATTTCCCAGGTGAAGCTGATGTTCCTGGCCTGGGGGATGACATCTTGAGGACCATTGGTCTTGAATCAATGCATTGGTCAGTGATGGCTGTTTTCCTTCATCTACTGCCTTCCCCTTTAGTCCATGTGGACAGATCAGAAACTTTCACTGAGTCCTCAGGTGATGGAAATAAATGACTGACAACTTCAGCTAAAGATGGAGAAAAGGAGGAGGTGGGACCCTGGTAAGGATGGTGCGGGAGGGAAGAATTCAAGAGGTGGAAATCCATGGAAAGAGTAAAGATACTGAGTTCATGGAGCTAGATTTCCTCTTGAAAGAACAGAATGCTGGGTGCCAAGCTCCTCCCACCCATGCCTGTTGGTATGACAAACTGAATACCAACTACTTAATATTTTCTACTCCAGATTGACTTAGTTTGGACCACACAGATATCTTGAATTTGGAACCATTTCCTGGTGTAGGAAACCCAAGGTTGAGAGTGGGCTTGGGAAAGTTAGGAGATGGTTTGCAAGGACTAAATGATGATTGAGTGGAGATGTCTACAAGACAGTGTGGGTCTGGGCCACAGAATAGAGGGAGGAATGAGGTTCAAGGCAGGTGGATATGTGGGAATGGAGGAACTTGTTTAGGCAAGAGTGTGTAGGAAGAGAGAGGACCTGGGACAGAACCCAGGTGCCAACACCCTAGATATGGCTGATTCCTCTGAATACTGTGGATATCATTGTTCTCAGTAATGGAATTCATAGCTTTCTAAATGTCATTGATGACAAAAGAGTTTCAGATAGGACATGTTTCCTAGAAGGAAGGAAACATGATAACCAAATTTATCATTAGTAGAAGGTTAGTATTATAGAGCTTTCAAAACCAAGTAATGTCATTCCACTTCCAATGCAGTGGTTCTTAGCCCTAGTTGCCTATAAGCATTATCTCCTGGGGAGATATAAAAATTCCAAGTGCTGGGGCCATACCTCTTGTTAATTAATTTCTGTGCATGAGACATAATCATCAGTAGTTTTTGAAGTTTCCAGGTGATCTCAGTGCAGCCAAGGAGGAAAACCATTGCCCCAATTTCCTATTATGCTAGAAGAAAATCCAAATTATATTCCACTTATACTCCAAGGGTCACCAGGTTTCTTCATTATGTGCCTTCTTCTCGAATCTTCTGTCCTCATCATCTTCTTAAGCTTCTCTCTCACTTGCTCACTATGCTCCCCTTGACACTGACCTTCTTTTAATTTCTTGAAGCTCCTGATCTCCTTCCCAAGTCGGGAAACTTCCATATGCAGGTCTTTCTTCCAGGAAGGCTGTTCTCATTCATAGTCCTTCAGCTGGGAAGTCCTTCCTACTTCTTCATGTCTCTAATAATTTGGGGGGGCCTTGGTTTAATATTGAGGCTGGGGGGCACAAAGACAGTGTAGATAATAAATAATTAGGTCTGATTGGGGATAAGGGGGCTGGTTGGAAAGGAAAGAAAATGCTGGTATCTCCCTAGTCCTTTCCCCTCCTCTAACCTGTTGCCAAGGTGACCTACCTCTAGGGAATTGTTCCTCCCTGCAGGGAGTTGTATTGATTAATGTGTTAATTAATGACTCCTGAGATGCTCCCTTTTGGCCCAGGATCACTCCACCTTTGGGCTACCTTTTGGTCATGTAGGCTAGATACAGGGAGAAGGGGGACATGAGAACAAAGGAAGTCTAAAATGTGTAAAAGGGGCAGGACACCCCCACTTCTTTGGATACCAGTTCTGGATCCCCTTCTCTGCGGATGAGTCTCTCTCTGTTCTTTTAAATAAAATTTTCTTTCTACACTTTCTTTCTTGGCGTCTCTCAGGTGTTCAGTCTTCACATCTGGGGAAACAGAACTTGTCCCTGATTGATTCTCATCACCAGTATCAATATCTTCTCTGTCCCTGCATGACTATAGAGAGAATTTTCTTTTTTTGGTACCAATGGTTGAACTCAGGGGTACTCAACCACTGAGCTACATCCCTAACCCTATTTTGCATTTTATTTAGAGACAGGGTCTCACTGAGTTGCTTAGTACCTTCCGGTTCCTGAGGCTGGCTTTGAACTCGCCATCCTCCTGCCTCAGCCTCTCCAGCTGCTGGAATTACAGGCGTGGGTCACCACGCCCAGTTTACACAGAATTTTTATTTTTCTCTTAGGCCATCTTTTAAATTTTTGTTCCTGTTAACAGTGTTTATCTTGGTTTCCAGTTTCATATCTACTTACATATTTATTTGCTGAATGTCTATTTACTACTGGAGAGTAGCTCCATGGGGTCATGTTGGTCGAGTGTACTACTGAAGTACTGGGGATAGATTGATATCTGTCTTTATGTCTTTATCTTAATTCTATCATATATTTTATTTCTTAAATAAATTATTTTGATAGTTTTGTCTTTTGGTTATGGATCACATTTTCCTACTACTTCATATCTTCAATTTTTTTGATTGAAAGACAAACATTGTAAACTTTACTTTGTCGAATGCTGGTAGTTTTGTACTCTCTGAAGAACATTGGGCATTGTTCTGGGAAGTGTTTAGATTTTTTGTAGATTAGTTTGAATCTTTGAAAGACTTTTTAAAGCTTCTTTTAGGTGGTTCTAACCTTAGATCTAGGGTCCTCAGCCTCAACATTATTCATATTGTGGCCAGAAAATTCTTTGTTTTGAGCTACTGTGTGTGCTTTGCAGAAAGTTTTACAGTTTCTCTGGCCTCTTCATTAGATGCCTGTAGAAATTCCCATGTTGTGATGGCCAAGAATATGGACAGACATTGCCAAATCACATTGAGTTGAGAACCACTGCTCTTGGGTTCTTTTAGCCCCACAACTGAGGCATGGCAGCACTTCTGGGTTTTCTGCTTAATTCCTCATGTATTTGATGCTGTATTTCTGTAATGGATGGTGGGAATTCTAATGAGTCTTCATTCCATTGAATCTAAGGACTGCTCATCTTTGGCTCCTGAGTTATTGCTCTTTCATCAAAGTTCTCTGTGTCTGGCCTCATGGGGTTTATACTGTGTATGCCTGGGACTAATAGTCAGCTAAAGACTCAAGACGCTCTGTAGGTTTCTGAAGTTTTTTCTGTATGTAATGTTCTCTTCCATTACTCTGTACTGAGTAGTCTCTTCTCCCATCTTTCCAAAGTCTGACATCTGCCTTATCAACTTATCAAGACTGATGGGCTCCATTTCAGTTTCCTACGCCTGCACTAAAATTTGGAAATCGCCTTTGAGCGGAAAGATGGGACACTTGTAGGTCACTCCTGATTTGCTTCCCTTCTCCCAAGAGACTATAATGCTGAAGTGCTTTTGTCCAATACCTAAAAAATACTCATGTCCTATACCACGCCCCCTCCCAAAAAAATTTTTGCAGTTGTTTATTGCAGAAGGGCAGTTATGGACTTTTTCACTCGTTCATCCTGACTGGCACATGCTTGTTTTAAATGATTGACTGATAGATGAGTGTGTGCATGGTGGATGAGAGAGACTGGAAAGATCTGCATCTTGGGGTGTGACTAAGGTCGGCAGACTCAGGTAGGGAATCTTGGGCAGGACTTGGATGCCTATTGTGAGATGCTTTAAAGGAAAGGTGATCTACTCCTCTGAGAGGAGGGGTGCATCAATATGGGCTGGACTGGGGCTTTGTGTAAAGGATGAAGCTTCTGGATTGGGCCTTGAGGGACCTGCATTCCGATCTTGGCTTTGTTACAAACTAGCATTTGAATGTGCGAAGAAGTCACTTCCTTTCTGTGTAGGCTTCAGTCTCCATGTACTTTAAGATAAATGGCTTGCTTCAGAATAGGAGCAATAGTACATTCCTGTGGCTACTCCATGACCTAAGTTGGTGAAGGTGGCAGGCTGTGGCCTAGGATGATCCAGGGAAGGCAAGCTTCTGTAGGGCGGAAGCTGCCAGGAGGACATGAGGATCTTGAATTTGCTGTATTTCATAATTTTCAGAAATCCAGACTTTTGTTTTGTATTCTCAGTTTTAAAGGTTGACCGCTAATAGAGTCTTTATCTAAACAAATCACATCTTTGGGCAAAATTTTGTATCGAGGCCCCAATTGAGGCCAGTTATTCTTTCTCACAATGTCCCCTCCCCCTTTTAAGTTGAAAGTACTCAAGTTTACAGTGATATTTTCTTATGCACTTTTGTTTGATTTCAGTATGTGTCTCCTCCTGAGGACGAGGCTATGGGAGCGGAAGCTGTGTTTATTTTATCAACTCTTGTATCTCTGTTGCTTGGTCTGTATTAAGCCCTTAGAATACAATTCTGATCCTAAGTACCTGCAGTTAGCCCAGAGTTCACAAGTTAAAGGCACAGTTCCCAACAAGGTCGCCCTCACGTCAACATCAGCCCCAAGGCAGGGGGTTCCCTGGCAACCTGTGATTTTGACCCGCTAGCTACAAATTCAGGCTTTCCCAGAACTTCCTCATAGTTGGTTATTTGCTGATACGACACTCAGAACTCAGAAAAGTACAACACTCACTATTATACTTTTATTATAAAGGACACAAACAAGGACCATCCCAAAGAAGAGACCCATAGGACAAGATCTGGAAGGATTCCAAACATGGAACTTGTGTGCCATTTCCCTGTTGAATCAGAGGGTGGCACCCCCTGACATATTGATTTATAACCATCACACTCTGAGCTTGGGTATCAGTTTTTGGTGGAATTTCATTCTGTAACATGAATCCTTGGCCATGAGCTTGAACTCGACCTCCACCCTCCCCACTTCCCTGGAGGTTGGGCTTGTAGCATGTGGTACAAAGTCCAAAGTCTTCAGTCACTTGGTTGGTCTATCCAGCCTAGTCAATTCCCTATCCTGCAATATCTAGGAGCCCAACAAGTGTCACCTCATTACAGGAACTTGGGTGCGGTTCCAGGAGTCCATGAATAGCAAACACACTTCTTTTACTTGAGTAATTGTGAGGGTTTAGATGTTCTCTTGCAGAAACCCAAAACAAAGACCAAACTATTATTCAACATCCCTCAATAAAAATTAAATAATTAAGAATATAGATATTGAGGGAGGAAAAAAATAAAAAATGGGATGCACGATGCAGTGGAACTGTTGAAGTCCTTTCTAGCTCTAACATTCCATAACGATGATGATGATGATGACGACGACCACGACAGCAACAACAACAATAACATTGACCCCTATGTCCTAGAGCCTTGGTAGCCATTAGAACTCTTAAAAAACGTGGTAGATTTTTTTTTTTTCTCTTTCCAGGCACAAGATAAGGTTGTATTTCCCAGCCCCCATGAGGGTAGGTATAACAGTGAACTTGCTGTGATGAAAGAAATGTTAGTGACTGAAACTGATACCAATCACTTCTGGGGGCAATCTTTGAAAGCCTCGTGACTTTTGCTGCATTCCTTTATCATTGTCTACTAAGCATGCATTGAGAAGCCAATGATGCAATCTGGACCTGTGGCATGAATAAGAAATAAACTTGCGAAGTTAAATCACTCGGATTTTGGTATTGTTTATTACTGAAGTGTAACTGAGCACATTTTGACTAGCATAAACACTGCATATGCATTATTAAAGTATTATTATAATTTAATACTTCTATAAGCTATGAGTAGTCAGTATTAGTAGACTCATTATTATAGATGAAGAAGCTGAAGCAGAGAGGATTTATATAACTTGTCCAATGTCACATCATTGGTAAGTGAAATTATCTCCAAACCTAAGTGCAGAATAGAACAAATCGAAAAGGTCAAGGTACTGGGAGAAAGGTACCTAGGATCTCGTGGTGATGGAAGATGGTACTTTGAGGAGCGACACTATCTGGGATAATTTAAAAAACTCTGCTGATGTGTTTGGTTTTATGAAGTTGCTTTGTTCTTTGAGTTAAGAGTCAGAGGAGGAGTGAGTCTAGAAGCATCTCTGGATGTGCTTTTGACATTCTGTATTTCATGCCTATGGAATTGTGGAGAATTTTAATTGTCGGTAGCTATTTCAGAACAAATGCAGAAATAATAGTCACAGGGATTTCTTCATGCCACATGGAAAGTCTTCGATGCTGCCTTGGCATTTGAGGAAAGCATCCAAGTGAATAAACAGCTGTTACACATGATTGGGCAGAATTTGAATGGCAACGAGGAAGAACAGAGGTTAGTGACAAAGGATTAGCTATTTGGGTCTCTTCTGGCCCTTCCAATCCTTTGAATACTTAATTGGATTTTCTTTCAAACATCTTTTATTGTCTCTTGCAATTGAATGGGAAGCAAACCTATCTAATATATTCATGGATTAGAAACAGTCATGCTCTGGCTTCAGTAGAAGGGCCTGGAGGAGAGCTGAGGAGGAACATCTTGAGGAGCAGTAATAGGGACAGTATAAGCAGGTTGTTCCAGTGGCTTCTCTGTCTCTCAAGCCTGGGGCCCTCTTGGAGCCCAGGTGTGCACTGTCCTTGTGTAGACATGTACTGGCTGCTCCTCCTGGCCAACTTCTCAGTCCTTTATCTGTCTGCAGGGCTATTGTGTGGGCCCTGTAGATTCGACATCTTGGTGTAATCTCTGGTGTAGAGTCCTGTATGTAGAAAACAATAATTATTGATTGATTGTGATTGACTAGAAAATGGGAATTTATTAGGAAGGAAGATTTGAAGTCCCATTCCACCAGCTCTGTCACATCTTCTGAGAGATTTTTTTTTCTTGCAGGAAAGCATTGTACATTGTTGATGCTCCAAAAAAGACCACTGGAGAAGCCTGATGATCAAGCATTATTAAGTTTATTAGACTCATTACAGTTGGGGAGAACAATACCTTGGCAAAGTCCTCGTAATTGTTTAGAAGGAGGAAGTCAGGAGAATATTTTTAGGGTTTAGGACATGAACTGTATGATTTTAAGCTAATTGGTATTGGACAGAGTTTATGACAATAGGTAATAGAGAGGTGAAGGTCTTGAGGTGTGGATATTGATGATCCAGTTACTAGTTTTCAAAAGTGATTTGTTTCATTATCTTATAGCCTTATCTCGTGGATGCAAATGTTTTCTGGATTTAGTAGTTAAATAATTTTTTTGCCTGGTCCTAGTATTATTTATCATTGAGGGGAAAGAAAAACACATGTTGTGTATAAATATTCCTCCATGAAGTTAATAAGGAGAAAGAAGAAATGGGTTTGGTCCCAGATTTGTCCAACACAAGAGCAGCAAAGTGGATTGTTTCAGTTCTCAGGATAAACAGAAACACGGGTAAGTCTCCTGGTGACTCTGCATTTATGAGCCCATTCATGAACAAATATCTCTTCTCCAAACATCACACTTAGGACCCACACATTCTGCACTGACCATGACAGTCCAACATGAATTATTTTGAATTATTTAAATCCACTGGGGTAGAGCTAAGGTGCTAATAGAACGCTCTGGCAGATTTAGTGTTTTGCTTTTCAAAACCACTAGTTTCCAAGCTTTAATGAATAAGATTTCTTTCTAGGGGTGAAGTGGTCATTCTTTTTGTTTCTGGCCAATCAGAAATCATTTGTCATTTGCATTTGTGGTAGTCCTTTTCAAAAGGGGTGACCCTGTAATGCTCTGTAAATAGTTCATACCCAAGTGAGGGGGTATCTTGAGGAGAGTGAATTGATATGATTTCCCCCTCACTCTCAAGTGAAGCATTCCCTACTCCCTGCCTGCATAGGGGCAAAGATATCTTTCCTAGATACTACAGTGAAATATTTTACTTAGTTAAACCATTGAATATCACAACTGAGCCCAAAGATGACAGTGAAAACAGTTGAAAAATCATTTGTTTAAATGCCAATAATTTTATGCACTAGTGATTTATGAAATACAGGCAGAGTTGGCTGAACAATAAGGAAACATGCCTGTGCTCTTAGAAACATAAATTATACACTCAGCTTCTGGAATTTAAATGACATGCTTTCCTCTTTGGATGCAAATAACAGTTCCTCTGAGTTAATAGTGACAAGGGTGTAGCAATCCTAATGTAATTTCCCCTCTGGAAATATGTCTTGAAAATCATGAAGTTATTTTCAGATGACTTTAAGAGAATTAAATAACTACCCCCAAACAAAGCAAAATAGAACAAAACAAAGCAAAAGATCCCAGAGGGAATTAGTTTGTTTTTCTTTGAAAAAGTAGTACCTTGTTCTGTTTGTATGAGTCCTTAAGCTCTTATTTACTACATATTTTCTTTGTGTAGTAAATAAAATAATGACCATCACTACTACGCCATTTACGAAGTACATGCGTTATGCATAGTGCTGGGTCCTTTCATTGCATATCTCAGTTGATCTGTCCAAAAACTGTAGGAGGTCCATTTTATTCTCCCATTTTGCACATGGTCAATTTAAAGGTAGGAGAGATAATGTGATTTGCATCTCACATTTTTTTTTCTTTTAAAGACTTAGGAAACAGAACTTAGGAAATAGAACAGAACTTAGAAACCATCCAGTTCAGCCCCTTGTCTTACAGAAGACAAAACTGAGAGCCAGAGAAGGGGAGGGACTTGAGTAGGGTCTTATGTGTTGTACATTGCGGTTGGTGTTACAATTGGGTTTACACATCCATCCTGGACCCACCTTGGAGGCTCTTTCCCCTTTGCCAATTATCCATTCAGAAATGAACCATTATGGACAGTGAAATGTGAGGGGAATTGTGCTACAGGGATTCTGGGAACAATTTCATCGGACCTCAACAAGGAGAGAAAATAACCATCTTGTCATTGGTCAAGCATAATGCCAACCCAAAGGTTGGCAGAGTGGAGAGAGGGAAAGCATCGCATTCTTGATGACATTGTGATAGCTCTGATTAAATTAATTTTGAAGCTCATCTTGCCTCTGGACTGTAGTTATATTGGAAGTCTACATGGTTATAATTAGCTATAATATATAGTTATATAGCTATAAGGGTATGGTTATATATAGTTATGATAAATTTCCTCACTGTTTAGTTTGAGTCAGGAATCTGCTTGCTGCCAAGAAAATTTAAACATTTACTGAATTTGCATTTACCTGCCTCCTTTTCTCTCCCTCCTTTTTCTGTATCTATGTGCATGTGTTACACACACACACACACACACACACGCGCACACACACACACACCTTTAATGCAGTGACCTCAATGAGAAGAAGAAAAGCAACTTATTTTGTGTGCAAGTATGTATCAAAGAATATATGAAACAGAGAACACAACAGACACAGAATGAAATAGACATCAACCTAGAGGACAACGAATGAAGTTTCAAAATGGAAGGAGGAGATGGTTTCTTGAAAATTAATTTTGAACAGCATCATGAAAATGGGAATGGACTGGTGTTGTTGTACTAGAGTTATAAAATAAACAGCTAATCTTCATGGATCATCATTAAGTTTTATAGCTTAAATGGACTAAGTGACCAACTTGAATATGGGTACTTGTGCAGTATTTGAGATATTTAACCTTGACCCACTCGTTTTTATTTGAAAGCTTGAGAAATGCAGAGACAACAACGTATTCATTTACTTCTTTCTCCCCCTCCAAATATGCCCTTTTCTCACAACATAGAGCCTTTGTTTGAGTTGTGCCTGAAATATCGATCTCCTCTCTCATACTTGCTTCCCTCTCATCTCCTTCCCAAGACTGCAGAAGTTTCCAGCTAGAACAAGTAAGTGTCCCTGCTCACTTCCACCTGGTTGAAAAGCCAAGAGCAAATGTGGTCACAGCACTGGTTCACTCTTTGGTGGGTCACCAAGCAATGTTTCTTGTAGAACTCTGGATTTTTTTTTTTTTTTAATCAATGGTGGCCTTAGGTACAAAGAGGACATGGCTGTACTATACTACTGCTCAGAAATGTTTGGTGTCCCTTCCTCTGAGGGCAGCGTACCTTCCCAGTCTACTGTGCTCAGGCATGCCAGGGAGTTTGCCTTGGGTCTCTGGGATGTGAGTAGAAATGGTGTGTGTCACTTTTGGGCAAAAGCTTTCAGAGTTAGCATGTCAGTTGTTATGTGCCCATTCTCCTGTCTCTCCGATCATGGAAATGGGAGTTGAGACGGGATCTCCGTCAGCCTGGGGTCCTGAGTGATCATGAATGTAGCCCCGGCCAGCCCACATGGAACAGATTGTATGAGCAAGAAATAAACTTCATGGCTTGAAACCACAGGTATTTTGGCACTGTTACCACAGCCTAACCTAGCAAATCCTGACTGATACAGTGACAAGCAAACGAAGTGTGGAGTTAATGGAATGTGGCTGTTATCACTCACTGGAAATAGCTAATCTGCAGATGGCACGTAGTGCAGACGTGGTCATATTTTTAGATCCTGTTTGCAATTTTGCAGAGAAAGGTAAAAGAGAAGATGTATAAATATTAGGCCTGAGAAAAAAGTAAAAGATAACTACAACAACAATCTGGTCAGTCATAGGAAAAATGAAGTTCTAGCTTATGTACCTTATGTGCATGCGTTTTAAATTTTTTACCTACAATATCAATAGATAAGAAGTTTCTAATTAGATTTGAGCAGATGCTCTGAGCTTTCTGTGGCCCCAGCAAACCAATATGCAGAGGAAAGATCTTGATGTCTATTATTCTCATGCTTTCTATTAAAAGATCCTTATTTCATTGCTATCTCCCCAATCAGAGATTTTTATGCTAAATTTATACACAAATATTAGGTTAATTTCTCCCAATGCCAGTTTTTGTACAGAAGGATTAGTCCGATGTTGATTATTTGGTTTGGTATTTTTAAAAGTTTGCATCTCATTTTTGGAGCATCTCGTTTTGCCTTTGGCCTCTGGGATGTGAGTAGAAATGGTGTGTGTCACTCTGTGATATGTTGGTAACTCAGTCATTTACCTGTTAAGCTCCAGTTCCTTATCTACAAACTGGAAATAACAATAGTTGTCATACCACATTATAGTTTTACTGCAGTGCTTTGTAAATTGTAGATTTTATATACGTGGTGGTTATTTGCTATTGGCTGTCTCATTAAAGTCATGGCTACTATTAGTGCTTGCTATTTGCAAAACTAATTAATACATTGTGTATTAGAGTATTATGGCAATATACATCTTGCAATACTTAAAAGGTTGGGAGGAGGTATTTTTGCAGTCCTCCCAGTGCTCCTTTCCCTCTGTCTCTTTTCTCCCTTTCTCTTTCTCCTTCATCTGCTCCCTGCTCCCTCCTGAGAAGAGACCCTGGTGCTTAGTTGACGTGTGCCTTCTGCTGTGTACAGGGAGAGTACTGGGAAGGCGAGGAATGGATTTTAAAAGCAGGTTAAATTACTTTTAGTGGAAAAGGATGAATCTGGGAAAATGAGAAAACCCAGCAGGCATTTGTATGTGTGTGTGTGTGTGTGTGTGTGTGTGTGTGTGTGTGTATGTGTGGAGGGAGTGGGCTGAGAAACAGAGGGACAGGGGAAAGAAGGCATGGGGTTTGCCATGGCAGCTTTGGGGAAAGATGAACAGCAATTGCTTTTTGGAAGTTCTGTTGTGTCGTGCAGCTCAAAGCCCTAGTCTCCAGCTTCTCCAGAGACTTTTCAAAATTCAGTTTTTCAAGTTCTAAAAATTGTATCCTTTTGGTATTTTCATTCTCCGTGCATTACATATACTGAATAGATTACTTTTGGGAGAACTGACAGTCTTCCCATTCAAGGGCAGAGTATGCATATTCATTTCTGCAATTTTTCTTTTCCTTATTTACTTCAGTTTAAGTTTTCTTCATACATTTTTGCTTATCTTGTTAATTTGAATTAATTCTATCCAAATTTGTCTCTAGATATTTTATATTTTTGCTACCCTTGTCAAGGGCATTTTTCCTTCTTTGATATTTCCAAAGAGTTTGCTGTTTTCCTATAGGAATACTGTCTATTGTTTGTGTTATTATACACCAGGTCACTTACCTGTTTCTCATTGTTTGAAATTGGATGATTCTCTTAAGCTTTTCAGGTATGTAATTATATTATCTGCAGGTAATGGTAATGTTATTTTCTCCTTTTTAATTTTTTATAATTTAATTTTATTCTCCTAGCTAATTGCATTGGCTAGTACCTCTGTAACAATCTTAAAATTATGTTGTATCAGTGGACATCATTGACTTTTCCTGCCTGTATTGGTAATATTTATAGTAATTCTTGGATGCTGCTGTCTGGATTGAGATGTGTATCTATTCCTAGCCATGTTTCTCTATATCTCTATCGAAGAGGAAGCATTTTTGTATTTCTACAGAAATTAGCACATCAACTTGTTCCTTTTTGCTTGAGGATTTCCTGGTTTTAAACTGAAAGTTGTGTCCTAGGAAATGTCTCAGGCCTACAAAAACTGGAATGAGAGCAAATATAAATCTTATCTGATTTCTTTTCAGCCTCTCTTTTATGACTTTTCAATTTGACTTATCAGTATGATTAATTACATTTATATATTTTGTAATATCAAGCTGTCCTTTTGTCTTGGCATGAACTTCAATTAATCATGTTATGTTAGTTCTCCACTTGCTGGACTCCATTTGCTAATGTTTCTATGTTAGGTGTTTTTTTGTCAACATAAGGGAGTTCAGTCTGTGGTTTTCTTTTTTTGTGTATTATCTTTATTGAATTTTGGTATCAGTGTAGTGGTGACTTCATAGAAAGCATTTGGAATATTCATTTCTTTTTCTGTGTTCTGCAACAATTTAAATAGCACTGGCTTTGCTATGTCTTAAAGTTTTGGTAGGTTTTCCCTGGGAAACCATCTGGACATGGTGTTTTTGTGGTGGGTAGCTATTCAACAATCTTTTTCTATTTTTTTCCTTTCTTTGAGAGTAGCCTATTTAAATTGTCTGTCTCTGTGGAGTTCAGTTTTGGTAATTTGTGTCTTACTGGACATTTTTTTCCTTCAGGTTTTCAAATTATTTAAGTAGACTTTATCAAAATCATCTATTATTGTTTTAATACATCCTCTATATTTTCATTGTTATTGCTTTACACCTTTACCCCAAAGCTTATTATTTTCTATTTTATTGGATGTCTTTTCCTTCCTGAAAATATTTTCTCTTTCTTTTATCTCTATGTCCCTTTGTGTAATTTCACTGTTTTTCTATTTCATAATTTATGGAATACTGGTTTTATTTATTCATTGCATCCTTCTGTTTTACTTAGGCTTATTTTTTCCTTTTTTAATAACTCCTTGGGAATGCATACATAATTTGTTTTCTTCATCCTTATTTATAACACAAGTGCTTAAGATTATGAATTTTTCTGAGACTCTAGCTATAGCCCATAGATCCCAACATGTGGTGTTTTCAAAGGCTTTGTCATTCATTGCTAGTGTAATTGCATTGTAATGAGAGAATGTTTGGATATAATTCTACTTAAGGGTGCTTTGCCTTGTCATTTCTGTGATTCTGCAGAATCCAGGGAAATTCTCCCAGCCAGCTTACCTACCCCTTCCTCATCCAAAGATAGAATTGTTAATTTCTCCCCTTAGGGTTTGCCATTTTCTGCAGTTGGCTGCTCTTCCTCATCTATTGTGGCTCAGCTTTACAGATGTTCCCTCACTCTGCCATGAATGGGGTTGGGTTCTGTCTCTCCTCTGGTTATCCTGAGGGATTTGTAAGCGCTAAGGGGGTCCAACATTCCTTGACTCTGCCATCTTCTAACTGGCAGTCTCAGGCCTGTTGCCATTCTAGATTGTTCTGGAAAGGTTTTGGGGAAGTCCTCTATTCCACACTGTGCCTCCAGTCATCCCATTGAACCACTGCTCAGATGTCTGCCCAGCATGGTCAGAAGGAGGCCAGCATGTGTTCACTCACCCCAGATCCAGTTCTCTCCGTCCCTCCTCCCTACTAATGCTCTACCTTTCTCTCCTTGTTTCTGCTCAGCTCCTTCTCCTGTTTCACCTATTCCTGGACCAGCCCATGATCCTGTCAAGATGATTATGGATTTTTCCATTTTACTTCCAAATGTACTTTGAGACTGATCTGCTTCTGTAGAATCATCACTATTTAAAGTAAAAGGCCCATTTCCTTCTAAATGTTGAATCATTTGGGTGTCCAGTAAGTAAGTTCATTTCAGGACCTTGATAAAAGGCCAGTCCTTCCCTCTCATGGTGTGTTTGCGTGTGTGTGTGTGCTCATGTGTGTGTCTGTGCACATGTGTGTGTCTATCAATACCCAACTCATGTTTCCTTAGCTCTCCCTCTTGTTTCCTTGCACATAGTCTCTGTATACTCCAGGGACTTCCTGAATCTTGTTGCTGGCAGGTATCCGAGGCTGCAGAAGCACACCAATCCTTGGCTGTACATAGGGGGTAAGTGCTTCATGGAGCAGCAGCCCTCAACCAATGTTGGGGAGCAACGGTGGATAAACACTGGGTCAATTTTAAGGCACACTTGACAGAATATCCCAGAGGCTTCCTAGTAGGATGGAGCCCTAGTGACCCTCAGTGGTAATACACTTGTCAGCACACCTTCTACTGGCTTTCTAGACTCACTTACACACCCTTGTCTGTGCCTTTGTGGGATCATCTTTCCCCAGAGCTACTTGCATCCTAATGCTTACTTCAAAATCAGCTTCTGGAGGAACCTGGGTTTGTGTGTGAGTGTTGTTATAGCAGCACAACCAGGTCTGCATCACAGAGTTAGCTTTGGGAAAAACTATGATAAACTCAGCTCACTTATCACCTTTGCTCCCCACCTCTGTCCATCTTCCAGTACCTGGTATGTTCCACCAGTTTTTCCCTAAATGTTCCCGATTTTAGGAATTTTTATTCACTTACTCTTTTTCTTTAAGAGTGGGTTCATTTATCCAACATGATGGAAATAAACATATAATATGTACAGGAGATTCTATTAAGGATTAGCAGGGAAGAACCAGGTATTGTTTTTCTTCCTGGAGATTATAGACTAAGAGAGGCTATCGATACCAACACACACACACACACACACACACACACACACACACATACCATGATTATCTCAGGTATCTTGTCATAGTCCTGGAAGGCTGACTAATACACCTCTTCAATTGAAATTTCCTTTGCCTGTTCTGGGCGTTCACTTGCCCTCTGAGGAATAAAAATGGAGGGATCCTTATGAATCATAAGGCACATATCAGCACAGGCACAAATCACTGACATGTATGGAACAAGTAGTTTTGAGGCTGAGGACGCCATTTTGATTTAACTAACCATTTGGTTCTCCTTTTTATTTCCACTTATTAGTAATTTTCAAATGTATTTTAAATACAGTGAAAAGAAAATGTGTACAGCTACATTGCTGCTGGTTCTTCAACAATGTGTGATGGTGGTTGTGACTGTCACATAGTCACAGAGTTTAGGTCTGATCCAAAGGCTTCTCTTTTATCATTCCTCTATAGCAAAGAACCCTACTGGAAACCTTCCTTCTCAACACCTTTTGGTTCACCTGTGACTCTGTGCTCACCCTATTCTTAGCTCCTCACCAATGTTACTTCTCCATCTGCCTCTTGCATGCTGGTGATATGCAGGCCTCTGTCCTTTGCTCTCTTTTCATCTGGAGCTCCAAGTTCTCCCTAGTGATCCTGTTCAGGTACCTGATAAGAATCATCACTAGCATTCTGTGTTTGCCCATGTCTGTGATTTCCTGACCTGAGTTAGACAATTGCACAAGTCATCTCCCCAGCCGATCAAAATCATGGTCCCTAGAGTGGAACTCACATGCTGCTCTGCACTTGCCCAGGCCAGACCCCCATTCCACACATAGCCTGCTACTGACACATAGTCACTCAAGTTTGAAACCTGGACATCACCCTGAGTGTCACCCTTTCCCTTGCCCAGCATTTCACAGTCACAGATCCATAACCTGTGCCTCACAAACTTCTTTTCCGTCCCTACCCTCCTCCTTCCCCTCATCACTACTACCCAACCCAGCCAGGTTCATCATCATTTCCCAGACACTTAAAAAACCCTTGAACTCATCTTCTTTCCTGCAGTCTCTTTCTGTACCCCGAGCCTATCTTCTATTCTTTGCCAGAGTTATGTCATAGCAAATACTGGAAAAACCAAAGGATGTTGTGCCCGGTTACTATGATTAGATAGTAACCAAAAACCCCCATCCTTAACCCCCTGGATATGAGACACAACTGCAAAGAAATCAGAAGTATAGAATAAGCCTGAGTTATAGAAAAATAAATTATCATTGTAACACCCTGAGATGCAAATTGGGGTGCTCATTGTTTAGTATCTTTGTCTTCACTAGAGGGCAAGGCCATGAGGGTCCCTGTCTCACTCAGATGTCTGACTCTTGGGTCTGGGCACACCAGGTGCTCAGCACACACTGGTTGGATTGCTAATATGCATCAGGTACCTTGCTGCACCAGTACTCCTGGCTCGGGTCAGTGAGAGAATCCTTGAAAAACTTGCTCTTTTATTTTGGACAGGACTGGGTTAGGACTGAGAAGGCAGTTGGAGGGGGTAGAAGTAAAGGAAAGTGGAGGCAGAGGGAAGGGGGCCATTATGCCAGGGCACTGGAATTCTGAGTGTAAGAATCAAGGATTATTATTCAAACCCCTCAGACAGGAGCACAAACTGGACACTTCAGTGGCTTGGCTCTGGGGCTAGCTAGGAAGAACTGCGACACAGCAGAGCAAGACCCAAATTGTTTATTCTTCCTCATTGTGTGGGAAGGAAATTATCCTTGACTGAGCACATACTGTGAGCTGGAGCACGCAGTACTGGCTAATACTAATTAGATGGGGCAGGCCAGCCGAGGTGGCCTTGCCAACAAGCTGTCCCTTGGCCCTGGCAACCACTACCTTGTCTAGAGAAGCTAGTGGCAGCCCAGGGAGCCTCAGTTCTCCTCAGGACCTCTAGGTAGTGGGCAGGGAGCTGGAAACACCATTGTGACTCCTGTTTATTATCAGCCTTCCCCGGTAACTTCTGGGCTTCCTGGGTAGATATACCTTTTTGGTCACCATCCAGAAAGAGATGAATGAAGAAAATTGTCTTGCTTTTTACTTTTTTTTTTCTTTTCTTTACAAGCTGGCCAATTTGTTTAAAAGCTGTCACCTTCCTGAATCTTAAAGTGGCATCCCTTGCATTTTCAATGGCTTGCTTTTCAATAGGCTTTTATTTGCTATGCAGAAGTTTTGCCACCTAGGTAGTAGAATGCATCTTTAAACTGTCAGGTTCCAGGCTGTGAAGAACATCCAGACACTTGCATTTCACTGAAGCCAGTTGCCAGCATTGTTTTCTCAAGAGATATGGTATAAAGAGCAAGTTAACAGATCACTCCATGACGACACAGGAATGTGTAGGCAGAGTTCCACAGGTAACTGAGGTACTCTGATAATTATCATGCATCATAGACTGCAATTTGAAGCAGAATACCCGACCTGCCCCCACTTGTAAGGGACGCTGCTACAGCCCTGCTCTGATCTCTGTTAGCAGGCCAGTTGTCAGGGTTGGGAGTTGATGGCTCCTAGCTGATTTCTGCTCAGAATTGTCATCAGTGGAACAGGAACCTTCTCAACTTCAGTATCTTAGCTTGCATCCGTAATATCTGCTGTGGAGCTGCCAAAGAACAGTCCTTGCTTCAAGTGGGGACCAGCTCTGTGATATGCTTCATGCTCCACACAAAGCTCCCTGAGGGTCTTCTGAAGCAAGGTCCCCACAACCACAGCCTCACCTACTTCCTTCCCTTGTACCATCTTTCTTTCTCTATTGCATTTCTCCTGGGCACTCCCTCTCAGTAAACCATGGGCCACAAATATCCCTCTTGTGTCCCGTCTTTAGGGCACCTGACCCAAGAGCTCATCTATAACCTATTAGCAAGCAATTGGTTGCTTCCCAAAAGAAGAAGGAAAACATCGACCCAAAGGTCAAAGTGGAGGAGCACACTAATTGAAGGGCACAAGAGGACGAAGGATTAGGGAAGAACTTCTTCATGCTTTCCCTTTATTTTGATTTAATTTATCAGCAATTTTGGAGCAATCAATCCCCCACTTTTGGACATTCTGATTATTTTCAAAATTTAATCATTATAAATAATGCCTCAGAGAATATTCTCAAATGTAAATTCTTACTGAATCTCAACAAGGACTTTTTTCCCCCCCTTTTGGTTAAATTTGGACGAGGGAAATTACCAAGACCTGAAAGGTACAGGTGGTTTCTAGCTTCTTCGTATTCAATTCGTTCAGAGAGGGGCTAACAATCATTCTGTTATCTGTCTCATGGGAAGTTAGTCTACTTCACAATTTTGCTTTCATTATGACTTTTTAGAAAATCTTTCCGCTTTTAAAGGAAGATGATTTCTAGTTTTAACTCAGTTTTCTTTGATTACTTATTAGATGGCATATTTTTCTCCTGGTTATTAGGAATTTTACTTTCCTTGTCAATTGTCTATATACATCATTACTCATAGTTCTGAAGGGCCATTCTTTTTCTTTGTAGTAATTGCCCTATTAAATAAACTGTTATAGTGTACTGGGCATGGATTAAAGTGCTTTACATATATTATTTTTTATAGTTCCATTATATAATTGTAAATATAATAAAGCATAGTAGTTGCTATGCAATTTTAATGTTTGTTATGTAATTATCATCTGGTCACTAGTAGTTCACATGACTCCTTAATACAAATGAGAAAGTATGCATATTATTCTAGAGAGGAGCAGTTCTGTTCTGGGCCCCATGGCTTGGGGAGTAAAGTGAGCTGGATTTTAACTCCAACTTGCTACCTTAGTGATGCTCCCGTGTGCAGTGAACAACCTGTCTCAAAATAATGCTTTGCAGTGGGTATTAATCTCCATTTTGTAGATAAGAAATAAGGCTCAGGCTGTTGTTAAGTTGATTTCAGGGTCATGCACCTGTGAGTGGGCTGACTGGAACATAGCCTGGGGTATTTCAAAACCCAAACTAGGCTGTGGGGTGCAGCTTGGTGATTGAGCACTTTCCCATCATGCCCAGGCCTTGGGGTTGATCTTCAGTGCAGTGCACAAAACAAAAACACTGTCCCAAAGCTGGAACTAATTGTGGGACTATGCTGCCTTATGCCTCATGATACCTGACATGGTGACAATTTTTTTTCTCACTTTGAATTTTAATTTTTCAAGCACAGAAAATTTAAATGTTTATGAAAGCAAACCAAACAATTGATCTTTTCCTTCGTGTTTTTTTTTTTTGTAAATGTTTTTGTTTTCTTCTTTTAAGCTTAGGAAGTATTGATTATTTTCATGATGGATTTAAATGTTTCATTGGACTTGCTACTCCAAATTTGGGTAACTTCAGTTAAAAACCAACATGGTATTTCAAAGTCAGTGTAACCTTGCCGAGTGTTTTTCTGCAGGTTCCTTCTGAGAGCTACCCAGTTTTTGCCTGAGCAGGTGGCCCCACATCCTTCTTAAAAGCCATGCTTCCTGAGTAGACTTGCAGGTATACTTGTGTTCTTGCATAACATGCCAAGCTAGGAATAAAGTAGCCTCCTTTAGTACATCTAAATTCAGAATCAACAAAGTTTAAAACAAGAAAAGAGTTTTCTGGAGACCAGGGGGCTGGAGTAGTGTCCCTGATGTTTGACTTATCTCTGAGGACATCTTTTGCTATGTACAGTCACACCTCATTGAGAACTTGAAGAGTGAATTGTTCTTTCCAACTCTGACCCAAGCACTTTGCTGATCTGTTCTCTAGATTTTGCTAGAGATGGCTCCGGTTTTGGAGAGATCTTTACTAAATAATTTAAGTCCAAAAAAGAGAACTAGTCAGGATATATATATATATATCACAAGACTACATCACAAGAATTTTCAGACTTTCCATTCCACCTGTACCAGCTGGCCTGAGCTACCTTTGCACCTGCATGTGCAGGAGAGCAGAACTTTGCTGATACTTGCCTGGAATTCAGCTTGTGATTCTTCCAATTTGAAGGAGTAGATTATGGGAGAATGAACTTGTGTCTCTTATGTAAGCAACAAGCACAGGTTTATAGTAATTAGGTGTATATACAGGTTTGGAGATCAGATGCCTGGAGCAATGATATAATCTGGAGAGTCAGTAGTATATGGGTAGTAATAAGCGTCATGGGTGTGAACTAGGTCAACTAGGATGACGTTTAGAGAGATGAGAGCTCAGGATCTATTCCTGGGGAATGCCAACTTTAGAAGGAGCCAGGAAAGAACTTTGAGAAGGAACACCTAGGAAGATAGAGGAAAATCCAAGAGTATGATATGTTAAAAGCCAAAAGAAGGAAGGTGTTTCAAGGAAGGAATGGTGTTATTGAGTGGAATGCTGCTGAGAATTCTAGGAAGATGAGGACTGAAAACTGAGTACTGGAGTTGTCAAACTGAAAGTCATTAATGGCCTTAGCAAGGATAGTTTTGACAGAAACCCAAATGGGTTGAAGACAAGTGAATAAAATTTATGTAACATGTGTAGATGACTATGTAAAATTAGGTATAGATCTGGAATTTAGGTAGAATTTTTCTAAATAGGAGACTCTAGGTTTAAATGCTATTGGGAAGGATTTGATGGAGTGGGAGAAAGAAAGGGCACTGCTTGATTGGACTTTCCAAATGCCACCATAATATTCCTTGTAGAGATAAATGCAAATGTGCAGATAATAATTTCCAGTTTAGAGTCCATTGGAGCTTCTTCTTGGCCTTCAAGGTCTGGTTCATGTATCAGCCTGGCCTTTATGACTTGGCCACCCACCCCTCACCTCTAACTCTGGCCACTTGCTTACTAGAATGCTTGAATGAGGACCCAAGTTAATTATTTCATAATTTGCTACCTTTGTACATGCTATTCCTTATACATGGAATGTCTTCTAACATTTCTTTTGTATCCAGTTTATTCCTACTTGTATTGATTATCTACTGCTGTGTAACAAATCACCCCACATCTTAGTGGTTTAAAATAATAAATGTTTGTTGTCTCACAGTTTTAATGGTCAGGAGTCTGGGAAGAGTTTAGCTGATAAGTTCTGGCTCAGGCTCTTTCCCCAGGTCGCAGCCAGGTTGTCACCTGAAATCGTAGTCATCTCAAGGGTTGGCTGGGGTTAGAGAATTGTTTCTAAGCTCTCTCACATAGATGTTGGAAGGCTCAATTCCTTGTTGGTTGTTGACTGGAGGCCTGAGTTCCTCAACACGTGAACCTCTCCATAGGGCTGTCTGAGTGTCCTCATGTCTTGGTATGTGGCTTATCCAGAGCATGTTATCCTAGGGAATGTGAGAGTGAAGCCAAGTGAAAGATCAAGAGGGAAGGATTTTTGCCTTTTTTACGTAGGCTAACCCTGGTATAATGTAGGAGGAGACTATTAAAGAATATAAATACAAGGAGGTAGGACCATCTTGGAGGCAGGCTGGATACTATTTTTTCTTGAAATTCAGTTCAAGACCCCATTAATAGAGAACATTTTTTGATACTCTCAGTCTGATTGGATGCCACTTCTCTCTGCCCCTATAGCTCTCAGAGCATCCTCCTTCCTTTAGGATGAAGTACATGGGGCCATCATTGTTGAATTACTTGCCTACCATTCTAGCTAGTCACCACAAATAACTTTGCCTTCCAGGAATAACTCCTGTCTCCCTCCACAGAAACAATAATAACCAAAGATTATCTTAAAACCATAACATTTAGCAGAATTCATACAAAAGGAGCCAATATTTATGGAATACTTACTTTGTGTTAGTTACCATGTCAAGGGCTAAACTTGTCTCGACTCTTTATACCTCTATAAGAAATTTAATTCGATATTTTCTGAAATGATTGTAGAGTTGCAGCTTTGCTTGTACTTTCATAAAACATAAAATCCTATAAAGATCCAAGCCCTTTCCTCACTGGGTTTCCATTGATTTTCTCTTCCTTGACTGAGCACTGATTGTCCTTCTTCCCTTGACCACAGTCCTGTCTTCCCGGCAGATTCTCATTGCCTCTTTTTCATGTATAGAAGTCAAAGATAAAATCAAATGAAATTTCCCGGCTGCAGGAAAGCAAAAAACAAAATACAAAAATCCCTGCTGCTGTCTACTACAGGAACAATGTTAAATACACATTGTATAAAAGTGAAGGCCGAGACAGTGCCTTCCTGCCAGAATCCCCAGGGCGCTCACAGCTATATTATCAGGGCTTTTAGGAGCGAGGCCCATAATGGGAACTAGTCAGTTCAAGGGCATTTATTGAACATTCACAGCAATGGGTGCAGACTTCGCGGAGGCTTGCTTGCCCTCACCTTATTCCTGGTTTCTTCAGCACTTCAGGCCGCGGAGCTCTTATTCACTTTCTATCTGAAACATTCCTCCCTAACCACCTTAGAATCTTCATTTATTTGTTTGGCTTTGTGTGGCGCCCATAATAGCCACTGTAACAATGGCAACATCATACTTGTGTTTTGGAACATTAATTCTGGCTGCCAAATGGCGACTATTTGATGTCTGTCAACTTCTTGCCATCCTCACTGCCAGCCCACTCCCACCAACCAACCTTCTCACTTCGGCTCTCATGGTGGAAAGAGCCACCTTCTCAAAAGTTAATTGGATTAGGTTGCTTCCAAGGCTTCTCAATCTACGCAGGTTAGAATCCAATCATTTTTCTATGACTCATAAGGCTCTGTATCATCCAGCTCAATCCCACCTGCCACCTTCACTATTTCAGTTACTAGGACAGTGGAACAAACCACTTCAAAACGTAGTGGCTCAGAACAATGACAGTCTTTTATTGTTTACTTCTGCTCCTTTGGGCATTAACTGGGACAACTGCAGATTTTTTCCCCTCAGCATCCAGTTACAGCCATATAATGGCCATGGAAGTTTCTGGCCTCATACTCAGCATTCCACATTACACAGAATAGGGATCTTCTCTTCTCCCAGTCAAGGAAGGAAAGTGGGCTTTACCATTTGCCCAAGTGGAACCAATCACTGGGGCCAGAGATATATTGGCTTAGGACCCAGAGGGATGGACTCACCCCCAGAGCTGGGAATGAGCTCAGTGCCACCCAAACTGCTGAGCTGGTGGTTCATGCAGGCAGCAGGAAACCTGAGAAGAGGTATGCACAGGTGTTTTTTTCCCAGTGCTTTTAGAGCATCTTATGATCCTTAGCACATCACCTAAAAACATTCATTGGAATATCCCTCTCTGGTCTGTCTTTCCCATAAGACTATAAGTTCTTTGAGGGCAAAAGCCTTGGACACTTGATCCACCACTGTGTATGTGCCTAACCTCATGCCTGGCACATAGCATAGCAGATATTCCAGTAAATGTTCATAAAACTGAATTCAAATAAAAAGAAACAGAATTTGGATGACCAAGGATTTCTGATCTCCCTATCTCAAACGGGGAGATATCTTAATGGGCTCCATTTTTATGCAGAGGCAGCAACCACCTTTCAACCTGCTACATTTTCTTCTTATTTGGTATTTCCTAACGGACCCATAGGCTTTATCTCCTGCCTCCTTGGTCCTGTCCCCCCCAGTCTTCAGATTGTGTGATGATTTCTGCCTGTGCTTCCCGCTTGGGTGGAGTCGGCTTGGTCTGCCTTAGGATGATCGTCTCTGGAACATCTGTTTCCAGGAATGTGCTGCATTTTAATTGCATCTTAAAAGCAGAGTCGTCCTGTACTTAGTTACCTTTGGGGGATTTGGTGTGGAGTACTGTTGATTTATTTATTATTCATACCCTACTCACTTCTGATGGAAAACTACCTTGAAGCTGCTGACGAGCAGTGAGACAGTATTCCAGAGAAGAAAGAGTTCTGGGCTTGGATTTTAATTCTGGTTGTTTGTAACTCTCTTTGTGACCTTCTGCAACTCGTTTGATCTTTGTGGGGCTTGGTTTTTCTCTCCTATTAAATGGAGGGCTGGAAGTATGTGAGTAGACAGTTATTTGGGAGGTGGTGCCCAAGATTCCCTTTTGTACCATGTTCCATGATACTATGAGTATGGAAGTATCCGAAACCTTGTTTGATATGCACAATTACAAGACAGCAAGCTATGGAAATGGCCTGTGGAAATGCAGTAGGAGAGCTCCCTTGCTTATGAAAAGTAGTCTTTTTAGCTATTCTGCACCAGTGGCATATCTGTGTTGATTGACAGGATGCTTCAGGAACCCACCATAATGCTGGCATTAATAGTAGTGCTAGCATGTCAGGCCTGGAACCCCTTGAATGTGATCTGACTTTATTGCTTTCTCCTCTGCTTTTGTTTTTAATAATAATGACACACCCCAGATAGATAAAGACATTTTAATAACGCTCTTTAGCAAAAATGTGTTCTGGCACCTGCATCATTGCTGATAGCCGAGAGCATCCATACCATTTTCAGAGATCATGCAGAGAGGAAGCCGACTTAGCTTCTAAAGCAAAGTTATGACTATAATTTTCCTCAATTGCAGTCTAGTCTCATTTGATTTGTGCTCAAGGGTACTTCAATTGGATTGATTTCCACCAGTTGGAATATCTTGCTACAGCTGGAAGCCTGAAATGGAACTCATTCTGCTGATTTTATTAGAAACCAAATGTGTTTGGTACCTAGAGTGGCCAAGCAGTCTGTCTCTGGATTTGAGGAGAGTCAGAGGATAGGGTGGGTGAACATCGACCTGAAATCGTATAGCACTTTACCCTGAAGACGGGATATCCCCCATGTATTCATGGCTTTTCTCTCTCTCTCTCTCTCTCTCTCTCTCTCTCTCTCTCTCTCTTTTTAGAGAGAGAGGTGAGAGAGAGAGAGAGAGGAGAGAGAATTTTCAATATTTATTTTTTAGTTATCGGCGGACACAACATCTTTGTTTGGATGTGGTGCTGAGGATCGAACCCGGGCCGCACGCATGCCAGGCGAGCGCACTACCGCTTGAGCCACATCCCCAGCCCCGGCTTTTCTCTTTTGACAGTAATTCTCAGGCATCACATATATAATTTTCTTTTTTTTTTTTTTCCAGCCTGAAACCAGCGATGACCATTATAATGAGAGAATGACTGACGTGAACATTTGTCTGCGAGAAATACCTATAATTAGGTGTGTTAATTAGTCAGCATTTTGCGTTTCTATTTTTACCCAAAGACCAGTATCCTCACAAACATTTTTACCACAAGTTTCTTTGTGCTCTTTCTTGCCCAAAGTTTGCAAAGTCCATTTTTATCTATGATTAAATAAAAAAGAATGCCCTGCACTGTTCCCAAGCCCCTTGTATCTCTGGCAAGAAAAGAAAGTCATCTATCAACTCAAGATAGTCCTTAGCACCAGGCTGCTGGCATCGTTCAACAGGACAGTGGGTGACCAATTGAGGTGCCCTGAACTGGCATCTGGTGGATGCTTCCTTTTTTTCTTCTTCTTATTTTGTAATAGAGAAAACGGATGCCAATATAGATTTGTATTTATGAATCTTTTGTCACTTGTCAGGATTATTTTCCTGTTCATCTAAAGTTGTATAAATTCATCCAGAACGTTAAGTTCTTAAATGTAGTTTTATTCCCCTGAATCCACAGTAAAGGATTTACAAAAGAGGAAAAAGAAAAAAAGAATTACGGTACATAATGGAAAATGATTGATGAAAACATAGAGCCATGCAGGATATATATTTTAAGAAAAGATTTCCAAAGAAGAATCTATCACGGCAGGCTTGAAACGTGTTTACTCTGTCACAGAAGTTCTAAACTGTAAAATCAAGATGCCTGCTTTTTTTTTTTCCTTTGAAAAATATTCTATTTGGGATAGAAAACCACAAGTATTTTTCTTAATAGTGCTAGCTGATGAGAAAACTAGCAAACAATAAAAAAAATCCCAAACTTACTTCTTGAAGCAGTGGGGATGTAGAGAGTGCAGGAGGAGAAAACAATTTCTTTCTCAAATGCCATATGAGAATAATCTAGCTTTTTGAAAACGGAAGGAGAAGACTACCAGGAGAGGTGGCAGAGGTATGTTTTGGTCAGTATGGACTGGGTTACACTGAGATGACCAAGGACCCAACATTTTAATGGCACATGATGACAGAGATTTCTTTCTTGTTGGTACTACATAGCCATGGTGGGTTGACATGACACTATGGCACATCATCCTTGCCTCTGGACTCAGACTGACGAAATAACTTCTATCTGGGACACTCCTAGTTATTTGAGGAAGAGGATAAAGAGAACATGACTAACCACAAGCTGGCTCCAGAGCTTCTGTCTGGGAGTGATAGCTTCAACTTCTTCTCACATTGTATTGGCAAAAATAGATCATTTGGCTGGGCGCGGTGGCACATGCCTGTAATCCCAGCAGCTCGGGAGGCTGAGGCAGGAGTATCACAAGTTCAAAGCCAGCTTCAACAAAAGTGAGGGGCTAAGCAACTTAGTGAGACCCTGTCTCTAAATAAAATACAAAATAGGGCTGGGGATGTGGCTCAGGGGTTGAGTGTCCTTGAGTTTAATCCTTAGTAATCCTCCCCCTCCCCCCGCCAAAAAAAAATAGATCATTTGGCTATGCCAAAGATATAAGATGCATGGTCCTCTAGCAGAGAGGGTCTCAAATAAAGGGACAATTATATAGTCTACAAACAACTATGAGAAATGATCTCCCAGAAATCTTGTAGAGGGAGCATCATTGGTTGAGCCCGGCTGCTGCTCCTGAAACCTGGCCCTGTGCTGTGTCAAGACCATCCCTCTTACAGTCTGGTGTGGATCCTAACACAGACCCATCCTTAGGAGCCAGAGAACTCCTTTGTTAGCTAACTTTGGTTCAAGGACTTCTCCAAGCTTCCTCAAACCTTCCTCTGACTGCACAGTGATCCAGGATGCTTCCATCCACCTTCACTCAGAGTCACACTCACATCACAGTCTGCTGGTTCTCATGTCTTCTCTGGCTTCCACCCTATTTTCTTTCACATAGACATTTTGCCTAATGAAGTCCATGTATGTTCAATCCTTTCTTAACAGAGTCTACCAAAGAACATCCTACTGCAAGAAACAAAACAAAACAAAACAACAACAAAAAACTTATAAGGAAGAAGAAACAAAGCTGAGTGGTTTAGGAATCTCTAGAGTTGTTTGAACCACTTGTTCCTGGATGCCTTGAACAAACATCATGGGAAGGGGTGTCATATGTACTAGTAGGATATGTCTAGATATGGATATCCTGGTTCTGTTCTGAATCAGTTGGTCAGAGTGCCTATTTTTCTTAAAGTCCTTCTAAAGAATTCTGATGGCCCCACTCATGGCCTCTGCTAGAGAAGCAGCTCTTAGAAGCCATGTTTTATACCATGCAATCCAACTCTGTCTGGAGAATTTGGCCCAGAGGTCCAGTCTCAAGGGCACTCAATAATAGGTGATTGACAGCCTATTCAGAGATGTCATGTAGAAAACTCTAACTACAGGCAATGATGATTATAGGGGAATCAGCCAAATTCTTTTGGGTTTGAACTGGGACTTGTCTTAGGTTACCTTCCCCTGGAACAGACGCCGAGATAAGGACTTGGTTGAAAGTAGTTGATTCAGGAGGTGATTCCAGGAATCCTAAGTAGGGAAAGTGTGACATGGAATAGCAAAACTAGAAAATAATGAATGGATCCCACTCCTAGGTGTATAACCAAAGGATTTAAAAGCAGTGTACTACAATAGTGCAGTCATATCAATGTTTATAGCAGTTCAATTCACAATAGCTAAGCTATGGAACCGACCTAGATGCCCTTGAATAGGTGAATGGGTAAGGAAAATGTGGTGTATATACACAATGGAATATTACTTAGCAATAAAATGAATGACTATGACTTTTGCAGGTAAATGGATGGATCTGGAGACAATCATGCTAAGTGAAACAAATCAATCTCCCCAAACCAAAGGATGAATATTCTCTCTGATAGGTGATTATTGACACACAATAAGGGGGGACGGGAGTGAAGAATAGAAGTTCAGTAGCTTAGACAAAGGGGAATAAAGAGAAGCGAGTGGAGATGGGAATAAGAAAGGACATAACTTTCCTATGTTCATATGTGAATACACCACCAGAGAAACTCCACATCATGTACAACCACAAGAATGGGATCCTCATTAGAATAAGTTATACTCCATGTATAAAAATATACTCTACTGCCATGTATATCTAAAAAGAACAAATAAAAAAATAATAATGATTGGTTACCACTGTGAAGTTCAATACCATCAGGGACCCTTTGAGAGGCTATGGAGGACTTGTGTCAAAATTGTCCCTGCAGAGGACATAGAAGCCAGAGAATTCACTCACCAAGTTCTGTTCCCTATCATTCGAGGGTTACCACATGGAATGGGCACTAACTGCTCCACTGTTCTGCCACAGCTGCGCGAGTGCTCGTGAACCCTTGGTGTTAAGTCAACAGGTGCCTGAGCTGAGGTCATCAGTCTACCTGTGGGTGGACTCTGAGGGTCCTGAGGTGCACTGAGACTCAAGAGGGAAGAGTTCTCTTACAGCTTGGGTGCTCACCTTGATAAGGAGGGGGAGGCAGCCTCTCCTTGATGGTTTCCAGTGGGTGTGTATGTCCATGTGCCTAGGCTGCTGTCAGGTCCTTGTTATCTTTGGGACCAGGTCAATATAGTCCTCACTCTTGTCAAGGATGATTGCACATTTAGGACCTAGACAGCCTAGGACCACATAATCCACGGATTACCTTAAAGTATGTAGTTAAAAACTAAAATGTACAATTATTACCTAAGCACCAATAGTTGTATTGGATCAAGAAGCGCTATTCAGCTTCATAGTTCAGGTTTATAAACTTTACCTACTTTAGGAGACAGTTGGGGACAAAAGAGGTCTTGTTCTAAAGTGACTTTTTTTTTTTTTTAAGCAGGAATAGGGTTGTTCAGGACAGTTCCTCCCCCAACAAGTTTGTCCTAAAGGTCAACAATGACAGTGTTTTAAAAAACTTTGTCATCCTCTCCCTTCCTGGTCACAAATACAGCATTGCACCATGAAAATAGTCCAAGCTTCCTGAACCTAATTTTCATCAAAATGTATCCATGTAGGGTCTCATTCCTATAGTGCTTTTCCTAAGGTGCTAGAGGCTAGAAGTGATGTATTATTTGCTTCTATACTGGGACATGGGCCTTTTCCTGGAGGACCCTTGGGGATTCTTTCCATTGCATTGGGCTTTCAGAGCAGCAGATAAAAAGATAAAGTTAGTAGGGCAAAGAATTTATAGGGGATTCATATCCATGAAAGCAAAAGAGTTTGAATCAGGATTGGGCAGTGAGCTCCCTAAGACTGTGATGCAGAGCTAATAGGCTCAGTCAGCCATATGGGCAACTCCCGAGCAAGGACTGCCCATCCTGAGAGTCCTGTGCTGGGAAAAATGGCTCGGTCCTGTCTTGCTCAGTCCCCGGCTGGGGGGGTTTCTCCAGGGAGAGCACAATCTTGGTTTGAAAGTTGAAGCAGACACTGAAGACATCAGCATTTGGAGGCTGTCAGCTATCCATTCTTCTTGCATTAGGCAGCGAGTCGTTTCTGAGAGGGATCTGAGTGAAGCTCTTCCAGATCTTAGAAAAAAGGAACAACTGTCTCATGCTGGGAATTTTAAGGCCTGTAGTAAGGCAGAGGAGAGGGAATTTTTTCATGTTTATAAATGTTTCTTCAGGGCCTCCTTTATTCTGGATGTGTTCGCAAAGTATGTGTCTTCTGACACTTTGAACAAAAGAAAAGAGAAAAGGAGATGCCTTTTCGTTATTGTTGTTGCTTCTCTCCCCATCCTGCATTGTCTCTTGTTGGGTTGTCTTGCTTGGCAGAATATTTAAATCTTACTTATCTTTCAAGGCTCACTTCAGAGTGTTATGGTGGGTGACAAAATATCTGAACGTGGGGCTCTCCCAGAAAACCAGGGACTTGTTTGAAAGGCTGTGCCTTCGTATTGGCAGTGCTAGTCAGTCTTGTGGATTTTCTGTGGGTGCAGAAACTGGTTCTGTTTGTTTGGGTGGATTCTTGCCAGCACTTTAACCTATTTTATGTTTCCTGACACAATTACTCTTTAACCTTCATTGATCCCACAGCTTCCTGGGGCGAGGTGTGGTCTCAGTGTTCCCTGTGGACCTATGTGTATTTTCCTGGGTCAAATCTCTACATTTTAGGGAATAAATTCCCTACTTTACCATGACACTTCCTAATATTTATCTTAATATAGTTAGTGTTTCCCAAAGATGGCTCCAATAATCTCAACCATCCTGTACACTTTTCTAGAATTTTGCCATTCTCCTATCAAGAACTGAAGTCTAATTCCTTTCCCCTTGACTCTGGGTAGACTTGTAAATTTCATGAATAGATGATAATAGAAGTGTTGCTTTGTGATTTTTGAGGCTAAGTTAGCTTAAGTCAGGCAGCTTTGTGTTCTCTTGGGACGCTCCCTTGGAGTCCAGCCACCATACTGTGGCAGAGGCCAAACATCCCTTTGGGGAGGCTCATGTGGACAGGAACTGAGGCCCCCAGCCCACAGTCCCGCCAGAATTCACAGCACAAACTCCGGCTTGCAGATCCTCTCAGTGAGCTTTCTTGTACGGATGCTCTGGGCCACAGTCAGTCTGCTCCAGCTGAAAACACACCAAGCATGCAAGAGCCTTCCTCAGAGTCCTGTACAAATTGCAGATTTGTACAGCAAGTAAGTGATTGTTGCTGTTTTAAGTTACTACATGGTTTGTTACCCAACAATAGCCCCCAAACATTCACTGTGTGGTTTCCCCAAAGATGATTTATTTCTTCCTTTTTAGTGACTGATAGGATGGCTAATTCTTGTATTTATACTGCACAGTGATCACAAGGAAAGATAGCTCCGCAGATTAATTTTCAAACAATTGTGTTGCTGACTTTCTAAACACACTGTTCTGAAGGGGTGGTGGGGGATTCATGTCCTTTTCTCTTCCTCCACTGAAGTCCATAATGTTCCTCTGGTTGTTGTCACTAATGCATGACCCTTAATGGCAAATTTCAAGAGTTATACAATTATGATGGGTACACAGTGTGATCTTTCACGGTGCTTTTCTTCTAAGGATCTCTTAACAGTGAGTACTTATATTTTTTCATCTTTCTTTGATTTCTGTGACATACTGACTTGTAAGGAATACTCTCCTCCCTCACCGTTACCTGCCCCACTGTTCCAGGTTGCTTTCTATAGAACCTGTTTCTGAACACGGGTAGGTTTTTTCTGTTGAGAGGCAAATTACTATTCCTTTGGTAATTGAAGATGCTCATTAGCATCTGAAAGTCTTGCAGTATAGACTCTGGTTTCAGTTATTTATCCATCCAAACAGTATTTGTTGAGCACCTATTCTGATCTGGACTTTGTTCATGAGCTGGTTACAGCAGTGAGAGATGCACGTGGCTCCGCCTTGAACATCTGGTAGGGAACAGAGTAATTAAAAATTGTAGTGACTGCTGTGAAGGAAAAGAACTGTGGGCCATGAGAGAGAATGATGGGGGATCTCTATTAGAGTGACATTTAAGTTGAGACTGATGGAGAGGTTGGTGTTGAAGAGTGGGCTAGGCAGAAAACACAACATGTGCAAAGACCATGAGGCAAAGAAGGTTCTGGAAATAAATAAAATGTTGGCAGGGTTGGTAATGGCAGGAATGAGAAAAGGCCAATGAGAGTGAAGAAGAGTGCAGAGGGAACTAGATCATTCCTTTCAAGCTGGTAGTTGGCTTGCCTGCAAGAAGAGGAAGCCAAGAGCTCAATGATCTTGTGTTTGCAACTATGTAAAATAACAAGAAAGGCAAGTAAGACTGTATCTAGCTTTAGTGTGCCTAACAATGAAATTCTGATTCAGTAGATCTGGGGCCTTGCCTGAGACTCTGAGCTCTGCCAGACTCCAAGGTAATGCCAATTCTGCTGGTACCAGGAAAGCAGTGTGAGAAGCAGGTGTGTAAACCCCCTTCCCCACCTCTCTCCCCACTCATCTCCTGGGCACCTGGTTCCTGCTTTGTGTGTTTAGGACATAAGTCAGTCAGCCCTCCTGCTTTTTTGTGAGAGAATTTTACCTTTTCTGGTACAAATATTCTCTTGTTTATCATCGTCTTACCTCCAGCTCAAAATACGATTGATTATCAAGATTTTAAAATTTCTTTTGTAAAGATTAGCAAATCTTACCCTATGGTAAGTAAACTGTGCACTTCACAATTCAAATAGTGGAGAGGTGGTGATAAGATAACTTCAGAGGAAGGCTTCCTGGCATTTTCTCTGGGACACTAGCTGGATCACTTGGGATAGATAGCAAAAGCAGGATGTGTGGTTGTCCTAGCGTAACAGTGTGCCTGTGACGGATGTTCCTGAAATGAAAAGTGGAGTGGGGCCTGAGCCCTCTCTGCTCAGTCTCCTTCCTACACTACTGAAATAGCTGTTGTCCTTTCTCCATCTGTGACATTCCTTTTTGCTTCAGTTTCAAGCTCATCTCCTAGAGGAAACATGTTCAGACAAGTCAGGAGAAGGTATGAGCTTTGGCCCTACCAGGCTCATCCCGAGACCCATCCACCTGGGCTTTGATTTACTTTTAATGACGTAGGTCCTGCTTTCTTGGGGGCAGAGCTCTGGTTTGGTGGACGAGTAGGTACGTAACATGTTTCCTGTGTCTGAGAACTTGGCTAATGGCAGCTGAGTGATGCAGATTATAAAGGAGTTCATGTAAGTTCAGGATAGAGGCTTCTCCACTCCGAGGCCTTTCGGATGATATTATTGCTGCTCTGATATTTATCTAAACTCCAGTCACATTCTTGGACATCTGTTGACTAGTTTCTGACTTCCTGAAGTGCTTTTCCAAAGTGAGATGTGGGTTCCAATGGGGGTGCATAAGATCATTTGGGAAGATGTACAGATGATATTATCTTTATTTTAATGAATTTGGGAAAAAGAAGTAACATGTTAAACCTGTGATTGGACTTACTTGATTTCTTTACATAAGGTCAGGTTTAAAAAGTGTTTTCTCTGATATAAGGAGGCTGATTCATAGTGGTGTAGGGAGGGGGAGCATGAGAGGAATAGATGAACTCTAGATAGGGCCGTGGGGTGGGAGGGAAAAGGAGGGGGCAGGGGGTTAGCAAGATGGCGGAATGTGATAGGCATCATTATCCAAAGTATATGTATGAAGACATGAATTGGTGTCAACATACTTTATATAAAACCAGATATATGAAAAATTGTGCTGTATATGTGTAATAAGAATTGTAATGCATTCTTCTGTCATTTAAAAAAAATTAATTAAAAAAATAAAATAAAAAACCTCCCAAAACAAACAAACAAACAAAAGTAATGCAGTAAGCTGAGGATAAAGCTTAGAGGTAGAGCACTTACCTAGCATGTACTAAGGCCCTGGGTTTAATCCCCAGCATGCAAAGTAAAAAAAATAAATAAAAATAAAATTTTCCATAAACTAATTTTAAAGGAACATAGTAAGTAAACAATAGTATGAGCTATGAGGAAATAAGAAATCATAAAGGTGATATGCAAATTATGGAATCCTAAGGTATTCAGCACTAACAATTGAAAGTGTTACTCTTTCCCAAGAGAAGTGCTGCTTAATGGAGAGAAATTATTTATTTAACACATATTTATCAAAATGAATATAATATGACTTTTGCCCCTGTGGAGCTAATGAGGAAAACAGACCCGTAAAAAAATAATCACTAGATAAAAACACCAGCTCATAATTATTATGAACCATCTACCTGTCAGCGTTTTGCATATAGATTATCACATTTCATGTGCTCAAGAATCCTCAAAAATATGTTAGACTTTTATGTCCATTTTGCAGATGTGGAAACAGTGGCAGAGAGGTTACAGTGATTTGTCAGATCATCCAGTTGGAAGTATGGCCTCAAAGCTGTTCTGCCTGGCAGCCAGGTGTGCCCAGGGCTCTGAGAGAACAGGGGAGTGAATGGCAGTGAAAGAGAGAGCCCAGGGGGGCCAACCTGGAAAGAGGAGCTCCGAGAATTCCATGTACCCATTGCACTAACTGCAAAGCGAGGGGATGGGAGAGTGCAGATTGATTTGAGGGATGGTCAGTATCTCAGTGCTCAGTGAGTGGGAGTTTAGGATGAATAGAGGGGTCAGTGGGACATACTTTTGGAACTCCAGGGCCTTCTGTGATGAGAGAAAAGAGAGGATCTGGTTTGGGAGTATCTTAGTTTAGGCTTTCCAGAAGCAGACTCAGCCATGTGTTTGTGTGTCAGATGATACAATTGCAAGGTCTCCAAGGAGAAGTGAGAGGTTAGAGAAGCAGCAGGGTAGGGAAGGAGAGGGAGCCAAGCGCTGGGAGATCAGAGTCCTATCGAGAGGAGCACTGGGCTGGCCATACAGGGGCTTGGAGGGGACCTTCTGCTCCAGGGCTGTCCCTGGCTGAGGCACCCAGATTCATGAGTTATGGGTTAAAGGTCAAGGGTGGGGGGATATTAGTTCCCAGGTAAGGAAGTCAGGCATGTAAAACTGCATCAGATCTGAGGGGACCTGAGGGGGACACTAATGTTATCTGCTATAATGGGAAAGTCTGGCATGATAGGGCATCTTTCTGGAAAGGCCACATCGAGGACAAGGGGGCTTGACATGCCTTCATCTTTTGCTATAGCTAACTCAACTGCACATGTTCATATTTTATTTATTTATTTTTAGTTGTAGATGGGCACAATAGCTTTATTTTTATTTATTTATTTATTTTGTATATGCAAATTATGGAATTCTAAGGTATTCAGCCCTAACAATTGAAAGTGTTACTCTTCCCAAGAGAAGTGCTGCTTAATGGAGAGAAATTATTTATTTAACACATATAGCTCTACCACTTAGCTACAGCCCCAGCCCACATGTGCATATTTTAAAGTAGAACCTATGCTCTTCCTAACCGTGACCTTGAGTTGTGTCCTTCTTGTCAAAATTCCTTTCTAATTTGAATTTAAGAAGTTAAAAACTTTTTGTGAATCCATCTTAATTCCCAGAGAGAGTTGACAGACAAAAAAATCTATTATCATGTCACTTATAAAAATCTTAATGAAAAATGTGAAGAGCAGAATGATTATAGAGGTGGTTTCGTAACACATGGTTAAGGTTGTCTTATTGCTTCATCTATTTAATATTTTTTTTCAATTCATTATTTTTTAGAAGATAAATTTGGTTCATATTGTCAGCCAGGAGGCTTTTCTTTGCTAACTGAGAATAGAATAATAGAGATGCAAGGTGCATTCTTTAGGGTGGAGGAGTAGGCCTCTCGCTTCTACCCCGTCTGTCTTCCAGCCTCTCCTAGCTGCATGCCAGGCTCTGTGTACCCATGTAAACAGTGGGACAAGGCAACAAGGGGCTCAGCTTTGGTTTGGACCTCACTTCCTTCACCTCAAGTGGTATAGACTATGGAAGCCCTGTGTCTATGTCTTTCCTCCTCTGAGTGTGTGCCTGCTAGTTATGTGTTTCAATTTTTTCATAATAAAGGGTTGGAAAATAAGACATGCCTACGCAGGTGAATAAAATAGGTGACATCTAAAAGAAAAAGGAATTAAAACTTTGAAAATTAGATGCAGTTCAGTGGAATGCAGAAAGTTCTAGACTTGAAGGTTCATAACAGATTATGGGATACATGAATATTATAGGCTTCTGGAACTTGATGGTTCTGAAGCCATTTCTAAGACAAAATAGATTGTGTGTCGGGGGGGGGGTTCTCATCAACTAGTAAAAATTATTTGAATTAATGCTTTCTTTAATTTGGTAGGATTGTTGAAGGAAAGGGAGAGTGTTCAAGTACTTTTATTAAGTTTAGCGTGTCTTAGTGATTCAAAATTTCAGTCTAGGATAATTCCAAACTAAATCTAGATCCCATGTCAGAGCCAATGCTATTCAGTTAGAAATGTGATACAAGCCACACATTTAATTTTCAATTTTCTGGTAGGCCATGTTAAAACTATGTAAGAAGAAATAGGTGAAACTAACTGTACAAGGTTTAACATAAACCAATATAGCTAAAATATTAATATTTTAAAATGTCATCAATATATAAAGTTTTAATGAGACATTTTACATTTTTGTGTATGAAATTTTTAACATCTGCTATGTATTTTATAGTTATAGTGCATCCTGCTTTGGAGTGGCCATTGTGTCGAATGGTGCAAAGCTAGGAAATATGAAAAAGCATAGTTCAATTATACCATATTTCAATTTATTTGATTCAAATTCAAATATGTGATTTTTCACTCTTCCCTCCAAAGAAGAAGAAAGTTATATAAGTAGTACGGGTTATTTTGTCTAGGTTTGGCTCCATGTGTTGCAACATGGACTGGATGTACTGTCACAGAAGTAAATCTGCTCTTTCCTACTTGGCCTGAGTCCTCACAGGCCTCATCTAATATACACTGCTTGCACATTGAGCATGTTTTTTAGTGTTTATGTATATGGATTATTTCTTACAAAATGGCCCCTAACACAAGCCAGCTTCTTTATCTGGCACTTACTTGAAGATAAGAGTTGTGGGTTCCACGGCTGGAGGGCAGCCTGACTGTGATGGACTCCATGTGGGGTATCAGCATGTTGGCTTCCAATACATAGCAATTCAGATGGTCGCAGCAAATCTAGCCATTGGGCTTCAATAGAGAAAACTTCCTATATTTTATGGGCAATTTGATGGAGTTTCAAGGGTAATTTTGACTTTTGTGATTTTCATCTTGAATTACAGACAAAGCTGTTACTCCTGTAGTAAAATGGGCCAATGGAACAATCATTTATTGGCTAGACGTGGTCTCCTTCTTGTCCCTGCTCCCTACTCCTGAAGAGGGACACTTAGGATCCTCCTGCTAAGTGAGGGCATACCACCAGTGACAGATGGATGTGCACGTTGGCCTGCCCCACCTGCTCAGTTGTCCTTGTATTCACCATCTTTCCTCAGTACTTTCCTTCATCCAAACTTATCTTTTCCTTCTCATTCTCTCAGGACCCTGCTTCCTGCTGCAAGCAGTTGGCCATATTGACACAGAATTCATCCCTTGGATGCTCACACCTGGATGGTCTAAGGAGGGGCTTATGTTGGAGGTTTTGCCTGGATAGACAGAGCTCCTTCAAAGAAAAGACTCTGAAAGCAAGAATAAAGTTGGGTGGCCCTTCAGATGGTTTCAGAATTACTTCTGGAATAAGATGATAGGGATCTTACAAGTGGTTCTTACTATTAAATGCTGTTGGTGCATGTAGGCAATCAAGTTAAGGTCTTGGCAATTCAACTTTGTTATTATAGCAACTCTTTCTGTAGATTTTGTCTTATTATGTTTTCCTTGAACTTTCTGCCAAAATTTCCTTAAAATGTGGCATTATAGACAGGAGTTGCCTAGAAAAAGATCCTCTACTTTTAAAGCTATTTATCATCAAAGCACTAAAATAATAATTTGTGATGTCTGTAGCAGAATGCAAGTAAATGAGTAAACATAGCTTTTATTTTAGTGTGAAGTTTATACTTTCAACTATAAAATGGTACTTTTATAGCTTTGTGTGCTTAGGTAATTGTAGGTGTGTATCAAAGCTAATACAGATTTCAGATTTTATGTATTTAAAATAGAAAATTAATACATTTCAACAATGCATTAAAATGTAAAAAATTGAAAATCAATCATTGTCTTTTTTTATACACATTGAATGAAAAAAAAAATCACCTGTTAATACAATATAAATTTGGCATTTTCATTGTTGTTCTCCAAAGGTGGTACTTAAGGTACCTCACTTGGCACTAGGTGATGTTACCTAAAGTTAGTAATTAAATCTGGCTCTGAAAACATTTCCCACTAGATTCTAAGTTTCTCAAGGTCAACACTAGGTCTCTTTATTCTTGGCATTTAACATATAGTAGGCTTACAGCATAGATGTTGAATAACACTTAACTTTGGATCTCTGAGGCCCTAAAAATTATGATTTGCAGAAATAATAAAAAGGCTTGCTGACACGATTCCTTAAATATGGGGTAAGAAAGGTCAAGGGAGGGGTCCAATGTTCAGGGAGCAGCTACTATGTGCTGGGTATTCTGACAGATTTTGTTATATCATGGCATCTATAATATTAGCCTTAGGTTCTATGAAGCTTTCTATATCCATTTTAGAGCAGGGGACAGACCAAATCATATGGCAGCTAAGTCAATTACAATGAGAAACCACAAACAATGAAAGAATTTCTAGGTCCTTGTAAGTGATTTCTTTATCTCAAGAACTTTCAAGGACAGGGAATGACTTTGCATTTTTCCCAGAGTTCACTATAATGGGATTAGCCTTAGAATAGTTTCTTGGTCATTATCCAAGTCTTCCTGACTCACTTCAGGGTCACTTCTGGTCCAGCAAAACGTTCTCTGTTCCAGAGGCCCAAGTTAGGGTCATGAACTCCTTTCTAACCATACTCCAGGGTAGAATTATCCAGAGCATGGCTTCTGTTGTATGAAGACCACCATCAAACCCAGCCAGCACGACTTTAGGTAGTTTATCTAATAGCTGTGTCAATGAAAATTTTAATATCTAACTTTTAGGCCAAGAATGAATGAGCTTATTGTTATGAAAATTGTTGACAGGCTGTATCAAGTATCCATTGCCACAATAATGCTGTGCTATAAACAACTGTAAGACTTCAGGGGTATGTAACAATAACTGCTGATTGCTCATGTGTTTGAGTCTGCTGGGGTTGGCTAGATGGTTCCATTGATCTGGGTCACGCTTGTACACATGTCTGTCACTGATTGATCTGGGCAGAGACTACGGGGTTACCTTGGCTGTGGTCCATATGTCTCTCTACTCTTTCAGGCTGGCCTAAGCATGTTCTCATGATGATACAGAGGTGTAAGAGAACAAGCCCTGAAGTACAAGTCCATTGCAAAATTATAAGTTTTGTGGAATCACTGGCCAACATGAGCACATGATTGATTGAGACCAGTGTCAAAGAGTGATGCAGGTCGTAGAAAAGTTATATGACAAAGGGCATGGACACAGGAGGAGTGTGAAAATTGGGAACATTCTTAATATATCTATCATAATAGACAGTGGGTGATCTAGAACAATTGTCAGGTTTTTGGCTCTTTAGCCTCTGAACTCCTTTTCTGTTTTGGGTATTCACTTTATCTCATGGGTCTTGGTGAGAGGCAGAACCAATCTTCTACTAAGAACATGGAAAAAAAAGTAGGTTAAAATATTTGCTTTTCTGGGGCCTAATGCCTAAAAGAATGAACCATATGATCTGAACCTGGCTATTCTTATGTACTTGCCTGAAGCTCTGGATCTGGAGCTGGGCTCCAAGAAAGCATGGAAAAGCCACACAGGCAGAGGTGGTAGAAATGAAATGATGGTGCTGTCAACTCCAAGGGGAGAACTTAGAATTCCTTTATTCATTATCATTACCTTGGAGTCAAAGGGATGAGTGTGCTTTCAAACTCTGCTTTGGACAAATGACTTAGCCTCTCCAAGCTTTGGGTTCCTGATCTCTAAAACAGTATACAAACCATGAGGAACTTGCAATTCCTTTATCCATTACCATGAGGACCAGACTGGCCTAGACTGTTGGGGAAGGAGAGTCCTGGAGCAAAGCTAAAACATTCTGGTTACTCCAAGTGAGGACCCCCTAGGAAAGCCAATAGCTGGCCAACGTGAACCTTAAGATTGGCCCAGCAAGATTACGGAGCTACTGGCCAGCCTCAGAGTGACTCCAGGGACACGAGCAATAAACATTTATCATTGTGTATCACACTTATTTTGTGTCTCTGGTCGTTAGTTCGATGGCATTATCATAGAAACAACTAACGGAGATACTGTACTAGACTGGTTATGTAATGGGATCTTCAGTAAAGGTTGCTTACCGTCTGTTGTTTCTGTCCATTTTTGGAGCAGGTCCTCCTGAATCCTTGACAATTATGAAAGTCACTCAGTATCTTTCAACAAATTCCCTGGAGCTTACATCAGCCAGGGCCAATTACTGTTTCCCACACTTAGGGACTCTGTCTAGCTCAGTGCAAGATGGCACCAGCTCTTGCTGTTCCCCATTTCTGCTGAAGGACTGCTGCTTTTCTTGCTGAACTTGTCCCATCTGAGTTACACAGCATCTGATGCCCTGTCTAATTGGGAGGTACCCATTCTCCTCACGCCTTCTCCTCTTAATGTGCCAGCTTCTTCCTGGTCTCACTTCTTACCCTCCTCACAGTGAAACAACTGCCGTTGTTCTCATGCAAGTGATTCGTCTGTTGGATGTTTGCAGAATCACCTGTGTGTGTGTTCATGTCAACATTGCCTCTCGTGGAGAGTAAATGTTCAGTGGACACAGATGGTGTTGATTTAACTGATTTTTTTTTTTAACACCACATAGCCATTCGCTTGATTAGGTGGGTAGAGCAGCCTTCTGAGGATGATGGTTAATTCAGCTATTGTATAAAGACAGGTAGTTGGTGGCCAGTTTGATTTTTTATGAAAGAGGTGGCCTGCACTGAGCTCTCTCTCAGTTTTTTCTCAATAGAATTAAAGAAGCTTGAGAGAGCATTTGACATAGTGAGAGAGGGGACCTTGGAGTTAAAGGAATGATGTGCATTTAAACTCTGCTTTGGACAAATGACTTAGCTTCCCTAAGCTCCAGGTTCCTGATCTCTAAATGGGGATACAAACCAAAATCATTCTTGTTCTTGGTTAAAGTTGTTGTAAACCTTGAAAGAAATATTTATAAATGTGTTTTGTGAACTGTAAGAAACTAAATGACCAAGGGTCTAATGACAGGTGCTGACTGTGTGGGGCTCCTATGACCCCAGATTTATTCTTTGGGGAGGCCAAGGGATGACAAAAAGCCAGTATAATTCTGGAGTTGGGAGTCAGTGTCCAGGTAAGATTTTGGGGTAATAAGATAAATATTTCCTGGATCTTTGTCCATGGCTCCTGCATACAGCTTCCAAATCCTTTGGATTTTCCTAGATGATAGGAACATTTGTTCCAATTTTAGCTTTCTCTTGCTGAGCTCCTTGATGGCTTCAGGATGTAACTATGTAGTTGAAGGATTGGAACTTTCAGCCCCACCCCCTGAAATCTGGGTAAAGGAAAGGGTCTGGAGACTGAGCTAATCAGCAGTGAACTGTGATTTAATCAGGTACGCCTATGTGATAGAACCATCATAAAAAGAGAGCTTTCACGTTAGAGGACACATTGAGTTTCTGGAAGGTGGGTGAGCACATAGGAAACCTGGGCTCCATACCATTTCACCCATAGCTTACTCTATGCATCTCTTCCATTTGCCTGTTCCTGAGTTGTAAGCTTTATAAAAAACCTAACCATAAGTGAAGTGACTTCCTGAGTTCTGTGAGACCTTCTAGCAAGTATGGAACCTGAGGAAGGGAGTCATAAAAACCCCAACTTAAAGCCAGTTGGTCAGAAGCATGGGGGTCCTAGAACTTGAAATGGTGTCTAAAGTAGGGCAGACGTGTAAGACTGAGCAGGTCTTCACTCACTCCAGGTAGTTAGTGTTAGAAATGGATTGAATCGCGAGAAACCCAGTTGATATCTGGAGAGTTGAAGAGTCAGTTGGTGTAAGATACATCAATCAAACAAATGTTTGGTGTCAGAATCACTGTGAGTTAAAGCAGTTTAGAGTAATAACTTCTCTGTCCTCGTCTGGAACCAGGAGCCACAGACCTGGCTGTGCCAGGCTATCAGACAGGGATGAAGAGTCCATAGCATGTGTGCACCAGGGCTTGGCTCAGGGCAGTGCCATCTGGCCTGGCTCTCTCACTTTTTAACAAGAAGGCCAGTGAAGAGACATACGTAGAATGAGTTCTCTAAGTGTAGGATGCGTATGAGTGTTACAGATGGGAATTGCTTTTGGCCATAAGTAATGGAGACCTGGAATGTAGCGTTCTAAATAGTCTTCATAAATTTTATCTTTCTCATCTAGAGAGCAGTCCTGAAGTCTACGGAGGGCTGGTGTGGCAGCTCCATGCTCAGAGACTCAGGCACCTGATAGTCGACTGTCTTCATTTTTATGGTGTAATACTTTTTTCATAAGAACTCAAGATAGTTGCTAAGACACCAGACATCATGTCTATATCTCAGGCTGGAAGAATGTCACTAACTGAATCACTCCCTTGAAAGGACTCCTCATAAAACACCCTCTAGCGACTGGCTTACATCTCCTTGCTCAAAGGAGGTTGGTAAATGTGGCTTGGGTATTGAGGTTCTAATAGTAAAATGGAGAGCAGATGTTGGAATGGCCAATTTGTTGTCTCTGCCCCAGGATTCTTACTACTCTGACACCCCACCATCATGATGTACAGTCTTCGTGTGGGGGGACACAAAGTGGGGACACAAACTTTTTGGAAACCATGTAGTAGTATTGTTTAAGAACCTGGATTTGGGAACAGATATTCCTAGTTTTAAATTTGCCTCCACCACTTACTAACAACATGACCTTGAGGTATTTTCTCAACTTTATTGAGCCCAAATTTTCTTGTCTGTAAAACAGAGATCATCATAATATTAATCTCACAGAGTTCCTGTGTGAATTTAGTAGTTCTACAGAGCTATTAAGCATACTGCTCGACTCTCAGAAAACACTTGAGAAAGAATTCTCCAGAAACACATGAAATGAGTTATTAGTGAGTCATAGGCTCATTTGTTCTATAACTGTGAGAAAAGGATATTTCACAATCAAGATGGGGTATTAGACCTAAATAATTGATTATCTAACTACTGGCATCAGAATTCCTAGTAGGAAGGAAAATGCCTTTGAGTTGGAAATTGCCTTGGTATGACTGGGGAGGAAGAGGGTAAGTCCTGAGAGCTTGAGAGTAGGGGAGATGTGAAAGGAGTGTGAAGGGGAGAGAGAAGAGACTAGAGCAGGTACCACCAGCTACAGCCCACTGGACAAACACCTCTGGCCCACAGCCTATTTTTATGGGTATCACAAACCAAGAATGGTTTTAAATGGTTTTGAAAAAAAAATCTAAGTGGTAACAATATTTTGTGACATGTGAAAATTGTACAAAATTCAAATTCTAGTTTCCATAAATAAAGTTTCATTGGAACACAGCTGCACCTGCCCATTTACATACTATCTGTGGCTTCTTTTATGCTACAATGGCAGAATTGAGTAGGTAGGTTGGATTGGAGATCCTATGTCCTGCAAAGCTTCCGAGTTTACCGTCTGGTCTTTCACAGACAATGTTTGCTGTCCCTGGACTGGAGAGGAATGTGACCAGACTGGAGAAGTGTGTGGGTGAGTGTCGCAAGGGGGCAAAATTGCAACATATGCAGTCAAGGGGAGAAATAAAGAATTTCCATGTGCTTCTGCCCCTTTCAATGCTTTATTCACTCAAATTACTCAATATAGTTTCACTCTATAGGTTCTTTATCAAGAAAACGACAATCCTTAATGCTAGGCACTACAATAGACATAATCAATTCACGGCACTGCAAAACACACTTAATCATGATAGGCTAATAACAGACATTTCCTCTGCAGGCTAAGTTCAAAAGTCTTAAGTCTTAGGCTTTGAGTCCAGCAGATGCACACTCACTCAGACCGCCATGATCAGGTCCAGAACCAAGGCAGGCTCTCACCAAGGTCCAGACGAGGCGGTAGAGTTTGAGAGCGGTGAGGATCATGCAGAGGCCAGGAACTATAACAAGTGATGGGATGTCAGGTCCTCATCAGGCTCTCCAGCTTGAGTGCATCCTTGTTTCGGCTGGCCGAATCCCTGTTCCTTTGTTCTGTCATTTATACTAAATTTGGGGCTTTTGACCCCCTTTTCAATCCTTATCAGCTACCACGGGATTTCTCAGTGACATCATTTACCCTGAGGTCAGAAACATCTGGTCTGGTGGTGTCCACCCTGATCTTCTGCCTTTCCCCTTATCAGGCCAGGACAGCCTGCCAGGGGCTTCGCTCTGTTTATCAGGGTGAGGGGAAGTGACTTGCTTGAGGCCAAACTGGAGGGATCTGTGGATGTGCCTGGTGAAACTGCAGGTCTTTTAAAATGAAGTTTTTAAAATGGAGTTGCTTAGGCTCAGGCCTAAGGCCATCCCTAACAGTGAGGCAGCCACCTATTGGTGGTGGAGTAACTGGAGGACCACGTATGAATGACGTATGAATGAAGGGGTGAGGGTTTGTTATGAGCCGAACTGTGTCCTTCCCCAAAGCCGTACGTTGAAGTTCTCACCCCATACCTCAAAATATGTGACTGTACTCCCAGATGGGCCCTTGAAAGAGATAATTAAATGTGATCTTGAGAGTGGGCTCATACTGGCTCTAAGCGGATATGCTAATGTCCTCAGGAGGAGGAGAAGGTTAGAATAGGCAGGGGAAAGACGTTGTGAAGAAACAGGGAGAAGAGAGTCATCTACAAGTCAAAAAGAGAGGACTCAGGAAAACCCGCCTCTGCCACACCTTCATCTGGGAGTTCCATCCTCTGGGATTGGAGAAAATACATTCTGTTATTTAAACTACCTGGCCTATGTTTTTTTGTGTTATGGCAACCAGCCCTAGGAAATGAATTCAGGATTCAAGTTAAGTTGTTTGTTTCCTGCAGTATAATTTCCTCCTTCATCTTCCTCCCAGATCTTTCGTCATGTCTATAAGCAGCCACAAAGTCTTGGGTGAGATTTTTAATTTATGGATATTTAAAGAGAAGGCAGAGTTTCCCGTCTGGGTCAATGTGGTCAAGAGCTGCGAGACAGTCCATTGATAGAGGAAGAGAGAGATGACTGAACTCTAAACCCTCTGCCAAGAAACCCGAAGGAAGGCTCTGGCCTTCCTCCAGCTGGACGTGGGTTTAAGCACAGTTTATCTAGATTTTAAAGCTTTGTATCAGAGCCTGGTTACAACACAATCAGAGCAGCAAACACCCCCCGTGTGGCGTGGAGAAGGAAAGCCACCAAGAGACATGACAGAGGCACCTGCCTGCATTCCTCCACCCTGATTCGGGGCTAAACCCCGAGTCATCACAAACCTCTAACCTGGGATTCCAGATTTTTTAAAAAAATGTCTTGTTTCTTCTATCTAAGCAATCAGAGTACTTTTTAAAATAGAGAAATAAGCAAAAAGAAAGGTGTTTTAAAAGCCACCTTGTCACAAGATCTGCCACTTTCATGTCCAAGTGGATGGTGCTCTCTCCCAGGCACTCCCCTGCCTGCACTCCTTCCATCCTAGAGCATCCCTTTATGCTCAGGCATCACATCTGGCTCAGAACTGAGGCCAGACAGCCTGCATCTATGGGAAATATTGTTTTGGGAAAGGCCAGCTCTCAGAGGACAAGGGTCATTTTCTCCCACTCCTCCAGAAACTTGTGATGAAGAAAGAGAATGCATGTGCATGCGGCTCCTTTCCTCACGTGGCCGTATGCTTGCTTTTGCTTTGACATGGTACTTCCCTAAAGTGGCAGCCACAGATTGGAGCTTGGTGCCCAGACTTGGTTCCCTGCCAATGCCCTGCTTTAGGACTAGTCTCTTTGCTTGGCAGCTGTGCACCAGCTACACAGCACGCTCTGCCTGTCGCCTAGAGGATGTTAGAGAATGGGGGTCGCCCTCGGCACTCTAGGGTTAACTTAGTAAATGATTACAGGGATCTGTCATTAACAGACCACTAGGAGGAAAGGTTAGGGGCAGCATCTGGCAAGTCCTGGGGAGGAAACCTGCCTCTCATTTAAGTAAAACCCATTGAATGACCAGGGTCTCCTTCCAGGTTCATATCCCCATCTGCTGAACTGCTGTTGTCAGAGGACCTCTAGCTGTCACCTGTCTTCAGAATTGCCTCCTTTGAAGAGAGCAACTTTGCCCAAGGACATTCCCTCTTCCCAGAGGTGCATGCTTGGCGAATACCCTGCAGACTCATCTCTGTCTCCAGAGCCTGCTTCCTGGAGAAACTAACCTGTCAAAAAACCAGCTGAACACGCCCAGCAAGGAGCACCTGGATGGTACCTTGGTCCTGTTGCCTCTGGAAACAGGCGCTCAGCCCACAGGCTATGGGCGCATTGGCACAAGGAGCTTGTTTCTCTGTCTCGGAGAATGGGGTTCAGAGAGCCTTAGCAGAGAACCTGGAGGAGAAAAGAGAAGGAGGAGAAGACAAATGAAAAGGAGAGGCAGAGATAGATAAAAATTGGGGTTTTCTGGAAGCATATATTTGATTGTACTTTCTGCTCTAGTAGAAATTCACACTAGATGTTTAAAACAAGACACTCGTGAAAGAGAACATTTCAGTGTTTTGAATCTACAGTATCAATGGGCAGTATAATAAGAGGCATGGAATGAATTTTCTGTCTCCAAGAATTTGTAAAACTTTCAGAGTAGGTGCAGAAGTAGGCCACACCTAAATAAAGTGAAACTCAGTATACCCAAATGCAAGAAATGGAAAAATGAGGGCAATGGTTTCTAATTCTGATTTAAATAACCCTATACTTCATTTATTCATTTGTGTACTTATTAGTTAATTCATTCTTGTATTTATCACATATTTATTGATACTCTTTTATGTACTAGGTGTCATGCTATGTTCTGGGGAATCCTGAAGAGCTCATATTTTAATGAGGAGGTGGGACCAGGAAGAAAAACAAGAAAATAATTACAGCAAAAATTTTAAAAAAAATGAAATATACTGTTGGTAAAGCTATAGGGAAACCAGCTCTGTCATATATCATTGATGATTTCAGAAACTGGTGCAGGAAATTTGGCAATAATAATCAAAGTTGGAGAGAGAGATATCCTTTGATCTAGCAATTCCACTTTGAGGAGTTTATCTTAAGGGAAAAAAATGGTGTGAAATATCATAAGCAAAAGATTATACACTGCAGAATTATTTATAATGAAATATTGTTAAAAAGTGGTGGAATGAGATGGACATCATTACCCTAGGTACATGGATGACTGTACATATGGTGTGACGCTACATCCTGTACAACCAGAGAAATGAAAAGTTGTGCTGCAACTGTGTACAATGAATCAAAATGCATTCTGCTGTTATATATATATATATATATATATATATATATACACCTAATTAAAAGAAATTAATTAACTAACAAAAAATATTGTTAAGTAACCAAACTGTCTCTAAGTTGTGGGACAGCCACACCATGGAATAACATATAATTATCTAAAAGAATGAAGCTCAATATAGAAATCTTTGACATATGTTAAAGTATAGGGTCAGACCAGAGTAAGAACGTGTATAAAAAGAGAGAAGAAAAGAATACATTTATGTGTATGTATGTACATAGAATGTCTTAGAAAGAATACTTAAATTATTGCTAACGTTTGTTGCCTCTGGTGATGGACAACCAAATGGCCATAGCATAGGTATATACACTGTTCTTACCTTAGTATGACCCATTATATGACCCTCCTACTTTTTAAAAAAAAAAATTAAAAGTTCAGCTTTTGGGTCTCAGAGGCAAAAGTGAGATATAAAGGGGGAACATCATTGTTTGGAAAGCCTGTAATAAGACTCATATGTTGTGCCACTGCTGTGGCTCTAAGACCTACCACCTTTAGGAGTTGACATGTGACTGATGTGGCTACCTGCCAAATGCAAGAACAAGTATAACTGGAGTGCCAAAGCTAGAAGATGAAAAGCCACCGGGACTGATCGAATGGGGCACCTAAAATCATGTAATGCAAATTCAGGCACCGATTCTGGCCAATCAGCCACCCCATGAATGTTCTGGATTTAAAAAAAATAAAAAAAAATTAAGAGTAAACATTTTATAAAGAAATAGTTAACGTTAAATGAGCAAAGTGCTAATAGAGGTTGGTAAAACTACTAATGGGCTGCACAGTAGACATGTGTGAATTATAATACATATAATGGAGAGCGTTGGGTTCAGACTCTATATTCTTTAATCCTCAGGATCCAGTGAGTCTATAAAAATAATGGCCTTAGAGCCTTTCAAACTTCAGAATTTTGTGATTCACCATTTGTAAAAAATTAAAGGAGAGCTGGGTACAGTAGCACATGCCTATAATCCCAGCAACTCTGGAGGCTAAGGCAGGAGAATCGAGTTCAAAGCCAGCCTCAGCGACTTAGCAAGGCTCTAAGCAACTTAGGGAGACCCTGTCTCTAAATAAAATATAAAAAGGACTGGAGATGTGACTCAATGGCTAAGCACCTGGGTTCAATCCCTGGTACCAAAAAAAAAAAAAAAAAAAAAAAGGGAGAGTTGGGAGAACACTCCCAGTAATAGTTAACTTAACGGGTTCTTATCACACCCAACGGCTGGTTCTGTAGTTGAAGCACACTGGCTGATCAGGTATCACTCCATTTCTCTCCTTAATCAAATCACAGCAAGTAACTTTAGTACCAGGAGTGGGAGGCTTCTGAATAATGAAAGATTTCCCTTTGTTGTCTGGATCTATATGTTTCTAGGAACACACCAGCTGTTTTGTTAACTTCCTGATGTGGGAAGAATGAATTTTGTGATATTAGAAATTGTTGAAGGGGCTTTAGGGGGAAAAAAACCTTAAAGATTTATTAGATTTATTTATCTCAGTTTTTAATAAAGCAGGGAAAGAACATTACAAGTCAAGGAGTGAAGCTGGGAAAACAAGCCAAGGCCAGAGACAGGAGTAATGACAGGAAAGATGCTGGCCTGCGGCTTTTTGCCGAAGTGAGCTGCCAGCCCACACTTCATTTTGAGCTGGGTCTCCCTCAGTGGTGGTTCCCAGACTGTATGGGAAAGTTGCCCTCTTGAACAATGCCATCACTGAGGAAGGCCCTGTCCACCCACGGAGCACTTGCTACCTAGACTAATCCACCAGAGCTCACTGCAGCTGGAGTTCTGATACCAGTCAACTCTGGTTTCCTGCACAAGGTTCTCGTGACTTCCATGGGGTCAGATTTACTAGATGTTTTATTCTCAGGCTGAAAGGCTGTTGATGCACAGTTTTTCAGGAACTTTTCTCTATTCTCCCCTCACTTTATAAGAGAGGCATGAAGCACCAGGGCCTGGGTTGCCTTGGACACCTCCGGGTGAGTAGGGATCCAGGGTCTGCTGTACACTTGGGGTGGTTCTCAACAAAGGACTTATCCTCCTTTTAGTCAGGTAGAAAGATTTCAGGTACCCAAGTCAGATCCTGTGAGAAGTCATTTCCTAAAGATGCCTGATGACCCAGCTGCACCTCCCAAATTCCAGGCCCACCTTCCTGCCCCTGAACCGTTCAGAGTGACATGGAATCTACTTCTTGCCACACCCAGCCTTCCACACACTCAAACCATCACACACCCTGTGTGCCACCTTTAATAAAAATATTGTGATCAGATGTACATAACACAGAATTTACCATTTTAATTATTTTTAAGTGTGTTATCCAGTGGCTTAGAACATCCACCTTGTTGTGCAACCGTGATCACCATCCATCTCAAGAATTGTTTCATCTTCCCAAACTGAAACTCTGCCCATGAACACCAACTCCCCATTCCCCCTCCCCTGTCCCTTGACAGCCACCATTCCACTTCCTGTCTCTATGAAGCATCTGCTGTTGCTGCCTCCTGTAAGTGGAATCCTACTCTGGGTGGGCTTTTGACTGGCTCACTTCCTTGGCATGATGTCAAGGTTCATTCGTGTGGCAGTGTGTTCCTCCATGGGTTTTCTCTCTGTCTCCACAGCCTTATCTCCATGGCTCGGCTTTCTCTTCCTCTCACCCTTGGCCCCGCCTGCCCTTCCCCATCTTTTTTTTTTTCTGGGTACTCTCTATGACCCTTGATCTGTGGTACACAGAATCCTTAAAAGGGTCATAGAAATGGCTTCCACCTTCCATAATGGAATCATCGAGGTTGAGATGCTCAGCCTAGAGCAGGTCCCAGATCATGTTCTTTTTTCAAAGGTGGTGCTTTCTCAGGATTTAATTTTTTTTGAAGTCTTTATTTTTGATTTCTCGGATTTAAGGATGCTGATCCATAATGTGCTGTGTGTGTTGGGGGTGGGGTGGGTGGGAGGATTAAGTGAACTCTAGATAGGGCAAAGGGGAGGCCCTGTCCACCCACTGAACATAGGGGTAGGAAAGATGGTGGAATGCGATGGTCATCTCAGGAACTGATTTTAACTTCTCAACTTGACAGTAATGATGGTAAGAGGATCAAGAAAGAGGGGTGGGGGAGACCAGAGAAAAGGTTGAAGTTATGATTTGGATGTGAGGTGTCTCCCCAAGAGCTCATGTGTGAGACAATGCAAGAGGGGTTAGAGGAGAAATGATTGGGTTATGAGAGCCTTAATCAAATCAGTGAATCAACCCATTGATGAGTTAACTGAGAGGTGACTGAAGGTGGGTAGGGTGTGGCTGGAGGTGGGCATTGGGGGCTCTGGGGTATATATTTAGTATCTGGTGAGGGGAGTCTCTCTTTCTCTCTCTGCTTACTGATCATCATGTGAGTTGCTTCCCTCTGCCACACTCTTCCGCCATGATGTTCTGTGCACCTTGGGCCCTGAGGAATGGAGTCAGCTATCTATGAACTGAGACCTCAGAAACCATGAGCCCTCAAATAAACTTTTCCTTCCCTACCATTGTTCTGGTAGGTCTTTTGGTTACAGCAATGAAAAGGCTGACTAAAACAGTTGAAAAGACTTTCTCCTGACAACTGATAACGGACACCCTGCTCAACCCATCCTTGCCATCTTTTGGGGGATCTGTTCTTCATTTTCCCACCTCCTTGGTGTAGCAGTTTCAAGTCTCCAGAAGGTTCCTTTCCACTTTTATGGAATTGTCTCTGGTTTTCCTGTATGTGAGACAATAGAACCAGAGCAGCGAGGTGGCAGGGGCTCCACCAACGTCCCAGCCTTTTCTGAGAACTTTATGTGAGGACCACACAAGGGCAGGGTGTGTGTGTGTGTGTGTGTGTGTGTGTGTGTGTGTGTGTCAGCAGCCAGCTGTAAACCAAGGCTGAGCCTGTGTGCATGTAAAGAGGTTCAAAACTCCATTGAAAAAAAAAATTACCTCTTTAATCTCTTAATTTTCTTCCTGTTGGTGATGTGAGGCTGATGTATCTGGAAGCCCATAGGTGGAAGATGAATGAATTATTTTGCAGCCCCCTCGGGTTGTTAATCAGGTATGTGCCAATCACCGGGCGAACAGCAGTGTTTGCTGGGAGATGGGGCTGCTCCACAAAACCCGCGCAGGTTAAGAGTGACCCAGTTTTAATGGGAGGGTTCAGACTCTGTGATTTTCCTATTATTGTACTTAATATGATTGCCTATTATTTCTAAGAAAAGGGAATTGCTGGCAGCCTCTTTGTGGGATTTTTCTGGAAGGGCTGTCAGCAGCTTAAATCTAGCCATTCTTTTCACCAGCCACTTGTCAGGTCATCTGTGATGGGCAGAATTGGACACTTACAAACAAATAACGTCTTCCCTGTTTGATTCATCCAAACAGTCTCTTTGCGGGGTGTTGGTTTTTATTTGCATTTTCTGTCTTAGCTACTGAGGTATGAATATTATAATTGTATTTGAAATAGCTGAGTTGGATGCCTGTGTGTGTAATGGCTCCCAGGTTTTGGTGCTTTGCTTTGGTTTTTGTTGGGTGAGAAAGAAATTAGTATTTTCTTAACTGCCATCAATGGTTGAAACTACAAAAGAAAAGGCCTCAGGGTGTTCTGGGCAGGGTTGGGAAGCCAAGAAGCTGGTCTGAATGAATTTGCTGTTTTACTCAATCTCTGCTGCTTAGAATATTCTGGAAGCTGTCTTGAGAAAAGAGTGAAATAACCTGAGTGGTATAACCACCAAGTGTGGGGCCTGTAGAGAGGTTGTCTGTCTGTCTGTCTGTCTGTCTGCACCTCACCCTGCCTGGCTGGCCTGCTTCTCCACCCTGTCTCCATGGGAGGGGCCAGCTGGGCTCCTCCCTGCATTTTCTTTTCCTTTTCTGGAATGTTCTTGTGCAAGCCCCTTATTTCTACTGTTTTCATCTGAGGGGGAGCCAGGCAGTCACGCCCTCCTGATGGGTTTACTCGGTGCCCATCAGGGTAGAAATTGAACTCTGCTGAATCACCTCTCAGTCTCAGGCTCACCAGAGTCATCACTGGAGGCTGGTGTCCTTTGCCCACACTGCCTGAAAGATCTGATTTATTCAGTGTGCCTTTGAGAGTTCAGGCCTTTGGTTTGCAAACCCTCATGGAGGGGGCCGTGCTCTGTGTCAGCAATTCTTTACTTAAGGTGGGGTGGAGAGGTGGGAGTGGTGGTGCAGGAGTGTGTGGAGGGGTTGGAGGGGTATGGATGCTGAAGAGTGCAGGATCTGATGTTGGCCTGCTTGGCTGGAATTCCCAGCTCTGCCAGGGGCCAGCTGTGTTTCTTTGTACAAATTACTTATCTCTCTGTGACTTGGTTTATTTTCTCTAAGATGGAATTATTTACTGAGTTTTTGTGAGGATGATGTAAGTGACTCCACATAGCACTAGGATGCTGCACAGTTAATAAATGTTGGTCCTCTTCCTCCTCCTCCTCCTTGTCATTGTCATTAGCACTCATTGTCTAGACATGAGCTGCTTGAGGACAGTGGCTGTGATTTACCCAGAAGGGGCTCAGCACATGTTTGTCGAATGAATAAGCGAATGTTACATAGTGTAGTCTTTCCTCTTCACTTTTTCTTTTAGGACTGATTCTGTATGTTTCCCTTAGTTTTCCTCCTTCCATCTTAAAGACAAAAAAAAAAAAAAAAAAAAGGATAAGTGTAATTTTGGAAAGAAAGGAAGATAAAACACCCATGAGCTCACCTAGCAAATCCTCCTCCTTAGTTTTCTCTGTTTCTATTTGGTCACTTAAGGTTGATTACTGTTCAAAAATGTTCAGTCCCTCTCCTCCACGTCCATGGGAATAGTAGGCTTCCCTGCTCATTTGATGTTGGGTGTGGCTGTGTGATTTTCTTTGGCCTCCTGGGAAGGGGAGTGGAAAGTACTCTCTCATTCCCTGTGTTGGACTCAGTCATTGGATTGGCTTTGACCAGTGGTGTATAAGTGAACACGAGGCACGTGGAGGATGGAAGTGCGGATGTGCAGTTGCACTTGGCCTTTGCTACCACTGCCATTGCTACAAGGGGAGCTTCCTCCAGGTGGCTGCTGGCCCTTCAGCCTGATTCCTAAATGGACTCACATGAAGCAGACCCAAGCCCAACCTGTATCAAGCTGGACCTGCAACTTGAAGTAAAGGTGTCCAGATAAGCCCAGTATCATGTGGATCCAGGGCTGCTAAGTAGCAGGCATATAAGAAATACGTGCTTATTGTTTGTTATGCAGCCATAACTGACTGATACACTTACCAAAGGGTGAACATAATTTGCTCATAGGCATAATGAAAACTCAATGCTATTTTTATATTTTAGTTCACTATGCATTGTATAACAGTAAAGTTTTTCCTGTTATTACACAGATTTTAGTCATTTTCAACCTGCAATTTAATAATTTAAAAAATTCATTTAGAAAATGGTAGTATAGTAATATTGACTCCCCTAAATTGAGAACTTAGTGATATTAGATACAGTGTTATGGATGTATTTAACCCTTTCAACAATCCCATGAGTTAAGCCCACTTACCACTTCATATTCTCAAGGCCAAAGGTGGTACAGCATAGATTTAAGCATGTAGACTTTGGGGCTAGACTGTCGGGTTTGAATCCTAGCTCTGCTACTAAGCTGTGTGACCTTGGGAAAATCATTTAACTTTCCTCACCTACTATCATGCTAATGATAGTAGTATCTATTTAATGTGAAGTCTAAATGAATTAATGTACTTAAAGATTTAGAGTAGTCCTTGGCCTATAGAATCTGTCTGTTTTTATTATGGTTGAAGGAACTGAATTTCAGAGACCCTGGACAGCTTGCTCAAAGTTGTTTGATTTGTAAATTATAGTTTGGGGATTATTTTCACCCCCGCCCCTGGCATTTATAAATTGAAAATACACAGAATACTCTGTTGCTCTGGGAAGTGCTGGTCGTGAATTCTTAAGCACTGTTCAGGGAAGAAGGGATTCTTGGCTAATAAGTTTGGGCACTAAGGCTCCACTGGCAAGCAGAATTTTAGGCAGAAAGAGAAATTGAGTTTCAGAGGTTCTAATGCTTTGCTCAGTCACATGTGTGGTTAGTGGTAGGGAAAGAACAACTTGTGTTTCTTTTAACCCAACACTGGAAATGTTTCATGGCACTAGTTCATTTCTCTGAAAACTATCAGTAATTGCTCATTTAAAGATAAATAAAGCCAGGTGCAGTGGGACACACCTGCAATCCCAGAGGCTTGGGAGGATGAGGCAGGAGGATCACAAGTTCAAAGCAAGTCTCAGCAAAAGCGAGGCACTAAGCAACTCAATGAGACCCTTTCTCTAAATAAAATGCAAAATGGGGCTGGGATGTGGCTCAGTGGTCAAGTGCCCCTGGAGTCCAATTCCCAGCACTTCTATAATAATAATAATAATAATAATAAAAGATAAATGAAGTGATCCACTGAAGATCAACTTTTTGTTGTATAACAGAATAACCTACTTAAAATTAGCTAGCTTTTGTTTTTTCTTACTGAATTAGGAGAAACATTGAACTACTTCCTTGGTTATGTTTGGGCTAGAGAACACGAGGTGAGGTAGGAAAAGGATTCCTGCCCCGTCAGGAAGAGAGAGCCTTTCCTGCACCCTGGACTCCCAGGGGGAGGTCTGGTCTCTCATTGGATGTTAGCATTCCTTGTTGTTTTGAAAACAGAAAGCCAGCAACTTCATATTTCAGGGTCAAAGAGACAAAGCCGCCCTGTAGGGTTTTTTTTTTTCTCCTATGTCTGAATCCTTTAGTCCCTCTCCAGGTGTCCTTATTGAACCGAGGGGGAGTGAAGTGAAACTTTGGCACTTGTGCACTAAGGAGATGATAGGTTGCAGGTGTGTGGCTATGAATACTTGGGGGAGAAAAATAAAATAAGTGATGCTTCTGGTGGGCAAGTGATGAGCTTTTGACTTGGCTTCTCTGGCTGGAGCCATGGAAAGGAAGGCTCTCTGCAGGAGTCAAAGGGCTGAGGAGCTGACCACTAAGCCAGGGGCACCTGGAAGGGGCTTGCCTCCCTCATAGGACAGTGGCTGCTGTGCGTGCGGGGAACTGGACCATACCTGGACCATGCAGCAGCACAATACAACTGCAGCCTCTGTTGGCCCTGGGGAAGCAGAGACAGTGGGGACAGTGGTGGGCAGGCAGATCCCCAGTGTCTCCCCACTGGTGAGGGAGTTAGGTCGAACCTTTTCTTCTAAGATTTGCAGCCTAGAGACTTGCATTTTGTATCATTCATGGAGAGGCAGTTGACCAGGAGGGATGATAAGAGTATCTATCACTTCCAAGATGGATCAGGAAGGGAGGACTTGGGCCTCTTCTATTTTGACTTGAAGACATAAGATAGATGGGAACATATTTCCACTTGAGTGTCATAGAGCTCCCCAAACCAGGTCCAATCATAACTCCTAGGAATTATTTAGAGAGAATATTGGCAATGTCCCTGTTTTTCAAATGGAAAAAAAAAATCGAGTGTGCCTTCTTCTGATTTACCCTCGGTCTTTCTGCAACACCCTCAGGAGATCAATGGTCGAGAGAGAGGATATGAAATTTTGTTAATTGCTTTCATATTCAGACAAAAGCTATCAAACTTTGTTCATATTGCAAAATAGAAAAAAAATATATTTAATGACATGGAAAAATGTTCTCAACATAGTGCCAAATGAAAAAAAAGCAAGTTCATCACCAGGATGTTCAGTGAGATCTCCTTTTGCAACATTAAATGGATGTATCTCTGCAGAGAAAAAGTCTGGAAAGATGTATTCCAACATGCTCACCGTGCTTATTCTTTGTTTGATGCACTAATGGATGCTTTTATTTCTCCATTCTGCTTATCTGCACTGTTTGAATATTTTTATGACAAACATGTATTGCTTTTATAATAAGAAAAAAAGTGCAGCATAGGTTTTTATTTAAAAAAAAAAACAAACTGAAAGCAAATCTAAACAACCCAAAAACCACTGCTGCCTTTGTGTTCTGGGTGGTGGGGACAGTGAGGCTCTTTCATCTAATGGGGTATGGATGTCAGGGCTGAGGAATAATGACTCAGTGCCAGTGGAAATACAGCCGGTGGAACAAGTTTCAAACAGGAAAGTGCTTGTGGGCTTGTGGGGTGACCTCTGAGGTCAGCTGCAGAGCTTACTGCAGATTCCACCAAGGGAGTAAGAAGATCCAGAGGGTGAGGGTACGGGCTGTGGGGCGGGGCACGTCCTGGTTTAAACAAAGCAGCTTTGATGTGCTTCCCAGGGTGCTGGCTCAGGAGTGCAAGGCCTGTGCTCTGTGTTCAGCCAGGAGGGGTTATAAACATCCATCTCCATAGGGAATAGCCACCCGCTTTGAATCAACCACAGAGGAAAGATTTACAGGTAATTTCCCCTCCCCCTGCAGAAATGTGATTAAGCAAATGCTTGGAATCATTTTTCTTCCTTCCTCTTTTCCTACACTGAAATAGAGATGTTTTTGTTTTTCACTCATTCTCCATGACATCTGTAATGACATTTAATAGACAGATACTGGCGTTCCGTAGGTGCTCACACTGTACTTTTCTCACATCTACTGGGAGAGCCAAGCATGCAGAATGTGCCATTCCCCATTCTGAGATGAGGAGGGACTGCCAAAGCTGCGGGTTCTGGGCTGCACAGAAGATGGGCTGGCTCAGGCCTCTTATAGGGAGCAGCCTGTCCTCCTAGGGTCTTCCCACTTTGGTCCCAAGTCCGGGTTGTCTGTGTGGTGAGGACTGGAATCTACCTCGACCACCACACTTTGGAAGAATGAGTTCAGAGAAAGCCTGGGGAGGGGCTGGGTGTGCATTTTAATGCCAACTCTCTTTGTAAGCCTTTCCTTGAACATGTGTAACATGATACCAATAACTTGAGCTGGACACAGTCATTTTTTTGAAACCGCACTTTGCTGTGTGTGATGTTAGAAAATTTAGTTGATTTCTTTTAGACTTAACTTTTGACACCTGTAAAAGAATATCCCCAAGGTGCTGGAAAAATAAGTGGTTCTTTCTACAAGCAAACACATTTGGAAATCTGGGCTAAAGGAAATTTAAAGGGGTTCTTCTCAAAGCCTTTAATATGCTAATGAGTCTTAGGAGTTAAAGGGGTGAATAAAATTAACGAGATAAGTTTGAAAAATGTATGGCATGGTGACCAGTACTGCTGAGAGCCATAGCCAAGTAGGAATGACGCATGGCAATTTCCTTATCAGCCTACCCAATGTTGCTTAGAGGGGGGACTCTCCATTGTGGAAATGGGCTTGCCTTGGACCCAGGTCATTTGCAATGACATTGCATGAATGTTTGAGAAAGGTGACCCTGCTCAAAGACCAGGGTGGATCCGGGTTTAGGGTGGATCCGTGTTTAGGGTGGATCCTGCTGAGAATAGGGTGGTTCAAGGTTTAGGGTAGATCCTGCTGGGAATAGGGTGTATCCTGCTGCCTCAGGCACCCGCTCCTTGAGTTCCCATTGAGTTCTCCTAGGATTCAGAGAGTATTTGGTATGCAGAGCCTGGTGGAGTGTGTGGATTTTCCCCAGAACATGCGTGTAGAGTGCCGGTGACAGTTCGAGAATAAAGAGTTGCTGTTTGAATCTACAAGGTGTGTGGTGGCTGGGTTATTTTGTGCCCAGACAGACTGTGGCACAGTACATAGTAATAACCAATAAACATTAACTTCTATAATTATTAGCTATCATAATTTGAGGCTTTCCCAAACTGATACATTAAGGGTCCCTATCTTCCCTCAACTTAGAATTCTATGGAACACATTTTGGGAAAGGCTGACCTACTCATCATTCCCTATGAATATTTAGAGACATTTGTGACAGAACCCAAAATGTAAAGGAATCTTCTATCTGATTTTGGGAGCATTTATAGTCCAGAAATAACACTAGATCTTATTTGAATGATCTGCTGACAGAATGTTGTCTTGCTTGGGGATGCCTAGTTTTTGTACTATTGAAGTCTTCAACTAACTGGATAAGGCTCACCCACATCATGGAGGGCAATCTGCTTTATTCGGAGTTCACCAATTTAAATGTTAATCTCATCCAGAAACACCCTCACAGAAACATCAAGTGTAAAGTTTGATGAAACATCTAGGCACCATGCCCATCCAAGTTGACAAAATCATTCATCACACCCACTATGAGTCCTGCATATCCGCAAACTATATTTCTTTAGTTTACATATTTGTAGGCATGAAATCCCATAGGATATATTTCTAGAGTAAACATTTTATGTAAAATTATAAATTTTTAAAAGTCTTTTTACTAAATTATCTTCCAAAACAACCATTTTAAATTTTACTGTACATACTGAGTTCATGATTCTATTAATCTCTCCACCCACATGACCCATGAATATTATCTTCATGAACTTTGGGTATTATCTTTAAAAAAAAATAAAAAAAGGAATTTGCTAATGTGATGGGAAAAAAGAAAAAAAGAAAGGAAAGAAAAATAAAAATAGAATCTCATTGATGGAATTTGCATTTGCAGTCTTGATTATTGTGAAACTTACATTTATTAGCATGTTTATTGACCATTTGTATTTCTCCCTTGGCTCTTGACCTCTTCATGCCTTGCCAATTTTTCTATTAGCCTCTTTCAAATCAGTGAAATTTAAATATGTGTTTCAACCTTCACCAGATTTCAAAAAAAAAAGAGGCAAAATTCCAAGCAGCACTGACAGCTCAGTGAGAAGCCAGACTGTGAGCCCTGCCTTGGTGTCCCTACGGGGTCAGAGCCCAGGAGCATTTCTCTCCCGCTACACCTTTTTCAGGTTAACACAGCAACAGTAAATACAGAAATAAACAATCTAAAGACAGAAAACTCCTGAGAACAAAAAGGCAAAACTCATAACAGAAAAATATCACCATTGCCCATAGCTCCTCAGAAAAGAAAAAAATGAGCTTCCTGTGGGATGTACTTATCTGATTGTCTTGTGGTCTTCAAAGCAGAGAGGGGGCAGAGGGTCATTCTGTAGACAGGGCAGGACCCCCTGAGACAACCATGCCAACCTTTTAGGGGTGAGTTATTTGTATCACCTCAAGGCATTGAGAAACAATTCTAGCATTGTCCACAGCATTTTGATATCCTGGCCCAACATTTTTAGAGAAAGGTCTTAAATTATTTTGTCATGAAATCAAGCACAATTTTATCACTCAACAGAGGATAAGAAAGCTTTAGGGGGAATAATAGGTACCTCTCTCTCTTTTGGGACCATCAATATTATGTGGGTGCATGGAAGAACTATAATACAGTATGATTGTTATTTTTACCTTTCTTCTTCCAAAGTACAGGGTAGTTCTTTGAATTATCGAGGGCCAGAACCTCTCCAAACCCTTCCAACCCAATAGAGGTGACAACTTAGGTGGTCTCTAGTCTTAAGACCAACTAAAGTTGTAAGAAAGAAACTAACCACAATCTTTGAAGCTTTGAACCTTAGCTATTTTAGCTTTTTGGAGCCCATTTCTAAGGGATCTGATTCCAGAAAATAATCAGCAGAGAATGGTGGTACTGCAGGAAAACCTTGGGGGATGATGGACCATTAACTAAAAAGGAATTCTGAGAAAACTGAAACAACTATCTTGTTCCAGTTCTAGTTTTCCTAGTTAACTTCTGGTTGTGTATTTGGAAGAGATAAAATTGAAACTTGGCCTTCCTGGAGATAGGGATAGGAGAGCTCCTGTCTCTGTGATCTTCTTTCAGCCACAATTCCTCAGTCACTAACTACACCAATGATTCTGTCAAACAGTTTGGTGAATGTCTCAGTCAGTTCAGGCTGTTATAACAAAACACCAAGGCTGTGGAGCTCACATAGCAGAAATGTACCACCTCCTTGTTCCGGAGTCTGGAAATCTGAGATCACAGAACCAGCATGGTAGAATGCTGATGAGGGCTCCTTTGCTGGCTTGCAGACAGCTGCCTTCTCGGGAAACATGCAATAGTCTGCAAACTAATTGGTTGTATAATCAATAATTATGGTTTCCAAAGAAGGAAATGCCCAGTGGTATCAGAAGAAATGATTATAACAGCTCTTAAAAGTTTTTAAATTTACAGTTAAAAACTTACTTTGTGTATTTTTAAAGAACACATACTATATTTATTATTTCTTATAAGGGCACTAACTGTACCACGAGGGCCTCATCCTTAAGGTCTCATCTAAACCTTACTACCTTCCAAAGGCCCCATCTCCAAATATCATCACCTTGGCGGGTGGGTAGGGGTTCAACATCTGAGTTTTTACAGACAAAACTTACTCGGCAGCAGTGAACTTCATTAAGACAGTGTGATGATCAGTTCCCGAGGCAGTTCTCCTTTGCTCTTCCTCCTTTCTCTCCCTTGTTTCCCGTTTTTCTCTTTGTTCTGTGTGTGGTGTCAGGTCCACATCCATGGACACTGTCAGGCACCTCACCAGCCAAGGCAAGGAGCTGAGCTTGTGAAAGGCTGCTTCCTTGAAACCTGTTAGTATTGGTTTCCCGTTGCTTTCGCTCGACCATAGTTCAGTAACAAACTGCACTGCATATCTTGGTGAGCAAGACATGGTAACCGTAGTCCTCCAGCCTACTGGGGAACAACTTGGACTGAGGGTGGGGGCATAGCTTTTTCTAAATGGCCAACTAGTAAGTATTAAGGTTTTATGAGCTTCAAGGTCTCTATCATAACTACTCAACTCTGCCGCTGTTCCATGAAAGCAGCCATAAACAGTATATAAATGAGTGAATGTGGCTATTTTCCAATAAGAACATTATTTATAAACATTAGGCAGGACACCCATTTGGCCCATTGACCACGGTCTGCTGACTCCTGAATTATCCCCTTTTACTCTGATTCTTGTTCACTTTGTTCCTCTCTGTGTTCCGGCATTTTTTCCGTCAAATATCTTTTTTTTTTTTTTTTTTTTTTTTTACCTGTTTCCTTTCTCCTATTAACCAATTTCTTTGACTCTGTCTTCAGAACTTGCACCTATTCTCTGAAGCTTTCTACTCATGGCTAGTTTGGGTAGTCTGTGATGTAACCCCTAAAGCCTGAATCTAGTGCAGCACCTAAGCAGATGTTTCTCTGTGGGAGGTAAAAGGCAATCAGACACAATGAGATGGTGACTGGATGCTTTCCCTTCTGCTTTGAACCACTTCAGGAATTTCAATGCCCATTATAGTGTACTACACCCCTGGGGAGGAGTTGGGAATCCACAGATCAATGGCCATCCCTCTAATCCTGGTTGCCAGGCACCTGTAGCTATGGCAATTCACCAGTCATCTTGATTTAGATCTTGACTGTGTGGATTTCTTTGGGTAGGAAGTCGATGGCACATGCTGACAGTCTGCAGTCTGACTTTCCCACTGAACAAGGATCAACTGTGGCTGCAGAACACCTTCATCTCAAAGCAGTCTTCCTTGGCCTGTCTTTATCCAGCTTTCCTTGTGGGACATGTCCAGTGAGGCTGATGCTGTCTCTTCCATAATGGATTTCATGTCTGGAGCTTCCTCCATTGCTTCCTCTCTGGTTCAAGCCACCATTGTCCTTCATGCCTGGATTATGCCCCCTGCTCTCACCCTTGCCCTCCCACAGCCACCACATGTAACCTCAACCGAGCAGATTGTGTCATCTTGCAAAACAAAACAGATCTCTTTGCTCCTCTGCTCAAAATTCTGTAATGGCTCTACAGAGCAAAACTCCAGAGTGCTTTCAGAACTTACAAGATCCCAGATGACCCCATCCCCCCTCCCTCCCATGGATATCCAGACTTTTGTGATTTTTTTCCTGCTGTTGGCTCTACTCCAAACAAGTCCTCTTGCTGTTACTCAAATGCTCTAACCAGGTTCCAGACTCTGCATGACTTCCTCACTATATTCAGGTCTCTGTTCAAATACCACATTTTCAGTGCAATCTTCTCAACTTTTTTTTTTTTTTAAATTAAAAGGGGTGTGCCACCACTTTTCTCTGGAGCACTTATACCAAGAGATTGTATGCTCTCTTCTTTATCTGGGTATCCTCTCTACTCCACTAGAATATAAACTCCATGAGGGCAGGGGATGCAATCCATTTGATTCATTGTTTCATCCCTGGTGGTATTTGACACTTAATGGAGAGTTCACTAAATGTTATATGTAGTGGAATGTGTGTGTGTGTGTGTGTGTGTGTGTGTGTGTGTCTGTGTCTGTGCATGCATGTACACACACATGCAAATTTGTGCATGTTTGCATATTTTGATGAATGGAGAAATAAATGAAAGTGAACTTTTTCTATGTTCCCAAAGTCCTTCCTTCATTAAAGTCACTTCTGTTAAAAATGACCCACATGTGTGATTGTGTTTGAGGTAAATATAAAGTAATTAAAACCATATAAAGATATTAAAACCATTAGCTCTGATGAGAGTGTCAGAATAAATGAAATGCTGCCCAAGTAAGAACAAGTCTCATTTCTGGACTATAAATGCTCTCAAAATCATATATGATTCTTTCATATTTTGTATATTTACATATGACATCATATTTCCTTTGCTTGTAGAAATGAGAAAAATATGCACATTAAATATTAGTAAGGAGTGATAAATGATTAGCCTTTCCCAAAGTGTGTTCCATGGAACTTTAAATTCAGGGAGTTGTTCTAGGTAAGAAAGGGACACTTAAATATGTCAGTTTGAGAAAGCTTCAAATTATGATAGCTAATAACTATAGCTGTTAATGTCAATTGGTTATTACTATGTTCTGGCCTCTGTGTCATACATTTTTCAAACCTACTTCTTAATCTTGTTTCAGCCCTTGGACTCATAAGACACATTAACATATTAGAGGTTCTGAGAAGGCTGGTAGTAAAGAACCCTTTTACATTTCCTTTAGCCCAGCATTTCCCAAACTTATTTGCTTATAAAACCACTTATTTTTCTAAAACCCTGGGGATACTCATTAACACCTCATGGATCTATTGTTCTATAAAATGCAAATTGAAAATGCTGCTCTAGATAAGGAAATTAAATAGAACAGAATTATAGCAAAACAGATTATTGTAAGGAACTAAATAAGCATTGACCTTTAGGGTCTTTTAAATTAAGATAGTTATCTGCTGGACTCCAGGTGATAAGTAGTGATACCATCTTCTTAGGCCTAGTAACATAATCTCCCTTTAATTGTCCAAGAAAATAAAATTGTGTTTCTAAGGATCGATACTTCCCTAAGCATAACTTTTTTATGCTCTCAGGATAGATCTCTGGTTTCACTAATCTAAACCCTGTTCGCTTAAAAAAAATGTTGGTTCTTATAGTCAGGAAGGGATTCTTAACACTTTTCATCTGGATACAAATTTTTATCATGTTAGGATGGAAACTACAGAATAGAAAAATAATGAGGTTGAATGAACATAGGCTGGTGTGAAAGTGTGTTGGAGTGTGCGGGTGCATGTGTGTTAGCGTCTGTTTTTTGGTAGCTTTTTCTGGCCATGGAATATGGCCTTCCATACTATGCCACTGAATGGGGACTATAAGGTCTCCTCGTCCAGTACTGTAGCTGGTGGACACCTGCCCGGGGGACTTGGGTGTCGTTGAAGAGTGGAGTGAGTTGTGTCTCCCTCCTCTATCTTCTTCAAAGAAATGAAAGTCTTTCCTCAGAGTCCGCTGTTGGAGATGGGTAGGGGAGTGGGCTGGAATTTAAAGAGAAAAGAAACTGTTCCCCAAGGCAAGAAAATCTCTATGGATGGATGAATCTTACCATCCCAGTCAGTCTTTTGTCTGTCCACACCTGCATTTCTATATAAATCTGTTCTTCCCAAACGAATCTTCCCTTGGTGAATTTTCACCCAGACTTAATGATTCTTGCAATGATAATCTGCCACAGTGGTTCCTACAGTGGTAATATGCTGCTCAAGTTTCCTTGAGAAAGCACCTGCTTTCTTGCTCTGATGGGAACTTGAAACATTCAAAGGCGATGAAGAAAGGAATGCAACGATTATGAATCTAACATCATCTACCTCTTCTGAAAAGTCAGTGGAGTGGGAAAATGATTCTGTTTCCTCAAATAAGCCTGTCATTCCTTGAGAAAGAGAAGGAAGTGACTTACAGTTTCACCAGGGAGAAGTCTGAGCAGAAAGATCAAGTCTGAAACCACAGGATCTCTCCATTGCTGTGTGCCACATGACTCTGGGCCCTGGGAGTCTGGTGCTTCATGGGGATGCAGGAGATGGCAGAGAGAGAGGGATGGTGGGAAGAATAAATGCTGCATCATTATTCAAGGCCCTGGCTTCTATTTCTGAGGTACTGGAGCATTGCACAGAGTGGTACAGGACAGGAATGAGAAAAAAGGCGTCAAGTAGGAAACACGAAGAATCCTACATGTTCTGTGTATTTTAACTTGTTCAGCCCTCATCATGATCATATGAGACGAGTTTCATTTTTATTTTCATGTAATATACAGGAAACTGAAGCATGGATAATTGATGGCTTTCCCAAGGTCACACAGTTGGGAGGTTGTGGGGCCAGGATTGGAACCCACATGGGCAAACTCCAGAGTCTGGGTCGGTGCTTCAAAACACTTCATTACACTGCCTCAGCCTAGTGCAGGGTAAGAGCTAACCCTGGAAACCATGCCAGCCCTCCCATCCACTTACCCTTCTTGTGTCTGAGTTTTCCCACCTGTAATCCTTCCCATCTCATAGGGCCATTCTGGTTATTATTTTTTTTATAACTTTTTATTTATTTATTTATATATTTATTTATTTATTTATTTATTTATTTATTTATTTATTTATTTATTTATTTATGTGGTGCTGAGGATCGAACCCAGGGCCTTGCATGTGTGAGGTGAGCGCTCTACCACTAAGCCATGACCCCAGCCCCCGCCATTCTGATTATTTAATGCAATAACACATCCATAAAATGCTTAGTAGTCTGACACCCAGGAAGCTCCTCAAAACCACAACAGCTTAAAAGATGAGTCCAGAAGGAAGTTTGGATCAGGTTTGTTTAACACTATGAAAGGGAACAGGAACCAGTATCTAGAGCCGTGCTGTCTAGTAGAAGGAACTACAATGACGGAAAGGTTCAATATTGGCTGTGTCTCAGATGGTGACTGTAAATGGCTATTGAACATTGAAATGTGGCTAGAGATACTGAAGAACTGATTTTTAATTTTACTTAATTGTAATTAATTGAAATAGCCAAAACAGTTGCTTGGAATGTGGGGGTTGGAGAGATGGGGAGTAGAGGGTGGATGAGTGGTACTATGGTCTGGGTAAGTGTCCCTCAACGGCCCTTGTGTTAAAGGCATGTTCCCCAGCTCATGGTGCTATTGGGGACCAGCAGGAGAAAGTTAGGTCACTGGGGATGTGCCCTTGGCCTATTCCTCTTGCTCCTTCACTTCCAAGCCGCCATAAAGTGAGCAGCTTCCTCTGCCTAGACTCCAATCACGATGTCTCACTGCAGGCCCCAAAGCAACAGACTAACAGACAATGGATTGAAACCCCATAGACTCTGAGCTAAACTAAACCTTTCTTCTCTTTAAGTTGATTATCTTGAGTTTTTTGCTACAGTGATAAACAACTGACTAACATAGGTAGGTAGGGCCAGCAAAAAACAAGAGAGAGTTTACCAACAGACATGAGAAAATTTTGGATATGATGGGTATAATCATTTTTTTTGATTTTGGTGATAGTTTCATAGGAGTATGCAATTTAAATTTGTTAAATTGTCCACTTTGTGAGCAGTTTTTTGGTATGTGTTTCATACATACCCTTATAAGGATGTTAAATGACAAAAAAGACCCCAGGATGAATCCTGCTTGTGCATGGTTTTCAAACAGAGTTTCTAGGGAGGCCTTGTTGTTTGCTGAATTTCTGGGGCTGGACACTGGGGGAGTGATCAGGGGAACAGGCTGCTGAGCTCAGCTTCCAGCTCTGCTTTCCGCAGAGGTGCTGTCCACCGCCCTCTCTATCTCTGCTAGAGCTTCTCAAGTCTTCAGGTCTCTGCAAAGCCAGTTAAGAGTGGGCCTGTAAGAGTGGGCTTCAAAGACTGGCAGCAGGTCATGGGAGACTGTCGGGAGGAAGGTTGGGGAGAGCATGACATGGCCATGGTGGGTGGGATGCAGGGGATGCTCTACACTCTGCTAGGAACCTAGGGAAGGTCAGCATTGCATCCCACTACAGATGAACTCTAGAGAAGGGCAGGTCCCTGAGAATGGACACACTGCTCACAGGGCTCCTACATCCAAGAGCAGATGTTAAAAAGGCTGGAATACGGGATGTGAGCAGCCGTAGGTGTCTGCGTCGTACTGGGAAGAGGTTTGTACATTGTAGTGCATCCATGAAAGTTCGGGAAAATATGCTGAATCCCAAGTCCTCTCCTCTGGAACTCTGATTCAGGTGGTTTGGAAGAAGGACTTGGGGATCTCTAAGTCCTCCAGGTGAGTCCAGGGACTAGGCAAGAAGCAAGCAGGTGGAGTGGGCTGAACACTGGCTCCAAATCTCAGCTGCCCTGGCTGTGTGAACGTAGGCATGTTCTAACTTTTTAGAGCATAGATCCTCATCTACAATGGCTTGTTTGGCCTTAGGTGATGTTGTGGGTTGAATCTGTATCCTCTGTCAGATTCATTATCTTGAAGCCCTAAAGCCCAGTACAATGTAGCTGTATTTAGTGACGTGGTCTTCAAAGAGGTGATTACATGAAAATGATGTCATTGGGGGTGGGTCCTATACAATATGACTGGTATCCTTATAAGAAGAGACCAGGACCCAGACATGCATAGAGGAAAGGTCACCTGAAGACCCATGTAGAAGATAGTAATCTGCAAACCAAGGAGAGGGGCTTTCGAAGAAACCAAACCCATCGCAGGCTTGATCTTCCACTTCTGGCTCCAGACCTGTGAGAAAATAAAGTCCTGTGGTTGAAGCCACCCAGTGTGTGGTGTTTTGTATGGCAGCCCTAGCTGCCCAATGAGAAGTTTGCAGTTCCTTGCAGACAGAAGCCCACGAAATAGGAGATGCAGTAGTTACTAGTACTAATCACTTGACAACAATCAGGAATTCCCAAGAGCCAAGAGCACATAATCTGGCTTGGGTCTGCTTTCCTGTGGGAATCACATTCCAACTGTGTCCTGCAGGCTGGAGAATCTCTGCCCAGGAAGAGCAGGCAGTGCCCGGTGTCAGCAAGCCATCTCTTGGGATGCAGGGAGAACAGAATTTCTTTTCTCCTGGCAAGGTGTTGGCGTGGGGCATAAACCTGTCAGGCGATTATGGTATTGTGCCAGCACCCGGTGGAGTGGAGACTAGATGGGGATAACTCTAACAAAATAGCAAACTGCTAACAAGGAGCCTGGTTACCAGGATTTTAAAAGGCATGCTGAGCTTTTCAGGGAATTTAAACAAGAAATCAGCAGAAACCACAGCCAGGAGGAAATGGGATGTATTTGCCTATGTCAGAACGATGTGGGGAAGTGTTAGATGAGCGTTTTGCCAAGATTTGTGCCCTTCCCCCACCCAGCCAGAGTTCCTTCTGCTGGGTTCCCACAGTGCCTACCTCTGTTCTGAGTCTGAGCTCATTGTTTCCAGTGTGTTTGCTTGCCCTCTCTCCTGTGGAATCTGTGGACTCCTAGAAACCAGGATTTTGCAATATTTATCTCTGTCTCTCAGGTGGGTGCTGAATGGAAGCTTGAGCAGTTAAGAATCTGAAGCTAGTACTCTCATTTTCTATTATAAGGTATTTTCTCTGAGCCAGGCACTGTTACCACGCATCTTAAAAACACTAACTCATTAAATCCTTTAACTGTCCTTTGAAATACATGATACAAGGTACAGAGAGGAAAAGCCTTTGCCCAAGGTCTCACACCCAGTAGGAAGAAGGATTCAGACCCGGGGAGACTGGCTCCGGAATTTAGCCGCAAAGCATGCCGTCACCAACATGGGTTAGTGGCCACTTCCCTTCCACATCAAAGGCTCTTAACTATTTCTGTGCTATGTCTTGGAGTTCCAGGGCTGTCTAGGAACTCTTTCCCTGAATAATATTTTTAAGTGCATAAAAAATGCATAAGATTAACCAATTATAATAAAACCCAGCTTTAAAACCAATTATAATGAAATGCAATTCTAATGACATACAGCTTTAAAATATCCTGATTTGTTAGTTTGTGAGCTCATAATATACAAGTTTCATCACTGACACATTAAATGTCAAGCGCTCACAGTGGGCCTGATTAGCACTGTAATTTCCAAACAGTCATGAGTAATGTTTAGAGACATCATAAAGACATCAGAAAGCAATATTTGGAGATAGGCATCTGTAACAACTGTAAAGTGACTGGAAGAGACCTGAGATTTCCACTGGTGACCGAGGCACAGGCGCTGCTCCTACTACTGTGCCTTGTTGTCTACATGCAAAATAGAAGGAAATGATAACGTTGAACTGGAAGAAAGCAAAACTGAAGATGTGCATTTCTTCAGACTCTCTGAATTCAAGAGTCCTGCATGAACCCCAGTTAGGAACCTCTGTTCTAGATGCTCTACCTTTCATTTCTCTTCAAACTATGGCACATGGGACAGCACCACAGCACCACCTGAAAGCTGTGAAGTACAAACTCTCAGGCCCGCCGGCCCCAACCTAGACTGCATTTCAATAAGACCTTGGAGAAGTACTGAAACGTATGTACTTGCTTTGGTTTCACCAGCGAAAAGCTGTCTTCTGGAACGTGTAGAAACATGACTGTGATTTGTGCCTACCATTCTCTCTGTCTTTTATAAGCAAATTCCAGAGTGAGGTGTAAACAGAGTGAGGTGTAATTTCACTGACTGGCGACATTGGCACAATGGCCATTGTGGTGTATTCGGCTTCTCGGTGCCTCCCTAGGGCCACCTGTGCTCAGGGCAAAGGTGCTCTTATTCTCTGTCTTTGCCTCCTGCCGGTGATGAGTGGACCGACAGGTATGTCTGCTCCTTGGAGCCAGTAATTGTCTGCTGTTCTGCTTGTGGCCAGGAGTAAATCAGTACACTTCATGTGTAGGTCATTTTGGCTCTCAGACCCAAGACCAGTTTTCCATTCCAGCTTTTTCAGCACTAGAAGAGAAACAGCGTTTTAATTCTCTTCTTAGCTCTATTTCTCAATTGGTCCTGAACCTTCTGAGGAAGAAGCTGATTAACTAGCCCCCCAAATCCCAACAATATTGGCTTCTAGAAAACTTAACGCCAAATGTCCAAAACTCTAAGAATGCTTTTTTTTTTTTCTGTAAAAATTTTATTCCTGAATCATTTCTCTGGCCCTATTCTTGTTTTTCCTCTTACTTTCTTCTTCTTTTGAATTTATGTTCTCTTTCTGTTATGTAAACTTGTTCTATTTTCTCTAGCCTGAGAGGCTTCCTTAAAGCACTCTTTGGAATAAATCAGGCACACATATTCATAAATAAACAAAGATGCAAATATAAAGACGAATCAATATTCAAGACTGAAGAGACAGAGGCCGAACCTATCTCAGGTCATGGCATTGCCTAACTTCAGGGGTGCCATTCTTGTTATTTAGGTAAGCAATGCTTTTTTTCAGTACAATAAGGGACTACAAGACAAACAGTGAGATTATGCAACTGGTGGCTGTGGTCCAGGACTTTTGACAGATTTAGTCTCTGTATACTAGTTGGCAATGTGTTATTGAGAAAGATAAAGAAATTTCTGGTAACCAAGGGCAGTTGGGGGAGGCTGTTCATTTGTTAAAAAAAAAAAAAAAAAGCAAAACTGTTCTTAAATGATTCTAAAAATGTTCTACACTCTTGGGATACATGGGTGAATGGAGTTGGCTTCCCTCTTCGCTTAGCTTAGAGTATTCAATGCTTTGAAAGCCAGGAATTGAAGCACTGCATAGAGATAGGATTATGCCATTTAACTGTTAAATGAATCCAACTACTTCACTGCACTTAGAATAACTGAGCTCTTTGTTTGGGCTACAGGCACTGTCAGATCTAGTTTCCCCTGCCTCTTTTACCAGCCTCACATAGTACCACTCTCTGAAGCTCCTTCCAGCCTAAGAGTCTCTGCATGTACTGTTCCTTTTGCCAAAACACTCATCCCCACTACCTTCACCAGTCCATCACCTGTTAGGACTCAAATGTCACTCTTTCCCAGAAGCTTTTGCTGAACCCTAGCTCCATCAACCCAAGTCCCCTGTTACATTCTTCACCACCCTCATCGTAATGTTAATGAGTTCTTTTTGCAGCCATTACTTTTTTCTCTATTGTTTTTCCTACCAGACTGTAAGCTTCTGAGACCATGGTCTGAGCTTGTCTTATTTATTACCACTGGATTGCCAAGGAGGCCTGCAGTGCCTGGCATATAGCAGGAGCTCTTTGGGTAATTTATTGAAGAAATGGATGGAACAATGGGAACCATCTATAGACATGGCTACAGCCTTGGGAAATATATTGGATAATGACAAACATAAATGTGAGAGGGAACATATTTATATCATTACAAAAAGAGGACAGAGGATGGATTCCATCCTGAGGTCCTGAGCATGCAGAGAGGCCATTGTGTGCGAAGTGGGTCAGCTGTGGGCAGATGAGCAGCTGTCCTATTTTCAGAAGTATGGGACAACAGAAAATGGGTTAAAACTGCAAATGAAGAAGAAAGTTAAGTCCTCAAGAAAATTTTGAATCTCAAGAAATTTGGATTAGCTCTGGAACTTTGGACAAATTCCCTTAATTCTCTGTGTGCCATTTATCTATTTCTGTTTTAAAAAGATGCTCATTGGTACCCACCTCATAGACAGCATGGAGATGTAATTTATTCTTCAAAGGAAGGCACTTTCCAGAGTAAAAGGAAGGCAATGGGTGCTATTAATAATTTTGCTCGGATAATAGGTGTAAATTGGAACCATACCCAGCACACAAAGTACAGTCTTTCTACTGATAAAGTTTAGAAGAATAAAGAAATGGATACACGTCACTCTCTTAGATACATATCTGAACATGGGAAAGGCTAGCTACCACCACTAAGAAGTGGTCATCTTTCTGGAGACTTCAGGAAAAGATGGAGAAGGATTTTATATTTCCAAGTTCATCAGAATTTAGTGGCTTTTTAAAAACCTTTCTTTCTTTCTAATGTGGTTCATTCCTATTGTTGAATGGAGCAGGTATCTATCAGTTTCATTGCTGTGAAATATTCCATTGTGTAAATACATCATGGTTTATTTATTGATCCCACTGATGATGAGCATTTGGGCAATTTCAAACTTCTGGCTATTATGAAAAACATTGTTTAGGACTCTTCTTATCTTTTGGGTGTACAAGTACATATTCTATAGGGTTTATGTTAGACCTAGGAGTGGAATTGATGGGTCATAGGAATATGCATGTTCAGCTTCAGTGGCCTCAGGTGAACAGTTTTCTAGGATTGTTGCACTAATCCACTCTTCTACCAGGATATGTGGGTGTTCAGTTGCTTCTCATTCTTAACAGGCATTATTGGTCTTTCCGTATTTTTCCATTCTGGAGGTTATCTTCTTACCGGTTTAAAAAGATATTTATAAATTCTACCTAATTATAACACTACCTCACACTGCCGTTTCCTAGGAGCTAAGTGTCAGGGTCTCTATCAGATACTTCATAGATTTGACTTCACTTAATCCATGCACAAACTCTCTGTGGGAGGTGCAGTTGTCTCTTTTACAGATGAGAACCAGATAGATTCAATAATTTACTCAAATGCATAGATCCTAAGAGGCAAGCCCAGGACTAAGACGCAGCACAGGTTGGTTCCTGAGTGCAAGCCCTCTTTGACCTCACTGTGCTGCTGACTCTGCAGGGGTCAAGATGAGGGTGGAGAAAATGTTGGCCTCAGCAGAACCATGAGGCAGCTGAGTCCAGTAGCTGCCTGGCTGCCTGGGTGATAAGACCTTGGGAGTGGTGGGGTGGGCAAGAGGTACCAATGCTCTCTTGGTCTTACCACAGGACACAGTGCGTACTTTTCTTTCTGTGCCATTAGAGATGCCCCCATTGTTCCCAGGGGACATGCATTTCAAGGAGGTGAGGAGATACCCTGATCTAGCAACAATGGTAGTTTAAGTAGAGTTGGTCCTTCTTCCTCCTACTCTGGAAGAAACATGAATCCTTAGACTACTCCAGGCTGGAATGGGTTGGCCTTGGGTTCTTTTTTTTTTTTTTCCAAGATATTGTTGTTCTTATTACCTCACAATCCTAGAGCTTCAGGAAGCTGTAATAATGACTTCAGAAGGAAGTTGTGGAAATGAAAATCATTCTGGGGAATAGCTCCATTTTCCCTAGGGTCTTTCTGAGGTTCCCCACTTGCCTACCTCTCTTCTCTGTGACAAACCCGGATCTCCTCATAGCAATGAAGTGCATTCCACCACAAGGACCAAAGGCACGTCCTCTGGGCACACTGTGTTCTTTCATGTGTGATGCGGGAATATGACTGGTTTCCAATTTCCACATTCCCACGATCCACCTGGAGGCTTTGAAAAACAAAATGTGTCTTTAACCCAGGTATTGGTAACTTTGACATTGCAAAATAAACGTAAATACCCAAACTATGAAACAACAAACAAAATCAAAACAACTGAATGTTTTTACCATCCCAGAGGCCCTTGTGTGCCCCAACCCATCATTAACCCTTCATCCTCTCAAAAGTATCCACTCTCCCTGTCTTGTGGGATATTGTTCCTGAGTTGTTCTATATAATTATATCACTGAAACATGCATCCTAGACACTTTAGCAGAATTTCTTTTTGAGGGAAGTCAAATGTTTTTCAGACCATGGTGCAGAAAAAATGGCCTTCAGAAGCCCTCTCTTGTCTTTCTCAGCCCACATGCTCCCCCTTTTTTTTTTAACTGATTTTTTTTTTTAAAATAAATGACAGCAGAATGCCTTACAATTCTTATTACACATATACAGCACAATTTTTCATATCTCTGGTTATATATAAAGTATGTTGACATCAATTCGTGTCTTCATACATGTACTTTGTATTGATGTCTTTCACATTCCACCATCATTGCTAATCCCCTGCCCCCTCCCTTTCCCTCCCACCCCTCTGCCCTATCTAGAATTCATCTATTCCTCCCATGCTCCTCCTCCCTACCCCACTACAAATCAGTCTCCCTAAATCAGAGAAAATATTCGGCGTTTGTTTTTTGGGGATTGGCTAACTTCACTTAGCATTATCTTCTCCAACGCCATCCATTTACCTGCAAATGCCATGATTTTATTCTCTTTTATTGCTGAGTAAAATTCCATTGTGTATATATGCCACATTTTTTTTTATCCATTCATCCACTGAAGGGCATCTAGGTTGGCTCCACAGTCTAGCTATTGTAAATTGTGCTGCTTTATACATTGATGTGGCTGTGTCACTGAAGTATGCTGTTTTAAAGTCTCTTGTATATAGACCGAGGAGAGGGATAGCTGGATCAAATGGTGGTTCCATTCCCAGATTTCCAAGGAAATTACATACTGCTTTTCATACTGGCTGCACCAATTTGCAGTCCCACCAGCAGTGTATGAGTGTACCTTTTTCCCCACATCCCCGTCAACACTTATTGTTGTTTGTCTTCATAATAGCTGCCGTTCTGACTGGAGTGAGATGCCATATGCACATTGTTCATTGCCCTGTGGTTCCTCATCTCCCAAGGCCAGCAGGCTTGTGCTTTCTAATCCCCATTTTGACTGCCTCTTTTTCTTCTGGAAAGCAGCCCTTAAGAATCTTGGTAGACATCACTCTCAGTGTCCTTCCTCAGGCCTCTGTATGAACTTAAGATGACTTATTTCCTCTCCGACTTTTGGAAAAGTCCAACACTCCCTTTAATACCTAGGTCTAGTGACTTTTCTTCTTGAACATTTCACTAACTCTCTCCACAGGCTTATTTTACTTTCTTTTGTGTTCTCAAGGCATATCTTAGATGCTTTAATTATAGTTCCCCTGACTATATAGTGATGCTTTGCTCACATGTTTGTCTCCTGGGTTGACAGGGGCATGAGAAATCTGGCACCTAATAGGTGATCAATAAATATCTCTTGAGTAAAGAAAGACTATAAAGAACCATGCATGTTCTTCATAATAAAGATGTTGTGTGAAATGAATGCTTGCAAAAATAATAAACTGGGAGTGAGCAGAAACAAGCATATTTTTAGCCATAATTGTCAAGTAACAAACCCACAGGATATCTAAAAACTATAGTCAGAAGATATGGGGTGAGGGGACACTTGGATATGTGCTGAAGAATACCAGATAATGCCCTAATGAGAGCATAAATTTTGAGCTACAAGAAAAATTTAGTTTTTACTTTTTAATTAAATGACATTTTATAGTTCAGGAAAATCTTTAAAATATGCCAACCACTTTTTAAAAATCAAAGTGATTAACATAATGGCTAGAAAATATTAAACATTAAAAAGGGAAAGAATTTTTTTAAAAAAGCCCTTTCTATCCCACCTCCCTCTTAAGCTACTTGTTGTTTTATGGAATCTTTTAAAGAAAAATTCTCCAGGACTGTTTTAGGGGATCATAAACCACTTCAAATATTTACTTATCAGTAGAGAGCCGTGATCCAGAGTGGACTTTGGCATCAATCAGATCTAGGTTCTAATCCATTACTTATTACCTGTTTGAGCTGACAGAGGCAAACTTTTCTGTAAAATCTTGAGCTACACGTTGGCTTAACCACCATGGATTCTTAAGGATGATAATAGTTCATTTTTACTCCTCTTGCTCCCTTTTTTCTAATGTTTTATAGTTTAATCTCTTGGATTATTGACTTGAAAGTAAGAAAACCCAAGTCCTGATTTATTTAGCCCCAAAGTCTCTGTGAGATCTTGGTAGTTTCTTCAGCCTCTACTCTGTGTGACCTTGGGCATCCCCCAGGCTCTGTACATGACCATGGACAGGTTCTCTGTGTGGCCTTGGGAAGTCCTCCTATGTTCCTTGGGTCTACTTCTTCATCTGAAAATAAGTAGCTTCTGCTCCCTTGGTCCTTTTGGCTCCAAAATCTTATGATTCTGTAGCTTGGAGATGTGACAGATCTCATGAAGCCACCCTGTTTTCCCATGTGACCTGGAATACATACACAGCGTAGGTCCCAAGATCCTTCTCAGAAATTGCAGTAGTGAATTCTTCCCTGCCTCAGAAGCCTGTTGTGAAATGAATGAATGAATACCAGAACTCTCTTTGATCTCTCTATTGCGGGATAAGGATGATGTGAAGACAGACCTTGCTTATTATTATTTTTAGAAATTGCCTGAAGGGAGACTAGACAACAATTTCAGCAAAAGGCCTGTGGCAGTCTACCTCAGCCAGCCTGCCTGTTGATTAGAAATCTTGGGGGCACTCAGGGGAGGAGTGGTTCTGCATCTCAGGGTGACAGAAGAATAGAAAATGAGTAGTCCTTCCAGAATATTTATGGGTCACTTTATGCTCCCAAGCACGGGCAGGGAGGCATGCTGCAAAACGACATTTTTAAATCAATACTGGAGATATTTTTTGCAGGTCTTACAGTGATTTAGGTTTTTTAAATATATGTAATGCTGTATTTCTAACATTCTGGAAGATAGAGAATATACTCGGTTCTTTTACCAGGATGCTAAATCACAGAGCTGTGATAGAGATGTGAAATGGGCATTCAGCAAAAAAAAAAAAAAAACAAGCTGTCAGAGATGAACATATCTAAACTGCTGTAGTCTATTTCAGTTTAAAAATGGAGTTGGGTTTCCTGGGGAGCCTAATATATAGTTTTCCATCTCTAATTAATACAATCTCTTAAGTATGGGTGGGGAGTGTGTGTGTGGAGGTGGGGCCTGGGATGGGAAAGAATTAAGGGTAGGGAAAAAGTAGAGAGAAGGCAAGTACCTTTTAGTAAATTTAATGCAATGTGAAGTTGTAAATAAGGTTGGCTTGTCACAAGGTGCATCAGACTTGTTCAAAGGAGTTTAGCAGGCACTTCACACACAAAAAAATGGAAATTTAAAGGGCCAATAAGGTTGTGTAAAAGTGCTTAACTCTATCGGTTACAAGGGAAATGCAGGCTTAAGCCGTTAAGAGGCACTACTCCATACCAATCAGACTGGCTAAAATTAAAAAGACTAACAATACCAAATGTTGAAGATATAGAACAATTGGAATGCTTATGTATTGCTTGGAGGAGTGCACATTGAAAATAACTTTGTACCAACAATCTTGGAATAATGTTTGGGAGTATCCTAAAGGTAAACATATGCCATCTTATGGCTTAGGTATTCCATACCTCATATCCATTAAAGGACATACATGAGACTGCTCATATCCTCATTATTCAAAATGGCCCAAACCAAGGAATAACTCAACTGTCCATCAACAGTATAATGGATAAATAAATTGTGTGACATTTGCACATAACACAGCAATGAGGGAGAGCAAACTATTATCACACACAGCAATTTGGATAAATTTCACAAATATAATGTTGAGGAAATTAAGCCAGTTCAAAAGAGCATTTATTGTGCAGCTCCATTATATGAAGTTTAAACAAACAGAATTAATCTACAGTGATAGAGGTAAGACCAGTAATTTCTTTTGGAAATGGTATTGATTAGGAGGGGAATGAGAGAACCCTTTGAAGTGCTAGAAATGATCTGTAGTTCAACTTAAGTGTTCACATGTATAAACAAATGTAAAAGTTTATTGAGCTTTACACCTTGGATTTGTGCTTAATATTGTATCAATCAATATGTCAATCAAAAAGAAAAAAAATCAGGGGCTGGGGTTGTGGCTCAGCACTAGAGCGCTCGCCTCGCACGTGCTAGACTCTGGGTTCGATCCTCAGCACCACATAAGAATAAATAAGTGAAATAAAGGTATTGTTTAAAAAAAAGAAAAGAAAAAAATAAAACTCCATTTGTCTCTAAATCACCATGAATTATAGTTTATTGTGCTATACTGGAAAAAAGAAACTTGCCTGTGTCTTCCCTTTATACCACAAGTTCCTTGAGGGCAGGGACTATAGAATTTCACTGTGGAATCCACAGTGTCTAGGGATATTGCCTATTGAGTAACTTTGCTAAATGTTTATGGTCTTACTTTTGTTCACCTGGACTGAGGTGCTGTTTTGATATTTTCTGTCCTTTTAAAAACTAGAGCTTGTATTTCTCAAGTCATGTTCCATAAGGCCTCTAGAAAAGGGTAGAGCTTCGTGATGAACTCTTCCTGTTATTATAAGTGATAAAGTGGGGGTACAGGGATAAAACCATTTCTGCCTTGGAGACACTTTAGAATCATGCACTTCGGAATCAAATAAGTTAGGGGCAGACTTCTAGCTCTGCTCATCTCAACTCTGTTTAAAATAAGGTCAATAGTATTTATATTGCAGGGTGGCCATGTGGGTTCAATTTTTAATTTTAGGAAAGCAGATGGCATAAGGTCCCTTCCCCATAGTAGGTGCTTAATTAATGTTGATCCCTTCACTCTTTTGTTATATTCTTTTTTCTTGTTGAGATTCATGATGCTAGATGACCCGGCAAGAAGTAACATTTTTCTGATGTTCCATGTCCTATCTCCCAATTATGTGAAACTGGGAAATTTCTCTCTGAAATTCTACTTCTTGTCTTACCTGTGCAACACAGAAAACAATTCCCAACTGCCCTCTGAGAATGATCAAAACTCTTAATGGGAGAAAAATAACCCCTTCAAGTTTGGGGTGAGAGTATAGAAGTCTAAAAGTAAAATTCCATCTTTCTGTGTCTCTTTATGCATTTTTTTTCAGAACTTCTATGTCTGCTCAACTTTAAAAGTTATCTCAAATCATTTATTAGACTCTTTGAGGGTAGTCCATTAACTAAAATCAAATACATGGCACATGCTTCAAATCCATCAATATTAAAAAATTTAAACCTCCACTCATGCCAACTGAGCTTCAAACTCCTTTCCCCACGATTTCCTCACGTCTCCCCAAAGGTCAATAGTAAGTTGTTAAAAGGAAATCAGGTAGAAGGAATGGGCTCCAACTTTTAATTTGAGGGGAAAATGAGACATTAAACCATATGCAATTATGAGGTCAATTGTCCTGAGTGTGGATGCTTTTATAATGCTAATGGAGGTTAAAGAAGTTAGGTTAGGAGACTGAAGAAAATGAGAACCTCATGTTAAGGGCCCTGGAGGGCAATTCCTTTTGCTCCATTCAAAAGGTGAAAGAATAAAGTAAGACATGTCAGCTTGTGAAGGTCGTTGAAAAATTGTGTCAAGTCAGCTTTTCATTTCGGGTTCTAAATACCTGAGAATAACAATTTAAGAGGAGGAAGGTTTTTGTTTTGGCTCAAGGTTTCAGTCCATGTTTAGCAAGTTTCATTGTTATGTGCCTGAGGTGAGGCAGTGCTTCATGGCAGAGAGAGAGTGTGGCAGACCCACCTGCTCACCTCAGAGTGACTGGGAATCAGAAAGAGAGAGAGAGAGAGAGACAGAGAGAGATAGAGAGACAGGGGCAGGGGGAAGGGCCAGGGACCTAGGGATGGGAAAGAATTAAGGGTAGAGAAAGAGTGGAGAGAAGGCAAGCACCTTTTAGTAAATCGTATGCCGTGTGAAGTTGTAAACATGGTTGGCCTGTCACAGGGAGCATCAGACTTGTTCAAAGGAGTTTGAGGTGGGGCCTCAAACTAGGCCCACATCCTACAGCATACACCATCTTCCAATAATGCCGTCAGCTACGAATCCCTCAATGGATTAATCCACTGATGAAGTCAGAGCCTTCACGATCGAATTGCTTCCCCAAACCCCTCACCTCTGAACATTGCGACACTGGGAACTAAGCCTTCAACGTACAAATCTTTGGGAGGATACTTCCATTCCAATCCTTCATGCCAGCAATGTAAAGTTATTCTCAGTTTGTGTAGTCTTTACTCCTGTCAATTTTTTTTCTCTCACCAATAATTGCCTACCCAAGCATTTCCCAAACTCTTTCCATGGAAAATATGACCTGCCATGTGATTTATGAAGCTAGCATCCTATAGACAAGGAAATTTGGGCTTCTCAGCATAGTGTATGTTCTACTTTGAAGATTTACATTTGCATATATGCAATAAATTCCCTTTGTTGCCAAGTCAGCATTTCTCCAAATAATTTGAATCCTGGAATCCTATTTTATTTTAAGAGAAATGGCCCACGGAATACAAGGTGGAAATTGTTGGCACATACATGCTGTGAGTGACTAAAACTTGATGCTAAATGCATCTTTTCCTATAAATGTAACTATTATATTTGGTTTTCTAGAGCTTTTCTGGAACCTATTCCATTAAAATTATGAACTAGTGTAATTTAGACTTAATTATATTATCTCTACAACTTAAAGCCTATCATCAGCTTCACATAAAACCTATTATTTTACTCTTTTTATTCATTTTGATTAAACCAAATATCCCAAATTCAATTATGTAAATAATATCCATAGAAAGCATGGTCTTAATAGTGCAGTTTCTCATGTCTGCTTCATGTGTTTAGGTCCATTTCGGTGTACACATATCTTTTCCAGAATATACTTTATTCTTGTTCTGATGTCTCATAGCGACAATTCTATTGTGTATTTCTAAACTTTGTAAAAGGATCATCATGGCTTTAGAGCCAGACAGCTATAAGTTTGAACTCAAGCTCTAAGCCAAGTTCCTCCAATTCTCTTAGCCTCAGTTCCATCTTTAAAGTTTGGACACCAAAATTTACATTGTACACTTGTAAGGATTCAATGAGATTTATTTCCTTCCTTCCTTCCTTCCTTCCTTCCTTCCTTCCTTCCTTCCTTCCTTCCTTCCACCTTTGTGTCTATTAGTCTATCTTTCTACCCATCCATCATCTATCTATCCACCAGTTTAACTTCACTCTCCAGGGTATATAATTATTTAATAATCGTGGGTTATACTCTTTTCTAGTTGGTTGATGACATTATAAACGTCTATTCCTCCTGTTTCAATTACCTAATACCTAACACAGACTGAAGGAAGGTTTGCTTTCTCTGTAAACAGCCATTACTGAGTAAGTACTGACATGATTTGTATCTGACAGAGTAACTTAAATTTATTTCCTGTCCTTAATATATTTTACAATTGTGTGGCTCAAACTTGCAAAAGTCATCTTGGTCCTGAAGTCACAGGTGAATTTTAATGTGATGCTTTTCTAGTGCAGGTTGCCTTGTAGTTTTCCTATATAGCTAGTTCCTCCATCTCATATGCTGAAGATGCAACTGATAAAGATTTGTTTCGGCTCTTAGATGAAAAAAATGAAAATTTGAGAGAAGTAAAGGAACATAAATTTCACATTTCTAAGGGAATAATACCAATGCTCACTGGGAGCTTATTGTATCCTACTTGTGTTTTCAGGTGGGAGCTCCAGACTGTAGGATGGCTTGGTTACCAAGAAAATTGGCTTGAAATGAGTTTTCAAGAGCAAATCAGAATATAACCGGGTTCTTTGCCTCCTCTTTAATTTAGGGAAGATCAAAATACATGCACGTGTTCTGGGATGTTTGACTCAAAATTTTAAAGACTGGGAATGTAAGTGGAATGTGTGTGTGTGTGTGTGTGTGTGTGTGTGTGTGTGAGAGAGAGAGAGAGAGAGAGAGAGAGAAAGAGAGAGAGAGAGAGAGAGACAGGGAGGGAGGGAGAAACAGAGCAGGAGATACTTGAGGGAAGAAATGTGTACACACGAGTATATGTGTTTTTGCACAGTGAGAAAGGCACGTGACTTGTTTAGGGTGGAACATAAGTTTACTGTGTTGGTTTAAAAGATTAATATACCACAAATTAAGGCTTTTGATTTTCCCTTATTTTTCTGTTAAAATCTGTCTTTCAGAAAGGAAAGAAATGCCATATTTTAAAAATGAGAATCTCTTTGGTAGAAATTTGTGAATTTATGACATTTTCTTGCAGAAATGTCCAGAGTTAACATTACAAATATAGTCAGAGAGAGAGAGAGAGAGAGAGAGAGAGAGAGAGAGAGAGTTTTCCCCCTAGTATTCTTCTCTACAAGCACCTAATATTCCATTATTTACTCTAAGTATCAAAGTTACGTTTTTCTTTTAAACCAGCTACTTTTGTAACCAAGAAGCTGCCAATCAAGAAGATCTGGGTATTTGCAGTGTTTATTTATAGAAAATTATCAATAAAAAGAGTTTTCTTAATATTTGCTTTGTAATTACATTTCATTGAAGGACAGAGAATGAGAGCAGATATTGCATGAACCATAAGAACTATTATGGGAAAGCCACCTTGAAGGATGGCTCTCAAATTGATCACAAGAATGCTTTTGTCAACCTAGGAGAAAGTCTTAGTGACTGAGAAAACTACCTGTAAGAAAGATGGTGAACAGTGATGAGATACACTGTACATTTTGAACTTGATCTTTAAAAACTATTTATCAGCCTGGCAACAGTAACAGCAGCTCTCTCCCCCATCAATAAGGCTGTATTGCTGTAATACTTGAATTTAAGTCTCTCAACTCCTGCAGCTTAAAAAAGAACGAGCATTTGTTAGGGGTTATATGATTTCATGACTTGGATCTGGGTTTCTAGACCTCAGTGCTATTGATGTTTGAGGCCCTTGAACTGTAGGATGCTAGGCAGGGAACCCACTTCCACACACCAGGTGACCCTCTTGCTCCAAACATACAGAACTTGCTTCTATTCCGTCATGACAAATGTCTCCAGACAATGCTGGATGTCTCAGGTGTGTTGGGGGAGGTGGTCCTTGATTAAAAACCAATATGTTGCAGTAAGAGAAAACAAGGAGAACTTTAACAAAAATATATACTTTGTATTTTTAACTGTGGAATGTGGTGTGATATTTCAAGACATGTATACAATGTGTAGTGATTGATCAGGGGAATTGGTACACCAGTCACTTCAGATAATTATCATTTCTTTGTGTTGGAAATATTCCATATTCTCTGCTAACTATTTTGAAACATTTCATTTATTTTGCCAACTAGAGTGTTACGGTTTGGATATGAGGTGTCCCCCAAAAGCTCACGTGTGAGACAATGCAAGATTTGGAGGAGAAATGATTGGGTTATAGCTTTAACCTATTCAGTGAATTAATCCCTGGTGGGATTAACTGAGTCATAACTAGAGGCAGGTGGGGTGTGGCTGGAGGAAGTGGTTCACTGGGGGTATGGCTATGGGGCATATATTTATATCTGGCTAGTGGAGTATCTCTCTGCTTTCTGATCATCATGTGAGCTGCTTCCCTCTACCACACTCTTCCAGCACGATGTCCTGCCTCACCCAAAGCCCCAAGGAATGATGCTGGCCTTCTATGGACTGAGACCTCTGAAACCATGAGCCCTCAAATAAGCTTTTTCTCTTCTACAGTTGTTCTGGTTGGGTCCTTTTAGTCACAGCAGCAAAAAAAGCTAACAAAAACATAGTTATACTGAAAAGCTAAGATCAGAAACCTCCTAGCCAACTATCTGTACTAGTCAACTGTCCTTTCCCATCTCCCACTCCCATTCCCATTCCAGCCTCTGGTGACTACTGGTCTATTCTCTACTTCTGCAAGAGCAACTTTTTAGCTTTCATGTATAAGTGAGAACATAGGGTATTTGTTTTTCTGTGCCTGACTTAGTTCCCTTAATACAATATCCTACAGTTCTATCCAAGTTACTCAAATGACAGAATTTCATTTTTTAATGGTTAAACTATAATATTCCATTGCACATATATACCACAAAGGATGACTGGTGAACATTCTGTGGTTACAAATAAACACAGTATTTCTAAGAACACCAGAGAAAGTAAAAAAAAAAAAAAAAAGTAGGTGATTTGAGGGGGCATAAAGTTTATTATCATCAATGAAAATGATAATAATTGCCAGTTGAAACTAGTTGGATTTGTAGAAAGTCATACTTCTGGTTGTGATTAAAAAAGAAAGTTAATATAAAGTATACACAAAGGAAAATATAATACAAAAAAAGGTGCATATAAGTGAATGTTTAATTTTTATTGTTTGAACAGGTAGCAAGGCATGCATATTTATGGATGCTTTCTATACTGTTAAGCAAGATTTATTTATAGATATATATAGTGTTTTTATCTGTATAAACAAGAAGAAATGAACAAAGCTTGTCAGTAAGGCAAAGAGGAAAGAAAAAAAAAAGTAGTGTTGATACTCCAAATAGGAAAGACTGACTGGTGTTCATGGTTTTATATAATAGCCAACTTGTAGCACCCAATAGTTGATTAACACAACAGAAATAAGCATTAACTATTTAAAAAGACAGTAATATACAACAGTATATTACAAAGTTATAAATTGGTCAAACAGTGTGAAAAATAAAAGTATATTCACTAATGCCTCAGGCCTCCCCCCCAAAAAACCTTTTAGTTTACTAATTTTAATAGTATTAAATTTTTAATACAATACTAATGCTTTAAACTCATCTACTGACTTCTTAATTTGTTATTGACTCCACCAGTTCTTTTTCCAGTGGAGTCTTTATAGTTTCCAATTGTCCATCAAAATTCTCCAAGTTATTTGATTTCTTTCACACATTAATCACAATTATTTTAAAGCCCTCATCTTATAATTTAAATACCTGGATCACCTGCATTCAGATTTTTTTGGTATTTATTTCCCTTTGACCTTTGGTTAGTTCTACTGTTTTAGTATGTCTGGTTACTTTCAGTTGAAAGCCAGACATGAAGTTTTAGCAATAGTTTAAGGTTGTGGACGACTTCTATTTGGAGAGGATTTGCGTGGTTATCAGGTTGCTGGGCTAGGAAAAGATACCTTTAATCTAAGTGAAGATATCTTCATATGAATCTTGGTGCAGTGTTTGATGAACTGATCTACATCTTAATATTTATCCCTCTGGGGGTCTCAGCTGTGATTCACAGCTGTCTAGGGTCCCAGCTGTAATTCAGAGCTGTCTACCTAGATCCCTCCTCAACAGTAGGACCTGGATTCAAATTTCTCTCCTATCTTTGGATGTAAAATAAAACTGCTCCACACTCTGCTTCTCAAATATTGTGCCTTCATTCTTGAACTGCAAATGCCCCCAAGGACAAGTGGAATCAAATGTTGGGATCACCTCTCTGAGCTACCATTCCTTCTGGGATTTTGTTCCCACATGTCCTTAATGCTTAGTTCTTCAGCACCTCCAGATTTCTTTGCTTGTGTGTATGTGTGTTGGGTTGAATGTATTGGAATAAAAATACATTATATAAATAAATATATATTTATTAACATAGTAAATATTAATATATTTATTTATATTGTATAAACAAATAAAATATTATATTACATAAATGAAATATATATTTGATTCCATTATGGTGAAACAAAAATTATTATAGTGAAAAGAATAGATCTTATGAGTTTAATGAGGTTTGACAAACTTAACCATGAAACCCATACACTAGTTAAGATATAGAATATTTCCGCTAACCCCCAAAGTTCCCTCATTTCTCCTTTCCATTTATCTCCAAGCCTCAAAGGAAACTGTTGTCCTCAGTTCTCTCAGCATAGATCTATTTTGTCTGCTTTTGACTTTTACATAATGGAATTGTGCAGTAGGTACTGCTTGTCTGGCTTCTTTTCATTCTAATTAATATTGTTGAGACTAATCCATTTTGGTGCAACACAGCAGCTTATTATTTCCATGGCCAAGCCATATTTTATTACGTGAATGTACTGTAATTTATTTCATTCTTTTGTTGATGGACACTAAGATTGTCTCCAGTTTTATTGCCGTGTATTATTGTACAAATCTTCTTCAAATGTCCTTGTTATTTATTTATTTTAAAATGTTTTTCATTTATCTTGAGTAAATACTTAGGAGTGGAATTTATGGCTCACACTGTCGTGTGTATTTATTTATATATAATAAATATCAATAGCCTTCCAACACATATATCTTTCATATTGCCAACAAATCAGGTCAATATTTTGGCACAATGGGAATGATACTGAAAGCCAAAGAAACTCACGGTGATGGAGAATTTCATGTGTCAACCCAAGTGGGCTGATGCTAAGACAAGTGGCAAAATGTTATTTCTGGGCATGTCCCTGAGGGTGCTTCTGGGCTTCTGCAAGGGATTAATATTTGAATCGGTGGAATGATCCAAAGAAGAAGCCCTTTCAGGTGTGCAGAGGGGGCGGAGCAAGAGAGAAGATGGCGGAGTAGGGAAAGGTAGCTCCACCCCGCAGCTCCTCAGCACCAGACATAGCGGGAGGACTGCGCCTCGGCAGGGTGAGTAACAGGGCAACCTCACTGAAACTTTATACTGAACTGAAAAAAAAGAAAAAAAAATCATAGAGCTACAGAGTCTGTGGCTTGAGCATAAGAAATAATACCTTAGAGACTCGCCAGCTCCTGCCTCCAGGAGAGCGTGGACAAGACACGTGTGGTCCGTGGGTAAGAATTAAAAAATAAAGAAAAGTCGACCTAGGGAAACCCGTGGTTAACAGAGGAAGACTGATTTTCATGGACATAAAGTTGGTAGGGGAGCATTTCCGTCCTCAGGGGTGGCGGTGGGGGCTCACCCTCCATGGGCGGGAATGGCTCACCGGGGCTGCAAGCCGTCTGTCCACGCGTGCGCCTTGCGCTGCTGGCAACAGAGACAAGGGCCTGGGAACCATAAGGGAAATTATTAGCAGCCTATGGAGACAATTCCCAGAGAGCATCTGAATCAGCGAGACTGAAACCTAGGCCATTCAGCCTCTGGATCCAAGGGAGCAAAGTCCCATGACAGCTGGCACCCCATAAGAGTGCGAAGACCCTCACAGTGGTGGACACCTGGTAATTCATATCCATAGAGATGAAGGGGAAACCTTTGAAGGCTTAGTCCTGTGCCCTAAAAGTGGAATTTACCAGAAGCCCCAGAGACCCAGAAGTCCAGCAGAGGTTGGTAGCTCCACACCATCAGGACATATGGATCAAATCTCCAATACTTACCAAGAGGATTCCAGAACATATGGAAGTCCAAACTCCAAGAACTGGAAATTCTAATCTAGCACTCTATCACCCCCCGCTATAGGATTACACAATTCTTCAGCACTCCACAGTGTGGCTCACCCAATACTGGGAGACTAGAACCTGAGAGCTCCTACATCCAAGTGGTAGCTAGGTGAGGAACACAAGGACAGTGGCCAATAACAGCCAAAAATAATATAAAGACTGAAAATCCATCCCTGCCAACAGATTTGACCACTGCAGCAGAAACAAACCCTCAATATCTCTCATTAATGTTTTTTCTTTTCCCCCTTTTTTTCTTATTTATTTTTTCCTCCATACTCCCATTTTTTACTCTGAAGCGTTTTTAAAAATTTTTTTAAATATAATTATATTGTATTATTATTATTCACTTTTTTTTCATTATGCATGATGTGTTATGTGAGTGAGTGTGTGTGTGTGTGGGGGGGTTGTGTATACTCTCACTGCACACAACTTCACTTATACATTGATAGCTCTCTCCTGCATGTGTTCATTATTCATACACTTAGGTGGGACACAGTTATATGAGAGTTTGAGTTGTCTTCATCTTACATTTGCTGGTTCATTTATAACTAGGCTAGGGCCCTCCTGTCTCCCCTTCTTCACTCTCTGCCCCCAGTGATAGCCTAAAATTTCTGTTCCCTCTTCCTTTCTTCTTTTTTCCCCTAACTTTCAGTTAACTTATTATTCCTTCTTCTTCATAGCTGACACTTGCACCCTATCTCCTGCCTCTTTTCTGATCACTTTTCCAAACATTTTAAACTTTCTCTTATCTTCCTGTCCTATTTCCTCTTACTCAAGAAACTGTAATCCCACTAAATAATAGAAATTATGTGGTTTGTGTAATTCCTATCCCATTCAAGTTGTTTGATTATTAATACAATGGATCACAAACAAAAACAAAAACCTGCTGTTGAACACCTGATAGTTCACTTTTTTTTTTTTTTTGTACTGATGTTAAATGCTGATATTGCACCATTCCTGTATAGGTGACCCGTAGTGTTATAGATGTCAAAGTAGACACTGGATATTTGCCTTAAGGCTGTACATCTGTTGCTGACATTAGTGATATTCCTGGTTCCCTCCTCCCTCTAAGAGAGGCTGGAAGGAGACTGGGATATTTCAAGATCACAGAGCAGAGAGATACTGCTTCTGAGAAATACTCATATCTCAACCAAGCAACAGTGAATCTCGCCCCACACACATTCTAGCCTCTCCTGAGCCTTACTCCAACTCAAAGAATTGAGGAGATGAAAACCCTAAACCCAAAACAAGGACTCCAGGAGGAACAATCAGAGAGGGACCTCAGCTCCTACCTCTTGACATCTACTCATATATCAGAAACAGAGAAGTCCTCAAACAAGATAATTACACACAAAAGGACACATGTAAAAAAGAGGAAGGGGAATCCATCTCAATTGATGTGCAAGTCCAAGACACCAGAAAACGTGAGGAAACAGGCATAAAGTTTCCCCTCAAATTTTACCATCACCCAACAAAGTGGATGAAGTCCCAGAGAAATTTACAAAAAAACTGATTATAACAATGTTCAATGAACTAAAAGATCTAAAGAATGAATTGAGAAAGCAAATACAGGAGATGAAAAACCATTTTAACGTAGAAATAGAAACATTGAAAAGACACTAATCAGAACTCCTAGAAATGTCTGGATGTGGTGGTATATGGTTGTAATCTCAGTGACTCAGGAAGCTGAGGCAGGAGAATCCCAAGTTCAAAGCCAGCATCATTTGGTTATATTTAGAAGCAAACCAGTAAGGATCAGGTCTGATTTCTCAGTTCAGACCCTAAAATCAAGGAGGGCTGGAATAAGATATTCCAAGCTCTAAAAGAAAACAACTGCTGTCCAAGGCTGCTAAAATCTGCAAAGCTCAGTTTCAAATTCAAGGGGGAAATAGAAACTTACCATAACAAAAATAAACTAAAAGTACTCATGACATCCAATCCAGCACCACAAAGTATACTCAAAGATAAACTGCACACAGAAGAACTAGAAACAAATCCCAAAGTTCCAAGTAGAGGAAGATTAATAAAAGAGTTACCAAATAAGAATTATGACAGTATTAATTATACAAAAAATCAAAATGGCAGGGAACCATAAGCCCATATGCATATTAACACTGAATGTTAATGGTTTCAATTTCCCAATTAAAAGACATAGATTAGCAGAATGGATAAAAAAAAATCCAACTATATATTGTTTACAGGAGACTAATCTCATTGGCAAAAGGACATTTACAGGCTAAAGGTAAAGAAATGGAAAAATATTCCACACAAACAGAATAAAAAATCCAAGCAAGAGTAGCTATTTTTATATCTGACAAAGCGGATTTCAAGCAAAAATTAGAAGAGACAAAGAAGGCCACTACATCCTGGTAAAGGGAACAATCCAACAAGAAGATAATGTAGTAAATGTCTATGACTGAATGTTAGAGCACCCAAATATCTATCTATATGTCTAGCTGTATGTAAATATAGATATACATAAATATAGTTGAACCAGGAAGATATAGAAGATATAGATAGCTAAATCTTACATTTAATTTCAGATAGGCCCCAACACAATAATACTGGGTGACTTCAACACAATTTTATCACCAATGGACAGGACATCAAAACATAAAATCAATCAAGATATTTCCAACCTAAATAAAAGTGTAAATCAAATGGACCTAAAAAATATCTACAGATCATTTCACCCCAAAACAGATGAATTGACTTTCTCAGCAGTTCATGAAACTTTTTCTGAAATAGACTGTATTTATGACAGGTCATAAAGTAAGTCTTAGCAAATGAAAAATAAATTATATAATACCTAGTTTCCTATAGGATCATAATGGAATGAAACTAGAAATCAACAGAAACATAATAGAAACTACATAAATTTATAGATATTGAATAATATTCTTTTCAAGTAAGAATGAATCAAAGAAGATATGAAAGAAGAAATCAAGAAATTCTTAGAAATAAATGATAACAGAGATACAACATATCAAAATCTCTGGGACAATATGAAATCAGTTTTAAGAGGAAAACTTATAACACTTAATGCCTATGTTAATAGAATGTAGAAATAGAAGATCCCAAGTCAATAAGGTTAAAGATTAAAAAGGAGATATCACCATAGACCCTTCTGAAATTCAGAGAATCATCAGACACTATTTTGAAAATTTATATTACAATAAACTGGGAAATCTAGAAGACATTGACAGATTTTTAGACACATACAACCTGCCCAAACTGAACCAGGAAGATATAGAAGACTTAAACAGACCAATGTCAAATAATGAAGTTGAAACAACAATTAAAAGCCTTGCTGAATTCTTCCAGAGGAAGAAATTAAAAGGGAAGGAACACTCCCAGATACATTCTATGAAGCCAAAATCAAAGACACACCACGTAAAGATATCTACAGACCAACATCCCTGATGAACAGATACAAAAATCCTCAATAAAATATTAACAAGCTGCATTCAAAAACATGTGAAGAAGATAATACACCATGATCAAGTGGGCTTCATTCTAAGAATGCCAGGTTGGTTCAACACATGCAAATCAATAAATGTAATTTACCACTTAAACAGAATTAAATATAAAAATCACATGATCATCTCCATAGGTATAGAAAAGACCTGACTGTCCAGCACCCCTTAATATTAAAAATGCTAGAGGAGCTAGGGATGGAAGGAACTTACTTCAACATCATAAAAGCTATTTATGACAAACCCAAAGCCAACATCATATTGAATGGAGAAAAAGTAAAAGAATCTCCTCTAAAATCAGGAAGAAAACAAAGCTGTTCACTCTCATCACTCCTATTCAACATAGTCCCCCAAACACTGGCCAGAGTGATCAGATAATAGAAAGAAATTAAAGGGATACAAATAGGAAAAGAATAAATCAAACTATCTCTGTTTGTTGATGACATGATCCTGGATCTAGAAGACCCAAAAAACTCCACCCAAAGATTTCTAGAGCTTATAAATGAATTAAGCAAATAGCAGGATATAAGATGAACATCCATAAGTGAATAGTTTTACTATACTTCAACAGTGACTCAGTGAAGGATGAAATCAGGAAAACCATCCCGTTCACAATAATTGAAACATACATACACACACCAAAACAAAAACAAACAAAAAACACTCAAAGCCTTGGGAATTAATGGAATTAATCTAACCAAGGAGGTAAAAGTTTCTACACTGAAAATTACACAACACTGAAGAAAGAAACTGAAGAAGACCTTATAAAATGGAAAGAGGCCTCCCATGTTCTTGGATAGGCAGAATTAATATTGTAAAAATGGTCATACTACCAAGATCAAAACACAGAATCAATGCAGTCCCCATCAAAATACTACTGATATTCTTCACAGAATCAGAAAAAATAGTCCTAAAATTCATTTGAAAGAATAAGAAACCCAGAATAGCCAACACAATACTGAGAAAGAAAAGCAGTATAGGAGACATCATGATAATTGATCTGAAATTATACTACAGAGCTATAGTAACAAAAGCAGGATGATATTGGCATCAAAATAGACTGTTACAGTTAGATATGAGGTCATGTATGGGACATTGCAAGAAATTTCAGAGGTGAGCTGATTGGATTATGAGAACTTTAACCTAGTCAGTGCATTAACCCACTGATGGGAATTTGCTGTAGGCAGGTAGGGTGTGGCTGAAAGAGGTGGGTCCTTGGAGGCATGCTTTTAGGGATATATTTTGTTACAGTGAGGAAAGCGTTTCTCTCTCTCTCCCTCTCCCTCTCCATCTCTCCCCCTCCCCCCTTTCCTTCCTTCCCTCCCTCTCTACTTCCCAGGGTGATGCTCTAAACTGCTTTCTTCCACCACACTCTTCTGCCATGATTTTTTTCCATGCCTTTGGCCCAGAGCAATGGAGTCAGCCATCTGTGGACTGAGACGTCCGAACATTACACACCCAATGTACTTCTCCTCCTCTTATTGTTCTTGCCAGGTCTTTTGGTCACAGCAGCAGAAAAGCTGACTAAGACAAAGACCAATTTAACAGAATAGAAGACACAGAGACAAGCCCACGTACCTACAGCCATTTGATATTTGACAAAGGTGCCCAAAATATATTTTGGAGAAAAGACAGCCTTTTAACCAATGGCTCTGAGAAAATGGGCTAGCTATATGTCGAGAAATGAAACTTTATTCCTACTTCTGACTCTGCACGAAAGTCAAATCAAAATGGATCAAAGATTTAGGAATTAGACAAGAAACCTTGCAATTCTAGGAAAAAAAACATAAGGTCAACAATCCATCGTATTAGTGCTGGCACCAACATCCTTAACAAGACCTGTAAAGCACAAGAAATAAAATCAAAATCAATAAGTGGGATGCCGTTAAATTTAAAACCTTTTGCACAGGAAAAGAAATGAGTGTGAAGAGAGAGCCTACAGAATGGGAGAAAATCTTTTCCAACTACTCCTCTAACAGGGCTTTAGTATTGAGAATAGATAAAAAAACCATAAAAATCTTCACACACACACACACACACACACACACACACACACAAATAACCCAGTCAATAAATGGGCAAAAGAACTAAATAGAAACTTTTCAACAGAAGAAATACAAATGCTGCTGGGTATGGTGGTGTATGCCTGTAATCCCAGTGTCTTGGGATGCTGAGGCAGGAGGACCACAAGTTAAAAGGCAGTCTCAGCAACTTAGTGAGGCCTTAAGCAACTTAGCAAGATTCTGTCTCAAAAGAAAATTTAAAAGAAGCCTGAGGATGTAGCTCAGTGGGGGTTCAATCCTCAGTACTAGAGAGAGGGGGAGGGGGAGGGGGAGAGGGAGAGGGAGAGAGAGAGGGAAGGAGAGAGGGAAGGAGGAGGAAGAGATAGCAAACAAAAAAAAACAAAAAAGGAAATACAAATGGCTAACAACTACATAAAACAATGTTCAACATCTACCAATCAGGAAAACGCAAATCAAAAGTACACTAAGATTTCATCTCACTCCACTTAGAATGGCAGTTATCAAGAACACAAGCAATAATAAATGCTGATGGGGATGTGGAGGAAAAGTACCCTTGTACGTTGTTGGTAGGAATGTAGACTAGTCCAACTATTCTAGAAAATGGTGTGGAGATTTCTCAAAAACCTAGGAGTAGAATCACTATATGATGCAGATATTCCACTCCTTGGTATTTGTTCAAAAGAACTAAAATCAGCATAGTACAGTGATACAGCCACCTCAATGTTTATAGCAGCATAATTCACAATAACTAAATTATGAAATTAGCCCAGATGCCTGTCATTAAATGAATAAATTAAGCAATTGTAACACACACACACACACACACACATACACACACACACACACACACACACAAAATGGAGTTTAATTCAGCCACAAAGAATGAAATGATGGCATTTGCTCGTAAATGGATGGCAAAGGAGGCTATCATGCTAAGTGAAATAAGCCAGACTCAGAAACTCAAAGGTTAAATGTTTTCTCTCCTATGTGGAAGGGAGGAGAAAAGGAAAAGAATATCATGCAAATATAGGGAAGATCAGTAGTGTAGAAGAAGGAGATCAAGAGGCAGAGTGGAGGGGTAACAAAGGGGAATGGATTCTTTAAAAATCATGTTATGTGCATACATAAATATACCACAAGGAATTTCACCTTCATATAAAGTGAAAAGAACCAATAAAAAATAGATATGTAGAAAAGGAAGAGTGGAGAACAAGGGAGGGGAGGGAGGATGGGAGGAGAAAGTTGGGGATCATGAACTGAAATTGAATTCCATGTAGTTGTGAGTTTTTAGGGAAGAAGTCAATTACTATGTATCGCTATAATGCTCTAATAAAAAAAAAAAAAACAGAGGAAAAGTGAATTCATTCTGTCTTTCTGAGCTGGAATGTTTGTCTTCTCCTGCCCTTGAACAGCAGTGAGCCTTGTTTTGGGGCTTTCAGACTTGGACTGTGACACCATTCTTTTCCAGTTCTTGGTCCTTTCGGTTTGGATTGGAACCATACCACTGGATTTCCTGATTCTCCAGCTTGCAGGTGGTAGATTGTGGGACTCACCAGACCCCATAATGATATGAACCAATCCCTTATAAAAATTCTATTTCTATATGTCCTATTTATATAAATCCCCTATATAAACAGAGAACCCTGATTAATACACTCATTTTTGAAAAGCAAAACCTGAAAAATGAAAGCTATGAATGTAAATTTCCCATAATTCAATTAGAGAAAGTTTGTGATAAAAATATACTTAACTTAGTGATCAGAGGATTGACAAACTATGCCCCACATTCAAAAATTAACAGGTCCTCAATCAAGCACCATCCTTCTAGATTTTTTTTGGAGGTGAAATTCATTTTCTTTGGGGTCTAGAAAAATTACTGAAAGTTTAGATAATTTAAAAAGTGGTGTCTGGCCCACAGTGAGATTTTTAAGGTGTCTTTTTATCAATAATATAAGAAATAAATGTATTAGGATGTGGTGAAAAAGAAATTCATTTTGTTGTGATAATATAAATTGGCACAGCCTGTTGAGAGCCACAGCCAAAGCTTAAAATAACCCTTTTTACTCTAAACTTTTTAAATTTGGATTCATCAGGGCTTAGTGCTGCGGCAACAGCCATTGTGGAAAACAGTATGGAAACTTCTAAAAAATTACATAGAACCATCATATGATCCCCAAATCCCACTTCTGGGTATATATCTGAAGTAAAATAAATCAATATATATATATATATATATATTTTTTTTTTTTTTTTTTTTTTTTTTTTTTTGGTACCAGGGATTGAACCCAGGAACACTTAACCACTGAAACACATTGCGAGATCATTTTTTGTATTTTATTTATTAGAGACAGGGTCTCTCTGAGTTGCTTAGGACCTTGCTAAATTGCTGAGGCTGGCTTTGAACTCACAATCCTCCTGCCTCAGCCTCCCAAGCTGCTGGGATTATAGGTGTGTGCTGCCATGCCTGGCTATAAATCAGTATCAAAACATGTGCTCCCATGTTCACTGTGGCATTATTCACAGCAGCTAAGATATGGAAATAACCTAGGTGTTCACTGATGGATGAGTAGATGAAGAAAATGTACACACACACACACACACACGCACACACACACACACACACAATGGAGTGTTCTTTAACTTTAAGAAGGAAATCCTGCCTTTTGTGACAACACGGATGAAACTAAAGGGCATTATGCTAAGTGAAATAAGTCAGTCAGAAAAAGACACATACTACAAAGTATTACTTATATGTGGAATTAAAAAAAAAAAGTCAAACCCATAGAATCAAAAAGCAGAATGGCGATTGCCAGGGCTTGGGGTAGGCAAAGTAGGGAGATGTTGGTCAAAGTGTACAAACTTTCAGTTATAAGATGAATCAGTTATGAGGTTCTAATGGACAATATGGAGACTACAGTTAGTAAAACTGTTTTATATTCTTGAAATCTGTTGAGAGTAGATCCTGAGTGTTCTCACTAAATAGATAAATAAATAAATAAGGTAAACTATGTGAAGTGGCAGATATTAATCAACTTGAGTATAGTAATCATTTCACAATGAATATGTCTATCAATCATCATATTTTATGCTTTAAATATGTACATTTAATTGTCAATTTTATCTCAATGAAGCTTAAAATAAATAAATAGATTAAATAAACGAATGGTGTCTGGTAGAATTCCCGAAATCCTAGGAAGTGATGGAAGCTGAAATCCTTAAAAAGGATGAACTTTTTTTTTTTAGGTTAAATCCATAATTTTAGCATTTATGAAGTCGTTTTATGACGTGGAATTATTTTAAATAGTATTGAAATCATTGTACTTTTGTTGTCTTGGCCATTCTTAAAAGGCACTGAAAGCTTTCAAAAGAATTGATGGTAATAAATTTGTAATTGCATTTTAAATAGTATAAGGGAATTGAATTAATCAAAATGTAATCAATGACTACATGCTCAAGAAAAATAGGCTTTCAAAATTTCCTTTATTAGGTATATGAGTCTAATGAATTGATCGTTAAACAAAATACTGATGGGTATTTCCACACACAAAAGTCCCACAGACACTAAAGGGCGAGCCTGTAATGATTTTAATTCCTGGAGTTATTAAACTTTGTCTCACCAAGAAAGATAAAGCAGTTGAGCCAATAATAATTAGATGTCTAGTTCCAATATGTGGATCTAAAGAGCTAATTACTCAAGGAGAAATTATTCTCTCATTCTGATATAACATCTATGGGGGAAATGGATAAGCAAGGGGCTTTTGTGAACTGTGAGTTGCTGGAATAACCTTGTGGCCAACTAAGCAACTTGGATATGACCCTAGAAGGTTCATGAATTTCTCTCCAAGGTCCACCACCTCCAACTTCAACTCAAGACTCTTCTCCTTGGAGGGTGGAAATCACAGTGGGTGGGATGAGCCTTCTCAGTTCTTCCTCCTTTATTCTTTTCATCTAGTGAATAAGAGTCATTTCTTTTAAAATAGGTGGGTCCAGAAGACACCTATTAAGTCTCATGGGGGAGGGTTAAGGATGATCAGGAAAGTGGTTTCTCTGGTGGACTTCAAGGCCATCTGCGTGCACATTCGAAGTCTAACAGGGAAAGGTTACTGTTTATGAAGTAGATAGGTAAAATCCAAACACAATGGAGGAGTCAGCCAGTCTAAAAGTCATTCAAGAGAGTATTTGTAAACATTGCCATCAATTTCCAAGATCATTCCAATTCAGCCATAGTGATGATTGACCATCCCTCATTAAAAAGCATGATTAATGTGGGGTTTTAACTAAAAAAGTGTAAACATAGTCATTTTGACTGTAGTTCTCATGAAGTCAATCATGCCTAGCGGAAGGGGGTTCAGTGTGAAGTTGCATAGTTGCTTGTACTTCCCTACTGAGTAGCACCCTTCAGGCTTACAAATGTAGCAGGGGGCTATATTTTAAATTAATGTATTTTCACTTTTAGAAATCCCTAGATACTTCTAATTGTCTTTTCTTTCTCTCCTCCCTTCCAAATCAATAGTGTACTTTGCTTTAGGGGAAGATGGATACGGCATACAACAAAGATGATGGACGTTGTTATCTTTAACTTTTAAGAGTTTTGAGAGTTTGAAAGCCAAGTTGATTTTGATTTGTGAGAACTAAGCACTTGAGATAAAAAGGGACTTTTATTTTGAGCATCCGAGAAGGCACAGTTTGAAATAAGTTTAGTCTGAGCTTGGAAACTTAGATCTGAGTACTAACACTGGAGTACAGAAGGATTAGGATATGGAATCTGAAACTCTTCCCCATATTAACAGAGATCCAAATTCTACACTTAATGGGGGGTGGGGAGGAGAATTGAAGAGGAGAATCAGAAAATTAGGTTGGAGCCAATTTTACTGTGGAGGTGTTGCAGTCAATGCCCCATGAGGTGTTGCTGTGAGTGGGGTGGGCAGTGATGTCTCCCTGACATTGCTGGTTTCTGGGTGTCCCAACATCACCCCCAGACTCCTTAACCATGTCCACACCTCTCTGTAAGTAGCTACTTTATTGAAGGTCCCTGAACCCAGTGTTGGATCACAGTGTCGCCTGCCAGAGCCCTGAAGTCTATAAGATCAGATGGCATCTGGACCCAACAAGAGCTCCACATAGTCTTTTCAAAGAGGGGAATTCCTGTCTAAGGGAGTTTACTGACTTATTTATTTAGTTAGTCAAAAGTTATATTTAACTGAGCAGTTTTTGAGGACTCATTATCTGGATCAGTTATCATGGTAGGTGTTGTGGTATTGCTATGAGGTGTCCCCCAAAAGCTCCCGGGTGAGACAATACAAGAACATTCAGAGGAGAAATGATTAGATTCTGAGTGCTGTAACCTGATCAGGGGATTAATCCACAGATAGGGATAGGGATTAACTGGGTGAGAACTGTAGGCAGGTAGGGTGTGTCTGGAGGAGACAGCTCATTATAGTGTGCCATGTCTTTGAGGTTTATATTTTGTCCTTGGTATGCAGACATCTCTCTGTTTCCTGATTGCTGAGTCCTGAGTGGCTTTCCTCCTCCACACCTTTCCACTATAATGTTCTTCCTCCCTCTGGGCCCAGAGCTATGGACTTGGCTATCGATGGATTGAGAACTCTGAAACTGTGAGCCAGAAATAGACTTTTCCTCCTCTATGTTGATTCTTTTCAGGTCTTTTGGTTACAACGACTGAAAGCCGACCAAAATAGTTGGCAATGCTATGATCTTCCAAATTTTATGAACTGGAATTCATAAATTCACTCTCTGAGTGCTTTATATGTCTGTAAAAAACACTATAGCATATACTATATGTGTTTTTGTAGGGACAAGACAAAATTGTCAGCAAATGGAGACCATGTGACCCCTCCCAAAACATGTGGTTTTGAGAGTTAGGTTATCATCTGGAGATGTGGGGAGCAAATTGAATCCATGGTAACAAATGGAAGACCACTGTGTAGGCAGATCCTATATTTGCTCAGTAGAGCCCTACTGGAAGATCTGCCTTCTTCTGATATGTCAATCTAATCATGTCAGCTCAGTCTCTTAAATCTTGCAGTGCTCCCCAGTGTTTGGATAATGAAAACTGACAATACTGCACCTGCCTAACCTGACTCCAGCCTCCTCTGGATCATGCTTTCTGGACTTGCCCCACACGCTTTCTTAAAGTCCTTTGAACTCATCGCCTACTTTCCTGCATTAAGCCTTTCCATATTCTATTTTCTCTACTGAGAAGCCATTCCATTTCCTTCCATACCTATCACTTTTTACTCCTGATCTTAGCTCAAGGGCCAATTTCTTGTGAGTGCAAGCTCCCTGACCAGGTTGCATTTTCTGTCAGACCCCTCCTGCCATAGTGTACCTCTCTTTTATTGGATGTCTTGGAATTTTGCATTTGGTAAATGTTTGTTTTTTGGTCTTTTTTTATGTACTTGGAATTTGACCTAGAGGTAGTATACCACTGAGCTACATACACAGCCCTTTTTATTTCCAGACAGGGTATCACTAAATTGTCCAGGCTGGCCTCGAACTTTCAATCCTCCTGCCTTAGCCTCCCAAGTAGCTAAGATTACAGATGTGTGCCACTACACCAGGCTGAATGGTTGAATGTTTGTCTTTCTATCATAATTACAATCATAACAACAATAATAGCTAATACATATTAGATACTATCTCTGTGCTGAGAACTCTTTCAAGGGATTTAGATACATGAGCTCATTTGATCTTCACAGTGACTGGGTGACATTGGAGCTATCATTAGCTGCCTCCATTTTATAGATGAGAAAACTGAGGCATAGAGAGGTCAACTTGACCAAGGTTAAGTAGCCTAGGAGGATGGTGATCACATCTGTTTGGCTTGCCCTTGGGTACTGCTATGAATTAAATTGTCCCTTTCCCTAAACTAATACATTAAGTCCCCAATTTCCATGTGACTGTATTTGGAGATAAAATTAAATGAGGTCATAGAGGCAATGTCCTAATCCAATAGGATTGGTAACTTTCTAAGAAGAGGAGGAGTGAGAGAAATCTTTTTTTCTATCAGGACACAGCAAGAAGGTAGCTGTTTGCAAATCAGAAGGAGAAACCTCAGCAGAACCGGACCATGCTGGTTCTGATCACACACTTCCAGCCTACAGAACTGTGAAAAGACAAAGTTGTGTTTTTCAAGTCACCCAGACCATGATATTTTGTTATGGCAGCCCAAATGGACAAAGACAAATACCCTCTAGCAAAGTGTCTGAAATGTAGCAAACACTCAATTACTATTTATTGACTGTCTGAATAAGAGGATATTGGAAGTGAATCTCAGATCTGTCAGTTCTGGTCATTAGGCTCCAGTGGTCACTGCCAGCCCGCGATGGGGTATGGGCACCAGAGTATGTTGAGAGACTGGGAAAAACAAGAGAAAAGAATCCAGAGGACAAACAGTGATTAAAGAAAAAAAAAAGCGTATTCTTTTTGCTGGTCTTGAGACATGACAGTATGTCTGGAGGTTTCAAGGTGAAGGGCTGGGCCCAACTGAATGCATGACAGATGTTAGGAAAAAGGGTTGCTATTTGTGATTGGCAGGGTTCCTGGGAAGTGGACCCTAGATAGGTGCTCCAAATCCTACTCTCTTGGAAGAGGCCACCTGGGGAAAGAAAGCTGAAGGTCACATGTTGTGCTCATTTATTCCAGTTTATTTTATTTAATCTTTCTCCAGTAGATAATACTTCACCCAAAGATATAATTGGACTCTTCCAGGCCAAGGACATATTTCATGAGGAAAGAGCTTTCAGAAGTCTTTCTGTTCTTCTGGACTCAAGAGAAAAGCGAGCAGGGGTGAAGAGCATGCAAGTATGATGGATTTTTCTGGGCAATAGGAAGCTGTAGCGAAATAATGAATCACTGAAATGCAGCCTTTCTCTGGGATCACAGGCACGTTTTGAAGACTTGGTCTTTGGTTAAGCTCCAAATTTCTCATACTGATAAACTGTCAGCATCAAAGGGGAGGAGCATGGGAAACAAAGCTCAGTAACAAGTGTCATTCTGTTGGTGTCCAGGGAAGGGCGTTAGACTGGGAATCCTGAGATGTATTACAGTTTTGGGTTTTAACCTACCCTGTGGTCCTGATCAAGGTTTTCCGTCCATGTACTCTGGTATTGTGGCTCTGCTGTTAAGTTTCTGTGACTCTCGATGAGGCAGAAGGTGTTGCCTGTGGCTTCTTCTTTGGCATAGAGGAGAGGAAGGAGAAAGAAGGACTTAAGACTGTTTCTTAAGTCCCTTTCCAAAGCTAATACATTAAGTCCCCAATTCTCAATGTGGGTTTACAGCCTAAAGGATCCTGGAAAAGATCTTGACATTCAGCAGCTCTCTGAGTCTGTCAACAGATATGGTGATGGTAGGTAGTAAGCATAATAGTTTCATGTGTAAACTATAGGGTACCTTTTAGTTCTATGGAGAATTCAGTAATTCCCCTGGGAGGCATTGCCGGCTGCTTCTGGATGCTGTTCCTGCCTGGGAAATCACGGAGAGTAGTGGGGAAGCATGTCCCCTTTATAGATCTGTTTGAGGATGTGCGCCTGATACCAGAAAGGAGAGATGTCCTTAGAGTCCTAGCTCCACGATGATGCATACCCAGTCGCACTTTGAAGGGAACAATTCTCATTGTGGAGATGAAGCAATATTATAGAGGCAAGATCACCTAGTATCATGCTAGAGTTTTTCTCACAATAAGCTCTCCCATCTCACAAAGTTCTATCTGGATCTGCTTCCATTCTTCCAGGGAGGGTAGGAGGAAAAGTGTATTTCCCCATTTCATGGATGGGAGAACTAAAATAACAGGGCTTACAACTTTGTCCAAGGTCATGTAACTGGTCAGCAGCAGGGTTGGACCTCTCAGCCTCGTCCTTTTTGTTGTCATTAGTAAAGTACTATGTTCAACATAAGCTTTATTTTAGTCTCTGTGTTTTTTCCCCCTTCTTTCAATAGCTCTGTCTATGTAGGAAGTTGCTTATTGATTTGTACTAGAGTTTCCTTGTGGAAGTCAAGGTCAACCAAAGAAACTCTGCCAGGTGAAGCCTCTGAAGGAATACCAGTTCTAGGGTATACGTAAGTCATCCAGCAACAATCATAATAGCTAAAGTTTGTCAAACCCTTACTGTGTGCCAGGTCCTATTCTCCTTATCTCTGTCCTCTCCGTCAATCCTCACAATCACCACATGAGTTAGGTACTAACATGATTGCTATTTAGCAGATGAGAAAACTGAGACTCAGGGAGGTCAAGTAAGTTTCCCAAAGTCACATCAGTAGTGGAATTGTGTGGTGTTGACGTGGCTAAATGAAATTGTGTTCTCAGAACCTCCTTTCTTTCTGTGGTCCTTGATTAGGGCTGACCAAAAGATAACTTTTCCTGGAATTTGGAAGGTGAGAGTTAAATAGAAGTCTTTACTCTCTAAATGTTATTGTGGTGAGAAGGAGAGATAAGTTCTTGGGTATCAGAAGATTCTAGCTTTCCTCACATATCATTTCTCCATGTCCAGTCTTCTTCCCTACGACCATCCCACCATCAAAGGCCTTAGACCCACCATGGGAGATAGGACAACAGCCTTCATTGACTTTCTCACTGGCATTCCTTATGGCCCACACCAGAGTTGGTCTTTGGGCTACCTGATGCCCCTTCAGCCTCTGACTGGCCCCCCTATGCCAGTGCTTTAGGAGGGCTGGTGAGTGATTTTTCTTTACATTCCACTCCCTTTCTTGGGAGTTCTTCTCATAATCGTATAAGGCTTAGGGCTATCTCAACCCCCTTTTCCATAGTACCTATGGTGGTTGCTTTCTTGATTGAACTGTGGCTGATATATTGTTGGTGAAAGACAGAGGTGGGATTTGAACCCATATCTGGCAGACTCCAAAGCCTACACTAATAACTCCTCATACAATGATTGGAAATGAAGAAAGACAAATTGTGCCAGCCAATCCTTCCAAATATAGATAATGAATTATAGCGATTTAAATAAAAATCATGGCTTTTCTCTCTTGGTGACACTTTTCACCTTTCACAATTTTAAGCTCATTTGCATTGACAAAAAATGATTCCCAGTAGCCTTTCAAAATCAGAAAGTTTGCCAGCTCTAGTTCTTATTTTGATAGACATTTGCAGAGAGCCAAGTTCTTCAACTGCATTAACACTGGCAATTGAGGCTGAAGGATTCTTTGTTGTGGAGACTGTTCTTTGCATTGCAGGTAGTGTCCTTGGTTCCTACCTAACAGATGCTAGTAGAAACCCAAAATTGTGATAATCAAATGTCTCAGGGGGTAAAATCACCCCCATCTGAAAACCATGGGTATAAGCAACGAATACTATGGAGTAAGAGGGCAATTTCTTAGAACTGGAAGTCACTCAAAGATTCTCCTCCTGTACCACTCTGTGTGATGAACAGCTCCCTTAGTAGTGCCTTCAGGTATTCTCACTGTGAACTCATTTTTCATCCTCTCCATCCTCTCCCTGGGTGACCGTGTCCACCACCTATGAGCACAGCACCCACCCTGACTGGACCTCAAGCTGGTCTCCCCAACCAGTCTCCCTGTACGCTCTTCCCTCTTCTCATCCATTCACTCCATCAGAATTTGTAAAAGACACCCCCACACAGTGAGGTTACCAATCCAATACTATGAGTCTTAGAGAGGAGAGGAGGAACAGGGTCGGTGGGACTATAGCTGTTTGGAATAACTGTCAGCTAAAAGGAGAATAATGAGGGGCTGGGGTTGTGGCTCAGTAGAAAAGTGCTTGCTTTGCACATGTGAAGCACTGGGTTCAGTCCTCAGCACCACATAAAAATAAATAAAAAGGGGCTGGGGATGTGGCTCAAGCGGGCTGGGGATGTGGCTCAAGCGGATGTGGTAGTGCGCTCGCCTGGCATGCGTGTGGCCCGGGTTTAATCCTCAACACCACATACAAAGATGTTGTGCCCACTGAAAAACTAAAAAATAAATATTAAAATTCTCTCTCTCTCTCTCTCTTCTCTCTCTCTCTCTCTTTCTCTCTTAAAAAAATAAATAAAGATATTGTGCCCACATATAATAAAAAATATTTAAAAAGTAAAGAAAAGAGAGAACAATGAAGTGACCTATGACAAATGTTAAATCTCAGCAGTGTTTGTGGCCTTCATCTTTTTTCCTGAACTTTGTGAAACATCTTATATTTTAAGAAAGGGAAAAAGTCTATCAAACAGTTATGATTAGCAATGTGTTAAAACAGCAACTTTAATTTTTTAGGTAACACTCATACAGTCATATCAAGGCTAATATCTACTTGTGCCCCAGAGATAATATGCTCCTCTGTATGAAGTAAGCAGATCCTGATTTGACTTGGCAGTCTGTCTTCTTCCCTCCCCTACACTGGGCTGCAGGGCAGAAGCCTGGAGAGCATGAACAGGCCCAGCTTGTTCCCCTCTGCCTGTTCATTCCCCCTGCTCACTGGGGTTGTTGCTTCACTTCCCAGTTATGTGGGAATGAGGAGAAAAAGACACACGTTATAGCTTAGGTATGAGGTGCCCCCCAAATTCTCATGTATGAGAGAATGCAAGAATGAAGAGCAAAATGATTAGATTATGAGGTTTTAACAATTAATAGATTACTCCACTGATATTAATTAACTATAGGTGGGTAAGGTATGGCGAGGAAATAGGTCACTGGAGATGTACTTTTGGGGTTCATGTTTTGTCCATGGCGAACAGAGTTCTTTCTGCTTCCTGGTTGCCATGTCCTGAGCTGCCTCCTTCTGCCACACCCATCCACCATGATGTTCTGCCTCACCTTGGATCCAGAGCCATGCAGTTGGCTGACCATCGACTGAACCTCTGAAACCATGAGCCAAAATAACCTTTTCCTTCTCTAAGTTGTTCTTGTCAACTTTTTGCAGATCCTCCCTTTTTCCCTAGGTATGAGACCAGATCTGAGAGAAATTTGCAGTGGTTCTCTCTTTTCTACTGGCTACAGTTGGCATCCACTCATCCCAATGATCTTTGAGAGGAAGTCCCAGTGACAATGGCTTTCTGCTTCTCCATCCCCAACAACTCTGAAAACCCTTAGATGTATTTCCTTGGTTTTCTCTATTTGGTAGTTTTTTGACTTTTCCACTCTACTTTCTCCACCCATCCAACTCCTTATCTGTTTGTCACTTTTAAACCTCAACAGATACATGGAGTAGGAAATGGAGCACGGTGGTCAGGCTTGAATTGCACTGTATCGTACTATACTCTATTGGATTTCTACCTGATGCTTGTTGCTTTCCATCTGTATAGCCATCTTCCAGTCTATCAATTATTTATCCATTTATTTTAATATTGACTGGGTACTTTCAACATTGAGTTCTTTGTCCCTTGCTTAAACTTACAACATCCAGTTTACACATACAGAAACCGAAACTCAGAAAGATTAAGTAGTTGAGATAATAGAGAGTCTGGTTGGCCATGTTCTTAACTCCTACACATACTGCCTTCTGAGAATGGAGATATGGGTGGCATCTAAGGGTACATGAGTGGTGATGGGGTGGGTGGAAAGAGAAAGAAAGTGTCCTGTCTCTTTATGTTTCAAAAGTTAAACCCAGCTTATTTTCTAGCCCTACCTTTGTCCAGGCCACAAGTTTGGGTATACATGTTGGAAAAGTGAGGGTTGAAAATGAAGGTTTAGCATGCTGTGAACATGCACACAATTCAGCGACCTGTTTGGTGTACTCTGGAGTCATGATTTTATGAATATATTAGTTTCCTAGGGCTGCCACAACAGATTACCACAAACTTGATGGCTTAAGACAACCAGAAATGTATACTCTTATAGTTTTGGAGTCCAGAATCAAGTTGTTGGGCAATACTGTGATCCCTCCAAGGCCTCTTGGGGAGAGTCTTTCCTGGCTTCTTCTAGATCCTAGTGGCTCCTGGCATTCCTTGGCCTGTACTAGCATCCTTCCAATCTGCACCTTTATCTTCAATTGTTCTTCCTCCTGGTGTTCTTCTTCCTTTTTTTTTGTTTTTGTGCAAATTTTCCTACCTCTTCTCTTTTAGTAAGGACTTGTCATTAGATTTAAAGTCCACTCTGGTATAACATAAGCTCATCTTGAGGTCCTTACCTAAATGACCTTAGCAAAGTCCCTTTTTCTAAATAAGGACACATTCTGAGGTTCTGGGTAGACATACCTTTTGTAGACCACGATTTAATTCACTACAATAAGTTTGTAATGCTAGACAAGTTTCTACAACCATGAAATATCATACTGTCATTGCTCTTTCACATATGATGTATATGGATGGATGGGAGGCCCAGCGGGCCATGTGCTTCTGCAAGCCAACAGAGTCAGATGGCACTGAGCTGCCTTGATTCCTTCAGTGCAGCCTCCTGTCTATAAATAAAAGTCTATGCACTTTACAAAGCTAATGTGTCTTTCAAAGTATTCAGGCTTTTTGAAGAGAAACCTTAAAAATGGGAAAATTGAGCTCAATATGTGTGAAAGAACAGTATCTTCTTCATGGGAAATCTGGAATACACATTTCAGAGTGTAAGAGTTTTATACAGAGACATGAACACATAGCAACTAAGTGAAAAATCATTGCTGCTAATATGCCCATCCTAGGGACTTGCTCTATTTCCCAAGCAGTTTCATGAAAAACTTTCTCTCTGAACTGCCTGGGAAGAATCAATACCAACTGGGTAAATCATCACAGCCTACGCTTCTGCTGGCAGAGCTGGGGAGGACTGCTTGTTGAAGTGTCTGTCAGGACTAATGAACACTTCCAGCAGGGTTTGCTCACCTTTCCTCTGACCAAGTTCAACTCACATTTCACCCAAAGAGGTGAGTCCCAAAGGCTCAAGTTTCACATGTCTAGAGATACCTGGTCATATTGACCAATTTAATTTTTGGTTTCTCAGGAAATAGCACAGATACTCATTTGTCCCGTGTTTGTCTTTTGGCAATGGAACATATTCAGTTTAGCTCTGTAAACATGTCCCCAGCAACTGCTTGGTGTGGGGTGCCATGTTTGCAGAGTGTGGAGTAGTCCAACCCTCTGGGGCTGCTACCTGGGGGACCCAGAAAGTAAACAAGCAGAGACAGGAAGGTAAGGGCTATTACATAAGACTGGACAGGACTCCATGGCAACCCACGTAGGCATTGATAAATGTTTTAACATTTTTTTCTTAATGCAAATGAATTAACATTTCTGATTTTTTAAAAAATAGAGATATGAAAAAAATTTAAAAAGAAATAACATTTGGCCTATATCTACATCTATGTGCACCTTGTATCTGGTCCTGTGCCTCTGCATGTATCTATAACTTTATCTATAACTGTATACACAATAGGCTTTTTTCTATATATAATTTAATAACAAGATCATTTTGTGTATGTACTCATGCATTTTGTTTTTATATACTTGTTTACTTAATAATATTGCCATATTTCCATATTACATGTATTCATCATCATTTTTATGACTTATATATTATTCTCTTATATAGACAGAACTTAGTTATTTAACCAGCCTCTTACTACCGTGAATTTCATTTTATAGATAAATCGGCATGAATCCATAATTTCGTCTTTTGGGGAAAAAAATAAAATCGAAGTCTCAGGGATAAAGTGAGCTGTATGTATAGAGCTTTTGCCACAAAGGAGTAAGGAAATTCTCCTGGGTTGGGAAGCAGAAAGAGGAATAAGAAGATGTGAGGATGTGACATTGGAATGGGGGCTTCAGGGAGGAGCACACTGTGGCAGTCAGTGGGTGGACAGGAGAAGTAGGGCCGTTTATGAGGAGGGAAAAAGGACAGAGGCTAGTGCAGGGTGTGTTCAAGGAGTTGGAAGTGATGCCCTGGGATAGCAGTGTGGAATGTAAAATAGTGCACACAGAGCTAAGGAGTGCATTCATCATCCCAAGGGGCCAATAAGTCTCCACGGAGAGAGAGCATGGGATGCAGCACTCTGAGTGTACCTGAATCTCCAGGGTTTTATGGTTCGAAGTGCGCACTCCCTGGCCTTTCCTTCTGGAGGAAACGTTCATCCTTTCTCTTTCCCTTTGAGAATCTTGTGCAATAAGGGACGTGAATGATAGGTAATGTTGCCTATAGTGATAGTGTGGAGTCAGGAAGAGAAGAGAAGAGAAGAATCATCATTAGGGATGAAAGGGAGCTGCTGAACATATCTGGGTAGAGGGGGCAGATTCCAACTTGAGGACGAGTCTCCTGCTTCTCCAACCCTCTGTGGTGAAAGACTGGCTGTTTGCTTCCCTTTCTTATGTATCACAGATGGATAGTTTTAGATGGTATAATAAAAATGAGTGATTAGAAAAAAGAAATAAAAATGTACCAAATGTAAGCACCAGTTTTTAATTATTAGTCTCATCAGACATAAAATTGCTTGTCAAATTGCTATTAAAGTTTCAAATGCTGCTCTCAGTCTCTGTTCTTACGTCATTGCAGAGCTGTTATCCAGGGTTGCTGATGACCCTATTTCAGGAACTCTGGGTGGCACAGGTGTAGTCTGTACATGAAGAAAACTGGTTAGAGGAAGAGAGACCATTTAGAAGGCTGTTTGCAATATTTCAGATGACAGAGAGCATATCTGGGCTCAGCGGAAGATAAAAGCAGGGGTTTGGAAAGAAGGGAAAGATAATTAACAAGTAAGGCATTTGCTTTTACTTTGGCCATTTAGTTTCATGCTTAAAAAGTACTTTCTGGGTTATTTTCTTTGCTTTCTTTCTTGTAGCTACATTAAAAAAAATATTTTCCCTAACCATTTGGAAGGTTTGTATTCTATATTTTTAGCACTACAAGTAGCTTTTACTATGTTTTGCAAAATAAAACTTAAAAAAGCCCTTCCTTTTCTCTAAAATGAGAAATGTTAAACATTTTAACTTCTTCCCAGCTTCTATTTTTCATTACATGACTTTTGATAGTGTCATTTGGGGATTTATACTTAAATTCTTGCTATTAATAAATGCTTTTTTAAAAAAATATTTATTTTTTAGGTGTAGATGGACACAACACAATGCCTTTATTTTCTTTTTTTATGTGGTGCTGAGGATCGAACCCAGGTCCCGCCCATGCTAGGTGAGCGCTCTACTGCTGAGCCACAATCCCAGCCCTTAATAAATTCGTATGTGGCTTATATGTCTCATCTGATGACTGCCGTTGATATATTGGAACCATATTCATAACATTTAGACATAGCCCATGTTTAAGTGGGCTTAATGTTTACAATAGGCATTTTTTCTCTTTGTTTGGGCTCTTTTATTCTGAATCACCTCTTAAGATGACTGATGAAAGCAATAAGCAAATTGCCAGGTAACCAACTGGTGGTTTGTAATGTGAGGAAACAAGTCTTTTCTAATACCTTCTCACCAACCTGCTTCAAGGCCTTCTTGTGTGTTCTACCTCACTGAAATGGTAATATATCCAGCATGATTGTTGAGTTCTGATGCTCTACAGCTGGAGGCATTGATGGGTTGAAGTTGAATGATTGCATTGATGGTCCCACTTAGTTGAGGTCTCCGGTCTACCTTCTCTGCCCAGGAGCTTTGTGACCCCTGCCCAGCCTGACTTTGGCTCAGTCATATGAATTGTTTTGACTTAGTGCCAGCCATGGGCTGGGAAGTACCCACAGTGTTTACTCTGTCTTTTGAACACTTGTGACCACAAGGAGACTGAGCTAGGATAATGGAGAATGAGACATGAAGAGACCTGTCAAGTGGACTCAGTTGTCTAGACGTGGCTGCAGACAGGTGAGGTAGCCTAGCTCAGACCAGCAGAACTTCCAAGCCAACCCATTATTTTGTAAACAAAAATAGTTTATATCTCATTAGGGTTTTGTGATTGTTTTGCAGCATTATGATGGCAATAGATAACAGGTTCAGTTTGCTGCATAAGAATATATTTCTTTTGACAACCTATTTGATAGAGAATTACTGGGTCATACACTTAGCTCCAAAACTTTATAGATTTCCTCCATTCCAGTGTTAAGACTTGATTTTTGCTTTGGGTTAAATTGTGATTTTTCTCTTGGTATCACCAATTATTTATAAGTTGAGTTTCTTATCTCCATCCTATTTACCAATTCCTTTTCATCTTTTTAATCTTTAATTGTATTTTTCTTTTTCTTGAATTCTATTTTTTTCTATCAGTTTCATTTTTGTTTAAGGCCAAAATTAAATCTCTTTTCCTGTCATACTTTCTTTCAATTCTTGTTTCATAGGTTTTACATCTGCTTAAATTATATTAGAAGTTCATTTTTTTTACTTGTAATTACTCTTTTTTAAATAAATGCTATTTCTTAGTATAGTCAAGGAACTATGTTCCCTCTCCAGTAATACAAAACTGCAGAACATTTTAACAGCATGTGACTATACATATGCACATATTTCTCTTTATATATATTTATTTTTATGTGATATATATTTATATATATGTGGTGATATAAACACACGCACACACACAGGCACACATATTTCTGGCATTTCCAACCAAAGAGTTATGGATTCTTCCTCATTATCTAACACCTAGGTAATGACATCCTCTTTGTATCAAAGTTGAAAGATGGAGAGATATATACAGATCCTAAGCAAGTTTCTGTTGTGTTTTGGGCACTTATCTGAAAAAGCTTTCCTGGATTATGAGCTCTTACTTTCTTCTTTTCCAAATATGATAAAGAAAGGTATTTGTAAGTAATCTTGAGCAATGTGTAGTTCTTTTGTCAAAGCTGCACAAGAAAAATTGCTATTCTTATTTCTTCTGGTTTCTCTCTTTTCCAAAGGCTGCCTAAAATCCCAAGATGCAATGCTTCATTTCCTATTTGCTTCCTCTTGGGGCCAATAGAATGATCATCTATGATGGACATGGAGCTGTACTGTTCAGTGTAGTAGTCACCAACTATCGGTGGCTATTGAGCACCTGAAATGCATCTAGTTCAAATTGAGGTGTGCTCTAAGTGTAAAATACGCACCAGATTTCAAGACATTTTACAAAGATGAAATGTAAAAGAGCTCATTAATAGTTTAAGATATTGTTCTATATTAAAATGATATTTTGGATAAATTAAAATATTCTATCGTAATTCATTTTACCAGTTTTGCTTTTATAAAAATGTAGGTATTAGAAAATTTAAAATTATTTGTCTAGTACAGATTGTATTTCCATTAGAAAAAGCTGATAAAGACAGATACAATAGAGAATGTAGCAAAAATTTATGGTCATTTCAGAAAGGTATTTTCTAGTGAATGCTGGCCCTTTTTCTCGGGCTTGAGAATACATAGGGAAGGTTTGTGGAAGGTACTGTCCCCAAACTACATAGATACAGGAAGGAATGAGAAATTGGGGCCTTACCTCCTCATTGCATTTAGGTGGAATTATTCCTAAAGTTTGGGAAAATACTAATATGTCTATTTCCACTGATATTTCAATTTTCCTCATTGAAAATAGAGGTGCTATCATGACCTGAAAATCTCTCACTCTGTTCAGAAGTATAAATTTACATTCCCCTTAAACTCTTTTGGAACAAGCTGTATCATTGCATAATTAACAGAAAAGTTTTATTCGTATTTCAGACAAATGTTAGAGGGAATTTTCTTGTGGTTTTCAAGCTAGTAAAAATGTTATTTTTTTCTATTACGATTTTATCATTATTATTAAATTTTATTATTGTTATTATTAATCACATGGAGAAACAGCATTGCATATATCAATAAGGCCAAAAATAAAACTTGCATTGTCCAAGTAGTAGCTGTTTGCCTGCACAGGGGTGAGCTGGTGTACTTGGAACAAGGGTCATAGTTTCTTATTGGAGCAACCAGCTGGATAGGAGGAAATGTTTAGGCCAAATGTTTGCTTTTAGTCAGTTTGTTTGACCATATTGAGAAAGGGTATACTATTAATTATGGAGGATGATATGAATCCAGGAGAAGTTTTCTTTGGACCGGACAGAAAAGACTTGCATTTCCACTTTGTAGCTCATTAGCCGTGTGATTCTAAGCAAGTTCCTTCATTTCTGAGAGTCTCCTTCCCTTATTTTGTAAAATGAGGCCAATGAATTTCTATCCAAAGTGGTGGCTAAAAGGGTGATATGAAGTAACATGGCGTTTAACAGGAGGCACACTTAGGAGAAGGTAGCCGCATTTGAAGATGTAAATGTTTTGGGGATTTCCTAATTGCTTCAACTCTGTCTCTAGTTGACGGTGGTAATCATTTAGCACAAGCTGAAATATTTTCTAGTTCCATCTTTTACCCATTTATTTGCATATTAATTTATTTATGTTTTTTGTTTTGTACTGTTCTGTTTTGTTCATTCATTCACTCAACAAGCATTTATTGATTTCACAGGTGTGTTCTCCTGGAAAAGACACTGAGATGGAGTTTGAGGAGGAAAATATTTAATGAGGTCCAACATCTGTGAAGGTAAGAGGTGGGAAGCAGAATTGTGCACAGGGCAAGTAGAACTATCCTACAGGTGAGGGGTCCAGAGCAGGTGTTGCCTATTGGAATTGTCTCTGGCAGCATCTGTACAACATGGCCATGTTGTTTACTGGATGCAAACGGCCCTGGGAAGGATGTGACCTCCAGCAATGCAAGGCACAGCTGAAGCAGCCTCTGAAGGAGCTAAAAGCCGAAGGCTGTGTGATGATTACTTTTTGTAGGGCCCATCAAGTCCTTCCTTGAAGAGCATCCAGGTGGCACAACTTCATGCCCACTGCTGATGGCTACTATGCACAGACACTGTACTAACTTGTGGGGTTGGCGTGGTGAACAGGGAAGATAAATTTCCTCATCTCATGGAACTTACATCCTAAGCTGGTTTTCAGAATTTTCAGTCGTCTCTATATTTCAAATGAACAATCTTCTTTAGATGGATTGTCTCACCATGAAACCAGAAGAATAGACTAATGTCCTCAGTTATTAATCAGGAGAGAAAGAAAGTCACAGGTGTCTCTGTTTTACAGTAACAGAGAATCCTCCTTCTGCTCATTTCCTGCTGATTTTAGCAGTTCCACAAATACTTATTTTCTCTCTTGTGCCATGCACACTGTTAAGTACTGGAGAACAACAGTGAACAGTGTACAGTTGTGTAGGGGAGACAGACACACAAAGATAACAGCATTAAATAGGGAGTTATGGGGCAGAGACCTAAAGGGACTGCTGAGAACACAGAGGCAGGGAACTTCTCCTGATCTGGGCATCTGGGGAGACTAGAAGGAAGAATATGGGTCAGACAGATAAATAAACTTTCTGCTTTTAAGTAGTTTCTTTCTTATTTCATAGAAAAAAAAAGAGCAAATCAAAAGTCTTAAACATTTATAGAAGCAATCATGCCAAGAGAATCAAGGTTATTTAATGGGACAAATGGATTTTTATGATTCTTAAATTAAGGTTCTCAAGAAGAAGTTTTCCTTCATTTTAAGACTTGAAAGCTTAAAAGGGTTTCCTGTGGGGCCAGAAAGCCTCACATTGAATGATGCTGGTTCTTTGTAAATGATTTCACTCTCTGTGTTAAACTGCAATCATGCCTGTAAGAGGCCATCTATAAAGAGAAAAATCTGTGCACTTCTGAATGTTATGTGCTGCACAGTCACTTGGCTTAATTTGAGTTCTGTTGAATTGTTTCTTCTTACCGACAGCATTGTGGGCATCCTGGAAGAGGTGGAAGGAAGGCTCATGAGTGTAAATGTGTCAGCCTCTTGCCCCTTAGCAAGTCTCCTCACTCAGTTTGCACTCCTCTCAGTTCCCTTGGCTCCTGGGTGACACCTATTAGAAAACAGGGGATCTTAACAGCAGTGTGCGTATTAGAGACTACATCCCCTCCTCACACAATGAATGAAATGCTCATCAAGATCCTTGTGCCCAGATTGTATTCGCTAATACAAAAGCTGGAAAACTTTAGTCAAAAGTTTTGCATTGTCCAAATATTGGTTAGTGGGATTTCTGTCAATGGTGGCTCCAACCCAGGGGAATATCAAGTGTGGGGAGGGAGTTGGAGGTTTCAGTGTGCCAGGGTTGATTTTAACTCGATTGGTACTGAATCTGCCTAAGGTGAGCTGTGTCCATAGGTAACCCACAAATCTGCGGAGTTCGGCATTCCTTGTGGGCTGTAGAGAAAACGGACTCTCAACCTTTATCCGTGATGGTCTAGGAGGTTCAACACTCTCTTTAATAGTTCTACAGCTTCTTTTGGCTTCACATGTTTCCTGGTCATCTCTGACTCCCATTTCTGGCTTTTCCTTAATCTCTGTGGACACTCTTGCTCTGGGGAACACTGGTGTCAGCCTGAATGATGGTCAGTGGTCCTTCCCCTGGAGTGTCTTTCTCTGTCTCCTCCCAAACATGCCGGATATTCACTTGTGATCGCTTCCACTGGAGAGGTGACAGAGGACAGGCAAGATCAATGATAGTGGATTTCTCTGTTCTTTAATGAGACCCTTAATCATGGCTGCACCTGGAGTTGGATACCCCACTGTTGCATAAGGTGCTCCTCTTTCATCTCTCTCAGCTTTCTTTTTCATTTTCTGTTCCCACCCAAGATTACTGTTCTACTCCGCCCCCCCCCCCCCCCCCCCGCACCCCGCCGCTTCTTTTAAATGATTTTGCTCTCTCTTTTTTGTTTCCTTCTAACACAGTAGGACTCAACCTTGGGCTTCAGAGTTGAAAATACTGAAGTTTAGGCACCATTCTGGAAGCTTCCAATTTAATCAGTTTGATGTGAGACTCAGATAGAGGTTTTTATTTCTATTTTACTATATTTTTTCAAATAGAGATTTTTTTTTAAAGGCACCTTCCTCTGTTTTCAAATATGCAGCCAGGTCTGCATCTTTGCAGACAAGATAAAGCCAGCTCATGTCTTCAGAGATTCATCAGGACTTCAAGAAGCTCTACCACTAGCGAATAATAAAAAGGAAATACAAAACAAAGTGTCACCTCTGTCTTCTAAAGGTGATGCCAGTCTTCTCATCATATTAATACAAATTGGGAGACTGAGGCTCAGGGAAGTCAGAAAACTGCTCGGGATTGCACAGCCAGGGAATAGTGGTTGGTGAATTCCCAAATCTTGTCCTGCTGTCTTTATTTTCAGTTCCTGCCACTGTACCTCGTGCTCAGGGTATTGCTTCTTCCACTCATTCCTGGTTCCCCAGCTCCAGTAGAATCTTTGTCCGTTTATATCAGCATTATGTTGTTCTTTCTGCAAAGAAAAGCTCTCTCTCTGTAGCCCAGAACATTCTCATTTATTTCCAGAATAATAGCTAACACTGATGAAGTGCTTATTATGTGCAGGAACCCTGAACTACAGAGACGTCATGTAAAAACTTGGCCAAGTTCACCCAGATTGTAAGAGCAGAGCCCTGATTCAGACTTGGTGAGCTACTCAGTAATATGTTCTAGAATCACCTGAGACCTGGTGGAAAGGTGGCTTCTGATGCTGTAGGTCTGGGAGGAGCTGAGATTCTGCAGCACTGACCAGCTGCCAGTCATCAGTGTCTACTCTCAGTACACAGATCTTGGTGGTATTGCCTCTGTTTTTCACATTTCGAATCACTGGGGGCTGAGTGCAGTGGGCTACATTTCTTTGCAATTTCTGAATTTTTCTTCCTTAGTAAATGGACTGGGGCATTCTGGTCCAGCGATCCCAAGAGTACTACAAGGTCATAGATTTCATTTAACATTAATTAAATGAATTAATTAAAAAGCAACCATTACTCAGATTTAAAAAAAATGAGGTTCCCCTAGGAAGGGCAGTAAAGATGGATAATAGGCAAGGTGATGTAGTGTTGGGAGGTAGGATAGGACATTTGATGTCAGGTGGTGACAGTAGATGTTTTAAATTCTGCTCTTTTGGCCCTTCTTTTATTAATTTAGGGAGAAATCTACTTTGGCCACCCCAAGCTTCTGTGAAATGCAAACTGCAGAGGGAACTTTAAAGACAGCTCTAACAGTTGCAGATCAGTCCACAGCTCTTTTACTGAAGGCAGTTTCTTCCACGTGATTTTTTTTTCTTTCTTTTTTTAGCTGCCATTCTTCATTTTGATGTTCAAATTCACCAAAGCTCTGTGACTAGAGCCAGGGTGATTAGTGCTGTGGGAGAGCCACTTATCACGGGAGCCTGCTGCTGTGGAGAAGGGCAGGGACACCCATGCTAGGCAGGGCATGGCCTGCCAGCCAGGGTAAGGGAAAGAGTTTCATTACATGAACAGGCAGCCCTCTGATACCCTCATGAAAGCAACCGGCGTTGAGCACATCGTACACTATGTGGAATACTTAATTACAGAGGAAACTTATGGGTTCCAGTTGACAGAATAATCTAATCAATATTGCTTACTCCAAACTCTAATTTACTTGTCTTACAACTCATTAAATTTGAAATATTATTGATTTTCAAGTAGATGGCTTAGAGGATAAATAAGTCCATTTTTTTTTTTTCTTGGGGGCCTTCCTTTGAGTTTGATCTGTGGACCTTCAGGCAAGGAAGCTCAAATCTCTTCATTAGGCAGTGTTTGCAAAATAATCTCACTAGACATACTCCACTGGTGCAAATAATTTGCCAGGACCCTGTATTTCCCAGTGACTGTTGCTGAGTGGGCTATTTTCCTGTTTCTGATGAGACTCTTTCCATGGCAAGGGCCAGTGAATTATATGATTTGAGGGGACACTTCAGAGTACATACTCCTCTGAAATGCAGTTTCTTTGGATTCCACAAAAGATACGATGAACTTTCATATTCTACTGCCCTTAAAAATCTGGACCAGATTCTATTCTTTCTTTTATCCTTTTTTTTTTTTTTTTTTGGTGGGGGGTTGGGGATGGAGGGGGAACTGCAGGGGATTGAACCCAGGGCCTTCTACATGCTAGGCAAGTACTCTACCATTGAGCTAACCTATACTCTCAGCCTTAGATTTCCAAGCCCTCTGCATTTTCTGGAATCTGTCAAGTCAATGGCTACTGTTAACCATTTGCCTTATCCAAATGCTAAAGTCAATGGGTGAATTGGCGTGAGGGCAGGAATACTCAAATGAATTAGACTTGGGCCGAGGTAGCATTTTTAAATTTAATTTTTAAATAGGTACCTATTGACGTGATTCAAAATTCCAAAATTCTAAAAAGCTATTCGGAAAAAATAATTTTCAACCCCTGCCTCCCTAGCTCATCCTGTTCTCTGCCTCATTCCTTCTCTTCCAACAGGAAAACACTATTTTTGTTGTTGTTTCTTTGTCACCTGCTAGAGTGTCTTTATTTTTTCCTGTTTTTATAAGAGATGGCATATTATACACACTGTTCTGAACCTATTGTGTATTTCATTTGTTTTTTTATTTACTGGGATACTTGGGGAAATTTTCCATATCAATACATAGAAAATACCCTCATTAAAAAATCCTTGATAACTTTCCATCATGTGCAGATATTATGATTTATCCAATCAGTCCTCTATTGTGGACCTTTGGAGCCTTTGAAATGTTTTGCTATTACAAGGGAATGATCAGGCACATAGATACACAAATGCAGAACGACTTTGTATATAAATCATTTTGCAATTGTGCAAGTATATTTGTAAGAAATAGGCCTCAAGGTGGAGAGCTGGGTCAAAGGGCACATGAAAACCATTGCCAAATTGCTCTCTGTGGTATGCCTTGTCCATTTTTGCTCCCACCAGCAATGTATGGAAATCTGAGCTGGCAATTGTGATTCACCTCTGCAAGTGCTTACATTTCTAGGTCAGAAACTACACTAGTCAGGATTGCAAACAACAAAGGAGAGTTAATTGAAGGCACAAAGGGTTTATTGAGATGGATAGAAGAAACAAACAAACAAACTGGTGCACAGACATTGGGAGGATGAGGGAAGTAAAATCAGCCAAGCCCTTTCTATGTGAACTGTCTTGTGAGAATTGTGCCACTGGGCATGATAGCTGTGGCCTCTGGTCATCCTTGTGTTGCCCAAGGACCCCAACCCCTGACCTTGCCCTTCCACAGGATACAATCTCTAATCTCCCCAAGAGGTGAAATAGGAGGTAATTTGGCTTTTATAGGGTTATAAGGGAGGGGGAAAGGGTAGGGAAACTCTGTTAGCCTCTCTTTGCCTCCCGGCAAGAACACTGTTGAGATGTAGGGCAGCCAAAATAATGTGCACTATGAAGACAAAGTTACCTCTTCATTTTCCTTTTAATTTGGGTGCATGCAGAGTTATTTTCTTGGATTTTGCAGGATTAGGACCCATATTTAAAAACTCTTCTGGCTTTAGGACCTGAATTGGACCTAAAATCTGCTACTGAACCCAAGACGAGATTAATGCATCTGTTTAGGGCTCAGTCGGGGAGTCTACCTCATTTATTGATCACTTCTGCATGCTAAGCAAGCACACTCTTGGCCAAAGATTCCGAGTCAGGAATTCTCCCAGCTAATTCTGCTTCTGCTCTTCTGATCAGTGGCTTAGCCTTGGGCAAGCCATTCTTCTTAAGCCTGTTTTCTCATCCACGAAGCAGGGATGATAATATTGACCTACTTTCCCTGGCTGTTGCAGGATTCGTTAATTGATAGCTGTAAAGAACTCTGGAAAGCTTTAGAACCTTCCCCACCTTTGTTTCCAAGCCCGTTTCCCCTGCAGCACCCCTGCCACTTGTGATCTAATTTGGGCTGGCGTGTGGAAGGGAACAGATGAGGGGCTGGGGCACAAACATGGCTCGTTTTGTATTTAAAGAGTGGGCTTGAACTAACCAGGAGGGAAGGCAGTTAGCAGTTAGCAACTGTTAAGGTTTCCATGGAGCCCCTCCGCCATGGGTCTAACATGCAGGGATCACAGAAGCACAGATGCCTTAGTTCTAATTGCTTTCCCTGGTTGTCATCCTCATACATAAATAAATTAGCAGCCCAGTCCTTGACTCTGATGGTATGAATGGCTCAACCTGAGCAGCTGTTGCAGAGTGTCTCTGATATTAATCACGCACTCCTTTCGATGGCGGTGACCTTAAGGTGAAAATGTCTTGCTCTCCTTCTGGCAGCTGAGCAGCAGTCAGCCTGGGGAGTGTGTGCAATGCACATGTAGGGGAGAAGGAATCTACAATTCTTATCCCAATTATAATTACAATAATAACATCTTTATATCGCATAAGGGTTTACAATGCGTTTTCATGTTGCTAATCTCCAGTGGGCTTCGGCAATGCTGGGAGGCAGGTAAAAATGATTATCTCCTCTTTGACTAAAAATCTCAAATTCAGAGAGGTCATCAGTCCTAAGTTCCTCTAGCTGGAAAATGAAATCTTTTCCCCAGCACACCTAGCACTCTCAGCATTTTATCATTTTTTTCTTTAAATGATAACTAATTATATCTAGTTCTTCCCTTTGATGTTGGTGCGAATTGACTCAGAAATGTTAAAGGGTGCACATCCACCCTTGATGAGGTGCTCACGAAATGGCATCTTTCTATTATAAGTGAGTTACATAGAGGCAGAAAAATATCATCTGATCCTCACTCAACTCTACCTGGTAGGTTATCATTGTTCTGCTTTACAGATGAAACATGCCGAGGTTCAGAGAGATTAATAACTTGCTCAGGGACACACAGACAGTCTGAGCATTCAAACTCAATTCTATACAGCTAACCCTAAGGGGGAAAAAAAAAAGAAAGAAAGAAAAAAAAAATACCAGGAGCTGAGGGTCCAGCATTGCCCTCATGGGGCAATGTATGGCTTCTGCATGGGGCAGAGTATGGCTTCATTTCCATGATATCAAGAGAAGAGCTCTTAACTAGTGAGGTGGAAGTTGAGGGTATTGGAGGAGCAACAGGAGGAAGTTACAGATGTTGGGTGAAGATGCTTCACTCCTCTGTTCTGGCCCTGCTGCCTGCTGTGTCTGGGCTGTCCCCTTCCAGTGCTCCTTCCCTGCAGGCAGGCCTGGACTGCTGCCTCACCAGGTCACCTTGGAATTCAGCCCAGGTTGGGACTCTGAGTTGGCTTCCTTTTGTACTTCTTATCACAGTGTCTGGCTTCATGTATGTGCCTAAGTCTTTGCCTACTATCCATGGCTCCCCTGACGCCAGGGACACCAGAGGGAGCTCAGCAGGACCTACATCATGGAGGGAGGCAGAGACCCTTGCAGAATGTACCCTCATCCTTCCTGTAGGAGCAGTTCTAGGAGGCCTTTTGCAGGCTCCTTGACAGTTCAAAAGAGTGAGTCAGCTGTCCACAGTGGCAATCCGATGCACACCTTTACTTTTCCTTTTAATTTTTTCCTTCCCTCTATTACCTTCTTCTGCTCCCTAGGATCACTTTCACAATAAACTTCCTGTGCCCAAGTTTCCAACTCAGGTTGTGCTTTTGCGGAACCCAAAATAAGAAATGGTCTTCGGAGCATTACTCACACTTACATCTTCCCATCTGGGGGCAGAATCATGTGGTACTTAGGACCTGGATTTTAATTTTGGCTTCTGTGTGACTCTGGACAGGTCAAAAAAACTTCTCTGAGACTGAGTTTACTATTTGTAAGATGGGAGTTGAAATAATCTTTTTCTTGTGGGGTAAAACTTTGTGTGTACCAAATGAATGATTATACGGAATTCAGCAAATGCTGATAATTCATCTGTTGTTGATCCAGTTCTCATATGTTGTAGTGATTTTAAGCACCTCCACCCCCCCAAACTCCTTCATCTAATATCTTGTGGCCTTTGGTTGGATTTCCTAATCTCTACCAAGAGGCTAATTTCCTAATCGGTTTCAGTTTCATAATCTGTTCAAAGAGATTAAAAAGACTGGCTGAATCGGGGACTGTGGGAGTTAATTACTGGGTAAGTAGCTAATGCATAACCTGGAACATAATAGTACATGTTTAGTAAAAAAGAGCTTTTAACCAAAACAACAACTGGTCCCAGCTAGACTTAATGGTTTCTTCCTTTGAGTTCACTTTATACTTCTTTGCACTTCCAATGGAGTTATTCTGCATTTCTCCGTCCCTCCTCCAAGACTACAAGCGGTAATGTGTCATTTCTCCCTGGACCAGCTGGAATGCACCTTGACTCAGTGGCAGGGGCTTCAAGAGTCACGTTAAAGAGTCCAAACTTTCAGAAGTCATTTAGATCGAATCTCTCCCTAGTTGAGGAGGCAGTGGCTCCAGAGTTTAGTAGACATTACCTAACATTCATTGGCAATGTCCCGACCAGGCAGGGGTGAGGCACATGAGATGAGGTGGAGAGGAGCTGGCCTCATTTGGCCAGTTGCACTGAGGCTCTTGTCAAAACAGTTTTTCTTAGAGAAGGCAATAGGATTGAGCTTGAAAGGGGGACTCTTTACCCACCAGTTTTGGCAAAAGATGCTCTTCCTAGGAAGCACCTGAGGCTTTCCGGATCATTTACCCCCCCGTAAATTTTCCCTGTCAACCAGATTCAGGACATTCAGAGTAACAGGAAGGGCACCTCTCAGGGAGCCTGGCCATGGGGCAGTCCTCGGGACTGAAGGGTAGAAACAGCTCTCTTTGATCTTTTCTCCCTGTAGTTCCAGGCATGACTATATTCAACCTCGGTCAACTAAGGGTACACATGCCCTGGGAAGAAGGTGGCCCTAATGTGTTCTGTAGCTGGAGAGGGCTGTGGAAGTGGGATGGGGGTGGGGGAGATGGGTAGCATCTGGCAGACAGCAGAGAGCCGTCATCTGCAGAGAAGCTTGGGCATCTCTTTAGGGCTGAGGAGGAGAATGGCTTCTTTGTTATCTGTCCCCTGGGTAGTTGAGCAGCAGCGCCCCCAATGGCCCAAGCTCATGGCTGGAGTGTTGGCCCTGATTTGCCTGGAAGGCTCCAAGGGAAATTTATTTCCTCTCATTGTTTCTTGCACCTCCATCCCCTTCAAGCACACACTTGCCAGCTAACCCCTCTGTGCTGATTTCAGAGGAGGCTAACATTTTAGTGGTAGAGGGAGATGGAAGTCAGAGGTGGTTCCTGAGCTGGGGATTGCTGTGTCTGAGGGATTGCCTTCCCATTTGGAGGCAAAACTGGGAACTGTGTAGGGCCGTAGCTGAGACCTAATGCAGCTATCTCGTCTCTGAATGTGGTGGAAACATGGGATCGGAACCTGGTTAAGAGGCCATCTCCTCCCCACGCCTCTACCATGCAGGATTCCACTTAATGCTTCACATGTGGTGACAGAGGCTCCCTTCCTCCAGAGATATCCTAACCAAATATTTCCACCCTGCCCGGATCTCATCCCACCTCTGTAAAACTAAACCCACTTCAGCTTCTTCTTACCCACCTGGCCTGTCTTTACTATCTTTTACCACATTTTCTTTACCAGGTCCCGTTTACAGGTTGGTGTGGCTGGACCATGGTTCTTGGGCTTCTTTTTTGATCACTGACTTAAACGGCCTTATGCAGGTCCATGACTTCCAGGTCTATGGTGCCATTCCTCGTTTCTCTGCATGGTGCGTATCCTTTATGCCTCCAAATTTGCATGGCCAAAACAGACTGTGTTAACTCCTACCCCCAACTGCCCTTTCTCTGCATTCCCTAGCTCAGTGAATGGAATCATCCTTCAAAGGGATTGATGTTGCTGAGTGTAGTCCCAAACACTCTCCAGCACCCCACACATACCTGTTACCAGAGGTGCTTTATAATTTCTACTTGTCCTCTGAACCAATTTCTTTCTTGTCTTCTCTGCTGTAGCTTCAGGAGGCTAATTTCTGGGACTGTACCATTTAGGATCTTTTACTCCCTGGTTCTGGGTTGGTTCAGTCAAAGGGAAGTCCTGGGAAGAGAAAGAAGTGGATTCTTTTATTCTTCTTGCTATTTCCCTATGAGGCTCTGGTTTGGCAGGGACTGTGATCCTCCCACTAGGCCCTGGCTTTGGTTGGACAGCTTTCTCCCCAGGGGTTCAGTTCTTTCCAAATTCCAACAGCCACTCCTGTCCTCACCCTTTCAGGTCAGGGGTGGTAACAGCTTCTTGTGTTCTTAGTCCTGGTGTGTGAGCGTCCATCTCGGTGCCTGCGACTCTGCTTACAGCTCCCTGTGCACCAATCCTTCAGTGGACTCTCAAGAGCTCTGTCTGGAGTGTCTCTACAGGATGCTGCCGGGCGTATCTGACTGTGTGCATGCCATCCACGGCTCTTTCCTTTGTATTTCTCAAATCTAACCTTGACTATTTTAAGGAAGAGGAAGCTGGTTTTCTGAAAGTTAGTCACAAACGGTTCTGTGAAATGGTTCCACCCACGTTTCTCATTATTGCTGTGGACTTGACTCTTGGTTGTTTTCATCTGCATGGTTCATGTTGATGGTCCTTATACTTTGGCTTTGTTTCCTGCCTGGGAAACATCATGACCTTTAGAATTCCCTGTAGTGGTTGAGGACTTTAAATTTCCTACATAACATTGATATCTGCTCATTCTCTTGGATTTTGCATTTTCTGTAGTGAACAAAGTATGGAACATGTGCCATCAAGACTGATTTCAGGGGTGGGAGGATCTGTGTTTGGTTTAATGCTCTATTGTCACAGTCTTTAAATAATTTTTTTTTAAACTCAGGATTTAACCCAGGGGTACGTTATCCCTGAACTATATCCCCATTCCTTTCTATTTTTATTTTGAGACAGTCTTTTTTTTTTTTTTAAAGAGAGAGTGAGAGAAGGAGGGAGGGAGGGAGGGAGGGAGAGAGAGAGAGAAGATTTTTTTAATATTTATTTTTTAGTTATTGGCGGACACAACATCTTTGTTTGTATGTGGTGCTGAGGATCGAACCCAGGCCGCACGCCTGCCAGGCGAGCGCGCTACTGCTTGAGCCACATCTCCAGCCCCCTTGAGACAGTCTTGCTGAGTTGCTTAGGGACTCTACATTGCTGAGAGTGGCCTTGAACATCCTCCTGCCTCAGAATCCTGAGTCACTGAGATTACAGGCATATGCCACCACACCTGGCTTGAAATAATTTTTAAACAGTTTTTCTTTTGCAGTAGATCTTGCAAATTATGTCAGTATTCCTGGGTAAATATTATACAGGTTATTTAGTTCATGGGTAGACACAGTAATGAATGACCCTGAATCACACAAAGAAAGAAATGATTTCCTTTTAATTTGTCTTTCAATCCTTTGATTATTTCAAGGAAAATGTTTTATTTTTGTATTCACATAACCTTTATAGCTCTCTTGATACTTGCTAATTCTCTCCTTTTCAATGGAGAGAGTAGGGCTCAGATTCTGTGCCTTTATGGGCACATAATATTATCATTTGCTTTCATGATTATCTTCTATTTATGGCAAATGATACTACTTTTTTCATTTATGAAACTAATATAAAGTTTCCTTTAAAGCAAATTTGAATGAAAATCCAAGTCAGTTAAAAGCAGGATGTTAGTTTAATAATAATAACAATTTTTAAGTATTTGTAAGAATAAATTAGGTCTGAATAACACTGGGTTAGGATCAAAACCAACCTTTCTTCTATTTTAGCTCCCTTGAAGCCAGTCTCAAGCCCAATCTGCCTTTGAAGATTCTCATAAAAGATTGTTCTGAGAATCAATATGAGAACTGGGTAGAAAGAATTTTAGTTACTTCTACTTAAAGTCTTTGAATGATTTGAGTAGCTCTGATTGAATAACATTCAACTTTAACCCAGAAGCAGGTCTAGGAGGAGCAGAATTAGAGGGCCCACTATAAGATCAAACCATGCATATATTGGTAGTCCTCACTCACACTGTGCCTGAACCCTGACAAGTGGAGAGAGGACTATGGTGACACCTTGGGTGACTGCAGTAAGAGGACTCATATTTCTCTATAAACATACAGTGGGAGCTCCTAAGTCATCTTAAACTTGGGGTTTCAGTGTTCAACTGATGGGAGGGCCTGGAGGTGCTCCATTTCCCAAGAGCCAGTTCCTGGGGTTCTGTTTGGACAGCCGTCCTGAGCCAGTGATGCAGATTCTGTCTGTGCACCTTTTCATCCCTTCATGTGACAGTGAAGGTGACAAAAAATTTTCCCTACTGGCTACATCCTTTATCTTATTACACCCATCATTGAGTTCATTGGCTGGTATTTAGAAGAGGAAGCTTGTTAAACTAAGCTGTTATGCTTGTGGTTTTAGAGGTTGGTATATAGACAGTTCTAAGGAAGGAAGAAATGTGCATGAGTGGAGAGAAATACACAAACTTCGAAGAAATTAAAAAAAAAAAAATCCTCACTAGCACAAAGCATCCCTGAGTTCATTTTGTATCACTCAACTCCTGATTTCACCATCCTTTGGTCTGCGGTCAGTAGTATGAAGTGATTTCATTGGATGGGAGAAGGGGTTTGATTTAATTTCCTGGGCCCACCCCATGTTGTCTTTGGGGGCTGTGAATGTGGTCCCACTCCATCCATTCCTCAGAACTTCTGGATGAGACAGGTCTGTTACAATGCCATCTTCTGCCATACCTTAATGCCTAACTCGGACATTCCAATGCAGGGAACCCAAGTGCAGAGGAGAATTTAACAACAGCATTAGTAATGTTAACAACATTACCTGTTCTGTTCCAGGCACGGTCTGAACGCCTTACTGAAATCATCCCCAGCTCTTGGAGAAAATTTAAAGGCAAACTTTTTTTTTTTTTTTTTTTTAAGTGCACTACTCATTGCCTGTTTGCTCTAATATCCATTCCTTGCCCTTTCTTTCTCTTGCAGTGTTCTGTATTGCAGGGAATCGCATTTCCTATGTTCCCTTGCCAGCAATTTTCAGTGACTTTAGCCGTTAGTGTGAAATTGAGGGTCAGAGACTGAGAATCCCATCCCTTCTGCTGCCTTGGGTGGCATCTCTAGCTCAGCTCTGTGTCCCTTAATTCTACTGGGGTCCTCCAGATCCATGACTCTGAGAGTTCTTACCACTTCTTTCCTCAGTTCTCCAACTTCTTGGGTGGTGGCAACTTCTTGTTGTTGCTTCACTGAGTCCTTGTAGCCTCCATCTCTTAAAACTTCTGGGTAACCAGTTCTCTGAGTCAGTATATCCCCATTGGAGCAGCTGAGATTGCAGCAGGTTTCCTGGATGGCCTGCCTGATACATTATGGCAGAGGTTAGCAGACTTTTTGAATAAAGGGCCGGATAGTAAACATTTAGGATTTGTGGACCAGAAAGCAAAATTGTGGCATCGATTATGTATAGTTATTTATATAACAAAAAATGAAAACAGGTTTCCTTTATCGGGTGTGGTGGCACATACCTGTAATCCCAGCAATTTGGGAGGCTGAGGCAGAAGGATTGCAAGTTTGAGGCCAGCCTCAGCAACTCTATCAAGGCCCTAAGCAACTTAGGGACACCCTGCCTCAAAATTTTTAAAATAAATAAATAACAATGAAAATAAAAAGAAGAAGAAAAAAGAAAACTGATTTCTACCTGTTATTTTTAGTCCACAGGCCCTAACAAAGGTAGGTACAAGACAGACTTGGCCAGTAGGAAAGTCTGAGATGAAACCAATAAAGAAGTCACTACAACAATCCAGGCAGAAGCGGGCAGTGTCTTGGGAAAGGGTGACAGTGGCCAGGAGATGAAGCACAGCAGCTGGGCTGGAGTCGTATTCTCAATCTGACGTGAAAGTATCTGTCCTGAAATACAACCTGGTCACGCCACTTAGAAAACCACCCCAAAGTCCTAGAGTGAGCTCTGTGGGTTCAGAATCCTGCACCCACCCCCGCCAATGGGAACAATGGTGGGAAGAGAAGAGGCTTCAGAGAAAGAAGAGACAGAAATGGTACCCTCCTTGCTCCTGTGGGGCAGCAGGCAAGGGGATGAATGACAAGGAGTTTGGAGAGATTTGGATGACAGGAGATATTGTCTGAATATGGTACTTTCCTTTCAGTCCAAGCCCTTCAAGACCAGCTGTCTCAGGGATTTCATCCAAGCACAGTTAAACTAAAGGTGAACAAATGCATGCTTTCTAGTAGTGCTCACTCTAAGCTGAGAGGGTCATTGTCATTTTAAATTACCATTCACAGCAGAAGTTCTTAACCTAAGGCACCTGGAGAGAATTCAAGTATCTGTCGGCTTGGATGGAAAAAAATATATATTACTTATTTATTTTTGACTATCATCTGAATGAAACTTAGCACTTCCTTGGGTGATAAATATAGACCAGAAACCCACAGTAGAATTAACAGTTCCAGTAGCCATTACAACATACCTCTATCTCACATGCCTGTATTGTGAATAGCTTGAAATATTCATTACTTCAACAACTCTTACTGCTCCTGCCACTAGCTCTTGTTATTTAATGTTTAATACAAGATTCACAACTATTAATACACCACCAATTTGATTTTTAAAAATATTTTGGTAAATATATTTCAAAATAATGTGTTTCTTTTGTAATCCTGTTTATTTTATGCTGTTAAAAACATTGCCCAGCCTCTCAAAACCTACAGAGGAGCCCCTTCCCACATGTGAATGCTCCTGCTCGTGAGAAGTGTTAGTGGGTGGTGTTGGTCCTGGTTTGGTGGCAGTTATCCAGCACCATTCTTTCTCTTAAGCACCTGATGGTTAAGAGGAGCCAACTGTGCTCCCAGCCTTCTTCAGCACAGAAGCACTTAGCTAATTGTGCTGAACTCAGGGCCAGACCTCAGGGAGAGAGAAGCAGCCAATCTGGGCCCCTCGGGCAATCAATTATTCCCCTGAGCAGAAAGATTGATAGCTCCTGAGCATCTCAGTCCAGCTAATAATACTGCAGATGCTGTTTTAATTCCAAGGCACATAGTCACCCCAGCCTTGCTTTTTAACTTCTCGGTCTAAAATAAGAGTGAGGGAAGTAGCTTCCAGAGATGGAGTCAGAGGTGCCAGTTGGGGGGCCATTTTAATAGTCCTGCATCTTGCTCCTGTCTATTTCCATATTCACCCATTTCTGGCCACTGATTTGAATTTTCTCTCATCCTCTGGTTATTTTTTTTTTCCAATTTCTTTTTCAGGTTAGACAGTTGTCTTCCTTGAATGTTCTGAAATTGCCTTTTCTTCTACTAGAAACCCCTCAAAATTTTCTTGTCCTTGTCTGGACCTCTCTAATCTTTGAGTCTGAGTGGAGGAGTTAATTTATTGGGTTTTCCCCCTGCTATTTGTTCAGACCCTTGCAACTCCTCTAGGGCTCTGAGAAGACCTTTATTTCTCTTTCTCTCTCTCTCTATATATATCTTTTTCTTTAAATCAAGTTTCCCCATGATGTTGATGAAAGCTTATCCCTGAGAAGACAACCAATTCCAACAACTTCAAGCTCAGCCTCAAAGTTCTGAAGTTTAAATAACAGTTTCCTGCAGCTTGCTCTGTGATTGGAAGTGTTGAACTTTCTTTCCCATTGTGGCTGAAGAGAACTTACCTGCCTTCCTCTCACTGCTAATTTACTCCCTACTTCTGCCGGTCTAATCCCTCTAGGGGGCTTTCCTCCTCAGGATGGATCAAAGAGAATATTGTCATAAGAAAGTACTATGAACAAGTATATGCTAACAAATTGGATAAGCTAGAAGAAATCCGTAAATTCCCAGATACATACAGTCTACCACTATTCAATCATGAAGAAATATAAAATATGCACAACACAATAATAAGAAGATTGAATCAGTAATAAAAATCTCCCATCAAAGAAAAGCCCAGGACTTGATGACTTTACTGTTGATTTCTACCAAATATTTAAAGAACTAATAATAATGGCTCTTCTTAATCTTCTGAACTCAAAAGTAAAGGGAATACTTCCAAGTTCATTCTATGAGGCTAGCACTATCCTGATACCAAACCAGTCAAGGTTACTATAAGAAATTAAATTTATAGGGCAATATCCCCAAAGAACCTGGATGTAAAAATCCTCAATAACACACTAGTGAATGGAATTCAACAACACGTAAAAAGGATCATACACCATGATTGCAAATCACTAACAAAGTGAAGGATAAAGTCATATGATCATCTCAATAGATGCAAAAAGCATTTGACAAAATTCAGCTCCATTTTATGATAAAAAAAACTCTCAATAGATGGGGTATGAGGAAATGCTTCTCAACGCAATAAAGCCACCTATGACAAGCCAATAGCTAACATCATTCTTAACAGTGAAAAGTCAAAGCTTTTCCTTTATGGTCTGGAACAAGACAAGGATGCACACTCTCAGTTCTTCTTTTCAACATAATGTTGGAAGTCCTATCCACAGCAATTAGACAAGAGGAAAAAAATAAAAGACATCTTAGTAGGAAAGAAAGAAGTGAAATCATATCTACTTGCTGACAATGTAATCTTATATCATAAGGCTTATATCTGAAGACTCCATCAGAAAAACTGTTAGAATTGATGATGAATACGGTACAGTGGTAGGATAAAAAACTCAGTAGCATTTTTATAGACTAATGATGAACTCTATCTGAAAAGGAAATTCAGAAAACAATCCCATGTGCAATGACAACAGAAATTTAAATACTTATGTGTAAATTGAGCCAAGGAGATAAAAGTATACTGAAAATTATAAAACTCTGATGAATGAAAATGAACAAAACATAAATAAATGGAAGGATATCCCATGTTAATGGATTGGAATAATTAATATTGTGAAAATGTTCACAATACCCAAAGCAATCTACAGATTAAATTCTACATAAAGCAACCTACAGATTCAATGCAATCCCTCTCAAAGTTCCAATGTCATTTTTCCAAGAAATGTTTAAAAAAATTTATGTGAAACCATAGAAAACACCAAATAGCCAAAACAATCTTGAGTAAAGAGAACAAAACTGGAGGAGTCATATTTCTGGATTTCAAAACGTATTTTAAAGCAAATTTGATTAGGAAAAAAAAACAACCCAACAGGGTACTGGCATAAAAATGGGCACAATGACCAATGAACAAGAGAGAGAATCCGGAGAAAAACTCATACATTTGGTCAACTGATTTTTGATGCAGGTGCCAAGAACACACAACGGGGAAGGACAATCTCTTCATTAAATAGTAATGGAGACTCTGAATATCCACGTATAGGAGAATGAAAGGTTTAACTTACACCATATACAAAAATCAAATCAAGTTATATTAAAGACTCAACTATTAAGGCCTGAAAAATGTAAACTGTTAGAAGAAAGCAAATTTGGAAAAGCTTCACAGAATTGTTCTGAGTAGAGACTTCATGACCTGAAAATAGATGATGAAAGCAAAAGTAGACAAACAGAATGGTATCAAACCAAAAGCTTCTGCACAACACAGGAAACAAAGTGAAGCGAGAATCCACAGACTCAGATGAAGTATTTACAGACCCGACTTCTAATAAGGGGTTAGCATCCCAAATAAGAAACTCAAACAATTCAATTGCAAGAAAATAAGTCAATTAAAAAATGGGCAAAGGATCTAAACAGATATTTCTCAGTTGAAGACCCACAAATAGCCAATAGGTATATGAAATACATGTGCATCATTAATCATGAGGTGAATGCAAATTAAAATCACAATGATATATCACCTCACACATTTTAGAATGGCTTTTTGTAAAAAAAAGGTGAAAGATAAGTAAGAATTAGGATGTGGAAAAAGGGGAACTCTTGTATTGGTAGGAGTATAAATTATGAAATTGTGGAAAATTATGCCATTATGGAAAACACAATGGAGTTTCCTCAAAAGACTAGAAATATAACTGCCATATGACCAAGTAATTCCACTTCTGGGTATGTATCTAAAGGAAATGATGTAAACATATTGGCATTTCCAAATTCCTTGCAGCCTCATTCACAATATTCAAAATACAGAAACAACCTATCCATCAATGGATGGATAGATAAAAAAAAATATGTACACATACACAATGGAATACTATTCAGCCTTACAAAGGGGGAGGATTTTATTATTTGTAACAACATGAATGAATTTGGAGGATGTCATGCTGAGTGAAGGGAGCCAGTCACAGGAAACAAATACTATATGTTCTTACTTCTGTGTGGAATCTAATAAAGTTGAACTTACAGAAGTAGAGTAGAATGGTAGTTAGGAGAAGATGGTGGGAAGGAGAGAAAGGAGGGAATGGAGACTCATTGATCGATGACTATAAAGTTTTAAATAGGTAGAAGAAATAGAGTTTGAGATCCATTGCATAGTAGGGTAACTATAGTCAATAAGGATGTAGTTTCAAAATAACTTGAGAGTAAATTTTTAAATGTTTTATCATAAAAATGATAACTATCATAAAATATCGATCACCTAGCTAGGTGATCGATATTTTAGTTTGATTTCATCATGCTACATTAAATAAATACATCAAAACACATTGTTTCACACAAAATTGATTTGTCAATAAAAAATAAAATAAGTAAATACTATTGCCTACATATGACACTCCTGGGAGCTTCTCTTGAAGTTCCTACTGAGGCATGGAGGACATGTCCGCTCACTGTAGCAGTGGGGACCTTTTGCTGTGCCTGTTTCAAGCATAGGAAATCCCAAGAGAGGCAATTCTTCCAGCCCTGCCTGGGAATGACCTTATATAATCCAGGTATTCCCACTGTTGTGCATGTGGTAGTGACAGGTACTGATTATGGCCAGGCTTGTGTACTGTTATCTCTCAGGATGCCCATGGTGGTCTTTAGCTAGTTTGTATTCCTTTTAATTGATTTCTTTCCTAATGATTCCCTCACCCCCATAACAAGGAACTTTCAAGATCCTAGAAGGAAGCCAAGTTCCACTCACACGGAGGAGAATTTAAAAAGGGTACCATAAGAGATGATGCATCCAGGGTCCAGGGAATACACACAGATGCTGAGGCACCCTGGGACCTGCACTTGAAGGAACAAGGGCAGAGGCTGTGCTGCTGGAGCCACAGGCCAAGGCTGTCCATCAGGGGTGGTCTCCACAAAGGGATGTAGCCACTGCCAGAAATGTGGTGAAGGAGGTTGTAGGTTAAGTCTACCCTTTCTCATTCCCTTCTCCCGCCTTCCCATTTCCTTCTAGTAGCGCCCATTGGCTGGATCTGGTCAGAATCCAGAGGACGAGGAGACATCTCTGGTCATCTGGGACACAGAGCAGAGGGGAGAAAAGCAAAGGTGGAATCTGGGCAGGTGGAGTGCTGCGGAGAGGGTGGCGGCAGGTGGGAATAGGGAGCAGTGCTCTTTCCTGGGCTGGGTGTCTCCTGGGGCACCATCTGTGTGTGGAGCCCTCCAGTGTGTGGAGCCCTTCTTCGCTTATCACCAAAGGTCCTCTCACACTGACAGATGAGTGAGCAAGTGACTGTCACAGAAGACCACACACGCTGCGACATTCAGTGCAGTGCCACCTCTTCCCGATGAGAACGTCCTCCCCAGAATGCTGGGGCCCTCTCCGAAGACCTGAGGTAGGCCTTGTCCCTCCTGTCCCCAAGCAGGGTGCAGTCTCCTAGTGCCTTCTTTAGTCTTCAAGCTGCCAGTCCCACACACCTCACCTGAAGTCCCCTTTTCCTCAGAGTGATCTGTCTGTCCTTCTTGCCTGGATGGATATCTGGACTTTCCATAATTGTCTCCCATTATGAGACAGTCAGGGAAGCAGTTTTTTGTTTTATTTTTGCAGAAGAGAGAACTGAGAAACCCTGAGTTCTTTGCTCTTTGGGCTGTTAAAAAAAAAGTGTTAATGTTTTGGATAATACCAGATTTTTAATTTTTTTGAAACTATTAATTTATTTTTAATTGCAATAAAAATACATAACTAAAATTTATCTTTCTTGCTATTTTTTTTTGAGGATTGAGCTCACAGGTATTCTATCCCTGAACTATGTCCCCAGCCCCTTTTATTTTTAATTTTGAGATAGGTTCATGCTAACTTGCTCATGCTGACCACAAATTTGTGATCCTCTTGCCTTAGCCTCCCAAGTCATGTTTTAGCCATTTTTAATGGTACATTTCACTAGTGTTAACTATATAGAAAACCTTTGGTAGCAAGGGGTTCTGAATCCATGAATTCAACCAACCCAGACAAAAAAAGAATGTAGTTAAATCTATAATGATTACACCTGTACTGAACATATAGATGTTTTTGGTCATTGTTCCCTAAGTAATAACAACTCTCTATATAGTATTTACATTGTTTTAGGTATTCAAAGTAATGTAGAGATGATTTAAAGTATGCGGGAAGATGTGGTTGATTATATAAAGAAGCTCTGCCATTTTATGTAAGAGACTTGAACATCTTTGGATTTTGGCATTCATAGTGGTCCTGGAAACAATTCCTCATGGATAGTAAGGGATTGCTAGCTTCACATTTTAATGCAACTAGTTCTTAGAATAATCTCATCAACCTTGAAACTGTGTACCCTTTGCATGGTTCCTGTAGCCCCACCCGCACTGTATATAGCCATCTTCTAGTTTATGCTTGAATTTTTCTACTTTAGACACCATGTATGAGTATTTATCTTTTAACTTATTGTCATATCCTTAGGATTTTTCCAGGTTGTAGCATGTGAAAGAATTTCCGTCTTAAAGGCTAATATTTCCTTGTATGTACATACCACCTTTTCTTTTTCTGCTCACCTGACAGAGGACATTGGATTGGGTTCACTTCTTGGCCACTGTGGATAGGGCTACAATGAAGCATGGGTGTGCACGTATCAATTCAAGATCCTGTTCTGAATTCTTCAAGGTATGAACCCAGAAGTGGGGTTGTTGGGTCACATGGTAACTGATATCTAATATTTTGAGAAGATTTCATATTGCTTTTCATAGTGGCTGAACCTTTTTACACTTCTACCAACAGTGCACAAGTGTTCCAATTTCTTCACATTTTCCTGGATGCCTAATATTTCCTTCCTTTCTTCTTTCCTTCCTCCTTTCTACCCTCCCTTATTAGTAGACATCCTAATGGGTGTGAGTTATTACCTCAGAGCTCACTGTGGTTTTGATCCGATTTCTCCAATGATTAGTGATATTGAGTGTCTTTTCATATGCTGTTGCCCATGTGTGTATCTTCTTTGGAGAAATGTTTATTCCTGTCCTTCGCTCATTTACTTGTTTTTGTTGTTGAATTATAGGAGTTCTTTATATACTCTGCATGTTATGTGATTCGCAAATATTTTTTACTCATTCTGTCGGTTGCCTTTTCACCCTGTTGATTCTTTTGAAAATAATATGAGATTTTACCCAACTTATCTAATCATAAGAATCTCTGGACTCTTGTTGAAAATGTGTATTCCCATCTTCTTGCTCGGGAAATTCTGGTTGAGACATAGATCAGAGACCATGTATCTGAATTTTTAATCAGAACCTCAGGTGATTCTAAAATCAAGCAAGTGTGGAATACTTTGGATTCCATTATCATAGGCTGCAGAGTGGAGTCACTTCAAAAGCTTTAAAGGATATACTGATGTCTTGTCCTACTTCCAGAATTTCCTGATTAATTGGGAAAAATTAATTGTCAATAATTTGAGACCTGGGTGTTGTTTTTCTTTTGAAGCCCCCAGAAAACACTATTGGCCAGCCAGAATTGAGGACCACTGCTCTGTGTGTGCCCCTGTAGGGCAGGGGCTCCTGCTTCTGATAAAGTACCTATTTGGTTTGTATTTGCTGTACTTCATATCTCAGTCTGTTACTTTGAAAGTGATTCTTTTATTTATTACATTTGGAAGTTGTTCTTGTCTGCTGAGGTTGAGGCCTTCACAGGTAAATCGGATGTTTCTGGTCAAATCTCTGCACTGTGGTGGGGGAGTTGAAAACACCTCTCAGTTTGCTTTATAGCTGACCCTGTAAAGGTTTTCCTGCTTCTGTGGAAATTACAGGAATAAATTGAAGAAGTTTGTCTCCACAACTGCTCAAAAGAATAAGCCTGTTTTCACTGGACCACTTACAGTGAACTTAACACAACTATGTGTAATGACTGGACCCTGTGAAATAGTCTCTTTATTCACAACAATTTGTTTTTTTTCAAAGATCACTAAACAATTAAAGTGATTTCTGTGCCAACTTGTATGGTGTGGATGTCTGTCACTGTAACTAAAAACAAATTAGGGGAATAAAAACCAATTGGAGAATTTACAAATTATCTTCTATTTATCTTCAAACATGCTAACTATTAATCAGAAGAATCTGATAAAAGAACAGAATCTGGGTTTAGATGCTAGATGTGATTACTTTGTCGTCTGTCTATAGGTCTGTTGGAATTGACATCTGACCTCTCTGGGTCTCAATTTGCCCGTCTTAATCAAAGCACTCACCTGGGAAGACAAAATGAGCCATGACATAAAAGTGATTTGTTAACCTCATATGCAAATAAATACCAGGCCCTTAGTAAGTGGAGGTTGTTACCATTGCTGCCTTTGTCATGAGCTGTTGTGTTTATGGATAGCACTTTCACAAATCTCTTCTCACAGAGAGGGGAACTCTCCATCTTCACAGTACCTGCCAAAGACACAGAGCCGTCAGAACATGGAATACTGTTGGGCTCACTTTCCATCTGGGTGTTTTTGCTAAGTTACTCCAAACTGTGACCTGCCTCCTGTTAAATGAGCACCACCAGTGGTCACAGCATGGTTTTCTTCCTTTAGCCCATTCAGATGGCCAGAACCTCCCCGACCATGCACATCCTTTCAAATGAAAAGAGAAATTGCCCTCATCGTTTGCCTGTAACTAGACTTCAGTCATGCTAAAGTGAGGACACTCCTACTCCCAGGTGCATTTTAAACCTTTTTATTTGTACTGTGGACCCGTTTGTCAGGTTATACACACAAAAAAAAGTTTGTATAAATGTTTATTCATCTGATAAGTAAATTTTTTAAAGAGTATGAATAAGTTTGGGTTTCTAACATGGGACAAGGAGACTTAGAGAATGAAGGCAGATGTTCTTGGGGGTGTCATCTGGGGCAGGAAAAGATTAACTTCTGGAGAGGTGATTGAGAACCTCTGATATTATGTATGTGAAAGTCATGTTGATGTAAGAGACAAGAAGGAGACCCTCCTTTCCTAAGCATCTGCTGCATATGACCACTGTGTGAGCTATGGCATGTCAGTTTCTCACTTGGTTCTCATAACAATCCCACTGGAGAGGCAATTATTTCAATTTTATAGAAGAGGCCCAGAAATGGCAGTGTGACTTGATCAAGTTCACACGGGTGAGTGATGTGTTTGGTTTCAAAGCCCACTTGTGTTCTCCTCTACCATGCTGACTCAGGGGAACCAACCACGGTGACACTGAAATGGATACTTGAAAGTTACCAAGGAAAAACACAAAGATTGTTGTTTGACATAAAACGGTGCTAGAAAGAGTCATTTATATCCCCTTTATGCCTAATTACCACATAGCACGATGATTATTATGATTAAATATCTGACAGATGAGTTGGCTGTACATTTTATTTGATCCAAACAGAAAGCACGGCACATAAGGGCCTCATCTTCATCATTTTCTGTCCATGCGGCATGGTCCTTTGTTCATGACTTCAATAAATTACAAGCAACATTGGTCAGCAGTTCCATACCACCAAGGGTAGTCCAGACATGAAACAAGGCAGAGTCACACATGGCCCACATATAGCCTTTGCATTAATGTCAACAGAAGAAAAATCCATTATTTACTAATTGTTCCTCCCTCCTGTGTATAAACATTATTGAGAAAAATAAATACACTTTGACTTAAGTGACTGAAGTTCCTGCTCTGGTTATTGAGTTTACTGAGACTGGTTTTAAATTTTGTAACCAAGATGAGTGGTGAGGCCCCCAGTGAATGAGCACATTAATTAATTTGTTCTTGGGAGAAAAGGGAGGTTGTTTCTTTTTGAAGTCTTAAGACATGCCAGATAAGGCAGATATTATCACTATCCTCGTAATAAGAAAGAAAAGGAGACACATCCGTAAAAGTTGCACAGCAAAGACGATCAAAACCAGGTTTCCTAAATCTTAACCCACTGCTTCCTGACCCATCACAGTGCCATCTCCCTTCCACCCACGCTCCCATCCTTTGCAGATTCAAACAACCTCCCTTTTCTCCCAAGAACAAATTAATTAATGTGCTCATTCACTGGGGGCCTCGCCACTCGTCTTGGTTACAAAATTTAAAACCAGTCTCAGTAAACTCAATAACCAGAGCAGGAACTTCAGTCACTTAAGTCAAAGTGCTTGAGTGTTATCATTACATGGTGTCTGACTTTCATCAGAAGTGGCCTGAAGAAAAGCAGCCTCTATACCTAACCTTAGGAACCCTATAACCTAACTCTTGTCATATTCTTGTTATGATACTTAGTATGATACTTAGTATGGTCCCAATCTGAGGGACCATATTTGAGGGGATTCAAGGGGGGACCATACTAAGATGGAGAATCAGGCTCCAGTTTTTGAATGGAGGAAGTTCAAAGAATTAACATATTTTAGAACTGCTGCACAGTTGGTGTGAAACTTGAATAATCTCTTCAGAATTTCCCTGAAAGTGGAAGAAGCTGGGTTATTTAGCTATCAGTTTCCATTGCTTTTGGTTTAAGATTCTGGGTGGCAACCCAAGACAAGACTGAGTGAAACTAGGAGAGGGAGATGTGAAGGAGACATAGCTGAGGTTCCAGGGATGCTAAAGAGCTCTGCGGACCACTTGGCGGCCGGCCTCAGACTGGTTCTGGCCCACAAGTGGAGTACCTGTAGGCTACCTGAGGGGTCTGAGTACAGTTTTAGCCTAGGCCTTCCTCATTATTTCCATTTGTTGTGATCAGAAAAATCGTCCTTTTTTGCCTTCATATTCTTCAGCTGAAAACTCAACTGAGGATTTTCTTTTATTTCCTCACGCCCCTCCTTGCTTGGACTAACGAATGATTTCCAAATGCCATGTAAATGGGAGGTACTTATAAACATATACACATACACTTGCATCCACAAAGACAAATTGCACCCTTCTCTGCTGTGCTATTTCTGGTACTAACCTTCATTTGTGATGCCATATTTATGTAATTACACTGCTGCAGTGGTGGATCATGATTCTAAAATACAATCATAATCACCATCAGAAGAGTTGCAGAGGAGATGAAAAACAAATGGAAAGCAATGAAAAGCCCTTGCGAGTGGGTTTTTCCTGTTGCCACCTCCTAAGCTCAGGCCACAGGATGCTCTGCCTCAAGGCATGTGCCTGGTGTGTGGATGTGCATGTGTTTGCATATGTGTGTGTTTTTACATTAGATCTTTTTATAAATCTGGGCAAGTGATGAGACTGTGAATACCCAGTGAAGTAGCTTATTATTTGGAGATTACCATTCTTCTGCTTGATTGGGTTTTTCTTTTTAATTATTTGTGGACTTAGTATTCAGAGGGTCTCGGCCACAGAATGTCCTATGACCTAGGTATCATGCTTCACACCTTATTACTGAGGATATCTTTTTTTGTAATACTTTCCTGGTAGTAATTTTTAAGCTAGTCTTCTGTGCTTGAAAATAACTTTTTACATTCAGAATCCATCTGCCCCTCCCTTCCTGATCCCTCCATTTCTCTTTCACCCATTATCTTTTTTGCAGCATCCTTCCACCCCCATCATTGACTGAGATGCCTAAAAATTCAATAGCATCCTATTTTCTCTGCTGGGCAACTTGCCAGCTAGAAGCTCAAGGGTCTGGGTAGCTTTTTTGGGGACACTTTCTCTTCTGCTTGCTATATTCTTGCAAATCATTTGAAATCCTGAGTGCCTTTGCAGTGCCTGTAAGCTGAATTCTTCTTTTCCACAATATACTTTGCCAAATCTTTAAACCTTAAAGCAGTTATGCTTCTAATTTGGAGGCAGTTTTTTTTTCTTCTTCTTCTTCTTCCAGAAAGTTCCCTATAGCTATTGCACATAAAATCCTATTTTGAATAACATATATTTGGACATATTGATGAAAATATTTCTTAAGAATGTGTCTGTTTGCTAGATTGGGGAAGAAGACTTCAGGAAAATGGAAGGGAATATTTTAAATTGTAATTTTTAATTAATTAATTTCAGGGGCTGGGGTTGTGGCTTAGTGGTAGCGTGCTCGCCTAGCATGCGTGAGGCATTGGGTTTGATCCTCACCACCACATAAAAATAAAGACAATAAAGTCCATCAAGAACTAAAAAAAAAATTAAAAAATTAATTAATTTCAACCAGGACTTCCAATAATGTTCACTCACTCCTGGCCAAAAGCTCTGTCACCCCTTAGGATCATCTGAGATCATCACCTATCATTGACACCCTATCCTGTTTGTTGCTGGTCATTGTGCTCCTGTGTGCATTGGGGACAAAGAGTCTGTGAAAGGGAGTATCAGGGGAGACTGTGAATGGGCAGCCCAGTTCCCTTTTATTTCTTCATTAACGTGTTGTAAACACCAGCCTATGAACATCTCAATAAATCTGTCTCCCTCGTTCAATGCTTCTTTTGGGTTTACAAGAAGGGGTAGTTGGAAATGTCATCTTTAGCCAGCATATATCCTGCCAGCTTTAAAATTTCATTTCTGTGACTTTATCATTCTCAAAATATTTTTAAGGTTCAATGGAGGGAGATCTTTTAAGATATAGGTTGAGGAAAGGAGTGTTTGTGTTGGTCTGTGAGATGCATGGCTGATATCAAAGCCAGGAAATAAGTAAATTTCAAAAAAATTCTTTTTTATTTCATAAATAAAAAATAATTAGCCATGACTTATTTCAAAATAAAATTTTAAAATGTCATAGGGATCCTTTTAGATAGATTCCTTTTACCGATCTAAGGTTAAGAGACCGTATTTCAGGAAGAATCTGTTCCTCTGACTCTGTTCTCTTCCCGTACCTCCCCTGGCTTCTGAAGTCTTGCTGTGGTTTAGCTGCAGGCTGAGGTGCTCCTAGCTATGTTTTCTTCCATCACTGATAGCAATTTCCCTCGTCTGTGGCAACAACACATATTTCTAATAAATTAACTGCTCAGGATTGCTGTGTTAGAGGTATGGGGTAGGACCCAGTGAAGTGTTGCAAATTATTTTTATCTCCTACTCCCTGTTAAGCAGCGGTTGTTATTCTATTATCTGTGTTTTGAATCTAGCTGTTTGATCCTTGGAGTCTAAAAGTAGCTTCCGTGCACAGTTTTATGGTGTTAGGGATGCCAGTTGCAGCTATAAATTCCCCCGCTTGAGCCACATCCGCTTGCCACATCCTGAAAATGTGTTTGACTGTATTTCCCCGCTGTACACCTATATATTGTGACCTGCGGTGATATCACTTCCACGTACATTTCTCTTTCCCTTCCTGATAAACCCACCAATTCTGAATCCATGGCAAACACATCGCCTCTTCCTCCACACCGTGCTGACCTTGTTGTTTCTTATGTCGCTAATGAAGTGTTACAGACAGCATTCCGCGGGGAGATTTGCAGGAACCAGCCTCTCTTTTTCTAGTGCGACAATTAGATCAACAAGAGAGAAGAGAACCATGATCAGAAAAACCTTAACTTCTCCAGACATTAATTCCATCTGGGCATTTTGAGAAGACTAAGGAAGAGCTGTGTGTCGCTAAGTGGTCAGTGCATCCTTCATAAATTCAACCTACACAGGGGAACTCAAGGGACGTGGAGTGGCGCATTTCCATCTGCTCTGATAACAAAACTCTGTTCCATCTGGATGGATTAAAGCCAAGAAGGGAGGAGATGGGGAAAGGAAAAAGAGAATGTAAAAAGGTAAGCAATGGAGGTTGGGGTTGTGGCTCAGTGGTAGAGCTCTTGCCTAGCATGTATGAGGCACTGGGTTTGATCCTCAGCACCACATAAAAATAAACAAAATAAAAGTCTATCAACAACTAAAAAAAGTTAAAAAAAAAAAAAAGATAAGCAATGGGAGTGGCTTGTACTTGCTCACATCCGGGGTAAAAACAGGTTGAGGTTAATGTGATGCAATCTTTTTTTTTTTTTTTTAATGGCTCTTCCATACTCTTCTTGCTTTGGGCTTACTTTCTTCTACTTCTGGTTTCCTCACAACTACTCATTGCTTCTAATGCTGTCCCAATGCCTTCCTTGATATGTATTTTCAGCATTCTCTCTTATCCATTTCTGGTTTTAAATACCCAAGAAAGAGAATTCTACAGGAGCAAATTGTGTTTTCACCTGCTGCCACCCCAAGGTTATGGGCAGGCCTCTGCCATGATGTTCTGCCTCACCTTGGGCCCAGAGGGATGGAACTGGCCGTCTACGGACAGAGACCTCTGAAACTGTAAGCCCCCAATAAACATGTCCTCCTCTAAAATTGTTCTTGCCAAACTAAATTGTTGTCAGTCAAACTAAAGGCTTTTGCTTGCTGTAGATTTGCACATCTGCAAGGAACCAGAATGGCCAGGTCACAGGGGACAGAATATAGCCAGAGGCTACATGTTCCACAGAGGCTGTGGGCAGGCGCACTTTGGGGAATGGTAAATAGCAGCCAATCTCACCTCAGCTTCTCCTCCTACACAGTACACACACAGTATTCATGCTTGTAATTAATTGTGTGCCCTACATGAACCTTGGGTCCAAAGGCTCACAATCAAAGGAATCTAGCACATGGCAATGGTAGGGTGCTGGTTGTTGATACTTTCAGTTCAAAAGGAGAGACTTCTGTGTTAAAATACGCAGCAGGAAATAACAGCAACTGCAAACAAAAAAAAATCCTCAAGAGTGACTTAACTCATGGAAGATATATAAACAATCATTTATGCCCATAGAGAATGAATAAAAGATCAAAGTTGGAATAACAGAACAAAGAGCCTTTCCCCCCCCCCTTTTTTTTCCTGCTTGAGAAAAGTCATCCAACAACTAGAGATCTCAATATTCAACTATTTCGATACATGAATATACAGTACGTAATCCGTAATCCTGAGTCAGCTGGAGGCTTACCGGCTTCCAGCCTTACGATTCCCCTGTCCAGGGAGATTTCGCTGCAAGATTTTGCTACTTCCCAAGGTAGAGGTGTGAATAGGGTGGCTGCTTGTGTCCTGTGGGCCACTTGGGTTCAACTACCTACTCTGTCCTGTAACACATCCCCTCTATTATGAATCTGCCTCTTGCTGGAGTGTGTGTGCTCTTCTTTGAAGGCTTATTCTTCACCTCTCCTCCAGGGTTCTCCCGATGGCCCCATGTCTTCTATTTCTCTTTATTTTTTGGGCAACTCAACTCTCTCTTCAGAAGTCTTCTCCCAAGCTATTCTTCTAAATCTTTCAAAAGAACAAAACAGAATTGAGGGATGTTATAGTTTAGATATGAGGTATTCCCCATAAGCTCATGTGTGAGACAATGCAAGACGGTTTAGAGGTGAAACGATTGGGTTATGAGAATTTTAATCTAATAGGTGCAATGATCCCCTGGTAGTGATTAACTGGCTAGTAACTGTAGGCAGGTAGGATGTGGCTAGAGGAAGTAAAAAGCTTGGGCATGCTTTTGGGGTACATATATTTTCCCTGGTAAACTGAGCTTAGTGTCTCTCTCTCTCTCTCTCTCTCTCTCTCTCTCTCCTTCTTGGTAGCTATGCCCTGATCTGCTTTCTGGTATCACACTTTTCTGCCATGATGTTCTGCCTCACCTTGGGCCCCGAGGGATGGAACTGGCCGTCTACTGACAGAGACCTCTGAAACTGTAAGCCCTCAATAAACATGTCCTCCTCTAAAATTGTTCCTGTCAGGTCTTTTGGTCACAGTGATGAAAAAGCTGACTAAAATGAGGGACTTCCACTTTATAGCTTCCATGCCTGTAAGGAGGCAGTTGCAGTTAACAAGTAAGGTGTATTGTACTTTATGATTATAAAGTCCCACAGAAGTGTGAGATTAGGACTAATATCTTCCTTTTGTCAATGAGAAAATGTGAGTACTGGGGTTAAGTGAGGCACTTGGGGTCACTACCCAATTAGCATGGCAGCTTAGATGCCAATGTGAATCTGTGTTGCTGCCAGGAGACTCAAGGAATGCCTCGGGCTCCACATACCTGCATTTCAGCAAAACGTTTTATCTCAATCTGTTAATGCCTCCTTGCTGGACCAGGTGGATTTATGTTCCTGGACAATTGGTTAGATTTATTTCTTACTGAATGGCTATTGCCAGAGTGTTTATTTGTGAATCACTATCAGATGAGAAAAAGTTAGAATGGACTTTGGGCACTTAGCCATGGAACTGTCCTATAGTTACATATCTCTATGCCTGTGATAAAATTGCATAGAACTAAACACACACACACACACACACACACACACACACACACACGTAAATGGGTAAAATATAACTAAGTTTGGTGGATTAAATCAATGTCAAACTCCTAGTTGTAATAATGTCCTGTAGTTTTATCAGGTGTTACCATTGGGGAAAACTGGTTAAGATTGTATGGGGTTTTTCTTCAACTTTGAGTGTGTCTGTGACTATCTCAAATTAAAAAATTAAAACAAACCCAAAACCTAGTGAGTAATCTCTATGATCCAGAGAGGACCTCAGCCAGTAACTGATATAAATTCAGCTATTGCGTGTTCCCCAGGGTAGGCCAAGATTTCCTCTACCTGTCTCCATGACTCAGGCATGTTCTCTCCAGGTGAGGCTACCTCCAGCTAACATCTGCTTCCTCCATCTAAGGCCTGGAGATCTCAGAATTGGACACTGGATGCTTCCCAAGTGAACGAGATCTTTTTTCTGGTGTTCACTGCTATAGTTTGAACATGGTTTGTCCCCCTGAACTCCTGAGAGGAGTTTGATGTTCAAAGTCATGATAATGGTTTAGAGGGTAGAAACCATCTGATTACTGTGTTTAGAGATTAAACCTTTGGAATGTGATTAGAATTAGATAAAGTGATTAAGGTGGAACCCCATGAATGAATCCTGAAGTTTTTTTTGTTTTGGGGGGGAGGTGGTACCAGGGATTGAACTCAGTGGTACTTGACCACTGAGCCAAATCCCCAGCCTTATTTTGTATTTTTATTTAGAGACAGGGCCTCAATGCGTTGCTTAGTGTCTCACTTTTATTGAGACTGGCTTTGAACTTGCCACCCTCCTGCCTCACCCTCTTGAGCTGCTGGGATTATAGGAGTGTGCCACCTCACCTGTCAATTATGTCTTTATAAGCAAAGGAAGAGAGACATTCAGACATAGACAGGTATGCTCCCTGTCTCTTACCATGTGATGCTCTGCACTCTACCTCAAGATACCCATCAGGAAGAGTATCACTAAGTGAGGCTCCTAGACTTTGCACCTGTAGCACTTGTGAGCTAAAACAAACATCTTTTCTTTATAAAGTAGCCTGCCCCAAGTATTTTTTATGGTAATGACAAATGAACTAACACACATTTTATTCTCATGCAGTTATCTCTCACTGATATTATTTTGTCACAATTATTTTAACAGTATTACATGACTAAATGACAAAGACGATAGATCATAAAGTAGGGAAAAAAAGGCAATGCACCTGCAAATACAGTAACAGTTTAGTTTCCAACTTTTAATGAATGGTCTATAGACCCCAGACTCAAAGTTGACAGTACAAATAGCCACAAAGAATAGTGAAGAAAATTATTACATGTAAAATGAATTGATGATGTTTCAGAACAAAATATTGAACACTACTTCAGTTAAAAATTTTTTTCTCAGTTTATTTACTTTCCAACACAGAATGGAGACTTCAGAGGTCAGGGCAATGTCACAGTAATTCTCTGAGTCATTGTGGTAAGACAAAACTTGGCAATTGTTTTGCAGAAAAGTTCAAGAATTGCTTTTTCCATTTGTCACTCAGAACAGAAGTTAATCATAAAAATGGCTATTTGAAAATAGCACAACTCTACAAACAGGGATTCTTCAGAGTCTTTCCAAGATCTCAGAGTGGTTCCTAGGGTATGAAGACAGATTTTCTTATTAGGCATCCAAAATGGCAAGTCACATCTTCTGTTATAGTTTTTGTTCTTTAATTCTGATTAGAGCATTGAATATGAAAGAGATTTTTTTTTCAAATTTAATGAAATTTATTTATAGGGATAATTTATTCTCTTATATGGCTACTCAGACATCCAACCATGGTCAGAGAAGAGGAAATGATGAGGAAAAAATGAAGCCAAAGATGGGACTCAAATTGTGCATTGCGTTTGAGGCTAGAGTTGAGAGTCGCTTCTGTGCAGCAAGGATGCTGCCTCTCGCCCCCATCCTCAGGAAGTTCTGGAGACAAGAAAGATCTCTGGAAAGATTATGCCATGCCCTAAGTTACTTCCTGAATGATCCATGCTACTTTCTGGAGTTGCTTCAGTATTCATCAGACTTCCTGGCAAAGAGAAAGCACTTGTTATTTGCTGGTTCTTGTTGCCATTATAATTATCTCATTTATTATTTCCACCGTCAAAGTTTAGTAATGAGAAAAGCATCACTGGATGGCCTATCGCCTCCTTTTCTTCTGATACTACGATGTCAGGGCTGGAATGAGATCTTGCGATGATGGAGTTTTATCATCATTGCTTGATCTTCTTTCTTCATGGGTGGAGGAACAAACTGAGCTTTCATGATTCCTGGACCAGGCAGAGATAAAACGTGGTCACTCCTGTTTTGAGAATCCTGTTATTTTCAGCAGTTCTTGGCAGAGTATTCAGAATCCCTGTGTCCCAGTCCAGCACTGTGCCCTGGACTCACACCCTTGGTGTATTCTGTCCTAGTGAAGTGGCTAACGCGTATCCTGAGCCTTCAGCATCTCTAAAAATTATTTCCTCATACAACTAATATAGTAGCTGTTTGACTTAGAGCCACATGCCTCGTTTTACTTAACGTTGAACTCTACGTCAACATTTCAGACTCTCCAATCTGCAGTGGGTAATGCTGACTTTGGCCCAGTAGCCAGAGAAATTTCTCTAACCAATTTATACCCAGTCAGAGCAGATGCTACAATTTCATTATTTTGGACCACTATCAGCTCTACCCAGAACCCGTTGCAGCCCACTATCCCTCGCCAGATTTGTCTCTATCTCACAGTGTCAAATTGGAGTGGCAGACACAGCTTTATTGATATTGCCTTCTGGAAATTTCCCACTTACCAATATGTTTGATTCTTGGAAACATGATTTAGTTTATCCCAACAAAATCCTATAACATCAAATGTGAGCAGAGGGCTTAAGATTAGGTTTTTGTATTGCTCATTTCTGGTTCACTTGGCCATTGCTAAATGGATAATTCTGAAAAATTAATTATGGAAATCTGTATTTTTTGACAAGGCCAGTTCAGTTGTCACATCTACATACTCCTTTGTCTCCCTTATCCAACACCATTACATTAATGGATACCCCTAAGCTATTTATTCTCCAAACTACATCTTAAACTTGGATTTCAAACTGAACCCAAGACAGAACATGCAGCTGAATATTTTATCAATGAACTGGTCAATGAAAGAAGAAGAAATACAAATCTCTGATAAACATGAAAATGCTCAACCTCTCATAATAAGATAAACATGAAAATGCTCAACGTCTCATCATAAGAGAAATGGACATCAAAATGAGACATGATTATAAAAACTGTCAGGTTAATAAAAATTTGTGTACGGGCAAAGATTAGAGCTCCATGCTTCTATCTCGTTCCCTAAACAATTTGCTAAGCTTTGTTTTTACAGGGGTAGAATTTTTAAGAATTCTCTTTAGCACATTGGGTTTGGCCTCTGGAAAACCATCAGGGAAGATAATCCAGGTACCAGCTTTGGCAGCTTGTTCTAAATTAGAGCAAATGGGTGTTAGGTTGGGTAAAAGTCGGAAAGCTGAGGAATGCCTCCAATATCTTGTTCCTTAGCGGTTCTTGGAAGTTTTAAATCATGAATGTGCTCTGATTTAACAGAAGATGTTGGAAAGAATGGAAATAATATTGAACACCTTTTGATAGGAAAGGTCCACTAGGCAGGCACTGGGCTAGTGAGGCAGACCAGAGACAATTATGACACAGTTTTTGATTTCCCAGAGCTGGGATAACTGAATTATCTAACAGACCAAATAACAAACATTGAAGGTGAAACTTGGTGCTCCATCCTAAAGTCTGTTGTGGAAATTCCAAGGACCAGAGACACATGAAGTGAAATAATCCAAGAGTTCTTTCTGAAGAGGGTGTTACTTGCATTGGAACAAAAGGAAAATTTGTACAAACTCGGAAGCAGCCAGGAGGCCTCCAGATGAGCTCTATAGTAGTGTGGGCAGACAGGCAGGAGGAGTAAAACTTGTCAAGAAAATAGCATGAAGATAAGCTTCATCAAGGTGGAGGTTCTTGTTGAGAAGAAATAAAAAATAAGTTTTGCAGCTGAAATTTGATTATGACAGCTCTCAAAAGCTTGGAAGAGAAGTCCAGAATCTAGGTAGGAGGCTGCAGGCAAATATTTGATCTCAGTGAATGTTCTTTGGGCATCTTCTATGTGTTCTCAAGGTTCTGCAGAAACAGGACAAACAGGAACTGGCTTGTGCCCTGAGGGCTTGCAGGTGATAGCAGATAATAGATGTGAAAGTGAGTCTTAGAAAGATTAGTTTGGCAGGAATATATCAAGTCAATGGAGAATTAATGAACCCTTAGGACAAAGCTTGAGGCAGAATGCAAACTGAAGGCAAGAATGTCCAGCAGCTCATTGGAGAGGTAGCATCGTGTTTGTAACCCAGTGTTTTCAACTGGGGAGCTTCAACTGAAATTTTTAGAGAAGAGAAGTTAAGGTTTCCAGATTTAGCAATCATGTTTTTCTTCAGTGTAAGTATGTCCTGTGCAACATACGTTGTTTATCTAAAATTCACTTCTACTGAGCATACTGTATTTTGTCTGGCAGCCCTAGGAAAAGTCCCATCTACCATCCTGTTACAGTTTCCGCAGCCCACTTCCTATGGCAAAGTCCATACAAGTTGGTGGACTGGGCTGAATGCTCAGGAGGATATCTGGCTTCAGTTAGTCTGAGTGTACATGTTAAGTTCTTGTTAAATTGACAAAGACCTTCTATTCCGTAACAGCCACCTATCACACAATAAAATTTCTCCTATCTGCAAATATCCTTTGTAAAAGAATACCTGTGTTATGATTTTAATTTTTTTTTTCTCATGGTACTACTGGCGATTGAACCCAGGGCTTTGTGCATGTTGGGGAAGCACTCTACCACTGAGCCATATCACCAGCCCCTGCATCCTACATAATGAAACTTTTACTAATAAATTCTCATAGGTTCTAATGAGTTCTTAGTGATAGGATTTCCCCCGCCAAACCCAAACACAAAGAACTAACCCTGTAAAGAATAATCTCTGCCACATTTGCTTACTCTGGTCATGCTCCTCAATGTCACTTACCCTCTAAAATTTATGTACTTGAATGTGTAATGTTTTCATCTCCAGAGGAAAGAGGAGAAGGTGAGTTCTTCACAGTTTTATCATTTTGACGTCAAAGATTCCAGCTGACTGCCACTTCCCATCTCCAACACCCAGCAAGTTAGCTCTCCAACTGCTTGTCAAACATAAAAAAATCAAATCAAATCACCAAAGAGTTCAGAAAATGGAGAGAGGTGTGGAGGGTAAAGAATAGTTGTGAGGGGCCTTTGACATCAATTTCACTCTCCGTGGATTCATAGGATTTCTTTTCTGCTTCTTTTACTGCAAAAAAGATTTGACTTAAACTCTGCTGTGTTACAGACTCTCGAAAACTGGGGATGCTATTTCTAGACTTGTAATTTATGTAATAAAATTTCATGGTCACAAAACCACTGGAAGACTGGCGCATTTGGAAAAATTGGATTTTTGTTGAAATACAGGATAATTGCAACAACAATAGCCCCAGAAAATGCAAATCACAATAAAGGAACAAGTGGAGGATATGCAGCCTGAGTAGGCATCTCTGATGGCAAGCAACAGGAATTTCTTAAGGAAGCTCAAGTGAAAAGCATTTTATCTCAGGACTCTAATGGGGTTTGCAGGAGTTATAACTACTGGAACCAGGAAGCTCTGAATCATCCACGTCTCTCTCTGCACCCCTTGGTATTGCCTCACCCATTCCACAAGAGAGTGGGTCCCTTAGTTTGTTTACATAATTTTCCGAGTCCTATTCTTGTGGCTGAATATCTACAGTGATGGCATCTCCATCCAACTGTCTACGAAGGAGGCTCTTCACTGCCTATCTCGAGTCAGGTATGCATCCATGATGGGCGAAAATGGATCCATGGCTTCCTGTCCCCTTAGCCTGACTCTGGGGATGGATTTGGGCAGAGGTTTAGACAGAGCAGCTACATCAAGTGACATGATAATGCGGGTGTTTTCCTTTGCATATTTTTCTCTAGTTGCTTTTAAGCAGAATAACTGGTTCGTTTGTGGCCTAATTTTTTTTTCTGACTTTGGATCAAGTTCAAAATTCACTGAGTAAATCCTTCAGAACATCTGATCTTGTGTTATGGGTTTTGTGGTTTAGGTTTCTCCCGGAGTCAATCATACAATGGATAGTATTGGGGTGGAAGTGCTGCCCCTAATATCATTTCTAAAATGTCCCAACTTCTGTCTTGGACTTTCTAGACCCCCTGTGATCTGTATTACCAAACAATTGATGCAGCTTAGCTTGAAGTGGGAGAAGAGGAATCTCTTTAAGTGAAACTTGCTAATCAAAGGCTTGAAACTTAACAAAGAACATTTCACTGAATAATTGGTTACAGCAATTGAGTTTTCTACAGTTTTTTTTTTTTTTTTTTGCCTTTTCTCAAGTCCTTTCAAGTGCATTGTGTGAGAATGGGAGTAGACCAGAGGGAGTCGAGATGGCCTTTCATAGGCTTCCAGTTAAGCTTTTAATTTACACTGGTTATCTATACCAGCTGATGCTCCCACATCATTATCTGTGAGATAGTGGAGAGAGAGAGAAAAAAAATGGCATTCTATTTTTTTGTACCCTCTTCTCCTTGAGCCCTTGCATCTTCATTTAAAAGAAATCAGGTGGGCAGGTGAGAGGATTGGAAGAAAGATGGCTTTTAATAGCTCTTGAGATCAAAGTTCCAACTACATCCTTAAGTGCTGACTCTGGCTTCTCTGATGTCTGATGTGGTATTCTCAGTTCCACCTTGTGTGTTTTAAGAATTTTGTACTTCTCAGATTAAAAACGTCTTAAGGAAGACAGCAGGCCATCTGGAGGTGGCATAAGTAGAGCGAATGCTCTTCAAAATCCACCTTGTTCATCCTACTAGTCAGTTACAACATAGCTGGCCCCAATGCTAGCCTTGGATTTCAGTCCACAGAAGCCCAGGATAAAGTGGTGTCTGTAAAGAGCATGTATAAAAAGAATGCTGTCCACTTGGGAATGCTGAGTGGTTATTTCTTTGACTTTATTATCCCCCTTCTCCTTCCCAAGGGACTTCAATTGGATAGAGACCATAGAGTTGGAATTTTATGCTGGAGAATGGACTGGTCAGCCACAGCAGGAAGCCAGGTGTTTGATGTCTGTGTAGACACTGAATTGAGGGCAGCAGCGGCAGGATCAAGACTAGGATTTTAGCACTGAAAGCTGAGTGGCAGAAGCCATTACCAGTGTCCGTGGAAAAACTTACAGTGAAGTGGCAGAGAACGGGGCCTGGAGAATGGGAATGGGAGAGGACTCAGGGCTGGTGTTGGGACTCTGAGTTTAAATATTGAGTGAGAGTATCCTGGTGCATGGGTTCTTAGCTGCATGTCATAACAGGGTCTGCCTGTGACTTCTGGCATCCAGCAAGGTTGTGGGTGTGACGGAGGAGCTTTCTCTTTTAGAACAGCCAAGAAGTTGGCAGAACCCTCTCTGTAGGGACAGCATGACCTTCCTTAATACCGCTGTGTTCCACAGTGTTTGGTTTACAGGAAAAACTTGCTCAAGATTTTGAGACCCAGCGTTTTAGTCGGCGTTTGCATTACTGTAACCAAAATATATGACAAGGACAACTTCGAGGAGGGATTGCTTATTTGGGACTTGCAATTTCAGAGGTCTCAGTTCATTGATAGCTGATTCCATTGCTCTGGGCTCAAGGTAAGACAGGACATCATGGGGACGCTGCTCAGCTCATGGTGGGGCCAAGAAGCAGAGAGGCCAGGAAGAAGGAACAATAGGAAGAACAGTCCTTCCAGGGGATGTACCCAGGGATCTACCTCCACCTGCATACAGGTACCATTACCACCCCCTCCATTCAAACTGGGATGGACTGGTAGGTTAAAGCTCTCACAGTTCAATCATTGTACCTCTGAATATTCCTGCCACAAAACAGAAGCTTTGGGGAGATGCTGCCTATCAAGACCATAAAGCCTAGTTATCTCTGCCACGCGACTAGCGCTGGCTTCATGAAAGAAGGTTCTTCGATTCATGAGTAAATGCTAGGGAGTTTTTAATTAAAGAGACAAGACTCTTATTACCTTTAATACCAGCTCCGGGACGGCTTCTCCTAGCTCCCGCCTCCAGCCACCTAATATGGTGGCGAGGTTTACAGAAGAGACTAGCAGGAGAGGGAGAGGGAGAGGGAGAGGGAGAGGGAGGGAGAGGGAGAGGGAGAGGGAGGGAGGGAGAGGGAGAGGGAGGGAGGGAGAGGGAGGGAGAGGGAGAGGGAGAGGGAGGGAGGGAGAGGGAGGGAGGGAGGGAGGGAGGGAGAGAGAGAGAGAGAGAGAGAGAGAGAGAGGGAGGGGGGGAGAGGGGGAGAGGGGGAGAGGGGGAGAGAGGGGGAGAGGGGGAGAGGGGGAGAGGGGGAGAGGGGGAGAGGGGGAGAGGGGGAGAGGGGGAGGGGGAGGGGGAGAGAGAGAGAGAGAGAGAGAGAGAGAGAGAGAGAGAGAGAGAGAGAGAGAGAGAGAGAACATGCCAGGGAGTGGGATTTTATTGGGGAACAAAAACTTCTGGGGAAAATCCCATCCAATGAAGGTTAAGGGGGGCAGCATCCTAAGGTCAGGGGCGATGATTGGGTCTTCCGGCAGTGGCCAGACACGCCTCTCTATGGATAATCCCTCGGACCTGGAGGAGGGTGGGGAAAGCTCTGACACAGCTGTGTCTAGGCGCCTCTCACCCAGCCAGGGAGGTAACTCAAATCACGTGCGAGGATGGCCTCCCACAGCTATCCATGGGTAACTGCAGCTCTGTGATGACTCCATGGGATTATTCAACAAGAAGATAAGGAATGGGCTTGTGATGCCATGGCAGAGGCAGCTGGAGGCACTTGTGGTCAAAGGTTAGCAGGTAGCTCCGCTTTAACCTTCATTCTTGGCTCAAGAGAGAACATACCTGCCACAAAGCTGTGTATGTCCTGCCTTAATATCTCAAGGAGACGAAAGTTGTATAGTTTTTTCAAGTATTGTGGCTGCTTATGCAAATGCCTGACTGGTCACTTCATGAGTGGGGTGGGTGGGGCAGAAGTGTTGACAGGCTCACATATGAGTCAATTGGATGGGGACAAAAACTAATTTTATAAGACATAGAAAGATAAGGAAATATAATGGTGGGCCAAATCAGAGACACCATGGGAATGCCCAGGGTCAGGCTGCAGGGATGTCACACATATACACCAAGTCCAGAGGGTTCAAGGAGGGACTAGGTTGGTAAAAAGAGGACCTGATCAGTAAGTGACAAAAGTCAGTAAGTGACAAGGAATGAGTGAGAAGGGCGGTGGTAGAGAGGCAGAATGATGTGCTGTCGACTACTCCACTAATCAGGAGTGTAATTTATCAGTTCGGTATGTCATTCAATCATTGAATAAGTATTGTTTATTAAAAGGTACTGAGTATTGAGTAAGTTCCAGGTTTTAAATCTTAGGGTATAATATTCACAGGACCCAGGCACCAAGATGGTAGCAGAAGTGCTGTGACTTGAAAGAGGCTTATAAGCAGATGGAAGGACAATGAGCAGATGGAGCCAATGGAGGCTCGGGAGCAAAGGGGAGGCTTCAAGAACAAGTAGGAGTTAAGTAGAAGATGTTGTTTTGGCCAAAGAGGACAGTGTATATAAATGTTCGGTGAAAACATGAAAGTCCAGTGCTTTGGGGGAAGCCACATCATGTTAGGAATCACTGGAGTATGAAGTGCTAACTGGGGTGTGGTGTGGGATGAGGATTCGGATAAAAGAAAGGACTTGAAGGACCTCCTAAGTTGTGGTGAGGACTTTGCACTTTATGCCCAATTTTTTTTTAAGAGCCACTGTAAGTGCTTTAGGGAAGAGATATGCAATCTGAGCTATGTTGGGAGCTGGGCTTGGAGGTAAGAGTGGAGCTGGAGAGAGAGAGATGGACTGGAGGAGATATAGGTTGTCAGAGTGACAGGGTTTGGTCATTGATGCAAGAGGTAGTGGACATGACATCTAGATTTCTGGACTGGACAATGGAAGGTGGATTTTGTAGTCATTTATCCATTTGTGGAAATAAAAGGAGGATTGTGTCTTGGAGGGAGAATAATGAGTCCAGTTTTGGATGTCTTGCCTGGGGAATTGCAGGGGGAAGTCCTGCTTTTGAACTAGGACAGTGCCTGTCTTGATGGGGGTCGGGGTAAGGACCAGGCCAACCTCATTATCAGTTAATGGCCATGGTTTATTTTTCCCTCTGGTAAAGAAGAGAATCCACACCGGGAAAACAAGAAATTTGGGGCTGGAATTTGCCAGAGGGACAAAGCTGTAATCGAGATGTGCAACTTCTGAGTGCATAAACAAATAAAATCTAAAGATTCGCAGTGTCACAAAAAAGAATTCATGGAATTTCACTTGCACCAGTGGTTCTTATTTTATGAACTCCTTGACATGCTTCTGAAACAAAGAAATTGTTTTGTTGTTGTGTTCTGGGAGAGCTTCCAGCAGGGCACACCCAGAAAATGGTGTACTTCACAAAAGATCGGCCATCTCCCTGGGCTCTGATTTTCTTCTCCCTGGGTCAGTATTTCACAGTTGTCAGGCTATTGCCCAATGCCTGCCTGTCTTAAGCCCCAGAAGAGAGCCATCTGTTGAGCTATAGAATGTTTTCAGCCAGAATACATGCATCGTTATTCTAAGCGGGGCGTGCTGTTGCTTGTAGAATTTTTTATAGGTGGAGGCCCAGCATATGTTCTGAATTAGAAGCTCTCATCTGCCTGTGGCAAACCGTAGCATGTGCAAGTGGAAATTCCCTCCTGGGTGATCCTGGAACTATTTGGAATACTATTTGTTCAGATATATCACAAGTCCTTTCGTATAGCTCTTCCTCCATTCCCATTTAATCTTTGAATACAAAAATGTCTCTCTGTGTGTGTGTGTATGTGTTTATTTTGGATTGTCTCAAACAAGAAGCATTGCCCACTTTCTCACTAGGAACCTTCTCTTTGTGTAGAAAGAGAACCGTATATAGAGATGCTGCCGTTTGGATAAGTGTCCCTAGAGCCCGCTGTGTTAAAAGCTTTGTTGTCAGTCTGTGGCACTATTGGGAGGTGGTAGAACTTTTAAGAGTCAAGAGTTGCAGGTAAGAGGAAGTTAGGTCACAAGGAGAATGCCCTTGGAGGTGATATTGGCACCTCTTTGTTTCCTAAGTACCATGAGGCCAGTATGACAGACACTCCCTCCACAATATTCTACCCCAAAGCTATGGGGCCAACTGAGCATAAAAAAACTTTAAAAATGTGAGCCCAAACAAATCTTTCTTCTTTTAAACTTTATTACCTCAGGTATTTTGTTACAGTAGTAGAAAGCTGACCAAAAAAGGAGAACACACTTTTTAGTTAAGTTTTTTAAAAGGAACTTTCTATACTTCAAAGGACGTATTTGGTCAATTTCAAATTTTTAAAGGCAGAAATATTTTGAATTTAAGGTAGTATTAGTGATGTCTGCTAGGAAATAATTCCATTTAACTGCTTCTGGTTAGATTAAAGTTCTTGCTTCAAGACAAAACAGCTGAAAATAAGAGGGGGTGTTTTGGGGGAGAAGTGCATTGTAGGGATAGATCAGTTGTGTGGGGTCATGATACAAATGCTGAGTGGTTGTCACCTTTCCTCCTTGCCCTGCATAAATCAAGATTGTTTCCCAGAGCTAGGAGACCGGGAACACTGTAGCACAGAGAGCTGAGTGTGCTCACTGGGTGGGAAAGTTCATGAATGTCAGGAATTTCTTTATCTAGAATAATTAAATTTTGCTGCAGGAGAAATATTTTAGGATTTTTAACATGTAATGAGGCAAAAATTCTGGAAGTTTTTAGGTGCAAGAGATTGAGGTATCCTGGGGACAGAAATAGAGTTCCAACAAGGATTATTAACGAAAGGTGGTGCATGGAATTTTCTCAATTTGGACCTGATTGCTTTTCCAGCCATTTTTCCTCCCTTCTTTGTCCATCTCTAACACCTTTTATCGTTTGTACCGTATCCTCCTTCCCAATATTTATCTTTAGTTTAAAATTAATGCATACTATTGTGAAAGAAAGAATATATAAATAAATACAAAAAAATGCCATTCTCTGAATCTCAATTGTAAATTTCTTGGAATAGACTAACAGAAAACCCAATTTGATTCCTGCTGAAGTTGGGAGGCCTGCCTCCATGAAGCAAGTACAATTTAGATACAAATGACCTTGCTGCTTTTCCTAAGGTCATGTGGTATTTTGGTGATGAAGCTCACCTTTGTTTCCTTGTTTGTAAAATAGGGATATTCCAATTCACAAAGTACAACTGTTGGGAGAATAAAATGAGGTCATTCTTGGAGAAGACTAGCAACTGGCATATGGTACCTGGCATATAGTTGGCACTGAATACGTGGTACCCCTTTAATTATCTAAGGGACAGCTTGACCCTTCCAATGGGTGATGTTTCTAGAGAAAAAGATGAGCTCACAATGCTTTTTCCTTCTGTGCTTCTCCCTACTGCACTTCTATAATGTTGTCTCTCTCTCTCTCTCTCTCTCTCTCTCTCTCTCTCTCTGTGTGTGTGTGTGTGTGTGTGTGTGTGTACACACACATGCCACATGTTCACATGTGGAACCTTATTGTACAGCATGGACTGTATCATACAGAAGTGGAGTTTTCTCGAAACTTCTCACTAGTAATATGCATTCTTATCAATCTTCTATTGACCCTACCATGTAGTTCAGAGCATCACTTAGATGTTACTGGCACCTTCAAGCACATCTGCTCAAAACCATGCTTGGAGGGTTGAAAAATGTGAGCGTGTGTGTATAATGCTATAAAGTTCTAAATAATAAATTAAAGGATAGTTTAGAGTCCTAATTATAGCCCTCTGGGTTAACTTCCCATTACAAATTAAAATATCCATCTTGACACAAGTTTAATTTTTTTCAAAACACCTGTTCTGAAAGGAAATATATTTTTTACATAATTGGAACTGTGACACTTTGAAAATATTTCACTTTACTAGAAAGTCAGTTATGTTCCAGAATAAATGTTCTCCTGCGGAATGGGGAAAAAATCAATCCTCAACAAAAATCCCAGCTAACACATGCAGAACTCACCCATCAATTTTCTTTCTTTTCTCTTCATCCTTATCATTTTTTAAAGTCAACAATAAGCCCCTTTGGTTCTCTTCTCACATTTTGAAAAAAATCATCAGAGAAGCAGAAGTGTGATCAGTTAACAACTATTGAGTTCTGAAAATAACAACAAAGCTTCTATCTTAAACCATCCACAAAAATCGGAGCAATTTCCATTACAACCTTGTGAATTAGGCAGCTTATTTGTACAATCCATTTTCCTCCACACCAGTTACCCATTTTATAAATAATATTCTGGTGTTGTGAGTGCACAACATACTGGTACTTCACTGATTATTCTATCAATCCAGAGAGGTAGGTGATGATACAGGTACCCTTGAGGACTGACTTCAATAGGACTGGAGTAAGAGAATTCTGGTTTACAACGGCTGTGCCATTTCCTAGGCATTATTTACCATAACTGGATAGCAAAGGAAATACTTGTGTTTCCTTAAAATAAGACAATTTGTGAGGCCTGTCACAAGAACTGGAAAGATTTCTCTCCCTTCTTGATTTCCTTTTAACTACCTCCATAAAACAAAGGAATTGCCAAAAACCTTTGGATGCTTCCTCTGTTCTTCATGAAAAGAATTGCTTAATTGAAGTTAGTGACCTTCTTGTCTTCTCCATTCAAAGATCACCTCTGCTCCTGGAAAGGGATGTCAGGGGAAAGAGTTCTGCCTTCCACTGGACTTAGAGAGTTATAATCATCAGTCTCCACATATTATACGCTCTCTTTAGAGTACATTAAAAAGCCATAAGATGCAAAACATACAGTGTATGTACTTTATTATCTTTGAAGGCCTGATGGGTAAGTTCAGATGTGGACAGCAGGAGAAGCTGGATTTAAATAAATTTCCAAGCACTTCTAATGTTCTGCAATGTTCTCACATATTCTAAGTTGTTGCTGTGAGTATCACTTCTAGGGGCTGATTGCCAGCTACTTTCCAGTGTTTATTTCTGTTGTCTTCTATACTTGGGCTGTTTCTTTCCTTCTGTGTCTTCTTCCTCAAAGATAGAAAGGCCTACAAGGGAGAGGGAGCTTGGCGTTTTGGGGGAAATACAAGTAGTTTGATCTGATCTGGATTTCAGACTGCTGAGTGGGAAGATGTGGTGATGAGGCTAGAAGTCTAAAAAGTCATGTCAACCTTTCTGCTGGGTTTGAAAATAATCCTAAGGACAAAGAGGAACCATTGATCATTTTACAGACCAGTGATACGGTAAGATTTTTGCTTTAAAAACATCACTATTAATTCTGGGTATTAGGAACATGGGTGTCCATTTTATCATTCTTTGTGTTTTCCTGGATGTTCCAAAGTCTGATTCAAATGAGATAGATAAAGAATGCTCATTCTGGTAATAGAGTAGAGAAGGGAGGCAATGCACCTCTCACTTGGAAAATTGTGACAGTAAGACTGGGGACGAGGGTGAGCTACCGTGGCACATAAGCTGTTGGACTGGGGCACACGTAGGAGGTAGAATTGGGGCTGGGGACAGGTGTTGTTGAAGTTTATGGAAAGACAGGTGGGTAAGTGACAATCCATACAGGAAGATGGGAGAAGATGACTATGTCTGCTTAGGACCAGTTTGAAGTGCCTATGAGTCATCTTTGTGGAGAAGTCTTTCAGGTATTTGTATCTTTGAATCTGGGATGTGGGAGAAAGTTCTGAACTGCCGACGTCAATTGGGCCCTGTCAGTCTGTAGAAGACAGGAGAAGTTGAGATGGTCAAGAAAATGTGAGAAGAGTATACAGCCAGTGGTGGATGACACTCCAGGGGTTATCTACAGGTATCTTCAGGCCTTGGAATGTTAGAGGAGGGAGACTAAGAAGTGAACGAGAGCTTATAAAGAGGAAAAGTCATCACGTGTCCTAAAGGGATCAAGTGTGATAATTCTAAAACATCATTTTTGCTTCAATGTAGCAATAACAAAATTTTAGGAAAGAGCAACGATAGTGGAATGGCAGGAGAAGAAGCCAGATTACAAAACGTTTAAGAATTAAATGATAATAACAGCTATCATTTGAGAGCTTACTATGTGCCTATCACTGTGCTAAGTTCTTTTATGATACATATTTTATATTTTGTATTCACAGAAACCTGGTAAGGACAATTAATATTTACTCCAGTTTTTCTTGAGAAAACTGAGATGCAGAGAAGTTAAATCCTGTGCCCACAACCACATAAATCAGGTGGGGAAAGAACCATTCTGACTTGAGACTGCTTTACTCTGAAACTCTCTCCTCCTTAGAGAGGAGGTGGGACAATGGTTGTAGGGCTACTTTCCATGAGTGAGGACATGATGTGGAAGAAAAGGGAAGAGAGAACCAGAAGGGCCAGCCCCTGCAGAAGAGGGGTTTTGTCTGTCTGTTTTCAAGATGGAATAACCTGAAGTATGTTTAAATACTGATGAGGAAGAACCGGGAGAGAAAGACAAGGTAAAGATCTGGAGAGAGGAGGATTGATCTCCAGGATCGTTTTCCTGAGCAGGTGACATGGGGTGGAATAGGATTCATAGTATTTCACCATCATCATTATCTTGGGATAGCACCAGTGGGATCCTGTTTCCGTCAGCTTTGTCAGTCAGCTTCTATGACCAAAAGACCTCACAATGACAATTTTAGCAGAGGAAAGTTTAATTGGGGTTTAAAGCTTAAGAGGTATCAGTCCACCTATGGCTGGCTGCATTGCTTTGGGCCCAAGGTGAGGCATCATAGTAGGAGGGTGTGGAGGAGGAAAACAGCTCAGAACAAGGCAATCAGGAATGAGAGAGAGAGAGAGAGAGAGAGAGAGAGAGAGAGAGAGAGAGAGAGAGAGAAGGGGGGGGAGAGAGAAAACACTCCATTCACCAGGGACAAAGTAAAAAAAAGACATGTCCCCAGTGACCCACCTTCTCTGGCCATGCCCTGCTTACCTACAGTTATTGCCCAGTTAATCCATATCGGTGGACTAACCTCATAATCCAATCATTTACCCCTGAACTTTCTTGCATTGTCTCACAGATGAGCTTCTGGGGGGTACCTCATCTCTGAACCATAACAGATCTCACACAGGTTAACTTGGAAGTAGATGGGTGAGGAGGCTCTTATGTTTCCTAATTCCTATTTCCTTGCCTTAGGCTTCCTATTTCCATGTGAAGGAGGAGGTGAGGGGCTTTCCTAAATAGAGTGTGGTGATAAGGTAAAAGCTCAGATGAGCATAAAGATTTGCATTTGCCTGTGCAGAGAATGGCAGAGAGTACTGAGCAGAGAAATGTGGAAAGACTCCAAGTAGCACTGAAGTAAGTCCCAGCGAGGGCTGGAGTGAAATAAAATTTGTAGTGAAATTGATCTGGGGCAGAGTGGAGGAGACAAAGGCATAGTATATGCTAGATGCTTGGGAAGAATTTATTTAATTATGTAAAATGACGTAGGTAGATAGATAAACATTGAGTTTGCATTGACTTATATTTCCCCTTGATGTCAATTTGTTTTAAAAATCAAATTTCGCACATCAGCTTGCTATTAGCCCTTTTCTCAAAAAGGGAAGGAAAAGAAAATAAATCCATGTATGTGATTTTATAGAAATTTAGATTTCAAAATAAAAACTTTCCTTAATAAGCTATGTCCTGGGTTCCTTTTTACTGCTCCTTTAGTTCTGTAAAGCTCTCAAAACCTGAAGGAAGCAGACAAAATTTAGAAAGATAGAAAAAAAAGAAGAGTAAGAAAGAAAAAAAGAAGGGAGAGGGGAGAGCAAGAAGAAGGACCAGGAGGAAATGGGGGTCGGGAGAGAGACAAGGAGAGGGAGGGACCCTGGTGTGGCTTTGGAGTCCTGATACACCAGTATTATTAAGAATTTCATTGTTCCTGGGGCTCACTGGCATTTCCTTTATCTGAATTTTCATTTTGTGGAAATCCTCCTGGGTCCTGGCCAGTTCACACAGTGACTTTGTAGTTCACAGCAGTGATTGACAGCTTTGCAAACCACGCTTGATGTCTGACAGACAACTACATCTCTCCTGCTAAGTGTTGGATTTAAACTTCTTCATAGCTTTGCAAACCCCAGCATGGGGGTTCCTCTCAAGACCTCAATCTTTGCCTGACTGTCTTCTCCCATTCTTCTCTAATTGCAAGATGGTGTTTCAAGCATTATTTTCTTGACAGAAAGTGGTGGGGCCCAGTTGAAAATCCAGGTGCTGCAGTGAGCAGTCTCCATCTGAATGAACATTTTTAAAATCAGGGCCAGATGGCATTAAGGATGGGAATTTCATATCTTCTCCTATGAGAGATCTCCTACGAGGGAACAGAGCCACTTTGGTGGCTACAGAGATGTTCCTTTCAGAACCTTCCATCAGACAACTGATGGGCCATGTCGCCACTCCCAGATGGCCTTAAATCAAGCACTCTTGAGCCAAATCATGGGGGAGTTGAAAGACGGGCAAGGCTTTTAGAATAAACTGCCATGGTTTGTGGTGAGTTCTTGTGAATACATGTGAAGGTCATGACATCCCATTTTGGAACACAGGGCCAGATTTCAGGAGATGGACCTCTTTTCCTGTCTGACTGTGCTAACAATGCACCCTTCATTTCATTCATTCATCAAATACCTCTTGAAGGCCTGCTATGTTCTCAGCATTGTGCATTGTGAAGCGGCCCTCCCCTCTCACGATTGCATTCCTCCTGGGATCAACACTGAGTATTTGCGGGAGGAAATAAAGCTCCTGCTCTTTGAGCACCCTCCAGAGCTTGCACTGTATCGTCTTCTGGCTCACCAGAACGCCTCCAGGTAAGAAATACGAGGCTCATTTTACCACCTGAAAACTGAGGGTTAGACATATGAGGTAACTCTGGCAGGCCTGAGATTTGAACCCTTGTCTCTCTTTCCACTAATTGAGCTGCTAGAAGACAAGAGTAAGGTGGGAGATTTTAGTTTTCAGAAATGCTGTTTCCTCATATGGCTGCATTTTAGCAATTGAAGCAGCTGTTAACTCCTTTGTGCAAATAAGGGTCCACTCAGTGGTCATTTTCTGAGCAGTGAAGCTGCATATGAAGATACAGACTGGCTAAAAAATTATTTAGTTGGGGGTATAAATCTGAAGGTCTCACAAGATAGGGCTAAAGAAAGAGCTTTTAACTACAGTGAAAAGCTGAGTGGTTTTAAAGACACATTCATTCTGTACTCATTCTCCATTCCACTTGGCACCAGCATAATAAGCTGATAGATGTTAAAGGAAGAAGAAAGGAGAGGAATTTGTGTTGGTCAAATGCCCTTGGAGGGCACGTCACCTGTGTCATTCCTTGGAGTCATTACACACATCCTGTAAAGGGGGTGCTATGGTTTGCATGTGGTTTGTACCCCAGGGTTTACATGTCAAGAATTTTGTTCCTAGTGTAGTGATGGTATAGAGATGTTGGGAACTCTAAGAGGTGGGGACATGTGGGAGGTCCTTAGGTTAATTGGAGGAGAGCCCTTGCAAAGGACCACAGGACCATAGCCTTTCAGCTTACATTTTGCCATGTGATCTCTTTTTTTTTCTGCATGTGTTCCCACCATTGACATCCACCCTGAGGTGATGACCAGACGGGCCCTCACTAGAGCCTGCACCACACATTTGGACTTTCAGCCTCTGAAGATGTGAGCTCAATAAACCTTTCTACAAATAAAGTTAGCCTGCCTTAGGTATTTCATTATAGTAATAAAAAATGGACTTACATAGGGGGATGAAGAAACTGGGGAGGGGAGAGATGTAGAAGCTTTGTCAGGTAAGAAGGTAAAAATAATCAGGATTTGAACTCAGGTGTATCTGCCTCCAAAGTATTTTTTTTAAAAGAGAGAGTGAGAGAGAGAGAGGGAGAGAGAGAGAGAATTTTTAATATTTATTTTTTAGTTTTTGGTGGACACAACATCTTTGTTTGTATGTGGTGCTGAGGATCGAACCCAGGCCGCACGCATGCCAAGCGAGCGCGCTACTGCTTGAGCCACATCCCCAGCCCCCTCCAAAGTATTTTATTTGCACTTTTTTTTTTTTTACAGCAATGAGATTATTTGGACCTGGGAGAGAAGGGAGTAGCTGAGGGGTTAGATGTCACCTCAGCTGGAAGCAGACCCCTTACTCAATATCCTGGGCTTTTTGCTGTTTCTTCTTTAGTTCCAAAGGGAGTTTTATTTAGAACTGAGAAAGCTGACTATAGCTACACACATATCTGTGAATTTTCTTTTTTAAAAAATTAATTAATTAATTTTAATTAGGTATATATGACAGCAGAATGAATTTTGATGCATTGTATACATTAGCAGCAGAACTTTACATTTCTATGGTTGTACATGATGTAGCGTCACACCCTATGTGCAGTCACACATGTACCTAGGGTAATGATGTCCATCTCATTCCACCATCTTTCCTACCCATATGCAGCCTTCCCACCCCTTTATACCCTTTGCCCAATTAAAGTTTCTTCATTTTTCCCAAGCCTCTCCCCCTTCCCATTATGTATCAGCATCCACTTATCAGAGAGAATATTTGGCCTTTGGTTTTTGGGCTTGGCTTACTTCATTTAGTATGATATTCTCCAACTCCATCCATTTACTTGCAAATACCATAATTTTATTCTCTTTTAATGCTGAGTAATATTCTATTGTGTATATATACCACAGTTTTTTATCCATTCATCTATTGAAGGGCATCTAGGTTGCTTCCACAGTTTAGGTGTTGTGAATTGAGCTGCTATAAACATTTATGTGGCTGCCTTAATATAGTATGCTGATTTTAAGTCCTTTGGGTACAGACCAAAGAGTGGGATAGCTGTGTCAAATGATGGTTCCATTTTAAGTTTTCTAAGAAATCTCCATACTGCTTTCCAGAGTGGTTGCACCAATTTGCAGTCCAACCAACAATGTATGAGTGTGCCTTTCTCCCCACATCCTTGCCAACATTTATTGTTGTCTGTATTCTCTGCCATTCTGAATGGCATGAGATAAAACCTTAGAATAGTTTTGTTTTGCATTTTCTCTAATTCTAGAGATGATGAACATTTTTTCATGTACTTCTTGATCAAATGTATATCTTCTTCTGAGAAGTGTCTGTTCAACTCCTTAGCTATTGATTGGGTGTTTTTTTTTTTGTTTTTTTTTTTTGGTGTTAAGTTTTTTGAGTTCTTTATATATCCTAGAGATTAGTGTTCTATCTGACGTGCATGTGGCAAAAATTTGCTTCCAAAATGTAGGCTCTCTGTTCACATCATTGATTGTTTCTTTTGCTGAGAAGAAGTTTTTGAGTTTGAGTCCATCCCATTTATTAATTCTTGATATTATTTCTTGTGCTTTCGGAGTCTTGTTAAGAAAGTCAGGGCCCAATTGACATGATGAAGATTTGGGACTACTTTTTCCTCTATTAGTTGCAGGGTCTCTGGTCTAATTCCTAGGTCCTTGATCCACTTTGAGTTGAGTTTTGTGCATGGTGAGAGATAGGGGTTTATTTTCATTTTGCTGCATATGAATTTCCAATTCTCCTCGCACCATTTGTTGAAGAGGCTATCTTTTATCCACTGTATGTCAAGTACACCTATGTCAGGGGTATTTGACCACTGAGCCACATCCCCAGCCCAATTTTGTATTTTCTTTAGAGACAGGGTTTCATTGAGTTGCTTAGCTCTGTGTATTTGCCTACTGGATCTCATAAGATTCTAGAAGTCTTTCCCCAGAAACTTTAATATCTTACAATGTTATAAGGTGGGAGAAGCACTGCTTTTGGACTTGAGAATCTTATTTGGAGCCCTGGGTCTACTGAGGAGCTGTGTATCATTGGGGAAGACTGAGATGCTTTTGGGCAAAGTCCTAAAGCCATTATTATTATTATTGTCATTATTATTATTTTGCATGTTGAGTGGAAACAAAATTACGTACATGATTCATTAACACATTAAATCATTCATTCACCCACTCATTACTGTGCGGGACACTATTCTAACAGTGGGAGTTATGGAGGTGAGCAAGACGTATTGCATGCTCTTTCTTACAGGGCTCATGTTCTAGTGGGGAGACTGGCCCTAAACAAGAAGAAAATACATGAATGAAGTAGCTTTGGGTTGTCTCATGTTACATAGAGGAAAAACAAATAAATAGGTTTATACGATGAAGCGATGATAATGGTATACAGTGGGGAGGGAGCCTATTCTAGACTGGTGGGCCAGAGAAAGCTTCCTGAGGAGGTGACAAGTGAGTCAGCATCATACTAACAGAATGAACCAGTGGAGGGAAGCACACTTCAGAGAAAGAAGAGAACAGTGAAAAAGAGGTGGACAAATGTGCTTAAAGTGTTCGAGGAGGAGAAGGGAGATCTAGGGTGACAGAGGGCAGGACCCGGTGATGTAATACATGTAAAAATATTTTGCATGTTATAAATCATTTCATAAAAGTTTGTTATTTTTATTTTTTTCTTACTGCTGCTGCTTTCACTTCCTCCTCTTTCCATCCCTTCCTTTCTTTCTCCCTCCCTCCTTCCTTCCTTTTTACCAGTATGGCTTCTCAAGTGCTGAGTTTTTTAAAAAGTTTTTTTTTTTTTAAAGTTTCCAATTAATTGTGATACTTCTGTAAAATGTCCCAGTCTTGCCAAATAACTATGGAGGCTTCTAAATGCTGGTTTTGGTTTCTGTGCCTCTCTCATGGTTGGCCAGTATTATCATGGTTCACGGACTACACCTCGAATGGCGCTCTCCTCTGTAGCAGGATTTCTCTGGCCCAATCTTGTGCCCAGGAGCTTTGTTATGGGCAGTTGCTGACAAGCTCTAGTAGCCCCATGTTTGGTTTGCAAAGGTGCAAGGAGCACTGAGGAGAGAGCATTGTGGCCTGCTGAGCTGGGCTCTGTGATGGGATCTGGAAAGAAGAGTGACATCTAGAGTAAATTGGGTTTGAAAGTTGAGCTGCGTCTGCCACACAGACAAGGAGGAGAGCTGAGGAGGGGCATCTACAACTTACTTTCCATATGTGTTTTATTTTACAATTTGTCCATGTAGCACATGAGTCGGAATCATTTTATTTCTGTGGGACATAGGATTCAAAACCACACCGTGGGCATTTGTGTAAGCAAATACTGTAGACTTCAGTGTGTTGTTCAAAGATCCTCCAGACTCTCAGAGACAAGCACCTGGAGGTTGGTGTAGAGTCACCTTTAGTTTCTCCTGATGCCATTGTATAATAAAAAGGCCCAATTAGCCAGGGCATCCCAGTGGGGGATTTCACAAAGAGTCTAGGAGGAGAGCAAGGACAGATGGGCATTCCCAGCAGGGCTCAATTCCCTTTACGAAGTTTGAAAGGCCAGGGGAAGTGTCCAACAAGGTAGAATCCTTGCCAAGGTGAATTTTGAGCTGGCTTGAAAAGGCTTGAATAGTGGCTGACTCTTAAATGGGGAACAGACAAGGTTATTGAAACCATCAGAGTGTGCCTTGGGGTGTTTCCAACAGCCTGACTGACTCTCCTGGGCTGTGAGACTGGTGGAGAGGTGAGGGCCCCAAGCCCTGGCTGGGATACAGAATGGAGATGAGGATGCCAGGTCCCGAAGGAGATAGTGTTTGTCAGGGGCGATGCAGGCATTTTTCTGATACCTCAAACAGTGCACAGAAGTTTTAGGCGGACATTTGGCTCTAAATACAGGGAACAGTAGTCTCCTCATTTCATCTTAATTGTCCACAACTGAAACTCAAGCAGAACTTGTTTGGAAGATTTCATGATGGAGTGTCCCTCTAGACAGGATAAAATTGCTTTGGGCTGTTTTGAATAGCTACTTTTGGTTTGGCAGACATAAACCCATTTTCCTTTTCTGCGATATTTGCCTTGCCCTGTGATTTAAAAAAAAAAAAATGCTTGAGAATTTAAAGATTTGAAAACAACCCACAAGGCCATGAAAGGAACTCCATCTTATTCAGTTTCAGGCTCTGTGGGTATAAGTGTCTCCACCAACTTGAACTCTGGTTTTGAAAGAGGAATGCCATCCACGTTCATGGCAATTTGGAGCAGAGCAGTTGAAAGCTTTGGAATTTGAAGTCGTGTATACCCAGGGTTGAAGTTTTACCCTGCCTCTTCCTTATTGGGGGAAGTAATTTCATCTCTCTATTTTTCTACCCTTGTGCATAAAATAAGGTGCTTATAAAACGTCCTTGTTAAGTGTTAAATGAGATACCTGGAACACAGTACAGGGTGCTTTCAGTCAAAGCCTGATGTGATCATCACACTATTTGTTATTGTCTTCTTGACCAACTAGAATCCAGAGGGCTTATTACTAGTTCGGTCCTCTCTGGATATCATTGCTGTGTGACCACTGGATCACTTCCATGCTGTTGGTGGCCCTGTTCCTTCTCATCAATCTAATAGGCAGTGTTTGTTTCTATTTTTTTTTTTAAATTTCATGCAGCAATGAGCTTATGCTATTGTACTAGCTGCTTTGGCAAACATAACAAATGGATTTTAAAATGACAGGTGGGGTGATGTAGCTCAGTGGTAGAGCACTTGAACAGGATGTGCAAATAATAATAATAATAATAAACAAATAGCAGAAGATAATAAATATTTATTGAAGATCCACAAATGGTTTTATTCATTTTATCTCATTTAGTTCCCATAATATGTGTGCATGATAGATATATTATTTTCATTTCATAGATGAGGAAAGAAAGCTTGGAGTGGTACATATATCTGTGCTCCCAGCTACTCAAGAAGCTGAGGCAGGAGGATTGCTTGAGCCCAGGAGATCAGAGTCAGCCTGGACAGCACAGCAAGATCTGTTCATTTAGGGAAAAAAAAAAGAAAGAAAAAAATGAGGGACGAGTTTCTGAAAGGTTAAGTGACTTGCCTAAGCTCACACAGCAATTATGTGGATTTACATTGAGCTCCTTGTGCCTCCTAAGACAGTGCTTTTCTTTTTGCACCATAACACCCCTTTGCCTTTGATGAGCTCCTGAGCTAGTAAGACAAGAGGAAGTGCACATAAGCAACAGAAAGCTAGCACATCCAGGTTGGAAGGGCAGAAGCATATCATGCAGACAGCTTGCCAACCTTGTCCTTTTCTCTTCCCAGAGTGAGCAGTGGAAAGTAGGGCTAGGCCCAGTAGCCATAGCAGTTCAGGTCACTGGTGGACTTGGGACCCAACTGAGGACAAGATGACTCTCTCCATTCTTTTGAGACACAGGGACTAGTTGGTTGGAGTTGGATGATTGAATTGGGAGATTGTTATGTGTATTCTATTATTGTGCAACAGCTTATCACAAATGTAGCAGATTAAAACCACACCCACTTATTTACGGGTAATTCCTGTACATCAGTCCTGTGTGCTGCATCCTCTGCTCGAGTCTTAGAAGGCTGAAATCACAGTGCGGGCCTAGCCGTGTTCCTCCGACAGCATTCTGGGGAAGAATCTATTTCTAAATTCTTTTGGGTTTTCAGTTGGATTCAGTTTCTGCGGTTGTGGTTGTCATAGGACTGATGTTTTCCTTTCCTTTCCAGTTGTGGACTAGGAGCTGTTCTTTTATTTCCTAGAGGTCGCTTGTAATTCTTGCTATGTAACACCTTTCATCTCCAAATCCAGCAATGGAGACTCTCCCTCGCATTGACATTCCTTCATGCTTCTCCTGTTTTTCTCAGGAAGAACCCAGAGCCTCTCAAGTCTCACCTGATGGGATGGCTGAGCCCACCCCCACAGTCCTCTTTTTTTTTTTTTTTTTTAAATCAAGTGTCTTGGTGGATTTTCTGTCGCTATATCTGAGTAGCACAGACAGGGAGATGTATAATGAGTAAAGGTCTATTAAGCTCACAGTTCTGAAGGCTGAGAAGACTCAGCTGTAGAAAGCACCCCTAGGAGCTGTGGACTCTGGTCCTCACATCCAGGCAGACTGTGGTCAAATGAGAAGCTGGGGGGAGATATACTCAAGCATTGCTCTCCTGGCCCCTCTTAGATTACTATTGATGTGCCCCATTAGGGGAACCCAGTTGGAAGCCAGAGGGCACCTAGCCAGTTGGTATCATCCATACACATCAGCCCCCTGCATATAGAAGAAGGTGGTGAGAGACTGGAATGGATCTGGAATGGATAGAAGAGACACAGTTTCCTCTAAGATCATATTACCTCTCAGGCACTGGCTTTATCTGGGACATGATACAGGGCACATTCAGTCCATGAAGATATTTGTTCACCTGGGGGAGGGTGCATGTGTGTACACATGCAGGGACTGGCTTGGTGGCCGTATTAGTTTGCTACGATTACTACAACAAACTACCACAAATTTCATGACTTATAACAACACACCCCTATTTTCTTATGGTTCTGGAGGTCAGAAGACCAAACTCAGTTTCTGAGGGGTAAAGTCAAGGTGCCAGCAGCTGGTTCCTTCGGGAGGCTCCCCAGGAGAATGATTGCATCATGCCCTTTTCAGCTCTAGCAGCCACCTTCTCTCCTTGGCCATTGGCCTCTTCCTTCATCTTCACTCCAATCCTTGCTTCCATCATCAGACTACTTTCTCTTTTCTCTAATAGAATTTCCCTCTGTCTGCCTCTTACCAGGACCTGTGTTTACATTTAGGACTCATTGGGATTATTCAGGAGAGTCTCCCCATCTCAAGATCCTTGACTAGTTTATATCTGCCAAGTCTCTTTTGCCATCGAAGTTAACATTCACAGACTGCAGGTATGAGGACCTGGTTGTCTTCAGGGGTCATTATTCAACTCAGGAGAGTAGGTGTGGACTCTTGTATCACATGGCTTGAGTTCAGATTTCAGCCCTGCCATTTACGAACATCATGACCTCAGAGGAGTTACCTAGTCTCTCTGTGTCTCACTTTCATCTCATTGTCTGTTAAATGGGGGATAATAACAATAACAACAATATGTGCACAGCATTATTTTTGTGGATTAAATGAGATAGTTAATGGAAAGTGGTTATCCCAGGGCATGGTAAACAGTCAATAAATGTTGATGATTATAGTTTCTACTGTTGTTCTCTGGTACTTATGTACCTGTCATTTTTGCTGCCAAAAGTCATTCTCTTCTTCTGCTAATAGCAACTTACTTTTCCTGGGGAACCTCCCTTTCTCCACTCTCTAACCATTCAGTGTAGGTGGGGCCGAATTCACTCCTAGCCCCAGTTCTGAATGTGGGACCCGGACTAAGCCCACCAAAACAATTTCCTTGACTTGGCCCGGAGAACTGGTTCAATGATGGACGTGTGAGCCAAGTTGGTACAAGCAGTGTGAATCCCCAACTTTCTCAGGAGTGCCCATGGAGGGAATATTTTTGAGGGATCACTGAAAGAGACTATGTGAAACTGTAGCCAGGAGCAGCCTCCCTAAACAACATTTCTAAAGTTTCACCATGTGGTAGAGCCAACCCAGATGATGAGAAATAGAATTAAGGGAAGGAGAGGGACCCCTGAAATCTGAGGTTAAGCTTCAAATCCAGTTGATCCTGAGACCAGCACTTTTGTTATGTGAGCCAATTAAATCCCTTTCTTACTTAAACCAGTTAAAATTAGGTCTTCTGTCATTTTTATGTGAAGGATTTTCAGAGTTATGGGAGGTGGGGAATCTTTTCTTTGGTGGGGGTTGGGTGGGAGGGGGGCAGGGGGTGGTGAATACAGACTAATTGGCCATTTCTCAGCCTCATTAGATTCACAAGAACCCAGAAACCTCAGCCCTTTGTCCTTGGCCCCAGAATGTCACTGGGGTACAGTGAATTATCTAATGTCATTCCCACTCCTTCCAAAATGATGGTGACTTATTGAACATCTCCTATGTGCCATCCATAAGGATGAAGAATCCTTTCTAATGCTCCCCACAACATTGTAAGGAAAAGATAATTTTACAAACGGAGAAATGGAAATTCAAGGAGTTAAAGAAAAAAATTCCACAGTCATGTAGTGAATGCTAGGAAAAGTAGAGGGTTCAAACACAAGGTTTGGTTGTTGTTGTTTGTTTGTTTGTTCATTCAGAGCTTGTCCCTTTTCTCTTCTGCTACAGCAACTCCCATAGGTCCTCAGGGAAGAGTCTCTACAATTGGGAATGAACTGGTCCTGTTTGCAGTAGCCTTAGCCTCTGGGCCTCTCAGAGGTTGGGATTATTCTTCTGTTCTATGCGTTACTCAGAAGATGCTGTGAACACTTAGATGCCAAGAACCTCCTCTCTTTGGCTGTGTTTATTTGTCCTTCTGTCCTTCCATACTTTCCTGTGGGTTGTTTACACCAACTCACAAGTTGGATTTGGTCTAGGAGATTTCCTTCCATGTTCAAATTAGACATTCTATGCTCTTGGGAACCTTTGATCCACTGGATTTATCACTCTATTTACAGGTATATGTCTAGAATGAGACATAAGGTATAGCATAAAGCAAATAGGAGGTAGCTACCACCTTTTGAGCCCTTGAATTCCAAAGGAGATAATAATAGCAATTGATCAGTGAATAATAATCAACAAACCAAACCCATACTCACATGCAAAGATGAAACACTGTGTTGAGATGATAAGGTTGGGCACCAGATGTACGTGTGTGTGAGCTTTACACCCACCAGTTTCTAACTCTGGGCAAATTGCTTAATCATTTATCCCTCAGGTTCTTCAACTACAAATTGGAGATAGTAATAATTCCTCCTAGGGTCACGGTGAGGATGGTTGCTATTATGTGGGAGGATCATAAATGCTGAATGGCTATTATGAATGTTAAGTGCTTAGCCCAAAGCTTTGCTCATAATGAGAACTCAAAAATATTAGCTATTTGTTAGTGTATGTATATGTGAAAGAAAGTAGAATATTTATAGTGTATATACAATCTGTCTAATATGTATTCTACTTTAGTCAAAATTTTGCCCTAGAGACCACACAGTTACCTAGCTAGAACACTTTTAATGAGAAAAACTGAATCTATTATCCTTTAGGACCTTGGTCAGGGACCAGAAGCCATAAGCTTGATACATAGTTTTTGGATTAGGGATGCAGAAATCAGCTACTGGGCTGGGTGGGACCTCTTCACTAACTCTAAGGGGCACCAACAGGTTCCTTAGAAGAAGAATACTCAAGGCTGGTCCAGCAATCAGAGCTGAAGTGCAGGGGTCCCTTGGTTTCTGCAGAGAGAACCAGGGAGAAAACACTGTCAGGTATTAAACAAATTCACACCAATCTCATAGACACTCATTTACCAACTTTTTTGGGTGGTCTCCCCTCAATCTTTATACAATAGTGGAACAGCCTTGACTTTTCTTTCCCAGCTGCCACCAAACGAGTACACTCTGGAAGCCCTGCTTCTGTTACTGTCCTGACCTTGCCTTCTGCCATTGTTGGAGATTTGGTTGGCTTCCTCAATCCCTGCCCTGGGATGCTGGAGTTGGGATGTGAAGTTCTTAGTGAACCTTCTGAACTGAGATCTTAGAGGGTTGGGAGATCTGGGACAACTCCAGGCATGAAATGAGAAATGACGTCAGAGAGAAGGGGAAGGAAGCTCTGCTTCCAAGTATTCTTCAATTCTTATTTTAGTCTTCTCCCATTCCCCAAGGGTCTTGAATATTTTTGAGTCATGATCAATGCTACTCCCTCTTTTTTTTTCTAATACTAGTTTCCAATGTGTCCTATTATTTCTTAAAAAAGGATCTACATAGGTAATACTCAACTTTTCAGATATCTTGTAATTTTGTACTTTTGAGATGGAGAGCACCTCTTCAATGATTAGGAGAGACACAAGATAGAAATAGGTTTCTTACTTAACAGATCCTGTGGGGACGCATGGCACACCTGGGGGCCACAGACACAGAGGTCAGGGAGTGCAGACAGGGAAAGAGACAGAGAGTGGGGAAACATGGGCAAATACCCATGAGCATTATTGAAACAAGTTTCCCATGGGAGTTTTTATTGATGGGGCAAGAGTGCAGAGGCCCAGCTCAGTGACTGAGCACTTGCTCACTGTGTAAAAGGCCCTGGGTTTTAGCCCTGATACCACCATGAAATGCATATAATTGATGGAGCATACTTATTAATTAATTTAGACTGGGAAGATATAGAAAATCTGGATGGGGACACATAGTGACCACCTACCTTATTGGTGGGCATATAAATTCTAGCAGTCATTCAGGAGAGTAATCTGGTATTCATATGAAATATACATATACTCCAATGGTCTGCTTCAGGGTACACTGCTTAAAGAATTCTCACACAGGGCTATACAAGGATGCATATGGCTCTGGCCATTCTAGCATTGCTTGTAGTGACAGGGAGCTAGAAGCACTTCTATTACCAGGAAAATACATAGGCAAAATGTGGTTTGTACACATGAATACCATGGAAGAGTCAAAAGATATGGACTTACGGCACACATAGCAAAGTAAGTGGACATTAAAAAGCTAGTGCTTAGTAGAAATTAATTAATTTTCTTAGAAGAAAAATTAAATATGTAACCATCTGTCTACATGGGATAAAAAGATGTGCAGAACAAATAGCAGTGCATACTTACAACATGTACCTTAAAAAACATTAGAATGTTCCCTGATGGAGCAGGGAACAGAAGAAAGAAAGGTTATAAAAGGAACTAAGTAATCAACTCACCTCCACTAGGATGGATAGTATTAAAAAACAAACAAATGGAGAATAACAAGTGTGGGTGATGATGAGAAGAAATTGAAGCCCTTGTGTTTTGATGGCGGGAACATGTACTATTGCAATCATTAGGGTAAGCAGCATGATAGCCCCTCAAAAAAGCAAAGAAGAATTACCATATGGTTCAGCAATTCTACTTCTGGTAATATACCTCAAAAAATTAAAGGTAGAGATCTCAAAAACTATTTGTACCATCACGTTCACAGAAATTCTATTCATAGTAGGCAAAGTGTGAAAGCAACCCAGGCATTCATCAATAGAAGAACAGATAAACAAAATGTGGTATACGTATACAGTGGAACAATATTCAGCCTTAAGAAGGAAGGAAACTCTAGTACATGCTACAACATAGACAAACTTCAAGGACATTATGCCTAAAAAAAAAAAAAAAAAAAAAAGTCAGTCACAAAATGACAGACCGTATGAGGTACTTGGAATCACCAAATTCATACAGACAGAAAGTAGGAGAGTGGTTGCCAGGGTTGGGAAGAACAGCTGGAAGTTGTTCATGGGGACAGAGTTTCAGTTCTGCAAGATGAAAGGATTTCTCAGGATTGGATGCACAACAGTATGAATGAATGAACATAACTCTACAATGGTTACAATGGTAAATCTTATACTATTTCTGTGGTTTATTTTACCACAATTAATTTTTTTAAAGGGGGATAAAATAAATAAATGAGAGTAGGGCATTATACACACTAATAATGCCCCATGGACCAAGAAACGGTTGACCCAATCCTTTTCACAAGAGATGCACATTTATAAGAATGTGGAACAATTTTTGTGGTCCTTGTTTTCCCTAAAAGCTTTAGACTATGGGAGTAGAGACAGTGATTTTAGGACCCTTGGTCTGGGTCCTCTTTGTGCTACTTGCAACCCTGTTCTACAAGATGAACCTGGTCGATTCAGATGAATTGGGAGGTTTTATGTTCCCATGTTTTTCTCCCATCCAATATGTCTCAACTTTGAATTGGCAGGATTTATTCCAGTTACAAGGTTATTTCTTTCCTTTTTCTTTGTTCAGTTCAATTCCATTTAATTTAAACCTTGCCTTCTCTTTCTCTGGATTGTTTTGGATTCAAACTTTCTGCCAGAGCACTACCAGCTCACTTCCACTTGGTATGGCTCACACAGTTGAGCTCGGCACAGTTTCAGTCTCTGCGTGGAGACATTTAACACAGCGTCCTCACTCAGATGACCCTAGAATGGCATAGGTGGCCTCTGTGTGCTACTACAAGATGGATAGTGCCCTCTGCATGGATTCTGAAGTAGCCCTGAATATATCCATTGGGTATGAGGCTAGAGGTGTCAGGACTGGACGTGGCTCCTAGGTTGGGGGCACAACTGGTCTGAGATTGTTTATGATTCTCAATCAGATTGAGCAATTCTTTTGGCTGATCACAGATTCAAAGTTTTATCCTACATTGGAGCTTAAGCTTTTCTCCTCATGATTTTACAAAAAATGATGCATCAAAATCCCCTTAAGTTGTGAGCTGACTTGATGATTCAGTTTCACTGGTGGAAATACTAGGCAACCATGTTTTCTTTCCTGGGTTGCTCAACTGAAATGCTTAAAGTTTTGTAAAATAAGTATGTGGAGGTCAGTTGTTCCCTTTCTATTGGTATCTGTTCAGAAATTACTACTTGAATGGTTGAAGTTTATAATCTTTGATACAGTTAGATACTTATTCTGGTTTTGATCAATAAAGCCATATTGGTTAAGATTCCTTCCCACTACAAAAGTGCAGGAGTCAATTAACAAGTTGGACATACAAACACACAAGGTGTGTGTGTGTGTGTGTGTGTGTGTGGGGGAGAGAGAGAGAGAGAGAGAGAGAGAGAGAGAGAGAGAGAGAGAGAGAAAGATATGAAAGTAGCCTGAAAACACTTATTCATGGAGTAATGATAACTTGAGATGCTCCTTGCAATAGCTAAAGATTTGAGATTTTTATGGCCAGTGTGATAAGGGATATGATAAGTAGAAAATCAGCCCTGTTTTTATGTCAGTCAGCATTACTTCCATTTCTTCCAGACAACAGCCACTCTAGGCCTGATTGCTTAAGAAACTAAAGCTGTAAATTATATGTAATTTTCTTATGTTACATTTGTTTTTATTGGGTAGGAGTGGAGTTGGTAAGGGGAAATAATTTTCTTAAAAACCAAAATGAATTGATACATGGTGCAGTGTGGATGAGCCTCAAAGACACATTTCTTCCACATTAAGTGAAAGAAACTGATGCCAAAGATCATACACTGTAGGATTCTACTTATATAAAATGCCTAAAAAAGGCAATTCAGAGTGTCAGAGAGATGATTAGTGATGGCCTGTGTTAGAAATAAGCAATGACTGCAAATGGACAGAAGAGAGCCATTTTGGTGGTGAAAATGTTCTTGCATCAATTTTGGGGAAGAATTGCATAATTGTGCAAGTTTACTAAAAATCATTGAATTGTACATGTGGAACTAATGAAATTTATGGTAGATAAAATATTTCTCAATATATCCACTAAAAAAGAACTATGCCAAACAAAAGCCATATATTCTTGCTGATTGCAATGGTAAATGTTGGCCCTATATACCGTCTCTTCTTTTGCCTCTTTACCTGAGGAGGAGAAGCAGATCCCCTGTATCAGGAGACAATAATTTTCTATTGGTTGCTGTAAACATTACCTGAAATGCTGTGCAGCAACTGTTCTGGGACTGAATGGACCTTACATCTTATGTCTTGGCATTATACTGGTCAGAGTTGTACCTACTTAGTGCTAGAGAGTGGTCCCCTGCCTGCCTCACTGCTTTGTTGCTGGCTCTTCATCTTCTTAATGCAGGTGGACAATGGGATCATCACTTGCCACCAAGGTGCTGTGTGAATTTTATAACCTTAACACTTGCCATACTTTATCATAAAATGGGGTTTTAATTTTCTGTTTGCTACTTAAAACACAAGCTCTTCCAAGCTGAGAGACCATGTGGTACTCTTCTCTGGGCTCTCAGGACTGGACACATGTAATGGATGCTTCATAAATGTCCACTGGTTTGAGATGACTTTGTTAGAGAGTTGCTGCTGATTTCATGGAAAGGGATGTAATGTTATGGTTGGCTAGTTCTGTAAGCACCAAGTCATAGGTACACATTTCATTGTGTCAGTTTTCTTATTATCTTATTTTAGGTCTTAATTGACACATACTATTCATGCAGTACAGTATGATAATATGATACATGTGAACAATGTGTGATGATGAAATTAGGGAAATTAACATTTCCATCTCTTCAAACATTTATTATTTCTATGTGTTGGGCACATTTGGGCTATTGAAATATGCCTTAAATTGTCATAGACCATTGTTACCTCCTGGGATGCAGAACATTATTAAAACTAATTCTCCTTTCTAACTCTGTTTTGATATACAGTGTGTAACCTCTCTCTAAACCCCCACTTTCCTAGCTTCTATTGGCTTCTTCTGTTCTACTCTCTACTTATATGAGACGGAATCTTTTAGCATGAGTGAGAACATGAGGGATATATCTCTCTGGGTCTGGCTTATTTTACTTAACAGAATGTCCTCCAGTTCCATTATTGTTGAGATAAATGGCAGGATTTCACTCTTTTTATGGCTGAATAACATTCCATTGTGTATATATGCCATATTGTTTGATCTGTTCGTCTGTTGATGGGCATCTTTGTTGATTTTGTACCTTGACTATGGTGAATAGTGATGCAGGAAACACAGGAGTGTGGTGTCTCCTTGGTACACTGATGCCATTTCTTTTGGATATATACCCAGAATTAGGAGAGCTGGATCATAGAGCAGTGCTATTTTAGTTTTTTTGAGGAATCTCTATATTGTATTTCATGATAGCTATACTAATTTACATGCTCGCTAACGGTGTACAAAAATGTTCTTCACAATATTTTTTGTCTTTTTTATAATAGCCATTATAACAGATATGAGATTATGACTCATTGTGCTTTTGATTTGCATTTCCCTGATGATTAGTAACATAGAGCATATTAAAAATGCATTTACTGGCCATTTGTGTGTCTTCTTTTAAGGATCCTCTATTCAGATCATCTGCCTATTTAAAAAAATTAGATTATTTATTTATGTTTGCTGTTATTTACTTCCTTATATTCTGGATGTTTCCCTTGTCAGATGGATAGTTTGCAAATATTTTCTCCCATTCCATGGATTGTATTTTCACTCTGTTGATGCTTTCCTTTACTGTGCATAAGCTAATTTTTAGTTTGCTATAATCCCATTTGTCTGTTTTTGCTTTTATTTTCTGTGCTTTTGGGGTCTTATCCAAAAAAATCTTTGCCTATGTCAATGACTTGAAGATTTTCTCCTATGTTTTCTTGACTTACATTCAGGTCTTTAATCCATTTTGAGTTGACTTTTGTATAGCAGAGGAAGGGGTCTAGTTTCATTTTCCTGCACATGTATGTCTCTGACATACATTAATTTTATTTTACTATAATGTTTCCTAAAATACCACCCCAAAACTCAGTGGCTAAAAACAACAATCATATTCTCATGGACGTGTGTATTGGTTGAGAGGTTGGTTTATCTAGGCTTTGTTCATGTTAGCTTGGCTGGAACCTGTAGGTTATATTCAAGTCCTCTCTACCTGTCTTTCTTCCTCCTCAGACCAGTGAAGCTACTGGCACATGTTGCCTTCTTGGTGATGGCTAGAGAGTAGAACATAAGTGGAAATATGTGATACTTCTTCAGATCCAGGCTAAGAACTGCTTAATGCCACCTACCCATTGACTAAAGTAAGTCATATGGTTATTTCCAACAGCAGGGCCTGGGGAAAATGCACTCAACATTTAATTTGAGAATCTGTGAAATTACCAGGCCAGAAGAATATGATATGGAATTGGAAATAATAATAATGTCATTTGCTCATTTGCAAATGCTTTCCCTGATTGAAATGATGAACCACAGAAAATTAAAGGGTGTATGTGGAGACATGAGAAATGAGGAGTAATCGAAGCTCTACTTGCCCTGGGATTTCCCATTGGATTGACTCATACCTCCTAGTTATGAAAATATTTCTGCTCTTTCATTTTGACCGAACTTAGCTTACTGATCTCTTTCATAAGCATAGGTAGTAAAAAAATGCCAGGTCAAGAGGCAATTACTCTGATGCGAGTTTATAACAGAGCTTTTGGTGAGAGCTGTAGAGGCAAACGCTTAGGTCATCATTTCAATTTCAGAAACTGTTGCTTTCACCTGCCAAGGAAACGATACTCCAAAGGGGACACAGTAGAAGGAAATGAAAATTGTCCCCAGTGCTTGTGGAGGCTGAAAAGTTGTTCTACCTGACAGAATAATAATGAGGTTTTTTTTTGGAAAGGTTTCCATTTTCCAAGGATGCCAACACAGAACGATCATTTAAATGAAATGTTTTGACCGGTGTGTTTGCAGGCAACACCTCTTACCTTGTCTTTCAGCAGATTCCTTTTCATGAAATAAAAGAAGTCTTGGGGAACAGTTACAACCAACCACAGAACAAACTCAAATATAGGAAACACATTACAAAGGCCCGGTTGGGAGCAGCAGCTCTCAGTCCTGACCTTTTCTTTTTTTTTTTTCTTTTTATGTCATTTTTGAAAAATAAGTGTTGTATTTCTGCTCCATTATTTTTTTGCCACTGAAACAATGTATTTTTATTTGCTTGCTTCTTTAATATCTATGAAGTGTTGATGTAGTACCTGCAGGCTACATTGTGACTACTGTGACCAACAATCTCATTTTGCCCAGGAATAAAGAGTGTCCCAGGATGAGGATCTATAAGTTTTAAACATTGGAAGAGTTATGAGAAGATAGTATGAGAAGGAAGAAAACAAGGGCCTAAGACAGAAAATAACAGATAGAAACTTACTTGGAAGGTGGTGACCAAAAGAGGAGATATCCAACCTCAGGTGCAAAGGAGACCTGGAGTTATGTCAGAGTGGAGGGGAGAATATTCAGAATGAGGCAACAAAATCAGCAAATGACAATGAACTTGGTGTATTTGAGATACTAAAGGCAGCACTGGGCTGGAGCAGGTGGGGGCAGGAGGAAGAAGGCTGGCAGGGCAGGAGAGAGGTTGGAGAGAAAATAATGGCTTTGTAGGCTGTAGTTGGAAGTTTGAAGATGCATACAGAAGAGCCAAAGAATTGTAAGCATCCTTTTTATCATATTCAACATACCTCTGTCAACACTCATAGTGGGAAACAGAAAATAGTCACAGAAGTCCCCTCTCACTCCCTTCCAGTAATGATGGCTCCATTCCTGCCCAGGTTATGGCTAAGTTGACTTTTAACAGAATCCAATATTTTGCCTGTTTTTGAATGTAGCCTAAACAAATCATGCAACGTGCACTCTTGTGTTATTTTTTGCTCAACAGGGATCTTTAGATTCAGCTGTATTTATTTCTATCTATGATTGAATTTATTTTTATTGCCATTGGATAATCTATTGCATGACTGTATAAAATTATTCGTATATCACTGATGAACATTTTGTTAGTTTCTGATTTGGGTATATTTATAAATAGTGCTGCTAAGAACGATCTTGTACGTATGCACGGTGTACTATTTGGGTGGACAGGAGTGTTGATTCCTAAGGGTAAAAGTGTTGGAGAATAGGGTATGTTTTAGTAAGCGTTGGGTCACTGTGACAAAAAGACCTGACAGAAGCAACATAGAGGAGGAAAAGTTTATTTTGGCTCACAGTTTCAGAGATTTAGCCACTGGTTGGCCAACTCTATTACTCTGGGCCCAAGGTGAGACAGAACAGAAGGGCAGAAGGGAATGGCAGAGGGAAAAAATCTCAGGATGTGACAGTCAGGAATCAGAGAGAAAGCTCTGCTCACAAATGACAAAATATAAACCCCAAAGGCATATTGCCAGTGAGCAACTGCTTCCAGTCACACCACACCTGCCTTCATTTATTGCCCAGTTGATGCGTATCAGTGAATTAATCCACTAATTGTGTTATATCTCTCATCTAATCATTTTACTATTCATTACTGCATTGTCTAACACGTGAGTTTTTGGAGCACACCTCATATCTAAGCCATAATGATATATATGTGTATACATCTGTAATAGATACTGCCTATTAGGTAGTTCCAGTTTACACTGCAGCTATCAGCGTGATAGCATTCCACCTGCTCCTCAGCCACTCCAAACCATGGTAGTATCCCTTTGCCTTCTTCATTTCCATCATCCTCATGCATCTAATGGTGATGATGCAACATGTCTTTAGTCAGTCCCCAGTGACTACTAGGACTAAATTCCTTTTTGTGTGTATTTGGACACTTGACTATTCTCTTTTGCCAAACATTTCACTCATTTTTCTATTAAGTAGTCCTTTCTTATGATTTGTCTGAATTATATCATATGCTAAAATTGAATTCCTTTTCAGATACATGTTTTACCTATACCTATTTTAAATTTATTTTTTATTTTTTATTTTATTTTTATTTTTTTATTGTTTTTAGATATACATAACACTAGAGTATATTTTGACATATTATACATACATGGCATACAACCCATTCCAATTAGGATCCCATTCTTGGGGTTGTGCATAATATGGAGTTACCCTGGTCATATACTCATATACAAGCAAAGGAAAGTTATGTCCAATTGATTCTACTGTCTTTCCAAATCTCATCCCCCTCACTTTCCTTTGTCTAATTCACTCCCTACCCTTCCTTGTTGTGATTTAGCATCCACATACCAGAGAGAACATTTGGCCTTTGTTTTTTGGGGACTGACTCATTTCACTTAGTATCATAGTCTCCAGTTCCATCTACTTCCCAGCAAATGCCATAATTTCATTCTTATCACTGAGTAATTCCATTGTGTGTATACACCACATTTTCTTTATCCATTCATCTGTTGAAGAGTACCTAGGTTGGTTCTATAGCTTGGTTGTTGTGAATTGAGCTGCTATAAATATTGATATGGCCGTGTCACTTTAGAATGCTGATTTTAATTCCTTTGAGGATATGCTGAGGAGTGGGTTTACTAGGTCAAATGGTGGTTTCATTCCAGTTTTCTAAGGAATCTCCGAACTGCTTTCCAGAGTGGTTGCACCAATTTACAGTCCCACCAGCAATGTATGAGTGAACCTTTTCCCCTATATCCTTGCCAATATTTTTTGTTACTTGTATTCTTGATAATTGCCATTCTAACTGGATTGAGATGGAATTTCAGTGTAGATTGAACTTGCATTTCTCTAATTGCTAGAGATATTGAACATTTTTTCATGTATTTGTTGACTGTTAACATTTGTTTTTCTGTGAAGTGTCTGGTTCCTTTGCCCATTTATTGATTGGGTTATTATTATTATTTTTTGTATTAAGTTTTTAGAGTTCTTTGTATATCCTGGAGATTAATGCTCTATCTGAGAGGCAATTGGCAAAGTTTTTCTCTCATTTTGAAGGATCTCTGTTCATGTTCTTGATTGTTTCTTTGTTGTGAAGAAGCTTGTTAGTTTGTACATCCCATTTATTGGTTCTTGATTTTACATCTTGCACTTTAGGAGTCTTAATGAGGAAGACTGAGACAACATGATGTAGAATGTTGGGCCTACTTTATATTCTAGTAGACACAGGTTCTCTGGTCTAATGCCTAGGTCTTTGATCTGCTTTGGGTTTGTGCAGGGTGAAAGATAGGGTTTCGATTTCAATGTACTACATATGGATTTCCAGTTTTCCCAGAACCATTTGTTGAAAAGGCTATATTTCTCCAGTGTATGTTTATGGCACCTTTGTCTAGTATGAGATAATTGTATTTATGTGGGTTTTTCTCAATGTCTGCTATCTGTTCTATTGCTGTTCACGTCTGTTTTGGTGCCAATACCATGCATTTTTTTTAGCTATAGCTCTAAGTACAATTTAAGGTCTGGTATTCTAATGCCCCCTCATAAATTTTCTTTCTAAGGACAGCTTTGGATGTTCTGGGCCTCTTGTTTTTTTCCAAATGAATTTTCTTTGCTGCTTTTTCTGTTTCTATGAAGAATTTCAATAGGAACTGCATTAAATCTGTATAATGCTTTTGGTACAGTGGCCATTTTGACAAGATTAATTCTGCCTAACCAAGAATATGGGAGATATTTCCATTTTCTAAGGTCTTCTTCAATTTCCTTCTTGTGTTCTGTAGTTTTCATTGTAGAGATCTTTCACCTCTTTGCTAGATTGATTCCCAAGTTGTTTTTTTTTTTAAATTTTTTGAGGCTATTGTGAATGGGATAGTTTTCCTGATTTTGCTTTCAGCAGATTCATCATTGGTGTATGGGAACACAATTGATTTGTGGGTGTTAATTTTATGTCTTGCTACTTTGATGAATTTGTTTTTGAGTTCAAGAAGCTTTCGAGTAGAGTTTTTTTTTTTTTTTGGTCTTCTAAATATAGAATCATGTCTTTTGTAAAAAAGGGATAGTTTGAGTTCTTTTCCTATTCATAAATTCATAAACCTTTAATTTCTTTCTTTTGTCTAATTGCCCTGGCTATGGTTTCAAGGACTACATTGAATAGGAATGTAAAAAGGACATCCCTGTCTTGTTCCAGTTTTTGGAGGGAATACTTTTAAGTTTTCTCCATTTATAGTGATGTTGGCTTTGGGTTTGGCATATATAGCTTTTACAGTATTGATTTATGTTCCTAGTATACTTCGTTTTTCTAATTGTTTGAGCATGAATGAATGATGAACTATGTCAGATGCTTTTTCCTGCATCTATTAAGAGAATCCTGTGGCTCTTGTTTGTAAGTCTATTGATGTGATGAATTATGTTTATTGATGTCCATATGTTGAATCAATCATCCATGGAATGAATCCAACTTGATTTTGGTGCACTATCTTTTAAATATGTTTTATATGCAATTTGCCAGTATTTTATTGAGAATTTTTGCATCTATGTGCAACAGGAATATTGTCTGAAGTTTTCTTGATAGGTCTTTGTCTGGTTTTGGTATCAGAGTCATACTAACTTCATAGAATGAAGGGTTCCCTCATTTTCTGTTTCCCATAATAATTTGGGGAGTGCTGGTGTAAGTTCCTCTTTTATGGTCTAGTAGAACTTGGCTAAGAATCTATCTGGTCCTGGGATTTTTTTTCATTGGTAGGCTTTTGATGGTATCTTCAATAATTGCTTGAATTGATCTGTTTACATTTTGTATGTCCTTCTGATTCAATTTGGGTAAGTCATATGTCTCTAGAAATTTGTCAATGTCTTTAGGATTTTCTATTTTATTGGAATAGAGATTTTCAAAACAGTTTCTGATTATTGTCTGTATTTCAATAGTGTCCAGGGTGATATTTCATTTTTATCATGAATTTTTGTGATTTGAGTTTTCTTTCTTTTTCTTCATTAGCTTGGGTAAGGGTTTATCAATTTTACTTATTTATTCAAAGAACCCATTTTATGTTTCATTGCTTTTTTAAATTTTTTTTTTGTTGTTGGTTTAAATTTCATTGATTTCAGCTCTGATTTTAATTATTTCCTGTCTTCTACTTCTTTTGGTGTTGATTTGTTTTTCTTTTTCTTGGGCTTTGAGATGTAATATTAGGTTACAATTATTTGGCAATTTTCTATTCTTTTGAAGAATGTGTTCAGTGCAATGAACTTTCCTCTTAACATTGCCTTCATAGTGTCCCAAAGATTTTGATAAGTTGTGTCTCTAATCACATTTACCTCTAAGTATTTTTTTAAAAATTTCATCCCTAATTTCTTCTACTATCCATCTGTCATTCAATAGATTCAGGTGTTTGAGTAGCTTCTATTTTTTTATTTATCATTGATTTCCAATTTCATTCCATTATGATTTGAGAGAATGCAAGGTTATCTCTACTTTTTGTGTTTTTCCAAAAGTTGCTTTGTGGCCCAAGATATGGTCTATTTTAGAGAAGGATTTGATTGCTTTGGAGAAGAAAATGTGTTCAGTCATTGATGGATGAAATATCCTATGTATGTCTGTTAAGTCTGAATTATTAATCAATTAATTTTTAGTTCTGTAGTTCTTTATTTAGTTTTTGTTTGGAGGATCTTATCCAGTGATGAGAGAGGTATGTTAAAAGTCACCCAGTATTATTGTGTTGTGATCTATTTGCTTCTTGAAATTGAGAAGGGTTTGTTTGATGTATATGGGTGCTCCATTCTTCAGGCACATAAATATTTGTGATTGTTATGTCTTGTGGCTGTATAATTCCCTTAAGCACTATGAAATGACCTTCTTGGTCCCTTCTGATTAACTTTTATTTGAAGTCTACTTTATCTGATGTGAGGATTGATACTCCTGCTTGTTTACAATATTCATGTGAATGACATTTTTTTTTTTTACATCCTTTTACCTTCAGTCTGTAGATGCCTTTGCCTTTGAATCAAGTCTCTTGAAAACAGTATATCATTAGGTCTTGTTGTTTTAAAATATTTTTTAGTTGTTGTTGAACCTTTATTTTTAAACTTATTTATATGCAGTGCTGAGAATTGAACTCATTGCCTCACACATGCTAAACACACGCTCTGTGACTGAACTACAATCCCAGCCCTAGGTCCTGTTTCTAATCCAATCTGCCATTCTATGTCTTTTGATTGATGAGTTTAGGCCATTTACTTTCAATGTTATTATTAAAAAATGATTTTTTATTTCCTGTCATTTTGATTTATTTCTGGTTTTTAATTTGAGTTAATTTTTCCTTTGATTGATTATTCTTCTAGTGTAGCTCCTTCTTTTGCTGTTTTACACTTTTATTTTTTATTTCTTCTTCATAAAATATTTATTGAGTATGTTTTGTAGTGCAGGTTTTCTAGGTGTGAATTCCTTTAACTTTTGTTTATCATGGAAGAGTTTTACTTCACTGTCAAATCTGAAGATTAGTTTTGCTGGGTATCATATTCTTGGCTGGCATCCATTTTTTTCAGGACTTATTATAAGACCTTCTAGCTTTGAGGATCTGGGTTGAGAAGTCAGCTGAGATCCAAATTGGTTTCCCTTTAAATGTGACCTGTCACTTTTCTCTGGTAGCCTTTAAATTCTATCCTTATTCTCCATGGAAGGCATTTCATGATAATGTGTCTTGGTGTAGGTCTATTGTAATTTTGTAAATTTGGAGTCCCGTAAGTCTCCTGTTTTTGGTTTTCCATTTCACTCTTAAGATTCAGGAAATTTTTGATATTATTTGATTGCAAAGATGTGCATTCCTTCGGTTTGTATCTCTGAGCTTTTATCTATTCCTATAAAGCTTAAGTTTGATCTTTTCATGTTATCCCATATTTCTTGGAAATTCTGTTCCCAGTCTCTTAAAATCTTCTCCATGGTCAACTTTATTTTCATGATAATATATTTTGTCTTCATTTCCTGAAACTGTGTCATTAAGTAGTCTAGTCTGCTGGTTATGCTTCCAATGAATTTTTAATTTGGTTTATTGATTCCTTCATTTCAAGGATTTCCAACTGATTGTTCTTCAGGATCTGTATCTTGTCATTGAAATGATCTTTCACTTCTTGTATTTTCTCTCTGTTTTTTTTTTTACATCATCTTTTACCTTATAGATCAGCTTAACCATGAACTTTCTGAATTCCATCTCTGACATTTCCTTCACTGTGGTGTCAATGGAGTCTATTGTTGAAGTATTCTGTGTTGTTTGAAATCATTTATTCCCTTGCTTTTTCATATTGTTTGTGTGTTGACATCATCTATCTGGATGGATCTGATGCTATAGAGTTTCTACCTTATGAGTTTATAGTGTCCCTCTATATTAGTAGTGCCTCACAGATTGCAGGAGGAACTCAATTATAGCAACATCTATGCAAATGATATATAGCAGTAGATGAGGTCCTTAGTTTCTATCTAGTATTAGTGGTACAATATGTAGAAATAACAGGATAAGCAATTTCAATAAAAATGGTAAAAAATTGTGCATTATACCTGGCTTAAAATCAAATAATAGTTGTTGTCTATGACTTCCACCATATTAGTTTTTGCTGTAATATTGGTGTGTGGGGGTTAGACATTATATACCTCAATTAATATTAAGAAGTGTTAAGGATGGAGTTGAGTATGAGAAAGGAAGAGATAGGAAGGGAGGAAAGAAGAGATAGGAAGGGAGGAAAGAAGAGATAGGAGAGTATTTGCAATTTCAAAGGGTGAATGGGACAGATGTCATTGGGATTTTGATTGGAATTGCATTAAATCTGTGTAGTGCTTTTGGTAATATGGTCATTTTGAAAATATTAATTCTGCCTTTCCAAGAACAAGGGAGATCTTTCCATCTTCTAGGGTCTTCTTTGATTTTTTTTTAGTGTTCTGTAGTTTTCATTGTAGATGTCTTCTTTCACCTCTTTCATTAAGTTGATTCCCAAGTATTTTATTTATTTATTTATTTATTTTTGAGGCTATTGTAAATGGGGTAGTTGTCCTAGTTTCTCTTTCAGAGGATTTGTTCAAAAATGCAGTTGATTTGTGGGTATTGATTTTATATCTGCTACTTTGCTGAATTTATTTATTAGTTCTAGAAGTTTCCTGGTGAAATTTTTCAGATCCTATAAGTATAGAATCATGTAATTGTCAAATAGTGATAGTTTGATTTCTTCTTTTCCTATCTGTATCCCTTTAATTTTTTTCTTTTGTCTAATTGTTCTGGCTAGATTTTCAAGGACTATGTTAAATAGGAATGGCGAAAGAGGACATCCCTGTATTATTCCAGTTTTTATAGGGAATGCTTTCAATTTTTCTCCATTTAGAATGATGTTGGCCTTGGGCTTAGATAGCATAGATAGCTTTTACAATGTTGAGATAGATTCCTACTATCCCTAGTTTTTCTAATGTCTTGGACATGAAGGAGTGTTGTATTTTGTTGAGTGCATTTTCTGCATCTATTAAAATGATGATAAGATTCATATGTTTAAATCTGTTGATGTGATGAATTACATTTACTGGTTTATTTATGTTGAACCAAACTTGCATTCCTGGGATGAACCCCGCTTGGTTGTGGTGCACTATATTTTTGATATGTTTTTGTATTTGATTTGCCAGAATTTTCGCATCCATGTTCATTAGAGATATTGGTCTGAAGTTTTCTTTCTTTGATGTGTTTTTGTCTGGTTTTGGAATCAGGGTGATACTGGCTTCATAGAATGAGTTTGGAAATGTTCCCTCTTTTTCTGTTTCATGGAAAAATTTGAGGAGTATTGATATTATTTCTTCTTTAAAGGTCTTGTAGAACTCAGCAGTAGATCCATCTGGTCCTGAGCTTTTCTTGGTTGGTAGGCTTCTGATAACGTTTTTTATTTCATCACTTGGAAATGATCTGTTTAAATTGTGTACATTATCCTGATTCAGTTTGGGTAAATCACATGACTCTAGAAATTTGTCAATGTCTTTGATATTTTCTATTTTATTAGAGTATAAATTTTCAAAATAATTTCTAATTATCTTCTGTATTTTTGTAGTGTTCACCATGATGTTTCCTTTTTAATTATAGATTTTAATAATTTGAGTTTTCTCTCTCCTTCTCTTTGTTAGCATGGCTAAGGGTTTATCAATTTTATTTATTTTTTCGAAGAACCAACTTCTGGTTTTATCAATTTTTCCAATTGTTTCTTTTATTTCAATTTCATTGATTTTAGCTCTGATGCACTGGTAAACTTAGGATATGTTGTCAATGTGAGAGAGGAATAAAAAACAGAAGAATATAAAGGAGGAGAGGGAATGGAATTTGGGTGTCAGCAATAAAGAAAAGAGAGAGAGAGAGAAAGGAGATAGAGTAGTGGCAATGATGATACAAAACAATATCAAACTATGCTAATCAAAAACCCTAAAAAACCATAAAAAAGAGAAAAAACCCTAACCCTCAAAATACAGGGTGTGGGAAAATAACACCTCAAAAAAAGAAAAAGAAGGAAAAACAAAAATCTAGGAATGAGGAGAGAGAACCGTGATGAAGATGTGGGCTTACTTTTTCTTCTGTTAGGCACAGGGTTCTCTTTTAGTGTCTGAGTCTTTGATTCACTTTGAGTTGATTTTTGTGCAGGGTGAGAGAGATGTTCAATTTCATCCTGCTACATATGGATTTCCAGGTTTCCCAGCACCATTTATTGAACAGTCTATCTGTTCTCCAATGTATATTTTTGTTAGAGTCTGTAAACAAGTCTGGATGGCGCCTGGCAAAATGTCAGAGGGAGTGGTTTGTGAAGTAACAAAAGTGAGCCATTAAGTGTGGAAATTCCTGATTGGTTGACTGCTGTATCTAGTTTATGTTAATTAGATAATCTGTGTGGAATGTATAAATACCGCTCCTGTCCTACAATAAATGGCTTCCACTCCTGCTGTATCAATGTACACAAGTTGTTCGTCACCCCCCAGTTATTTTGCTGCAGCCAGCCGGGCTGAGGCATATTTTTGGCTCCTTTGTCTAGTATGAGATAGCCATATTTATGTGGGTTTGACTCTGTGTCTTCTGTATTGTACCATTGGTTTACATGTCTATTTTGGTACAAATACCAGGCCATTTTTGTTACTATTGCTCTATAATATAGTTTAAGGTCTGGTATTGTGAGTTCTTCTGCTTCACTTTTTTTTTTCTTTTTTGCTAAGGACTGCCTTGGTTATTCTGCATCTCTTATTTTTCCAAATAAATTTTATGATTGCTTTTTCTAGTTCTATGAAGAATGTCATTGGGATTTTTATAGGAATTGAATTAAATCTATATAGCAGTTTTGGTAGTATGACCATTTTGACTGTATTAACTCTGCTTATCAAAGAGCATGGGAGATCTTTCCATCTTCTGAGGTCTTCTTCAATTTCTTTCTTTAGTGTTATGTAATTTTCATTGTAGAGGTCTTTCACTTCTTTGTTGGATTGAATCCCAAGTTTTTTCTTTTTTTTTGAGGCTATTGTGAACAGGGTGGTTTTTCTAATTTCTTTGCAGTGGATTCATTGTGTATGTATAGAAATGCACTTGATTTATGGGTATTGATTTCATATCCTGTTACTTTGCTGAATTCATTTATGAATTCTAGAAGTTTTCTGGTGAAATTTTTAGATCTTCTAAGTATAGAACCATGTCATCAACAAATAATGATAGTTTGACTTCCTCTTTTTCTATGCACATTTCTTTAATTTCTTTTGACTGCCTAGTTGCTATGGCTAGAATTTCAAGGACTATATTGAATATGAGTGTCTTATTCCAGTTTTTATAGGGAGTGCTTTCAATTTTTCTCCATTTAGAGTGATGTTAGCCCTAGGCTTACCATGGGTAGCTTTGAATGATGTTGAGGTATGTTCCTATTATGCCTAGTTTTTCTAGTGTTTTGAACTTGAAGAGGTACTGTATTTTGCCAAATGCTTTCTCAACATCTATTGAGATAATCATATAATTCTTGTCTTTAAGTCTATTGATGTGATGAATTATGTTTATTGATTTCTGTATGTTGGACCAAACTTGCATCCCTGGCATTTGGTATTTTATCTCATGTTCAGTGAGGATCCATGGATGATATAAGCAAGAAAAATGACAGGATCTGATTTGTTTGTAAAAGTTCATGCATGCTGCTTCCTAGAAATTAGAATGGAGGGGAAGGAGAGAAGAAGAGAGTTCATGTAGGGAATCAGCTTCCTGTATGATAATGCTCAACAGAAGATGGTGGTTCAGGACTGGCAGGATTCATAGATAATGGTGGGATTGGTATAGAGAAAGAGGGAGGAAGGGAGGGTTATCTTGGCTTGCGGTTTAGGTTTGTGTGGCTAGTGATGCCAGTTACTGAGATGTAGAACTGGGGGAATTTTGGGGGTGATAGAAAGAGAATGGAGTATTTTTTTAAAAGAAAAATATATACATGTTAAGTTTGAGATGTTTCTAAGGCACAAAAGTGGAGATATCTGGACGTTTATAGATACATTGATTTGAAGCTCAGACTTGGAACAGAATTGTATTGTTGAGGAAGGAGATGAGTCATCTGAACTCAAGGGCCTTAGATACTTTCCTGATGTCTCAGGAGGAAAAACTGATTCCTCCTATTCTATTTGTGCCTTTGTATTAGGTAGAGATTTCTGTCATAGTATCACTAAGATATTTTTTAACTTATTTTTTATTTTAAGCAAATCTGTCTTACTCAATTAGTCTGAGATCATTGAGGCCAAGGTATTCAATGAAGTACTTATACATTGCAAGAGTCATTCATTTTTGTTAATCAGATGAATGGAGTTCCTTTAAAAAGAAAAATATGAAAGTTAATAAAAAAGCTTTTTCAATCAAAATCTACCATTCACCAGAATTCATAAAATGTTCTGCAAATTCCAGTAGTAAGTCAGTAGGACAAAGAAAAGCTTCAGTACTTGAACAAATAAAACAAAGTTTGTTTCCAGGATATCCAGATTGCCTCCTGACCTTGAGTAATGTGAAGATTCTGAACTTGGTGCCTGGACACAAAAGGCAGGGCACTCAGCACCTCCCTGGGGGTAGCGGGGGGGCCCTGTCTCAGTAGACTGTCTGCTCTGCAAACAGAAAGAAGATGCAAATTTCCACTTTGAAAGGACATGAAACAAAGCAAAAAAAAAAAAAAAAAAAAACTGGGCAAGAGAAGGAAATTGATACCTCTTTCCACCTTTCTATTTCCTGTGCCTTTAACATCCTCCCAAATTGATTCCTTTTGGAGTCAAAGGAAGAGTTAAATGCATTAAATGGAAGTCCTGTTTGTTTTCTAGGCTGATTCTAAATATCAGGGCCCAAATTCTATCTCACTGCTCAGCTGAGGCTGATTTCAGACCTTCCCAGGGAAGCGTGAAGCTCAGTGGTCCAGAAGAAGAAGGCAAAACTTCAGTTTCGTTAACTTTTCCAAGAGTTTTGAAATTCTGCATCTCATTGCCTGGACCTGTTGTGTCCATAGATATGTAATGAGATCTGAATTGCAACTGGCAAAATGATACTGGTGAGATTAATTATAACAGCTTTAAATTTTTTTTTTTAAATTGTAGATGGGCATAATACCTTTATTTATTTATTTATTTTTATGTAGTGCTTAGGATCGAACCCAGTGCCTCGCACATGCCAGACAAGTGCACTACCACTGAGCACAACCCCAGCCCATAGTATATATTTTTTAAGTCAACATATTAGAATGATTATTTAACATGTAATATAAAAATAATTAATGAGCATCTAATATTTTTTGTTTTTGGTTTGAAGTCTTCAAAATTAGACACATTTACAAGTACTCAGTCGCCACATGTGGTGAGAGGGCACATATAGACTGCATGGGTCTGGATTTAAACACCAATGCAGCTATTATTGAAGTCATGCTATCCAGAAGTCTGGCTTTGGTATAACTTCTGTAGGTTTTCTGAGTCTAAAGACTTCCTCCTCCACTAACATTATCTTCTCAGAAACATCCCAGAATCTCCATTTAATTTTCTCTCCATTCATTCTCTTCTTTGGTTTCTGTTTCCCCTGAAACCAATTTTGGGCAAGACTTAGTCCTTCTTCTCTACCTTCCTCCATTTCCTTTTCAGGGCCATGGGTGCTTCGAATATTGAACTGTCCTGCTAATATAGTATGTGGAAACATGCTATATTATAAAATAATATATAAAATATATAAAATAACAAATGTGGGGGAAATATGATTCTGACAGCTTCAAAATTCTTCAAGCTTCTCCTTCTGCAACACTGGAAGCTTCTGCTGCTTTCCTACCTCTGTGCAGGGCCTTCAGCACTTGTTTTGAAAGGTGGGGCTCACCAAGACCCTCCACTTCTTCAGCTTTCCCTATTACCCATAGGAAGCCAGAAGGAGGCTTCCTATTAAGGGCCTGTCTTCCTGGCTGTCGGCCCTCTGCCACAGCAAGACCGAGACTGACAGGGAGACGATCTCTGAAGGGCCCTGAACTGACTGACATTCTCACTGAATGTCTCCCTCGGATGGGAAGGATCAGACACCTAGGCTATTTCCTCTTACAGGACAAATGGAGCATGAATGATTCCTAGGCTTGCAAAGGGGCACAGGGTTATGATGAAATGCAGAGTGGGTGTTAATGGGCTTGGACTGGGGTAGCGAGAGGAATTGGTTCCATTAGTTTGTGAGAATTTAAAGGACTTTCAAAGAAGGAAATAAAAAAGCAAAACCAATTTATTTCCATGCCAACACAGATAAAAGAGCACTGGCTAATGGCCAACTCAGTCACCTCAGGCATCTCCCACCCACTGGCAGCCTTGGCAGCTGGACCCAGGTCCAGGCCAACACGCCTCAGCATGGTTGACAGCACCGTCTCCCACTCCTCACTCTTCTCCCTTCCCTGTTTGCAGTGAAATGTCTGACAGGCACAGCCCAGAGAGGATTCTCTTTGTGATCTCGCTGGAGGATTTCACCTTCTGGGAGAAAAATCTCAATGAATCGTGGAGTTGCCCGGGACTTAGGAAAGGCTGAGTAAGCAAAACGGCAGCGGAGGTCCCAGGCTAAGTCAAAAAGCCTGCCTGAAGTGGTTCACGGCTGTCAAGAGAGGGCCGACAAGCAAACTTCTGTCTTTTCATTAGACATTCAAACAAAATAAGAATGTACTCTAGATGCTGTCTCCAAAAAACCCTTTGTGACCTGAGTTATCAATCATCACCTGCCTTACCCACACGGACAGTCTGGATATTAATAAAAGACTTCGAGGAAGCTTTCCTAGGCCTGGGTTCAGAGTCTCAGTGTGGATGTGTGAAGGGGTAGTTTGGCAGGGTAATCTGGGGCTGTCACGTGGTGCATCTACTCCTGCCGTAACTCTCTCTGAAATATGTCTGCATACTCAGATAAATGAAGGGAAAGGGCAAAGTGAATACCCAATCATTATGAAAAATGTTATCCTTATTGTGGGCAATTAAGATATATTAAGCTCGTTTCATGTGAGAAATATGCAGATCAGATTCATGGTAGGTTAATCACAGAGTTGAATGTTCAAACTTTTTATTTTTTTCAAGAGGATGATTAAAGATTCAAAATTCAATCATCGATGAAGCCAGTCCAGGAGCTGGATGACAGTTTTCACTTCCATATGCCATGGTAGATATTCTCATTTCCTCAAGCCCAAAATATCAGAGAATCCTTTTCTGTAGTAGACTGTCGGGTCCTACCCATTCTTCCTTCTTCTGTGATAACACAGCTCCAATTTTGCTTGAGTACTTCTACTGCTAATGTTTCCAAGGATCTGAGTCATGATTAGTTCAAGGGCTTCGAGTCATCCCATTTCTCTTTGTGATTGGTTTGTGGTTAGGCATGGATTGACCCTGTTGTAGCCAATAAGATGAGAGGGAAAGATTTTTATGGTCCTTCTGGGAAATATTTTCTTCCTGATAAAATTAGAAGAATGTCTGGAGTCTCCTTGTGGGACAAACCCCAGGTTTAAAGTCTGCGTGATTTGTCTTAGGTTGGCCTCTTCAAGAAGCCAATCCTGAGAACAATAATTAAGTTCGAGAAGTTTATTTAGTAAGTGATCTTGGGAAATAGCAGTAGGAAAGTAGGGGAAGTGCTGAGGAAAGGAAAGGAGAAAATGGGATGTGTTTAATGAGCAGATTCTTGCTGTGGGAAACTGAGAACCTACACTGCCAGGAACAGAGTTGTCCCACTCAAGGGTTAGGGAAACCAGAGTAGTGGATAACTACTCAACTCCTAGGAGACATTGTTTGAGCATTGCTCCTAGGATGTTTCTTCCTTAGTACTTCCAGCCTGCCTGGCACCTGGGATGAGAACATTCTTACATCTAGAGAGAGCCTTAAGGCAGGTGCTGGCCATCAGAAGACTTTGAATCAAGATGCATTTGAGGGGTGAGTTGTGAATAATAGGGGCGGGCCCTGGCAGTTTCTGCCAAGTTGCACAATTAACCAACTCTGGAACTGTCTTCCTCCAGCTTTCTTTTCATATGAGTAAGCAAAGCCCTATTATTTAAGCTATTTTAGGAAGATGCTGTCTTAGGACCAGAGCTGCTATTTGACTTGTATACACTGGAATAGTATTGTGGCTTGTTTACAGCTGACATCCATTCTGATGACTCAGTCACCTGTTTAAACGGATCAGTGCCAATACTGTGCCATTTAAAGAAGTATTTCAGTCATACTTGTTTATAAAAGTATAGAAGCAGCGTGTAAGAAATTTTGCTCATGGCCTTTCTTATTTATCCACTGATTAATAACTGACCTAGAATTTTTTCTAAAATACCATTTGCATCCTATCACTTTGTTTCTCAAGAGCCATAGTTTACAGATGAAATTTCTCAGCCTGACATTCAAGGTCTTCCCCATACAGTCCCAACCTGCCTGACTAATCTGCTTGCCCACTATTCTCATGCATAAACCTTTCATAATAATAATAGCAACCACTATTTGTTGAGCGCTTGTTCTGTTCTAGTTGTTGTGCCCAGTGATTTACCTGCTCATCTAATTTACAGCACAAATCCAAAGGGTAGGCAACTTATTTAATAGATGAAGAACACTGAGGTTTCATGAAGTCACACATGAACAGGAAATAGATTCCAGGCCTTTCTAAGGAAAGACATCATGTTATAATTTATTCTCATATAGACTCTATGCCTCTGGAGGGGATATTCATATATACTTTAAAATTTTACCAGTGCCTTACATGATTTTTGAACATATATTAGATTTTTGAAAAAGCATTTGTGAGGTGACTGCTCTCCGCGGTCCAGGCGGAAGACTGTCTGACACCACGACCTTTCCTTTGAATCTCTCCGCCCTTGTCTTCTATGGCACCACTCTGAAAAGGGAGGAAATTATCCCAAGATTGATAAGGAAAATAATATAAATCAGAACCAACTGATTTAAATATTTATTGAGGGCATGTGGAGAAAAAAGGATTTTCATATATTGCTGGCAGAAATATGAGGTGTTTCTGCCTTTTTCAGAAAGCAATTTAGCAGTTTCTATTAAGATGAAAAACATATATATTCCTTTGGACCCACCAACTAAAAATTGTAGGAATTTATCCCATAGAAATAAAAGCACCAATACATAAAACATATGCTAAAATGGTTTTTTTTTGCAACATTGTGATGGAAAAATACTAGAGAATATATGAATACCCATCAATAGTGAGATGGTTGAATAAATTAGGGTGTATAAAAGTATCAAGAAATCTTGTGCAGTTATTAGAAAAGACAAATTAGGGCTATTTAAGGTGATTTTAAGGAATTAGCACATGGTAATGTGGAATGAGAAATGCTAGAATCAGAAAAGAATGTTTAATATAATCTTTTTTTTTTGTAAAATAAACAATGGCTAAAGCTGTGTGTGTGTGTGTGTGTGTGTGTGTGTGCATGAATGATATGAACCAGGAGAAAAAAATAACACAAAAAACCTGTTTTTAGGGCTGAGGATGTAGCTCAGTGTTAGAGTGCTTACCCAGTGTACATGAGGCCTGAGGTTCAATCCCCTAGCATCACACCAAACCAAACCAAAGAATACAATATGACAACAAAATGTTGTTAGCCTGAATTACCTGGAGAAGAGAGCAGGGCTGGCCTGCAATGCCACTTTGGAGAGAGGGTAAAGAACACTATTTAGGAGAAGAAGAAAATTACATTTCATTAAAGAAAAAAATGTGCATCTAGGAGAATTACGTTTATATACATGAGTATGTGTGGAAATATTTTCAATTATAAGCAATAAAGTAATAAAGCAAATGACAACAAAACACTTCAAAATATTCTGCGATTCATTCTGACATTGTACCACTGATGTATGAATAAGGGAGATCATATCTACCCTTATGACTGGTGAGGGGAGGTGACTTTTGTCTACAAGAGAGTCCTTTCTTCCCCCCAGTCTTAGTCTTGTGATCACACTCATCTCCCCATTTCCCTTTGCAGAACACGTGCAGGCTTGACAAGCATTACTGTAGGTTGGGCCACAGCCATCTGTTGGATGCCTCCTATATTCTTGTTTTTCTTCCACAGGAGTTGCCCCCTCTTAGGCAACACTTAGTAACCATTAACCTGAAAATATACTTTTCCCTGGTCTGTTTTTCACATCCCTGCCTTGGTCAGCCTAGGACGTGTTCAGTTATTTCATACATATTCACATTTCTGTGAGTTATTGATGCTCACATTGAGATTTCTGCTTCGAACACAGAATCTTTATTTCTTAGAAACTCTCCAAAAGGAAAAAGAAGGGTGAGAAACACAAACACAAATTCCAAACTACAAACAGGTAAAAGGGCTGCCAAAAGCAGCAGAGTCCAAGCAAAGGGGTGCATAAGAAGCAGAGAAAAATGCCGTAGCTAGGGAGCTCAGAACTAGTCAGAAACAAGCTGCCTCAGGAAAGTGAGAGCATACCTCAGGTGGACAAATCTAAATTCTGGGAGTGGCTGGAACTTCCCATTCCTGTATTCCTTTTTCAGAAACAAAGGAGATGAAGTTCCAGGAAGAATCACATAGGTAAAGCCACATTGTCAGGAAGCAGACTACTTCTGTGGCAGATGAGTGGCGGAAAAAAGTCTTCAAGTTGCAAAAATCTCAACAGTTGTCTATCTCTATTAGCTGGGAAGAAGGAAAGGATGAGAAAACTCTCACACACACAAAGTCAAACAGTGACCAAGTGCTCCTGGAACAGGAAACCTACACAATACAAACTCTCTAAATATAGTTGTTATAGAAAATGAAAGAACAAACAAGGCTCATCGTCGGAGAAAATGCCCGTTTATTGAGGAACAGTTCTGCATATTTATAGAGCCGGGGGTGGTTTGACAGTTATGATAGTTTAATGGTTGAACGGTTTGACAGTTGGCATGGGGTGCTTTCTGATCGGTGGGTAAGGATCATGTGAGTCAGCAGGGCTAGTCTGATTGGTGGGTAAGGATCATGTGAGCCAGCAGGGCTCACCATTGGATGCTCTTCTTGGGGGATCGGAAAGTTAGTCTTTGAAACTGGGTGGACTCCCAACAGAAAACATTCACCAATCTAGGTGAGTAATGAAATATTTATAGCACAGGATCAACATAAAATGGAAAAGACAGGAAACAGTTGGCAGAATCAATTCTGTTCAAACAACAATGTTACTATCAAAAAGAAATCATAATCAAATTTCCCATCATAGAGTAAATAAACTTAATTTTTCTCTCACCTTTATTGAACTAGAACACAAAGTAGAAATTTAAGAGCTCAGAGAGTAGACAGTGTCTTTGTCAGTCTGGGCTGCTATAATAGAATACCATAGACTAAATGGCTATATGAGAGAAATTTATTTCTTATAGTTCTTGAGGATAAAAAGCCTAAGATCAAGGCACTGGCAGGTCTAGTGTCTGGTGTCTGGTGAGGTTCTACTTCCTTGTTTGTAGAAGGTCATTTTCTCCTTGTATTCTCACATGAAGAAAGAGATCGTCTCTCTCCTTTCTCTTATATAGGCACTAATTCCACTCATAAAGGCTCCACCATGATGATCTAATTACCAAAGGGGTCACCTCTGAAACCATCATATTGGTAGTTTAGGCTTCAACATATGAATTATTGGGAAATGCAAATGTTCAGTCCCCAACAGATAATGAGAACACAGGAACAGATCAAATACGACCCTGGCAAAATACATGAAAGAAAATAGTAAATATTAAATGACCTTATAAATGAACATTACAGAGTTCTTGAAAAAATAAATTAACTGACTAAAATTGGATCGTGAAAATGAAGAAAGGATGAAGAAGGAAGAGAAAATATTAAATTCATCTTTGTTTATAGTAAGGAATTAAGAGGTACTATGTAAGTTAGAGCCATAAAAGTAACTACTAGAACAGAAATATATACGACACTAAAGATGAGAAGAAACACAAAACAAAGCAAGAGATGACATGTTCAGGAATGTTTTTAAAGCAGAGAAAGAAAGCATAATATAAAACAGCATGACAAACGTACCTGTCATATCAGCACTTATAAATGAGTGAAAATCTGCTGTGAAAAGAAAAAAGCCTTTCATATAGGAATCACCAAGACATACCCAAACAAGTTTTCTGGACTTCAAAGATGAAGAAATAATCTCCTGGGAAGTCACTTTTAAGGAAAAAAATCAACTGGCTACAAATTTTCCCTAGCAATAGTCAGTGCTAAAAGACCATGGAGCCATAGCTAGGAAACTCTCAAGGAACCAAGTAGGATTCTAAGATTTGATACCCAGACTAAAGTTGTTCAAGGATGAAGACAACAGATCAAAACACAAAGCTACGCAGAAATATTTTCTGTGAGCTTGTCTTGAGATATCTCCTAGAACAAAGCTTTGAAAACTGTGGCCCTGGGGTCAAATCTAGCACACTACCTCCTCTGCCCTAGCCCCTGTGGATTTTTATTGGAATGCAGCCACATCCATTCATTTACGTACTCTCTATGGCTGCTCTTGTGCTGCAATAGAAATGTTGAGTAGTTGGGACAGAGTCCTTATGACCCATGAAACCTAATATGTTTACTTTCTGATGGTTTACAGAAAAAAAAAAAAAAAGCCAACTGGATCCCTGAGCTAGACTATAAGTTCTTTTAGGGTAGGGAGCCAGTTTTAGTTCTTCATATAGCCTTAGAACTTACTCAAGACATATATGATGTGCTCCATAAATATTTGCTAAATGAATAAATACTTCAGTTTTCATTCTTTCACCTTGGGCACACTCACCCCACCTGCCTCCTGAATATCCTTTCTCTTCGTTCCTCAAAAAAAAAAAAGATCTTTGGTAAGAGAGTGTTTTAGTTAGCTTTTGCATTGCCATGCCCAAAATACCTTACAAAAAACATCTTAGAAAAGGAAAAGTTTATTTGGGACTCCTGGTTTCAGAGGTCTCAGTCCATAGATGGCTGACTCCATTGCTCTGGACGTAAGGTAAGTCAGCATAACATGGTGGAATGGTCCATCAGAGGTCAGCAGTTCAACTCATGGATGGGGTCAGGAAGCAGAGCAATAGGGAAGGAGCTGCAGGGAAGATGCACCCTTTCAGGGAACACCCCCAGTGACCCACCACCACCAGCCACACCCCAGCTGCCTACAGTTACCACTCAGTCACTCCACTCAAAGGATGATTAGGTTAGAGTTCTCCTAATGACATCATTTTATTTCTTCATGTTCCTACATTAACAGAAACCATAAATAGAGAGGCAAAGAGAGGTTCAGAAACCGTGGGATAAAAGACTGCAAGAAACTGCAAAGAGTTAAAACACTGGCCAAGCATTTTGCAGAGTGTTAGTCTGAGCAAAATTGCATTTACTGAATTTCTTTCAGTTTCAAATATTGGTGAGAATACCTTGCATTTGTGCAATGATCTACAGATAACAATTTACTTTCTGTCTTGTCCTTTTTTTCTGCCCAACTCCCATTTAAATTTGTTCTCTTATTAAAAAAAAATAGTTTTCAGGAAAGAAAGACTACCATTAGCAAGTATATAAATTAAAGAAAAACATTGCTTATTAAATCAATCCTATTTCTCTTTCCTTAGAACTTTTCTGTCTCTTTTCCTACCCTCCTCTTTGATTCAGGCTGGAATAACTTGGAAACCTAGGATGGTTCTGAGCTCTAGGAAAATAGATTTCGTTCTGATTTGCAAGAGAAGGTAGAGTGATGGTTGAGAACGTGGCTCTAAGGCTAGGAAGCTCAGTTTTAAAGCTCTGTCTTGTCTCTTCCTAGCTCTGTGGCCTTGGGTGGGTTATTTACCTCTGCTATGCCTCGGCTACCACATCTGTGAAATGCACGTCCTGACAGCCCCTACTTCATAGCATTATGGGAAAATGAAATGTTTTAATATAGAGTAAAGCACTTACAATAGTGCTTGGCACATAATAAGCATTCACGAATGTCAGCTAACATTATTGCTGCTGTCCCCAGCTTTTACTGTTTGCTGTTAAGGGAACAAGTAACCATTGACTGGCTTATACAGTGGAGTCTGCAGAAAGTCATAACAAGAGTTTGGATAAGAGGGCCTGGGATGTGTATGGCTCTAGGCTCCTCAGATGAAGTGTTTTCTTTCCCTTGATCTCTGCAGGGTAGAGACTCCTGCTCTATGGTCTACAATATCTCCCCATGGTGCTGATTTCTGTGTGCCTTAGTTAGTGCAGGCAGTTCCTTAGGAATTCCACTTTCAGTTGATTATTCAGTGAAGATGGTAAAGATGACTCCCTACAGCTCCAGGAAGAAGTGGTTTCTGGTTTTTGTTATTTTTGGAAAAATTGTTAGTATGCCTCATCGCTGGTTAAATAGATAAGACTTCAGCTTGCTATATTTCCGTGCATTTGGGGCCTCTCAGGAAATGATACATAATGCTGCTTTAAATATTAAGTGTCTCAAGGAATTGCTTTCATTTGATTGTCACCAATAGGGTTCCCCTTATTTCAGAGACGAAGAAAGCAGTTCACGCTATAACAGTGTCTGAATGCAATAACAGTGGTAGTTTGCCTATTCTGGTTTGTCTGTCTACAACCATACTCAGACGTGTTTTTTAATTTTTTTTATTTAGGATGTTCTTAAGACATCAAAAAAGATTAGCTAAAAATGACCTAACCCACACCCTAAAATTAGAACTGTGTTACAATGACTACAATAAGATTTTCAACACTGTAACAATGCAAAAGCCACAAAGGTTTTCTAGTACATTATCTTATAAACTTGATATAAATCTTTACTAATACAGTTTTAAGTTCGATGTGCAAATCTAAATGCTGGGCTACGGTCTGATTAGGCAACTTGTAATTGCTTTGGAAGTAGCTACATACTAGAAAGAATTCTAAGGATTAAATTAGTTCATACCCTGAACTCACTCTCCCTCCACACCTGGATCATGAGTTCTTTAAAGATTATATAGAATTATTAAATATTTGTAAGATTCCTGGAATTCATAATCTTCAAATACTTGTTGTTTTCCTTTCTTCTTTTTCATCATGAAAATAGAAAACCTAAAACTGTGGTATATATGTGTATTAAGAATTGTAATGCAAAAAAAGAGTACATGTATAATGGCATAATTTTGGCATGAACATACTTTATATACAGAGTTACTAAAATTGTGCTGTAAATGGTTAATAATGAGTGTAAGGCATTCCACTAGTGTCATGAAATAAATAAACAAATAAATAAATGAAAATAGAAAACCTATTTGATGTGTGAAGGGTAAAAATTGCTCCCAAGGGGGCTGGGATTGTGGCTCAGTGGTAGAGCGCTCGCCTAGCATGAGTGGGACCCGGGTTCGATTCTCAGCACCACATAAAAATAAAGGCATTGTGTTGTGTCCATCTACACCTAAAAATAAATAATCAAATATTAAAAAAATGTGCTCCCAAGATGTAGGCTCTCTATTCACCTCACAGATTGGGACACAGCCACATCAATGTTTATAGCAGGACAATTCACAATAGCTAAACTGTGAAAACAACCTAGAGGCCCTTCAATAGATGAAAGGATTAAAAAATGTGGCATATATACACAATGGAATTTTACTCAGCAATAAAAGAGAATAAAATCATGGCATTTTCAGGTAAATGGATGGATTTAGAGAAGATAATGCTTAGTGAAGTTAGCCAATCCCAAAAAATCAAATTCCGAAAGTTTTCTCTGATATAAGGAGGCTGATTCATAGTGGGGTAGGGAGGGGGAGTGTGGGAGGAATAGACAAACTCTAGATAGGGCAGAAGGGTGGGAGAGGAAGGGAGGGAGTATGGGGTTAGAAATGATGGTGGAATGTGATGGACATCATTATCCAGAGTACATGTATGAAGACACAAATTGGTGTGAATACACTTTGTATACAATCAGAGATGAAAAATTTGTGCTCTGTATGTGTAATATGAATTGTAATCCATTCCATTGTCATATATAAAAAATTAATTAAAAAAGTAGAAAACTTAAACTTTAATTTTCAGTTAACTAAATTAAGGTGTTTTATTTGAGGTTATTCAGACCATAGTAGTAGACAAAGCAATTAATGACCCTACTATAACATCTACTATTCTGAATCTTGCATTATTAGCAGAGATACTTTCAACTTCTTGCTTGGTTTCTGGGATGCTGGTCATCATTAGGAGCATGAATAGTAAAATAAGAATATTTAAAGTGAGTGTTTCCTAGCTTCTTTGTTGTCAACATTTGGAAACCAACATTGATATCTTTTGTAGTCTGTTGTTCATTTTATAAACATAGCCGAGGCCTGCCATATGGCAGTTTGATTCACGGGTTAGTCTTCAACACTTGTGTCCTGATGCTTCTGAGCTGATGTTCAGGGAGAAATGATTCCTAACTTGTCTCTATGATAAGACCATAGCTCATCTGGGCCCTGCAAGCAGCTATGTTGTTTAGATTATGGACATCATTTCATGTCTTAAATCTGCAGTTAGAAATATAAAAAAGGTCTTTATTTTCCTTCAATTTCTGTAAAATAAAGAAATCTTTGGATCCATTCCTTCCTTTACTGGTCCCTCTGCAGTGGAGATTCCACTCGGAGGTGGTTAGAACAGAAGCTCCAAACTTTAATAATTTTTAGAAACAATGAAGAAATTCTCCCTCTGTGTCAGGGGATTGACTTTTTTCCTTAGAATCATCTTCTGATTCTGGATTTCACTTAGCTTTTCTTTATCACCTTGTAATATAGACATTTTATAAGCTGGCTAAAATTTGGTTTTGAAATAAGGTGTGATGTACATAAATGTACATTGCTAAGAGTTGCATTTTAAGTAAAAACGATCTGTGCTTGCTTACTTTTTGGTTTCTATCATCTGGGGACTACTCTGAGATCTACAATGAGATGTTTGTGTTTGGCTGGGATGAAGAATTATGGAGAAGGGTATGTGAAGACCAGGCAAGGTGAGAAGTCAATAACTAGCTTGAGAAGAGTCCAAGGAAAACAAAATGAATATGGCATGAATGGACAATGAAGAGGTTGGGATGGAGGGAAAATCCCCTTTGCTTCTTAGGAGCTCTGCCTGCCATCTTCCCAGTCCTCATTTATGTCCACAATTTAGTTAGTTTCTTTGCATAGCCCAGGAGGCATGAAATAATGAAAACATATTGACTTAGCCCAGTGAGTAACAAGAAAAGTGACCACTGGTTAAATAATTTAATCTCTTTTGGCTCTGAATCCTCATGTAAAATAAGGGAATTGTTCCTTTACTGCATTTGTGAAATTCACCCATGTTGTTCTGTGTGGTGGAGTGCTTTCTTTTTCTGAGCAGTAGACTCTATTTCTACTATACTCACTATTTACTGTAGGTGGACATGGAGTTTCTAATTTTTTGTCTATTTTGAATAAAGTTGCTATGAGCATTCTGCTCAATTTTGGTGGATATATATGCTTATTTCTTTAGGCTGTGTGCTCAGGAGTGGAATTACCATGTCATAATTTTATGTTTACTTTCAAGAAGAAATACTAGTTTTCCAAAGTGATTGTGTCAATTGGCAGTCCCACCAAGGATGACCAGAGTTCCATATCCTTATCAACACTGGGTATTCTTTTAGTAGGTATAAAGATAATTGTTCATTTATTTTGTCCTTTATTCACTCTTAATAAATATTAATTGATAAGTTAGAGCACAATAGGCACCATGCTATGGAGAGGGCATGAGCCTCATACTTGAGCTAGGGGCCCACAGACTTGCATAGTTCATGTTATATGCACACAAGCAATATACAATTTTAAGTGCTGTTAGGTACTATATGTTAGGGAGGAAACTTATTCTTCCATTCAAATTTGGGAATACACTGCAAAGAGGAGCATTGTACTAGACCATTTTTTGTTACTATAACAAAATACCTGAGGCAGGGTTACTTTAGAAAAAAAATAGTTTATTTAGTTCATAGGTCTGGAGATTCAAGAACATGATGCCAACTTCAGCTCTGTTCGGATAAGGTCTTCATGGAAGATAGCTGGAGCACGGGTGAGAGGGCAAATCACATTATCAAATAGGAAGCCAACGAGCAATCCAGAAGTTGAGCTTGTTCTTACAAAAACTCTCTCTTTCAATGGCTCCGAAGTCCCATGAGCACAACCTTGGATGTCCCACCTGGCCCCACCTCCTAAAGGTTTCCCACTACTTTTCAGAACTTCTACAATAAGGACCAAGCTCTCAGCACATGAATCTTAATGGATCACTCAAATCTTATCCAAAACAAGGTGGGGAGGATCTACCCTTTTACCCATCTCCTTGGATCCTCTGCCAAGGAGAAGTTGTGGACTAGACTGGTCAGAAACTAAAGCATTCACTAGGCAGCAACACTGGTGTCTTTCTGGGCATCAACCGCAGCCCTCCTGCAAGCTGTCCTCCTGCATCTGTCTTCTGTGTGTAAGGTGGAGCAACAGCTGGGAGGAAATCAGAGAAGGCTCAAGTGAGGAGATGAGAATTTAGCGACGTCTCAAAATGACAGGTGTGTCTATGGATGAAAAACTTGGGTATGGGTGATCTGGTTAGAGGGAACAGAAAAGACAAAGATTAAGATTGTGATATCCAGGAAGCCTTAGTGCTCTGGTTAGAATGGAACGGGGGATTGGAGACCGACATGGTAAAGCATGAGGCTGTAAGGTAGGGAACAGACAAATCTTCTGGTGTCCGTTACAGAGGGAGATCTGTGGAGCCAAAAAGACTGTGGGTGGCCTGTGACCACTGGTTCTTGCAATCTTACCCAAAGAGTTCCAAGTGAGTCACACATAGTCACAGGAAGGAGTTTATTACAAGGGAAAGAAAAAGAGGGGAAAGGACACTCTTAAGAGACAAAGGGAGTGGATCCCCTCAGAGAGATCCACTAGATATAGCCCTCTAGTTTTATTGGGGGGTCTCAGGGAAATTTCCAGAAAGTCCCACCAGGTTGACCTTTTGACCTTTGACAGGCTTGCATCAGACATGTAAGTCCCCGCCTCACACGTTCTCACCCCGTGGAGGGGAGATTTTGCTATTATAATGACATTCTAAAGATCCAAAGGCAACTCTGGGTCACCTTGATCTGAGCTGACCAATTCTAAGAACTTGTTATTACAGATTTTACGGGGGTGGTGGTGGAAGTCTTTGCTTCTAATTATCCCGTCTTCCTGAGTTCTGGAATCTGGTTTGTGTAAAGGCCACAAAGTCCCAGGGGCTTCAGGGTAACTTGTGTTCTTCTTATTGGCAGGAATGAGTTTTTGGGTCTGTATTTTTCCTGTAGATAACAGTTTTTTTCCTCCTAAGTAATATAGCATATCCTATTGACTTAGGCCAAGCATGACAGCAGGTAAATTTTCTTTTAAAAGAAAAAATATGTGTGTGTGTGTGTGTGTGTGTGTGTGTGTGTGTGTGTTTAGTAAATGTTATTTGATTGACACGAAGATAGTTAAAGGCCCGATTCCAATTTTCTGAATAAAATTCTGGACTCAACTAAATCAGCTGATATAGCATGTTGCAGCTGAAATCAAGAACTGTAAGAAACTTCACACCAGCTAAGACATCATGTTGCAAGGGACAGACAATCTAATTCCAATTGACCTTTTCAGTGAAAAGGATGAATTGCTTCATGTGCCTGAGCAACCAGAGGCAAGAGCAGCTCCGTAATTGGTTGATCTAGCAGCTTGGTGGGAACACCAAGGGCTTGGTTTCTTTCCATCTCCCTACTCTAGTTCAATTTTCTTCTAAGTCTAATTGCCCTTGTGTCTTTAAGGTGACTGTGATAGACATTGGGGTTGTGGGGTTCCTGTTCAATGATGGTGAGATACAAGGGTATTTTAGCAGTCTGAGCAAGAGTTCTGAGGTCAACTGAGGTACATCTTCAACCCTTTTTCAGAAAAATTTTATTTTGAGACAGGGTCTTGCTAAACCTGTACCTTGTATAGGTAATAAAATGTCCATTGTTAGACTCATGCCTGATTATAAACACCAGGGACCACTATTGGAGTGGGGACAGGGTTGAGCTATTTTTTTAAAAAAATATGGGTCTCAGGGAGAGGAGTGGCTATTCAGATAAAATCTGGGTGCTACTAAGGAGGGAAGGAAGGAAAATGTATTGGGTGTGCAATCAAAAGTCCTTAGCATAAACTTTAAACTTTTGTATACCATTAGACCAGCTTCTAAGACCTGGCATTAGGTTTACTGATTTATGTAGGTCTACATTTTAGCATGTTTTTCCTATTGATTCTGGTAATGCTCCATGATCTAAAGTACATGACTTCTAGTCAAATGTTTTTAAAAGTGTTTATGAATTCTTTCCCCTAACAATGGTACAATTCATACTAAGACTTAGAGAATACAGGGGGAATGAGACAATTTGAAAGGATTTTTTTTTCATTGCATGATGAGTGCCTGTTTTCTAAAAGGGGGTGAGGATAGTGTGTGCCAAGTGGAAGTACTAAGCATAAGCTTTGAAAAATCTATTGTTCCTTTTTAATGAATGCTTTATATTTCATTAGAATTCCTCTGCATATTCAGAGCCATTTTGGAATACTTGCCAACAGTTAATGGCCCTGCTGCACTGGTAACATGTGGGGACAGAGGAGCTTTGTCATGTCATCACCAAGACTGCTTTATGGAGCAAGTCCATTAATCAAGGCAAGCAGGGCACTTTGCACAGATTCAGGCCTGGGGAAGACCATCACCTCTACCAGGGAAACGTGTATCTAGAAGAATTGGGATGTGACTCAGTCTTCCCTGGAAGCAACTGAGCTTCAGCCTGAGAGACTCTACTCCCTGGAGGAAACCTGGATGGTTCAGGTATCAATTACCTGGATGTGCCCCCTTTGTTGACAATGAGCTTTTTTGTACACGTCTATGTTCAACTACACACCTGAACCTCCGGCTGGCCGTCCCAACATTTGAAGCCCTCTGAACAGGCCACCGCTTGCTCTTTTCATACCATGTCCATACCTTATTAGAGGGAAGTTTAATTAATACAGGAAAGACTTTATAGATGTGATAAGTTTTTAGAGCCGGTGATAGTAACATAAAATGCCCATATATATATTTATTCTTCTTTTTATTTACTTTACCTCTGCCATGGATTCTTTTGAGAATCAATCTCTCTCTCTCTCTCTCTCTCTCTCTCTCTCTCTCTCTCTCTCCTTCCCCCCCTCTTTTTGGTTCTAGAAACCCCGAGGTACTTTATTACTCAGCTATATCTTCAGTCTTTTTATTAAATTATTATTTCTTAAATTTTAAGACAGGGTCTTGTTAAATTGCTTAGGGTCTCACTAAGTTACTGAGGCTGGCCTTGAATTTGCAATCCTCCTACCTCAGCCTCCAGAGTTACTTGGATTACAGGTGTGCACCACCATACCTGGCCTCTCTTGAGAATATTAAGAAACCTATGAATCCTTTCCTTAGAAAAATGCATGTAAATATGCTATGATTTGGATCTTAAATGTCTCCCAAGGTCCGTGGATTAAAGGCTTGGTCCCCAGGCCATGATGCTATTGAGAGGTGGTGGAATTTTTATTAGACAAGGTCCACTGGAAGCAAGTTTGGTCACTGGGGGTTCCATTGAAAGATAATTTGGGCCTTGGCCGTTTCCTGACTCTTTTTGCTTCCCTGTCACCATAAGGTGAACAGTCCCTCCTCCATGTACTTCCACTGCATGATTTACTGTGCTGCCACAGGCCCAAAGCCACCAGGCCAAATGACCAGGGACTGAAACCTCTGACACCACGATCCAAGATAAATATTTTAAGTTGATTTTTTTCAGGTGTTTATTACCTAGACAGAGAACTAACTAACACAACATATAATAATTTCAGTGTAATTTTCAACCTATCCATGACCAAGTTAATAGAGCCCAGACTGAGGAAAATAGGCCTTTAGATGGATGGTATGAAAAGTGGAGTTCAGTTACCATAGTTCATTTATATGCCTGCTCTATTACTTATGCAGTCTTCAGCAAACTGATTAACCTCTCTGTCCCTGAGCTCCATTATCTAAAAACCAGGGATAATATGAGAACCTACTGTCTAAAGCAATTGTGGACAATAAGTGAGATAATATTATAACCTGACACCTACATGTCATGCTAGAAGTTGACATCCAGTTGAAGGAGGAGCTGGATCTTGTCCAAACCACATATTATTCTTTACCCATCCCCTGATTTAGATGGCAATGTCGAAGATGCTGTCCACCACATCACATAATGTCAGGCGAAGGTCAATTGACCTACTATACAATGGGGAAATATGGGAGGGTTTTAAGTAAGAAAGTGATATGATCAAATTTTTCATATTTTCCTTTTTCTTTGCATTGAGTGTGCAGATGGTACACGGAATGGAAGCAGAGTGGTCTCTTTGGGGAGGAGAGTCCAGGATGACACTCAGGATGCACACCAGGGAACATGAACAAGGGTATTAAAGAGTGAACTAGGTGGCTAGTTGGTGTGGGATGTGCAGGAGATGGAGGATAATTCTGTTCTGTGTGGCTCTGTGGTTTAGTGGTGCCATTTATCCAGATGGTAGCTGTGTTTGTTTTGATTTAGAAGTAGATATTATAATTGCAATAGCTTTGTTTCAAATGCTCGAGTGATGTTCACTTGGAGATAGCTGGTAAGAAGTTGAGTGGATGAGGAAGGTCGGGTGGATTATGGGAGGAACTCATCAGCATGGACATGATATGAAATCCTTGAGCAGTGGACATAACCTGAAGAGAGATTAGAAGCACATCAGCATTGACTGAGCAACAGGGGAATTAGTAAAGGAAACAAGGGAGCCAGAGAGGAGGGGGAAATGGTGATTTGAGTCACAGGCTCCAAAAGATGGAGAGAAGAAGGGAACATTCAGTAAAATCATACCATTCCAAATGCTCATGTGAGATTAGGACTCATTATACATTCTGTCTGCCAAAAATGTTTCACTGAAATACTTGGGGAAATCCTTCCCATAGTGAACTGGTAAAGGAATGGGTTTGAGAAAGGAAAAACAGGAACATACACAACTCTTTTTCAGCTTCTGAGTTCAGAAACCAAGGTGTAGGGGCTCACAGAATACAACGTGGGAAAAGCTGGATGCGGTGGCAAACACCTGTAATCCCAGTGGCTCGAGAGGCTGAGGCAGGAGGATGGCGAGTTCAAAGCCAGCCTAAGCAAAAGCGAGGCACGAGGAAACTCAGTGAGATCCTGTCTCTAAATAAAATACAAAACACGGCTGGGGATGCGGCTCAGTGGTTGAGTGCCCCTGAGTTCAATCCCCAGTACTCCCTATGCCCACCCCCCAAAAAAAAGAATATGGGGAGAGGGTCTGTTTTAGCTTGGGCCGCCATAACAAAACGCCACAGACTGGGTGGCTTGTGCAATGAACACTTACTACTCTCAGTTTTGGAGGCTAGGAAGTTCAAGATCAAGGTGCCAGTGGTCTGGTTTCTAGTGAGATCTCTCTGCCTGGCTTGCAAATGGATGCTTTCCCATGTGTTCTCACTTTCCCTTTCTATTGTGCTTTTGAAGAGAGGGAGGCACCTGCCTGGTACCTCCTTTTATAAGGAGACTAATCCTCTTGGATGGGGCCCCATGCTTATGACTTCATTTATACTTAATTATTTCTGTATCTCCAAGCATATTCACAGTGGTGGTTAGGGTTTCCACATATGAATTTTGGGAAGGGACACAATTCAGTCTATAGCAGGACATCCAGATTACTAGCAGATTTTTTTTTTTTTTCCCTCTGAAGATTTGGCCTACCAGTGGTAAGGCTGGCTGCCTTAGTTCCAGCTGAAAGGGACATTTTCTCTCAAGGACCCTCTATAAACTAGTTGTACTGGTTGGCTGTCCAGCATCTATTTCTCAGAGATATGTGAATACTGCTCCCTGGAGTTGTGCACAGCAGCCACTGGCCACTGTACCTTAATAGCTGTGTCCATTATAGTGGCCTCTGCTCCTGACCACAGTGATGGTTGGTGGATGGGCCTATATCTCATCAGGCTCAAGCCAAAGATACTTTCAGGACTTTGATTTAAACTCTCAGGGTTGCAAAGCTCATTTCCACCGGGTTTATACCAAGGAACATGCAGCCATAGAAGCTCCTGGAGGTTATTTTATGATCAAAAAGGGAGAACCTGCTGAGGAGCCATAGCTAAAAACAGGGAGAGAAGGAGGACTGCCTGCACCCGGCCTCCCCTCTAGTCACCTGGCCTCCCCTCTGGGCACCCGGCCTCCCCTCTAGGCTTTTTCAAATGTCATGCTCACAACTTCTTACTATTGCTTAGACCAGTTGGAATTGGGTTGCTTCTTTTATGTCACCAAAAGCACGGTAGCAAATACTGCTTTCCATTTCTTTGGACACAAATTTATAAATAAAAATTAAAACATCCATTTAGTTTTTACTCTGCAGTTCATAGGAGTACTTCACATCCATTATCTCATTTGATCCTGACAAATGGCATGCCATTTTACAGATGAAGGTCTTTAGTGGACAATTTGTAACTAGAATTCATAGCTCTGATTCTTACGCACCACCTCCCCATTAAACCCCTTTTAAAATAATCAGCAGAGTGTTAAATGCGTGGTTCCACGACTAGTGCTGTCTCCATGTTGTTTAGATTCTAAAATATTGTTTTGAATCACAGACGCCCTTTACAGAGGCTATGGCCTGAGTGAATAATCGACACCTTGGTATTAAACTGCATCAAATATGAATGAGTTCACAAAGACTCAAAAAGCGACTTCACACACATTCCTCCATCCAAACCCAGGTGGATTACAGCCCAGAATCCTAAATGAACTCCCATGCTGTCCCTTGTGTTTATTAGTTTAAGATTATAATTATTATTGTCCTTAGTTTTTAGAATTTTTGGAAAATAGGAGAGGCACAAGAAGGCGAAAGCTTGGAAAAACAGGACCTTATATTCAAAGCAAGTATTGCATACCCAAATATTGATATTAAAAATAAATCTAAAACAATTCTAGAAGAGAACTAAGGAGTGCTCTACTTGTGGAAATTTGGAGAAGAATTTGACAATCACTGGTATAAGTCCTGCCCGTCCAGCTGATTTGGACACGAATAACAAAGTTCGTTTTATTCATAGCAATGGCTCTTAAAGAATTTGGTTACTGTTTAGATAACTCAAAGGTATCCCACACTGTCCTGTGATTTCAGCAACATGTTTGATAATCTCCTCTAATAGCTTTACAGTGAAGATGATAAAATGAAGACTATAAAATCAGAGGTGCAGTAGATTTATAGGTAGTTTAAAATCCTACCCCAGAAGTCACTGTGCATCCCTGTGTATGTGACTCAGTTGCCGAGAAAACGGTTGGCTCCTCCTCTTTTTTAAAACGTTGTGTTTTCCCTTTCATCCCCTCTTTCCAGGGCCATTTTACCTTTTAAGCACTCATTCTGGTGTACTTAGTAAGGGAACTTCCTAGCCTTCTTGAATATATTTATTTTGACATTGCTGCAGCTTTGAAAATGTATGGTGGGGTGTGTGTGAGTTTAAATTTACACAGCGGAACTGAGATATAAATCAAATTCTCCCTCTTTTTTTTTCCTTCCACTCAGTGTTGTGTTTCTAAGAACTATTTATGTGTACTTGGTAAATCTGGTTTATTGCTCCTGACTATTATATAGTTTTCATAGCATTTCATGCATCCACTTGTCGGGTTCTACTTATATCTCTCCTAGAGATGAATCTTGCTTTCCCAACGATGTTGCTATGAATATCCCTCAATGCATTTCCTTATGGACACGTAGGAGAGGTTCTCTGGGGGATATGCCCAGGAGTGAATAATGCCAAATCGTTCATCACGTTGTCTGAGCTAGTGTGCACTTCAATCCGTGTCTACGGGGATTCCCTTTTCTCATAACTTCTTAGCATTTGATGTTATCCAGTTTCTATTATTGTCAATATTATTTGTATAAAGTTTTATCTTGTTTTTGTCTAGTTCATTATGAAATTATCACTTCATTTTCTCTAAGCCAGATGCACTTTCCAGTTTTTGAAGTTCTCATTTATATCTTTAGCCTACCTTTCTTTTGCTGATTTTCAGAAATTCCTTCTAGTTCTAGGTATTAATCACCCAGGCATTTGGATCTTCTCTCAGTCCATCACTGCCTGGCAATTTTGTGTCTTTGGTGAAATTTCCTCTAATTGTGAGGTGGTCAAATCCATATGTCCACCTTTAAAGTTTATAATTTTGGAATCTTATTTAAGAAATCCTTTCCCATTCCAAGGTCTTGAAGACATTTTCATACGTTTTCTATTCTCACCTGTATGATTTTATCTTTTCCATTTAAGAATTTAGAATATATTTGGAATTCTGCCCATTATGATATGAGTTTCCCCTTTATTTTTCTCCAAGTAGTGAACCAATTTTTAACTAGATTTATTAAGTAATTTAATTATCTCCTTTCTAATTTATGATAACAAATATATTATACATACATATGCAAACATGTGTACAGAATTCTACATTATATATCGTTGGTTCTTATTTTGGGTTCTTGTATTTTATTTATTTATTTTTTTCTTCTTGAACTAGTAACATGCTTTATATAACTATAATATGGCTTTATAATATACCTTACTTTCTGGTGGGATAAATCATCCATGTTTTTACTTATTTGTAAAAACTGCCTCTACTTTTTATGGAATTTTTTTTTCATAAAAGTGGAAGATTCAGTTTGTCAAGCTCCTTCAAACAACCCTGCTGGGTACAAAAATTAATTTGAAGTGGATCATAAACCTCAATATAAAAGCTAAAATAAAAATTGAAACGTGCTTATCAAAGACATCAATAAGAAAATTAATACACAAGTCACCGACTGGAAGAAATACAAGATAGGTGTCTAAGGAGTAGTATCTAGAATATATAAAGAATGTATACAAATATACATATTATAATATATGTATATAAATATATTAATAATAAAAGACATATAGCCTTAAAAAAGACAAAGGCAAAAATTTGAACAGATGTTATAACAAAGATACTGAATTATCAATAAGCACATAGAAAAGTGCCCAATATAATTATTCATCAGGGAAATGTTAATTGAAGCCACATACATTACAATGGATGAAGTTAAAGTAACTGACCATAAACTGTATTGTTTAGGATGTGAAGCAGCCACAAACTGGTGGTGGAAATATAAAATCACAACCACTTTGGAAAAAGGTTGACAGTGTCTTATAAAACTAAGTGCTCAACTGAAAACTTAACCATATGATACAACAATTTCACTCTTGATTTTTTACTTACCCAGGAGAGGTGAAATGTGTCTTCACAGAAAGACATATAAAAATGTTCAATTTTAATCATTATAGTTCCAAATAGGAAACATCCTGGTTATCCCCATCAATATGAAAATGGATAATCAAACAATGTTACATCCATTTGGTTAAATAACATTCAGCAATAAAGAAGAATGAACTACCCACACAGTTAGTAGCTTGGAAGATTCTAAGAACATGTTTAGTGAAAGAACCTTGAAAAATGGAGTATATATTGCATGGATTTGTTATGTCAGTTCTAAAATAGGCACATTTTTTCTTTCTCCAGTGGAAAATATCAGAAAACTGGTTGGTTGTGGTAGAGTGCTGGAGTTAGCTACAATGGGTACTGTAACTTATCTTGATAAAGGTTTAGTTTACAAATATACCTGCATTTGTCAGGACTGGTTCATACACTTTTAAGATTTATGCATTCGTTACATGCATGAAATATATTTGTGTGTATTTTATCTCAAAAGAAAAAAAACCCTGAAAATCAGTATTGAGCTCTAGTTAATAATATGCACACTAATATATAAATGGGGGATGTGCAGTGACATTTGCAATTTACTTTGAATTGCATCCATAAACTAAGATGGGTTGATTGATGAAGATAGAAATGGATAAATTATTTGATAAAGCAAATATAGAAAATGATTAGTGGTAGAATCTAGGTGGAGAGAATACCGATGCTTGCTAAAAAATTCTTTAATTTGGCTGCTTTAATAATTTGTTCATTCTCTTGAGTTTTCTTTGTAATTGATCACACAGTTTCTAAATAATGACTACTTATTTTCTTCTCTCTCAGTCTTCCAGCACCTGCAATATGATGCTGAACAATAATGATGATAGCAGGTGTGGTGGATGCTTTGCATTAGCTGGCTAAGCATCTTTCCCAACCTCATCTTTTCTCCTCCTCTGGAGAGAGTATACAGAATTAATCAAACATTTTGCTGGTATATATTGTAGGAGAGACTTTATGGTCCTGGAGCTAGCATTGCTGCAAAGGTCTTCCTGGTTCAACAGGCAGCTTTCAGACAATTCTTGTCTCTCATTTTAAATAAAAAAATCATTATCTAATAATTGATACCACAAAATAATAAGTCTATAACATATTATGTAAGTTACAATGCAAGATAACAAATTTAACACCTGTGCTAAATTACCACAAGCCAAATTAAGAACTGGAAATATTATCTACATTGAGTATTACTGTTCCCACTTCTATATCACCTCATTCTGAAACATTATCCTCCCAGAGGCAACTACTCTCTTGATTTTATTTCTAATAATTCTTGCCTATTTATTAGCATGTGTATGTATGGTGCTAGGGATGGAACCCAGGTCTTACACATGTTAGGCAAGGACTCTACCACTGAGCTACATCCCCAGCTGCACCCCCCCGTCCATTTAGATGCTTTTATTACACGTGAATATGATCTTTTTTTTTATTTGTAGTCTGATATAAATAGTATTATCTACATTGTGGCTTTCTTTCACGAACATATAAAGGTATCTTACTATATTTAGTCTTCTAGTTCTTGCCTTTTCCCCTTAATATTATGTTTCTAAGATTCATTCCTATAGTTATTTTTGTTTATAGTTCAGTTTTTAATACTCTGGACTATTATTTGAGCAGATTTTTCATAATTTATTTATTTATTCTGTTACTTGAATTTTTAGCTATCCCCTTATTTTTTATGATTCTATTATGAACATACTAGTAATAGTTTCTGGTATACATGTGCAAGAGTGTTTCCAGGGTGTGTCTAAGCAAGGAATAGCTGTGTCTTAGGATATGTGAATTCTCAAATTTAGAGGAGAGGGAAAAATTTCTCATTACGGTTGCTTTAACCATTAACCATCTGCCAGAAGTGTATAAGTTTTTATTGAATCATACCCTTTGGGACACAATGTTATAAGATTTCTTAATTTTTGCCATCTAGTCTATTTAAAATGACATCTTACTATGATCTTAATTCATTTTCCCTTCATGGGTAATGCAGTTGAACATCTTTTCCTGTGTTTATTTGCTACTTATAATTCTTTTCTATGTGAAATACTAAACCATGTCTTTTGCCTACTAAATTTTTTTAGTTTATTTTTGTAGTTGATTTGAAAAATTATTTCTATATTCTAGATATTAGTCCTTTGTAATATGTATGTTGAAATACTTTCTCCTGTTTTTGTGTTCTTTTTATCTACTTTTAGTATTTTTGATGAATAGATATTAATTTAATGTAGAATTTTTCAATCCTTTGTCTTATGCATAGTGATTTTGTTCTGATTTGCTGAAATTAGATTGCTGCTTGGGAAAGGAAATAGGATGTCAGGGACTTGAGAATGTACTTTATGCATTCAATTTAGAATTTTCTCCCCAAAGGGGAGCTTGCATCCCATGGAGCTATGTTTGAACAGGTATGAATGACTCTGGGGAAAGTTGATGAGTAATTCTTTTGATTGGCCTCTAGGACATTTCAAATATGGTCCATAAGGCCCAGAAAAGATAGATTCAATAAAATTAAGGGTGGTCACAGCTTATGTAATTTCTGCTCCATGTCTAACCAATGACTCCACGGTTCATATGAGTGAGAGATTTTACATTGCACACATCATCCTAATTGAGCACTTCACTGTCTTTTTGGTGTGAAAAATGACTGTGTTCATCCCATCAAGTGGAATAAGATGATTATGTGCACTGTTGTTTCATAATAGTTATCCCATCAATAAAACATGATTTCATATCTTTCAAGGGGAACTAAAGTGCTAACATTTATTTCAAAATAAAAAGGGAGGAATTTATAAAGGCTTTCTATGTAAAATCCTCTAAGCCATTTAAATATTAAGAGTAGTATTTCTAAATTTACCTTTTTATATGCTATAGCTAACATAAGGTGGGGACAAATATATAATAGCTTAGTTTAAAAGGAGCAGGAGAAATATTGAATTGGAAACCTCTCCCCTTTCTTGATCACACTGTAGTAGATTGATTGTGAGGACAAGTGAAGCTCTTTATTCCTCCCAGTATCCATACTGTTCACAAGGTGACATTATTACCCTCCCATAAAGAGTAGAGACTAGGTAGGGATTGTCTGAGGCCATTTTAAAGTATAGCTCCCAAATTCTTTGACACTCTTTCCACTGAGAAATGGGCCTATGTTCTCTCTCCGAGTCTGGATGCTGACTGACTGTGTTATAAAAGAAATATAGTAGCCTGCCTACCCATATGTTATTATTAGTCATTGCTGTTAATTTCTTACTGTGCCTAATTTATAACTTAAACTTTATCATAGGTGTGTACGCATAGGACAAACATAGTATATATAGTGTTTGGTTCTATCCATGGTTTCAAGAATTCACTGGGGGGTCTTGGAACATGTACCCCTGGATAAGGGGAGTCGGCTGGATAGTGGACATGATGTTGTATGGTGTCTGTCTAGGCCTCAAGAAACCAGCTGCCAGCATTTCCTGTCTCTTTTGATGGTTGCTCTTAGGACCCAGCCATTATACTCTAAGAAGCTACTCTGCCCCCTGTAATGTCTGACATGGAGAAGAATTTGCCTACCCAGTGGTGGAGCCATCTTGGAACTGGGTTCTCCAGTCCTGGTGGAATTGCCCAGCTGACATCTAGTGGAGCAGAGATGAATTGGCTGCATCAAGCCTGGACCAAATGGCAGATTTATGAACAAAAAAAGTGATGACTGTTTTAAACTACTGTCTTGAGCCAGTTTGTTCCATAGAGATAAATAGTTAGAATACTGCCCTTGAAGATGGGCTGGCTATGTATTTTACTCTGATAATAGGACATGGACAAAGTGATGTTGTGTCTGTTCAGAGCTTATATTTAGACTCTAAAGGCCTTGGGAACTTCTTTCTTTGTGCACTGCTTTTGGAACCTGTTGGAGGTTGAGAGGCATGTGGCTCAGTTGCTTAATGATCCAGGCAGCAGCAGCCTACCTTTGGAAATATGAGGACCTTCTGCCAGTCATCTTCCCATCAACTGACCGCAGATGCATGAGCAAGCTAGTCAAGAGCCACAAAGCCTGGCCCAGAGTAGAGCATCTTGAATATTTCTATTACTAGAGGAATCTTTTCCTCCATCATTAATTAATTAATTAATTAATGGGAAAGGTGACAGATCACAGTAGCAAGTTCATTAATAACAAGAGTAAATTTTAGAAATGAAATATCCAGACAATGAACGCAATATTCCACTGAAAATGTGTGAACTAAAGTTGTATGAATCAATGGGAAAAAAATCTCGCAAATACAATGTTTGGAGAAACAACTTAAGCGACAAACTCAAATATTTTCCTGTTACACTTCTGAAGTTTCTCAGTATTTTCCTGTGCAATTGGACAATGACATTTGAATAGGTTGTATGGGAAGAAGTGGGGATCATAGCTTATTTGATAATTAAAAATGGATTTAATCAGTTATGTAAGAGCTATCAAAAGTCAAAATCACAAACAAATTAGGTTTAAAGATGGGACTTGCTTTTGTTTGTGATTCTATAATTGGGCAATGGTTCATTATATGAAATAGAATCAGTGCTCCCAATGGGCATGACAGAACAGTTGTTTTTTGTAAGTTGGTAATAAAGAAACAATAATAATTTTAAAATAAGATCTTAGGTTACTTTTCTTGTAGGGGCTGAAGCAAGAGGGACTTCTTTATCATAATGACTCAGATAGACTGGCTCTTTCTGATTGGTTTCTGTGAATTTCCTGTTTTTAGGAAAAACTGGGCTGTTTGGGGGCTGTACCTGCATCCTTAAAGTTTTAATTTGATCATATGGCACTTAGCAATGGTTATTCCATTTTGGTGGGGTCTGGTCTGCTGGGGCCTAGAAGCTCAATCCAAAACAAAGGCCTCCCATAATTTTGTTTATTAGAATATTTCAAAGTTTTATAAAAATTTATTTATATAAAAATATGTCTAATGAGTCATCTGTCACAATCAATGAGCCCTTGGTATTTTAATGGGCATGATTCTTGACACTTATGGAGTATATACAGGCATAGCAATGAAGTTAGACTTTAGCTTTAGATTACTTTTATGAAAGAGAAAAGGGAACCAAATATTGCTCAGAATTTGCTCATGTAATAAGATTTTCAGAAGTTTTATTTAGTGTATTTAGGACATTCCTGTCCCCTTATCCCAAGGTCTCAGGTTCGACTTGTAGGACATGATTTACTTCCACCTCAATCACCCTAGGAACTAGAGTACAACCACAGGATGAATTATTCTGACACATCCTGAAGTCCATGCTATGGAGGCTTCCACAAAGCTTAAAGATTCTTTCATATTACTGGTGAATCACTTCTGTGCTTGTGATTTTCACACTGCCAAATAGTGTTGCAGATCTTTGAGATCTAAGATTCCCTCAATCAGGGGCTCTTGCCCCCTTGTCCCCTCCAAGTCTGCTCTGTGCCTGGATGCCAGCACTTCTGAAATATGCTTGGCAGTGCTTTTTCTCCTTCCTAGTTTTGTGTTTGCTGTTGATTTGATTACTCCTTCTCTGCTAGAGGTGAGCACACCCACTCTTAGATGTGTGACCAGCAGTTTCTTGTGGTAGGATGTATATACATCTCTTCTCCTCAGATTTGAAGCTCACCACAGTGACTTGCTTGGGCCAGTGGGATGCTGGTACACAGCCTGAGCTGAAGCTGCTGGCATGGTTGAGCATGCTCTCTCACTCTTTTGTCATGACCATGAGAAGAATTTGACCAAGACAGAAGAAAGTCCAGTGGTGGAGCAGACCTGAGCCTTACTCACATCTACAGCAGAGCCCCCCAGCTCCCTTGCACATGAGAAAAAGAAGTATTGAAAGTAGGAGCTAAAAACTGACTAATGTAATTTTCAAGTTGCAATTCTCAGAGCTATGTAATTCCAAATTGTCCATCATCTGAGGAAGTTGATAATATGTCAACAAATTACTATGACATAGCCATTTTACCATATGAAAATATATTGATAATACCCTGTATAGCCAATAATTGTCCTGTTTCCTCTGCTCAAATAACTTTTATTAAAATATGAATTTGGGTTTCTCCTTAGATGTTTACAGGTATTGTTTCTTTTCCCTTGTCAATATGTAATTTTCAAAAAGGCAAAAACAAATCCCATGGAATTACAGAATGAGTACATGTCAACCATTTAGCCAAATCATCAATGAAGAAACAAAATAATAAAACAGGTTATTTCTAGACATTAGCAAAAAGAATTTTAAAAAAAGGATTGCTAAGCTATATACAAAACTGGTTCATCTTCTACAGAGCAATAAACATTAACTTTGAGGTCTTCTTTACTGGACTGTGGAAACAAATACAAACCAACCAAATGAAAAGAGGCAAAGACTATCGGTCAGATATTGCAATGGAGTCAGTCACTATCACTTGTATTTTGGAAAAGACTCAAAGACCAGCAGAAGGGTAGGATAACGTGAGAGTGCCACAGAGAACTCCTTGGGTGGAGGTGGCCAGCGCAGAGAAGCTGTAGATGGGCTAAAGAGCAGTGAGGTGCTCCATGTGATTGGAGAGGCTGTGTATTTGGCTTTCTGTTTGGTTCTAAGTTAGAAGGAGGGATAAGCATTTAGGAAGTTGTCAGTTATTGATTGAGTTCTAGCCATTTGGGACCAAATGTTACCTAGGCTTTTGTTTGACTTCTTGGATTTTTATTAGAGAGTGAGTGGTTTGACTTCCTGGAGGTCAGGCTGGCTAGAAATTAGATAGGCTGGCTTCCAGGGCTGGTTACTACAGATTACAGATTGGTTTCCTGAGCTGATTCATACAGGTTGTGGGTCAGAGTTCTATTTTTACATATGATCTGACAAATATTAATTTGTATATTAAGTCTATTAGTAGAGAACTCTGCAAATTAAACGTAGTATATAGGCTTTATTCAAACATTAAGGACTAAGTCAAACACAGATCCATACTTCTAGAAAATGACTCAATCCCATGTATAGAGATATTAAACAAAATTCTAGTAGGCATTAAGAGATATCCCACTTCCCCTTTACCTTATTTCCAAGTTTGGGATAAATTTTTAATGCTGTGTATTAGGAAAAGATAAAAACTCAGGAAACTGGGAATTTTCTGTTCAGTACTGAAAAAATGTAAGAACTACAAAAGCACAGGATAGAACTACTCTTAAAACTTCAGTATAAATTTATTTCAGGAAGAAAAGGCAGTATTAGAAAGACCTATGTTGGCCACAGGTTCAAAAGCATTCTCCAGTCTATTTACCAACTATAAAACTTGAATTTCTAAATATTTACCTTATTTATTCTTTTAGTCTATTTTTCAATTCATTCTCAATGTGAATTGAAGACAGATATTGTCCTGAGTAATTACTTCCTACTAGATAACATTCAATAAATTAGATAAGACCTCTAACACTGACTCTTGAGCAGGAACATATGAGAAACTGGACACGCAAAACTTTTTTGACTTGAAATGCCTTTATTTCTCTCTATCAGAGCACATGTAGGATGATTGTTTTCAGCATTTTATTTTTGGATCAAATTTCCCAAAACTCTCAAATGTCTAAATGATGTGCATTTTATACTTATGTAAACTATCTCTTTTCCAAAAACATATAAAACAGGAAGCATCTCATACCATATTTGGGTGTTACTTGTCCTTATCCACATATAAAGTTTTTAATTTTAGTAGGCATCTAATTGTGGACCAACATGGAATAGTATCTTTAACAAGAAAAGTCTTTAAAATATAATATTGACTCATATGTAAATTTAGGTAACTAGTTTTGGCTATGAGAAAAAAATAAAATCTATATTTATGCTTCTAATTTTATTTTAATTGGGTTTTTTCAAGTACAGGTAGCCTTCTTATTTTAATAATCAGGTAGCCTACTTATTTTAGTAGTATATATGTGGCCAGTTGTCAACCATCTAGTTGTCCACTAGGTGTCAGTGCATCCCTATACTGAAGTAACTAGTAGAGTATCCATCTGGTGACAAAAAAAGAAAAAAGAAAAAATCAGGAGGTTACATTCCTGCCTTCCTCTCAGTGGTACCAGAGAGGCCACAATCAGGCCAACTCGCCATTGTTTTCATTGTAGGATGGACTCAGATTGCTTTTGTCATTGTCTGACTGACATCTGCAAACTCTGGTTTCAATAATCTCTTGCTTCCCTCTCATTAAACATGGCAGGCTCCAATTGAATTTGAAGAGGGTAATCGATGCTTTGTTTTACTGTGTTAAATTAATGACATGGAACAGAACTGAATGCCAAGACCAGATGACACACAAATAAACGTGTCTCTCAATCATGTGGTTCATTTATAATGACCACCAGAGTGAGCGATTGCACACTCAGTTACTACAGTCATCCTGCCTAGCATTATTTCAGCTGTGAGCGACCAGAGTTCAACAGCATCCTCTCAGCAGAGAACCAGACTTGTTTTGGATGTACAAAATATGTGTAAAATAATAGAATCATGTGCTCTTGACTTCAATATGAGGAAATATGCTTTTTAAAATGTATTTATTCATTTGTTTACTTTTGTGATGCTGGAGCTCAAACCCAGAGCCTTGTGCATGCTAGACAAGCACCCTATCACTGAGTTACACCCCCAGCCCATTCTGAACAAGTATTTAAATACTTGACCTTGGTATAGTCTCAGAGGAATTCATGTAGTTGATAACTATGGTTTCAGAAGTGTTTGCCTAGCACCCATTCATAGTGGCAATCCCTGAATTATATCTGGTTGAGTTAAAGCTACACTTCTCAAAGTATTCTTTGAAGAACATTGGTCTCATTGGAAGGGAATAGGCAATACTAAAAGTATTTCATAAAAAATTCTGAGAAAACCAAAGTAAAACATGTTTTTCTCATGTAGGACTTCCTAGCATCTTTAGTGTCCTTGTGTGTAAGTATGCAAGAAGAGAATATGGGATGCGGGGATTTTATATATATTTTATATAAAATTATCATCATGTATATAGTAGATGGACACAATACCCTTATTTTATTTACTTATTTTTTTTTTGTGGTGCTGAAGATTGAACCCAGTGCCTCATTTATGCCAGATAAATACTCTACCACTGAGCTACAATCCCAGCTCCAGGGATTTAATTTTTTTTTAACCATAGGATAATTATTTCAGAGTATCTTGCCAAATAAGTTGATTTTTGAAAATGTGAAAGAGACTTTATTTCCTTCTATATCATATATTGAGCACCCATTGTGTGTTTAGCACTCTATGGAAGTATATAATAATTTGGGTGACATATGAAGAACAAAGTGTACAAGGCTTAATTTTTCTAGTAATGTGTAGTTATCTTTGTATCTCAGGACATTTACATGTATCAAGTTTCAAAGCCTACAGACCACCTGAAGTAGGCACCAGGCATTGCTATTGGACTCATGTTGCACAGGAGAATGAGATATTTCCCTTTGTAGACAAAGAAATCCTTTCGGTTGGGGTGGAAATCTTTTAGCAAGTGGTTGACAAGAAAGATGTTTAGCCAAGGGGAATTTCATGGGAGAATGTGGAACCCTTGGCAGGTAAGAGGCAGGCGCTTAGAATGGAATTACATGATCCGAAAAGCAGGCCTAAAAATCTAACAAGCAACATTAGAAGCAAGAATCAGGGTAAAAATACACAGAGAGCAAAAGTGAAGGCATCTAATAGAAATGTTCAGTTTCTAATGGAAACCAAGGCCTTAATGCTGAAAGGAGAATTCTGGGTCTGATGCTTCTGTTGGTGAACAGCAGCAAGAGGCTTTGTGAAGTGCTCACGGAAACCTGAGTGAAGCAGACCTTGGCTGCTAGATACAGATGTGAGCATACCAAAGACTGGGCCTCATCTCCTCTGTGAGAGGTTTGCAGGGTGGGCACCATCTGCTATCAGATCTTTCAATTGGCTCGCAGTCATGTTCCTGGGATCGAGAACACCTTCCCTCCCATAGACACTTGCTCATCTCTGATCACAGATTTCTAGTATTTTCTCATAAACCTCAGCGAAGGCTTGTGACAAGAGTGTGATGAAGGAGTAAAGTCACATGTTTTCCCCTAAGAGAACACTGATAAGATGCTTAAAATATGAGAATGAGCTGCATCAGGTAGATAAATGATGTGTCCTGAATTTTCAACCAGAGGCTGTGGGCTGTGGTTGATTGATTTAAGTCTTTAATAATAATTCATGTTTAGATTTTACTTCACCAGCTGGAAATACAAAATAAAATCACTTTTTCAAAAATTTTCTTGAGATATCACATACAGAAAATTAGACAGATCATTAAGTATAAATCTTGATGGATTTTCAAAAACCAAATGGACCCTTTAAATCAGCTCCTAAGGAAGAACCAAGCCATTAACAGTGCCCCAGAAATCCTTCTGATCCCCATCTACCCATTACTCCATGACAACAGTAACCACTGTCCAGCTGCAAACTGCCTGGCTCAGTTTTGTCTGTTTTGAATATGTACATGGAATTTTATACTGTGTGTCCCTTTATATATGATTTTTTTCTGCTGGATTGTGTTTTGAGATTCATCCACATTATTGTGTGTAGGTGTAGATGGCTCATTCCCATTGGTTTAGAGAATTTCACCATGTGAATATCTTGCCACTGATTTATCCATTCCATGGCTGAAGGACATGGAGTAGTTTGGAGGTGACTGTTATAGTGCTGCTATAAACATTCTTCCATGTGAATTTTGGAAAATTCATGAATGGGTCAAATTAAAAAACAAACAAACAAACATTCAGATCTATTGGTATAGAACTGACAGGATCTGATTACGAAAAGTCCACAGTTCACTCTCATTGATCTCATTCCCAAGGTAAGTTCAAGGATGCCAACATTCAGCCCTACCACCTTAGAAAGGAAGCGCAAAAAGTCTAGTACATCTGCCTCTAGCCCTGTTCTTGGCTGCTCTTTCAGATGCTGTCTGCCGCAGTATGATACTTTTGCATCTAACCATAGGAGACAAGAACCTTTATGTCACAGTCACTACCTTACAGGGTAACCACAGAGATATGTGCTCACTGGACTAGTTCTTGCCACTCTTCTACATAGAGACCTTCCACATGTTGTGCCCATGAGCCAGGCCTGTTAGATTAGATGAAGTATAGGCCTTAGGTCCTCATCTGGAGTATCCATAACCAGCTATTCTCTAGTTTATAACAAAAAGTAGGCCTTGCTTTGGATTCTGAGTCTCAATTTAGCATCTGTTCTTTTTTTTTTTTTTTTTTTTTTTTTTGTGTGTGTGTGTGTGTATGTGTGGTACTGGGGATTGAACCTAGGGATGCTTTACTGAGCTACATCCTCAGCACTTTTTTTTTTTTCATTTTGAGACAGGATTTTGCTAAGTTACTTAGGGCCTCACTAAATTGCTGAGACTGGCCTGGAACTTTCCATCTTCCTACCTCAGCCTCCTGAGTCGCAGGGACTACAGGCGTGTATCACCATACCCAGTGGCCATTTCACTCTAGTAGTGAGTGTCCTCAGAATCACCCCCTGGCCATTTCACTCTTAAAGTGAGTCTCCTCAGAATTCTCTGTTGACATTTTTCTTCCAGGGCCAATATGATCTATAACATGTTGGAGCTCTGAACCCAATACCCCAAAATATGGAACCTAGGCATACCAAGTACTTTAAAGTGAAGAATACTGGGATTACAGAAGCAGGAAGGTCACTCTGGTATTCTCCTGACTTCTTCCCCTAAAGTAGGTCCAAAAAAAATTCATTGACCTACTTTCATCTGAAAGTGCAGTAGGTCAAAGACCCTCATTCCAGAGGATGCTACTCTAAACCTTGATGCCAAGAATAATCTGAACAGACAGGCCTTGCTGAGCTACCTACAGTTTATTATCGCCAGGCCAAACCGTCCTCTAATTAACTTCATTATGACTACCTAATCAGAATGCACAGTTTCCCCTGAAACTTTGGATCTTCATTTCTGAAGGCCCTGTGTCAGGTAAAACTTACCCTAAGTAAACTTGTGTGTTGTCTCTTGTTTATCTGTCTTTTGTTTTGGGGGATTCCAGCCATGAATCTTGCAAAGGATGTGGAACTGCTCTTACCTTTTCTTCCCTACATACACAACTAGAAACTTAGGAATAGGCTCTTGAGGTTGCTCCCATTTCTCTCAGAAGGCTCCCGAGTCCTGTCAGTTGATGAATTCACATAAACACATGATGGGTATGTACCACCAAAATCCATCTGCCATCAGCCCTAGGTGTGGGGCCTTGACAATGCTAACACATCTTCCCACAGAGCAAGGATGCTTGCTTTCCATTTGTGTTAGTAATTGGAAGAAAGAGTGTCCTTTCCAAGGTGACCTAATATTGAACCATAAAAAGCAACTTGTAAAAGGATATATACATGATACCATTTATGGAAAACTTAATCCCTCACAAAAAATAATGAATTTTATTGACAAAAGTTAAAAATAGTCCTGGAATTGAAACATAGTAGTCTAAGGATCCTGGTGACATCTGAACAGGGGTAGCTGTGGTAGAGTGGAGAAGCCACTGGAGGCAGGGGACAGTGTTACCTGTATTTGTGATTTTTTTTTTTCAGGTTCATCCCAAGCAAATATAACACACTGTTCATGCATCTTAAATCCTGGCAGTAGGGCCATGGATGATTGTTACATTATTTTCTGAACTTCCACTTACGCTTGAAAGAATCTCGTACTTTCAAATTAAATTTTCTAAAGTTTAAATAAATGCTAAGTTGAAAACACTCACTCAAATGCTAACTTGAAAAATGTTGAGAAAGCCAGAAGCAAAACTGCATATGTTGTATGATCTCCACCATGTGCCAAAGGAGCGAAAAGAGAGATGGGGAAACAAATCATACCAGAACCTTGCTTGTTTCTAGTTGGTGGGAATCAGGGTGGGGTGAGTGTTAGAGGGGAACATCGCATGCCCTTTGTATGCCTCCTTATTTTTCTGATGGTCAGAAAAATTATTTTGAGCTGAAGACATTTGAAAGTCCACATGAGCAGAAGGAGACTTTGCCTGTCGCCACACCCTTCACTTGCCCTTATCTGCCTAAGAAGGCAGAACCTTCCAAGTGAATCCAACTGCTACAAATCTTCCTTCCAGGGAGCTTCCCCATAGGAATTGAGGGTAGGAGTTGGGGCACTGATTCCTATTAGTAGAGGGACTGGGATGAGCAACTGAATAAACAAATATGGTCGCCAAGTTCTCATCCTGTCATACCTCCCCTCTGCTCTCCTCGGGGACAACTTACCTTTCCCCAACATCATTCATTCTTTTTTTTTTTTATAAGTGCCTTTTCTCTCTTTCCCTTCCTTCTATTAAAACAGTACACAGCCCGCAAACTCTGCTTCTTCCAGCCCCATTTTCTGTGAGTGCCTGATGACCTATTCTTATACATTTTGTCTTTTCTCCTGTTAATTTGACTTTTGTCAGTTTAATTTGCTGGCCTTCAATTTCAGAACTAAAATAGGCAGAGGAAATCTTCCTTCCTTCCTGACATTATCTGCTTAATTTTTACCTCATTATTTGAATTACATAAATGAGAGTGGGAGGAAAAGTGAAATACGGTAAAGAGAAGGAAAAAATAAAACCCTAAAAAACGGGCCCATGCATTTGGCACACCAAAGACCTTGCATGTGCCCACAGTCACTTTGCCATGTGGGAAGGGATGGCTGGTTTCTGTTAAAGGAAGGGGATGAGCTTCTGCCCCCTCTGACTGTGAGTGCTAGCAATTTACTCCACGAAAATTGGTTTTTATCTCTGCAGTGTTTAGAAGAAGTTGAAAAGAAGCCTGGCAGGCCCTACTTAGGACTTTCTTTGAACATTTCGGAGCTTCAGGCAGGGACTGGCTAATCCTGCTTAAAGGAGGCATGGGCTTGTTATTTGAGCCTCTTGTAACTTGCGTCAAGTGCATGCCTCTCAAATTGCAATAGGCATTTGTTTGAATAAGAAGTCAGTTAAGAACAGGACCAAGAGGGAGAAAATGGCTACTTAGTGGAAGGAGACATTGCTAAGGATAAAGGACACATGGAGTTAAAGCTTCAGCAAGCATCAAATCCGAATCCATCATACCCCCCCCCCCCCATTACCTGAAAATGTTCTTACCTGAATGCTGTGCTACCATTTTAGGGGGATCTCCACAAATATCTATGTTTTCTGAAAGCATCCTTCCTTCCGTCCACCCATTATCCCCTAGCAATTAGTCCACCCTTTATCCCCTAGCAATGCTTCTCAAACCTCAGTGTGTGTGTGTATCACATGATCTTATTACCCATGAGACTCTGGGGCAGCAAGTCTGCAGTGTGACCCCAGATGCTGTGTTCCTAACCTGCTCCCGAGTGATGGCCAGTTTTCTGGTCTACAGACCACACCTGCCAATTATAGCAACTGGATGCTCGTCAAAAGAATACTTATGACATGAATTGGATATATTGCCAGAGAAAAAGGCAGAAAAAGAAGAAAATGAACAGCTTTTGAGCATCTATCATATGCTGAACACTGTTAGCTCATTTAATGCTGTTTCTTACCTCAGTGTCTTTAATTAAGCCAGGCTTTCCATGTGGGAATGTGTTTTATCCAGGTCTTCATTTTCTAGCTACTAAGTTCTGCATTAGCTTTCAAGACTCAGTCCAGGTATCCAGTATTCAGTAGATCTTTTCCTGAAAGGAAGAAATCTAAACCTGATTCATTCTGTATCCTGGATTCCTACCAGGATCTGACACTCATTTATAGTTTAAGTATTATAGGAGAAAAGAAAAACAAAGCAAAACAAAACCAGGCCTTTTCTTCTATTCTCTTAGGTTCAGGATCTGAGGACTATAAATTAAACTGATAAGCAACAAATTAGGAGAAAAAGCATACACATTTTATTTAATTTTACATGCATGGAAGCCCCAAAGAGAAATGAAGACCCAAACAAGCCAACTAATAAGCTTATTACCATTTTAACAAAGGGATGTAAACTTGTGGAGAGGTGATTAAACCCAGCCAGGGCAGGAAGGGGTGGGGGGGGTGTTAGGCTTTTAGAACCAGTGAATTGTGGGGAAGCAATAATTTGGGGGACATTGGAAGACAAGGGTTATTTTGGTAAAGTGTCTTTGTGTGCACTTGTCTTGGTGCTAACTTTTCCATCTTCTGAAGAGGGGATTTGTCAGTCCTCAGTTCTCAGAAGTTTTTTTGCTGACAGATAAAGGAGGCTATGAGAAGGCCTGTTTCTGCATCTGTTGAGTTTCAATTGCCTTTAGCTCAAAATGATCCATCTGCCAAAGTGGCCTATCTTCAACATTCAATATATATTTCATAAGGAATGGGGAAATCTAAACAACAAACCTGGGAAATTGACATCAACCCAGATTTTATAAATGAGGAAACTGGGGCTTCAGAAGTTACCTGACTTTACCAAGATTATAATGGAAAGAGACAGTATTCACCCAAGAGTATATTAGTTTAAGATCAGAATATCTCAAGTCTCAAAAAAATATGTTGTTTGTACAAGTAGGAGGTATAGTTGGACATAACCTAGTTGTCCATCCTTTGGGGACAAGATAAGCAAAACACGTTGGAAGTGTAGTACTAGAATATACTAAGCAGCAGAAAGAAGCAACGAATCTGTGGAATACTTACACAAGCAATCTGGCTAAAGTTTAAAAATATTGTAGTACTGAGAGTAAAAGGTAAGAAATAGAAAAAATCCATAAACTTAATTTATGCACACCAAGTAGTTTCCAAAATAATTTTAAAATTCTAGATTATGCAATCTAGCACATTAAAGTGTTCACATGTAATAGGGAAGGAAGTTGAAACTGGAAATGGGAATGAAAAGCAATCATTGCATAAAATGAAGAGGTGGCTTACATGGAGTGAAAAAGTCAGCTCTCCAAATTTAGGAGTATGACCACCTCAACTGTCCATACCTTAAGCTCAGATGATACAACAATGTATCACCCAGAACCTCCTGAATCAAAGTGGAAAATAAAAGTGAGGGAGATGTAGAAGGATATAGATAGCCAGGGCCAGATGGCGAGTGAGGAAGCCAACGGCAATTCCAGACCAAAAGAGCAAGAAGAGTGTCTTCCAATGAGGTCCACTTCTTGGTTGATGAAAGTGCTTGTGGACACAAGTGAGGGGCCCAATCAGACAGACTTGTGTATACTTGTGCTCCTAAGCAGAGGATCCAATAGAAAAACTAAAATAGATGCATGAACATGGTGGGCACCAATTGTAAGTACAGATGACCAAGATTGGGAACAGACCTCACGGATAAGCAAGCTGTCTTTATTAGGTGGTGGTGGAATAGCACATGGCACATTTTCAATGGAGAAAATGGTGACTGATTACAAATGGTGTTTGTTTTTGATAGGTCTTAATGAGAGTTAATCATAGCAGAATGTTTATGGTGATTTAATCATTAGAGACTTGGGACATGCTGGCTAGGCCATCAGGAAACTAGTTGTACTGGTTAAAAAAAAATCTAACTCAGAAAAACAGCTGTAAAACCTTGGAACTCATTGTTACTGGGATAAAAGTCCAGAGCCTACAGCCCATCTGTTTTCCTTCCCCTCCAGGACTCAGTGTTACTGGGAAAGCATGACAGCGCAGAGCCCAGGGCCCATTGTGTGTCTTCCTCTCCTTCCCTCTGGATCACACTGTCCTCCTTTCTCCCTGGGGGCTGTTATTTTCCTGTTCTTGGGGGATGTTGTTTTCCATATCCTACACCAATGAACAACAGTGAGGCAAGCATGGAGAAGGGAGGAGAAAATACAAGGAGGAAATTACAGAAACCACAAAAAGAACAAACCCAACTTCCCCAACCTACTCCCAGCTCTGGAGCTCCTGCTCTTCAGAGAGGTCTGTTACTGTCCCTTTTGCAATGAACCTGCTGTTTGCTTGCTAGCCTTGTGTCCTGTTCTTTAATTCTTTGCTGAACAGAGGCAGTGAACCCTTTTTTCTTTTGTCTTCTCAAGTGATTCTTAGAGACCCCAAACAGATCTGTCTTAAAGCCACCTGGCTTTGGGTCACCAAACCAGGCCAAGAATAGCAAAACATAAGTTGCCAGAAGGCCCCATAGAATTCTCCCCAGTGTCAAATTTGTCCTTTGTGTATAAATGTGAGTTAGTTAAAGCTGCATTACCTCTGAGAATGAGGAGCTATATAAATGCTAATTATGCCTGAGCAAACTTAATCTCCTATTTATCACTTAGGGAATTTCCTTTTCAACTCGCCTTCAAAGGAGGAAAGAAATCTGTTGTTATTCTCACCAATGTTAATTATTATAAGAGTTAGGCATAACATGAACCATGAAGGAAGAAAAGATAATATCTGATGTTGGTGAGGGTGGAAGGGTAGGCTGCTTCTGCTGTTGTTGGTGGGAGTATAAATGGACACAGCTCGCATCCTGTCTTCAAATCCCTGGTTATAGGAATTCATCCTGCAAAACACTGTGAAGGCATATGCACCAGAATGGCTATTTCAGCAATGATTGTCATTGATAAAGGAGAGGAAACAAAACTCAAATATCCTTCAATATGGAAATAATAGAACAAATGGTATATCAGGAACTGTTCTAAAGAATGAGAATCTGTACATACTAATCTAGAAACAGCTTTTTAAAATGAAATGTTTCCAAAGAATATTGCTAATAGAAAAAAAAAAAACATATGGTAGAAGAGCATGTGTAATATGACACCAATTTGGTGTTTTAAAGAAGAAAAGGAAAATAAAACATTTTAGAATGTGTGAAAAAACAAAGTTGAATACATATGCTCTGATTTGTTAACAGTGATTATTTCTAGGGCATGAGATTGGAGGAACTTCCATTTCAGATATCATGTATATATTAAAGAGTTGTGTGTCAACCAACTCTGCATTAGATTTTATACTTAGAAAGAGAACAATAAAGATTTGTTGGTTCCCTAGCATATTGAGGAGATGGAAGTTCAAGAAGGTCTCCCTTAATCTTCCTACACTGTGTACTAAAGACTTTAAGACAATATGCTGTGAGAACTTGTGTTGATCAGTTAGATGTTTTATGGTCAAGGGAGTTTACTAAAAGAAAGTAGTAGCTTATTATGAGAACAAAATGTTTCCCTCATATCCAAGCAAAAACTACCAGCAAGTGACTCATAGTGGGGTGGGGGGGGGAGCATGGGAGGAATAGATGAATTCTAGATAGGGAAGAGGGGTAGGAGGGAAAGGGAGGGGACAGGGGATTAGCAAGGATGGTGGAATGTGATAGACATCATTATCCAAGTACATGTATGAAGACACGAATTGGGTATCAACCTACTTTATATACAAACAGGGATATGAAAAATTGTGGTATGTATGTGTAATAAGAATTGTAATGCATTCTGCTGCTGTCATTTTTTAAAAATCAATAAAAAAACTCTATCAGCAAGAAGTCCAAGCCAGAACAAGTATTTATACACAGAAGGACCCTAAGAAAATGTACGATGCTCTAAAAAGAAGCCACTGGTTTTTATAACAACATCTCTAATATTCTGAACTGATCATTCTTTTCAATATATCTTTCACTGAATCATAGGACATGTTCTAGTATGCAGTTGCTCTTAATGTATTTGTTCCATCCTCCTCCCTAAAAAGAACAGTGAGTCAGGCAGTAGGGAAAATCCCAGTACAGTGAAGAAGAAATTATTAGGACTTCAGTTGAAGTTACCTTGGGGCACGTTAACAGCATCATGCCTAGTTAGGACCCTGGATCTCCCAGGGAGGCTGCATGCAGTAAGCTGCAGGAAGCTGAAGAGCCTGAATCATCTGTGTGAGGAGGTGCATGGGAAGGGGTGTCTGCAGGTCAGGAGGTATACAGGAAGGGGTGTCAGCAGCCCACAGCTTTGCATTCTGTTTTCAGGGAACCAATATCTTGTGTAAGTCAGTCATGGTAGGGTATCAATGAAGAGAACCCTAAATAAGAGTTTGGAGATGTGTGATGAATCTTGTCTGTATCACCAACTAACTTGTTGATTTCAAAGAAGTCAGTTGTCTTTTCTAGGTATCTGTTTCCTTATTTGAAAATGAGACTAAACATAATACATATATAGTCAATCATTCACCAAATCAGATGGTTATGAGGATTAAATAAGATAATGCTTATTTAATGTTAAGCATAAATGCTTAACATTAAATAAATGCTTAGTTCAAATGATAGGTAGTTGGCATTTGATACATAATACAAATGATGACTGTCATTGTTGATAAAACAAGATATACTCTGAAATCAGAATTTTTTGGATGGATTACTGCTTATCTATGTAACAAATCACAATCAATGTTTATAATATCAGACAATTTCTATGGGTTAGGAGACTGGAAGTGATTTAGGACAGTGTCCCTCAGGGTGTCTCATGAGATATTAAACCAACGTAGTCTTTTCAAAACTTGACTGGAGCTAGCAGATTTCCCTTTCAAGATGGTCACTAACGTGTCTGGTAGGTTAGGGCTGTTATTGGTAAGAGGCCTTGACACTTTACCATGTGGACCAGTTCATAATTCTCCCTGAGGAGCCTCATGACATGATCTGTGGCTTCTAAAATGAGTGCTCTAAGAGAGCAAGAGGAAGCCTCAACTTCACTATACCATACCCTTGGAAGGTATGGAATAGAGGAAGTCACATTATTAGGTAGCTAGTCATCCATAGCAGGAAAAGAAGGACTTCCTTGGGTGACCATGAAGGCTAAACCCTGGAAGATGGGGGCCTGGAGAGTCAAAACCTCCCCAGCCATAATTAATTAAATACTGTTGTTTCAAGATCATGTCACACCCAACCAGGTGGCCAGGCTCTTCCCTCATCACCAAAATCTGTCACAACTGCCCAACCCCTCCTTGTGACCAGGACACTCCAGACCCTAATAAACTTATGCCTACTACTCTGAGCAAGGTATCTGAAGTCTTAATGGTGCTATGACAAGAGCTGGTAAGAAAGGACCGCTGTGACTGCCTAAGCTCCATGACAGACCCTGATAACATTTGGTGTTTGTTGCCCAATTTTGCCTGATCTTGTTAGGGGACAGACACACGTGAGTGGTGGGAACACAAGGTTAAGGGAATAATTCTATAAAATGGGCCCACGGTGCGGACCCCCACATGCTTTGTTTTCTAAGAAGCAACTTGCCTCCAGTCCTCCCTGGCATAAGTGGACAGGATATGTCCTATTCCTCAGCAAACTACCTGTTTTCTGCAGGAGAAGTACAGACCCCATATAATGTTGATAAGAGGAACCCAAGTTACTATGAAGGGGGAGACTTTTGTGACCCTTTTCACAGATTGGATCCTGGAGATAAAAACTGTAAGAATTTAGAACTGGTCAGCATGGACCAAAGGGACTTAGAATTGTACAGCAGTGAGGTCTTGGAAGTCCAATGTCATCCTGTTGTCTGTCAAAAGTCAAGAGGTGGACCTGGGCAGAACACTCTGGAACCTAATAAAGGAGATATGAAAGTTACAGATATGAAAATGTATTCTGATAAGGGAAATTAAAAGGAAAAGAAATGTTTCTGGATGAGAAAGTATTTTGTATGGAAAGGTCTAAATAAGTTACAAAAGATTTGTGGAAGATAAATCTCAAAAAATTTGTCTATGTGTTTATGTTGACTGAAATTGTCATATTCGTTTCAAGTTATTTCAGGGGTCAAAATTGAATGTACTGATATAAAACCAGAATCTAATTCTCTATGTGCTAAAATAGCAAGCTTTTCTTAAAACATGAATTTACTCTTGTTTATCAATACAATTCCTTGAATCTATAGGTTTTTATTATTATTATTTTTTATAGGTTTTTATTATGTAGGATAACTAAATCTTAAATGAATTAGGGTTTGTTTAAGTACCTGTCTGTTTTAAAGTCTTCTAAATGATTGCTTCATAACTGGTAAACAACTGTTATTTTAGGTTTGACAATGTATTTGACACCCTAAATACATGTGACTAAATATATGCATACATCTTAGGGCTAAATATGTTTGAGTTTTGTCTAAGTGTTACATAAAAGTTTATAGAATAAAAGCTACGTGGTTTAATATAAGCAAGTTATTGTATAAATATTCTCTTATACATAATATCTGCACTTTTTCTAATTTATTTTTTTTGTTTATATATGACACCAGAATGCATTATAATTCTTATTATACATAGTACAATTTTTCATATCTCTGGTTGTATATACAGTATATTCACACTAATTCCTGTCTTCATACCTGTACTTTGATTAATAATGATGCTTACATTCCACCATTATTAATAACCCCATACTCCTTTCTTTTCCCTCCTACCCCTCTGCCCTATCTAGAGTTCGTCTATTCCTCCCATGATTCCCCTCCCTATCCTACTACGAATCAGCCTCCTTATATCAAATAAAACATTTGGCATTTGGGTTGTGGGGATTGGCTAACTTCACTTAGCATTAAATATCTGCACTTTAAACATACAAAATGGCCACATTGTCATTTAAAAAATGGTTTATATCTGTTTGCTTTGACTAAATAAAAATGTTAATATTGTATAAATTGAGATGCACTGGGACACCAAATAGTAAGCCTATTTCTGATCATTAGCAGTGTTTCCTAAACTTATTAGGGATATAAAGGTATTCTTGGATTTTTATTAGTGCTACTGATCTATGCAGACCTATGATTATAGTTATCCCACAGTATGGATTCTAAATTTTACTTTGAAAGTTAAAATGAAGTTAGTCTAAGGACATCTGTATAATTTTGATCAATATTACTGGCTTCTTTGTATATTTGATGTATTCATGTTCTCTAAATATACAAATCTTTTAAAATGTGAAGCTTAGGAGGGCACTTTACCAAGTTGGTGTTCTCCAAGCTAAAATTGTTTGTAATAATAGTCTCTCAGATTTATATAAAAATTCCAAATTTAGTAGGGAATCTATAACTGTCATTTGATGTTTTGTAAGTGAATAACAATAACCTGTCATCAGTAAGTTACACATAAAAATTTTATGTTACTCTTGACAGTGGGATGGAAATTTAAGTGTATTTTTGGAAAGGTAATACAGACAGTCTGATTTACTTAAAAGTTGGCAATGTGGAACATTTTGCTACTTTTTTTCACAAGAAGTTAAGAGCTCTCTTAGCCTTTGTTTGGTTCATATTTCAAATGTAGTAATATATTAACTGATGTTCACATTGACTCAGGAAAAAATATATGAGAACTTTGCATAATGGTAGTTAAAATAAAACACCTTACCTAAGATTTGCCAAGAGGCCATCCTCACCTAGCAAGAGGCCCATGACTGTCTCAAATGAGATTTTGGCCAAGTGAGAATTAACATTCCATTTGGCCCAAGGATGGTTTTCAATCTGTGGGAGCCAGACTTTAAGATGGGTCCCATGAATCTCACCCCATGGTTTTGGCTCCCCTGTGTGCTTCCCTCCCACATTAGGTAGGCAGCTGATCTACATGACCAGTTGAGCACTAGGAAAATGATGCCTGTGATGCTGTGGACATTATAGACATTAAAATTGAAACACATTACTTCTACTTCAAGACGAGGGAAACTGGCCTGTTGGATGTTTAAACTATAACTGGAAAAAAGTCAAGGATGTAAAAGTACTAAGGATATTTTGGCCCTTGCCCTCTAAGGTCAGCCAGGACTCAGGGAACAACAGGATCCCTCTAAGGGTCCTGAAACTCTGGTGACTCACCTGTCTTCCCAATCAGGGTGATCATGTGAATCCTAAAGGACAGGAAGTGAACATCTGCAAAGAAGAGGTTATTGGAAAGGGAAATGACCCTGATGCTTCCAGGTGAAGCCATGTGTGTTCAGCAAGATCCTGACCCATCCTGGCAGATGACACAACTGATAGAAGAAAGCTAAAGGAGACGAGAGGCTTTTCACAAGTTCCCAAGAGTGACCCCTGATGAATCTCAGCTGACCTTAAAGGTAGATAGGAACGAGATCGATTTTGATCAATTTGATCTTAAACACCCAGCAGAAAAGTATAACCAAAGAAGACATACCATTATGAGAATGGAACTTGAGATGTACATTTGCATCAGCACTAACTAACCAGGAGTCCGCCAACTGCAGCTATGGATATCTGGACTAGCCTGATGCTAAATACTCTTATGTCCATGTCTTACCTGATAGAGAACAAAGACTTCAACTTTGCACCCTTTCAGCAAGAAGCAGCCAAACCAAATGCATACTTATATATTCTAAAAGAATTCAGGGACCCAAGACTTTGACCTGGAGGAATGGGAGACATGCTAGATAACTAGTCGCCATGATCAGGTGAGCAGGGAAAGAAATATAGGGCAACTGAAAACCACAGGGAGCTTTCTTGGACAAACACCTTGAAGATGGGGGCCTGGTATGTCAAAGCCTCCCCCAACCATAATTAACTACATCCCCTTAAGAAAAAACATTGTTTCAAAATCATGTCACACTCTATCCTTATTACCAAAAGTCTACTTCCCATATATTCACAAAAAAGTTTGCTGAGGGTTAGTCAAGAGATAATAAACAGATTAAAGGGGCATAAAGTTGAGAAAAGAACACTGGGACCTGGAAATCTTTTAAAACCCCTGACTTGGCCATTCCTTCTCCTCTCTCCCTTGAAAAGGTCCCCTTTTTACATTTTTTTTTCCTGTCACTTCTAAAAAACTCACACCTGCTACTCTGAGTGACGTGTTTATCATCTTCCTGGTCTGATTTCAAGAATGGGTGAGAAAGGCTGTCTCCGCTCTGGGATGGACCCTTGCCCTGTAACAACATGTCTTCATTCATTTCTTTTTCATTCATTTCTTTTTTCAAAAACAACAACAACAGCAAAGAACTTTATTTTGGCTTGTGGTACTGGTCCAAAGTTGAGAGTTTATATCTGGTGATGATTTTCTTGCTGATAGACTCATTGTGGTGCCGGGCATTTCATGGAGAGAGACAGGAGGCCTGGGGAGACCTAGCCAAACTGGCTGTTATAGTAGATTCGCTCTCCAGGTAACCCATTAACTGTTAATCCATTAATCCACTAATCAGATTAAATGGAGCCCTAATCATCTCATAGAGGTCCCACTGGTCCCACTACTTAATATCTCATAATGGGGATTATATTTCCACATGAGTTTCACAGAGGACCAACCACAGCATCACACATCATTTTCCTAGTGTTCAACTGGTCATGCAGGTCAGCCCTACCTAATATGGGAACAGGGCACACAGGGGAGCCAAGACCAGGGTGTGAGATTCATGGAACCCATCTTAGAGTCTGGCTGCCGCAGACTGAAAACCATCCTTGGGCCAAATGGAATGTTAATTCTCACTTGACCACAATCTCATTTGAGATAATCATGGGCTTATTTCTAGGGGGATCAGAAAAGAATCAGTTGGAAGAAAGCAAAGGCAAATAAATTATGATATCTATACTCAAGATATTTACTGTCTAGGAGAGAAAACAGCTAATGAGGGCAGGGAAAGAAACTTGTGAGTCAATATTTTATTTCTTGGGTAAACAGCAAATAATCATCATAATCATTAGCCAACACACATTGAGGGTTAGCTGTATGCTAGGGAATGTACTGAACTTCTTACAGGTAGTAGCTTCCTCAATGCAAGCAACTCTGCCCAGTGAGTACTATTATCATCCTGCATTTCAGATTATCATCCTGCAATTGATATATAGAGGAATTAAATAGCAACAGTCCCAAGATCAATCCAAGAGTTCAATCATGGATTGAAATTCTGTTTGGACAGGTCAGCTCCAATTTATATTTTTAACTGCTGCATGTATCAGTCTGGGTTTGATCAGGAAAGCAGAACCACCCAGAGTATTATGGAATGAGGAATTTATCATAACAATGAGACCTTACAGAGCAGTGGGAAGAATTAGAGAACTAAAGATCCACAAATAAATGTTGATGGACCAAAGAAAGGTCAGGTATTAATCTGCTGGGGCTGCCATACATAACAAAGTACCATGGAGTAGGTCATTTGAGTCGCAGAAGTTCATTTCTCACAATTCTGGTGGATGCAAGTCGAAGATCAAGGCGGCAGCAGGACCCGTTTCTCCTAAGCCCTCTCCCTGGGGCTTGTAAAGAGCTCTTTTCCTCTGATGTTGTCACATTGTTTGCCCTCTGGGCTTGTCCGTGTGTTCTAATCTCTTCTTCATATAAGGACCCCTTGTCACAGGGCCCACACATATAGTCTCATTTTAGCCTTATCACCTTTTTAGGGGCCCTAACTTCAAATACAGCTGTTTCTGAGGTCCTGGGGATTAGAGTTTCAACCTATGAATGTTGAATGCGTTCAGCCCTAAACCCGTTGCTCTTGAGCCCCGGGGTGGGCAAATGAGTCCAAGTTTTCAGGGAAACCTAGAAGCTACTAGACACATCCGGCAGCTTCAGGGGGACTGCAGAGGGTGTGAATGTAGCAGTCCATGGATGTTGGTGGCTCTCTGTGACAAGCGCTTTGCCAAGTTCACATTGGCGATGGGCCTGGGCTCAGCACCGCTCATCAGGACTGGCCAGGGGAAAGGAAAACTGGAAGTGCAGAGGGAAGGGAAAAGACCTCATCCCCGGTGTCTACTCCCAGTGCCTCCCGCTAACATTGAACTTCAGATGGTAACGGCTGCTGCTTCAGGTCCATGTCCCAAGTCTTACACAATTTCACTTTTGGCAACTCTAATTCAGACTATAAAAGAAAAGGAATTTGGGGAAATCCGGTCCCAAGTGTAACCAAGTTTTCAGAAGAAAATGCAACACACTGTGCAATCCTGCATCTCTGGTATTAAGCTGCCTCTGGAGAAGAAAGAATCTCTAAAATCTCTTATTTTGAAGTACTCTGGGTTTCCATGGTCAGCCCTTTAAAAAATCTTGCAGCCCATTAGAATCACAAATAAGCCCTTTGAAACCAGATCTAAAATAAATTATCAATTCATGATTACATACACCAAGGGGAAATAACTTGCATAAAATGTTTATTGTATGTCAGGCACGATGCTAGGATCTTTTTTATGTATTGTGTCATTTAATGTAATAGCTTCCTAAGTAGTGTTATTGACACACCTGATTTGAAAATGAGAGAACATTGACCCAGAGGGATAAAGCATTTTTCTCACAATCATATAGTTAGTAATAATAAAAGTAATGACTGACTTTTACTGAATGCTTGCTAAATGCCTGACACTGTGATTTAGCAGCATATTATCAATTCTTATTACCACAATGTTTGAGTCAGAGGCTATTATTATTCTTGCTTTTCCATGGAAGAAATTGAAGTACAGAATATTTCAATGTATGAAATGTCATCCAAGGTCATTCAGCAGCTCACCAGTGATGCCACATGTGGCAGGGACAATTGTGCTTATTAAACATTCTATCTGGTCTCTCATCTTCCAGGATCCTCAGTTGTGGCCATGTGACTACTTAGGGACAACGGACTTTAAGCAGAAAGTAATGTGTATTACTGAGCTGAAATGTAGAAGAGTGTGTGTGAAGTTTCTACTTTTTCTCTTCTCTTCCTGGAGCCCCTGGAATAATAACATTTGATGGAGTGACTATCAACCTGGGTCCCTGAATGACTGTGTGGTGCACAGCCATCACTCTGCTGACTGCTGGATGTAGAACATAAGGAGGAAGCAGACCTCTTTTATGTTGAAACAAAGGGGTTTAATTTTTTTTTCCTTAGTACATCCCTTGCTAGTGTGTCTCCTGGAACCTATGACTTTTTTTTTTTTTTTTTTTTTTTTTTTTTTTTTTTTAACTACCAAGCTATGCTATCTTTGCCAACTGATAGGGTGGAATGACAACTAATGTGTGAAGCAATATATGTGATTGTTTTCCGAAAATAAGAAAGCACAACAAGATAGCAAGATGTCACAAAAGATTCCCTCTAACCACAAATCCTGGACTTACTGAGGTCAATTATGGCAATCAGTGATGATCTTCCTTGGAAGAATCTCAAGGAATAATGGTAAAATTTTGCCTGATTACTGTGGCTGTGTTTCCTAGAAGTGGAGAAAGGAAAGGAGAACAAATAGAGATCTAGAACAGGGGTCAATCAGCTATGGACTGCCACCTGTGTTTATAGGCGAAGTTTATTGGGATACAGTAACCCCTTCACTCCTTCGCTCATCCAATTATATTTTGTTTATGGCTACTTTTTGGTTGCAACAACAGAGATGAATATTCGTGACAGAGACCATATGACCCACAAGGCCCAAAATATTTGCTCTCTGGCAGTTTACAGAAAAAGTTTGCTGACCTCTGACTTAAAGGTACTGAAATATGAGCAAGAGGCATGAGGCTTTTCAGGAACCCTGAAAGACCTTCCTTCCAGAGCTTCCCAAGGGGCCTGCTTATGTCCTGAAAATTCCCTTCTTAGTCACACTTTCAGGTTAAATTAAGGCCTTAAAGGGGCCCATAAAAATGCAAATGAATTATCTGCTAACTCATTACCCCAATTAACTCCAGGATACTAATTCCTTTCCTGGGTCCTGTCTGTCTTTATTAGTCTCCTGGGAGAGCAATGACTGCAGAGCAGGGTGGAGGGAGCAGAGGAAAGAGTTTGGATAGTCTAAGAGCAAGGTTGGAAGGTTTCTGTTAAACCACTCTTCAGCCTGACAAATGGAGAATCAGCATGAATTGCTTGAGAATTTAGATGGAGGGGAACTCAAGAACCACTCCTCTGTAGGTGGATGCAACCAAATTTCTGTGAATGTGTACCAAGATTAGGGTGAAGGGTGGGTAGCATCTCTCTGATTTGGGAAACACAAAGGCACATACTCTTGTAAATGACATAACACCTACTCTGTGGGTAAGTGTCCTCTTTCTAGAATCTCTGGCCCTGTTTTCTGATTGATTAAGTTTTTGCATATGTCAGGACTTAGTTTAAGCTCATCTCCTCCAGGAAGCTGTCCATCACTGACCAAGAGTGGGCGAGTTGTTCCCTTAGAGTCTAGCATTATTCCTATTATCAGTACTTCCCAGGAAATTGGGGCTCATATTCTAGGTCCCATGCTTTTTAGAGAACTTCCTTCCCTTGTGGACAGCATTTCTCCCATGGGGTGAAGAGTCCTGCCCTTCTTCTAGATCATTCTCTATAATTAAAATCCTACAATTTCCAGCTCATATGACCTTAGGCTGCTTCCAGGTACCTGCAGAGGCAAGTTCTATAGTCCCCATAAGTGCTATGGACGGGCCTATCTCTCACAGTGCTTTCCTTATGGTATTACTTTGATTCTTGTGCCATTAGACTGTGAATGAATTGGGGGCGGGCAATCCTCCCAATTCCTAGCTGAGTAATTGTCTGGGGCCTTGTTATTTGCTGCATTGCAGAGCAGCACCTTGAAACAGGGCTGCATGACAGCCCCCATGACTTCCTATCTGAAGAAATCCTTTTGTAGAGGCTGAAAATTCACCCAGATTCTCTCCTCTGTGGATCATCTGCAAAATTCTGTTGCCTGAAGGCTGCCGGGCTAGAAATGAGCAAGGAGTGCTTCCTGGCAGACTTTAATTCTACTACATGACCTATTTATAAATGATGAAGCATCTTTTAAAGAGATGATGAAATGAATGAACTTGCAAAACTGTAATGAGACTCTGCAGCCTAAGAAGGTTTGAATTGGGAATGCTTGGTGGTGGGCTAGACAGAGAGAGAGGGATGAGTTGTGAATGTGTTCCAAGATTTGCCCTGGCCAGCACAGAGTTTCCATTCCACCAGAGCAGAATCTGTGACTTGAGGTTCCTCTAACTTGGATCTAGAATGTCCTTCAAAGGCTCATGTGTTAAGTTTTGGTTGTCAATGCAGCAATGTATAGAGATGAGGATTTGGAGAAGTGATAGAATCATGAAAGCTCTGACCTTACTAATGGATAGGTTGATAGATTCATAATTCAGTGACATTCTTGGAAGGTGATAGAAACTATAGGCAGTTTGACCTAATTGGAGGGAGTGGGTCACTGTGTGTGGGTGACTTGAACAGGTGTATCTTGTCCCTGGCCCCTTCCTCACTTTCTTTTCTCTCTCTCTCTCTGCTTTCCAGCTGCCTTGAGTCAAGTAACTTTCCTCAACCATGCCCTTCTGCCGTAATGCTCTTTCTCACCTCAGACCCAAAACAATGCAGGAGCCCGAACATGGACTGAAACTCCTGAAACTATGAGCCAAAGTGAATCTTTTCTAAGTTGTTTTTCTGGGGTATTCTGATCCAGAAATGAAAAGATGACTAACACAACCTGTTTATTTAGGGCTTTGACTGTTCAGTTTTCTTCAATACTTATTTTTTAAAATTGATTTATCGAATTCCAGATTGTAAAATATTCAAAACTATTGTGAGTGACCTCAAATTAAACATGGTGGAATATTTCACCAAGAAAATCAACAGAAACTACCAATCAGGATTTCCATCAACCCCTCCCTGAAATCCACCTGGTTCACCAGCACACCCCACTCAAGCGAGGGGGCACTTATTTCTCCCAATTCTCACCAAGAATATTATCAATACTTTTAAGTTTTTAAAATATGTTAAAAATTATATTTTATGGTTGTTTTCAGTTGACATTTTTTCATTCACTGGTGATTCCAAGTGTCTTGTTTTCTATTTGTATTTCTTATTTTGTGAATTAATAATTCATCTTCTTTGCTCATCCTGCACAAACATGCAGGAGTCAGAACCAACATAGACCATTTCTGTTCTTTAAATATTTATTTCTAAAGTCATAAAGTGTATATGTTTCTTTAACAAATTCAAAAGAATGGAATATGTGGGAAATTAAAGAACATCCTCTATCTTCCAACTCAACATCTCCTCTTCTACAAAAGTAACTTCGCAGTTTAGCCTTATAGAAATTTTCTGCAGCTATGCAAACACGTGAAAACCAATATGCATTTTTCAGATAAATGGAATGAAATTACACATATTTTTACATCTTTTTTTTGTCTTATATTTTTTCCCTCTAAAAATATATCATAGACTTTTTTTCTGAGTTAGATCTACACCAGTCATTTGGATGACTGCAGAAATTCAATAATATTGTCTTCTTAATAGCTATTTAGGTCATTTCCAGTTGTTTTTCTTTTCTTTTTTGTTTCTAGAAATAAGGCTGCAATAAGCATTCTGTGTATGTAAGTGTGTGCATGTGCAAGTTTCTGCACAAGTAGGCTTGTTTCCTTAGGATGCATTCCAGGAACAAAAATCACTGAGTCATTAAATACTATATAGATAGGACTAACTTATCCTGGACAGAATTGTAGGCATGCCCCTACTTCCCTAAAGGAGGTAATACCTATTTTTCCAAATTCTTTCCAACAATGAATATTGCCAATAGTTTAAAGTTAGGAAAGTTAGTTAAAAGTTGCATTTTATTGTTATTTTTACTTGGCATTTTTTTTTCTTCGCTAGTGATTCCAAGTGTCTTGTTTTCCACTTGTATTTCTTCTTTTGTGAATTAGTAATTCATCTTCTTTGCTCATTTGCTGTATCAGTTATTTTTATAAAATGTAGTTTGGCAATTAGTTTATAATATGTACTGCAAACATTACCTACAAGCCTATTTGTCTTTTTGACTTTGTATTAGGTTTATATGGAAGTTCTATTAACATTAGACTAGCCAGGGGATAATTTTGTGAAATGTAAATTCTGTCAATACCTAAAGCATAAAAGCCTCATTTAATATTTTTCTAATACGTTTTGCTTTCCAGTTACATTTAGGTTTGTTTTTATCTACGTAGAATCTATTTTTGCATATGATGTAAGATAAGGAAGGAATTTACATATGTCAAACTATCATTCTTGCCTTGCAATATTGTTCACTGTAATAAAATTAAGAAACAACCTAGGGCGGGGGTTGTGGTTCAGTGGTAGAGCACTTGCCTAGCATGTGTGGGGCACTGGGTTTAATTCTTGGCACCACGTACAAATAAATAAAAAATAAAGGTATTTGAAAGAAAAAAGAAAGAAAGAAACAACCTAAATGTTCATTACTAGGGGATTAATTGAGTATATTGTGGTTAATCTAGACCTTAGATAAAGTGTACATCATAAAAAGAAATAGGTCGGTGTTTACTGACATGGGAGGATGTGGCTGAATATAGAACATACAGAATAGGCACCGCCAGGGTTTACCTCGAGGCCATGCAAGCTGTCCTGCCATCTCCATGGAGCATGATGGGATTGGTATTGCTAGAGCCGAGCAAGGCAGTAGCCCTATTCATTGAGCTGCCCCCTTCACTGACATGGGTGACACACACCTTACTCATCTGTCAGTTTCCTGCATCTCCTTTCTTCTTTTGGAATATTCTTGGGGTTTCTTTTCCTTGGTAGGCCCCCACATGGGTTTTCAATAAAGCTCCAGGAGAGCTGTCTTCATATCTAGTAGAACCATGGAGGAATGCCAACCTCCCAGCTAAACCTGAGCAGTGTGGATCCCCCTACCATAGCCTTTCCTCACCATGTCTTTGTGGGATCCCACCTTCATTTCTAGCTTTCTGACCACTCCTGGCATAATCAGGCATGTTCTGTATCTACTGCTCCCCACCCCAGACTCTATGTATCCCATGTCAAATTCTCCAACAACACTCTTATGCTTCTAGTAGGAGCAATTTGGGGTGGACCTATGAGTTTCTGTAGCTTACCAACTATCCATCTTGGAACTAATACCTTGGCATATAGGAGGGAACAATCTATGGAGGGGCATTGACAGTCAGTAGGGGATGAAAGACTGCATTGTAAGAGAAAAATTTTTCATTGCTTTCCTACGGTGGGAATACAGAGCAAGAAAACATCACTCTATTTGCATGGATTCCTGGTAGACTAGGTGTAGTTCCCTGTCCTTTGACTGTGGACCTGTTCATGCAGTTTGCTTTGACCAATCATATATTAGTGGATACAAATCGAGTAGAGACTTGGAATCATCTAGTGTGACTGGATTAGAGTTCTGCCATTGCTCTGAAAAGAACTTGCCCTGGGTAGCCTTTTAGTCCTACAAGAATGAGTCAGGAGAAGGAGAATGAATTGGAGCCTTAACTCGAAGTCAAGCCTGACTGAGCTCATCCCCAATCTATAAACCACAGTTAATCCAAGACATATACACAAATAAGAAAAAAATGTGTGTTGTCAATCACTGAGCTTTGAGATGTTCTCTTACACAGAGACAGCATTGTGAAAATAATAATTGTGTGTCCCCCCCCATTATCTGTAAAAACACAATCTCAGTTTTACTAGGGCAACAGTGAACTCAAACCAAAGAGTATATTTCTAAGCTTTATTTGTTTTTTGAAGCTTTTTTTTTTTCATTGCTAGATAAGTCTGTGTCACCGAGATCTGGCCAACAAGATAAAACATGGAATCGAAATTCTTGGGTTCTGATGAAAAGGAAAAGACTCAGCTGAGCATTGCACACAACCCATTTTGCCCTTTTGCTCCTTTTTCTTCCTGTTTCCGGCTTCAGTGGCTATCTCTGCATCATGAGGTATCTGAGGGATGGAAGTTCTAGGATAGAGCAGGAGAAAGAGGAGAGCCTTGGTCCCTGAGGGCTGTGATGCTCCCCCCAGCATGCTGCATTGACCCCCTCCAGACTGCTGAGAGTTGAGAGGAAAGGACTGGTCTGTCTTGTTTAAATCACTCATAAACCCAACTGATAATGCAGTATAATGTTGACTGAAGATGAAGAATATGATTCTCTACTTATGTTCTTACTGTAAATATAATACAATGCAACATCTATCTATAAGGACAGGACTAGAAGTTACTAGTTTCCAGTGAGATTGTGATGGGAAACTGTCTGTGGAGTGACGGATGAATGACTATATTGCTGTGAGGCAGCCAGACCGCAGGGCTAGCTTTGGCTTCTGATTCTAGCTGTGAGTAAATATTAGTGGTGTCATTTTGGAAATACCATTTACCTTCTCTCAGTCTGAGTTTTCTCATCTGCAAAATGGAAATGCTATAGTAAAACCCTCCTGAAAAGCTAATTGTGATTGTAAATCAGCTATGGTTAGAATGACTATAAAATTTATGGTACTTTCTGGGACATTTTTGAGAGTAGTAAGGATGCTACTGGGACTTTTCTAGCTATACTAGGTATAATGCAACTGGGGTTTGAGACTGATCTCCTTTACCCAGTGGAGGGATTTATGCTAAATGCACATTCTCTGTGCTAATCATTTTATGCACTAGCTAGGCATAATCAGCCTTGTTCTTACAAGTCTAATAATGAAAACTTTTTCTATTTTTTTCCTATAAGGTAGGTGGAAGAAAAACTAAAAGTGTATATCCTCATCAATTTTGCAGTAGTGCAATCTGAAGTTTTACACACTTACATTTGGGGGCTATTTATTCCAGATTACAGGGTCTTACTGTAATAGCACCTACACGTGACTATCTCCAGCATTGTCACAAGAACCACAAGCACTTGTAATGGGACAATGCTTTGAAAATTCTAAAAAAACTTATAAAAAATACTAGCAGATTTTATTGAAAAGAGAATGTGACTGACAGCTGTTGGGGTAACAATAATCACTCTGGATTATAAAGTCAGCAACAAAGAGATAATAAAGGGAGACGTGAGTTATGTGCAAACACAGTGCTAATAACGTACCCTCGGCAGACCTTATCTCCTGAGAACAGTCTCTGGTAAAATTGAGATGAAGACATCTTTAGATAATCACGATTAAGGAAATGGAAATGGAAGCAAAAACTAGTGTGTGTACAGTATTGCCCAAGTTGGATTCCTTTACCAGCTAAGCACATTATGATATAACCATTGTTGTTGCTGACTCCAATGTGTTATTAAATACAAAGAATTATTGTGATGATTGTTACTCTTGCAATTACATATTAAATTGAATTTTAAAAAGTACTTTGAAAACATTACATATCTTTCAGGTAGAAGTGGCCTCCAGGGAGGGGTCATTTGGGCCGCTATATCCGACTCCTGTATATATATATGAAATCCTGACTCAAACATGCCATTCACTTGCATAGTTTCCTGCCTGAAATCAGGCCATGAGTTCCTCATCTCATTCAGATTGACTCATGTGCATGCCTTTATTCATTCATGAGCACATTTTGGGTGCCCACTATCTTTCAGGTGCTTAATACAACAGTGAACAAGCCACAGAAGATGTTGTCAGTTTCCTGCACTTATCCCCTGTTACTTCATCCAGCTCCTTAGGGTTCCCTGCCAATATCTGCATCTTGTCACCTGAAGATATTCTCTGAGTAGTGGAAGATCACTTACCATCAGGGCAGGCAGCCCTTAGGCAATGACTAATAGGACTAGTATCCAAATACCCCTATTCCCTTTCCCTCAGATGAGATAACTGTGAGGCATGTTTTATTTAACTTCCCAGAGTTACTCCAAAATGCAGTTACCAGAGTGGCAATGGCTTGATAAAACCACCTCAATTCACTTCTTTTTCCTGATTATTGCCCTGTTGGGGCTGTATGGACTTGCTTCCTTAAATTCTTACATCTGATTTTGGTTCTAGAGTTCACTTCTGTGGGGATGCTTGAAAGCATACCCTCACATTGTAGAAAAAAAGGATTTCAAACTCAATTGCTGATAGGGGCCAAGAAGGTATGATAAATGAGAGAAAAAAAATTGCATTTCTACCTGGAGTTTTACCAATGACCAACAAATAGTATTCAAGGAGTTCTGCCTAAAGATGTTTGCTTAATACCTGTTATTTCCTACCAGGGTAGGAAATACTTCCCAGGAGGCCTGAGAAAGAATGACTGACTACATAAATTCAATAACCCTCTACTCATTCATAGCGATCTATCAGTTAACCACCCATGCATTCACCAACCATTGACTTTCCACACATCCTTCCGTCCCCAACCTGCCCACAATCCATTCACTCATCAACCATCCAATCACCACCAATTCACATGTTCCCTCACTGCTCACCTTCTTACCAACTATCTTCAAACTTTTAAAAAATCTTCATTCTGTGTACACAATCATTTTAGAATTTTTCTGAATACCTCAGGCTATTTCACATCAAGATGCTACTCTGAGTATTTCCTTTTAGTAAATCTTTCATTTTCTTTAATATGAAGATAACTTGTATTTGTCCTTCACACCACTCTTGAAAGTTAACATCAATGGTGGATGCTGTGGTTTGCCACAGATAGCCTGATTCGGCTATTGGGAGTGTTGGTTGTTGATGCTCATATACATCTATTCCTTGGGGACCTTGACTGGCTGATGTGGAGGAACAAAGTCCTTTAGGGTCTCTCTTAAGGTTCATCACAGCTCTAAAGCCTCCTGGGGTTGGCTGAGGTCTTAGTTATACTACAATGCAGTCTGTATTTTCCCCTGTCCGACTCTGCTTCCCTCACTCCCTTTCACAGCACTCCCTAATCAACCTCCTGCACTCAAAGCTCAGAGTCTCGAGGTTTGTTTCTAAGGTAACCTGACCCATGACAGTATCTTTGTAACATCTTCTTCATTTTTCCCAAAGACAGAATGAAAGACAGACTCAATCACTTTTAGCTTCTCTTTTATGCCCTGACAACTTGTACTTAGTTCATAGGGTATCTATAGGTTAGGAAGACAGAGCCACTATTAATGTTAGTGGAATATGAGATTTAATATATCAGACCTTTTTTTTTTTTTTACATGAAAATGGAAGATGTTAGGGAAGGGAAGCAGGGGGTGAGAGCTTCAGAGAAATAGTCACACTTCATGTTTACCAGCAGTATAGGCATTGGCCTGTAGGAAAATCTGATGTTATACATGTCTGGCTGCTGATGTGGGACTCCAAAGGAGATAATCATGGAAAGAGGTGCAGACATGGCTGCCTCTATAAAAGCTGTCCCCATGGAGTCTGTCACTTTGGCAGGCTGCAATCAAATGTCTTTTGGTGAACTTGAACCCACAGGTGGTCAAAAGGGCTGGTAATCAGGAAGTTAACCTAGATGTGGATGACAGGGGGAGGAGGACTTGCGGGGCCCATCTGGACATATCTCCATCTACTTGTCTTTACTTATGATCAATATAACCTTCTAAAGTGATGACCTCTGGTTTCCCAACTCTCACATGGAATTTCTGTCTTAGTCAATTCTAACCTAAAGACATAAAACAAGGGTGGTTCTGGAAAATATGATTTCCAGCCATAAACAGGAGCAGTGGAGCCAAACTGCCAACAGGTACTGTAAGCACTTTTGACCCTAGAGCATTTAACAGATTGCCTCAGTGTTAAATTTTTCTGCAGAGTGCCTCTTTCTGGATTAGGAGTAGATCAATTACAGCCTGTGCGTCCAATGCTGCCTACTGCTTGTTTTTGTAAATAAAGTTTTATTGGAACCCAGTCATTCTCATTCATTTACATACATCTGTGGCTGTTTTCTTCCTATCATGGCAAAGTTGAGTAGTGGTGACAGAGATAGTATGACCCCCAAGCCTAAAATATTTACAGAATCTTCTACTCTAGACTATGGGATCTGTGAAGCCTGGGGCTATCTCACTTCTTTTTGGGTCCCCAATGCATTGCTTCACACACTGCAATGAAGAGTCTAATAAATGTTTTTGAAATAACTGAATGGATCTGGGAACTAAAACCCCATGCAATTATTAACACAGAAATCTATAAGCATAGTTATTGGAAAACTAAGAACTTTCTTCCTTTGGAGAAAAATATATGATTATATTATCAAGTGGTGCAGGAGATATCAGGAAATTGTGGGTAGATTTGATGAAGGCACTAAGTTCCCAGAAGAGTAAGGAAAGAAGAATGGAAAATGGAAAATAACCTTAGGTTGTAGACCTGGCTCAGTAATTTTCTAGCAATGTCATCTAAAACAAGATATAGCTATCGGACAAGTATAAGAACATCAGCTTGGCCAAGTTCAAAAGATTTTTGTGATGAGCTACTGATTGATGATGTGAAATATTCTGGAAACTGCAAAGCACCATCCAGATACATGGGACAATTTTGCAGTCAGAAATTTTTTTTCAGAATTAATATGGAGCAACAGTTTGGCCGGACCCAAATTCTATTTGTGCTTTCCTAAGGGGTCTTTAAGCTCGGTTGAATCAACTAGGACCTAGGCCTGCACCCCTGCTGTGAGTTGTGATGCCTCACATGTCAGAACATAGGGTGGGGGTATTGGTGGAAAACAGTCTTTTCCTTCTAAAAATTGTTCATGTCTTCAATTTCTCCCTGGCAGTGGAGTTCAGCTTTTTATAGAATAGCATCTGATTTGTCAGCAACCTTTAGGTAGCTTATTGATTTAACATTTCTTTAGAGATGCTAAGAAATATGTGGTCTGCTGACAGCAACAGGGAGCTGTGCCTTGAAAGAGGAATCTGATGGCTTGTTCCCAGCTGTCCTGGCTCGGGGCCTTTGCAATCACTGTTTTTCAGAAAATTGTTTTAAATAGAGTTTATGCTCCATTTTCAGCATCCTTTATTTTTCTTCCTTTTTGCCCAGCAATCAAGATTGCAGTGTCTTTGCCTGGTATCTAACACACTACTGCTGAATGGAGTCACTTCATGGTGACATAACCTAAGTGTGAGAGAAATTTGCTTTGGCAAAATGCTAAGGTTCATTGTGTTAAAGCAGTCGGGTTCCAGAAATTTGCAAAGACCTATTTATCTATTGTTTCAGAGCACTGAGACTAAATAGAATTTGTGGAGCTCATCTATGAACAAGTCTCTTAAAAGGCAGGGGCAGGGCTCTTGAAGAATAAAAGGAAAGAACTCACCTTAGAATTAACTCCTTTTAGGTAGGAGGGTTTCCAAGTACTGATTATGCTTTTTTTCCAATCTTCTTCATAGTTCCTGACTTCCAAGGGAGAGCAACCTACTAATCTGATTGAAGTATGTTTTATTTGCAGATGGGCTACTGTGCCTTGGAATTGGACATGAACTGGAAGATTTTCTTTTGTTTCCTGATATCCATCAAAAAAGATTTAAAAGAAATTCCATTTTGGCTTATCTTGCATGAACCTGCTCTCTTATTTTGCAAGCCCTTTAGAGAGAAGGGGATGCGGGCAGAATTGCTCCTCTGTCAAAATTTTTCTAACAATGACAACATATAAACAGTGTAGGCGAGGTCAAGGTGTTCATTGTCCCTCTTCTCCAATTTCCTCTTTCTTGTGTCATTCCAAATAATGAGATCTAGGGGTGAATTAGAATGCTAAGATATTCATCCTGTCCTAATTTGCCTAGGACTTCTTAGGCTTCACACTGAAAGACTAGTATCTGCCAAGCCCTCTCAATCCCAGGCAAACAGGCCCAGTCCCTCACCCTAGACCCTATTTCTGCCTTCAGACTAAGCCATAGATTCCAATTTAACTATTGAAAAGGTTAAAATAAAAGTTTTTATTTTTCTTATACTTAATTGACCTAACATCTAATAGTTTGTTCAAAGTAAAAATAGCAACAATGCTATTAAATCCAACTTAACTTTTAATGGGGAGCCTTAGATTTGAGATTATGGAGGCTGCTTCAGCTACTATTTAATTGCTACTTGAAAAATTTTTAATTCCAATTTGACTTCTCTTTCTTGAAACTGCTTCGTCATTCTACAACTGCTTGGAAGGATGACACAGAACCAGGGTTCATCCCTTGCCAAAATGGTTCGGAAAGTGACTCATACCATCCAAAATGACTGTGTGCTTCAAAGACCCTGGGATAAGGAGTTGGGGGAGCAGGGAGAGCAAAGGACATGGTGGGGACAAAGATGAGAAGAAGGGAAACTAAAGACTTTGAAGAAAATGGATCAGTCTTCCAAAAGAAGAAGCCCAAAAGGGTTTCCTTTCTTTTTTTTCAACATTATTAATTGGTACATTATAGTTGTACATAATGATGGGATTTGTTACATATTTGTATATGCACAAGATATAACTATATAATTTGGCCAATATCAATTCCAGCATTTCCCCCTTTCTTCCCTACCTCCTGCCTCCAGGTCTCTTTCCTCCACTGACATCCTTTTGATTCTTATGAGATCCCCATATAGTTCCATGTCTCTGGCAGGCTATTAAAGCCCCATCACTCCAAATTTGAGATGATTTGCTCATCTTCTGGCCAGAGGGGTTACTTTTCATATCCTTTAAGGGATATCAATTGTTTCACAAGTGAATTATGGAGAATTGCCCAATTGTATTAAATGGACTACTTTTTAAATTATTATTCTGAATTTGGACATCATTACAAAAATCCAAAAATTTTAGTTCTTTTGAAAATTGGGCAACTCTGTGAAATACTGAACCCTATTCTTTGAATAATAGTGACCATCTAGAGTTAAATAAGGACTATGTCCTTCAAAGTCTGCAGTACTGTAGCAGACAGGCCACTTCTCACTCCAGCAGCCACTCTCTGGTTGTTATCTCCAGGAACCCAGGGGTATTTAACTTTGCCAACCTTGAGTGAGGGTCTGTCATTATGGCATCCTTTGTTCTGGTGGCTATCTCCTTGGACTTTTTCTGCCCTTCTCCACCTCTCCTCCCACATCATCTCACTGTGTGCTAATACAGCTTCATGTAGAATTAGGTGTGATCTCTAATGTTGATAGATCAAACATTTATGTACAACGTCCATTTCAGCACCATCCTCAAAAACAGCAGAATCCAAAGGCATTCAGGGTATAAAATTTGGGGTATAAAATCAATACTAGTCTCTAAATTAGCAGCTTCCCCTGATCAGCAGTATCAGCATCATTTGGAAACTGATTAAGGAAGCAAATGCTCAGGCTCCAGCTAGACCTACTGAATCAGAAGATCTGGGGGTGGAATCCAACATTTTTTTAAATAACCTTCCAGATGATTCTGAGGCACAAAAGTCCAAGTACTACTGGTCAAATTTTCAGGTGGCACCCATTTACTGAAAATATGCTTGTGTAAAAGAACGAATGTCCTTTTTTTTTTTTTTTTTTTTTTTTTTTTTTTTAGCTCTTGTTTGAAGAGGATGTAAAATACCTTCCTGTTTTTTTCTCCAGTTGTATACTGTGGAGGTGAGAGAAGTATCTGTTTGCAGTCCCAAAATCACTGCTTTGTGAGAGAGATCTGAGGGCTTTTTAGTTGGAGACTTGTTCACTTTCTGTGTGGTGGGATCTTTATTGTGGTTTAGAGCATTTCTTTTCCTGTCACTGACAAAAAGAGGGGAGGGTGTAAATATCCTCCCCATGGTCTGTTAGTTCTTGATGAGATACTATTTGAACTGCTCCTTTCTTTGTACCATGGACATAGATCTTGTCGGTCCAAGCAGACAATAAGTTCCTTGCAGCCAGGAGCCTAAAGTTCAGCAAAGCCCAGCTGAATGATCTGAATGAAACAGCTTCATTCACCTCCTTAGCCAAAGATTATGGAAAGGACTGAAAAACCCATTTCTCAGTTTCGCCAAGGATGCCCTTGTGAGTAAGAACTGCCAAGGTAGCTCCAAATCATGCTACCTGTGTTGCTGGTATCTTTTATCAAATGTCCCCGAGAATCATCCATATTAAACTGAGCAGCCAGTTCACTGAGGGTCCAGGCAGTTCTCTGAAAACAAAACCTGGAAATTGCTTTCTCCCCAGCATATGGACCATGATTCCCACTTACTAAGCTAGGAAAAAGAAGAACCCTGTTTCCAGGGTAGCTGGGAAGAGGCAATGGGTGTTGGGAGACAGGTGACAATTTGATCATGTGGTTATTTGGCTGGTGGCCAGGCTTTGACCTAGCTTGCAGGTTGATGTGATACATTTGGACTGTGCTTTCCACTTAACACCATGGTAGAGTCGACTCTCAATTCCTTCAGGCTCCCTGCTTCTTGTACCCAGGAAATTGAAACAAAAAGGAATAAGAGATATGTCAAACAGCTTCAAGGGGGGCATTAATTCAGTCAGTCAGTGCTTTGTTCAGTCTATCATTTCATATACTCCTATTAAGCTCCTGTGGTGTGCAGAACAATGAAAGAGGGTATGTGTGCATGTGTATGGGTTGAGTTTCTTTTCTGTTATGCTCCAAATAACTGTTTTGATATTTCTGTAATTGATTTCATTAGTTAATTTTTATTCATAATGTTGGGGGCATAAGAAAGAGATGCAAATAAATGCTAATTTGTGAATTAATATTTCCAGCTAAGGCCCTTGCCATTTTTAAAGGGAAGAATATTGCAGTGATAGTGGAATTCAAAATTGAAGCATCTTTATCGTCTCTCATTTGATCTGGGTAGACACCCACCCTGACAATGAAAGTCTGAATTCTTGAAGACTTCTGCCCTACTTGTATGTTAGCTCTTGGGAAGTATTCACGAGATACTGAAAATACTACCTTTTGCTTCCTTCCCTGCATCAGAGAGCTGATGAAAACTTATCTTCTCTTTCTCTTCCAGTATGGCTCTCCCTTCTTTGCCCCTTGGTAACAGCATGTGCTGAGAGAAAGGAAAAGGTACTTGGTGGGATGTGTGCACTTCAAACTCTCCTGCGGAATTCATCTGTCACACAGGTTTTGTGTTAGCTTCAGGCCCTGGGGGAATTCCTTCAGAGAATGGTGAAGTGGAAAACTTTATTTGCAGAAAGACAGCAATGACCTCAGCCTAGTGTGCTCTTGCAGGATTGGGCACCGAGTATTCAGTTCAATGGAGGGGTTTCACTGCGGATGAAGCCCCTGCCTCTGCTTCCCCCAGAAACCTCCAGGCTGTAATAATCCTTTCCTTCTTTTGAGTGTGGTGCGGGGTATGAGGTCATGATCTTATTTCTGCTGAGGGAGCAGCAGCTTCTGATTTCATTTCTTTGGTTATTTGGGACCTCCAGTGGGAGACAGGAGGGAATATATATTCTGGACCAGACCCTTCAGCCCAACCCACAAGACCTTTAACTATCCAACATTTAAAGCCTTACCAGTCTTGTCTCTTACAATGCCTTAACTCCCCGTGCATACTGCCCCATGGTCCACTCTATAGAAAATGGTTACCATTCCATACTGCTTAGCACCTTTTGGTCTTTGCACACCTGGTCTATGAATCAGTTCAACTTGGAGAACATCTGCTCATCTTTTAAGGCTTAACTCAAGCATCATCCTTTACGACAAGTACAACAGAGCTGAGGATGTAGCTCAGTTGGTAGAGTGCTTGCCTCACATGCACAAGGCCCTGGGTTCAATACCCAGCACCACAAACAAACCAAAACAAAACAAAAACAAAAAAATAAGCCTAATGGAAAGCCCATCAGAGCTCTATCTCTTCTGTTCTATACCACCCCTACATAGAATCAACTATTCTTTCCTTATGTTTGGTTTATACCCATGCTGTAGTGTTTATTGCACCTTTTGTAATATTGTTTTATAAATGATGGGATACAATCATAGTGTTTAAAAGTGAAGTCTCAGAAGCAAGACCACATGGATTCAGTGCCAGTTATGCCACTTCTAATTGTTTAATCTTTGGAATGTAACTTGTTCTCTGTGCTTTAGTTTCCCCATCTGCCAAATGAGGGTAATAATAATAGTGTTTACCTTATAAGTGAGAACTAGCCTTATGAATTATTTTGGAGCTTCTTGCCGGTATCAGATCCCAAGAAACTCTAGAGGATCTGAATAAAATAGGGTGAATCTTCCCTACTTCTGAGACCTACAGTGTTTTAGTTGCAGATGCAGCCAGAGAACCCTAAAACTTCGACCCAATACCTCCATCATGATGGCAATTTGACAGCTGGGTCATTAATGGTTCACAGGGCAGACTGTGCACCACAGCTGCCAGCTAAGTTGGCCAGAGGTCAGATCTGGGGAGTGCTCGCTTAACTGAGACACAACATGAGTCATATTTTAATATCCCTTCCTTCCTATGACAATACTGTTTTCAGAGATCATAGTACAGTATTCAGTAATCATTATTTAATTTATCATTAAACAGACATTCACAAAGAATAAATTTCAATTTTTAAAATGTTATTCACATTTAGTAAAACATTTTATGAATGAACTGAACTTTTTATTCTCCAAACAAAAATATTATGGCTTCCAGTTCATACTCCTTTTCATTTTAAAACATTTTTGGCACCAGCAAAAACTCCAAGTATTCACATACTAATAAAACTAAAGTGACACAAGTTCTATTTCTTCATATTTGTAGTTATTGTACTATTAGTGTTCATTTAGAAGTTATAGCTCAAACACAGAGATATGTACTATTGCAGGGATTTAAGTGTGAATTGCCTTTGAGATGACCTGGAGTAATCCAAATTCTTATGAATTTGTTCTTCAAGGTATAATAATAACAATAATAATTGAGCCTGGGTGTGTTGGGGGCCAACTATATAGTCAATTAAAGAAGTTGTTTCAGAAAAGTTTTGACCGTATAGTTGACTATGCAGTTCTGAACTGGAAGATCAAGCACAAGAACTGTTGTATTACTCAGAGCAAAATTGCAAAGAGAAGAAATCACAGAGAAAGAACTTATGTAAATTGCTCTACAGACCCATGAGACCTAAGATGTAAAGGGTAAGCAAATAAGATATGGAAGAGAGTATTTATAAGTGAATAATAGAAAGAAACTGATCTTAGGTGATAAAGAGTATTGAAAATAAAAAACAAACAAACAAAACAAACAAACAAGCAAAAATCCCTCAAAACCCTGAGTCTGCAGAGTTCTGAAAAATGTACTAAGCATTAGTAGACAGTATTACTAAGAGAAAAGCTATACAACTCCATATATCCTGGTAAAATTGCTGAACTTAAAGGGTAAAGAAAAAATTCTATAAACTTCAAGATTGAAAAAAAGTTATGTAGAATGAAAGAATCAGACTGTCATTTGAACTTTATTTTGGCAACACTACAAATTTATGAGACAGAGCAATAATGTCTCCATATAACTCTAAGAAAAAAAATCTATGTCTGGAGGATCTTATATTCAGCCAAGATGTTATTCACCTGCCAGGGTAAAAAAAAATAAAAATACAGTTTATGGATTGGTAATAAGCCAGAGAAAGTCTGTACCTTACTTGCCATATACCTATGGTGTGGGACAACTACTGAGATGGGGCTTGGAACAAGCAGACCCCAAAGTGGTAAGCAACCAGCAATGCTGGAATTAACGGAGGTATACAACATAAGAGGTAAGTGGAGGTTTTGAAGTGGAAGAGGCCCACTACCTGAATAATACTACATTAGTAAAAGTTCCAATCTGGCTTCATAACCCTGGATAATGGGAAAGCAAAAACAGTTAAATAGTTCCTCTTATGGAGTCTAAGGAGGTAGAAGAGTGAGACAGGCTGACTTTTTGGCTTGTGACTTATATCAGGCTCTCTTGCTCAGAAAGGTCTGTGCTTAATTTACTGCTCTGATGTTGCTGTCTTGAAATGACTGATCATTTTGAACTAGTGGCTTTGTGCTGTCATTTAGCAATGGGACCTGAAAATTGCATAGCTAGTCCTGAATAAAGAACTCCAAAAGACTGAATTTCAATCCTGAATTCAGCAAACTTCAATCCAGAAGACCCTGAATTGGAAGGAGTAAGAATTTTCTCCTGAATAGAAATGGTGGCTTGAGAACTAGGTTACAGTGAAAAATGAGAGAAGAAAAGCTAGCTGTTAGAACGCCAGCCTCTATGAGGTGTATACCTGATAACACACAAGCTGTTGCAGAGCAAAGGTCTACCTTCTTCATTTTTGGGTGTCCCTGTGGGACTTCTCTCAGGCAAGGTTCTGATGAAGTTAGAGCTAAGGAGCTGTCTGCCACCCTGCCCACCTCAACACACCTCACACCTCCTGCAGAAGTGACTGTTCTTGGGGAATGGCGGTCTTCCTGGGTGGTGGAAAGCATTCTGTATATGAATGTCCAATAATCTCTAATGTTTTGATTTCAATGAGAACATTTCAAAAGCTGCCAGGTTCTGTGGTACAAGTTGTCAGGAGACACAGGACAAACACATCGGGGCTACTGTTCACAATGTAGTAAGAGATAGTCATCTCTTAAATTCCCCTTTCCTAACTCATGAGCAAAATGGCTCTCTTATATTCTCTCCTTTCCAGCTTTCTAGGTTTTACCTGGCTCTCTATATTTCTTTTCTAACTTAAATAATCTCTTGTATTTCATCACACCTACTAAGGGGGAGGGGAATCTCTGGGTTTGGCCGTCCAGCTTCCATGTTCTTTTCTGGCTCCATTTTTCTCTACTCAAATCCCAGATCTACAGGTGGAACCCATGTCCACATGTATTTTGGTCAGCATTTTAATTGTTGTGACCAAAAGACCTGAGAAAAGCAATGTAGAGGAGTAAAAGCTTAGTTTGGCTCATGGTTTCAGAGATCATAGTCCACGGATGACTGACTCATAGCTCTGGGCCTGAGGTGAGGCAGAACATCATGGCAGCAGGGTATGATGGAGGAAAGTAGCTCAGAACATGGCAACTAAGAAGCATAAAGAGAGTCTGCTCACCAGGGATAAAATATAAACCCCAAAGGTATGGCCCCAGTGACCCACCTTCTCCAGCATTGCCCTACTACCTGTAGTTACTGTGGTTTTACCCAGTTAAACCATATTATTAGATTAGTCCATTGATTAGGTTGTATCTCTCAGAATCTGATCATTTTGCCTCTGAAAATTCTTGCATTGTCTCACACATGAACTTTTAGGGGACGCTTCATATCTAAACCATAATAAGGTGAGTCAGTTTCTGCATTCCCTAGCCTCCATGACTATTTGGGAAAGGATGGCCATATGCTCTGCTATCCTAGGATTGTTCAGAGAGTAAAGAAGGCAATATTCGTGACTATATTGGGTCAATATTTGTTATGATTTGGGTATTTGAGTTGTCCCTCAAAAACTCCTGTTAATTTAGGAATATTCAGAGGTGATATGATTAGATTATGAAAGCTGATGAGTCCATTCTACTTTGAATGGACTGATTATTAACTGTAGGCAGGTGGGGCATGACTGGAGAAGGTGGGTCACAGGGGATGTGTCCTAGAAGGTGCATCCTGTCTGTGACTCCTTCCTCTCTCTCTCTCTCTCTCCACCCCTTTGTCTCTCTCTGCCTCTTGACCCCACCATGAGCTGAGCAGCTTTCCTTTGCAATGCCCTTCCTCCAAGTGCTGCCTCAAGTTGGGGTCAGAGCAATGCAAGAGGCCATCTAGGGATGAGGAACTCTGAAACTGTGAGGCCCAAATAAACTTTCCTTCCTCTAAGTTGTTCTTGTCGAGTATTTTGGTCACAGTAATGAAAAAGATGACTAAAACAGAAATCAGCACCAAGAAGTGGGGTCATTACTATGACTAACCTGACCTTGTGGTTTGGAAGTCTTCAGATCTGGTTTGTGGGAAGAATTTTGAAAAGTTTAGAGATGCAAGCTGGAAAAGCTTTAGAATGTTGTCAGTGAAGCTTCTTGGGGAATTCTTATGGTAGTTCAGAAAACCAAAATGGTGATAAGAATGCAGACTGTGCATGAGATTTCAGAGGGAAATGAGAACTCTTTTGGGAATTGAACTAGAGGCCACTCATATTACATCTGGGCAAAGAACTTGGCTGAATTTTGCCCATGTTCTGAGATTTTATGGGAGGCTAAATTTAGAAGTGATGGACTAATTAATTTGGTGGAGAAAATTTCAAGGCAACACAGAATTTAGTTGGGGGCATTGATATTGCTGGTAAATTTGAGCCAAGTTTACTGTGATAATCAAAAGCAAAAAAGAGAGCTAAATGGGGCTAAAAAAATCAAAAAACTTGAAGCTTGGCCAGAAAAGTACATGTAAAGCTGGGGCCAAGAAAGTTGTACTTGTTAAAGATATTATAGCCACTAAAGAGATGTTAAGTACTTTCTTTGTACAGGAGCAAATTAAAAAGATGGCATCTCAGGAATTGATTAAACCATACTCATTACAGGTTTAAGGAGGTAGAAGGGGAAGTTCCATTGACAAGAGATAATGGGGCACCCTGTGTTTCCTAGGCACTTGTTTCACCATGCTGAGCTAAATAGGCACTCTGAGGTCACTGTAACCATGATTCCAGGGAACTCCGACACTCTCTAAGCTGGCAGTAGACTTCAGATTCATCAATCTGTTGCTGGTTCTGCAAGAATGTGGGGTGCTTAAGTTAAGAGGTCATGGAAACTTCCATCAACATTTCAAAGGAAGGCTTGGGAAGCTAGATGGATTGCAGCAAGGTTGGGGTCCCTGCAGGTTACATCTGAGAGGGTGATGCAAGCATCTGTGAAGGTGAAGTTGAAACTGGAATGGGGACCCCAGGAATTAAGAAATTCCAGTAACATGGATTCTCTGCCGAGAGAAACTGCTGGCTGTAGAGAGAGTCAGGCTAAAAGGTCATGTGGGCTGCACAAACCCTTAGTGGAAACAGCCATGTGTCCTAGATGCTATATGCAGCATTCTGGGACCTGTTGGAATGAGTGGGATTAGGTCTTGCTTTGGCTCCATTCCTTTTTATTCCCTTTTCTTTTGAGATGGGAGTGTTTACTCTCTGTCACTGTACGTTGGATATATGTACCTTGTTTTGATTTTTACAAGAGCTCATAGCCAAGTTTGCTTTGAATTTCAGAGGAGACTTTGGACTTACACTTTGGGATAATGCTGAAATGGTTAAAACTGCATGATTCCTAGAGATGGACTAAATGCCTTTTGCATTGTGAGATGGACATGAGCTTTTGGGGGCCAGGGTGGAATGTAATTGTTTGTATATGAGGAATCCCCCCAAAGTTCCTGTAAATGCAGGAATATTCAGAGGTAAAATGATTAGGTAATGAGAGTTATAACCTAACAAGTTTATCCTACATTCAGTGGATTGGGTGGTAACTGTAGGTGTGTGGGGCACGACAACCTGACTTAGCAGTTTTGAACTTAATGAGCATCTAGGAATTTGGAGGAAAAGGAGGAGCTTTTCTTTTCTTTTGGCTAATGCATTATGAGGGTGACATATTGGAAATTGATGTAGACACTATATAGCCATACTGTTCTCTGAATATGACTCAGGGAATCAAAACACAGAGGAAGACAGAGGTGGGAGCTCCAGCATCAATGCCGCAGGTCCTTGGTCCCTTCTTCCCACTCTGTCCATGAGAATCCATTTGTGTCCGTACGCTTACCTCTGTGTGGAAGCCTTCTTGGGAAGTTCTACCATTGTTTGAAAGGAGATCACAAAGCTGACCCTAAACTAGCTGTGTTCTAAATGTTCTGTTTTATTCATCATTTGTTTCATACTCATTTTGTCCCTTTCATTCAGGTTTTAAACTTGGAGCCATTGCTCTCTTAGATCTTCTTTTATCGCCAGAATTGCACAGGTGCGCTCTCTTCTGTAGATCCAGCTGATATTTTTCAAAGCCTCTTGGAGATATGTCTTTCTTTCCATGCTTCCTCCTGACTTGAAGCCTGCCAGGCTTCATTGTTGAATTGTGTCAACAGCCTCTGCACAGCCTTTTGGTTTCCAGACTTCCACTTCTTCTAATGTAAGAGTTATTTAATCATTTTTTTTTTGTATGTGGGTGTATCTGTGTGTGTGTGTGTGTGTGTGTGTGTGCGCGCGTGCGTGCACACACACATGCTGTGGACTCTCTTGGCATGACTCAAAGCCACTCCAAATAACGGTTTTAAGTGTACAAAGTAAAATACGTAGGATTACAAAGCAAACCAATTATACTAAAATACAGTTATTGAAATAGAAACCCTCCTCCTGTAAGTTTATGAATGTGTGTTTCTATAATAATGCTTATGCAACAAGAACCAATGGTGGGTTCTGTAACCACCATAATTTTAAAACAGTAACAGTAAAACTGTAATGGGATATGAAAATATCTATAACTTATATGTTGACAAATGTGCAAGTACTATTGATACTACTGTAGTCTGTTACTACATTCAAAATAGAGGAAAATGCCACATTCCAGTTGAGATTAGTGCAAATAAAACTTAAATTTTTCCCACCCAGGTATTTGGTCCCCAGGATAAGAGCCTCTGCCTTAATCCATCCTGATGTAGCTCTAATTTTCCCCAAATTATGTTTTCATCATCTCACCTCTTTCCTCAACCTACTCTGGCTGCCTCCTGCTTACTGGAACAAAATCAAATCCCTAAACTTGGACTTCATGAGCCTTCATGGTGTCTGCTGCCCTGCCCTTCAGCCTGCCCTTCCACTGTTCTTCACCTTAGATTCTGCTATCCAGCTAGGCTGAGTTCCTGACTATCTTGAGGACACAGCAAGTGCATCCCTGTATGTTTTATTGGGAGTTCTGTATTTGCTAGTGATAGAAATATTATTTACCTAAGCAAAAAAGATTCAAATATAAATGGATCCAGGTGTGCAAATAACACTTCTTGGTGTCTTTCTATATCTCTTAACTCTTCCTTATTCTGCACTGATTTTAATTTCAGGCAGGATTTCCCTCATCCTTGCAAAATAGCACAAGAAGCCCAGGTTTTCTTATATTTTTCAGCTTATCAAAGCCAAGAAAAAGAGAACTTTATTCTAAATGGTGCCAAGAGAAGCCCTTGGAATTCCTAGCTGTCATAAGATTTGGGTTCTATTTTTTTCCCTTGAATTAATTACAGTGAACATAGAGCTAAGTATTCAGACTGACCAGGCCTCAGTAATATGCCCAACCCCAGAGCTGGGGATGAGATCAGCCTAATCAAATTTCATGGGAAGAACAGGGAAGAGACAGATCCCAAGGAAAAATCAGTTTGCTGTTACCAGTGAAAAGATCCTTAAACTGGATAGGCAAAATCAGTTCTAGTTCCTTCCCTAAAATATGCTCTTCTCCTTTGTTTTTCCCTAGACAAATTCTTTCTTTCATTCACAGCAGAAGAGATAGTTGATATTGAGCACCTATTGTGTGACAGATGCTCTATACCCATGAACCAGTCTTAAAATTTATAGTCATGGCTTGCAAATACAGTAGTATAATTCAATTTATTTCTCTATAGTCAAATTAAATTTGCTGTTTATTTCTGGAGGGAGTTTTTGAAAATCAAAATAACTCAGATTCTTCTGCTTAAAACTTCATTATGGGAGCAGTGTCAGTAATTACTTCAGGCTTTAAATATAGTTAATTCAAAGTTGAAACTCCTGGTCAAGGCTCCTTAGGGATTCTCTTTTGCTTCTTTTTCTCTCTAGGATGGTACCTGAATATAAAAGGGAAATGTGCATGGAGCCATAGCTACAAGGGAAGGGTGTGTTCCATTGGCCATCCTCGCCAACCTTAGCTGAGCTCAGGTATTCAGTTCATGGACTGAGCATGAACTGTAATCATTATTCCTGTGTACCTGACACCCAGACCCCTCCCAATGCCCGGACCCTCCCTGCCTTCTTCTAGGGGAGATATGGATCTCTGGTACTCTTGCTGACTATATGCCACAAGCCTCTATTTTTGCTTTACTTTCCTACTTTCCAGTGAGGGGCATATTCTGAGGGAGTATTTTCCCAGAACTACTGAAGTGAGATGGGAAACCCCTTGGCCTTCAGCATGTCCTGAGTTCAGTGCACCTAATTGTCTATCCACTCACACATGTCTATGTCCACTTTCCCAATGGGGAAGGAGGACTAAATCTTTAATCTCATCCTCTCACATTTCTTCTAGGTCATCTCCTCCCTGTGTGGTGCCTGAACTGTTAGGACGCATCCTCTTCCTCTTTCCTCAGATCTTCTGAGCTTAGAAGCTGTAGATTTTCGAAACCAGCAATCACTGATTTTCCCTTTTCTCTTTAAAACTCCCAGCTCTTGAAAAACGAGTTATGACTTTCACAGCTATTGCCTCTGAGCCTGCTTTTGGAGCCAACTTTGAATATACAAAGCTGAACACCTAATTCTCTGTCCTAGTCTCAGTTTTGCTGTCCTCCTGAAGCAATAAAGCCTTAGTCTTAATGGTGCGTGAGCAGCAGTCAACAATCTTCTTTAGTCCCTTGTTGCTGCTATCATAAATTGCCTCAAATGCAGGGACTTAAATATAAAAAAAAATGCGTTGTTTTAGAGTATACTGGAGCTAAGCAGTTCAAAATGGCTTTCATTAGGCTGAAATTGAGATGTTGGCAGGCCTGCATGTCTGGAGCCTCTAGAGAGACTATTTCTTTGCCTTGTTCTACTTCTAGAAGTTCTCAGCATTCCTTGGCTCATGGCCCTGAATCAGTCTGACCTGTTTCTATTTTTGCATCTCCTTCTCTGTCTCTGACCCTCCTGATTTCTTTTATAAGGACTTCTGTAATTACACTGTCTCCAGATGATCCAGAATAATATCTTAATCTCAAAATCCTTTACATAATAACATCTCCAAAGTCCTTTTCCCATGTGTGGCGACGTACTCCTGGGCTCCAGGGATTAAGATGTAGACATCATTGGGAGCCATTGTTCAGTTGGTCATACTACCCCAAAGGAAAGTATTTATTAAAAACAAAAAGATATTACCTACCTCTGAATTCTAACTCCTTAAAATTTCCCAACAATCCTATGAATTAGGTGCCATTATTCTTTTTGACAAAAGAGGAATGTAAAAGTAAAACACAGGAACCTCAAATTCAGGTCTGTGACTGCCTGACTTCACAGCCAATGTTCCTTCTGCTACTTCATGAAGAGTATCTCTTTTCTATATGTCCCCAGACCAACCACAATCTTCTTTAACCCAAGTCACCATATCACATCTTCATGTCACAGCTCTTCAGTAGCTTTCTTTGTTGTTTTGAGTGTTGAGTGCAGAATGTGCATGTTAATGAGTGTGTAAAAATAAATCTTCCTTGCCAGACAAGATTGTAATTGCCTAGAACTGTGATGTTATCTATTACCTCTTTTGAACCACTACTCCATCAGAGAGGACACTGCAGTGTGGCCACAGAATATATATCATCATAACAATTTGCTGTTTTGATAGTTGGTACTAGAATCAGCATCATCCTATTCAGTTAGACAGCTAAAATTTATGGAGTTCTTACCATAAGAGCTCCAGACTCTGGGCCAAGCTGGGAGACAGAGGTAAAGGGCATCTTCTATGTGAAGAAGGTATTTACAGTCTGATAGCCAAACATAGTATCTACTCTTCCTCTTTCCATTGAACTTCAAACTATGAACCCTGTTGGACAGTATGTGTCAATTATTAAATACTTACATGAACCCTAAAATCTAGGGCTGATCTTATTTACTTTTGGTTCCTTTGCTTCCTTTTCCGTGATGTTTTCCTTATTTCCTAGACAATTCTCCTGGATGATTAAATCCCAATTTTGGATTAGCAAAATGGAAAGCAGTTTGGTGGTTTGATTCAAATAAGGCATGGTGACACTTGAAGATTATGTGGACACCAGGAGATGGAATAATTCAACCTGATTACTCTTTGAGACAGAAAGAAGGACCTCTGAATTATGGACGATTCAGTATTTAGATTTCCCAGATCCCTGAACGTTTTTGTCAAGGGATCATTGACTGTGATGCCACACTTTTGTAATTGGTGCAGTCAGAGGCATCTGCAGAGCTGGAAGTGACTTTGGGACCAAAGGGATAGCTACTCACTAAGCTCAGGTGCACAGCTGGTGGAGAGAGCCTGCCAGTGTCTCAAAAGCCACAGCTTCACTTACCCCAGCCACACTGATCTCTTATCCATCTCCTAGCCACCACCCTGGTCACCTTTTCAGGAGAAATGGTAATTAGACAGAGGTTGCCCCTAGAACTTCTCTTCTCCATCACCAGGACTTTGACCTTCTTCTCTCTCTCTCTCTCTCTCTCTCTCTCTCTCTCTCTCTCTCTCCAGTGATTGCTCTCATGGAAATGTCTGATAGTCTTTAAATATAGACCTACATAAAGATAAATATATAGATGTATATTTTAAACCTTATCATTACCAAAATTTTGGGTGCATCATAACTCCTTGGAGATTAGACTAGAAAACCTCACCCTTACTATCCTGCATTAGAACCTTCAGGCATGAGCATTTAAAAAAATGTATTTAAAAAGAAAAAAATTCTTGTCAAATAATCCTGCTGTCCCAAATGTTTAAGAATGGGGGCTTCAGTGCAATTCCCTCTTCCTGGTTTATCTCTACATCACTCATTGTGAAAGGACACTTCATGTATCTGTGAACAATCAGGCAACACTGAGTCCTTGATGAAGGGAGGCGGATGTGAGAAGGAATAGAGAATTTTAAAAGAAATGCAAAAACTATTAAGCTATTTTTGGAGTCCACTTAGGGCAACATTCAGTGGCGGGGGGGTGGCGCTTTATAAATAATATTTCATATAATCTTTGTCAATCTCGCTAAAACAAATAAATGTTATTGTCTCCATTTTTCAGAGGGGGAAATGGATCTCATAGCAGTTCAGTAACTTGACTAAGGCATGACAGCCAGGATATGGAAGAAAATCTGGTCACTTGGGTTTTTCAAGTCTGTGTTATTATGGCTTTGAAATACACCATGGGGACTGGAGGCCGGGAAGGCTAGCTCCACCTGCATCCATGGGGTTTCCTAAACTACATTCCTTAGACCAAGGGTCTGTGAAATATAAGAAAATATCTACTTCCTTCCCCCAAGTAAAAGGGTTCTGTGATCAGGTAAGTTTTGGAAATGCCCAGTTTCAGTAGCCCAGTCTTAGAGAGCTGCAGGAACATGTAAAAACCCTACAAAGCCATGAGCAGGAAGGGAACTTGGGTTGAGCCTGTCTTTTTCACGTGTTCCACAATCATGGTGCAGTGTTTTGAAGACATGTTGCTTCAACTTCTGGGGAAATATAAATATTTGGGGAAATAGCAGCTTAGAATATAGGCCACTTCCTGCTTTGTAGGGTATGGGAGAGAAACAGAAGAAGAAGATGAAGCCGTAGGGTGGAACCAGTGCTGCTTTGTCCTTCACACAACAGGGACATCACACCAAATCTTCCAAAAGGACACACACACACTCTTCCAGCTCCTACGTAATCCTTGGGGATGGAACATGGACACCAGTCACTGCTTATGGACCACAGAACTCTTGTTACACTTATAAGCCACCAAGGACTGACTTCTCAGTTGATTCTGATGTTGCTCAGAACACATTGCAATAATATCATGCGCTGATTTTCTGGGTCAATGAAAGCCAAGTAGCAGGAAAGAGCCTCTCCTTGTGCTCCCTCGAGTCTTGTGTGTTTGCCTGCTGCACAGCCTTCGGCTAATACACCTCAAGGTACAATTTTAAATTAAAAATCAAGAAAGTGTATTGGATTAATTCATCATGACTGGTTTTCTACCTGGAGCAAAACAGACTTTCCAAGCTACCCATTCAAGCTTGCCCGAGAAATGGCACAAAACCTTGATTTTCCCCAAAGCCGTAGCTTGCTGGCAGTGTGAGACAAAGGGCTGCTGAGCACCTGGGAAGGGAAGGGCAGGGCTCCTGGCATCTCTGAGGCACACCTGCTAGTTTGTTACCTTGGCTAACAGGACTGCCCTGTTCTCGCTGGGCTGTTTTATCTACTGATTCCATTGTACATTGCTGGAGGATTTTGAGTTGAAAATGCTATGCAGTTAATTATAGAGCTAATGAGTGCTGGGGAGCTGGCTTTCAGATTCTATCACTCTAGGCAATAAGAGGAAAAAGTGCCACATAACATTGCTTTGCTCTTGGGGAGTGAGTTAACAGAGTCAAAGTCAGATTTTTGAAAGGCAGCACATTCCGAAGAAAACCGTCCAGATTTCCTGGATCTCTGGCCTCCATCATCTCACTGAAGCCTTTTCCCTCTTTCTGGAAAGGCCCATTATGGAGAGCACTTCCCTCCACAGCATCACAGTTGTACCTAAAGTGGAGAAAAGACGTGATATTCTATCAACATCACTTCATCCAGGTCTCCCACTGATTCCACACCCGTGTAAATTCCGGGCCATCCGTGTGTTATAATTCACCAAAGAGACATTCCATGTAATGTAGACATGCTTTCTTAGGAGGCTACTGGAAGCAGGTCTCTGAAATAAATGAGACCCTTGATATTAAGAAAATGATGGATTCTATGCAGAAATGAAGTAAAGCTCAGGCCCTCAGTAAGGGTGGAGGGAGGCCATGCTGCAGACCCAGGGGCAGGACAACCAAAGGCTCCAGCAATGAGATTCTAGAGAATAAATGTGATTTGAGAGGTTATGGGACAGCGCAGAGGGAATTATCAATCATTATGGAAAACAAGAAGTAAGAAAAAGCCCTTTATTAATTCTAGGTACAATGAAATTTATAAAAGAAAAAAGTATTCATAGTATACGACTTGACATGGTAGTGAATCTGAACCGTATTCGTAATATGTAATAGAGTTATATTGAGATGAAGGATGTGTATGTGGGTGGGTGGAGAGTCATAAAACAAAAAAAAAACATATTGACTACTATAGATCATTAATAAATAATTTCTAAAACTGATAAATCCACCAAAAGCAAGATGATACGTACTTCAGTTAGCTATTAAAAGTAGAAACATAAAATAGCAAGGAGTTAACTCTTTACTAACTCAAGCCTTAAATTCATGGTTTAGCATGGCTGCTCAGTTTCCAGCTATTATATTTGCATTCTATCCATCAAGAAGAAAGAAAGTACAAAGAGAAAGTAAAGGATATTTTTTTTCAGGTTATCTTTTAAGGTTGTTTCCTGAACATTATGTATAATGCTTTTAGTTACTGTTTTGGTCAGCCTTTTCATTCCTGTGATTAAAAGACCCAACCAGAACAATTTTGGAGGAGAAAAAAAAGTTTATTTGGAGGTTCACAGTTTCAGAGGTCTTAATCCTTAGACAGCCGGCACCAATCCTCAGGGCTCCAGGTGAGGCCGAACATCATGGCAGAAGATAGTAATGGTTTTCTTGTGTTTCCATGAATATAAAGGAAGTGGACATCAAAAGCAATAGTTTGGGCCATAAATCAGTAACACATCTCAGGAGCATAAAGTAAGACCTATTTATTTCCAAGGTATTAGAAATCTTCTTTAGAGAATTCAGGCACCTTTCTACTATGGCTTTTCTCTTCATTCATAGTTTTAAGCAGTAAGAAATAGTGGCACTTACTCTAGAGATGCTGATTTAAGCTCATGCCAGATCTTATCCTCTAAACTTCTTTGCTGGAAAATACTTCCACCTTTCCAAATCCATATCTGCCCCTGACTTAGAGAAGTTCTAGTCAAATTCTACCTTTTTTATTACCATGAATACAACAGTGTATTTTAGGAAGGATCAATCCATGTGCCATGTTAAAATGCCCACAGCCACAGGGAAGAAGAGAAAATGCTGAGCTGAGACAAATAGGGTGCATACTTGTGATGGAAGGGTAATGATCTAAAATGATAACAATCCTATTATTATATTTAAAAGATAGCCTTTGTAATAATATGATTGCTGTAGCTTGATTTACTAAACACTAGGTGCTTTTTTCATAGACAGCTCTGATCTTCAGCAACTCTACAGGAAGATAATTCATCATCTCCACTTGAGAGATGAGGAATCAGGGTTCAGAGACATGCAGTTTCTACACTAAAGTTTAATAGCTAGGCAGTGGGGTTTGGGCTATCTGACTTCAAAGTCTGTGCTTTTGGGGTAGTTTCTTACTCTGAATTTTTGGTGGCTATTCCATCCTAGGACCATCTATCCAATATTTTCTGACCATCTCCTGTCTTAAGTACTGAGCTCTCTATACTGGAGAGCACATAACTGAACTACATAGAATGTATCCTAAAGGAGGATTGTCTCTTCCGTGTAGAGAGAGGCCACAGCACAGATGCAAAGCTCACAGTTAAAATGCAAGGCCATACGTGCTAATTTGCTCAGGACAGTCCTGAATATTGCCTATCTCAGAATAATTGTTAATAGTACTCTCTTCACTCACAAGAGAGAGGGTGATAGTAAATGATGCTATTATTGCCTCAGATCCTGGTGCTGCCCATTCAGGTCAGCCCACTTTCTAGCCCTGTGTTTCTTGCCTCTGGGGCTCTTTCTTGCCACTGGAGTCTGCTTTGCTAATGGTCAGAAGTGTTGGGAAGTGAATGCTTTGTGGGAGCATCTCTCCACCATCTCCATCACCGTGGATGACTGCTGGAGTGCCAGTACCACCCTCTGGGTGGGATAATAGAATGTCCTGAGCTGGCTCTTTCTTTCTCCACGGGATTAAGTCCCAGTGGTCTGCAGTGCTAACTGGCTTCAGGATATATTGGCTGCCTTGTTTCCCTGTTTCTCTCTCCTTATTATGTTTTTCTATAACTTCCAAATAATGTGTTTGCATTTGGACTCGTGTCTGTCTTTCCTTTTGTCAGTGATCCAAACTCAAACAGCTCTCTTACCTCTCAAAAATTCATGGACTGTGGTTTGATACCAGTCTTGGAAATCAGGATCAGGTCCTCATTCCCCTGATGTTGAAGATGAAACACCCGAAAAAATGCCCAAGAAAGTGTAGAAAGCAAGTTTTACTTAAGAAAGAGACAGACCAGAGATAGCAGACTTCCCTGGAGAGGAGTGGGGGCTCAGAGCTGGATGCCCACAGGAGGGGTGGGTCTTGCCCCTTTGTAGATCTTAGATTTCCTCTTCCCCTCCCCACCTCTTCTTCCTATCCTGTGTGCTTTCCCAAAGGCTAGAAAGAGCAGCCCCGGGGGTAATCATTTGTGTTAGAAAGTGCAGATCTGCAGAAGTGTTAGCAGCCCTTGAGCAGGGGGAGTCAGAGATGAAGGTGTTAGCAACCCATTTCCTTCCCTTTGATAATCAGCTACCTGTCCTTTGCCCCTGTCTCACCTTCATGGGTGTAGTGAGATTTGAATGTGACCTTGACATTTGGATATGATTTAAGTAACAGCATGAGGGGACAAGGATGGTGTTGATATTGGCCAGGCACGCAAGGGGACAGATGATAGAAAGGACAGGCTGGGGATGAATAGTGGCTCTCTGAGATGAGGAAAGACAAAAAAAAGCAGGAAATGGATCTTAGGCCAGGGAAGAATCTCTAGCTATCCCAGGAATTTAAGCAGAGGAGTGAAAGTTTGAGAACCCTATTTTAGGAAGCCATGTCCAGTAGTGGGCAGGCAGACAGGAAGAGGGAAAAGAGAGCTGAGTCACAGAAGCCATTTGGGGGAAGGTTGATGTGATTTTAATAGGAAGAGATGAAGGGCGAGCCCAAAGTGGAGGAAAAAATACAGAGAGGGAGGATGGTCATGAGTCATTTCAAAGGAAAGTCCATTTCAGTTTGGTGGGTGACTGGCCACAAAGGATGAAGGACAGAGATGAGTCAGTGGTGACTGAGCTGTCAATCCACACACCACCCTCAAGTCAAGCTGTGAATAGCAGGATGACAGGCTGGTGCACTGAAGAGAAACCAGCTCTCTGGAATACTGGAGTGCATTCTGCATCTTGCTCTCTACTCTCCCTTCCAAAGGTCACACGAAACGCCTGCTGATGGTGGCTGCTCTCTAGAGTGTGCCTTTCTTCCATCAAATGAAACATTGCTGAAGAATGCAGGCCCTGGGTCAGACTGAGCAGGCTTTAATAAATCTTCGCACTGTTTGTTGGGTGTGTGGCCTTGAGCAAGCTCAATGATGTCCTAAGCCTCAATTGCTTCATCTTTTTAATGTGGATATAGTTCATTGTTTTTCCTTTATTGTTTTAATATGGAAATAGTTCATTGCTTTTCCTTAAGGATTTTGTAAGATAATACAGGGAAGTATGTGGGACCCCTGCTTAGAAAAGGATGCCAGTTTTTAAAAACAATGAGGTGTGAACCGTCTCACTAGGTCTTATAGAAGATATAAAAAGGGGTCTGTTCAAGTATATCTATATCTATGTCTATGTCTATGTCTATATTGATATCTATATCTATCTACATCTAGATAGATATTTTTATATATCTATAGATATACTTATATCTATCTAGATATAAATAGATAGATAGAGATAGAGAGATGGAGGTAGCTAAATATCTCTATGCCATCCTTATCCTTGTCTCCATCCCTAACTCTGTCTTTGTACCCAGAAACAGCTACTGCTGTTCAGGATTCTGCAGGAAATGCAGCATTAGGACTGTAGATGAGGGAAAAAGAGTCTTCTCAGCTTCATTTAAAAAAAAAAAAAAAACTCTAGGTAACTACAATATTGAAAAATTTTTATTTTATTCTTTGCACTCGAGATCATATCCCATTTCATGGATGGCTTTAGGTCAATAAATAGGTCTATTTTTTGCTCTTCAAAAGGCTCCCAAACACAATGCATTTCAAACAAAAGTCACCACCCACTATCCTCCCTTTCACGCTGCTTACCATAAAAATGGTCTCCAGAACACAGAGCTCTGAGCCCCTAGTTCAGCTACTCAGTGGGGAGGATGCGCTGTGAATCCTGATAGACAGACCTGAGCTCAGTAGGCGCAGTGGTCTGGTGGGGATGCTGACAAAAGGCTGCTCACCGCCCCCTTTCATTCTCTTCTAAACTCAGTGCTGGTTTTGAGTCTTTAAATGGCCCATTCAAAACGCAGCTTTTTCAGAAACTGGCTATTTAGTTTAAAAAGGACTCTGAATTGACTAAGATGTCTCATGTGGCACTTTTCTTGAACTTCCTGGGCGTGTTTGACTGAGGCTTTGTTGTCACCCAGAGCATGGTTGGTCCTGCTCCTGCCTGTGGCCCCCTCTCCAGGAGTCTGGTTGGATGCAGACAAATCTGTGGCTTCCCTGGACTCTCAGAGATGTTCACTGGGATGGTCTAGTTTGACCAGCTGTGCCTGAAGCCTCCCACAGGACCATGTCCTGTGATTTCAGATACTTAACAGAAATCTGCAGCTGCTGGAAATGACTCTCCTAACTCTTTATCAAAAAGGTGAGATCCTGAACCTGTTCATCTTCCGGCTTAGACCCTGTCTGAGCTGGAAACAACAGATTTCCGTAATCCACACATCCTGTTTCCTTAGAGAAAGATCTCATGTGCTGAGAACAAAACCCTAAAGAATAGGCAATGAACTGGGTGAGGGACCCCTGGAGAAGGTGGGGAGCTAGAGAGGATGAGATATGCATCTTTTAGTATAAAGGCCAAAAGGCTAAGTTGCAAGAGAAAAAAGAAGTCTTTCTGTTTCATTGTGACTCCAGCCTTGGGTAATTATAGACTGGAATGATTTGAAGATTAGTTTCCTTCTTTAGAAAATTATTGGGAAAACTACTGAATGACAAGGCACACTACATAGTGAGTCTCCTGAAGTGGCATCTCCTCTGGGACATGGAGTTTTTGAGATGGCATGATGCTTTTGGTTCTCTCCTTAGCTGATGCCACCAGACCCAGAGATGCTGGGTGGTTATAACTCCCTGCCCTCCCCATCTCCTCCAGACAGCCCAGGGCCAGTGAATGACTTGCCAAGGGTCCAAGATACCAGCACCCTTGCTTCTGGGAAGGACACATCTAGAATTCAGTGTGGAGTCCCATGAGGTTAAACCTCAGCAAACACAACAACTTCACCTGCCTTTTTAAAATCTGTCTTCCCCCCTTCCCTCATTTCCCTCCAAGTTTCCTCCAAGGGCACCTCTCACTAAGTTGCCTATCCAAGAACCCTCCCTCAGCTCTAGTTCTGCACAGCACACCTAAAACACTAGGCTTATCAAAGAGGCAACCAGAACATGCACTGGCTCCTCAGGGGCAGTGAAAGGGGGCTGACTGTTTCTCTCCTTTTTACCACACCCTCAAGCAAATATAGGCTTACTTGTGAGCACAGAGAGGCTCCTTATAGAAAAAATAACTTTCTCAGTTGGTTGAGTATAACCTTCTTAAGTAAAGAGAGAGAGAGAGAGAGAGAGAGAGAGAGAGAGAGAGAGAGAGAGAGAGACTGCCAAGGCTCTTGATTTCCATTGGAGTTTTCATAAAAATGCTTACTGTGGCATGGGATTCTTAGAAGTTTTTTCTTCTAATTAGAAAGTGACTCTCTTCCCCACCAACACACTTACACAATTATCTGACTACTCTAGAAAATTACAATTTTGATTTTCATTCTGTGGGTTTCAATTCTTTTTGCCAAAACCCATGACTTTGAAATGCTTGAGTTTCCTTAGAGCTAATTAGCTGTAAGTATATTAAAATGCCCATTCCTTTCCAGAAAAATCTATCTGTATAAACATTCCACAAAGTGCAAGATTTTTATTTAATGTTTTCAGGGCTTTCATCCTGAGTGGATTAATTTAATACCAGTGGGAAGCACTTGAGCACATGAGTGGACAGTTGTGGAAGAAATATGTATAAATTCAAGGGGGGAGGGCTTTCTCCAGTATTTTTTGCTCCTTCTGTTTATGCTGCCTCCTAGTCAAAGGGGAATGTCTTCTATGGAGCTCTGCAGAAGCACCCATGAGATGCTTACTAAAGTATGTAAGAGGAGGAACTGGTGAAGGTGTGGGATAGAAGGCTGTAAAATAAGGCTGCAATAACAGGGAAAGTGCCAGAAAGGGGTTCTCTATGGGCACAAAGGATACCTGGAGCGTGTAAATAATAGCTGGGACTTGTCTCTGTTGGAGGAAAGAGACTGGGCTTCTGGTATCCCTCTTTTACAAGTCATAGGTCAGAGGCCCTGTTTAGTCAGTTTCTGGGTGACTTGATGAAAAGATCTGACAGGAATAATGTTGAGAAGGTAAAGTTTCTTTTGGGTTCACAGTTTCAGAGGTTTTTCAGTCCAAGGTTGGCTGACTCCATAGCTCTGGGCCCAAGGTGAAATAGAACATCATGGCAGAAGGGTGTGGTGGAGGAGAGCAGCTCAGGACACGGCCACCAGGAAGTGCAGAGAGAGAGAGAGAGAGAGAGAAGGAGGAAGGGAGAGGGAGAGGGAGAGGGAGAGGGAGAAGGAGAGGGAGGGGGAGGGGGAGGGGGAGGGGGAGGGGGAGGGGGAGAGGGAGAGGGAGAGGGAGAGGGAGGGGGAGGGGGAGGGGGAGAGGGAGAGGGAGAGGGAGAGGGAGAGGGAGAGCACTGTGATCACCAGGGACAAAATATAAACCCCAAAGGCAAGTCGCCACTGATCTGCTTCCTCCAGCCACCTCCTACCTGCCTACATTTGCCACCGGTTAATTCATATCAGTGGGTTAGTCTACTGAACAGGTGATAACTCATCATCTAATCATGTCACTGTTGCATGTTCTCATATTTTTCACCCACAATCTTTTGGAGGAACACCTCCTATCTAAACCACAACAGGCCTACAAGAGAGGAGTAGGAACTGGCATTTCTATTCTTTTTTGACGTGGGCAAAACTGCTCCAATAGTTCAAGAGCAGTTGTTCATAAAAAACCCACAAGTGTAGACTGTTCAAAATCAGATCAAATTAACGGGAGAGTGACCACAGGAACAATAAATGAGACCCAGTGGGGTCTGGGAGAAACTCTGATAGAGTCCACCATGAGGGATCAATGGAAGGAGAATGTATAGGGGGTGTGGGGCACTTGCTCCAAGCCAATCCAAGTTTCAGGCATTCAGACTAAAGAATGTGCTCCAGGCTACATATCAGCCCCCCAAGGCTGCTGCCAGGTAACCCAGTCTACTCTGGCCCCTGTGTGGTACAGTTGGCTGAATTGCTGCTTTGGACTTCCTTTGGGGCCTACCTTCAGGCAGCTCTAGGATAATTATGTTTTTGTGCTGTCAGTTGGAGTTAGACAAATTAAACCTGTTGTAGGGATGGGTGCTCATAATTAAAGATGTGAATTCTGAGATGTGAAGAATTCTGAAGCTGTGGATGGATGCAAGCAGCAAAATCAGCAGATCAACCTTTCTTCAAAGTGCTTGTGGGCCTAACAGTTCAGGTGTAAGAAGCAAGCAGAGCAGGTGCCCAACTCCTGAAGAACACCTTGGGCCTGTGGCCTTTCCCGGATCTCAGTGGGAAGAAGTGCGTAGAATCTGTTGGGAAGCCAATCAAATGGGCACGGATAAGAGAGCACAGAGAGGCCTTGGCAACATGAAGAGGGAAAACTGGAAATAAAACCACCTATGAGAGGTTGCTGATGGGCCCTCTTTTGAATTTCAAAATGTTGCCTATACACCAAAGCTGAAAATAAGAGTCACTTACAATCTAAGACAAATGACCAAGGCATAACCAACAGGGCCTGTTTTGTTCTTTTGTATTGCTATAACAAAATACCGGAGACTGGGTAAAGAATAAAAATCAATTTCTTCGTGAATCTGGAGGCTTGGAAATACAAGATGAAGGGGCTGGCGGATTCAGTTTATACTAAGGGCTTGCTCTCTGTATGATTAAAAAGTGCCTAATTTTGCATTCTTCAGAGGGAAAAATGCTGTGTTCACACATGGAAGAAGGGGCACAAGGGTAAAAGGGACTAGGGTATGTCCTTCAACCTCTTTTATTTTTTATTTTTATTTTTGGTGCTGGGGATCAAACCCAGGGCCTTGTGCATGCAAGGCAAGCACTCTACCAATTGAGCTATATCCCCAGCCCTTCAACCTCTTTTATAATAGCACTAATCCCATTCATGAGGGCAGAGTGCTCATGACTTAATTACTTCCCCAAAGTCCCCACCTCTTAATACTATCACATTGAGTGTTAGGTTCTAACATACAAATTTTAGAGGGACACATACATTCAGATCATAGCAGGACTCATGGGTTTACTAAAATCAGCAAAGGTAAAAACAGGATATCCAATATTTAAATTTTAGGTATATGATAAATTATTTTTGGTATAAGTATATCCTAAAAAGTTCACGGACATCCTTATACTGAAAAATTCATCATTAAATAAATATGTGCCATGCAACATTTTGGACATTCTTATGCTAAAAGCAATTTATTCTTTATCATAAACTTAAATTTAATTGAGAGTCTTTTATTTGAACTGAAAACTTCAGGCCCAAATTGTGGTAGATGCAAGTCTTCCTCTACCCACTCTGCACCCAATCCCACTGTCCTTCCTGTCTCTACAGTGGGAAGGTTGGACTGGGAGATAGTCGTTGTTGACAATCTTGCAGGAAGAACACTGTGGGGAAGAGAGAGGCTTTTCCTCCCTTCCATGTACAGGAGGAAGGAGAACTATCTTCTTCTGTCTGAAGCAAGGAAGGTGCATAGTCCTCAAGAACACTTATGAGACTGGAGACATTTGTTCTGCAACAAGAGATGTTTATTCTTAGGTTGGATACCTGCTTGGGCAGTGACCTTGCTGATTGGCCCCTGTTCATACTAAACAGGCCCAAGAGAGGAAGGACTTGGAAAGAGGGGAAGCAGCGAAGCTGACTATATCCCACCCTCCCCATTTGACTTGGAAAAGATGACATCAAAGACATGTTGTGCACAGCTGGGCTTCTGCTAGAGGATGCCTGCTAGATGAGGAGATCCTAGCAGCAGAGGTCGTGGGAAGCAACTGGTCAGAGGCCATGGGGCTGTGCGTATGGGAAGGATGGAGTTGGATCTGGATCTGGCTTTTGCTTTAGAGAGCCCACCCCTGTGCCTGTAAGCACTTGGAGGAGACCTGACACAGGGTCTTAGGGTCTTGAGAGCCAGGGATGAAGGCAAGAAAAGCAGCCACAGAGGACAGGAAGAACTGGTCTTATTATGTGCCTATGTAAGTAATGGCTTCTTCTCCTTCCATTCCTTAACCCAAAAACTTGGAAGAAATGGAGCCTCGGTAGGAGGGCAGGTGTGTGTGCCACATCCCCTCCTGTCCATACTCTGTGAATTCAGCTACAAGTCTAGTGGTTGGTTGATGTGGAAAGTTTTGAAGTGAACGCAAGACTGAAATTTAAAAGTAGTCCAGACCAGCTTTAATAGTTGAAACTTGAGGAAATAGTTTGGAATTTCCCCAAGCGTAGTTAAGAGACAGAAAATGTGGATTTGATAAAGTAAGGATAAATGCACAGATGAAAAAAAAAATCTACACTCTGATGAGAAAAGACACTCGATAAACCCATTCTACCCAGTAAATAGAATCCAACAAGGGTTGAACTTGTGTGCTGATGACCTCTGGTGCTGCCACATTGGCTGCCCAAGGAAAGGATGTGACTGACCACCCTTGTCTGCCAGCACAGAGAAGGCAAATGGGAAGGTACCCTGCTGTGCTGGAGGCCCCCCAAGAGAGCTCTTTCTGAAGACTCCTAGCTAAACCTGGACCCAGACTGGCAGGGAAGAGCCCCTCAAAGGGAGAAGAGTTCTAGGTACATGGATTTACAAGGGTATGGATAACAGCTGAATGAATATAGGTGCCTTTTAAATGAAGTGCAAATGATTTGGTTTGTTGTCACTAATAAGTGTTTAAATTGGAGCACTGCACAAAGTTATCACTTAAATAATGTGTCATTGATACTGGAATAATTTGTGCCTATATTTAATCTTGAGATGAGTGTCTATAGGTAAATACATTCAAGTAAAAATGCTTACTGGTGTGATGGATGCCATGATTCTCTTCCAGTTCTGATTGCATTATTAAGAATAAAAGTTTCTGGGTGAAAACTCAGCCGACAGTTGTGCTGATGATATATGAGGCAGGGTTGGACCTGGTTCACATCTCCACGTTTGCATTAGCCCTGTGCGGTAAGATCTTGCATATGTCAGTGAAAGTGAAGCCTTGACTCATAGGTTGCTGCTTTGGAAGTAAATCTGGTAAAAAGAAAGCAGGCTCCATTTTTCCATAGTCAATTCCAGCTGACAGTCCTTGCTCTGAGCACTACTTTCTACATCCCTTTCACCATGTCAGACACAATGCATTTCTTCTCTTGCTGCAAAAGCTGTCAGAAGAGTTTTTCCAGCTTCCTAATCTATGATTTTCTAAGATGATGGGTAATAATATTCACATTGATCTTGCAAATCAGTGTTTGCCATAACCAGTTCTTTCCCATGTACCACAATCACTGCAGTCAAAATGGACTTTCATAAGTTTGCAAAGTCTGAAGGCAAGAGGTGGTATTTTAAAAATCACAATTGTATTTAGTCGTATTGTGTCTTGAGGTTGAAAGCAAGCAAAATTCTCTTATCTTTTCCTTGGCTGGCATTATTAAGTAGGATGTTTTTAGAAAAGGATTGCCGATAAATAATTTCCATTTTCTGTAGCTTTGTGACCTTGAGAAAATTATTTAACTTCTCTGCACCTTCTTTATACCATATTTAATGAGGATATAATAATGTCTTCCTCTTAGAGTTGGCTTGAAGATTCAGAGGCCTTCTTCTGTGTATCTCTGTGTAGGTATAGGTACAGGTCTAGATAAAGATACAGATATGGATGCAATCTCAGATGTGTTCCCAGCACAAAGAAGACTCTTACTAGATATTATTGTTATCATTCCTACTATTGTTATCAGTTTTCAAGATAGTAATAGGAGGCAGTGTTGCATAGTAGAAAGAGCATACTCAGGTTTTAGGGAAAGTGAGTTCTCACATCCTGGCCCTGCCACTTACTGTGAGGGGTTGGGTGACATAAATGACTTTGAGCCTCAGTTGCCATATCACTAAATGCGCTAATCTTGGTACAAGATATTCTACAGGAAAATTAAAGAATGGAATAAGAGAATGTTTATAAAGAGCCCAGCACCTGTAGGTAAGCTCCTTCCTCCATCTGCAGAGGGCCACATTGAATGACACTGAATTTTACGTCTGTATATCTATCTTTGTCCTCCCTCATTTTGAGGAGAAAAAACACATGGTTTCCCAGATCCAACCCCATTTATTTCTTCAGCAGAAGGACTGATAGATCAACAGAAATCAAATAATGTATTTGTAGCTCAGTGGTGGAGTGCTTGCCTAGCATATTGTGAGGCCCTGGGTTCCATCTTCAGTACCATAAAATAACACAAAACAGAAATTCCCTCAAATAATAAAGCTGCTAGTACCAGCTGAGTCTAGATAATTAATTTAGTGGCCATTATGTGCCAAAGTAAATCAGAATGACTGATTCTGTTTTCCTCTCAGAACCTCCTGCTGGAATGGCCAATGCCTGTCAATCTGCACTGACTGAGTCTTAGCATTTCCCTGGCCTCAGAAGTCATCCAGGACACAACATGACCATGGTGTCATATCCCCTGGCAGAGGAGCCCTGGGCAGGTGAAGGAATTCACCACCTCAGTGGTCCTCCATCCTAGCTAGATGCTGGAATCACTCAGGGAACTTTAAAAAAATTCCTAGGACCAGGATGCACTATAGCACAATAAAGTTAAATTTTAAAAAGCTCTCCATGTGGTTTTGCTATCCAGTTAAGATTGAGAAGAACAATTGTAGGCAATTCCACCCAGATCTTCACTCAGTGGGGAAAATCAATACCTTTTAATGGAACTTCATAATTACAATTATTTAGCTATTCTTGCTTTGTGTGCTACCCACCTGTTTTTAGAATTCTAATAAACTCTATTGAGGTATTAATTTATATAGAATAAACTGCACCTATTTTAAGCATTTAGTTTAGTAAATTTTGACAAATACACACCTTCATATAATCATCACTGCAATTGTGATGTAGACTATTTACATCATGCCAGAAAGTTCCCTTGTACCCTTTTGAGTGACTGGGTACACCCCCAATCTCTGTCTCAGTAAACCAATAATCTATTTCCTGTCATCACAGGTTAGTTCTCCTTTCATGAAAGCCATGTTAATGGCATTACAATGTAAGTATTCATTTGTCTGGTTCCTTTTGCTCAGTGTAGTGTTTTTGAGATTCATCCATATTATTATAGGAGATATCAAACAGTTTATTCTTTCATTGCTAAGTAGTAATACATTCTATGATATTTCACCATTTGTTTGTACATTCACCTTTGGGTAGACATCTACCAATCTAATTTTAGTACTCCCCTTTTTTTTTTACTGTAATTCTCTGCTTGCTTTTTCATTTATAGCTATTTTATAGCAAAAACAGAGAAAGTGATATTTCACCAGGGCCCAAATTTATCTATGAATTCCTGGGTTGGGTTCAAACAACATAATTACTGATAATTGGGCAAACGGTCCAATCACCCTCCCTGATATAAAGTGGAACTGCCCAACCACACCATCTGTTTCCCTGCATCCTCAAAGCATGTGGTTTATGTAAAGACATAGACACTACTTGCCTAGGTCACCTCATTCATTCTGGGTCGATGTTTATTCCATTATAGTCAAGCTTAGTTATTCACCAAGTGCTAAAGTGACTTATGCCATAATCTCGCTTTGGTTTCCTACACTTAACTTTTTTATGTAATGATACTACAAGAAAAGAATGGAAAAGTTTAGCTTTATTGCTAATTTGTAAAGCTATTAAAATATTTACAAGGTGCTAATTATTCCCCAGAGGTAGTTTTGTAAAGCTGGCATATTATATACACACATGTATATTACATATGTACATATGGGAAATATACTAGATAGATAGATAGATAGATAGATAGACTTGTTACAGTAAACCTTCTTCATCCATGGGTTCCACATTTGCACATTCAACCAACTGCAAATAAAAAATATTCAAATAATTCATCTGTACTGAACATATATATTATTCTCAAAAAATATGGGATAACTATTTATTTATCCTTTACATTGTATTAGGTATTGTAAGTAATCTAGAGACAATTTAAAATTACAGGAGAATGTATATAGGTTATATAAAACTATTATATAATTTTTATAAGTGACTTGAACATCCAAAGATTCTGTGTATGAATTGACATAAATCCTGGTTCATCCCCAAGAATCATACATACCCAGGAGTGGAATTGCTGGATCATATGGTAGTACTGTTTCTAGTTTTTTTTTCTTTCTTTTTTTTTTAAAAATAATCTCTATGGTGTTTTCCATAGTAGTTGTACTAACTTGCATTTCAACCAACAGTGAATGAGAGTTCCCCTTTCTTTACCTCATTACTACCAGACACTATTTTTTTCTTTTAAATCAAAGTGTGAGTTTAATGGAAAGAATGGTGAAACACCCAGAATCGCATGAAGAACACCCAATGGATTAATGACATTACACCATATACCTAAGAAAATGGCAAAACATGCCCTGAAACTGGTTAATTCAGAAACTACCTTTTCTTAAATATTATTTTTTATTCGTTCTTTTTAGATATTCATGATAGTAGAGTACATTTGGACATATTATACATACATGGTCTATATAACTTTTTCTAATTAGGATCCCATTCTGTGGTTGATCATGATATGGAGTTACACTGATCGTGCATTCGTATATGAACATAGGAAAGTTATTTCTTTTTTAGAATTTATTTGTTAGTTCTAATCAGTTATATATGACAGTAGAAAGCTTTTCAATTCGTTGTCCACAAATGGAACAGAATTTTTCACTTCCCTAGTTGTGCATAAAGTAGAGTCCCACCATTCATGCAATCATACGTGTATCTAGGGTAATGATGTCCATCTCATTCCACTGTCTTTCCTACACCTTGGCCCCCTCCCCCCATCCCTTTGCCCCATCCAAAGTTCCTCCACTCATCTCATGTCCTCTCCATATGGATTAGCACCACATATCAGAGAAAACATTCGGCCCCTGGTTTTTTGATTTTTGTTTTATAAAAAAAATTCTGACAAATAAAAATTCTTATGCAAATATTTTTGTTGGAAAATTCTCCAAGATATTTGAAGAAGAAATAATATAATTTCTACAAAAGTTCTTCCAGAAACTAGAATAGAACACTTTCTGAGAGAAGTATTACCTGATGCCAAAACTAAATAAATGCATTACAGACCAATACCCCCTCTTGAATATAGATGTGATAATCTTCAATAAAATTTTAGCAAATAAAATCCAATATTATATAACAAAATAAGTGTTGATTAAGTAGGACTTATTCCAAGCATGTAACCATAATTTAATGCTGAGAGCCATAGCCAAGTAGGAATGATGCATGGCATTTTTGGGTTGAAAGGTGACCCTGCTCAGGGATTAGGGTGGCTTCGGGTTTAGGGGGGATCCTGCTGGAATAGGGCGGCTCCAGGTTTAGGGTGGATCCTGCTGGAATAGGGTGGTTCCAGGTTTAGGATGGATCCTGCTGGGATTAGGGCATATCCTGCTGCCTCAGGCGCCCGCTCCTTGAGTTCCCTTTGAGTTTTTGCGGGGTTCTGAGAGAATTGGTACGCAGAGCCTGGTGGAGGGAGTGTATTTTTCCCAGAATGTGCGTGTAGAGTGTCGGTGAGAGTTTGGGAATAAAGAGTTGCTGTTTGAATCTACAAGGCTTTGTGGTGGCTCGGTGATTTTGTGCCCAGACAGACTGCGGCAATTTAACATTAGAAAAATTAATCAATAGAATATACTCTATTAACAGACTATTGAAGAAAAATCATTTAAACATATCAATACATTCAGAAAAAGCACTTGTAAAAATTCAACATCCATTCATGATAACATTTCAGCAGGCTAAGAACAGAAGTGAATTTCTTTAATCTGATAAAGGGCATAAGGAAAAGCTTAACAGGAAACATATACCTAATGGTAAAATTCTGAATGCCATTCTCTTATGATCAGGTGCAAAGCAAGGATCTATGCTCTTGGAATTTCTATTCACCATCATACTGGAAGCTCTAGGCAGTACTACAGAGCAGGTAAAAGAAAATACTAGACATACTTGAAATGGGTGAAATAAAACTCTTCATAGTTGACATGATAATCTATACAGGCTATCCAAGGAATCTTAAAAAAAGTGTCTAAAGCTAGTATATGCATTTTAATAAGTTCATAGAATATGGGGTCAACACACAATTTGTAAATATATTTCAATATTCTAGTGAATAACAATTGGAAATCAAAATTAAATGTATTAGGTAAATTAATTTTTGCAGAATCTAAATGATGAAAGCTACAATACACCATTGGAAGAAATCAAAGAAGAACCAACTGAATGGAAAGATGTTGGCCATCTTTTCATGTGTTTATTATTTATGTGAATATCTCTTTGAAAAATAGTTATTCATGTTTTCTGCCTATTTTCAGGCTGGATGGTTTATTTATTGTTAAGCTTTGAGGGTTTTGTATGAAGTCTAGATATTGATCAGTAACTTTTAAGTTTATATGACAAAAAAAGGAACTAGAATAGCTAAAAGAATTTTGGAAAAGAATAAACTTGGAAGAATTGCAATACCTAGTTTTAATATATATTATAATGTGACAGAAATCAAGACAATGTGGTATTTGTGAAAAGACACACATAGATCAGTAGAATTGAAAGAGTGTCCAGAAATCAACTCACACAAATTTTGCCAACTGGCTTTTACAAAGGTGGGGGTAATTAAATGAAGAAAAGCTAATCTTTCCAACAAATGGTGGTCGACCAACTGGACATCTATATGTTGGCGTGGGGTGGGGACGTGAACCCAACGTATGTGTTTTTGTACAAAATTAACTAAAAATGGATCATAGTTCTAAACATAAGGTATAATGCTATGAAGTTCTCAAGAAAAAAATAACAAAATATTTGTGATTTTGAATTCAGCCAAGAGGTTTTAGATGCAACACTAAAGCAGAATCCATAAAATAAGCCAGACTTCATTAAAAATTGAAATATTTTGTTTTATTAAAAATACTTGAAAGGAAGAAAAATTAAAGTTATAGCCTAGAAGACAGTATTTGTAAATCACATATCTCTGCAAAGAACTTGTATTTGGAATATATAAAAAAAATTCTCAAAACTCAACAATAAGTAAAGAAAAACTCAGTTTTAAAGTAGTCAGCAGGGCTGGGGATGTGGCTCAAGCGGTAGCGCTCTCGCCTGGCATGCGTGCGGCCCGGGTTCGATCCTCAGCACCACATACAAACAAAGATGTTGTGTCCGCCAAAAACTAAAAAATAAATATTAAAAATTCTCTCTTTAAAAAAAAAAAAAAAAAGTAGTCAGCAGTCCCATTGTTTTGCAAAAAAAAAAAAAAAAATATATATATATATATATATATATATATATATATATATATATATAGCTTATGGCTAAGAAACACATAATAAAATCTTTAGCATCATTAGTTATTAAAAAATTGAAATTAAAATCACATTCAAATATTACTATAGTCATCAATTACTTTCAAAAAACGATGAACTCAATATTGAATATCAAATTCTATCCAATAAGCTAAACAGCTTAAATTCTTATACATTATTTGTGAAAATAAAGTGGAACGGTTGCTTTAGGAAGCAGGAAATTTCTTGTGAAGTAAAATGTTTTCCCTCCCTTTTAAATAATATACTTTATACATTTACAAAACATTCACAATTACACGAAATCCGCAATTTTTTTTAGTAATAGATTATCCATATTTACTGTTACATGTGTTTTAGGAAATAGAAAATGAAGTGTCATTGGAAAATTCTAAATAAAATTTTAGAATAAGTACAATTCAAAAAAAATTCAAATGGACTATTTTGGTATTATGTGTTTTATTCCTAATGGATGTGATACACACACACACACACACACACACACAAACACACATATACACACACATAGATTCATACTAGAACTATTTTTGTAAAAACAGCTTACACATGAATTTTTAAGATAAATGAAAAAGACTTAAAACATTTATCTGGAATTATCTTACTTCTAAAATGTGTAGAATATTATCCAGTTTTCTTGCTTTTTGCCTATCAAATACCATCATAAGTCACATGGAAATATTTTCTGCCTAGCTAAATTTCTTCCTCTTGCATTTTTTATTTTATTTTATTTTTAAATTTGTTTTAATTAGTTATACATGACAGTAGAATGCATTTATGCACTTTGATAAATCACGCTTAGATGGGCTATAATTTCTCATTTTTCTGAGTTTACATGTTGCAGAATCATATTGGTCATGTAGTCACATACATACATACAGTAATAACGTCTGTTTCATTCTACTATCTTTCCTATCCCCACATCCCCTCCCCTTCCCTCCCATCACTTCCCTCTACCTAATCTAAGGTAATGTTATTCTTCCTAGTTTCCCCCACCTTATAGTGAATTAGCTTCCGCATATTAGAGAAAACATTTGGTCTTTGGTTTTATGAGCTTGGCTTATTTTGCTTAGCATGATATTCTCCAACTCAAATAATTTATTGGAAAATGCCATAATTTCACTCTTCTTTAAAACTGAGTAATATTTCATTTATTATATATACCACATTTTCTTAATCCATTCATCTATTGAGGGACACCTAGGTTGGTTCCATAGTCTAGCTATTGTGAATTGAGCTGCTATAAACATTGAAATGGCTGCAACACTATAGTATGCTGATTTTAAGTCCTTTGGGTATAAAACAAGGCATACACTGGTCTGCATCTGGGTACCATACCCCATCCACCTGTATTCTTAAATTGCTTCTCAGTCTCCAATTTAACAACCCATATTCTACACAGCAGAAAAAGTAAACTTTTTTAAAAAGGTTGTGCTGCAGTTGTGTACAATGAATTGAAATTCATTCTGCTGTAATATATACCTAATTAAAATAAATAAATTTTTAAAAAGTAACCTTTTAAAAACATAAATCAGAGTTGGGCAGAATGGCTTCTGACTGCAACTGTAGTTGCAGCTGCTTGGGATGTTGAGGCAGAAACATTGCTTGAGTTCAGGTGTTGTCTGGAGTTTGGGGCCAGCATGGGGGAAAAAAGCGAGACCCCACCACTTAAAAAAAAAAATATATATATATATATATATATATATATATAATATATTTATATATATGGGCTGGGGTGGTGGCTCAGTGGTAAAACACTTGCCTAACGTGTGAGGTACTGGGTTTGATCCTCAGCACCGCATATAAATTAAATAGGGGTCCATTGAAAACGATAAAAGATATTAAAAATATATATATATGTATGATTATACACAAATATATATATTGATAATGTCACTCCTCCACATAAATGTGATCTATAACATTTCCTTTTGCACTTGAAACCATAATTTCTTACCATGGCTATATAAAAACCTCATTGGCATGTAAATATCCTCTCTGATTTCCAACTATATTTCTGATACCTCTTAGCAACTGGCTGACCTGGTTTCTCAGTCTTTGTCTCACATCAAGTAGTAGTCCCTCATGGAGGACTTCTTTGACCTTTTTAATGTTCCTCAACTTGGTTACCCTACTAGGCATTACCCATTCTTTTTTAGGGAACTTGATAATATTTCAAATATAACATTCACAGGTTATTATATTCTGTTTTTCTCTCTGTGATGTTTAATTTTATGCATCAATTGCACCAAGGTTTTAATCAAACACTAGTTTAGATATGCTGTGCAGAAATTTTTCAGATCTGATTAACATTTTTTAAAATTTTATTTTATTGATTCTTCTTAATTATACATGACAGTAGACTCCATTTTGATAAAATTATACAAGCATAGGATATATCTTATTCTAATTAGGACCTCATTCTTGTGGGTGAGAAGAAGTTCAGTAGATTAGACAATCTACTGAATCTCCCCTTTCGGGAGGGAGCAGAGATGGGAATAAGAAAGACAGTAGAATGAATCTCACATAATTTTTCTATGTGCACATATGAAAATACCTAAGAAAGCCCCTCCATTTGTGAAGTTATATTTCTACTTGCCATATAACTTAGTTATCCCCCAAGGCTTCTGATTATGATCATATCAGTTTAACTCCTAGTTGCCCAATATTAGAAAACCAAATGTCTTTCAGCTAGTGAATGGACAGGCAAACTGTCTCAGAAACATAAAATAGAGTACCACTCAGCAATAGAAAAGAACAAACTATTGATGGAAGCAATAATTGAGATGAACCTTAAAGGTATTCTGTTAGTTGTAGGAAACCTGTCTCAAAAGGCAGCATACAATCCTATTTCTATGTCATTCTGAAGTAGACAAAACTATAGGATCTGAGAACAAATTAGTAGTTGCTAGAAATTCAGGGTGAGGCAGGTTTGAATATGAGAGGAAAACACAGAGGAGTTTTGGAGGCAATGAAATTTTCTGTACAGTGTGGTAATGGTGATATTGGTCAAAGCTAATCAGACCATACACTACCTGAAAAAGTGAATTGTATTGTGTGTGAATTTAAAGAATAATATCTGCAACGACGAACTAAAGAGGTCTGTTGCCCTCAACCATTCTCTCTACCTTCTGTTTTTCTCACCAATTCCATATAAGTGGAAATCAGGAGCAGGGTCTGAAGAGAGACACCACAAGTCACTGGCCTAGCAGGAGAGTGGTTGTTATCTTTGCCCCCCTGCAGGGTGCTCTATGAGGGAGATGCGCAGTTGGATTTCTGTCTGTAGTGTATTTGCTGACTCTGCTGCCCTGTCTTTTTGAGCAGGTGGAGAGGAGACTGACAGAGACATTTCAGTGTGGAGAGAGAAGACGTTTTAAAATTTTACAGAATGCCCTGCATCTCCACTGCAGCTGAGAATGACAGAGAAGAATAAGTTCTCCCCAGTGGGTATGGCTGAGTTGTTTTCTGCTACCTATCCAAAAGGAATGTCAGCCATGTATGAAGACCTTATTAGCAGGTGGCATGGGAACTGACATTATGAAAAGGGACATATTATGAGAAATAAGTTAATGATCCAATGGTTTATAGCTGTTGTAATGTAGTTCCAGGGCTGGTGACAAAAATGGATTAATCAAGATGAGAAGCATGGCTAATGGGAAGTCAAGGGATTTAGTTTTCTATTTGCCTTAGTTCCTATAAAGCATTTACATTGATGTTATGCAGGCAATTAAAATCTAGTTTTTGAGTGGGGCACAGTAACGCATGCCTGTAATCCCAGTGGCTCAGGAGGCTGAGGCAGGAGGATCATGAGTTCAAAGCCAGCCTCAGCATCAGGCAGGTGCTAAGCAACCCAGGGAGACCCTGTCTCTTAATAAAATACAAAATAGGGCTGAGGATGTGACTCAGTGGTCAAGTGCTCCGAGTTCAATCCCCGATGCAAAAAAAAAAAAAAAAGAAAAGAAAAAAAATAGGGCATGAGAAAAGATTTAGGGTGGCTTATTTTTCAGTGCCATACCATCTTTACAGGCTTCAGATGGAAACTGTGTTCCTTTGACTCGGCCACACTGATCCAGCCCTTTGTCATTCTTTCCCTTGCCCACCATGGTTCCTCTTGATGCTGTGCAAAGCAAACACACAAGTAAACTCATCAACCAACACAACCAAACCAAACAAACAACTCCCCTCTGAAAATATCCAAACTAAAACCCCACAGCAACAACGACCCAGAAGAAGGGACAGGGGGCTGGGTCTCAGAGAGCTGTGCTGCAGTTGCCCTTCTCTCACCATCTATCTACTTCCACATCTTTACTGCTAAATAAAATATATGAGTGAAGTTTTCAAACAGCCTGGACTCTTAAAGTTGCTGAACAGTTGAGAAGTGTAAAAGCTGTCCAAGCTAAGCAACAGGAAGGGAGATTCCACAGAGACTGGTCAAAGAGAATGAGGAAAATCGAGTAGTTTTCCCAAGTGTCTAGCCACTGTTCAGACTTCTTCCACAGACCTGCTTGTATAGATGGTTTTGCATCAAGCTCCTTAAGAAGGTTCTAGTCATAGCAGATGAAAAGCAACCCTCCTTTCAATTAATTGCTCCCTGGATTAAGAAAGCCTCATAGCCCAGGATCCAGTGCTGGGTGGAGGGAATGTTGCACGGGGCAAGGGAAATGTCAAGATTGATTGATTCCACATGGGAGCACTTGAAGGCCATAGGCCAGGTACATAAACCAGATCTGCCTTAGACTTTTAGGGCACTAAAAAACAAATTGATAACATTAGTTTACCTAACATTAAATCCCACTTTTGAAGGCAAGAATTGAAGTTCATTGAGGGTCCACAGTATGCCAGGACTGCTAACTCTGATTGTGCTCTGGTTTGTATAATTCTCACCACCTTGTAAGATAAGAATCCAAGAAGATGAAAACTTACGTAAAAAGACAAAGTCACCATCGGTGTTATATAGCTATTAATATTAGTGCTGAGATTCTGTCTTACTTTAAAACTCTAGCTTTTCTATTGTTCTACAGAGTAACACAATTCAAGCAGAATATCTTTAGGAGTCCATTTCAAACAACGACGAAAATTTCCTTTCACCCACTACCACCTCTGATCTAGCTCTCCTCTTCCTTTGACCGAATTTATTGCCATAGGGCTACTGAAGCAGCCAAGAGCTTTTTAAATATTTGGGGATGAAAGGTTTCACTCTGTGCTAAGTGTTGGGACAGTCTGCTGTTTGTTCAGCTGAGCAGCAGATAAAGTATGTGTTTTGCATTTATGGAAATTACTATCTCAATAGGAAGACGATGCAGCAGGTCCTTATGTTCATGTGATGAGCCTCATGGGAAGGGAGCATGACAAAGTAGGTGATTCACTCCCTCCATCTCTCATCAATTTTGGCACAGCCACTGTCTGTGTATTGCCTGTATCCCCCCAGCGCTCACATTTCCTACATGCAAGGATCATTTTTTTTTTTCTACAAACACCTGTGACTCACAGCCTGAGGGCTTCCTCTGATGGCAGGAGCAAGCTCAGCCTGTGCTGGGATAGGCTAGAAGTGCCAGGGAGTTCATGCCCTCAGGGGCAGGCCTCTACCAATTATGCACAATTCTTAGAAAACAGATACTCCAACTTCCTCCATTCCTTTGAATGGGACACTTTGATTTTTTTTTTTTTAATATATATATACAGTCTCCCGGAGAATTCCAACTGGATTGAGCCCCCCCCCCCCCGCCCTCACAGCCATCTTCTGCTGCTTAATGCATTCTAATATATGAGTTTCCTTTTCTTCCATTTCCCTTTCCCATCACCATACCAAAGCTTCTTGAGATCACTTTCCTCTAATCCTTGTCTCAGGGTCTGCTTAGTGGGAATCCACCCTAAGTCACAGAATGGCAGAAATTCCCACACCTTTAAATATGTTTTTCTCTCTTACATTTGCTTTAAATTTGTAATCATGTATGTTGAATATGCATACAAGGAGACTCTGTTGTTTACATAGAGTCTTGTTTTCCTGGAGGCAAGTTGTGCTTTCCTTCTGTCATTTCTGTTTCTTTCCAGGTACACTGGGGAAGGCATTTACACAGCCTGCATATATTGGGCAATTTCCCCTCTCCTTTTGCTCTTCAGTGCCTCTTTATGCCAATAACCTCTTTGGGTTCAACTGATCCCGGGGAGCTATTTCAAATCGTTTGAAAAGTTTCCAGCGGGAGATCGTGGGCTTTCTCCTTCCTCTTATTATGCTATGGCTAAATGGATATAACAGAGCAACAGATTTGGACCAATTGTCCCTGAGCACTCATAATCAAAGCAGATGGGCAGTGGTGGGCAGCAGAGAGAAGCGACGTGGCATCTGTCTAAAGGGAAAGTAATGACTTGACATGGTTGAGTTCCACCTTTTTGGAGAGGTGGCAGGAGTGAGGAGGTGGGAACTGTGCTTCTTAAAATATAAAGGGGAGTGGAGTAACTGCCAGGGAAGCACTGGGGATGTGTGCCAGTGTTTCATACAGTAAGTGATCCTGTGAGGCGGACGTGGTGACAGTGACTCCTCTGCAGAGAGAACTAGAGTGTTTATAATTCCTTTCGGGACAAAAATAACTAAACACCAGCCATGATTGCTAATAGTTCAGGGCTGTGTGTGTGTGTGTGTGCGTGTGTGTCTGTGTGCATGCGCGCGCACATGTGTCTGAGAGAGGAGAGAGAGGGAGAGAGGGAGAGAGATGAGAGGGAGAGAGAGTATTTTGATTATCTTGGGGCTGCTGGGTGTCTTTCCTCCTTGGTAAATGAACAGCATGTTCACATCTTAACCCCCAGAACTTATGGATATTCCTTTATGTGGTAAAAGGACCTTTTTACAGATAGGCAAAGGATTTTGAGTTGGGACATTATTTTGGAGAAGCCTGGTAGACATTCAGTAGAACAAAAATGTCTGTATAAGAGGGAGGCAGACAGAGTTCTCACCATAGAAGAGGAGGAGGCAATATGGTCATGGAGACTGGAGCAATATGATCACAAGGCAAGTAGTGCCAGCAGCCACCAGAAGCTGGAAGAGACACGTTCTCCCTAAAGCCTCCGGAGGATCTCATTCTGCTGATCCCTTGATTTTAGCCTCCCAAGTCTCATTTGAAACTTTTAAGTGAAGAATTGTAACTGAATAAAATAACCCACTTGAGTCTAATGTATGAAATATGATATGTCAAGAGCTTTGTAATGTTTTGAACAACCAATAAAAAAAATACAGAAAAAAAATATATGTTGTTCAAAACCATTAAATTTGTTAGTAGAAATAGGAAACCAAAAAAGAATCCCCAAATGGCTGTACCTGCTTGAATTCCACCAGATCACTGATAAACTATCATGTGAACTGTGCAGGGATTATTTTTTTTTCCTTGCTTCTCAGTTTTGACTTGTTTCTCCTTATCATTGCTGAAGGTTTATGGCAGATATTTACAGCTACTGCTTAGCACAATGAAAGCTGCATTGATTGGACAGTTAATGGAGACTAGAAGCTGATGATTTTGCCTGAAAGGGAAAGTGCTCTGGGAAAGAGGGCCCATTTCTGTTCCACGTAAACTGGTGATGGGCGGCTTACTGGGTCCTGGCACTTGGACTAAGGGTGCCCAAAGTGACCATGTGGAAAAGCAAATCCAACTCAGAGACTCTCCAGTCTTAGGAATCTGGCTAAAGATATGATTAAAAGGACCTTTGCTGTCAGTCTTGCTGGCAATTATTAGAGTTCTATCCATGAAGATCAAGGCCCATTTGGTGAATTCTGTATGAAGCCAGATTTCACTGCATGGGCAAGGAGGTTAGGAGGGTGGATGAAAATTTTGCATCTATTCTGCTTTGTTTGCAGTCCTCAATTTCCCTGAACTCTTCTTTTAAGCATAACAATAGCCTGAGTATGCTAAAGGATTTACTATATGCCCAGAACCATATATATTTTCCAAATTAATACAACAGACCAACAAGAATATTATAATTGGGCCCTGTTTCATAGATGAGACTTGATCAGGTTAGGCACACTGTCTAGATTATAGGGCCAGAAAGCTGTAGAGCTGGGATTCAAACCTAAATCTGTTGTACACAGCAGTCTGATCCTAACCGATGGGCCACACAACCTCTCCTGGTTCAAGCATCCTGAATTAACTGAGGGCTCTTGCTTGTAGTCTTCTCCTTCTCATTTCCTAGATACCACACTTCTATCAGCCCTAGGGAACACCTCAGATGGAAGGATTACAGGCCACAAGTTTGAGCTCATCCAAGCCACCTCAATTTTTTCCTCCATCCACTTCATGCATGAAGTATTTATTTGATATCAAAGAGTCTTATGCAAGCAGAACAAGGAAATATTTTATTTCAGTTTGTCCTCAGTCACAGCTGTGAATGACAAGTAACACTGCTGAAACCACCACCATCAAAATAACCAAGGATGTGCGTGACATGTGGTATCTAAATTTTTTTTGTGAAACTCATTCACATATTTCTTCTTTTCATTTTCACAGAAATAACTAAGGCAGACAATGTTATCCCACTTCGTAGAGGACATGAGTTCAAAAAGGTCAAAGACATAAGAAGTCTCCAGTTTTATATCACTCCAAATTCTACTTCCCATTTAATTAATGAGAATCTACTCACAAGTTGATAGGATATAAGACATTTCAGGCATCTTCAAAGCCTTGGTTACCACTCTCTGGGGCAGACTTTGATGATGTGAAGGCTATTTTGGACACAATCAGTTGGACCACTTTCAGTAAGAAATTTCCATTTTTATGTAGTGACGCTTCACAGTCACCTCTGCCTTTGGAGGAAATGTCCTTCAAACTTCTTCCATCAGAAGAACAGACCAGCTTTCTGATAGTTCCATTGTCCTGGTCTGCTTTAGGCCATTGAGCTGCATCTGCTGCAATTTCCTTGTTATATCCATTCATTATTAAATATTTACTGAGCATTTACAATGTATTAGGCAGTTTGCTAGGTGATGGGAATGTAAAGATGAGCAAAACAAACACAAAAATTGCAACATAGAAAGAGAGATAGTTAAATCTTCAAAACTGCTCACGTGATCAGGTTGTTCCCTTTCTGCCAGGTGAGTGCAGCCTGGATCAGCACTGCCTCCCCACAGCCCTGCCACGCCCCTCAAAGGCACTTGAGAAATGGATGCTGATTGTTCTATGCCCTGGAGACTTTGTGGTTGTTACTTGGCAATGGTTGACCAATATAGTATACTAGACAGTTGTGAAGCATTGATCTTCATGAAGAGGGATTCAGGAAAAGAAATGCCCCAACTCACTTCTCTTTTCTCCTCTCCTTTCTATATCTTTCCAGAACTGGAGAGCAAAGGAGACCACTAATGTAGTTCATATTGATTCATCATGTGGAGCAGAGAGTAGGGAGATGGAGGTTAAGAGCAGATCTGGAGGGGAAATAGAAACTATCCAGTTCCGAGACCTAAAGGATAAGCAAGAGTTAACCAGTAAGAGGAACAGGCTCTAGGCTAATGATGAAGCCAGTACAAAGGCTCTTGGAAGCATAGTATACAGTGTCCTGAAGACAGACAGAGGCCAGGGTGGCCTTGTGATAGAGAGCAAAGTGGAGACCAGTCCATAATGAGAGTGAAAAAGCACATGCACACGAAGAACATGTGCTTGATGCCTCCTTGTAGGCCATGCAGATTACTTTTCTCGGTAACTCAACAGGTTTTCAGCAAGGATAATAGGCAATATATTTTTATTCATGTTTTTAGAAAGACCGGTCTGACTGCTGAGCCTGTAAGAGATGGGCAATGAGGTGGAGGAATATGTAGAGGTTCGTTGGGAAGCCATCGTATTTTACATCTTTGAACACTGAGATGTCACTACTGAGCCACTTGGCTGCCTCAACTACCTGTAGCATGAAAGTATCAGGAGTGCCAGGGGAGGAGCAGTTAGGCAAAAGTCGGAGCGGAAATAAGAATTGTTTCAAGTGATAGGGCAGAAATGAGGCTGGCCTCTGCGGCCTCAATAAGTGAAATAGTCTTTTCCAGCTAGAGAGACCTGTGTCAGCACATAGTTTCAGGGAAAGTCACCAAGTGATTAAGGAGGGATGCTCTGCTTTGGAGGCCACGCACCTGTCCACAGGGACCTGAGAATGATGACGCAGGGCCTTTCAACTCCTGCCACTCGGCTTCCTTTCTGGGCTTGTTTGAAGGATGCTTTTCATTTTCTCTTTCTATTGGGCTCCCCAGGAATAAGCAGAGTGGAGGAAGTTTCCAGGAGCCTCCCGTTAAACAATTCAAGACACATTCCTTCATGTCGCCTCCGTCCCCAGCTGCTGCCATGCTGCTGCTGCTCTCTTCTCTCACTGCTTTTTCATAGGGTGGTCATGGGAAAAACCTGCAGGGCCCCGTGGGACCTCCACATCCTCTGCTTAGCAATCGCTGCGGAGCCTTCTGGTAATTGCCTGCCAACAGGGAGGGAAACCTGCACGAACCACGACTCTTCAGGCCCTGGCTTCCTTCTCCCGCTCTTAATGCGCTCGTCTCTCTCAGCCTTTCCTGTGTTCCTCCCCTGTCCCTCTGCTCTATGTGCCTCCAAAGTAATAACCCATTTTCTCTCCAATTTCCTGAATGCGATAATCATTTCTGTCGGGCCCAAGAGGCGATCAAGTTAATGAAATTCCTGTCAATAAAAAAGGACATTTATTAAACAGAAATGATGCTTAAAGATGACAGCATCATTCAAGGCTAAGGGTTCAGAAGAATAAAGAAATTATTTTGATGAATGCTTCGGGAGGATCTGTATTAAGCATAAACATGTGCCATATACAGACTTCTTGCTTAGTGAATCAGATGGAAGAAGTGATAGAGTTTGGAGTTGAAGAGCCCAGGATCTAGGGTCAAATTGAATCCTGCCCATGCTGTAGACTAAGTGTGTGACTTTGGAAAGGGGACTTAATCTCTCTGCTTCCATTTCCTCATCCACAAAATGGGAAAATATTTATAAAATCCTACCTCATGGAGTTATCATATTCACTGAATGAATTTGTATCATATGCTCAAGACAATAGTTAGCATAGAACAAGCGTATTATAAATGTTTGCTGTTATTATTAGTCTCAAACGAGGTCAGTACAAAAAATAATTAATCTCATTTTACGAATTACAAAATTAATGCGGTAGCTTTCAGAAAGAAAAATAAAATGAGCATTCAGTTGTTTTTATAGATAATACATTCAAGAGAAAAATGAGGGTAAAACAGAAGATACAAATTAGAATGTAAATACTATAATTATACCACTTAATAGTTGAAAGGCTTGAAATAAAATAGAGATGATGATGATGACAGCGGTTTAACTGCACAGAACATACAGCCTCCTGAAATTACCGCACATTTTCAGGTCACCTCATGAAATGCTTCTCGTTGGCTACTCTAGTCTTATTTCCATCTCTGGATAGAAATATTGCCTTTCAGAAATGATTTAGTTAACCAGGAAGGGGCTGAAAGATAGTAAAGATGATGGAATCTTTCAGAGCACAGTCTGAGTCTGGCTCATCTCATGTCCCCTGGGGTCATTACAGATGCTTGCAGCACAACCCTGCTACATGGAGAGTCAGCACCCAAGAGGTGGTGACCAGAATATTACATGAACTCTTGAAGGCAGAAGATTCAGCACGTGTGCGAGCGCCAACACGCACACAAACATGCGCGCACACTCACAGAGATAACTAAAGACTGAGCAAACACTATGTATATAGTTACTATGTTAAACCTAACCTCATTTTATCCTCATTCCAATCAGTTGGGTAACACCTTCTCCCAACTGTAAACATGAGGAAACTGAGATTTATAGAGATTATAAATAGGTTCTCACACAAGTCATAAGTTTTTGAGCTAAAACTAAACCCCAAACTTCAATGTTTGTGTGCTTTCCACGTAATTAAAAAAATAAAATGGAAGGAGGGTGATTTTTAAATGAAGTATAGTTTGAAGTTTTCCCAAACCGCAGACATTATGTCTTTGGCAAAAGAGAGATGTTTAGCTTCTGTTTTCTAAACTAAAAGTATTGTCATAATATATCAGTTAGCTATTGCCACATAACAAAGCACCCTGAAACTCAGTGACTTTCATAAAATGAGTATTTATTTTTTGCTCATGCATAGGTAAGCCTGTGTTCAGCAGATCTAGGCTGGGCAGGAATGGCAGTTTGACTTTGCCCTGTTGAGTCCCAGGTTGGCTGGAAAGTTTTTCCTCTGACCATGGTGGCCGGGATGACTATGCTCCACACATCCCACCTTCTTCCTGGGAGTAGGAGTTAGCTAGGGTATGCTCTTGTCACGGTGATGGCAGATCTGGAAGAGGGAAACACCCCACTGGGCTTGGGTCATGTCAAGGCAAGTTACCTGGCCATGCCAAAGTCAAGAGGGGAAGAAACTTGCTCAGCCAGTGGAGCTTGGGGTAACTGCAACGTCAGCAGTGTATCACCTGGAGTGTGATTAGAGAAGCGGAACTAATGTGAAAGACATAGAGTAAGGTATCCATTATGCAATTGTGAAGTTGTTAAGGAGCCTCTATATCAAAAAAGGGGGGGATATGGTACTCAGTGAAAGGATTCGCAAAGCGAAGTTAGACAAATGTGGGTAAGAGCAAGGACTAACTTGAATCCACATCAATCTCTAATTGTCTCCAAATATAAAGAACTGAGTGACTTGCAGGAGTACCTGGTAGCCTGGCTGGTGTGTTTGGGGAGCTGCTCAAGAGCAGGTATAGGTGAAGGAGGATTTGCAGCAGGAGCTGGAGGGCACCCAGCAGGTGAGTGGGAAGGTGAATGAGCTGCTAATCATATACCCACTGTCAGAGCATAAGGTGGATGTCTTCCTTCCCTCTGCCTAAGCTTGCAAGTTTTTCTTGTGGCAAACTGAATTCAGATCCAAATAGAGAGGAATATTTGGAGAAAAGTAGTTCCAGTTGAGCTAACCTTAGGAAACAAAGCTGCCCACGTGACAAGCATATGGATTCCAGAAGGAATGTAATGTGCGGGCCAATGATGCAAATGACCACATAGAATAACTGCAGAGGAACCGAGTCGACGAATGGGAGGAAGACATGTGCCACTACCAATTCTTGCTTATTGAGACTGAAGATTTTCAATGCCCTTCTTCAATTTTATAAATCATGCTTTCCCCACCTCTCTGGAGAAGGACTGTTAGACAGAAGAGGGCAAGTTCAATGGTAAAAAAATCTAATAGAGCCACAGATAGAAGATCATGGTGATCTTTGACAACTCATATTATGCTTGCCATCAATTTCTGAGGAAATAAGGGCCACTTTGGGAAGAGTTGGACAGAAGCAACTGGAGAAAGTACCTGGGTACTATTTCTGATAGACCATGGCTAGTCAATATAGCCCAAAGGAAATTATTGCCCCTCAGAGTCCTCATCTGTAAGTGAAAGTGTTGGACCAAATAAACCTCAGGTGTCTTCTATGTTGTCTGAGTCAAATCAGATCTTCTGTCACCTGAGACACCACCATATTTCTCTGTCTCGTGTTTGCAGTATGATTTCAGACTTTAGGGGAAGGGAAGATTTTGAGTTTACAGTCATGTAGTCTGAATTAGATACACAAGTAACATACTATCCTGCTAGAAAGGCTGCTACAACTTTGGTTAGTCTAATTTACCTTATTTATGTCTTGATTTCTTCACCTATTTATACCTAAGTCAAATGTGTGTGAATATGGAAACTCCACTCTGCTCCTTGGGAATAAATCAAAACCAAGGAATTGGGCTAATATATATTCACATAAAATAACCGGACAAGAGGAAGGTGAATATATGGTGTTAGGGGTAGGAAGGGGTTGAAATGGTGTTTAAAGGGGAAATCTTTGCAAAACCTAATAGTTTTGTGATTTGCTACCAAAATTTGGTTGTGAATTGGAGTTTCAAGAGTGATATGCAAATAGTATGCAGTTGAAAGTATTTTTTTAATTGGAATTTTCTAAGAGCAATGAATGCATATATAACTCTGCTCTGAATTATTAAGAGTTATAGGATCCATGACTACCTAATTAACTCCTACCCTGAAGAGCTACCATAGTGTACAAATAAAATAAGCAATGCTGTTTGTGTGCTGTATAATGAGAAGAAGTATCTCCAAATAGCCCTGGGAGTCACCCTGGGTTACCTGGATCAGGACCCCCTTTCTGTCAGTGGAAGGAGCTACCTCTGAGATCTGTTTCATATAGAACTAAGGCTTTTCATCATTTCAATAGTCATTTCCCCACAGAATCAAAGCAGTTGCTCTTGCAGACAACTCTTAAAAACAGTTGGCATCACAAATCCAGACTACTTGGCAATAAGCATTGCTCATTCCCTTTGCCCTCGCCATAGCAATAGTCTAACATATCATGTCAAGGCAAGTTACCTGGCCATGCCAAAGTCAAGAGGGGAAGATACTTGTTCAGCCAGTGGAGCTTGGGGTAACTGCAACGTCAGCAGTGTATCACTGACCAAAGGTGGAAGTGCTACTTCCTCTGGAACAAAGGCCACACTATGCCTAACAGATATGTCTAGGTTCTCTGGAAAGCAAAACCAAGACCCAGCTAGTTGTAGGTGCAAGAAATTCACTGGAGAGAATGTCTGTGAAAGATAAAGGGGAGAGGAGTCAGGAGAAACAGTGAATGCTTTTCAAACCTCATCACGGATCTGACATCTGTGTCAAGAGAGGAGGAAGGAAGATAGGTTTGGAAAGAAGAATCCCAGACTCTGGTTATAGTTCTGAAATGGTTTTGGCAAATCCACTCAGGAGGGCCAGCACAAGAGTGGTCATAGAGGAGTTCTGCACTGGGCAAAAGTGATCAGGCTCTTGTACCCAGGTGATGCTCAATAATTGCATGGGAACTGCTGGAGGAGAGTGTGGCCTACCTATGGTGGATTCCCAGAAGCCCCCAAAGAGGAGGCTGTCAGCTAGCTAGCTCTAGTCTTCACTGCAGATGAGATTCAGGAGACACACAGCCATGCCTGCTTCATTGACCCCACATACCATTCAACAGAATATTGGAAGACCAACATATGATATGCATTTCTGTTTCACTAATCCTGCCCTTGTGAGTTTTCCCTCTCCTTAATAAAAATCTATTCCTTAACTTTCATAATGTGACTTTGTAGAATAATGTGACCTTGACATGTTTTTTTTTTTTTTTTGCACAAATTGGGTAGGACAATTACCTACTTATTATCATATGATTAACCCAAGTATGAAAGCCTCTACTCCTCATTTGCCTTCTATCCAGAGGCTATGGTGGTAATTCTGTGGCTGAGCAGGAGAAATATTGCAGTACAAGGTTGTGCCTATAACAATAGAGGTCAGCTGAGCCTCTTGGGTTTGAAAATACTCGGTGCTCTTCCAGACATGCAGATTGAATTGGATAATATGCTTGTGTTCTTGCCGTCACAAAGATGATCAGCTTCAGTGAAATGACTTCTATTTAAGTTCAATTTGCACAGAATCTATAAAAGCAATAGAGTGGGTGGGTTGCCATTGTGTTTAGAAAGGGAGTGTTGTTCATGTTCTCCAAGAATAAAGTAGAGAAGACTCAAGGGTGGCATGATGGTTGTTATTGCAAAACAACCTTTTAAAAGCAATTTCAGAAGAAAAGGTTGAGGAGAATACTAGGAGTCCCACTACTGTAAATTGTAAATAGGCCATGTAATGTCAAGTACTGTTCTCCATCTGTCCCCCACACGAATGTTTGATTCAGGTAGGGGACCCTGCACTAGATGCTGTTTACCAACCAGCATTTGCTCTCTTGTCTTTCTGTCTTCTTTACTTTAGAAGCTATATGTCTTTGAATTACAATTCCTGGAATTTCTTGTTTTCAGTACTATGTATACTATTTGTGGTTCCTTGGCTTCAAGCACTTACATGAAGGTAGAGTAGAAGTGGAAAACATTTCTTTCTTTTTCTAGAAGCGGCAGCAGATAAGTATGAGGGGCTTTGAATAGATGAAGGGTTTCTTCTTTGCTTGTTTCTTTCTTTCATCATTTTTTGTTTGTTTGTTTTTCTTTTCTTTTTTCTTTTTTTTTCTTCTGAATTTTCCAGATATTCATGTGATTCTGGGCAGAGAAAGTGGGGAATTAATATTGACTTTGGGTGACAGCAGAATTTCTCTGGTTTGTGAGACTATAATTGCACTAGTGAAGTGGAATCTAATACCTTCTCCTTGTCTTTAACTTCTCCAGCCCTTGAAACAGTTGTGATTACAAAATTATCTGTATTAATTTTCTCTCCAATACCTTGTCTCAGTCTGTTTCTGTAGATAGAACAGATACCCCAAACTGGGTAACTTATAAATGAAAGAAGCTTATCTGGGCTCAGGATTTGGGAGGCAGGGAAGTCCAAGAGCATGGTGCTAATGAGGGCCTTTTGCTGTTAGAACTTATGAGGAAGCAGCAGAAGGTAAAGTAGGTACATGTGGAAGACAAAGCATGAGCACCAGCCTCACTCTAAAACAACCCACTCTCAAAGCCACTAATCCGGTTCCACAAGAGTACAAATAAGAGAAAGACATTAATCCCTCTTAATGACCTAATCACCTTTTAAAGATCTCACTTCTCTTGGGCTGGGGATGTGGCTCAAGCGGTAACGTACTCGCCTGGCATGCGCGGGGCACTGGGTTCGATCCTCAGCACCACATACAAACAAAGATGTTGTGTCCGCTGATAACTAAAAAATAAATATTAAAAAATTCTCTCTCTCTCTCAAAAAAAAAAGAAGATCTCACTTCTCAAAGCTGCCAAAATGGCAATCAAAGTTCAACATGGGTTTTGGCAGTGAACTTCAACTGCACATATTGTTTCCACTTATAAATACCCATTCATAGTATCTTCTCCTGTAAGTTTTGCAGTTTTACATTGACCATCTCCAGAAACTTCATGGAACACCAAATCATAAGAATTCATGACTCTTAGGTCATTTCTTCTTTTTATATCAAGCCCAATTCTGTTAATTGTAATAGTGCACTCTTATCACTGGTGACTGTTAGAAATTAGTGTAAACTTCTCCATGACAGTTAAAATAGCTTCTTATCTTCCTTTATCTTTTAACTACCTACCCAGGATTCTCTTGTTCAGGCAAAATGATATTGGTTTCTCTGTATGCTCCTCAGCATCCGGCAGCTTTCTGAGAATGAGTTGTCCAGTCATTAATTTGACACTGATTATTTAAAAATTTTCCTACATATTGTAGCCAATATTTGAATAAAATGGCCCATAAACTAATTCAATTAAAAATATACCTGGAAGAGGGGCTGGGGATATAGCTCAGTTGGTAGAATGTTTGTCTTGCATGCACAAGGCCCTGGGTTTGATCCTCAGCAACAAAACCAAAACCAAACAAACAAACAAGCAAATAAGTAAATATATATACCTGGAAGAAGTAACTGTAATGAAGACCATATTCAAAATGTTATTGATATATATATATATATATATATATATATATATATATATATATCTATATATATCACATATACATTCATATATACATATATATACATATATATAATAAAAAAAGGAAAATTACAAATAACTATAAATAAAAATTAGAATAAAACCCAAGTGTATATATATATATATATATATATATATATATATATATATATAAACAAAAGATATAATTTAAATGGCTGTCAAATATAATATTCTCAAATTCAAATAATAGCCAGTGATATAAAGATAAAAATAACAAAGTCTTTTTAGATCCATTAGACTTAAAAAATTACTAAATGACTGATAATAGGAATTTATAGAGGGAACATGAGGAAATTTTTCCATCCGTGCTTTTATGATAAAAAAATGAAAGTATTAACACATATTCTGAACATGTAGTCTGGCAATACCAATTTAAATAAAAATTACATGCTCCTTTCACCTTGAAATTTTATTTCTGGGAATGTGTCCCTAGAAATATATCACAAATATGTAAATGTATATTATAAGAAGATGTGCTATATAGATGTTTGCAAGGATACAAATTGAAACACAAAATGAATGACCAGATATGGAAAAATTGATGAATAAATTATAGTGACCCACACCACTACTGGGTATTATGTACAGAGTTTTTTTTAAAAAAGGTTAAAGCTAAACTAAATCCCTTTGTGGGATTCATATGGGATTATTGAGTGAGACAAGCAAGGTGCAGAAAGGGATATGTGACAGGATTTTATTTTCTTAAAGTGAAAATTGTCAAACACATTCCCATATGTGTGTATATATAAAGAGAGGCAAACAGAGACAAAGAAAGACAAAAAGGCACACACACTCTCTCTCTCACACACACACACACGCAGAGATTGATTTATACTCATGTACATATGTATCAATATAGGAGTACTTGGCTACAGAAAAAAAGATTATTGACATGGTCTGGAAGGAGGTGGACAAGGTAGAAGGAAGGAGAAGAAACAGAGGAGAGAAATGTTCAGTAAAGAAAAAGTACAGCAACCAAACCAAACAAAACAGCTCTTTATGAAGCATGTTCTAATGAAAGAAAATGAATTTTAGAACTATCTAAGTAAATGGAGAGATATTCCATGTTCATGAAAAGGAAGACTCAATATTGTCGAGATGTAAGTCAGTTTTTTACAACTTTATTGATTCAACCCACTCCCAATAAAAATCCTAGCAACTTGTGTTGTAGATATGGACTGATCCTAATATATGGAAGAACCAAAGACTACCACTGTAATATTGAAGAAAAACAACAATGAAGGACTGACACTACCTGAATTGAAGACTTACTATAAAGCTATAGTAATCAATGCAATGTGCTGTTGGGAAAAACAGTAGACCAATAGGTCATTGGGAAAGAATATACAGCCCAGAAATAGACTCAGACAAATATAGTCAACCGATGTTTGACAAACCAGTAAAAGCAATTCAAATGAGAAAAAGTGTCCTTCCCAACAAATGATGGTGAAAAACTGGATCCTTGTATGTAAAAATAAGACTAGATGTAGTCCTTAAATCATTTACAAAAGTTAAGTCCATTGTAACATAGACCTAAATGTGAAACGTAAAACTATATCACTTTTAGGTGATAACAGGAGAAATCTAGGTGACCTTGGATTGGTTATGAGTTTTCAGACATCATTCCAAAAGTATAGTCCATGACCAAGAAAACTGACGAGTTGGACTTCATTAAAATTAAAATTTTCTGTTGTCAAAAATGTACTGAGAATAAAAACGCAAGCAGCATACTATGTTTTAGTCAGATTCTTTGTCACTGTGACCAAAAGACCAAAAATTGTTCTTTCTAATTGTAAGAACAATTAGAAGAGGAAAAGTTTATTTGAAGTCCATGGTTTCAGATGTTCAGCCCATGGTTGGCTAACTCTATAACTCTGGGCCACAGGTAGGGCAGAACATCATGTCAGGAGGGTGAGAAGCAAAAAAGCAGCTCAGGACATGGTAATCAGAGAACTACATTTAGCAGGGACAAAATGTAAATTCCAAATCCATGCCTCCAGTGATCTACCTTCTCTACTCATACCTTACCTACCTACAGTTAATATACAGTTGATAGAAGATTAATCCACTGATTAGGTTAAACCTTGTTATCTAATCATTTCACCTCTATACCTTTTTGCATTGACTTATATATGACCTTTGGGGAATACTACACATCCAAACCATAGCAGATTAGGAGAACATATTTGCAAAATCTAACTGATAAAGTGCTTGTATCCAAATATGTATGTAGTCAGACTTAAAACTTAACCATAAGCTCATAACACCAAGGGGACAAAATATAAGACACAAAATATAAGACAAACCCCACACATCTACAGTCACCGAATTGTTGACAAAAGTGCCAAAAACATACATTGAAGGAAAGACATCCTTTTTAACAAATGTTGCTGGGAATACTGGTTATTCATATGAAAGAGAATGAAACTAGACCCTTATCTCTCACACTGCACAAAAATCAACCCATAATGGATCAAAGAATTAGGACTTGAACCAGAAACTTGTAACTCCTAGAATACAACTTAGGGCCAACAACCCAGCACAAAGGCAGGAGAAACAACTTTCTCAACAGGACTGCTAGAACTCAGGAAATAAAATGCCCAGGGTTAACACATGGGATGGTATCAAATTAAAAAGCTTTTGCACCGTAAAAGAAACAATTAAGAATGTGAAGAGAGAACCTATAGAATGGGAGAAAATCTTTGGCAGCTACTCTTCTCACAGAGGGCTAATATCTAGAATATATAAAGAATTCAAAAAAAAACTCAACACCCCCCCCCAAAAAAAGAAATAATCTAATTAATAAATGGGCAAATGGATTAAACATATACTTCTCAAAATAATAAAAAAATTATCAACAAATATATGAAAAACATGCTCATCATTAGCAATTAGGAAAATTTAAATCAAAACTATGCTGAGATTTCATCTCATACCAGTCAGAATGGCAGCCATCAAGAATAAAAAGAATAATAAAACCTGGAGAGGATGTGGAGGGAAAGGAATACTTTTACACAGTTGGTGGAATTATAAATTAGTACAACTGCTATGGAAATGAATATAGTTTCCTCAGAAGACAAGGCACAGAAGAACCATACAACCCAGATATACTACTCTTCTGTATTTACCCTGAAGAATTAAAGTCATCATACTATAGTGATACATGCATATCCATGTTTATAGCAGCACAATTCACAATAGCCAAACTATGGAACCAGCTTAGATGCCCATCAACAGATGATTGGATAAAGAAAATGTGGTTCATGTACACATGGCGTTTTATTTAGCCATAAAGAAAAATGAAATTAGGTCATTTTCAGGAAAATGAATGGAACTTGAAAGCATTATGTTAAGTGAAGTAAGTCAAACTCACGTGGTCAAGGGTCATATGTTTTCTTTCATGTGTGGAAGCTAGAAAGGAAAAAGGAAAAGAAAGATTGTGTGTGTGTGTGTGTGTGTGTGTGTGTGTGTCTCATGAAAATCAAGGGGAGGTCATTAGAGTAGAGGAAAGGGACCAGGGGAGAGAGTGAGGTGGAAAAAGGGAAGTACTGGGGCATGAAATTGGCCAAATTATATTGTGTGCATGTATGGATATGTATAACAAATTCCACCATTACGTACAACTGTAATGCACCAGTTAAAAATAAGCCAGGCGCAGTGGCACACATCTGTAATCCCAGCAGCTCGGTCGGCTGAGGCAGGAAGACTGTGAGTTCAAAGCCAGCCTCAGCAACAGTGAGGTGCTAAGCAACTCAGTGACACCCTGTCTCTAAATAAAATAAAAAATAGGGTTGGGGATGTGTCTCGGTAGTTGAGGGCCCCTGAGTTCAATTGCTGGTACCCCCTCCAAAAAAAAAAAAGTGAAAAATAACTGAACAACAGAAAAACAAGCTACCTGTGATGGTTTGAATGTGATCTCCAAAGTTCATGTGTTAGAGACTTGATCTCCAGTATAGAAGTGTTGCAAAGTGGGATCTTCAAGTGGTGTATAGGTCTTGAGGGCTCTGCTTTCAGGAATGGATGAGTGCTGTCATGGGAGTGGATTCCTCTTACAAAGGACGAGTTGAATCCCTCTTGCTTCCTCGAGCCCATGTTATATAGCCCATGCTGCTATAGTCCAAATGTCCATGTTTCAAGGTCTTGATTCTCAGCATGTTGCTATTGGGTAATAACGGAAACTTCAGGAGGTAGGACCTACTAGGAGGTCCTTCAGTTTTTGGTTATTGGGGGTATGCTCTCAAAAGGGACTATAGGACCCTAGCCACTTCCTCTTCCTCTTTTGCTTCCATCCATGAGGTGAGAAGTTATTCCACTATGCATGACCATTTGGCATACCCATCAGAAGCCTAAAAATAAACTGTCTACCTGATCATGGCCTAGAACCCCTAAAACCATAAACCAAAAATAAATCTTCTTTCTAAACATTACTTGTCTTAGTAACAGAAAGCTAATATGGAGCCTTCCACCATGAGATCACACAGCAAAAAGAGCCTCACCAGATGCTGCTACCTTGATACTGGACTGCTCAGACTTCAGAACTATTAGCCAATCAATTTCTGTTCACTATAAATTACCCAGTCTCTCAGAACAGCACAAAGCAGATTAAGAGTCTCTCTAATTTAAAAATAGCCTAAAAGATCTGAACAGACACCTTACCACATAGCACATTTAGATGGCAAAGAAGTAATGTGAAAAGATGTTCAACATTGTGTCATGAGGGAATTGCACATTAAAACAACAAAGAGATGCCACTGCATATCTATTAGATAGCAAAACCCCACAACATTGACAACCTCAAATGTTGGTAAAAAGGGGAGTGACAGGAGTTCACATTCCTTCTTAGTGGGAATACAAAATTGTACAGCCACTATGAAAGAGAGTTTGACAGTTTTTTTTTTTTAACTTTTTAAAATTTGTTTTTACTTGGTTGCGCATGACAGTACATTTTTTTTTTTAAACATGGTTAACCACAGTTTTACGACATGATCCAACAATCACACAATCACTCTTGGTATTTACCCAAATGAATTGAGAGCTTAAGTCCCCACAAAAATCTGCACATGAGTGTTCATAGCAACTTGACTAATAATTGCTAAAACTGTAAATAAGATATCCCTTGATTGGTTCATGGATAAACAAATTGGTTCATCAACAGCTCATCGCAGTGGAATATCACTCCATGATAAAATGAATGGAATTATCAAACCATGAAAAGACACAGAGTAATCTTAAACACATGTGGCTACATAAAAGAAGCCAGTCTGAAAAGGCTAACCATTTCACAATTTCATTTCTTTTGTGTTCTAGAAAATCAGATCTGCAGAGACAGTACAGGATTAGGGTTGTTGGCAGCTTGAGGTGCGGAGAGGAAAGCATAGGTGAAGCACAGGGGATGTTGTGGGCAGTGAAACCATTCTGCATATAATTATGTCTACGTGCCATTAGACTTCAGCTAAAAGCCATAAGACTGAACTGCACAAGATTGGAACCCTATGTAAAATATAGTTAGCAAAACTGTTTTGATGTTGGTGCCTGAATTATAGCACATTTATCACACTATTGTCAGAAGCCAACAACAGAGGCATACTGTGAGAAGAGGAGAAGAAGGGACTTAGGAACCTACCTGCTAATTTTTTGGTAAATGTATTTTTTTAAAAAAATAAAGAAGCACATAGTGATTAGTGATTGCATTCATCCCCCCCCATGTATGTATGATCATTTCTTACTTAGCTTAATGAGAATTAAGAAGGAAAAAATAAGAAATTAAGAAGGAAAAAAATCAGCAGGGTTGTACCATTAATATCAGTTTTCAGATGGGTGAATTGAGTTGACCTCAAACATTAAATGGGGAAGCCTGTGCCCATCCCAATCTGTGCCTTAAGCCCATCATCTCTCCGGCACCTTGGCAGTACCATAACTTTGGCAGTACTCTGATGCTCGTATTTCTTTTAGCATTTAGAAAAATCTTGTTCTTTACTTTATTCTTTGCTGTTTCATAAATTAAATCTCCTATAGGATAGATTGTTTGATAAGAAAGAGTTCCTATTATGTGCTTGGCATGCTATTAAGAATGATTTAATCCTCACAACAATCCTGTATGGTAGACTACACCACAGCTCCATTTTACAGAGGAGAAGACAGGCCCAGGGATGTCTCTCAAGGTCATTCAGTCAGCACACTGTAGAGCAGGCACTAAAACCTGGAAGCTTGATTCACAGCCTCACGATGCTGTCTCAGGTCAGTGATTCTTCACCTTTGCAATGACCTGGGCCACTTCTGAGGAGCACTGCTCTCTGTTCCCACCTTAGGCATGATTCTGAAGGTCTCTGGCAGGTGTAAAAATCTGCGATTTTGACAGACATCCCAGGTGATGCTAGTGTGTGATTTTTGGGGACCGCTGTTTGAAAAACTCTGAATTTTAATCAAGGATAAAAAATAGACACAAAAGAAAGAACAAAGGTGAAGAGAATTGTGGTTGAGCCATCAGTGCCAGAAGCAGTAATATCAGAGAACAGAAACTGGATTCACAGAAATCAATGGAACTTGGCGTTTGACATTTACAACAATTAAACCCTCCCCATGACTGAGTGGCATGATACTGGTAAGGAGGAGGCATTAATGCTGAAAACACGTGGATTTATGGCTGAGAGACACACACCCTTCCCACCACTAGGAGAGGATAAGAAAAGGAGAGCAGCACAGGAGGCTGCTTTTCCTCCCATAGTGACAGGGTGACAGCTACTGAGCAGCTTGACAGCCATGTAGCAACGTTCAGGAATCCACAGCTCTCCAAAGGGCCTCTCTGCAGGCTGCCTTCAACACACCCAATCAGTAGCAACCATTTGTTTTCTGACAACCCCTTCAACTTTGGTGTAATTGGGTTTCTGTTTTGTGTCGGGATGTTAAAGAACAGAGGACTGCATGTTGAATGGAAGATGTTAGGTCTCTGTAAGGAGCAGCTTTTGGCATTAAGCGGGCAGCCATCTGTACCCTGGCATGCAGAGGGTCAGAGGGTGCATAGGGATACCCTTTGGAGGAAAGAAAGATAGCTGGACATGTCTGTGGGCAAAGTCAGCAGGCCAGAGGCCTGGGAGTTTACCCAATTCCATCTGTTCTTATTTGTTCTTCATGACAATCTCTGGTTGGCCTGGATTCCTTGACCTCTTGGACTTTCTAAAAACTTCAAGTGTAATAGAGCTGATAAAAATCCAGATGCCCAGGCTTTGACTCATACCAACTAAATCACAATCTCGGAGGATCCATGCATCAGTATATTTTAAAACCACCCAGGTGATACCAATGCGTGTCCAGATCCACAAGCAAGTCAGCTGTATGATAACCTTGCCAAAGAAAATTCTGCCTAGCACTCTTTAGGACAAATAGGACATTGTTACATAAGGTTTAATAGAAGAAATAATGCTGGAATTTAAAATTGTATGTGTCTTAAAAGGAGAAAGAACCATGTGAACAATAGACTGCAACCTTGGCTGCTCAATAGACTAATGTTGGTAACAGAAAAAGAATAGCCAGACCCCACTCAGAACACTTAGAACAGACTCTCAAAGCAGGGTTGGATGTGCATCATTTTTTAAAGCTACCAAAATGATGCTCATGACCTCCCAAGGCTGAGAACCATGATGTTGAATGGGAAATGCTTCTCTTAGGAGTTCTACCAAGCTTAGTGTTGCTGAAGGAGTAAGTGATCATTTGATTCACTGAACACCCACGTGGACTTTGGTTAAACAAAACAAAAGCTTCTCTGGGATTTTAAATCCTTGAGATTGAGCACGCAATAAAACTAACATCCATTACTGGCTAAGGAAAATCTGGGAGCCAACACTGGACTCAAAATCTTAATTCAGTTTTTGTTTCCTTTTGCCACTTAAAAGTTGCTAACCCACTGTCTTCTGATCTTACGTGGTTTTTGTTTTGTAATTGAACCCAGAGACACTTAATCACTGAGCCACATCCCCAGCCCTCTTTTGTATTTTATCTAGAGACAGGGTCTCACTGAGTTGCTTAGGCCCTGCTAAGTTGCTGAGGCTGACTTTGAACTTGTGATCCTCCTGCCTCAGCATCCCAAGTCTCTGGGATTACAGGTGTGCACTACCACTCTCTGCTACTTTCAGTGTTTTTGATGAAGAGTCTGCATAGGAGGTCTCCTACTTCCCCTCTTCCTGTCATTTGTCTTTTGTCTCTGGCTGCTAATAAGATTTCTCTCTTTGGTTTTCAGCAGTTTGACTATGAAGTGCTTATGTGGAGCTCTTTGTGTCTTTACTTTCTTACGGTTCTTTGAGCATTTTGCATGTGGTTTGATAGATCTATCAGTTTTGAAAATTCTCAGCCTTTAGTTCCACTCTCTTTCCTCTCTTTGCCTCCTAAGACTAATTGCCCGTGTGTCAGACCCTACAATATTTTTAATAGATCTTTGGTTCTCTTTCCATTTTAAATAATTTTTCTTCAAGTGCATTAGTCCAGTAATTTCTCTGGAGTTGCTGGGTGGGCAGTGATGTTCTCTTATGATTTTCTACATTCTAACTAGGAATTGGAATATTTTCCCTGGGTGATATTATCAACCCCATTTTACAAAGACATGAAGTCTCCATTGGGAGGAACTTTTTTTTTTATCTAAGCAGTAATATCTGTAAGCCGTTTACCACAGAATCAGTCAATGATCTCTCTTAAATCGCACCCTCTGTCCACATCTGCATTCATTTTAAAGATGGTTTTATCTTATATTTATATTCCATTTTGTGGCAGCAAAAACTTTCTAAGAATGAAAGGTATTGCTGAAGCAAGTTAATTAGAAATAAGTGACTATGTCCCCATATGTGAATAGAGTCAGATACCACTTGTCATGGTCCAAAGCCTGCCAATGTCCAGCAGGTGCCTGCCGGCTAATCACCACTGCAGGAGGAGGCTGCCCGGTAGCTCTGTCTCAGCAGGATTGGTGAGTGGCCATTTAAGTAGGAAATTCTAGGCAAAGTTTACCTGAGGACAAAGCCTTGCTTCAGCAAAGAATCAGCCCCTGCTTTATCTCATATACTCTGAGACCACTCTCAAATTCTACAAGCTGACAGGACTGGAAGTTGACAGTCATTTGGTGAAACCTAATTTTTTTTTCAGATGTATTCTTTCCCAACCTCCTGGTGTCCTTCTTCATTTTGGGTTTGCAGCCATTAGAATTTTATTCCTTCACTTACTAATCAAACTCTATTATCAGGCTGTGCTCCAGATGCTAAGGAGACAACTAGCCACATCAACAAGGCTCCTTCCCTCAGGGAACCTTCACTCTGAGGGCAAACTGACAAGAAACCAGTGAATGTGGAAGGAGCAAGATTAATATCCATGGTGATAAGGGCTTTGAGGAAAGTAATACAGGTTGATGTGTTGGGAATAACTCAGGGTGAGGAGTGTTAGTTTAGATTAGGAAAATATCTAAGAAGATGAACTTGAAACTGAAGCTAATCCTGTGAAGATCTTGGGTGGATTAGCTAAGAAGACACACCAAGTGCAAAGGCAGGAAAGAGCTGGTGTGCTTCAGGAACAGAGATATTGACAGGGTGGCTAGAACATGGTGATCTATGGGGAGAGGGGTGGGAGTGGAACTGGAAACAATTCTGGGTCACCTCAATTCTTGAGGCCATGGCAAGGTATTTGGATATCATTTTAGAAAGCTACTAGAAGGATTAAGAAAGTGATAGGATATTATTTATATTCTAAGAAAGTTGCTCTGACCATGTGTATTGCATGGGAAGGGTGGTCTGCTAGGGGATATTGCATCAGTATAGCCAAAAGACTGTGGTAGCGGGGATGGGAGGAGGGCAGTAGCAGCTGCCTGAGCGGACATTGAATTTGAGAAGCAGTTTGAAGGTATAACAAGTATCTATCATCGGTTTGGAGGTTTGGAGGTGGAAAGATAAGAAGAGGAAGGGAATCAGAAGATTTCTAGATTTGGGACAAGAGACTAGGGCCATTAACTGAAATGGAGAAAACTTGAGTTGAAATGGAATTTGTGTGAGTGTAGTGTTGTTGGTTATCTGTGTGTGTAAGAGATAGATAGAGAGAGAGAGAGAGAGAGAGAGATCACACATACCAGTGAGAGAGAATCAAGAGGTATAGGGGAGGAAAAAGGAAAATATTGGGAAATGATATTGGTGAAATTATATTGATATATTGTTTAGATGTACAAATGCATAACAATGAATCCCAGAATTATGTACCAGGATAATGAACCAATAAAAAATATGGGGAAAATGCTCCATTTTAAAGCATTAAAAAAAAGAGGTGTGATTTGCTATCTTGAGTTTCTGACATCCTTTAGACATCCAAGTTGTCAAAGAAGTGGATGTCCACGTGATGTTGGCACTCATAGGAGAGGTTGAAGTGACAACGCTAATTTGGGAGTCTTTGGCAGGGCCACTAGTTTTGGAGAGATCACAGAGCATTTAAAGAGAAACTTGTAAGTGTCCTAGGCTGATCCCCAGTAGTGCGATCAACTTATTCTAGAAGTCAAGTAAAGAGGGAGGAGTAAGCCAGGAAGATTGGGGAGGAGCTGTGAGATTAGAGGGCAATCTGGAGAGTATAACATCATCCCAGAAAACCAAGAGAGAGGAGTAGTTCAAGAAGGGTAGAGTTCAACTCTATGAAGCGGGGTAACTAAGATGGGAACAAAAGAATGACTTGTATTTGACAACCAGGAGATTATTGATAGCCCTGAGAAGAGTATTGTCATTCCAAAAGTTTATGTGGTTTAGGGAAAAAAAATAGTGTGGGTATGAAAGATAGTCACTAGAGTCAATTCTTTGAAAGTATTGTGATGGGAAACAAACGAGACTGTCTCTGGAGGAGGAGATGGGATGAATTAAAAGCATTTGTCTTAAGGATGGGAGATGCAGATGCTGGAGCACGCTGTCTGCAGTGGGAAAAGTTCCACTCAAGGGAGTGAATTGATATGCAGAAGACAGGGCAAGTGGAGGGACAGAAGAAAACAACAGTTGACTCTTGACTAGAAGGGGAGGTAGAGCACTTCTCTTTTCTTGGTGATCTATAGATAAGGTGCAAGCAGAGGTTGCTGGTTTTGCCCTGACTCTGTATGAAGACATTTGGACACTATACATCCATGGACATAGGCATTTTGCTTAATCTGGAGAATTGATACTATAGGAAGGCATAGATGGGATGGGGGTGATTTTGAGTAGGGAGCCTGCATTGGATTGAGGCCTTCTGGGAACCCCACCCAACTGGTGGTGCACATAAAGAACAGCATTGTATAACTTGGCTTCCCCTGGGGAGTAGGGAGCCACTAGGACGACTGTGGTTGAGGTTCCTGGCAGTTCAGCAGGATCAGTGGTGAACTGGCAGTAACATCAATCAGTTCAGGACAGTCTGAACTGACTGATGCATCGGGACAGTCCACTTTGTCAGAAGATAGGAAGAATTATTACAAGCACTAAGAAGAGCTCCAAGAAAGCATTGGGAAGGTCTCCAGTCCCCTGGTAAAGATGTGGCAGTGTTGACAGCTATTTATCTAGTCCAAGCAAGCTGGCGCCTATGCTCTACCAAGGGTTTGAATGACTGCTCTTGCCCAAGCCAGAGCTGCATTGAGGCTAACCAGAAATATCAGTCTATGTGAGTGGGAGGAGCTGGATGTTATTCCAGAGATAAATGTGGTCTAAGAAGGTAGAATAATGGATATAGGTGAAGCTGTAGAAAATTCTCCAAGTCAGTGAAACATATGGGAGGGAGACCTTTAAAAGATGGTCACTGGCTAAGGCCATAGGACAAAAGAGGGATGTTAAGAAGGATGTTAAAGGATATGACAGATGCTGAGTTTCAAATAGACAAGAAGCAGGAGTCCTTTTCTAGGAAGATTCAGGGAGGAAACAGGTTTTAAGCACAGTAGCCAGAGAATGAAGATGGAGTAAGCTCAGCCAGATGAAGCTCATTAGGAAACAGGGAGGAGTCACAGATGCATTGGGCCAGGATCCCTCCTGAGACCTGGGAAGATGCTGGCCTCACCTACCATGAAAGAGGCTGGCAGGATTAGGAATCAGTTAGGCCTGACCCACTTGGCCTGAGTTCAAAAGCTATGTTTAGCAATTTTTCACCATATGCACTTGAAACCTAAGTCCATGAAGAATCAGTCAAATTCAAACATATTCCTCAGCTTGGCCATAAATCTTGAAGCTGGGGATATATACCCAGAAGCCCCACTGTGATACTAAAACTAAATTATACATCGAGTCCTTAGTCTGGAATGCTATGATTTTTCTGTCTCAGACAGGTATTCATTAAAGGTCACTTGGCAGCCCCCAAAACACAGACTTCACACCTTAATAGCTGGCAGCTTGCACTCATTCCCTCTGCATTGCTCTAGATTTTGGCTTCAGGCTCAAAGTTGAGGAGATGGGGGAAAAAGAAAACTCTGTTCCTATGTGCTTGTTCATTCTGGCTTTTTTTAAAGTTTTTTTTAATTATCAAAGTGACAGTTGGTTATTAAAAATGTGGGAAAAATTTTAAAAAGTGGAAGTGTGAAAGCATTCCTGTCCAGTCCACTCACCAGGCTTAGATATTTTTGATGCTGCAGTACTGTCCTTCTGGTCTTGTTTTCTATATGGAGAGGTTTTTTCTAACCTTATTAAGATCACACTAGATACATGATTGTGCAGCCTGAATTTTTAATTTAATGTTATTTTCCAGATGGTTATCTTTTTATTAAATTTCTATCATGAGAAAAAAATTAAATTATAAAAGTTATAATAACACAATAAACACCCACTTGTACTTCACCCAGATTCACTAATTACTATGTTGCCACTTTTGCATTATCCCTGCATTTATAAGATATATGATATTATTAATAATATTTCTTTTCTTATTTTGATCATTTGAGATTGAGTAGAAGATTATGATTCTTTATTCATAAATGTTTTGACATATATCTCCTCAGAACAAGGATACTCTTTATAGGCACAAATCTACCAACACATTTAATGTATTTAACATTGATAAAATAGAATTATCGAACAGAAGTTCTTATCCAAATTTTAACAAGTGTGACAGAAGTTACAGCTGAAAAGCATCTGTTATGGGTTTTCAAGATAGCAGAATAGAGAAGGTCATGTGCCTGGCTTCTCTGTGGCATGAAACCATTAAAGCAGACAGGCAACTTCTCAGCAAGAAAGGTACTGGAAACATTCAGGGACACGCTAAGTCCACAGAATAGAAACTCTAGTGCTTCAGATTCATACTGTTAGATAGGTAGAAACACAAACAGCATGAAAATGCAAGGAAATATTCACCCCAAACAAACCAAGATACTCCAATAACAGAAGCCATCAACACCACAGCAGAAGAAATGTAGAGGAGTTTAAATGTACATAGTAAAAGTGATCTACAAAATAAAGATTGGTAAAAAGTAAAGGAGTGAAATCAGAGCAAAAATACAGGAAGTGAAAGATCATTTCAATAAAGAGATTCTGAAAAAACAAACAAACAGACAGACAGACAAACCAGAGATCCTTGAAATGAAGGAATTAATAAACCAAATTGAAAATTCAATTGAGGGGCTTTGGTTGTGTCTCAGTGGTGAGCACTTGCCTAGCATGTGCAGGGCACTTAGTTTGATCCTCAGCACCACATAAAAATAAAAATAAAGGTATTGTGTCCAACTACAACTAAATATATAAAATTCAATTGAAAGCATCACCAACAGACTAGATCACTTGGAAGACAGAGTTTCAGGCAATGAAGACAAAATATATAACCTTGAAAACAAAGTTGACTATGGAGAAAAGATGTTAAGAGACCATGAACAGAACATCCAGGAAATATGGGATAACCTGAAAAGACCACATTTAAGATTTATTGGGAAAGATGAAGGCTCTGTGATATAAACCAAAGGAATGCACAATCTTTTCAATGAAATAATATCAAAAGATTTCACAAATCCAAAGAATAAAATGGAAAATCAAATATAGGCTTACAGAATCTCAAATATACAAAATTACAACAGACCCACACCAAGACACATTTTTATGAAAATTCCTATCATACAGAATAGGCTAGTATTTGAAAGACTGCCAGAGAAAATCGACAGATCACATTTAGAGGGAAACCCATCCAGATCTCAGTTGATCTCTCAACCAAAACTCTCAAAGGTAGGAAGTCTAGGAATAATACATACCAGGATTTGAAAAAAAATGGATACCAGACAAGAATATTATACTCAACAAAATTGAGCTTCATAATTGATAGTGAAATAAAAACCTTCCATGATTAACAAAAGTTAAAGAATTCACAACTAGCAAGACTGCACTACAAAACATAAGTAATAAGATATTTCATGGAGAAGAAATGGAAAATAAAAGTGGAAACCAGCAAAAGGAGAAACCACACTAAAAGAACAGTGAATCAATGGAGAAACCAATTCAAATAAAAAAAGCATAAATAAATCAAAATGACAGGGAATAAAAATTATATCCCAATAATAACATGGAATGTAAATGGCCTAAATTCATCAATCAAAAGACATAGACTGGCAGATTCAATTAAAAAACAAGACCCAACAATATGCTGTCTCCAAGAGACTCACCTCACAGCCATCCATAGACTGTAGGTAAAAGGATGTAAAAAAAAAAAAAAAAAAAAAAAAAAAAAAAAAAAACGTATCATTCACGTGGATCTTGTAAACAAGCAGGGGTTTCTATTTTCATATCAGACAAAGTGGACTTCAAGCCAAAGATAATTTGAAGGGACAAAGAATGACATTTCATTCTGCTTAAGGGAATTATACATCAACAAGACACAACAATCATAAATATTTATGCCACAAACGATGAAACATCTATGTACGTCAACAATCCCTTCTCAATTTCCAGAAGCAAATGCACCATAACACAATAATGCTGGCTGACTTTAACATACCTCTCTCACCACTGGATAGGTCCTCCAAACAAAAACTAAATTAAAAATCCATAGAGGTAAAAAATACAATAAATAATTTAGACTTAATAGATATGTAGAATATTTCATCCATCAATGGCTGAATGCACTTTCTTCTCAGCAGCACATGGATCCTTCTCTAAAATAGACTTATTATCTTATGCTATAAACCAATACTTAGCAAATACAAAGAAAGAGAGATAATACCTTGCATTCTATCAGATCATAATGGAATGAAATTAAAAATCAACTATATAAAAAAATAGAAGTTACTCTAATACCTGGAGACTAAATAATAAACTACTGAATAAGGAATGGATAGCAGAAGAAATCAGGGATGAATTAAAAAAATATTTAGAGGTAAATGAAAATAGTGATAGAATGTATAGAAATCTCTGGGGCACTATGAAGGCAAGGCTAAGAGGAAAGTTCAAAGAAGAACTAACACCAATCCTCCTCAAATGATTCCATGAAACATAAAAGGAGTGAATCCTTCAAAACTCATTCTATGAATTTAATATCATCCTGATACCAAAATCAAAAACACATCAAGGAAAGAAAATTTCAGGCCAATACCCTTGATGAACATAGATGCAAAAATTCTTAATGGAATACTGGCAAATCACACACAAAAACATTAAAAAAAATAGTGCACCATGATCATCTGGGGTTCATCTCAGGGATAGATAGTCTCAAAGAAAATAAAATATTTGTGACTCAATCTAAGAAAAGAGGTGAAAGATGGCTACAGTTAAAGATACATGAAAGAGAGAAATTGAAGAAGACATTAGAAATGGAATGATCTCCCATGTTCTTGGATAGACAGTATTAATATTGTCAAAATGACCATAGTACCAAAAGCACTACACAGATTCATGCAATTCCTATTAAGGTTTTAATGACATTCTTCATAGAAATTGAAAAAGCAGTCATTAAATCTTTGGAAAAATAAGAGACCCAGAATAGCCAAAACAATCCTCAGTAAGAGAAGTGATTCAGGAGGCATCACAATACCAGACCTTAACTTATACTACAGAGCCATAGTAACAAAAATGGCATAGTTTTGGCACCAAAACAGATGTGAAGACCAATTGCACAGAACAGAAGACACACAGAGAAAAATCCACGTAAATATAGTTACCTCATACTAGACAAAGGCACCATAAACATACATTGGAGAAAAGATAACATCTTCAATAAATGGTGCTGGGAAACTGGAAATCCATATATAACAAAATGAATTTAGACCCCTATCTCTCATCCTACACAAAACTCAACTCAATGTGGATAAAAGACCTAGGAATTGGACCAGAGGCCCTGCACCTACTAGAAAAAAAAAAATAGGCCCAAATCTTTATCATGTCAGCTTAGGAACTAAATTCTTCATCAAGACTCCTAAAGCCAAGAAGTAAAATCAAGAATCAATAAATGGGATTGTATCAAACTAAAAACCTTCTTCACAGCAAAGGAAACAACCAAAACATGAAGATGGATCCTGTAGAATGGGAGAAAATCTTTACCACCTGTAGCTCAGATAGAACATTAATCTTCAGGATACAAAGAACTAAAAAAAAAAAACCTTAATACCAAAAAGGAAAAGCAAATACAAAAACCAAAAACAAATAACCTAATCAATAAATGGGCAAAGTAACTGAACAGATATTTTACAGAAGAAATACGAATGGTCAACAAACATATGAAAAAATGTTCAACATCACTAACAATTAGAGAAATGCAAATTGAAACTACACTGAGATTTCACCTCACTTAAGTTAGAATGGCAATTGTCAAGAATACAAGTAACAATAAATGTTGGCGAGGATGTAGAGAAAAAGATACATATCCTGTTAGTGCAACCACTCTGGAAAGCAGTATGGAGATTCCTTAGAAAACTTGGAATGCAGCTACCATTTGACCCAGTTATCCCACTCCTCAGCATACACCTAAAGGACTTAAAATCAGAATACTATAGCAATGCGGCCACATCAATGTTCATAGCAGCTCAATTTACAATAGTTAAATTATGGAACCAACCTAGGTGCCCTTCAACAGATGAATGGATAAAGAAAATATGGTACATATACACAATGGAATAGTAGGGCTATAAAGAAGAATGGAATTATGGCATTTACTGGTAAATGGATGAGACTGAAGACTATAATGCTAAGTGAAATAAGCCAATCCCCAAAACCCAAAGACTGAATGTTTTCTCTGATATGCAGATGCTGACTTACAATAGTCGGGGGTGGGGTGGGATGGGGTGGGGAGGAGTGGAGGTTTACTGGATTAAACAACGGGGAGTACAGGGAAGAGATGGAGGATGAGAATGGGAAAGATAATAGAATGAATCAGATGTAACTTTCCTTTGTTCATATATGAATACATGACTAGTGTAACTCCACATCATGTACAACCACAAGAATGGGAAGTTATAGTCCATGTATAGTATGTCAAAATATGTCCTACTGTCATGTATAACTAAAAATTATTTAAAAAATAAATTTTACCAATTGCTTCAAACAATGTTTTTTTATAACAATATTTTTTCAAAAGAGATTCTGTCAAGGATAGCACATTAACATTAGTTGGTATGCCTCATTGGTCTTCTTTAGTCTTAAAGTGCTCCACTTATCTTTTGACTTGTGTAAATAAACACTTATGCAGAGTCTAGACTTGTCATTTGATAGAATGGCTCTCATTTGCCACTTGTCTGATTATTTCCACATGAATATATTAATTTATCTATGCATTACAGGCTCGATATATATAGCCTAATTTGCCTAAGACTGAGGCACAAACTTTCTTGTTACTTCTAGTTGTCTTCTGTTGTAAATAAAGTTATGAATAATTTTTACTTAAAGTATTTTAGGTACCGTTTATTTAAAAGGGGGTCTCAAGTTTGAAATTATAGGTCAAAGCATATAGGCATGTGGTCAACCCTCCATACCTTGATAAATTGCTTTCCAAAAGGACAGTGCTGGCCTTCAATGATGCCCAATTGGGACTCCTACTTGAAATCATATCTATGTATTCCACATTGTTTGCAATTTCTTTCCTTCTTGGAATCCCATTGACTTTGTTTTTCAGCCACCAAACTTGACTTCCAACTTCTTCCTTTAATCTTCTCAAGTCCCTACATGGACGATGGCGGCTTGAGAATCGGCTAAGTATTATAGCACAAAGTATTTGTGGGTTAGTCACAAACCTGTCATTGATACAAAGAGGTTTCATTGCCCTCTCTATAATTCAGGGTCTGTCCTATAGAATAAGCATAGAGAGAACAACATGTCTTAATAACTGAAGAGTAAAATTTTTCCAATGTGCTGTTACCTGTTTGGAGGTTCTCTGATGATATTCAAAATAATATCTTGAATTAGCCATCACCCTGATTCAACAGAAAAGGAAACTGAGGCTAATGACTTGTCTGAGGGTCTGAATGCAAAGCTTGTCCTCTTTCCTATTATAGCCTCCTGAGCAGAAACTCCTTGGATGCAGGGCACTGTCAGTAGTGGAAATAATTAGTGAAGAATTAGAGACACCTTCCTTCCTTCTAACAGAATCCCAAGGCAAAATCTACCATTCCTTTTTTTTTTTTTAATTTTGGAGGAAAAAGAAAGTACATGAAGAGAAAAGATGAGAGCAATATAAAACTGAAAGAAACATGTTTCTCCTTTGCTTTAGGGATTCTGTTTCTGTCTCAGATGATGTTTCTGGCAGTCGAGAAAGTGAAGCCTGGATTCTTTAATATCTTTGTAACCAACTAGAAAATTCATCATTTTATTTGTGATAACATATTTCCTAACCACAGGCGATTAATATATTCATAGTTTGCAAAATTGTCATCGAGGTTTTTTTTTTTTTATTCTTCTTACAAAGAAAAGATCAGGATCTCTCCCTACCTTTGCAAACATTTGTCAGTAATGTTGTTATTATGTGAACCATACGGGCATGAATGTCCCCCTTTTTCTGTTATGTCGTTCAGTCTCTGGTTGAGAAAAGATAATTGAAGATAAATTTCCTTTCCTTCCTATGGGTGCAGCACACTTCAAATGTTTCTTCTGAAGTGATGAGCTTGCACTGAGCCAGCCGCTATGCATGTAAGAGGACTCGCAAAGAGGCTGCTCCTGCCAGCCATGTGGCAGAGCTTACCCCCCACAACAAGCTCGCAGTGTGCTGTAGGAGCACTTTTTCCATATGGGAGTTTATCATCACTGTTGGTGGAATCCATGCAGGCTGTGAACTTAGATCCTATTTAAGGACATTGTGTTATGGGAATGCAGTTGTACTAAAGGCCCATCAGACACACACACACACACACACACACACACACACACACACTCACACACGTTGGAAGTTGAAGTCAAGAAATATCATACTGCATTTCTCTAAGAGTACACATCCAGTTGGTATGGAAGAGAAGCCAGAGCCTATGTGTTTGTAATGCAAAGATGTTTGCAGACTTGATTGTGAGGGTGTGTGTGTGTGTGTGTGTGTGTGTGTGTGTGTGTGTGTTTTCCTTGTGGGCTTTGATTTGCAATGATTGTGACAGATTTCATTATTGGCCAGCAAAATTTCCCCCCTTCTCTGTGGGGAAAAAATATACTTCCCTGCCTCAGGGGTGCGGAGCTTGGTTACATGACTTGAATTTAGCCAGAGGGGGTAGAAAGAGTTTCAATGTGTGAGTTCCAAGCTTAGTCCTTAAGAGGATCGTATGTTCCCTCTGTTCATATTGCACTTATGCCATCACCATGAAAACGATATAACCTTAGATGGCCTATTGGTCTCAGAACTATGAGAGATAAGTGGAGCCGACTTGGATCTGACCCACATGCCGAGGCTAAGCCCAGGCTGGTACAGCCTGAGTCTGCCAGACTCCAGGCCTCTAACTGAGAAATAAGTTCTTATCGTATGTCACTGAGATTTTGTGGTTGTGATAGCATGGAGACAGCGCACTAATGCACTGATTAAAGTGTGTCTATCATTTCCTAGACTCACCAGCCTCTGGATATAGATAGGGTCACAGCGTAAGTAATAGCTCATATTTTGTTGATTCTTTCGCCTGCTTTTCCCTGAAGCCTGGGCTCCCTGCCCCAGACATTTCTGAAAACCCCCAGGGGATGACTGTGTGCAACCACAAACCAGGTCAGGGCAGCTGCACTCTTAAGTCTTCCAGATCCTGGTGGCCTCATGCCCAACAGGAACTGGCATTGCCATCAGTACAAGAGCCCGAGGGCAGGGTATGCCCATGGAGAATTGCTGAATACACTCCTTTCTCACGTCCGTGGGAGGTTTTGTCGCCAGGGCCCTGAAGCGGTACTACATTTATCTGTGTGTGGAGGCTTCTGGAATTAGACGCTTCCAGCTTAGCAACATGCAGAGGCATGGCTTGCCTGTGAGACCTCACTGTGCGACTCCTGCCATCACCACTTACTGAGCCTGCCTGTTAGGCAAGTTGCTTCACCTCTGCAAACTTCAATTTCTCATCTGTTAAAGAGTTTCAGTGTGGGAATAATAGTAGTGCCAACCACACAAGACCGCTGTTGGGACCAAATGGGAGAATGGAAGCCAAATGCAGAGAATTGTAAATACTCACAAAATGTTTGTCATGATATCTTCTTCCCTGTGGAGATTTGCAAAAGTAATCATTAATTGAATTCTTCTTCTCTGATTGAATTGAGGGGAGCACTGGCTCAGCAATCCAGAGGATAGACTCCAGAAGCAATAGGCCTGGGTGTGGCCTTGGACAAGTTACTTAACACTTCCTGCCTGTCTTTCCTCAACGATAAGTGAGGATAGTAGAAGCACCTAACTTGTATTAGCTTCCTGTTGCTGCTATAACACATTGCCTCAAATGTAGTGGCTGAAAACACAAATTGATTCTTATAATTTGGGAAATCAAAAGCCTGAAATGGGTTACACTGGGTTAAGTTAATCAAGATGTTGACAGGGCTGTGGCGCTTTCTGGAAGCTCTGGGGGGCATATATTCTCTTTTCCAGTTCCTGGAAATTACCTGTATTCCTTGGTTTGTGGTCTCTTCTTCCATCTCCAAATACAACAGTCTCTTTAAGTCTTTCTCATGTTGCACTCCACAGCTTTTGCCTCTCTCTTCCATTTTCTAGAACCCTTGAGAGTACATTAGGGCCACCTGGTTATTCTCACGTAACTTCCTTGACTTAGGGACAACTTCTATTATCTTTTGAATTCTGTACTTCTTTTTGCCATGTAACCTAACATTTTCACTGGTTTTGAGGATTAGAATGTGGACGGAGTTAAGAGGCTATATATTCTGTCAACCATGTATCTCATTGGGTTTTATAATGACTGAATTCTAGGTAACCTATGTGAAATACAGCCTGACACTTACTATGCATCATAAGACTTGGCTATTAGTATTTTTACATAAAATTTTTAAATATCAGGTTCATTCCTATAGATGTAGATTTCAGCATATGAGATACAGACAAAGGGCCAAAACGCCACTTCTCCCCTGTGGAAAGAAGCCAAGAAAAAATTCCACTGGGAAAGCAGAAGATCTTATGTCATGGGTCAGCAGAAATTCAGAGAGGAAGAGGGTGTTTTGTGCAATATGTCCATGGTGCATAAGGCTAGGCAGGGAAAGAACCATCTCTATCTTTATTGCCCCATTTCTTTACCCAGTTGCTCAGGACTGAACCTGCTCATACCCCCTTCAGATCAGATACACTTTCGTGTAACCCATTTCACTTAAATTGACTTCTCTTGGCTTAGTCCTGCTAGTTTATGAAAGGGGCCCATCATTGCTGAACTGGCTCTTATGGACTGAATGTGTGTGTACTCCAAAAGTTCGTATATGAAGCCTTAACCAGTGAAAATGTTAGGTTACATGGCAGCCTACATTCAAGTGGAGATGCTCCAGATAAGGGAAGCATCACGTCCAAGTACAGACTGCCGTAGACATGGACCCTCTCCTCCCTCTTCCTTCAGTCTCTTTCTTCCCTAGCACTGCTTTTCTTTTTCTTGGTTGGATGTATTAACAATGTTTGCTACAAACTACATATCATATTTAGATTTAGAAACAAGCACTTTTTTAAAAAAATTTATGTTTGATGTAAACTTTTTAAAAATGAGTCAACATTGTAATAGTTATCTCAAAAATCATTGTTTGAGAGAAACAATGACCCAAAGATAAGAACAAAAAACCATGCAAAAATTTCATTTTCAGTTCCGTTACATCAGCTTATAAGTTATCATAATTTCCTACCCTGGCCTGTTTAATGATGCTACGCTGTAATCTGAATTATAATTATTCAAAAGTGAATAATTATTCAAAAGTATTTTAGATAGGGAAACAAGGAATCTTGTAATAAAACAATGCAGCAGCATCAAGGGATTCTGCACACCTTTATGTTGAATGAAAAGAAAAATCTAGCTCATGGAGGAGAAAAGAAAGAGCAAAATTGCTTTCTCTTAGTTGAGATTAATTTGATTAATCAGCTAGGCAAAAGATTTTTACAAAATAATTTACCCAATGGAAAATTTCATTTTTCGAAATCCATATAGAGAAGAGAATTACTACATAACATCTGAAAACTATAAATTGCTGTTATGTCCAAGACTATTGTTGATAGTTTGCTTTTAATTGTAGCTGCATCTTTTCTTATAAGGATAGTCAAAAGTAAGGGCTTCGTATCTACCCTTATCAACAATGGCTCCTATGGACTGAATGTATGTGTACTCCAAAAATTCATATATTAAGCCTTAAGCTCCAATGTGATTGTGTTTGGAGGAAGGAAGTAATAAAGGTTAATTGAGGGCTTTAAGAGTGGGGCCATGATCTGTAGGATTCATGTCCAAGAAGACATTGGTGGTGTCTATCTCTCTCACTATTTCACAAACTGAAGAGCTCACATGAACAATCATACAGTGAGAAGATGGTTGTCTAAAGCCGGGAACAGATCCCTTACCATAAGCTGAGCGTGCAGGAATTTTGATTTGGGGCTTTCCAGTCTTCGGAACTGCTGGAAATAAGTTTCTGCTACTTAAACCACCTGGTCTGTGTTATTTTGTTTGAAGGTGTTCTCCAAAGCCTGCCATCAATTGAAGGTGTTGTTCAAAAGTTCAGGTGTTAGAAACTCAATTCTCTAATTCATATGTTGATGGTGTTTAGAGATGGGGCCTCTGGAAGGTACTTAGATTTAGATGAAATCTTGAGTATGGACCCATCATGGGGGGATTAATGGCTTTATAAGAAAAGAAAGGAGAGACCCAAGCTTAGCACACTTGCTCTCCTGTCATGGGAAGTTCTCTGCCAAGTTATGATGTAGCAGAAAGACCCTTGCCAGATGGCAGTGACTTCATATTGGACTTCCTGGCTTCCAGAACTATAAGAAATAAATCTCTGTCCTATATCAATTACCCATTTCAGCTATGTTGTTACAGTGGCACAAACACACTAACACTTAACTGCTCAAGCATGTTAAGACAGTAGCCAAGCCTCTTTTCCTATAACCTCTACATCAAGCCATTATCATTAGTGTCAGCTATGGGCATGTATCTTCTCCAGGCAGAAGCTTAAAAACTCGGTCATAGTTCAACACTTTGTCTATGCTCTGAGAGTTGACCATGGAAGAACATGTTGAGATGGGTTTCTGTCTGCCTTGAATCCTAAGGACTGGTTGAGCAGAGAAGCCGCCGTGCTGGATGGGTAGCATGAGGGAGAGAAATAGATATTTTCTGTAAACCACTGACGGTTAGAATATTTGTTCCTACAGTTTAATGTAGCCTGTCTTGACATATCTGTTGTCTCAGGATGTTATTGCTGAGCATGGATAGTAAGAGTACATTCAGGACTTTCAATTTCAAAAGTGTAGGGCCCAGATTCACAAGCAACACATTTAACTGAAATCCAACTTATCTTCCACTGGACCAAATAAGGATTCTTTGAACTTAGAGGAAAAATAATATTGAGGAGCCTTGCGATATTAAAGGCTGTAGATGCCAACATGTGCCCGAGTCCTCTTTTCTTGTCAGTATCTCAGGGAGGTGGGAAGTTTATTTGGAAACCCCACAGCAACTTGGATATTTGAGAACTGGAGAGATCTGGGTTCCTCTCCTTGAAACGCATTACATCTAGCTTAACCAGGATTAGATCACCAATTATAAAGTGTGTATAGTTGGGTTTCTTCAGACTTCTCACACTCTTAGGGGCACAAGATCAAGAGAAGAGCCTCACATGCCCCAAACAGGCAAGGATGCAGTAGGACACATGGAGGGAGGCCAGCCTAGCCTAACAGGATCTTCTCTTTGGGATGGGAAAGAATGCACAGCCCTCCCTGTTGGCTCCATGACTAGAATCAGCATTCAAGGTTTCTCCTGCTCAGGTCCCATCTAGATGTCCAGTCCATTTGCCACATATTCTTTTATGTGCCCTATGTTAGCCATATTGAGTGACTACCCTAATTCCACCAAACCATTCTATGATTCTGTATCTTGTATTTTTTTTATCTCTTCTACCTGCCATTTCCTTTCAATCCTAATTTCATTGAAAAATACTGATTCATCCTTTGAGATGCACATGATCTGTCACCTCTTGTGAAATCTTTTCTATTCATTAAGGCCATTAATAATTCTTCTTTTATGGTACTGATATACCTACCACTTATCTCTGTTCACCAAAACTTAGTAAATAATTATGGAATACATATTCTGTGCCAGACTCTGTTGACCATAAAGTAAAGACCAGTGGGCAAAGCAGAAGGGTTGTGCCTCAAGATCCCTTATTCCAGTTTTTATTGCTGCATAATAAATCCTTGGAAAACTTAGAACTGTATAGCAAGAGCAACCGTCCTGTCTCTCAGGGCTTCTGTGGATTCGAAATTCAGGAAGTCTCCAAGTGGGTGTCCAGCCTGTAGTCCTCATGGGTTGCAGCTAAAGGGTGGTTGCAGCTGGAACAGTGTGAAGGACAGAGAGGTAGAGTATCTGTCATCTGACTGAGTGTCTCTCTCTTTTAATGTGATCTCAGAGTCTCTCCATGTGGTCTCTCTGCATGGACTAGTTTGGAATTCCTTAGGACATGACCTCTTCAGGACTGCTTACATGGCAATTGAGGTGAGGATTCCATAAGGTAGGGCAGAATCAACTTGCCTTTTAGGACTCAACCATGGAAGTCACAGTGTCACTTTTGCTGCATTCTTTTACCTAACTGTGGTTCGCCCAGCCGGCACAGATTTAAGGGAAGAGTCATTAGGCTTTTCCTCTGGATTCAGTAGTTGCCAAATTCTAGAAGCCCATGTGGAATGGGAGAAGTCATTTCAGTCATCACTGGAAGACATGACCTGCCAGTTTCATCCAGTACTTTTTATAGTCTAACGAATGTTTAGCTCCATGTCTATTCTTAAGCTTGTTGAGGTATGAACTGAATCTTACTCTTCAACTGCTCTCAAAACTTAGCATAGTATCTGAAAGACAGAAGGCACTCAACATGTATATGAAATGCAATATGGAATGAAAAAATAAATTCTCTATTTTCTACCTCCACATCTAGCGAACTCTTAAGTCTATTATTTTAATTAAGATAATGAACACTTTTTCAAGGTTAATTTAGTCAATTAATGTAGCACATTTTCTAATTTTCCTGTAGATTATTCTTTTTCTTTTTTTTTAGCTATCGTATTAGAACTCTCCAGAGAAGCAGAAGCAATGTGGATGTGTACCTGTGTGTGTATGTGTGTGTAGGTTTGTGTTTAAACAGATTTATCATCTGAATTGGCTCACATGGTAATGGATGCTGAGAAGTCCCACCATCTGCCATCTGTAAGCTGGAGAATCAGGAAATTATGGTGGCATAATTCAATCTAAGACTGAAGGCCTGAACACAAGAAGAACCAGTGGTGTAAGTCCTATAGTCTAAAAGACCAAGAACCAGGAGGGCTGAGGTCCAAGGGAAGGAGAAGATGGATGTCCCAGATCAAGAAGAAACAGAATATTCCCTCAATTTGCTTTTTTTTTCTTTTTTTTTTTTTGTTTTTTTCTATTTAAGCCCTCAATAGATCATCTGATGCCCACTGATTTCAGTGAGGACAATCTTCTCTATTCTGTCTACCCATTCAAGAGCAAATCTCACTAGGAAACACCTTCACAGACATGCCCAGAAAGAATGTTTTATAAGATATCTGGGTAGCCTCTACCATGTCCAGTGGACACATAAAATTAACTCTCACACAATCAAATGCAAGTCTGTCTTGTACTTGTGCAGTCATCTTGGTGTGGGCCCACATACAAAAAAGTTTTTCCTCCACACAGTTCTCTGGATTTTCTGGTTCTTCATGCTGAAACAGATTAAATTTGGCTGCCATACAAAAACTATCAGAGCTCTTTAGAATGTTAAGAGTTCAATGGAAGATAAACTTCCTCAGAGAAAAGCAGGTCTGGATACTCAGTTGATTTGGAACCCTAGAATTATCTCTCCCTAGGAAACATAGCTCTTTACCCTTGAAAGGCACAGTAGAAAGACTTAAGTTCCTGTAACTGAATAGTGTCTTAGCAACCATCACGCACTGAGGATTTGCTGAAGTTGCTTCATTAGAGAACAAATTGATTTCCCTAAACACACTTTTACCATCACAGTTAGACAAAGGAGCACTAACCAGTGCTGTGCGGTATACATTTTTGTTGGTACCTTTACCTGTGAAGAACAATGCTGATTAAAGTCTCCTATTTAGGAAAAATTTCAGGAAGAACAAAATAGGACTAATACCAGATACTGACATCATGATACCAAAGTAGGCACTATTTGGAACACTTCCTTTGGTAGCTTTATTTGTTTTTTTATTCTGCCCATGTCTTTTTTGTAGTATATAATTCTCTTATATTTATTATTATATTTATATTATTATGGTCATACATTGTCATGTAAATCATAAATTTGGATGACAGCTTCCTTATTGGGTTTTATCCTCAGTATTTTGCTTACCCATTTCAACTCATAATCAAAAATATCCTATGATGTTTAAATATAATCTGTTCAAATAAGTTAAAATTTTTTGAATTTTAATAGAGGCTGCAGAAGTGGACTGAAGTATTTAAGGAAAAGCATTTTTCTCTAAATTCTTGAGGAATTGTGAATATCTGGGGAAGGTCCTCAGTTCCCATAAGGACAGCCTCTGTCTGTACAGGCTTCTTTCTTGTGACTGGCTTCTACTTATTTCTATACCTGTCTCTGTGTCAGTCTTGTTGCCTACGTCAGAGAGGTTGACATGGTTTCTTATAACAAGCCCAACTGTTGCTCACTGCTGCGGGGGTTGGTGTGCTGCAGTCTTTTGGTGAGATGCTTCACGAACCAATAGAAGGAAAGATGCAGCATCATTTAGTGTAAAGAGCTTGGGGTCTGGAAAAAGAAAACCATGGCCCGAGTGTTTGTTTTTCTGCTAGCTGCATGATACTGAGCAAATCACTTAGCTCCTCTGAGCCTCAGTTTTCTCATTTGAAACAAGAGTTAATGATACCTGGATTCCTTTATGGGTTATAGTGACAATCAAGTGACTTCACCTTGGGGGAAACTGCTTTGTAAATTGTGAAGTTTTACATAATGTTGGTTATTTTTATCGAGGATCATCAGCAGGGTGGTTTCCCATAGGAGATGGCTGTGATGGAGGAAGTGGTAATGCAAGGGGAAGTAGAATATGGGTCCCTGAGGATTGTAACTGCTGGAAAGAATCTTTAAAATGTCAGATTTTGTTGTTATTGCTCTTGGGGAGGGATGAAGGATAGAGGGATGGGATGATACATTGGAGGTCAAGAAACCATTATATTATGAAACTGTTATCAGTTCTATATTAAAATGGATAAAAATTATGATATTTTGTCAATATATGATAAAGATATCAAAGCACACACATGTAGGGCATTTATTTAGTCCTTCAGATGCCTACTGTGTGCATAGCACATTAGCTATTGGAAGAAAATACTTAGATACCTGTTCACATAAATTGATTTAAATAGTTGGATCAAGTGAAATGTTTATATGACTATTTAGAAAATAAAGATATATACATGATTTGAAGTTTCCCAGCCTCACACGTTTCCAGTACACTCAGTTTCTTACATCTGCCCATTGCATGGCAGAGACGTCTGGGGAAGAGGAAGCAGGATGTGCTGCGATTTGTGTTGTTTCCCTTGTCTGGTGACAGCTCACTTGCTCCTGGCTCTTGACTTTGCACAAAAGGACTTCTCCCCTAATCTCAGTTTTCCCGGATAAGTGTTGGTGCCTCTTGGGGCCACCAGGAGATTAAATGGGATTACAGCATCATACTTAGCAAGTGACGTACAGTCTGCACATGGCAATGCCCTCTGTTGTAAAGGCTGGTGGCTTGTGATGGCAAGAGCTAAACCCCTAACCATGGCTGGTCCATTTGCTCCCTCCCTCCTTTGAGCTCCTGATACCCTATTGTCACGGGCCCCACTGGGGCAGTAACCATGAAGTTGACTTCCCTTCTGAGCAGGAGATGTGGATGAGAATTCAGGACAGAGGTCTGCCACTGGGAAGTCTTTGTCTGCAATCTTAGATGGGTCGGTGGCACCTGAAGGGTGATGTACCTGCAAGATCTCATCTAGTCTGTTCTCTGCTTGGAGAGTTAGTGCAACCAAAGTGAGAAGATCATGAACCCTCTGCTTTTCTTGCATATAAACTAGAGGCCCTTTTTCATATCTGCCTGCCTTTGTAGATTTAAGGGCTTTTATTGGCATTTCACTGATTTTCATGAACAAAATGATCCCACAGCATCATCTGTTACCCACTAATCCTGGGATTTAGGCAGTGGATGTAGCTGGCTATACAGATATCCACTTTCCCCCTGGAGTCAGAAGGAAGGCTAACTTCTGTAATCCACCTTTCCATTTTTGTGGCTTAACACAATTGTTTACTTTTTGCCAAAGTCCAGTTGAGTGTTTCTGGCCAGTGAGTAGCCTTCCAAAGCTTCCAAGTGATCATTTCAGGATCCAGCTCCTTTAGTCCTGTGGTTGTGCCTTCTTTTAAAGCCTTGGAGTTCTCTTCACTAGCCTTGGGCCAAGAAGGTGAATGGAACATTGCATATGGAGGCATCTTCAGGACACCCCCTGCCCCCCGCCCCAACACACACACATTCTCTGTCCATTCCATTTCAGAGCAATGCCAGTCTGGCTTCCAACACCAGGGTCACCACCTGCAGTTTTTTCTTTGATGGTCTCTGGACTACCTGAGCCTGCTCTGTTCACATATATACTAGACTTAATATACCTAGAAACCAATTTATAGTCCTTAAACAATGACTTACGAGGGTTAGTATACAAAAAATCCAGCAATCTTGAACCGTGGGTGGAATAACTCTAGGGGCTGAGGATGGGGGAATTCTGTACTGTTTACCAGAGTTTGCCATAGGATTAAATTTTAGTTGCTTAGAGTGGTAACTTGCCTGATTACACATCATTTATTGAATTCCTTCCTTACCTCCTTTCTTCACTCCTCCACTGGTGTTTTCTGAGATTATCTTCCAATAATATACTTACATTCTCTTATTCTCATGATCTATTTCTGCAGTAACTGAAACTAAGAAAAATTTTGTGGGTCAGGCACAAAATGTGCCTGGAAAATATGTACTGTTCTTCTCTTCACATTTTCATGGTCAGAACACAGGAACATGACCTCATCTCAGTGCAAGAGAAGATGGAAATGGAATCTAGCTGTGTGCCCAGGAAAACAGGATGGGGTTTGGTGAGTAACTAGTTCTCTTTTCTAGATGAGGACTTTGAATCTCAGTTATGCTCCCTGTCCCACAGTGAATAAGCAGTAGACTCAAAATGGAATTCCAGTGACTTCAGAATCTTTACTTTTCCAATTACCACAGAGGTGGGATCTGGCCCAGAGAGGTGAACTTATGGCTAAGTAGTGGCTACCCCCTCAACATAGGTCAGGAACTCTCATGTTCAACAGAGTCCTCAATCCTATTTTTTATCAGTTCTCCCACTCAGATATTTACATGATTTAGGAGGATACTATAAGAATTTACTCAAGTGATTCTAACCCCATAAAATATTGTCTCCAATTCCTACTCCTTCCTATCCACAATGATCAAAACCTAGCAGTAATGACATTTTGTACAATAATAGCCAATAATATTATATGGGACTCTGGTGAATTATATCAAGGGATTTTATAAGTTAGCATATAATACAGATGCATAAAATAGTTTTATTATAGGTAAAAAGGGACAAAAGTGTATTGCAAAGTATTAGAAAAAATAAAAAGAGAAGGCAACTCTGCTTAGGGAGTTTTGGTAAACTTAACAGAGAGTAATATCTAGGGCCCTATGTTGAAAGATGAGTTGGAATTTTCCAGGTAGTGGCAGCTGGCAAGGCTGGACATTCAGAATTAAAAGCATGAGCAAAGCTATGGAAGCAGACATGTAGTAGTTTAAAATGGTTAGACTATTAGGATTATGGAGAGAAAATGTGACTTGAGATTGGTGTGAGAGGCTGATACCTGGTTGAGAGAGATCTAGTGTGACAGACCAGTGAGAATAATGCTTAGCAACAAGGAATTAGGAGAAACATTAAGGGAGTTTATCAATTAAGAGTTTAAGGGAAATATACAATTTCCAAGTGTGTATATTTATTCACGTATGTGTCTATCATTGTTGTCATCTTCAGAGAAACCACTTGAAACTCCCATTTGAAATTTCACATGAGTGAATTTCAGTCCAGTCACACAAATTCAAGTGAATTTCTTGAGTCCATTGTTGGCCTTGCCCAAGGCCACACAACTGGTCTGTAACAGAGCTGGGACTAGACTACTGGTCTCTGAATACCCACCATAATCGAATGTGCTTCATTTCAACCCTAGAGTCAATTCACTGGGGAAAGATATGCAAGTCAAGTGTAAGGAATTAGAAAACCTTATTGCTAATCCTAAAAATGCTGAGTGGTTTCACAAGTACTTGAGTCTTAAAAGTTCCTAAGTGCTCAGATTCCTTTCTATGTTCCTCCAAACCCAGGCCCCATCTCATATGTTTGTTTTGCTTCCTGTCAGTTTGTGGTTTTTCTCTCCTCCTGATTTGTGACTCTGTCTCTCATCTTTGGGCTCAATTTTCACTTCTGGGCTCAGTTTTATTAGTTGTTGTCCAGAGTTGTCCCTTAACATAGATGAGCATCATCCTCATGCTCCTGAGGGCAATGTGGGGAGAATACCCTACCCTTACTGGTCCCCTGAGCGATCCATTTCCTGACCCAGTCTTCCCTGCTGTGGAATATTTCAGAGCACCAGAGCAGTCAATCAGAGGTTTAAAGAGTTAAGTTTGAGACTGGCTTTGCCATTTAAATTCAGTGACATTGCACAAATTGCTTCAGTTCTCTGTGTTCAGGGTTTTATTTTTATTGTTGTTGTTTTTTCCCTACTCTGACAGGCAAATAGTTCTGGTAGGTGTAGAATTTTGTGATATGTAGAACTCTTGTAACTAGAAGTGATAGAAAACCTATCTCAAACTGGCTTGAGTGATTAAGTGGACTTTGCTGGAATATGTAACTAAAAAGAACATGGTTAGAGCTGGTTTTACATATCAGTGGATTCGGCATTCAAACTATGTCTCCTGTAGGTGGTTTCTTTCATTTCTTGGCTCTACCTTATGTACTGGATTTTGTTTCCCCTCAATATCCAAGTAAATAGGAAAATAGCTTCAGTGTCTTCAAGCTTAATATTTTCTCCTCTTTAAGCAGAAAGAGAAGCTCTCAAGTTAAAAAGAAAAGCAAGAATCTGATTGTTTTTCATTGGTTCTTTTTGAGTACTGTACTCTTCTATGAACCAACCACAGTGAAACTAACTGCCCTGTGGTGATTGGCTAACCTGGGTCATGTGCCCTTAGTAGTATAACCCCATGTAAACTGTGACTGACATGGGAACAGGAGATCTTCAAACAAAGCAGATTGTTGCTGGAGGGTGGGATAAATGCTGAGAGGTAAAAAGCAGATGTCTCTGAAAGTCCCTTCTTCCTCTGGGAGTCTCTATTTTCTAAATGTGGTTTATGCTTTTACTAAAATATTTCTAAGAGATTTAAGCTGGTGGCAATGTGAATAATGTATTAGCATTGGAGTCTTGAGTTCTAATTCTTGCTCTGCCACCTGTGTGACTGAACGAGTTAATTCTCCTCTCAGAGCCTTACAATCACCTATAAAATGAAGCATTTGGACAAAATCTTCTCTAAGAGTTTTTACCGCTCTAATATGCTGGATTTCTGTGAAGTCTATATTGTTCGGTTGTTCAATTAAATATGCATCCAGAGGGGAGAGGAAGTCAAATAGAATTTCCCCACTGGAACTGAAGCTTTAGAAATGTAAGATGCCAATATAAATTCCTTCCTATATGCTGTTTTCTTTCTTAACTTAATAGAATACCAAGGTGCTATATTTTAACTATGGTTTTCATTGCCCTTTTGGTTAATCTAGCAGTGAAATTATACTTTTGCATTTGGGACCACATCCCCTATTTCCATAACAATAGGCTAGATAAGCCATAAGTACTAAAAAATAATGATGGTTAATATAAAATCTAGTGGAAACCAATTCTTTGAAACACTTTGCCCTTTCTTTAGAAAACCATTTTATTGCAAAAGATTTAATCCATCTGATCATGATTTAGTTTCTATTGACTCATCATTTTTCCTCAGCAGAAGTAATTTAACTTCTAAAAAAGTTTTTAAGGAGTACCTTCAACATTCTTTTTGCCAGCACAGAGAAAATCACATTTTATTTTCCTCTAGAACAAATGGATTTACAAAAAGTTTTTTTTTTTTCAGCCCCAAACTATGAATGTATGGGATGCAATCTGGGATTTAAACAAAGGGAAATGACTTCTTATCTTGGCTCAGGGAGGGGACAAAGTGAAATTGGAACACAATGGTACTGTCATACCAATTGTTTATGGTTGTGTCTGTTTTGATTGGTAGTCCCCCCTATTTTGTTTAGAATATCATTGCTGACCAAATCCTCGCCATCTTCAAAGCTGGGAAATGTGGTGGTGTTTCCTTTTGTTTCACATCTGGATGCAATGTGTCCCTTACTGACAGGCACCTCTACCTCTTAAGAGCAAGAGCTTCATGTGTCTTTGTTCAGGCAGCACAAGAAATGAGTCTATTAAGGTCAGAGGGAAGACTGGAGAGGAAGAAAAGAGGAAGGGAACTAAACTGGGGCTCAGAGATCTGGGATCTGGCCATGCTCTGACATTGTATTTCTGGGGGAACCCTGTGCAAATCATGGATCCCCATTTATCAATTTCCTCAGCTGTGAAGTTAAGGTCATGGGTCTTCATCAGTGGTGAATGAGCCTCAAATGAAGTATAGTAGATGTAAATTTCAGTGTATCCACTGGATTTGCTAAAATTATATTTTTCTTCCTAGTGAAATGTTTTGATCAGATTTTCTTTGCCCCAAATGACTACAGTGATGTTTTTGTTTCCATCTGCTGTACAAGGGCTTCTCAGAGTCCCTGTCTTATGTTCATGTGTCTGGGCAGACTTTTGTGACTGGCTTGACTATTAGACCACAACATAAATGATGTTCTGAACCAAGTGCTGAAAGAAGAACACTTCCTCCCTGGCTCTTTCAGTCAGAAGCTGCTGTGCTGTGGAGGCCACAGGAAGACAGATATGTGAGTGTTCCCATCTGTTCCAGCCCCTACTTTTTGAAGTCTTCTAGTCCAATTGCCAGTCATGCAAATGAGCCAACCTTCAGATAACTCTAGCCTCAGCCACTATCTACCTGCAACTAGATGAGGGACTTGAATGAAACCATCTGGCCAAGCTCATTCAACCCCCGGAAATGTGCAAGAGTAAAAATGATTCCTGTAAGAGTGAAAATCCTTCCCCTAATTTGGGAAGGATTTTATGCCAACATAGATAACTAAATAATTTCTCTGTCAAGTTGCCATTTCACTGGGTGGTAGGAATGAATCTGTTATTTCAGCAATGCTACAATTGCTTAAGTTGGGAAGAGTTACAAGGTATTACACTGTCAGGGGGAACATCTGGTCACAATGGCATTGATGTTATAATTTACATGCTGTGTCCCTTCCATTTCCTTGTTCCTCTCTAGTCCTTAGATTTTTTGTTTGTTTCTTTTGTTTTGTTTTTTGGGGAACCAGGGATTGAACACAGGGGTGCTTAGCCATTGAGCCACATCCCCAGATTGTTTTATTTATTTATTCATTTGTTTGTTTGTTTATTTATGATTTTAGGGTCTCACTATATTGCTCAGCGTATCACAGCCTCTGCCTCTTAAGCTGCTGAGGTTACAAGCTAGTCTTCAGCTATTAATCCATAGTTGACAGTTTTGTCTTTTCCTCTTCCTAAACACAAGACCTTCTCAAGCCTATTAACTTTTGGAATTATATACCTGCTACTCTCAGACTCAAAGGTCACATTCTAGCACTCCATTTGGGGCTTCTGGATGCTTCACTCTCCTTAGTGGAAGAGGATATTTCTGCTGTCCTATCATGTGCATAAGAAAGACTGTGAGGTTCTTTCAGACAGATTCTTAATCAACCTAGTAGTTTGCTAACATCATTTATGAAAAAATAAAAGAATCCAGGTATCATGGCATATGCCTATAATCCTAGCCACTTGGGAGACTGAGGCTGGAGAATCACCAGTTGAAGGCCAGCACAGGGTACTTAGTGAAACCTGTCTCAACATAAAATAAAAAGGGCTGCAAATGTAGCTCAGTGGTAGAGCCTCCCTACCTCTTGCGATCTGTGTTACTCCAACAAACAAACAGAGAAACAAACAGGAGTACAAACAAATTAAATAAAAAGTGTCAGACTCTATTACACGTTGTTAAGGTAATTGTAATAGCTACTTTACGTGTGCGTCAACTTGGCTAGGCCACCATACCCAGAAACTTGGTCAAACTCTTCTCAATACTGCTGAAAATGTATTTTCTAAAGATGAGATTAACAGTTAAGTACAGTGAAATTTAATTGCAGTAGATTGCCTTCTATAAAGTGGATGGGCCTCATGCAATCATTTGAAGGCTTCGAGGAAAAGACTGATGTTCCTAAGGAAGAGGGAATTATGCTGATGGATGTCTTCAGACTCAGCCTGAAATATCAGCTCCTCCCAGGGTGTCTATCCTGTTGACCTACTCTGCAGATTTTAAACTTACCAGCTTCCACAATCATCTGAGCCAATTCTTTAAAATCTGTCTGTCTAGAAAAAAATATAGTGAGTGGGTTTTGTTTAAGTAACAAAACAGAAATACAATAATACTGTCTTATATTGTGGTTGGCACTTTCTTTTCTGGGAATGTTCTCTCTGCCTGTTCAGGTGATGAGATACAGGATTACACACATGCACACGGAGAGTCATGCATCACTTAACCACAGGGATACATTCTGAGAAATGCATTGCTAGCAATTTCATCGTCCTATGAACAGCAGGGTGTGATTATACAAACTCAGACAGGTCCATGTTGCTAGGTGATACAATCTTATGGGACCACCATGCAATCCAAATACCTTCATATGACATATGACTGTGTGTATATTTGTATATACTTGTACGGATTTGTATATTTCCATATTTTGGAGGATAGTGATTAATATAGTAATTATTCTTTCATGAATGTTTGATTTCAATTTCAATTACACACACACAGAGTTGTTATAAAGGTCATGTTTTTTTCACTGTGAATCACAGTCAAAATGTCTGGAAGACACCATCTCTCTCTTAGACATTTCTATTACTTTCATTGAGGCTGTGATCTTGTTATCTCACTGGGCTCCCCAGAAATCTCTTGGTTTTGTCTTTTGTTCTTTTGTTCAATCATCTTTGTCTCCTTTCCAGAATTCAACAGAGCAGGAAGACAGCAGGTGAATAGACGAAGGTGGCAGGGATGGAGTCACTTGTCCTTGTCCTCCCTTCTCACATTATCTTTACCCTCTCTTTCCCTCTCTCTCTTCAGGCCCTCTTTACTTGAAGAATCTTTTCAAATTGAGGAGATACACTCAGGGTCCCACCAGTTAGCACAAGGGTGATCTCGGATAAGGGACTTTCCTCAGGCTTTATCATGTATCATTGGGAAATTAATGTAGTCCTCATGCTATTTTTGTGCAACTGTGCAGAAGTGATCAGGTTCTGATGTATTTTAAATACAAAATCTTAGTTGCCTGTCTTTTCTCACCTACCATGTAGTATTTTGTTAAGACAGACATTCTTCAGGATAGAAGATCTCTCTGGTTCTTCTGACAGCATAGCATATAATAGCTACTCAACACTTACTGAATTAAAATTCTCAGTCCAAATTGCCATTACTTCTTTGATCCTTTTTTAAAATTAATTTTTATTTGTTTTAATTTAATTCTATATGACAGTAGAATGCATTGATGCACTTTGATATATCACACATAGATGGGATATAATTTCTCATTTTTTCTGAGTGTACATGTTGCAGAATCATATTGGTCATGTAGTCACATATATACATAAAGTAATAATACCTGTTTCATTCTACTGTCTTTCCTATCCCCACATTCCTTCCCCTGCCCTCCCATAACTTCCCTCTACCTAATTTAAGGTAAAGCTATTCTTCTCTAGGGCCCACCACCTTATTGTGAATTAGCATCTGCATATTAGAAAAAACATTTGGACTTTGGGTTTTTGGGATTGGCTTATTTCGCTTAGCATGATGTTCTCCAGCTCCATCCATTTACTGGAAAATGCCATAACTTCACCCTTCTTTAAAGCTGAGTAATATTCCATTAAGTATATATACCACATTTTCTTTATGCATTCATTTGTTGAAGGACATCTAGGTTGGTTCTATAGTTTAGCTATTATGAATTGAGCTGCTATAAACATTGACATGACTGCATTACTGTAGTATGCTGATTTTAAGTCCTTTAGGTATAAACCCAGGACTGGAATAGCTGAGTCAAAGGATGTTTCCATTCCCAGTTTTCTCAGGAATCTCCATACTGCTTTCTACAGTGGTTGCACCAATTTGCAGTCCCACCAGCAATATATGATTGTACCTTTTTTCCCACATCCTTGCCAATATTTATTGTTGTCTGTATTCTTGATGATTGCCATTTGGACAAGAGTGAGATAAAATCTTAGAGTAGTTTTGATTTGCATTTCTCTAATTGCTGGAGATGTTGAACACTTTTTCATATATTTGTTGACTGATTATATTCCTTATTCTGTGAAGTGTATGATCAGTTCCTTAGCCCATTTATTGGTTGGGTTATTTGTTTGTTTGTTTTGCTGTTAAGTTTTTTGAGTTCTTTATATATCCTAGAGAGTAATGCTTTATCCGAGGTACATAAAGATTTTTCTCCCAATCTGTAGGTTCTCTCCTCCTATTTTTGATTATTTTCTTTGCTGAGAAGAAGCTTGTTAATTGAATCTATCCCATTTATTGATTCTTGATTTTACTTCTTCTGCTTTAGGAGTCTTGTTAAGGAAGTCAGATCATAAACTGATATGGTGAAGATTTGGGCCAATTTTTTTCTTCTACTAAGTGTTCTTGTGCCTAAGTCTTTGATCCACTTTGAGATGACTTTTGTGTAGGGTGAGAGATAGAGGTTTAATTTCATTTTGCTACATATGGATTTCCAGTTTTGCCAGCACCATTTGTTGAAAAGACTATATTTTCTCCAGTGAATGTTCTTGGCACCTTTGTCTATTATGAGATAACCGTATTTATGTGAGTTTGTCTCTGTGTCCTCTATTTTGTACCAATCGTCAACAAGTCTATTTTCGTGCCAATACCATGCCATTTTTGTTACTATAGCTCTGTAGTACAGTTTAAGATCTAGTATTGTGATGCCTCCTGCTTCACTTTTCTTGCTTTGGATTGTTTTAGCGATTCTGGGTGTCTTAGTTTTTCAAATAAATTTAATGATTGCTTTTTCTGTTTTTATGAAGAATGTCATTGGTATTTTAATGGGAATTATTTTAAATCTGTATAATGCTTTTGGTAGTATGAACATTTTGACAATATTAATTCTGAATATCCAGGAGCATGGGAGATCTTTCCATCTTCTGAGGTCTTCAATTTCTTTCTTTCTTTTTTTCCCTTTTTTTTTGAGAGAGAGAGAGAGAGAGAGAATTTTTTAATATTTATTTTTTAGTCTTCAGTGGACACAACATCTTTATTTTATTTTTATATGGTGTTGAGGATCGAACCCAGCACCCTGTGCATGCCAGGTAAGCACGTTACTGCTTGAGCCACATCCCCAGCCCTTCAATTTCTTTCTTTAGTGTTCTGTAGTTTTCATTGAAGATGTCTTTCACCTCTCTTGTTAGATTGATTCCCAGGTATTTTATTTTTTTGAGGCTATGTGAATGGAATAATTTTCCTAATTTCTCTTTCAGTGAATTTATTGCCGATGTATAGGAATGTATTTCATTTTATATCCCACTATTTTGCTGAATACATTCATTAGTTCTAGAAGTTTTCTGGTGAAATTTTTGAATCTTCTAGATATATAATCATGTCATCGGCAAATAGTGATAGTTTGAGTTCTTCTTTATCTCGTTGTATCCATTTAATTTCTTTCTTTTGTCTAATTGCTCTGGCTAGAGTTTCAAGGATGATGTTGAATAGAAGTGGTGAAATAGAACATCCTTGTCTTGTTCCACTTTTCAGAGAGAATGCTTTCAGTATTTCTCCATTTAGAATGATTCTGGCCTTGGGCTTAGCATATATAGCTTTTACAATGTTGAGGTATGTTCCTACTCTCCTTACTTTTTCTAGTGTTTTGAACATGAAGGTGTGCTGTATTTTGTCAAATGCCTTTTCTGCATCTATTGAGATGATCATAGGATTCTTGTTTTTAATATGATGAATTATATTTATTGATTTCCATATGTTAAACCAACCCTGTATCCCTCAGATGAACCCCACTTGATCATGGTGCATTATCTTTTTGATATGTTTTTAATGCAATTTGCCAGAATTTTATTGATAATTTTTGCATCTATGTTCATCAGAAATACTGGTCTGAAGTTTTCTTTCCTTGATGTGTCTTTGTCTGGTTTTGGTATTAGGGTGATATTAACCTCATAGAATGACTTTCGAAGTGTTCCCTTCTTTTCTATTTCATAGAATACTTTGAGGAGTATTGGTGTTAATTCTTCTTTGAAAGTCTATAGAACTCAGTTGAGAATCCATCTGGTTCTGGGCTTTTCTTGGTTCATAGGCTTTTATGGCATTTTTTATTTCATTACTTGAAACTTATCTGTTTAAATCATAAATGACCTTCTCATTCAGTTTGGATAGGTCATATGTCTCTAGAAATTCGTTGATGTCTTCAATATTTTCTATTTTATTGGAATATAAATTTTCAAAATAGTTTCTAATTATCTTCTGTATTTCAGATATGTCCGTTGTGATATTTCCTTCTCCATCTTGTATTTTAGTAATTTGAGTTTTCTCTCTTTTTCTCTTCATTAGCATGGCCAGGGGTTTATCTGTTTTATTTACTTTTTCAAAGAACCAACTTTTTGTTTTGTCAATTTTTTCAATTGTTTATTTTGTTTCCATTTCATTGATGTCATCTCTGATTTTTAATTATTTCCTGTATTCTAATGTTTTTGGTGTTGATTTGTTCTTCTTTTTCTAGGGCTTTGAGATGTAGTGTTAGGTCATTTATTTGTTTACTTTTTCTTCTTTTCATGAATGCACTCAAAGCAATAATAATTCCTCTTGGTACTGCCTTCATGTGTCCCAGAGATTTTGATGTGTTGTATCAGTGTTCTCATTTACCTCTAAGAATTTCTTTTATTTCATCCTTTATTTCTTTTACTATCCATTCATCATCCAATAATGTATTATTTAGTATCTATTTGTTACAGTAGCTGCTATTTTTCATTTTATCATTCCATTGTAATCTGATAGAATGCAGGGTATTATCTCTGTTTTTTTTTTATATTTACCAAGAGTTGCTTTGTGGCATAAGATATGGTCTATTTTAGAGAAGGAGCTATGTGCTGCTGAGAAGAAAGTATATTTGCTCTTTGATGGATTAAATATTATATATATGTCTGCTAAGTCTAAATTATCAATTGTATTATTTAGTTCTATAGTTTCCTTATTTAGTTTTTGTTTGGAAGATATGTCCAGTAGTGAGAGAGGTGTGTTAAAGTCACCCAGTATTATTGTATTGTGGTCTATTTGACTCTTGAAATTGAGGAAGGTTTGTTTGATGTACATAGATGCTCCATTGTTTGGGGCATAAATATCTATAATTGTTATGTCCTGCTTATATATACACCCCTTAAGAAGTATGAAGTGTCCTTCTTTGCCTCTTCTGATTACCTTTGGTTTGAAGTCTACTTTATCTGAGATGAGAATGGAAACCCCTGCTTGTTTACACAATCCATATGCATGATAAGTTTTTTCCCATCCTTTCACCTTCAGCCTGTGGATGTCTTTGCCCATGAGGTGAGTCTCTTGAAAGGACAGCATATTGTTGGGTCTTGCTTTTCAATCCAATCTACCAGTCTGTGTCTTTTGATTGATGAGTTTAGGCTGCTAACATTCAAGGTTATCATTGAGATATGATTTGTACTCCCTGTCATTTTGATTTATTTCTGGTTTTTGATTTGTCTTAGTTTCTCCTTTGGTTGAAGGTCCCTTTAGTGTAGATCCTCCCTTTGCTGGTTTTTCACTTTTTTTCCACTTCATTCTCATGGAATATTTTATTGAGGATGCTCTGTAGTGTAGGCTTTCTAGTTGTGAATTCTTTTAATTTTTTTTTAACTTCATCTTCAAATCTGAAACTTAATTTTGCTGGATATAAAATTCTTGGTTGGCATCTGTTTTCTTTCTGGGCTTGAAATATATTATTCCAGGACCTCCTAGCTTTAAGGATCTGGGTAGAAAAATCAGTTGAGACCTGAATTGGTTTCCCCCTATACGTAATTTGATTTTTTTCTATCACAGCATGTAAGATTTTATCTTTATTCTGTATGTTAGTCATTCTCATTATAATGTGTCTTGGTGTGGGTCTGCTGTAATTTTGTATATTTGGGGTCTTGTAAGCCTCTTGTATTTGATTTTCCATTTTATTCTTTAGGTTTGGGAAATTTTCTGCTATTATATCATTGAAAATATTGTGAATTCCTTTGGTTTGTATCTCTGCTCCTTTTTTTATTTTGATAACTCTTAAATTTGGTCTTTTTATGTTATCCCATAATTCTTGGATGTTTCTTACATGGTTTCTTACCATCTTCTCTGCATGGTCAACTCTACTTTTAATATTACATATTTTGTCTTCATTGTCTGATGTTCTGTCTTCCAGCTGGTCTAGTCTGTTGGTAATGCTTTATAAATTATAATTTGGTTTGCTGATTTCTTCATTTTGAGGATTTACACTTTTTTTTTTTTTACAATCTCTAACTCTTTATTGAAGTGGTCTTTCACTTCCTGTATTTTTTCTTTGGTTTCACTCCTTATTCTATTCTGTACTTCACATATCAATTTAACTATGTACAATTTGAACTCCTTCTTGGGCATTTTTCCTACTGTTTTGTCAATGGCTTCTGTGTTGAAGCATCTTGGTTTATTTGGGGTGCTTTATTCCCTTGTTTTTTCAGGTTGTTAGTGTCTTTCCCAATCTAAAAGTATGGATCAAGGCAGCATAAATTCTACCCTGTAGACCTATAGTGATCCTGATAGTTTCCTGCACTTGCCTTTGCTGGTGAGGTCAATATCCACAGCACCCAGTGTATACAATATATAGCCTTAAACCTAATAGCTCCCATTAAGTTGTCTCCTGCTTTCTTGCATTAAACCAAAATGATGAGTTCAATAACTATAGTACAAACAGAATATTTGTTAAAACAGTTTACATTTTTAAATGGTAGATGAGTGAACAGAGGTAGTATAGTATGCGATATTTTCGAGGGAGGAAGAGAGAAGCTAGAAGTAAAAATTCACAGGAAGTATGGAAGAAGAGCCGACAGAGATTGGCTATTGGTTGGAGAAAAGTTGGAAAGAAAATAGACAAGAGAGAGGAAGAATAGGAACAAAGAGGAAAAAAATTAAAGACATAAGAATACAACAAAGATGCAAAACACCATTCATATATCATTGTCCTCCACACACTGATGAATAAAAAACGTCCTGTTCCAAATATGGTAGAGAGATTTGCGAATCGAAAAATAAAATAAAAAAACCTTTCTGGAAAGTCAAGCTGTCTCTGTCAGTGTTCAACACTTTCTTAGCCCTGTCTCTGAAGTCTCCAAACCAAGACCAGCCTTCGCAAACCCAGTCTCTATCCCACAGATCTGGGCTTCAGATACATCAGGCTGGGCCACGCTGTAGTCCCAAGATCTCAATGCTGCTCCTACTTGCAGAGAGACCACCAGGGATACACTCATGCAAAGGAGCAACCCTGAGATGCATCAGCAAGACAAGGGCCACCAGCACTCTCAGCAGGAAGACCCCAGTCTCCTTCAAACCCACAGGCACCCCCACAGTGAACCTGCAGGTCCTGAATGGAGTCCCAAGACAGAGGCTCTTGTGATAGTAAACCTGCTGGCACCCAGGCCCCAGGCCTTGTTTGGTGTTCCAAAATGGGTGTAGCCAGGTGCAACCACACCTTGAGGTAGCGTGGGAAGTAGCGTCTGAGGTAACTGAGGCTGTGCCCAGAGATGAGACCTCTGAGTGCAGTGCTGCTACCATGACAGTGGCATCCACAGGAGCAGATGCAGCAGCCCTTCTTTGATCTTTGACTCTCATTTGTTGATTTAGGAATTCTGAATCTGTGAAATCAGGAATTGTGCTAATCTCCTGTATAAGGTTATATAGAGACTAACAGACACACATTAGCCACAGATACTGCAAAATAAAAACATTATCCAATTGTAAGTGAGGCCAGGAGTGCTTCTATGTTGAAATGTTTTCTCTTGAGGGTGCTGAACGTGGGAAGAGTGCTTGGGAATCAAGTGTTATAGGAATGGCCTTGACATTGGGCTTTTGACCTTGAGCAAGGGGCTTGATTGTCTCTAGGTAATACCTACACATTATTAAGCCAATATTACTAGGAACTGCCTACAAATTTACCAAGAGTTTTCTCTAGTTACTAAAATAGAAGTTTCATTCTTTTCCAATTTAGTTAGTTGGACAGCATAATCCAAACTGATAGATGAGGGTTGGTTTCCTTAAGACCCTTGACTTCATGAGTTCTTTTAGCAGCTACATAACAAGCTAAGCCTTATATAAGTAACACCATGGAAATGAAACAATACCTTCCTGTCTTCTGCTAGTTAGCACCTGCTGTTCTCTCCTGGAAAGGGCTGTTTCTGCCTATTTGGATTGCAAAGCAGTTAGTCATGGATACTAGCTAAATCTGTGTCCAATACTGACCATAATGTTAGTTAGATACATAACATTTAATTCTGTATCATTAGTCTGCACCCTACAAGTCAAGCAGATACCATCTTTTCTGCATTGAGTACCCTATTGCCACTCATAACAAATGTGAAATAATTAATAAAATAATCTCTTTCAAAATTGATTCATTAGTTTCAACAGCTTTGGTTTATATGCAAGTGCTTTGGGTGAATACAGTTATTTAACGGTTTAAATCTAGTTTCATTTTGAGTAATAGAACATTGTTCAACTATTAAAATGACTAAGCACCCTTTTTATGTGCCCTGCAAGAAACACAGTACATCGGATGTTGTTTTGCATGGTATCTGTTTTCTTGAGCAAAAGGTTCATATTTCATTCATCTTCTCAGAATCCTTGAGTTAAAAAAAATCGTCCTTTTACTTTCTGGGGTATTCGCTTCCTTTTTTATCCATTGTCCTTTTCTCATTCCTGACTCCCCTCCACCTTTCACTTCCCACAATTAACTTTCAAAGTTTTCTTCTACTCATTTTTCTCCTTCCTTCTTTTGTCCTTTTCTTTTTGGAATGGCTGCATTCTTTGATGCAGGTCCAATGCCCCAGCAAGTCAGTCAAGGACTAAGCAAGAAATCGTCAGGACTGGTTTATGTTATATATGGTTAATAACTAAGCTATCCATTGGAATGTATAAATAACATATAGGTCATATAGGGAAGAAGTTTCCACCACAACTGCTTACTTTGCTAAAAAAAAATGTTTAGCATAAAGTTCTGAACGCATTTGTTTTTTGCATCAAAGATCATTATAATAGAGAGCAAGATTTAAAGAAATGCAGTACATGGGTATAGATTGACAAGGTCTTTCTAAAAACCCACTGTGATTTATTCCTTCTTGCTGTGGACCAAGTGTCAATGCCCACTTTTCTAAATTTATATGTTGAAACCCTAATCCCGAATGATGGTATTTGCCTTTGGGAAGTAAATAGGATTAGGTGAGGAGGCAGGGCTTGTCGTGATGCAATTTGTGCTCTTATAAAAAGAGGAAAGGATAACTAACTGCATTTCTCTGCTACGTTGAACACACAGCAAGAAGGTATCAATCTGCAAAAGAGCATGAGAGTCCTCACCAGGAGCCAATTGGCCAATACCTTGATCTTAGACTTCTTAGTCTTCAGAGTCATCAAACATAAATGTCTGTTGTTTAAGCCACTTAATGTACGCTTTTTTGTTATTGTTGTTGCTATCACAGAGTGAATTGACCTAAGAGTCCCCGACCTGCAGAAATCATTCCCCAGTGCTTTTTACCAGTTGGGTCCTCTGGCTCTGTGTCCTCATGGCTTCTGAGAGACTGTCCACAGCAGAATGACTCGGTTAGCAGGAGTGCTCACCATTTGAGCTGCATCCATCATGCTTCTTCTGATCTCCACCAATGCCTTCTGGATACCCAAACCCTTCCCTCGGTTCTTTTGTTGTAGCAGATGGATGGCCTTCATGGACCCTGCAAGCTATGAGGTAACAGCAAGAATGTTTAGCTTCCAGAGGAGCTTCATACCCAAACTTCACATTTTTGAAGCCAGATTAAAACCGTAGCTGTCCTGCTCTGTTTTGGTCTTTCCCATGTGTCCATATTTCCCTGGGACCTCTTTGTCACGTACACACATTTTGCCTTCACTAATGAGACCTGGATTCTCTCCCTTACAAATATTGGCTTTGATATAAAATGGGTTAGTATGAAATGACTGATGTCACAGTTTAGAAGACAGAAAATGTGCTTATTTAATCTTTCAAATTTATTTTATCCCCCTTCCTCAACCATTAGCAAAATGAAACAACAGAAAAAAAAAAACCAGTTAAATTGTGGTTTCCTGTTATAGGCTTTTAACAAGTACAAAGAAAAATACATACGAAGGTATAAAAATACACATAATAGGAATAAAACATTAATTTACAAACTTATAAATCCATCTTCCTCCTTTGCCTATTGTCAAAGGTCATCGCAAGTGGGATTTCCTCTGTTGTACAGAAATTTGTGTATTTATTAAAATGTCTTTACTTAAAAGTAAAAGAAAGATGATTCAAATGGGCTTGGGAAAAATTTGTTACCTCTCATGTCTGGAATTCTGTGGTAAGGTGGGCTCCAGGTATGGGACCATCAAGACTCCAGGATTGTTTCTCAGAGACTTTCTTGTTTTATTTAAACCTCTTGCAAAGCGGTTGTCAATAGTCAACTCTGGCAAGTGTTATAGGAATGACCTTGACATGAGGGAAAGCAGCAGGGAGACACACAGATTCCACTGTGCCAGGGAGGAAGAGGATACTGATACCATAAAGCCAGAGAGGGAATGGGAGAGGAGAGGAGGGAGGCTGCATGAGCTGCATCAGAAAGAGGACTTATTTGATCTTAAAAGGGGAGAGGAGAGACACTTTAGGGCATCAGTCATGCATATGTAGATATTGACAATGAGATACGTAAAGGGAAAAAAATAGAAAGGAGTTTAGTTTTGAGTCATCAATATACACTCCTTTGGTGTTTCCATGAAAGACTGTAAATTAAGATTTACATTGATTTTCAGTTATTTTGGTTGCTGGAGTATGACATATACTAAAGTTTGGTTTGCTCAACACTTATTTTGCCATCCTCTATTATAGAAAGGTTAATTATATAATTTATCATCCAAACAGGGGCACTTGAGGCTGAAAGGGAAGCCTGTTAATGATTATGTTGGTCATACCAGTGCAAGCCAGGACTATCCCAGGCAAACTGAGACATGATTTACTATAATAAGTAAAATTTTAGCTAAAAATGCTGCTAGAGTGGCTGGGAAGTAAGATACTCAAACTCTCCACTTCTCTTGCTCTAGGATGGTAAAGTTTTACAGTTCTTCCATGAAATGGAGAAGGAAATCCCTGAATAGATCTTGCCTTTCTAAATAAATCAATACTAGAGAAGAGACATGGCTTCTTTGCCCTTCATCCTTCTTGGGCTATAGGTGTAGTGCCAAGAGATCCATTCATCATTTCATAATCACTAGGATGAGAGCCAGATGCCCAGGCTGGTGAAGGGAAAGATGGAAGGATAGTGGGATATTGATGATTTCATGGAGGTGCTACACTGACATGGCCAGCTTACTTCCAGACTTCTTGTAACATGAGAAAAATTAACCCTAACTTGGCATGAAGATAGTCTCCACCCCTCAAGGGCAATTGGGTAAGTTAAATAAGATAGGGTTATAAGTCACTTTCTGCCATAATTGACACACAACATGTGCTCAAGTCTTGGTCATTATGGCTATTGTCTTACGAACTCAGTTTGACTTTCATGAGTTTCTTCGTTTTTCATCTAGGACAAGAGAGCCATAGAATGACAAGAGGAAATGCAAAAGTGTCTATTTATATAAGTTTTATGGAATTAAACATTATATAATGAGGACTGGCAATCAGGACCCCATTTTCCATACTTTGAGACTAAGTTGCTTTTATCAAAGCGAGAGGTGGTCACTAGGGGCAATGGTGGACAAATGGTTGCAGACATATTTGTTCTAGGGACCCCAGGTTGGTCACTTTACTACAGCAGTGAGCATCAGGGAAGATGTTTATGTCTCAGATCCATTGAACATTTCCCATAATCACATCCAGAAGGGAAGCCATTTGGTTTTGGAGACTTAGAAAAATTTAAAAGGAATCATTTTGGTTGAGATGTTCACAAAAACTACAAGTCAGAAATCCTCATATCCAAACTATTGGAGCTCTTTGGTAATTAAATCTCACTTTTGGATTTCCCAACATGTTCTGTAGAATAAAATATGTATTTCTATTCACAAGTAGTAGAGAGAGAAGAAAGGACCATTCATACCAAGAGTCGTTGGTATCACATGGCTCTCCTATCTTGGAGCCAAACGGGTTTTCTGTAGATTAGGTAGGTGTCTCAGGTGTGACTTCTTAGAAACAGAGTCTAAGATAGAAATTTGGTGCATGTTGGTTCATTTCACTTCAAGGAAATGAAGCTAGAATAGATGCTAAGCAAGGATGTAGTTTTATTTGAAGTCTAGCTTTTGCTTAATTCTCTGGGGAACTCTAGATCATAACTTGTGTTCCAGAGTTGAGCCCACCTTGAGGTAAGGGGCTTTTGTATTCTCTGGTCAGTCAATGGCTGTGGAGTGGCTCCAATTGGGAGAAGATGAAATCTCTCAGATGGGTTCTTTTGCTTCTGAGGTCATTTCTCCAAAGGAGGCAGCTATGAACCATTAGCAATCTTGAAAGCAGCTAGGAGGCAGGTACACTGCCTAATAAGGTGATCTGAGAGAGACATTGAGGAACCCCCTACAAAGGAAGCCTTAGCTTGAAGTCAGAAATATGCCTTCTATTGTTGTTTTGCCAGAGAGTATGTTTGGAACCAAGGGGTTAATGTCTTTAAAGAAATTCCCCTTGTTTCTCAAGCTTCACTAATAGGTGGTTGTTCTCTTAAGAGGAGAAAGCTTTCTTAACTCTCAACTTGGCTTAAGTTGTTTTTATTATAACTTTACTTAAATATATATAAATCTCAAAGTATTAATAAACTTCCTGTGCTCATGTTTCTTAAAAAGGCATGAAACCCAAACAAATTACAAATTAAAATTTAAAAAGTATGAGACCATAAGAAATCAAATTGACAACATAAATTCAATGTGATGAATGATGCTATTTTGCTGGAACTAAATTGCCAATCCAAAGTAAATATGTGACTGTGAAATTGGGCAGATTGTTTCACGTGGCCTAGGTTATATGACTCTGTGGGAGGACCAAATTTCCACCACTCTCCTTTAACAGAGATTCTGTAAATCTCTAATTTGTACAGATCATGAGGTTCTCTGATGTTTTCATGAAAAGAAGGAATTACTTAGCATCATTAGTCTCTTCTCTAGTCATCAACCTACCATAATTAAGGTTGTACCTCTTGGCCATAGGTATCAGGAAAATTCAATACAGGCATTTACATTCTGTGGCCATCTTCAATGAATAAACTATCCAGAACGTACTTGTACAATTTTATCTATTTTAAGATTTATTTAAAGAAATCTTTTAGAGTGCTTAGGAACTACAGAGTGTGTTTGCAAAATCCTCTGGTGTGAGGCAGAAGGTCTTTCCCATGAGACAAGAACTGGTGTAGGGTGAGTTCATCTAAGTGGTGACACTTGAAATAATCAAGTAAGCACCATTCTAACACCTACTTCCTGGGATAAGACAATAGCATGAGAATGGTCAGAAAATTAGAGGGTGAAGCACTGACATTTTGAAAGACACTGGCGTGGTTTCTTTGCCCCGTAACTCGTTGCAGTGTTGTTTATGATTTAACGACAGTGTTCTTATCTGCCTGGTGGTTCTCATACAGAACTTACCCCTTATGCTGTATGAACCTCCAGCCCTTCCCACAGATTGAACACAGAGAAAGTTGCAGAGAGCCATGGGCTCCTTCTTAGGAGAGTAGGTCAAGTGAGATGGAACACTGGAGTTTGGGTTGCATCCTGAGTAATTCTGAACATCGCCATGTTGTCTGCAAGTTATTCCAACTGCTGGAGCTCAGGGACCCGAGGGCTTGTGCTTCTGCCGAGGGAAGTTCTGACTTCCTCACCTCCCCTGCTTCCTTACAACCAGCTGGATCCCACGAGGTAATCTGAGCACATCTATTCTTCACCACCTGAAAGATCCTAATGAAGGCAAACAGAATAGTTAGGAGATTATGTACTGCCATTGCTTGGGTTCTTATTACTTAATACAGTAATAAAACTTGCATTGAATCAGACAGCCCAGGGTGAGCCACAGTGGGTTAAATTAAATGTGAGGGGAGAGGGCAAGCATTAAAACCCACTGTTTCAACACAGAGGGCAAAGGAAAAGGAAACCCAAGTGGTCAGCTACAGGAGCTGTGCTAAGAGATCATCCCTTAATTAACATTGAAAAGAAAGAGTTCTGCAAGTTTAAGTGCCTGCACTCACAGTCTCATTCATTTATTGAACACTGGTGTAGTGATTGTTTATCTACCAAAAGTGGGATGCTATACTTTTCCAGATAAAAACAGACACAGTCAGGAGCAGCTCCCTGTCCTCAGGAAGCTTCAGCTTTAAAGAGGAGATATAGATGAGCAAAGAGGTGAATATGGATCAGGGAGACCAGTACCATGAAAGAAGAGCCATGGCTCCCTGTGGGCATATAAAAGGGCCATCTAACCTAGCCTGGCACAGTCAGGGGAGCTTCTGGGCTGATAGGCAAAAGAAGCAGAGAATTTGGGTGTCCTTTTCCATTACTGTGTTAGGTCCTTGTGGGTGGATTCCTGAGCCAGGGCTCACTGCTCCCTAAGGGTAGAAGAACAACTGGCCCAACTTCTATTTTCTTCCAATGGCATTAATTGAAAGAAGGGACCTACTCAAAAAGTCCTTGCCAATTTCTTCCATTTCATTGCTCACACGGTGACCAGAATGTTTCCAAGATCTCCCGGCACAAAAGTCTTCGACTCAGTTTTCTTCCTCATAAATTCAAATTCTCTGCCAACTTTTAAGACCAAGATCATGCCTTCTTCACCCATCTTCTCTTACCTTTCTGATCCCAGAATGCTCCTTCCATTATTTGAAATTGCAGATATATCCTACTTGGTAGCAATCTCTAACCTTCATCTGAGAGTGACTGAATCCATATTGTGAGATGTGGAATACTCTAGAAGAACCTTGCCACTCAAAGAGTGGTCCTAGGATCTATAGCATCAATATCACCTGGAAATTTGCTGAAATTTTCACAATCCCAGGCTCCCATTTAAACCCACTAAATCAGAACTTTTACCTCAATTAGATCTTTAAGTGAGTCTTCAAGTGAGTCTGAAGAGATAGTATATTTTAATTCTAAATAATACACAGATACCTAGAGTAGCTTTATTTGTAAACATAACCTCACTTTTATTAAGAAAAATAACAATAAAATCTTGTATTTATAATGTTTTGCCTGTTGTTGGACAACTCAAGCATTTTGGTAATTAATTTGCATAATATGAGGATCATTGCTAACTTTTTAAAGTATGCTCAGGAAACAAAATGATTTTTGAAATCAACAATTGAATAAATACATTTCAAACACAAAAACATAAAATTTATTAAATGTTTAGAAAATTATAAATGCATTGAAAATGTAAATGCTAACTACACAGTAACAAATTATTAATAAAGTATTTTTCAAAAAATGCACAAAATGAAAAAAATAAAGAATAATCATTAATAATTTAAAAATATAATTTGCTCATTAAAAAATAAAAAATGCTAAACCTGAACATAAAATGGATGATGTGTGCATTGATAACATAATTGAGGACATATTTTTGTACAGATTTTTCTAGCTGCTGAAATGACTCTGTATGTCCTCATTTTGGAATATGAGGAAAAAGGTTTTTATCTTCAAATAATTGCATAATTGTTTCTTCTGTCTGGGGAACACTTTTTAAACAACTCTTAGAGGCAGAGAGAGAGAGAACTATATTTTTTATCTGAAAGAAAGTATTTCATGTTGAACTCTGTCTTCTTGAGTTTTATCTTGTACCACTAGAATCTTCAAGCAGGGTTACCTCTTCCAATTTCAAAACTGTCAGATTTATATACCACTTGTGCAGAAAGCCTTTGAACTGGATAAGAATTATTCTTGTGAATGAAACTTTATCAATTCTCATTTTCTTCCTCTTCTTGAGGATTCTGGAGTTTTGGAAAAATACTCTCTAAACAAGGATGCTTTGCTCAGTACAAAATTTGAATGCAGCAGAGAACCTTTTATGTATGCAATCAATATGCAAATAATTTTCAGATTTCAGATTTATTGATTCTGAAATAATGGTATCACATCAGCAAAAATGCCTGAATTTAGAGCCACATATATCAGAACCCCAAATATCCAAACGAAGAGGATAGTCAATAACAACTGTAATGACTAGCAATCCTGACAAATCAGGTGGAGGTCATTGTGAAAGGATTTAATGAAACAGAAGTTCAAGAAGTCACTGAGAAAGATGACTCCTTGGAAACTGTTTTTCCCAGCTTTCACTATGCTAAAAGTTTAAAAATTTTTATTCATTCACCCTGAATTAGAATACTGAATTTTGAGACAAGTCATTCTCACTTTTAATTCAAGTCTATGATGCCTCGTGTGTTCACAGATGCCTATGCTTGCTGCAGGGAAATACGCCAGGGAAAGGAATTTATCTTCCAGCTAAACTTCACTGATTCCTATTTTAACAAACTTTAATGAGACTTGTACCTACAGAAACCAAACGCAAGTGTTAAACATAAAAAAAAACAAAAACATTCAGGTTCCTTTCATATATTCCTGTGATTGTTTTGTTGAATCTAATGGTTTTTCAGAAATAAAACCCAATTCATCACATTTTACCTGCAGGAAATAAGAATTTGATTTATAATGGTGTGACTCACAGCCTTCTTCCAGGATCTTAGTCTCAGCTTGAAGGTCATCTGTGCAGTGGGGCGCTGGTGCGTACCTCGACTTTCTCTTCCTAACATTGTACTGAAAACCCATAGCGTGCCTAGGAAAAATCTTTGTACATTCTGGATTTCTTTTCTTCTAGGTTTTTCTAGTTATCTTCTGTCTTTGTCCCACATGATGGTTAGAGGCAGAATAGCTAAGGGCATCTACTCAGCCAACACATTGCCTGGATTTGAATCCAGTATTTGCCACTTACTATATGTGTAAGTGGGATAAAAAATGCCTCCGTTTTTTTCATCCATAGAATGAGGAGGATCACAGCAATATCTGGCACACACGATTGTGACATGGATTCAATGAGATGTGTAGCTAGAGTACCTACAACAGGACAAAGTTCATGTTAAGAACTATACATTAGAACTACATCTATCGATGATGATGGTGATGATAATGATGATGATGGTGATGATGGATAGGAGATAGTGAATATGCTCTTCTATTCTCTTCTCTGGGTTCCCAGAAAGAACTGAGAAAAGAGCAGACTTTCTCATGTATCTTTAGAAGCTATATGATATGGCAGGAGGAACATGGACTCACAATCAAACCTCATATGTTATTAGCTGCTTACACAAAGGCATAATTTCTATGCTCTCTCAGCTTCAGATTTCTCATTTTCAGGGACAAGAGTACATACCTCAGAAGAATGTTATTGCTACTAAAATAAGTTAACATACGCTTAAATAAGTTAAGCATCTAGCCCCTTGCATGGCTTGCTGCTCAAAATGGCCAATAAATATCAATTTCTCCTTTTCTTTCATAACCTACACATTTCACAACTTTTGTTTTCTTTCTTTCTTTGCTTCTGTGAATAACCTTATGTTACGCTTCAGTTTCTGTTTGCTCTTCAAACTTACGCATCCTCTATCCCAGCTCTTTAAATCCTTAATCCTTGCTCTTTTCAGGGAAGGCATGTGTGTCAATTCAACTGGGGCATTAGCTAGTCTAGGAGTTCTATCTTCCAGTATAATCCCTTAATTCCTCTGAAAGAGGAGAGAGGCTGTGTGTGTCTGTGTGTGTGTTTGTGTGTGTGTATCTCATCTGTTCTGCATTTAACTAATATTCATTCATTCAGGCTGAGACTGTGCAGGTTCTAGGAATGAAGAAATGAGTGTGTGTGCCCATGACCTGGCTGAGCTTATATACTCTGGTGTGGAAGACAGACACAAACTAGTGCTTAGGAAGCAGTGCAGTGAGTTGAAGGGTGTGAGCGGAAGTGATAGGGAGGGACAGCCAATCCATCTGTTGGAGCAGCTGGTCAAATATTTAGAGGAAATGGGGATTTATGAGCCCTACAGGATAGGCAAGAGTTTCCTTGTGGGAAAAGAGAGAAAGAACAGATGGAGGGGGGCATTTTGGGCAGAGTGGATGTGTCACATGAGCAAAGTACTAAGGACAGCAACTGCCCGGTATTAGCAGGATGACCATAACTGGACACAAAGGAAGAAAACCCTGAGGCTGCACAGAGATCGGGAGGGCTTAGAGGGACAGGAGTTTGAACTACCCCTGGGCAGCTACCTGATTGTATTTTAAGCAGAAGGGTCTGGCCAGATCTAAATCTGGGGGTCCATGGAGAATAAACTTGAGGAAGATGTGAATGAGAAGCAGTGCACAGATCAGAAATTTAAGCGAACAGCTAAGTGGAGAGATGGCGAGGCCACGGATGACAGCCGTGGTGGGCAGGATGGAAACGAGGGGGCTGGGCCGGAGCAGTAGTGTGAGGTGAAACACCAGGCCATCCAACCAGAGATGGATGAGGGAGAGAGGGCAATGGTAAATGTGTTGAGGGGTGAAAGAAATGGAGGAGGCAAAGCTAAGGTCATTGCTCCTGGTCAGGATGTCCAGGTGAATAATGAGTGAACAGGTTGTGTTAAGAGGATTTTAGACTGAGTTGGGGTAGGGGGTGAAGTTCATTACTGAATGCTAGTAGGGAGTTCTTTAGCCCATATTCACCTCAAAATAAGCTTGCTACTTGGATTTGGTTCTTAGATCAGTTCAGAGTCTCAATTAACCAACACAGACATGCAGGAAAACCCATTTTAAAGACCTTGCAACTTCATTTTCATTTTGATTCACCCCTGTTTACCCCTTACAGGGGGTGGGGGCACTGCCTTCCAGAAGTCCTGCTGGTCCCTTGGGGTGTCTATTGAGTGCCAGGCACTGGGCTGGAACAGTATGCCAGCCTCTATCTTCTGTGGACACTGGGACATGCCAGGATGTCCTTTGTCCCAATGTCACACACCTCTCAGGTCTAGGGTTCTCTGCCCCATGTGGGCTCCAATGAGTATCATGGAATTCAAGGGAAGCCTGACATCTCTTTCTCCCCCTTCACTTTCACAATCTTGGTTTCATCTCTCTTAGGTCTCTTCCCAGGAAACACTGCAGAATTTGCCTTTATCTTAGGACTTTAAAGTCTCCGTCTCACATCTTTTCCCCTGTTAACTCTGTTGAGACAGTTCCTCCCGCTCTGCATTTTTCCCTGAGACTCTTTTCCTTGATGTCTGACCAGCAAAATTCTTGATTAGCTAAGAATTTTAGAAACCAAAGTCTGAAATCCATTTTCTAAGTAATTTCCACCCTCGATGCAATAGATCCCTCTTGTGAGGCAATTATCAAAACCCCCATCACCTTGAAAGTGAGCAGGAGAGGAGAGAAGAGGTGAGACAGTGAATAAAAACACAGGCCAGGCAACATAGGGGAAAAAATTCCGCCTCACCAGAAATATAATAAGCAACAGAGTAAAAGTTTTTACTTCTTTTTAAAAGTAAGCCATTGACTGAAGGCAGAACATGGAAGGCATACAGAACAAAAGTACTTGGGGTGAATAACTATAGATATAAATATCATTGCCTTTAGCTTTAATAAAGTGCTAAAGTGCGCGTCAGTCTTGGGGGAGGGTGTGGTTTTGTTTTATTTTGTTTTGTTTTTCGTTTGTCCCAGCCCTTGTTTTTATAAGTTCAGGCATGTAACTTGCAGTCTTTCCAAAACTATCTGACCAGAGGGCTCAGAGAATTGAGAGAAAATAAGATAATAAAATAAGATTGGAGTGAGTCAAAGTCTTGGCTAAGGTTAGGTGAGAGATGGTTGCGTGGTGTTGCACAACTGTCAATAGAAAGATTGTTTCTACATTACTGAGATAAGAAAGTGGAGAAATTTCTGGAAAATGATGAAATTTCTTGTCATCAGATGTGTATTTACTGTTTAAGTACTGTTTCATGTTTCCAAATTTTGGTAATCAAGGCCTTGGGCAAGTGTTAACTTTTTTCGTATGGTTTGTTCACCCAGGAGACCGTAGATCAAACATTTTATTCCGTTGGGAAAACATTTTGTGCCACTTTAAATCCAGCAGGAGAATGAATGTTTTCTAACTGCAGAGTTAGGCTCATAGAATTTAAATACCTCTATGGTCCCATTGAAGGATGACACAGTTCACTTGAGGGTGTTTGTTCTCTTTGAGCGTTGTGAAGTCAGGTGTGAGAAGGCACTGGTTTGTGTATTTGAATGACAGAAAGAACATAACTGAGGCTGCAGTCTCCTCTCCTCCTCTAATTGGTATGCTACAATCAGTGGATCCTTAGCTTCTCTGACTTCAGTTTCTTCCTCTATACAATGACAAGTCAGTTTAGGCCAGGAAACAGAAATACAAATACCTACATGGCCAGGACAGGTGGCATAAATGTACTAAGTGAAGTGTACATTACTGCATATCACAACAAGCCACTTACTTACTTTACTTTCACAAAAACAACTGTGTTGAAATTTCAGTCTCTTTTACAGATCATTAAGCTTTTCATCAGGCGTCTTTTCCACATACCAGTCTGGGTGTTTCTCATGGTTTGTTTACCTAATGGAGGCTTAAGCTGCGTTCTTTTGCTACAGATGCACTTTGTTGGTACATTATACCCAGAAATCTTTACTATGTTCCACTCATATTTTTTTTTCTTGAAACGTGGTTCTCTCAGTCTTTGTTTTTATTTTATTTGTCTTTTGTTTGTTTCCATTTTTGAAAAATACATGGTATGAGGCTAAATGCTTCCTTTTTTAAAAATTCTGCTACAAAAGAAGCAATAGTGTTCATGATATAAACCTGGAAGTTGACACTTAGCTTCACTGTGGGGACTGTGAGAGAGTTGGTGGGGACTGTGGCAAATGGTGAGCTTGTACCTTGTGAAAAAGTGGAGGAGCGACTGAGCTTTCTGCATCAGGGAGTTGTCCTTTAGCACCACTTGATTTAGGCTTCTGAGAATATGAGTCCAGTATGCATGTGATTTCTGAAGTTTTTTTAAGAAAAACTTTACATCCCAATTACTTTACATGGAATTTTCCTGGACTTTAAATGTTGGGAACTAAATTTAAATTTAAATAAACATCAACAGGTAAACACTTAATAGGTAATGATTCATGCTACCCTGAGAAAACTATGCCTCATATGCTCATAAAAGACTGAGACTTTTCAGCTACACATTTTTTTTTTTTTTAATGCAATACGAAGGATTGGATCCAGAGGCACACTACCACTAAACTACATCTCCGGCTCTTAAAAACAAGAACAACAACAACAAAAAACCTTTTTAAAATTTGAGACAGGGTCTTATTAGCCTTGAACTTGTGACCTCCTGCCTCAGTATACCCCCCTCCTGGAGTCACAGTGATTAAAGGCATGTGTCACAGTGCCTGGTTAGCCACATGACTTTAAAAATCCCTTTCCCCTAGGGGGAAAAAAATTAAATAAATACTCATGTTCCCCTGTTATGTATTCTCTGGACATAGATTAAATATTTTACATGTCCTTACTCATTTACTCTGCACAGCCTTAAGACATAGGTGCTGTTTGTTCTTCATTTTGCAGATAAAGAAATTGAGGCCCAGGGCAGTTAAATGACTTGCCTAATGACACAGAGCAAATAAATAGTAAAACCATAATTCTCTGGCCTCCTGATATCAGAGTCCAAAAATCTCTTGCTTATATTTGTGTAAATTTATATCTTATTTTAAAATCAAGTTTCCTTAATAAAGATGAGTTTATGAAATTGTTGTTGATGACAATGAGCATTTTTATTTGGATTTGTGCGAAGTTAGTAGCTTAGGATATTTTTATTTTGCATATGGGGAAAAAATGACTTATTAGGTGGCTGAATGTTAGTGTTGGTCAGATCTATGCACTCCCTGCCTTAGTAAGATTGAGATGCTGGTTAGGGTCAGTCTCTTCCAATCAGATCTCATATGTAAATAGGCAACAACCATTTGATTGGCTGCTGATGATCCTAGAGGAAATGATTAATGTTCTGCTTTTCCAGCTGCCTCAGTACCCAGAGAATGTTAATACAAATGGAAATTCAGCCATATATTTAAAGAATCTGTCACAGCAAAGAAATTTCCAGAGCTTTTTGGTTAAAGAGATTTTTGAATGTATGTATGAGCAATATACAAGTCTACTTTTTATTTCAGCAAATATGAAGATGTATTATCCCTTGAGGTTTGTTATTAACCTCAGTTTCACCTCCGTTAATATTTACTCCGCAGGTCAATAAATCTTGATATTCGCTTCAACAGAAGCCAATATCTTCAGATTATGAGTTATTAATCTTGGCCAAGCTAAAAAATTGTGAGAATATTTTTCTTTTACTATAAAAAAAATGATGACTTTTTTCATCCTCGGGCTCTCTAAAAAGGGAAAGTTAATTTTTATCCTCAATCACCAAACTTCCTTTTCAGATTTGGTGCTTGTAACTGGGGTCTAAGTCTTATGAGTTCTGGAGACTATCTCATTGAAAGAGCTACAGGAAGCAGGAGTTAAACAAACCCTATTTTAAATCATGAAATATCCTGATTTTTAAAAGGAACTAACAGAGGGCCAAATTATTGCTGCCCATCTTTATATTGTTTACCGACTTCCCTTGATTTGAATTAAACCAAATGAAATGTGTTTCTAGGACTTGAGCAGCTGCATCTGGCCCATCTCAGGATGAAAAACAGCAAGTAGGAAAAGACATAAATGAGTGCATTTAGTTCCCAACATCATAAATTTGGGGATTAAAGTATGCAATAAAAGCAATTAGTTTGCTTTTTCTAAAGAATGTTTATAGTCCTATAATCTGTAGAACCATGTCTATAATGGTAACAAAATCCAAGACTAGAGATTGTGAACAAAGAAGTCAGAAGTTATCCGGTGACTAGTGATTGTTACTCAGGTTTGGCTGGAAAATGTGGCTTTTAGAAATAGCTGCACAGAGGGCAAAGGGTCTTCCCAGAAGTTGATAAAGGGAAGATTTTCCTAAATATTTGACCAAGGACAGAGAGGAGATGCGGAATGCAGTGTGGGGTGTGGAATCTGGTTGAGGCAGGCAGAACTCAGGAACTGATTAGACTTGCAAATTTTCAGCCTTATACCAGAGCCATGGAATCAGAAACTCTGGTGTGAGGATCTAGTCTTCTGTGGTGAACAATATCCAGGTGATTGTGATGTACACTGGGGTTTCAGATTGCTATAGCAGAGTACTGACTTTTAAACTTGAACTATACATATTACAATTCCTTGGGAAGAATTATGCAGCCAACCTACGTGCCTTTCAACAAATGAATGAACAAAGAAATTGTGATACACACACACACACACACACACACACACACACAAATGGAATATTACTCAGCAAAAAGAAGAATGATTTTATGACATTTGCCAATAAATGTAGGCTATCATGTTAAGTGAAATAAGCGAATCTTAAAAAAATCAAAGGTCAGATTTTTTGTTGATACCTGGAAGCTAAAGACAATAAAGGGGGTGGGAGGGGAAGAAGAGAATTTCAATAGATTAGACAATCAGGGAATGAAGGGAAGGGAAGGGGGATAGGAATAAAAAGACAGTGGAAAAAATCTGACATAATTTCCTACATACCTATATGAAAATACCTAAGTGAATCCCACCATTGTGTACATCCACAAAAATGAGGTCCTAATAAAAATAAGGTATAACCTATACATGTATAATTTTATCAAAATCAATTCTATTGTCATGTATAACTAAAAAGAACATAAAAAATGAAATAAAAATGAAAATATGATGTCTGGGTTTTATCCCTAGCGGTTCTTCTGATTTAATTGGTCTGGGGTCTGGCCTAGACATCAGGATGTTTTATAGGTTTCAAGGTGATGTTAATGAGCAGCCAGGGTTAGGAAGTACTCTAGGGCAAGCCTCCATCCTGAATTCCTTTTTCAGATGCAATACTCTCTTTTCATACAAAATATTTTGCCACGCTTCCTTTACCATACTGAAATGAAATTTATGTGAATATTATTACTTATACACATATTCTTAACTGCTCTATAAAAGAGAAATAACAGAAAACCTAGTGAAGCAGGCAGATGCTTTCATGAATTACAAAACGTGATAGCTGCAAATGCAGATTGATCCAGATGTGTGGAATTGACAGAAACAATGAGCATCATTACTGTGGGTGACATGGTTTTCTGAAAAGAGGAACAGACCTTGGGAAAGCTTCTAACAAATTAATGAATAATTTTCACTTTTTAAAGTGCTGGTTTATAGCTTGCACTTAAAAGGAGCATTGACTTATTGTAGCAGATACCAGGACACCCCACTAAGCCTCCCCTCCAGGACTAAAGCTCTTATTTACTCAGTCAGAGGGAGCGCCCATGGCAGATGCCCCTCAGGGGGTCATCTTCTTTGGGACTTCTCTTGGCCAAAGAGACTGCCTTGACTATGATCAAACACTCTTTCAGGCACAGCCTACGTTCAGTGGCTGTTCAATGTTGGGTTACAAAGTCCAGCTCTCTGTCTCAATTCAGGACAACTCTGACGGGCCATCTCTGCCCTAGATCTCCCTTGTTGAATGAGCTGAGATTTTTGCTGCAACTGCATTGCAGTCCAGCCTTTCTCCCTGTCCAGTCTGGCTTCCCCCTGCCCTTCTAGTTGTTGATTCTGAGAGTACTGTCCAATAAACCTGCCATCTCAGAGACCACCCCCACAGGAACTGACCAGAAACCCTGTCTTTAGAATTCTTTATTAGTCAGCTGGGTCACAGTGGTCTAAAAAGATTCTCATTCAGCATTTTCATCCCCTACAGAGTATCTTCATGGAGACAGAGACAGCATCTGCAATGCTCTTAGTGGTGTGACTTCTAGGGAAATAGAAGCAACAGGTAGAGGAGGAGACAGGAGCTAGACAGCAGAAGGATAGAAGAGCTGAGGCCCAGCGGGTAGATTAATGGGATGGCTGGCTGGAGTTGTAAGTGCTAGGAACAGATCTTTGGGACTTGATCTAATAGAGACTTGCGCTAAATTCAGAAGCAGGGTGGCCTCAAGCTATTCACTATAAATTGAGCAACATTTGTCTTGCTTTTCCCCAGTGCCCTTTTCTTTCCATGAGCCTGTAACTATCAGAGCCCACTCTCTGGAAAGGAGATGATAAGCTATTTACCCCTTAGTGTGAATCTAAGTCAACAGTTTTATTTTTTCCAATTTCTAGAGATATTTGCATTTTGAGTATTTTTATGGAATAAAAATTGTGGTCCTTTGTTTCAAGCAATTTCAAGAACTTCCCCCAAGTAAAGGGATTGGGAAGAGAATCTCTCCTCTTCCCAACCACTCAAAATAGATTTTGAGTCACAAAAGGGTGGAAATGGGGGTATTCTAGCAGGAGTGCCTATAATCCATTATTTAGGATTATCAGTGTATTCTGTCATCCCATTCCCTTGAAATGTGTGCTATATAAAGTTTCGGAGCTAAGCCTCATACTTTTGGCTTTTAAAGATAAATGTGGAAATCTGTTGCTTGAAGAAATTTCTAGAATAATGAGTTTGTGTTTTGCATAGAAACCATAAAACTTTGAAAAAATATTTGAAGTTTTAATTTATTAGTAAACTCTTTACCAGAAGATAGAGTGTTGGCCTAATAATTTTGTATCTCTGGCTTTCAATTGCTTTTCTGTGGAAATGTATTATTACTCAAAAGATTTATCTCCTGAGATTGTTTCTCATCTTTATCTTCAACTGTCTAAATGACATTAAGAGATAGAAGAAGAAATACAAAAGGAACAGCAAAAAGAGAACGACTTTAAGAAGTTCCCATGGGATTCTGTCCTCTTTAGCAGCTATATATTCATTCACTCCATAATGGCTGACCACCCACACCATGCGGGGCCTGTCCTATGTGCAGAAGCAGAACAAATAGAGATGCCTGTGTCCTTGAGCACTCCATGGTAGCAGCATCCTTCCTGATCTGCTGACCCACGGGGCAAGACTTTATTTACTGCTCACATTAGTTGTGTCCTTGGCCATGAATTAATCATGGCATTGTTTCTTGAGAGCAGTGTGTGGGGAAAGCCCTCTGTGTGCTGTTGGCCAGGGTGCTGTTTGCATAATGTATGGACTGTGCATGTTTAAACAACACCTAGGCAGATCATTAATACCAGGTACAGTTACTGAGATGTAACCCCTGAGAATAGCTTCCTCTTGAATCTGAAGACCTGCCAATTTTCAAGGCTTTTCTGAAAGCAAATGGCTGTTTTTTTTTTTTTTTTTGATGTGTCCTTTTTAAATTCTTTCAGCCACCATCTACTTAGAAGTGACTCTGCTAAACTTTCTGAACCCTAAATGCAATATTTTTAAATTAAATGATGCAAAAATCGAAGGTGGAAAAAAAATCAACTATAGGAAATCCCAATTTGCTGACCCAGAGTGTTCTTATCAATAAAACAATTTAATACAGTTGTTATTAAATGCAATAATTTTATGATAAGTGCAAGGTGATCAAGTTAGTAAGAAAAATTGGAAGTTATATACAGCAAAATTTCTTACTGAAATAATAGGCAAAGTCATCTCTCTGAGCCTTAGTTTTCTCATTCATAAAATGAGAAAATTTTTTCTATTAAATTTTTTTTAATTGGAATTTTTATTTTTCTGGCTTCTCCTCAGAGAGCAACCAATACCTCCTAGAATAGTATGTACCAGATTTCACTTTCCCCTCTAGTCTATAGCAGCGATTTTCAAACTATGGCTTTTGGACCAAATCTGGCTACCTATTTTTTTTTTTCAATTAGTGCTCATTAATCAGACAGAATAAGGGTTTTCATTATGTCTTCTTCACATATTCATATAATGTATTTCATTATTCTCACCCCCTCATTCCTCTCCTCTAGCCTTCCCTCCCCCCATCCCCTCCTTTTCTCTAGTGGTCTCCCTTCTCCCTTGTACTTACATGTCCTCTTTCTTTTTCCTCCCATAACCCATATATGAAAGACAAATGTGCCATTCATATCTTTCTTCATCTGGCTTATTTTGTTTAACATGATGATGTCCAGTTCCAGCCATTTTCCTGCAAGTGAAATGACTTCATTCTTCATGGCTGAACAATATATATATATAATGGATGTATATATATGCCTATATATATAAACACCATATTTTCTGTATCTGTCTGTAAATGGGCACCTAGTTTGATTCATATGTGATTTATGTTAATAAATATCTATGTATGAGATCATATTCTAAAAATATTTTATTAGTATAGAGGGCATAATCCAAAAAATTGTAGACTATTAGTCAAGAGACAGGGCAATTGAGGACAAAATCTATGAATGTCATCAATGAAATGACAGCAAATATACGCTGTCAGTACAACAAAGGCCAGGCTACAGGAGACACTTTCTATTTCAGTAACAACAATCAGGGAACTTCAGGAAGAAATCTTCAATTTTGATGATTTGAAAACTGCACCTTTCATTTATATTTTCAATCAGTGATTCTCTAACTATCTTTATGAAGTACTAGAGTATTTTTGTTTGTGTTGTTTATTTCCAAGCCCTTATAAACCCATATTTTAAAATACAATAAAAATGAATTATCATAAGATAAAATGAAAAAAAAATTAATTTCTCTCTTTTTTTAGATTTAACATATACACAAGTACTATGTCAAATTGCTATGAAACATTCTAAATGCTCTCAATGACCTCTTATTTTATATGTAGATGAGTAACACAAATGCTTGTAGTACAGGAAGGGTTCACTGCATTCTCAGAGTAGCTCTGGTGCAGAGAATTCAAGGGCTTACAGTGAAAGATTAGGATCCTGTATTGTCTCCATGTCACGGTTTTGGGGTGGTAGATTAAGTAAGTGGGTAATATGGCAGCTATGTTTTAGTGTCTAAAGATTTGTAAATTAAAAAATATAAGTACAGAGTATCTGTTCAATTCAAATTTCACTTCTTGGCCTATGAACAAGGATGTATGATAGCCCTATAAAAAATAAAATATGAAGAAGGACTTCTTTTGCCTTCATAGCACTTAAAATTAAACAGGACAGGATTTTTCAAACTTTTTGGACAGAAACAATTTTAGAAATATATATATCTTATATCACAATCTACTATGTGAATATATATGTGAAAGTATTACTAAATATGTAGTTACTACTGGGCATGGTGGCATACACCTGTAATCTCAGCAGAGACCAAGGCAGGAACATCACAAGTTGAGGCTGGGCTTAACTCTGTCTCCAAATAAAAAATAAAAAGGACTGGAGATGTAGCTCAGCAGTAGAGTGCCTTCAGATTCAATCCCCAGTGCAAAAAAAGAAATCTGTATATCTGTATCTCTATTTAGATATAGATATATGTATACTAGTATATGCAGTTAACTTGATACTTTTATCTGTTATATTTGCATTTACATTTTATTGATATTCTATTTCTAGCCTATTATATTTCATATTCTAAAATGATGGTTGTGTGAAACAGTCCTTGATTTTGTAACACATTATGGGTTGTAGTTTGAACATTCTGAAATAGGAGGCAAGATACACCTCTACTTCAAGGGAGAATATGCTATCAACAGAAATTTAAAATAAAATTCTACAAAATATCAGGAATGTAAATACAGTGTTTCATTGAGGAATGAGGATATGCATGAGAGATTAAGAAAGGTAGAGTAGACCTTCCAGGAAAAGTTATTCACTCTATGGAGCAGAAAAGAATGGAATATTGTTTCCACAGAGGAAAATTAAAAAAAAAAAAGTATGAAAAAGGCATGGGAAGGGTATGTTTTGGGAACAGTGAAAATTGAACTAAAACTTAAGACACTTCAGGACAGAGGGTAGCTAATTGGCCAATAAGTGTATAAGATATTCAATTTTATAAGTTATCAAGAAAATGCAAATTAAAACTCAGTGCGATTTAGTGATCTGCCAACCAAACTGACTAAAATTTGAAGGAGAGAATAACAATTGAAAATAGGAAGCAACAAGAGCTCTCATATTGAAGATAAATTGGCTCAACCACTTTGGAAACAATTTGAGGTTATCTATCAGAATTGAATATACACATGCCCCATAATTCAACAATCCTACTTTTGGATATATGCCCCAAATAAATGTATGTTTACCTCCAGGGATGTATAAGAATGTTCATGGTGGCACTATTGATAGTAACTAAAAACTAGGAATTAACCATCGGTAGAAGGAACGAGACTTAGAGGTATTCATCCTTTACATTTCTATTTAATTAAAATACCAAAATATTGGGCTGGGGAATGTGGCTCAAGCCGTAATGCGCTCACCTGGCCTGTGTGCAGCCCAGGTTCCACCCTCAGCACCACATACAAACAAAGATGTTGTGTCCGCCGAAAACTAAAAAAATAAATAAATATTAAAATTCTCTCTCCTCTCTCTTTAAAAAAATACTAAAATAATCAAAATGAATTTATGCAGATATTGGATTCATTCTATTTGTTCTCAGGATGATGTGTTAGTGACAGATGGTAGGTTTTGGAGATGCTAGCAAATTTCTATTTCTTGATCTGAATACTTGTTTTGTGGGGTATATCCATAGAAGTTTATTGAGCTATACGTATGCACACTTATCTGTATGTATTTAAGTTAATAAAAGATTTTTTTAAAGTAAACACCTAGGGGCTGGGGATATGGCTCAAGCCGTGGTGCGCTCGCCTGGCATGCGTGAGGCCCGGGTTCGATCCTCAGCACCACATACATACAAAGATGTTGTGACCGCCAAATACTAAAAAAAAAAATAAATATTAAAATTCTCTCTCTCTCTCTCTCTCTCTCTCTCTCTCTCTCTCTCCCTCTCTCTCTCACTCTCTCTTTAAAAAAAAAAATAAACACCTAAAATAATTAAGACTATTTTGAAAAATAACAAGATACCCTAACAGATCTCAGGATTTATAAAGTTACAGTAAATAAGACAGTATGGTAGTGATGTGCAGAGTCATAATAAGTCAGAATAAATCTTCAGAACAGACAAATACATGACATTTATTAAAACATTATAAATCAGCCTAGAAGGGATGGGTTATTTGATAAATTGTTTGGGGAGAACTAATTTTCCATTAGAAAACAAATATTTCCCTACCTTACATAAAAAATCCATTTGTGATAAATTAAACTATATATGAGAAGAAAAACTTTAAATATTTTCAGAAAGTATAAGAGAATATATTCACTGCTTTGGAACTTAGGAAGAAAATCTCAAGCAGAGATTTAAAATACAAACAAATAAAGTAAAAATGGTTTAATTATAGCATGTTAAAGTTAAGATATTCTGTTCTTTAAAATCCATGTTGAAAAAGGAAACAGACTGGGAGAAAATATTGGCAAAGGATGTAACAGGTAGAACATCAGTGTATAGAATTTTAAAAGTATTCCTACAAGTCAATAAGAAAACCAAAAACAAGTGAACAAGATATATACAGTTGAGCCAGACCATATACCTAATAAACATATGAAAAGATGTTCAATTTTCATTTATCAGAGAAAAACAAAATTAAGGTACAATTTCATACCCTTGAAATTGCTAACAGAAGTCTGAAAATTCAAACTGTTGGCAAGAGTGTGTAGAAATTAAAACTGGCATATATTGCTGGAATGGTAAACAGGTTCAACCACCTTGAAGAGCAATTTGACAACATCTAAATCATTTCAAGCAATTTCACTTCTCGTTCTATAGTCCGTAGAGTTTCCATGGACAAGCAGCCTCCGCAACACCTGGGAGCTTGTTAGACAAACAGAATCTCAGGCCTCCCTTCATCCCCACTGAGTTTTATATTTTAACAAAGATCTCCAGGTGTCTCAAAGTCACATTAGGAGTTAAGAAGTGCTGATCTAGAGGGTTTCTCACACAAGACCCTGGGAACATGTGCAAGATTCTTCCCTAAAGTACTAAGTGATTTAGAGAAAAAGGTGACAACCCAAATGTCCATAATCATGTGTATTAGGCCAGATTCTTCAGAGAGACGGAGTCAATAAGATGTACATGATAAGTAGGTAGATTAAAAATAGATACATGGGAGAGGGTGTGTTACAGAAATTGGCTCTCATGATTATTAGGGTGAAGAGGTCCCACAAGAGATCTTCTGCAAGCTAGAGAACCTGGGAATCCACTAGTGTGGCTCAGCTCAGGGCTAAAGAACTCAGACCTGGAAAGCTGGTGATACCATTCTTAGAGGCCATAGGCCTAAGAACTGAGGAAGGCTTCTGGTGCAAGTGCCAGAATTCAAAAGCTGGAGAACCTGGGGCCCTGATGTACAAGAGCAGGAGAGAAAGAGCGTTCCAGCTTCAGAAGAGAGAGCAAATTCATCTTCTTTCTGCCTTTTTCGTTCTATCTGGCTCTCAGTTGAATGGTGGTGCCTGCTCCTACTCAAGGCGGATCTTCCCTCAGTCTGCTGATTCAAATGCCACTCTCTTCCAGGAACTGCCTCACAGATACATCCAGAAATAATCCTTTATTAGCTTTCTGAATATCCCTTAATCCAGGAAATAGGGACCCAACATGAACTATCACATCATGCAAATGGAAAAATTAATTGTGGCTTATTCTTTCAATGAAATAATCTATAGCAGGGTCTGGTCACTATATCCGGTGGGCCAAATTACTCACACCATTATTTTTTGCAAATAGAATTTTATTGGAATACAGCCACATCCACTCATTTATACATTTCCTATGACTGCTTCCACACCAATGCAGCAGAGTTGTGTAGATGTATGAGGTTGTAAGCCTGAAAAACCTACAATATTTGGATTTTTTGCTCTCTCTAGACCTTTTCAAAAACAATATGCTGACCTTTGCTATACAGAACTGCATGGGCCAGGATGAATATGTCACCAAAACTTAATGTTAAAAAAAAGAATAATATGTACTTGATGATAACTACATACTTGAAAGCATGTAGTTGAAAAAACAAGCAAACATGTAACAACAAAATGCTGTGTTGCTGACAGATATGCATATGTCTATGGTAAGTTTATCACATATGGAGAGAGAAGAATAAAAATATACAGGCGGGTTGCACACTGAATTCACCAACAGGAGAAGAATAACAAGGCAGAAGAAAACATAAGGGAATTTTTTTCTCCTTAAAGTAAAATACCTAGCTGAAATACTGTCATTGTATTTCTTAAAATTTTGCAGTGGGTGCTTGGACCTTAGTTATACTACTTCCTATACTTTCCTATATGTGAAGTCTCTTATAATCTAGACTTGAACATAAAAGTTGACTTGACTTATTAAAATCCATTTGATTTTCTTGTCCTCATTTTCATCATCTGTTTTTTCCTCTCTTAAACCAAACATGTAGATTTTAATATGTATTGTAATACCAGTGTAGTTATCCAGGTGGAAAACTTAAGATAATAATAGCTACTGCTATCTATCACCTCCTATGTGCCTGGCACAGGTTTAAGAAATGTTTGTTTATATTCTCAGTCCTCCTATAGGCTGTTTCATCCCCCATTTTACAAATAAGGAAACTGAGGCTCAGTGTTTTTTATTAAGGCAGTAGTAAAGTTGGATAACTGGCTGAAGACTGATTCTAACTGCTTTAAAATAATAGAAGCTAAACTATAAAACCAATAGACTGCTTTGGGGTATACCAGACCTGTAAGCAAAGTTCACTGTATCCAATATCCTTCATACTGCCTGGTCTTTATTACTATTGTCTTAAAAATTGAAGGAAATATACCTTCTCTTCTAAAATTCACAAAGTTATGATCTGTACTTCAATAGATGTCTTTCATAAGAACTTAGATGGTGGGAGAAGTCAGCAGAACAAGGGATATGTAGGTCAGTTTTATGATTTGGGTTTTGCAGAAATTCTTGGCCCTGTCATACTGCTGTTCTCAAAACCGAAAGGGCCTGTAGAGTAATCTGTTTGTGGTTAATAAACTAATTTCATTTAAAAAATCTTTAGCCATCCGATGTGTTTTGAGAGCTTACTGAATGTCGTTCACTGTTGTAGGCTGGGCATGTAGTGGAACAGGCAAATATCTCTGGTGCTGAGATACTAAGCAGGGGGAGAGAGGAAACAAGCCTATCAGTAAAGATGACGGGCACAATAGAAAAAAAGAAGAAGAAAGCAAAAAATAAAATAGAATAGAACAGAGAGGAAGTTGTTTAGGTCAGGGATAAGTTTAGTATTAGATAAGGAATGAAGATAGTTCTCCCTGAGAGGGTGACATTTGAGCAAAGACTTAAAGAAAGTGAGGAGATAAAGGAAGGAGATGATAGGAGGAAAGGGCACTTTGGAAAGGGAGCCATACACTTTGACTGGAGACAGACCTTAAAGTGGAAACTCTTGCCTATTCCAGGAACTGCTGGATGCCCATGTAGCTTCAGCAAAGGGAGTGAGGGGGAAAATAGCAGGAGAGGAGCTGCCCTGGCCCGGGAGACCACTGTGAAGACTCTTGCCATTCCTGTGGCATATAGGAGCCCACTGGGAGTTTCTGAGCAGCAGAAGAAAGTAATTTGAGTCATATTTTAAAAGTATCCCTGGTTGTTTGTTGAGAGTGGACTGTAGGGAATGCAGATAGGATGGGAGCATATTGCAATAACCCAGGCAAGAAAGGGTGATGGCTGGTGTCAGGATGGCGATGGTGGTTATGATGAGAAATCATCAAGTTGTAGCTTAAAAGTGGAACCAAAAGGGTTTTCTAGCAAATTGGATGTGGGTATGAGAAAATGAGAGAAGTCCAAGATGACCCCAAATCGTGTAACTTTGGAAGGCTTGGGTAACTGGACGGATGGAGTTGTCAACGGAGATGGGTAGGCTTGGAGGATTCTAAGGATTCAATTTTGGAGATTTTGAAATTGTAGTATTAGACTTCCAAGTAGAGACAATTATATGCATATGAATTTAGAGTTCTGTTTGGGCTGGAAGTCTAAGCTAAAAATGTAAATTTGGGATCCACATTTCTAAATTTTCTTTCATTCCTCCTGGTCATTGCTCTCATTGCTATTCTATTTAATAATAGAATAGAGGAGGGGAGCTCATTTTCTTTGACCCTATCTTCCTAAAACTGGCAGTTTGATTTGAGAAGCAGCAGCTATTTTGACAAGAGCTGCTTTTCTATAAAAGAACTGTCTGGATATTGAATCATGGAAAGGGAAATTAGAATTATCGGGTGGCCATAGTTTATGTGATGGATGCATTACTGAAAGCATCTGACAATTCAAAACTCAAGTCATTCAAGACACATTCAGGACAAGAATGACAGGTATTTTTTGTTCAACAGCTAAGAATGGTAGCTGCATGCAACAATAGCATAGACACAGTTCATAACTCATTTCATCCACTCCTTTTGAAATATTGTGTTTCCTTACATTTAATATGAAGTAATTGGCATATTTCCAAATTCACACATCAATTGAAATTTTAATCATGTTTTCAAAATCAAATTTACATAAAATAAACCTGCTCTATAAACTTCACCCAAAGACCTTCAGAAGAGATTTAGTCCAACTTACAGCACAAAGAGACAATGCTTGCTGGCCTCTGATTCCTGTTGCTCCCTATTCTTGTATTATTGGAAGCCTTGATTTCTATCTTGACATTTAGATGCTCTGAGTGAAGCTATTTCCCAGCCTGCCTTGAAGCTAGGGGTGGCATATGATACTTGGGCCAACAGGATGTGAATGGAAATGAAGCGTGCAGTTTTCAAATTGGGCTCATCTTTCTCCCTTCCTCTGTTCTATTCCTTGGGTCACAGCCATTTTTTGGTCCTTGCAGGGCAGAGAAATATTACAGAGATGAGGGAGCAAGAGGACAGCAGGAGCCTGGGTCTAAACATGATGCCTTGCACACAGCTGCTACCCAGTTCTGTTCTATGACAGAGAAATGGCTTCAATGGTTTCACTTAAGCCACTATTATTTGGGGTTTCTAGAACATGCAAACTATATTCTGATTAATAAACATATGTAAAATATTCATTTCTCCAAAGTGTAAAATAACACACAGGGTAGTTTCCTGGCGAAGCATAATGTGGCAAAAATAGAGTGGATTTTGTTTTTTTGCAGTAAGTGGCCCAGATATGAATTTCAGCTCCTGCATGCACCAAATGTATGCCCTTGCCTAAGTGATTCAAATTCTTGATGCTTAATATATATCTATGAAATGCTAAAAAAGAAAAAAAAAGAGGGTAAAATATCTTCTGTGAAATTAAATGAGAAAACAAATAGAAAGTCATTAAAACCAGGGAGCCACACAATAAATATTAGATCTTTTCCCAATAGGTCTTTCCCACCAGTTCTTTCTGTGTATCTTCAACTCTGATTGTTCTCTGCTTAGAAGTATAGTGAATATTTCAAACTCAATAGGTCGAAACAAAGTTTTGCTCTCTCCATAAATTTGCTCTATTCACAGTCTCTCCATCTCATCTTTCTCATCTTCCATTTGCTCAAAGTTGAAAATCCTTGGAGACATTCCATGTGCCTCTGTCTTTCTTGTAACATACATCAACTCATCAGAAGATCCTTTGATTCTATCTTCAAAAGAGACCAAGACTGTAACTTTCTCACAGCATTCCTGCTTCCTTCCTGATCTGAGCACAAGCATCCTAGATGGTCCGTATTGCCTAGCTCACTAAGATTTTCATAGATATGGTCCTAATAACGTGGTCTATTGCAGATGTCCACCAACTAGATATTAAGGAGTTATTGTATTAGGAATGACTTTAGCTCCATGTCCTTATTAGAGAGATATATTTGAGTATCTGAGAATTATGCACCGTAGTTTTACCTTGTAAATTATTATTCAGCACCTTGCAAATGCTCTGTTTTAGTGAAACATGGATGGATGCTAAGCAGGATGGATTTTTATTGCACTCTTGGCACACCCTGCACTTTGTAAATTAATTAGTCTGTTTTTCCGTTTTGTTTTCAAGAAGTAATTGTTTGCAGCTGTCTAGTGCGGCACTTATCTCCCTTCTGGAGGCTTCATTTTAGTGCTTTTAAAAATGAAACTGGCTGGGAAGAGGGCAGATTCTGTATTTTGCCATTTATCCATCCTAAAGAAATTACTCCCACAATCAGAGTGAGGCATTCTTTTGTGATCGGAACGCAGCATTGTTTATCTCTCTCCTTTTAGACATTTCATTTTTGTCTAAAAAGAGGAGCAATTCTGAGGAGGACATGGCACTTCTGGAACCTCAGCTACTGATCAAGTAAATTCAAATAACTTCTCAAATAAATCACCACCATTCTACTCACTTCCATTGTCATGAGCCAAACCCTAGTGCAACTCATTAGGGATAGCCTGTCTAATTCATCTGATGCACCCAGCAGTTTGAACCATCACTTTTAAGTTCTGTTAATTTTTGTCCTTTCCTGGTCATCAATTAGTTGTTTTCTTCTCATTTAATTTCACAACAGGAAAGACAAATGTTTCCGTATCATTGATGAAGTTAATTTCTAGAATGGAATGTCTCACAACATCGGGGCATATAATTACCCAGAAGGGTGAAAGATTTGGAGAGAAGGGCCAGGCTGAAATAAGTTCTGAGGTGCCCTCTGGGGAGGTTACAAAATTGTGCAACACGAGGTACTGCCACCATCTCCTCTGGAATTGTAAGGGATAAGAGTTTAAATGGCCTTTCCTCAACTTGTTCTGCACACAGCTCCAAATAATCTCCAGTTTCCTCTTGCAGATGCTCTTAAAATAGAAAAAAAAAAAAAAAGGAACCATGAAGCCAAGTAAATCTAGGTACATGTCTAAATCTTGGGCAAGGGGGTTTCACCTCTCTGAGCCTTAATTTTCTAATCATTAATTTAGATCAATGATTCAATGTTACTCACCATATTATTTATAATAATATATACAAAGTAGATATTGCATGGTAGGTTTTCAACATTATTAATGGCCTTCTCCATTGATACTGGTGTTTTCAGATAGAAATATTAAATTCTGGAAATATTGCAAGAGTGAACCTCCAGCATTGTTTAAATTGGAGAATATATTATAGGAATAAATGAATTATATATGTAAGGTTTAAGGAACAGTGTCAGAATGAATGGCTATTGTACCTGTGGCCTTTTTTACTCCACATAATGTTTCTTTGATATTGATTCATATTATTACATGATCAGTGGATCACCAAGTATTTTCTTTTAACTCCTGATTTATTTATATATTTTTTATTTGTTCTTTTTATTTTTTCTTATTTTGGATATTGATACTGACTTAGCTTCATAATTTATAAAGCCTATTAAATGTATCTCTTATTGTCTTATCACATTTCTGTGGGTTATACTTTTTTCTGTTTAAGAGGATAGAGGAGTTGTCCCCTGTCCCTTCCTCTACTCTTCCTATACAATGCTGATTCATCATGCCCCGTCGATTTCCTAAAGTTTTCATGAAGCTAAAGCCACTATAATGTTCTTCTCGAGAACAGACATTGTCATTTTCCTGAAGAGCCTTCTTAAAGTAGAAAATTCCCAAATTGTGCTTGCTCATGGCAAAATGGATGCAACCAAGATTATTCCAGAACATGTATCTCAAGCATTCACCTAAGAAACAGCATTCACCTGCCCAGAGAATATCCTTATTTTGTAAGTAGCCCAGCTTTAGGGTCACAGGAGAGCAGCTTGGTGGCTGATAGTGAAGTAGCTGTACCTCTGGATTAATGTGAACCTCTTCTTGTGGATCCCCAGCTTTGTGAAAACTCTTCCAAGTGCAGTGAGCAGAAATGCACATGGGGTCTGAGAATAAGAATGCAGAGGCTTTGCCTATAGAGGGTTTATGCTTCCTTATATTTTTTCTTTTATTTTTTCCCCCAATCATTTCAAGTGCTGCTGGACTTGTCATTATAGAACCACTTTGTCTTCTTTACATCTGCATAGATGAGTAATTTTTAATTTTATCATAACAATAGGTGAGTGGTTCTTAAAGTGAAAAGGTTTCATCCACTAGATTAACAGGGAGATAACTCTGGGCAGTAGGTGGGGTGTGACAGGAGGAAGTAGGTCACTGGGGGTGTGCCTTTGAGGTGCATATTTTGTCCTTGTTGAGTCAGTGGAGCTTTCTGTTTCCTGGTGGCCGTGTCCAGAGCTGCTTTCTTCCACCATGCCCTTCCTCCACGATGTTCTGCCTCCCATCAATTAAGCCTACGAAATTGTATGACCATGGACTGAATCTCTGAAACCATGGGTCAAAATAAACTTTTTGTCCTCTAATTATTGTTCTCCTTAGATCTTTTGGGTGCAGGACAAAAAACGAGCTACCACAACCTTATTCCTTTCAAATTGTTTTATTCATCGTGTGTATGCATCTGAGATTACTTATTGTCTATCAAAAGTCCATTTTCTCCTTCTTCCATAAAATGATTTCATTATTTCCCAGGCTCCCTAATATCTATGGTATCCACATGGTATCATATGGACATCTGTAATATCCATATGGTATGCTCTAGTCAGTTAAATGTAAACAGAATTGTTTTATATTCTAGCAAAACTAAGAAAGCTGTCTAATGGGAGCTGATTCAAGTATAAGTCTAGTTCTTTTGGTTTTCTACCCATTTTTCTTTCTACTTCTTGAACTGAATGTGAATTTGGGGTCATGAAGCTACTTGAGTTTGGAAGCTTACCTAAGCTCTGGATTTATGAAATATTGTTTTCTTTTGTTATTTTCATAGAAGGGCCTATGTCCTTGCTGACTCTTAAAAATCATAACCATCCTATAATGCCCACTTGGACTTTTATTAAAAAGTAATATTAACTTTTCTTTCATTTAAGCCATTTTAATTTTTCATTAGTGCTTACATGTAACCAATCCAATCTCAATTCTTGATGTCAAAAGCTTTTTAAAAATATCAGGGATCTTTGGAAAGCTAATCATAATTTATATGCAGTGCTAAAATGCTGATTGGAATCTCTGAATATGTGGGTGGATTTTGTCAAACAACTGTGTTTCATTGAAGCTGAGTCAAGGAACAGGCTGGCCTTTGCCACAGGTAAATGTATGGCTCTTTCTCTTGAACTAATTATTCCTACAGAAAGATATTCCCAATAACCTGCCTTGTTATAATCCTATAGGCTAGCACACTGTAGCCAGCAGAGGAGGACAGAAATCTCTCTGTTAACTCTGCAGATGTTTCATTAATTCTCTGCCTTCAATATAATACTTACCATACTGAAGCTGGATCCTCTTTCTTCAATATCTTCAGAGAAAAGAATTCCATCTCTTTTTTGGGTAGACTGATTCTCATTTAGTGGGTGTGGGTATGGGAGGGGGCATCTACTTTATACCATAACTTCTGCTTTCTGCTGCACCTTTCACCTAGCAGCTCTGATTTCTAAGTGTTTCCAAGAATCTCTGTGCATATTGCTGGCATCCTTCTTTGTTGATCTTTAGCATTCTTATTATTCTTTATTCTCCTTATTATTATTATTATTCTTTATTATTATTCTTTATTCTTATTATTCTTTCTGCTAAGTCTCTTACCACTCATCCATCATTTTCTATCCTCACCTAACATTGTCTTTCCCAATTTCTTCATCTTCATAAGTATATCCCACATTTTTTGTCTTAAAACAATCATTATACCTTTTTATAAACTACATTTATTTTAACTGATACATAAAGCATCCAAGTTGTATGTATTAATGGAATAGCATAACATTTTGATGCATGTATACATAGTGCAATGTTTGAACAGGTGTTGTAAACTGGCTATAGAGGTACCATGGATATTGCTTCCTGCAAGAACAACTTTATCAGCACTGAATCCTCCTCACGTGTTATCCTGGAGTCTCCTATGAACTTGTGATTCATTACCTGGAAGACCTTTGTGCCTTTATTAGATGTGAAGATTTCCATATGCTCCTCCTTCCTCAGATATAGGCAAATAAGTTGGGGAACCAGGAATTTTATGGCTAACACTCTTCAATCCAGAAAAGACTCATCTGTGGGTCTCAGCTGTGTTCTCCTTGCTCAGACCCAGCCTCTCTCACTGGTCTCTGACTTCTGTGTATTCTTTTTCCAAACTCCCAGATCTGTTCTGCCCTCCAGCTCCCTGAGCGCTTCCTCTCACTCAGGTACAAGGAGTCCCCAGCTGGAGCACACCCCAATTGCCTACTTTCACCACCCATCTCTGAAGTGGGTAGTTTCAATGAGGCTTCTCTAAGGCCTTCCACCTTGATAACTCCCTTAGCCACTGTGAATTCACCAAGTAAGAGCCACACCAGAGGCTTCAATTCCCTACAAGAGCTGTAGTTTCCTGGGCTTGAACAAATGAAATGGAAAGCACAAATCAATTTTATTTAGGCTTTTTCTTCATCTTTCTGTTATTGAACTCAGATGGACCTTTCTAAAAGTCTCTTGCATCTAAGTTCAACCTATCTTCCCTCAGATTCTTCCTCTTTGAACGTATTACCTTCCCGCGGGCTCTCCTATTTTGCTAGCATAAGTCCTTGGTCCATGTACCATAATAGATAACTGTGTTCTATGCTTCCAGGCAGTTGCTTCTTGGAAGCTCTAAATTTCTGCCTCCATAAAGTTGACTCTTGCAAATAAAAAGGACTGTTTTGCCACTGAATGTATACATACCCATTCAGCATATCAACTGATCTCTCTTTCCATGACTGTTTTTTTTTTTTTTTTTTTCATTTCCAAGGACAGTGCTTATAGAATCATGCCCTGAGCAATGGGAGAAGGCAATGGGTAAAGGAAGCAATGGCTACCCAAGCAGTGTCTGAGGTCTTGTGGCTTACCTGGCATACACTGCAGCACCACACTGTGCTAACCACTGACACAGTTTTTACGCACACAAGTTGGCTATGAGTTAGCTGATCTAGGATAAGGTGGGCCCAGAGTGGTTCTGCTCCTGGTTATTTTTGTTCTAATTACTTTGAACTAATTATTCCTACAGAATAATTTTCCTGGGACCAGGTGGCTAATCCAGGTACATGCTCTTGTTGCTGAGGAGGAACACAACCCTCTCCTCCATGCAAGCCGCTTGCCTCGTATCTCCTGACTTCCTGTTGGCCAAAGCACATCATATGGCCAGGTGCAGAATCAAAACACAGGGAGCAAAATCTAGACTGAAATAAGAAGGGAGGGAGGATTTATTTGTTTTTAATCTACAGTGTGGAAAAAACAATTTTCTAAAACCTCCATATACCCCACATAGGAATTTGCCTTAGTTCAAACAGAAGGCAAAACACAGAGTTGAATTAAGTCGGAATGATTTCAGAACCTGCACTTTGTCTGCTGCACCACTGACAGCAACTCCTTTTCAGATTTTTAGAAGCAAAATAATGTGAAAGAAAAGACATTTTGATAGACCTTAGCAAAAATGCAACCGCTTTGTCTGAAACCCCTAAACTCATTACTAGTGGCTTAAGTGCTAAGAAAGTGAAAAAAGGAACAGGAGTTGTTTTTTTGTTGTTGTTGTTGTTGTTTTTTAAAAAGTTCCTTTCCCATTTCCATCTCCCACCCTAATACAAAACAATCTACAAAGATAACATTTGCTAAAATTTTGTTTAATTATCCAGGAGTTTGATGGGAGAGAATGCTTCATAATTTATAAGCCAATTCTTGTTTAGCCAAATTAGGTCTTTAATTCTTGCATATTATAGCAACTATAAAGTACAATTACATGTTACATAGGAAACAAAACCCATAAAACAAAATGAGCCAATCAATATAGCTCATTCCCCATAGAATTCTGTTTGTTATTTTAATGAGCCCAACTCCCAAACTAAGAATCAATATCCATTATGATCCTTTCGGAAAGGAAGAGTGGTCACATCTCGTTACAATGAGTTTTATCAACAGAAAGTTCCCTTTGGCCGGTTTCTCTGAGGCCCAGGCAGCAGCCCATGGCAATAGTGCTTGGTTGATCTCATTACAGTGACATTTGCTACTACAAATAATTTAGTAGGAGCACATTCATCTATGTCAAGAGCTTTCACTTTCATAGAAGGATAGGATGAAGTTGTGGAAAGACAGGCAAGGCTTTTTCACTTCCAAAACTGAGGTTTCTCCAAAGGGTGGCATGAGAGTAATAGTGAAGCTTGGGCTGAAATGTCACAGTGACCCTAGATCAGGAAATGAAGAGAACAGGGGTATTTTACTAGGAAAACACAATAACAATATCAAATTAAACACAATATCAAGTTATGATTGGTAACTAGAAACTCTCTGCTAAACTTTCTGTTTGGGAGAATGACGGAGGGAGGACAAGGAAAGGGGGAGGGAAGGAAGGAAGGAAGGGAGGAAGGGAGGGAGGGAGGGAAGGAGGAAGATGGTCACAGTCACTCTACCCTGCAGTGAGTTATATTTTTATGCTATTGATCTTCCATTATCTACTTGGAAATAAAACATAACATGGAAAATGTGGGAACTGATGTGTTCTTAAATAAAACAGGCCCAAATGCTAGGCCCTAGCACCAGAGATTTGGATTCAACCCTTCTGGGATATGACCTAGAAATATGCATTTTCAATTTCCCGTGTGGTTCTAATGCACTAGTCTGAGGTTCACATTTGAGAAACACTGGGCCTGAGGGCCAGGGCAGAATGCAGGTCTGAGCTGCCTCATAAGTGACTCAGTGATCTTGGGAAATAACCTTCCTGTCCTTAGCTTCTGAACTATGAAGCAGGCTATTTTAATAATATCCACCTCATGGAGTATTTTGTGAATTAGAATAAACTTGATAAAATACTTGACACCAAGCCTGGTGCCATGTAGGCACTCACTAAATGGTGGATATTAAGATAAAATATATAAAATTGCAATTTTGTAGTTGAAAACCAATCAGGAGTGATTTTTTTATATGGTTCAACCTAAGTAGTTAAGTAAGTTTTCTTAAGGTTTCTTTTCTTTTTTTTTTTAAACAGGGCTTGAGACTGAACTTAAGGGTACTCTGCCACTGACCTATATTCTCAACCCTTTTATTTTCTAAGTTTGAGACAGAGTCTCCCTAAATAGCCAAGCCCAGCCTAGAACTCAGGATACTCCTGAGTTAGCCTCTCATATTGCTGGGATTACAGGTGTGCACCACCATGCTGGACTCTCAAACCTTCTTGAAATTTATTTCCTGAAGTATTTATTTTTTTTTAAAGTTGGTACATTATAATTTTTCATAGTAGTGAGATTCATGGAGATATATTTGCATATGGATATAATGTAATTTGGTCAGTTTCATTCTCTAGTAACTTCCCTTTCCCTTACCTCCTTCCTCCCCTGGATAATCCTTCCTCTATCTTACTAGTCTCCCTTCTATTTTCACAAGGTCCTTCCCCCATTCCATACCCAGCCCCCCCGCTTTTTCTCTCTAGCTTTTGCCTAAGGGAGAAAACACAAATCTTGACTTTCTGAGTCTGCCTTAGTTCACTTAACATGATGCTCTCCATTTCTATTACTGCTAGTGACAATTTATCTCTTTGTGGCTGAGTAAAACTCCACTGTGTAATATATCACATTTTCTTTATTGATTCATCTGTTGATGGAAACCGAGGCTGGTTTCATGATTTGGCTGTTGTGAATTATGCTGGAGTAAACTAGGTCATGCATGTATCACTAGACTATGCTGACTTTGATCCTTTAGGATAAATACTGAGGCGTGGTATAGTTGGGTCATGTGGTGGTTCCATGCCTAGTCTTGCTCTCATTATTCAGAATTGCTTTGGTCTTTCTTTTTATTCTTTTATATGAATTTTAGTATTATTTTTTTCCAGTTCTCTGAGGAATGTCATTGGTTTTTTGATTGGGGATTGCATGGAAACTGTAAGATTGTTTTTCATAGTATGGCCATTTTAACAATATTAATTCTGCCTATGAAATATTATTCCTTGAGTATTCAAATAGGCCTTGAACATGACAGGTTCTTTGACGAAGTTAATGGGAACTATAAACTGAAAAGAGAAATGATGTTTCTCACTGAAGATCTCAGGCTGCTATGTTGACCCAATCAATATTTATAAATGTTAACACTCACATTTATATGGCCCTTGTGAAAATGCATATTCAAACTCAGTGGTGGACTTGAGACTGAACTACAATTCTAATAAACTTCCGGGTGATGCAGATGCTAATGCTGCTGGTCCATGGGCCCCCACTTTGAGAAGCAAGGATATAAGGAGCTTAAAGGGAGATCAATTTATAAAGCTGTACCCAAGGTCTTGACTCTCCAGCGAATAAAAATGAAGTGCTCATCTTCCTAAAATGAATGACATGAATGAACATCTCTGGGGCATTATGGTGCCCTTAAGTTAATTGCTTTTTTGAAAGTATTTTAAGAAAAATTACTGTGCACTTATCTTAACATAAATCCCAGAATTTGGATATATCCATATTCTGATAGATGAAGCAGCTTCTTATTCAAAAGAGTTCCCTATGTTTTATTATTATTATGCAGAGAAGCATGAAATTTTAGAGCTTAAGTGTATTTATTCATTCATCAAACATTTCTTTAGCATCAATTTGATGCTCAATGCTCTGCTACAATGTGGGATAAAAATAGAAAAGCAGAAAGGGGCCTGAGAAAAGGTTCCTGAGCAAGTTAGAACAAAGCCGGGACCAGATTACAGAATTCCTGGCCCACAGTGTTTCTTCCTTCCCACTAGGTCATGCTGCAAGGGTAGCAAAGTGAAGCGATAATCATTCTAAACGGAAGGGTTTGAGAAGTAAAATTCTGTAAGCCCAAATTTTATTTCTCCCATTCTTTTCTATTATATGTGTATGTGTATATGTGTGTGTGTGTGTGTGTGTATACATATGTGTGTGTGTGTGTGTGTGTGTGTGTGTATGACACTCTATTATAGAAAGACATTACCAGAATTAGTAATTGTTCCTTTATGACATCTCCACTTCTAACTGCAAAATTCTACAATTCCAAGCAGACACAAGTCTTTTGGTCTTAGTCTACATTTTCTTTCTGAACCATTGTTTCAGTCTGGGACTGTATTCAGCTTTCCTCACTCTCTGGCATAACAGCATCACCCTCTCTCCAGGAAGGTGAACCAAGAGAGATAAAGGATAACCAATTCCTGTCCGGCTGTTGTGTTGTTCCAGAGATTTTTAAGCTGAAGCCATGAATTGTATTCTCCATCAACTGAGCTATACCTAAGTATGGATTTAAATTCATGAATCTGCTCCTAGATCGATATGTTCTATAACTGAGAGGTCTGGCATCATGGCTACTCCATATAATATGGGGAAGGATCAGAGCCTAATTGCTTGCAGTAGACCTCCCAGGCCTGAGGATTTAGCATGGCGTGTGTCTCTGAGTACATTATGGGGCTGCTGGCTTATTAGCCAAAGTATGTCATTTGGGGTTGCTGAAAGATCACAATCCACTTTTTCACCCCTATATGAAGCCAAGTGCTCATTTGACTCATTGACATGCCAGAAAAGCCAGCCAGTACTCTTGTCCTTTTGGAGATCCAGGATGGCATTTCCTTTATTGATTCTGATCTGCATTTTCCCGTCACCGACTTTATTTTAATTTCTGTTCTCTGTTATTTTGTCTAAAGACATATAACTTTCCAAGAAGCCTATATAGATGGATGGATGGATGGATGGATAGATGAATAGATGGATGGATGAAGATAGATGACAGAGAGAAAAATAGATTGTGATTTTTCATCAATGTACGAACCTCAGCTTGAGCACTGACCTTTGAACTTGACTGCAGAAGACACACTCTGGCTTCATGGTGCTGGGTTGTTCCTCATATCTGGAATTTAACTCTGAAAAGAATGTTCTCAGAGCCATGGAGCGAGCTATGTGCCAGGCACTGGGCCTGTGAGTCTCTGCATGGATGGCTGCTGATTAGATACCAGTGAGCAGAAAATGTCTGCTGTGTCATGGGTCCTGTAATACCCAGGAGAGGAGGGAGATGAGATCCTGGGGACTGGTGGTCATTTCCTGCATGACTCCTGGTCCTGTGAGACTGGGATAGTCTCAGCTTCAGAGGGTGCCTCATTGTTGACCCTCATCCCCATTTTTCAGATGAAGTTCCTCTATTCTGGATGGCACTCTGGGAACCTTATGTCCTTCCCCAGCACCTCCTTCCCCTCTAGCATGCCTACGATGCCCAGTGGACAATACAAGCCTGTCTAATCCAGGATCTGGGCTTTCCCTGCTCACAACACCCCTGCTGTCTCCTTCACCTCCTCCTCCAAACCTTTCGGTCAGTTCTACTTGACTAACGCATAGTTGGTCCTCTTATTCCACCTTAAGGGAATACAACATGTTTAAAACATCTCTTGTTTTAAACTCTTGTTGGAGTCCCCACATTGAACATCCATTTCCAGCTCCACTCCATTCACTAAACCCAATAACCCTGCTCTTGGCAGCCTAGAACTCATGCTTTTAAAAAAAAATATTTTTCCAATTTTTCAATTTTAACTTCTAGCTTTGCCCAGTCCTCTGGTCTTTCTGGCTCTCATGAATATTCCCCGCGGCAGTCATTGACCCTTAGATCGGTCTCTAGTGAATTGGTCCTAGACCCACCTGGTGGAATGGATCAGCCACTACAAACCTTCTACGGTTCATGCCAACACTTCAGTGAAGAGAATTCATTTCACCTTAAGTGAATATAACATGTTTAAAACATCTTTTTTAAATTGAACCCAAATCTGATTTTGTATTAAATTTGTGTAAACTGGACTAGCTCCACCTTCTTTGTCCACCTAGGAAAATATTGGTCCCGACTCTACCCCAACTACTTGTAGGCAGATGGCAAACTATATTTCACAAAAAATAGCTGCAAAACAGCTTCTGATCCTGTAACCCTCTCAGAATCTCACCCTTCCTCATTAAGAGGTGTAGTCTAAAGTAGGCCAGCCTTTGTGATTAACTTGATCTTAAGCACGTGAAAGTGACACTGTGTAGCTTAGAAAAGGCAATACAGCTACTACTGGACTCTCTTTCTTGGTACAGGTACCTTTGAGCTTGAGCTTCCACAGGAGTCCAGCAACCCTGTCACCCTAACACTGGACAGGCATAGGCAAAAATACCCTAGAGACAGAGGGAGATGCCTAAGGAGCCCCAGCAATCTTGTTTTCCCAGCTCAAGCTTCAGACAAGTGAATAAGAAACTTAAGGCTTATCCCAGTGGTGGGTTCAAGATCGACTATGGCACCCTGGTATTTCAGAAAACAGCAGAAGCAGGAAGGAAGCCTTCACATTGGTTCAGTCTTCTCCCCTGAAGCAGCTCATAAGACCCTCCCTGGAGACCTGCCCTCTCTATATACCTATTCTTTCTCAGCTCCCTCATTGGAGGAAAGGAAGATCTTATCTCTAAGGACAACAGCTACCCAGAGAAGAATCTGAACAAACAGGTTCTGCCTAGTTTACTACCATCAGTGAACACCCTCTGTCCATCACACTGCTCCACAGCTACCCAGTCCTTCGTCAAACTCAGCATAGAAATACTCTGGATTATTTGTTATCCCTAGATCTTTCTGAAGGCTCCTGTATTAAATAGATTTGTCATTTGTGATAGGGGCCTCAGCCATGGGTCTCAGTCTAAGCTGGGTAAAGAGAAGATATTTCTCTTCCCTCACACCTGTTCCCACCACCATTTAACTGCCAAAACTTGAGACACTGAGTAAGAATCACTTGTCTAAGCCCAGTCAACTCCCAGAACCCTAAGTGATAACAATAACAAATGACTGTTAAAAGCCAGCATTGGGAGGTGGTTTGTGATGTAGCAATATGTAACAGAAACAGCAGACACCTGGGAACTTTTTGGAAACTAAAGCCATAACAAATGTTTACTGAACACCTACCGTAACAGATCAACTTGCCTACTCTGTCATTCCACTTGTTGGACCTCGTGTCATGTGTTTGTCCTCTTACTGGTCTGACCATGACAGTGTCTTCTGGACATCGGCTAAGCTTTTCTCATGCTCTCTTAATGCAAAGCATCCCAAACCAAACCTTGCTCTTGATTTTTCCTTGGACAAACCCAGAGGGTGTGAGAGCCAGGGCTGCATTTCGAAGCTGTGGTATCCCCCTGGGGTTCCTTCTGATTCTCAGCTCCAGTGTTTACTAGCTCTGCAACCTTGGCCAAGTCATTGAGCCACTCTGGACCCCAGATTCCTCATCTAGGAAATGAGATTACTAACACCCATAAGGACAGGATGATGTGGCTATGAAATGAGGCAATGTATGGGAAATACCTGGCTCTGTGCCTCACCAGAGTGAAGGCTGAGTAAATGGTAGAGGTGGCGACTGTTTTCATTCTCTCTTCTCTTCTAGAAAAAATACTGTCTTAATGTACCCTGAAATCAAGTTAGCAGATCCAGTTAGCTTTGGCAGCCACTGATATTCCTGACAAAGTGGAATTTTCAGTGAGAAAAAAGTCTTGAGTCTCCACTTCTCCAACAAGTATGGGATGATGGCAAAATTCAGAGGGAAGAGACCCAGCCACACAGCCAGTTCGTGCCCTGATGGCATCTGGGCTGTGTACAAACCTTTTCCTCTCATACTCTTGTCTTTTCCTCACTTTGACTTTCCTGGTTGACTGTTTGATAAGAAACACTTTGTAAATTTTAGCCTGCTAACACTGGCTGTTAGTCATAGTATGTCGATATATTTTTAGATGATTAATTCTCTCATCAAAGGTATTCTAAGATAGTCCTTCGGACTTCTGTCCTCTGTCAATTTGACCAACACGTCTTGTATATTTTCGCCTGTCATTGATAAAAAGCTTCAACATGTTGAACAAGAGTCCATCAGCCTTCCACCAAAGAACTGCCTCTGGCCTGACGCTGGCTCCTAATCTATTCCTCTAAGGGATGGATGTTCAACCTGTCATAAATCTACCTTGCTGGGCTGTCATCGGAGCCACAACTTCTTCCTTCTTTATAAAGATCATGAGAGACTTTGATAAATGCTGTGCAGAATCCAGAGGCCTTATATCTACAGGATCTCTCCTACACGCCTGTCAGAAAGACATAATAAAAAAGAGGAAAGTCTTGAGCAATCTGTCATGAGAAGAACTTGGTGATCTGAGCCCCTTCCTTCCTTCCTTCCTTCCTTCTTTCTTTCCTTCCTTCCTCTCTTTCTCGTTCTCTTCTTTCTTCCTCTTCCTCCCCTTTGTTCTTTCCTCCCTCCCTTATCTATTTATTTACAACTTTAAATTTAGAGACTTTCAAACACGGTGGAATATAGAGAAACTCCTATGCTAACCCCACATTTCATCATTCAGCTTCAAAGCGTTTTCCTCTGGCTGACCCATTTGATCCAAATCCTATTTGCTCCTCCCCCAGCTGCCACTGGATTGCTTTGAATGATACTGAAACACCAGAGCATTTCCTTGTGAAGTATTCTAGTATGTATCTCTGGAAACACTAAAAAATGAAACAAAATACCATTTTACAACTTCAGAATGAAAACTCCTTAATATCATCAAATGCCTGGTTAGTACTCAAGTTTTCTGGGTTGTCTCACAAAATTTTCATTTGTTTGTTTTGATCCTAGAGTTAAACTGAGGGACACTTTACCACATCCCCAGCCATTTATTTTTTATTTATTTTTTATTTTGAGACAGGGTCCTGCTAAATTGCTCAAGGCTTTCCTAAATTTCCTAGTCTGGCTTTGAACTTGCAATCCTCCCACCTCAGTCTCCTGAGTTGCTCAGATTACAAGCATGTGCCACTGTAGCTAGCACTTTTTTTTTTTTCTTCCTATGTAGTTTGTTCCAATCAGGCTTCCAATAAGGTCCTTATATCACATTTGGTCAGTGCATCTGTTCAGCCTCTGAAGACACTTCTCCATCCCCTCTCTTGTTTTTCCTTTGCAAGAAGTCAGGTCAATTTACCTTAGAATGTCTTATATTCTGGATTTTTCACATCCTGTGGGTATTATTTAACAGGTTTCTCTATTCTCTTATGTTTCCCCTACACTGGTAGTTATGTCTAGAGGTCTGACCTGATTTAATGTAAGTTTTGGCAAGAATATCCTACATGTGGTGCTGTGTCCTTCCTATTGCACCACATCCCAAGGCACAGAATTCCTGGTTGCCTGTCTTTATGTAATCTTTAAGGGCATCCTGTCTTTTTTGAAAACCTGAACCATACATTGTGTATGTGTTACAGTTGGTTATGTGATGTCCCCAAACAAGCTCTTATGCAGGAATCTTCAGAGGTGAAATAATTAGATTATGAGGGCTGTGATGTAATCAGTGGATTGATGCATTTGATATATTAACAGAAAGGACTACTCTACTGGGTGGGAAGCAGAGGGGTATGACTGGAGGAGGCAGATCCCTGGGAGGCATTCCCTTGGGAATTGTATCTTGTCCCTCTAGTTCCTCCTCCTTCTCTCTCTCTCTCTCTCTCTCTCTCTCTCTCTCTCTCTGCTTCCTCGATGCCATGAGCTCAGCAGCTTTTCTGCTCCATGCCTTCCACCATGATGTTTTGCCTCACCTCAGGCTTAGAGCAATGGAGTTGACAGACCATGGACTGAACCTCTGCAATCATGAGCCCAAATAAACATTTTCCCATCCAAGTTGTTTTTGTTAGGCATAGGTCACAGAGATGAAAACCTGACTAACACGATATATATATATTTTTTATTTATATTTGTCATTAAATTCCTATATCTTATGTACCTTGATCTCTGAATGACCTGTGCCCACACTTTAAGACTTTTATTTTCCTGTTGTCTTGGTTCCTTGAGTGCAATTTGTCTGTATCAGAACTTATTTGAAGAAACCAGCTAAGTGTTCCTAGGAGTTTGTTAGGATCATAGAATCTATGGACTCATCCAGAACTTCTTCACCTAATAAGATCCCTTCATGATTCATAGACATTCCAGTGTTCGAGAAACTCTGTACTAGAACATCAGACCCCTCCACACACATGGTAAAGAAGAAACCTGAGATCTTGAGAGTTCAGGAATGACAGGTAGACTTCAGTCTGTGAATGGAACCCATGTTCTACTGTAGCATATTGAGATTATCCATGGACTGAAAAGTCTGTCATTCATTTTTCATTCATTTTTCTTTTGGCTCCCTGTACCACCCTTCCTGTTTTGTGAGTACTGTGCCACTCCTGGGGCTTGAATTTCAAGTCCAGGAAGCCTCAGCATTCTGAACTCCTGTAGAAATAAAGATGCACACGAAACAGCTTTGCATACTGTCAGGGTAGTTTGGAGGGAAAAGCTCCAGACTGAGTCAGGAGCTGTGAATTCTGGTCCACAGACTGTCATTAATTGCATGATGCCGAGAAAGTCATGTAAGTATCTTGGGCTCAGATGTCCTTATATGCAGAAAGAAGAGGTTGATCTCTAAGGCACTTCTGCAGTAACTGCCATGATTTCAAGACAGCAGCATAGATGTTCTCACCCTGGCCCAAGGGCCAGACTGCAGGCTCTGTAACTCATCAACTATGAGTGTTAGGGTAAAGCAGGTAAGGATTCATGGCTCAGTGCTTTGTGTGGAATACATGGATAAAGTTACTGCCTGTTTCAAGGATGATTAAGAGACTTAAATGAATTTTTTTTGTTAAATGATTAAAGGATTATCTACACATAAAATGTGCTGTGTACAGCAAATCTAAACATATATTATTTATATCTACTTTGTGTATCACATATACTTTTAAAATATATAAAGTCTATATTAAAATGCAATATGTACTTTAAAAATGTAAATTTTAAAACTATGTATATTACTTTAAAGTACATATTATATTTTTAAATATTTTGATGTAGAATAATATCCTTTAAGATAATATATGTACTTTTAAAAATTAAAAAAATTCTCTATTTAAAATAAAGTATACATCTACAAATATACTTTATATATTAATTAATTTTAAAAAATATATAAAGGTCTTTAAAGTGCATATCATATTAAATATATCTTAGTATATACTTAAATATATCTTAGTATATACTTAAATATTTTAGTATATTTTATATGCCTTGTTTTTATACAGTTTTAAATAGTTATGAATATACAAAGTGTATGTATACTTTAAAGAACTATTATATTTTGGCTTCTATATATTTGTTAAATTTTAAAAGCAATGGTTTTCTGTGACCATTTGAGACTATTTCCTATAAGAAAATAGCTTTTGCTGGCAGTCTACTCTACAGCTGGTACACAAAGACAAGTCATAAGTGTTCATGAGTTGTCAGGCTGCTTATTCACTCAACAAACATTTAATTGAGCTTTTTTTGAGTGCCAGGCTCTGGCCAGCAAGTCAAGCATAGTTCTGTTCTCATGCACACCCCACCAGCTCAGAAGGGAGCTGCTGAAATTTGTTTCCACCTTTGTCTGTTTGCCACCATGTTTACATGTCATGTTTTGCATTTGGATATGATGGGGTTTATAGAGTGTTCTGACCTTCATGTTGTAGAGGATCCAAGTTTGCAGAACTTGAGTACCAGATTATTCAACTGGCACATAACCTGAACTCTCACAGCTGTCTGTGTTGGAGAGGGATGGTTTAGAGAACTCCCTATCACAGAATTGATTCTGAAATGGTATATCAGTTAGCCATTGTGCATGCAAACCCCACTACATTTCGTAGCTTAAATTATCCTTTGCCTAGCTTGTGATTTTAGTGGGTCAACAAGTTAGGTGGAACTGAGCTGGGAAGTTTTGGTCTCTGATGAGCTTCTATATATACCTATGATTAGTTACAGGCCAGGTAGATGGGTTTGCTGATATTGACTGGGCTTTTTCACAGCTATAAGGCTTTGACGGAGATAAGGACTAACTTGGTAGGGTACACATCATCTCTCATCCTCCAACAAGTTAGTTTGGACTCAGTCACATGATGGAAGCAGGAATCAAAGAAGAAAGTGGAAGAGGGCCATACTCACAGCCCGCTCATTGTCACCTCTACCACATTACATTGGTCAGCAAGACTTAAGACTCACTGGGAGGTGAAATCATATTATCTGTTTTTTTTTTTTTTTTTTTTTTTGATAAGCTGTGAAACCACAGGGCATGCATACAAGGAGGGATAAAAAAAATGTGGTCATTTTTGAAAATTAGACTTTTTACACGTAACTACACATATGATATGACTATCTGAGGATGAGGGATTAGAAATAGATACTCCTTGAGGCACCTTCTGCCTGCGTCAAAGTAAATGACTTGTCCTCTAACAAATGAACAATCCCTGACAATGAATCACTTGAAAGTGGACCATTTTGAAATTTAAAATGTGCAGAACCAAAGAAAAGTGTATCTCCAGCTGAGGACTCAAAGCTTCAAATTCTCAGCCTTGCTTTCTGTACTCCTAGAGATTCCAGATAAGGTTTAGGAAAGAGATGCAAAACACATTTTTTTGCATTGATCTTTGAATAATCTTAAGCAAGTCACAGGGACTCCCATCGGAGCTGTCCCCAGGCATCCCACCTCCCCTTGTGTGTTATTTCCTTCTAACATAGCATGCTTGTCAAAGCAGTGAGGTATTACAGAGAAATGGGCTGTGGAAATGCATGTAAAGTAGTATTTTATACTTTGATGCACTGAGAGTTGAAGTGAACATCATACAAACCATTTAATTTTGAAACCAAATCTTGTGAAGCTTGTTTCATTGCTGTTCAGAATTCAATTGCCCTCCCTTTGCAAGTGCCTTCTCCACCTACTGTTTTTCCCCTCACTTAGCATACGGGGGACTTGTTTAGTGGAAAATATGCATTATGACCTGAGACAAAAAACTCTCCAGGTTGTTGAGGAATTGATTCTGCCCAAGAGCTTCACTTTTATAATACTTTTTGATAGTCTACCTGATGCCTCTCAATTGAGTTCAATGCTTATTTTATTATTTTTATTTCAATTTAGTGGGAGATTATGCAAATTACTGTTTCTACTTCTCTTGTTCCCCATTCTTCCACCCCCCCTACCCAATAAGTAGGCAGATTTCCTCTTGGGGGTGACTTTCGTTTTGTTTCTACAAAGACATGTCATCATATTTTGATTCATTTGGGATTTGGGGGACTTTAAAATACCTTTTATTGATCAAAGTCTTAGGTCTTTCTCTTTAGGAGCCAGTCTGCTGTTGTGCGTGCCCTGGGCATGAATAGCGACATAAATAACTTCCTTAAGAAAGCAGCTTGGCATGGGGGTTATGAGTTTGACTTGGTGTGGAACAGCCTGATTTAGTATCCCAATACTGAAGTTGACCTTGGCAAGTCTCTTTGCACTGTTAAGCTTCAGTTTCCTTAAATAGAAACAGGGCAGTGTTCACTCCTGGGGTAATTGTGGTGATTGATGATATAATGCACAAAAGATGCTTAGCAAGGGGGCTGGCACATAACAGGAGCTCACTAAATGTTAGCTGTTGTTTGATGTCATTCTTGTTGTACTGGATGGTGATGGTGGTGGAATTATTCGTTTTGCTTCTGAGTGAGGTCACTGGCTGGAACAGGCGCTCAGCCGAGAGCCAACTGAAACCGTTTTTGGAGATACCCCAAATGTCAAATAAGTTTAATTCAGTTAATAAAATGCCCCAAAATGGTCAAAGAGAGACAAAAAATACATTCTTTCCTTTCCCAAGTCCTTCCTTCTTGCCTTCTTCCTCTCTTCTCTGCTTTTATTCTCTCTCCCTGGACGTTTATTAAGGGGCTTCCACGCAGCTCAGGGCTAGGTGCTAGATGCGAAGGCGAATGTAACACAGTCCTTGTCCTACAGATGTTCCCGATTTCCATGGGGCGATGTAGAGAATCAGCCATTAGAGTTGAGTATTGCAAGGCCATGGTGGGCCATGTCTTTATGCTTTACAGGGAGGAGTTAATACTAAAGTTGAGCATGGCAGGTGAGCAGCTTTCAGCCAGGTACTGGAGTGGAGGGTGGGCCTCATGAGAAGAGAAAAAGACAGGAAGAAGAGGAAGAAGGGGGAGAACAAGGGTTGCTTGGAAGCCACAGCAGCTTGTAGGGTGTTTTTGTTGTTGTTGTTGTTATTGTTTTTCTCTTTATTTCTTTTCCTTTTTTTTTTTTTAAAGGGGGATTGAACCTAGAAGCACCTAACCACTGAGGCACATTTCCAGTCCTTTTTATTTTTTTATTTTGACATAGGGTCTTGCTTAGTTGCTGTCTCTCCCCTTGAACTTGTGATCCTCCTGTCTCAGCTTCCTGAGAGATTACAGGAATGCACGGCTATGCTGGGCAGCAGTTTGGCCTGTCAGAAGCAACAGGAAGGGACCAGATGAGCTGCCTCTGTGTGATTCGATCTTGCTGGAACCTGGGTATGGATTAAAGCTGCTCCCAGAGCTGAGTCCTCATACTTCCTATTCATATTTGCTGTGACTGGGGAGGCAGGATCAGGGATGGCAGAAATGGACCCTGGAACAGGGAACACCAGAAAAATATCTGGAGATTGGCAGAAGGAGATACCATATCCCACTCCTCAGTTTATACCCAAAGGACTTAAAAATCAGCATACTACAGTGACATAGCCACATCAATGTTTATAGCAGCTCAATTCACAATAGCTAAACTATGGAATCAAACTAGGTGCCCTTTAATAGATGAATAGATAAATAAAATGTGTACATAATACACAATGGAATATTACTCAGCCTTAAAGAAGAATGAAATTATGGCTTTTGCTGGTAAAGGATGGAGTGGGAGAATATCATACTAAGCAAAATAAGCCAATCCCCAAAAAACAAAGGCCAAATGTTTTCTCTGGTAAGCAGTGGTTGATCCATAATAAAGGAGGGTAGGGAAGAATGAAGAAACTTTGGATTGGGCAGAGGGGAATGAGGGGAGGGGAGAGGCTGTGGGAATGGGAAGAACAGTGGAATGAGACAGACATTATTAACCTATATACATGTGTGACAACACTGCCTGTGTTACTGCACCATGTATAGCCAGAGGAATGAGAAGTTGTGCTCCATTTGTATATAGTGTGTCAAAATACATTTTATTATCATGTATAAACTAATGAGAACAAATTTAAAAACATATATTTTAAAAAAAGAACCTAAGGTGGCGAAGGGGATGAGCTGAAATTCAGAGCCTCTGATTTCCTCTCTCTACTATAGAAACAGGGATACTGATCTTGAGAGGTCTTATGAGAATTAAATATGATGTTTGTAGAGTATGAAACACTAGGCAGATCCTCCAAGAGTGACAACTTTTTTTTTTTTTTTTTTTTTTTTTTTGGTAATGGGGATTGAACTCGGGTACTCAAACACTGAGCCACATTCCCAGGGGCCAGTGCCTGGTTTTTGCTGAGGCTGGCTTTGAACTCCTGATCCTGCTGCCTCAGCCTCCCGAACTGCTGGTCTAATTGTTTTTATATTAACCATATATTAAAATCTGAGCTGTCATTCTGGGAGCTGTCAACTTCACTTTGAAATTAAAAATCATGTAAAGCGTGCAAGAACAACTTTAGAAAAAAAAAGAGATATAAGATACAACCTATTTAAATATATTTTTAAACAATAATCTTCAAAGAACTCATACATTTAAAGAATGGCCAATTTTTTATACTGCTGTTTATACTTAATAGCTTCAGAGAAATAACAAATAAGACATCTTGGGGAACCAGGTGTTTTCAATCATTATCGATTACAGTTATTACATTTCTTAGCATTTTTACAAGTAATGTCTTTTGGTTTTATTGGTGCAGCATAGTTGTACATATGGTGGGATTTGTTGTTACATGTTCATACAAGCACAAAACATAACAATAGAATTTGGCCAATATCACTCCCCAGTATTTCCCCTTTTCCCCTTCCTCCTCCCCAACCCTGGTCTCTTTCTTCTGCTCTACTAATCTCCTTTTGATTTTCATGAAACAACCTGCCCTTCACCTTTCTTTTCCTTTTTCTTATTTAACTTCCACATGTGAGAGAAGACATGACTCTTAGCCTTTTGAGTTTGCCTTATGTCACTTAACCATGGTTAATGGTCTCAAGTTCCATCCATTTTGCTGAAAATGACATGATTTCATTTTTCTTTATGGCTGAATAAAACTCCATTGTGTAAACACACCACATTTTCTTCATCCACCCATCTATTGATGGACATCTAGGCTGGTTCCATGGTTTAGCTGTTGTGAATAGTGCTGCTGTAAACATGGGTATGCATATATCACTATAATCAGATGATTTTAATTCTTCAGGATAAACACCAAAGAGTGTTATGCCTGGTTCTATGCCTAGCCTTTTGAGGAACATCCATACTTATTTGCATAGTGATTATACTAATAGACATTCCCACTGACAGTGTGAAGGTGTTCTTTTCCCCAAAAAAAATCCCCTCCAGAATTTATTATTATTTATATTCTTTTTTTCCTGTATTTTTAAAAAATTTGTTCTAAATAGTTATACAATTAATTATATTCTTGATGGTTGCCGTTATGACTAGGGTGAGATGAAATATCCCTAATTGCTAAAGATATTGAACATTTTTCATATATTTGCTGGTCATTTATATTTCTTCTTTTGAGAAATTATTGATTAATTCATTCACCCATTTATGATTTGGGTTGTTCAGTTTTTGGTGTTGAGTGTTTTGAGTTCTTTATATATTCTAGATATTAATTTTCTGCCAGAAGAGAAGCTAGCAAAGATTTTCTCATATAGAATGAGCAAATTTTAAGATTTAAGTATTTTTCATCATTTAATCACTGCACTGGTCAAGGATCCTACAGAACAAGAAAAGTCTAATATGAATAATTATTCACAGGGGAAAGAAGTTTCAGGCAACTGGCTAAAATCAGGTAAAAAGAACTCTTAAGGATACTCCAGGGCTGAGGGAAGGTACCAAAGGAGGGAACTAATTTGAGACTTGGGACATAGGGAACTTCCTATGGCTGGGATGCAAGTCTTGTTGGCGAATGCATGGTTAAAGTCTGGGAATCTGCAGAGAAAATCAGTGTTATGGCTAAATGATTCAAAGTCAGCAGGATGAGCCTGGGTTAGCGAGCAGAGAACCATCTTCTGGAAGGTTAGATAAATTCAGCAGGCACCACGAAGCGGAATAAGAGGAAGAAGCCACAGAATTCCTGGAAAGCTAGTCAGAGACCAGATGGATTTTCTTGAAATGTTTCTGGAAGATGTCTGAGGGACTGGCAGGTACCTTTGACTCAAAAGGATACTGTCAGGAAATAACCAGAAAAAAAAAAATGTTCCAGGTGCCAGGGATACACTCAGCTATCCTCAGGAGGTTAGCAACACTCAGTACAAGCAGATGATTTTTGCTGCTGGCTATGAGGACTGTCTTAGTCAGTTTTCTGCTGCTATAACAGCATATCACAGAATGGTTAATTCATGAAGAAAGAACACTTGTTTCCATCTGGGGGCTGAGAAGTCCAAGGTCAAGGCATCTTGCAAGAACCTTCCTGCTGTGTCATTACATGGCAAGAGATAGAGGGGCAGGAGAGCATGCATATGAGAGAGGAAAGGGGGATGAACTCATTCTTTATGTTACTAACCTGCTCCAGAATTCTCACCTAAACACCTCTTAAATGTCCCACCCCCAGCACTGTCTCAGGGGTATCAACATGAGTTTTAGAGGGAGTAAATATTTAAAACAAGGCAGCGATAATGACCCCCAAATACCACCACTCACAGGAATACAAGTAGCTCCACAAGAAGAACATAGCAAAACCAAGAAGACAAATCCCCTTCCATTCCTGGGTTGTTCAGTGTCCTCCACTGACAAGGTTTAACATGGTATCTGTAGTTAAAGGAGAAATATTGATAAGGCTCCCCTCTCTTGTCACAGAGAAGGCAGAGGGATACATTTGGTAAGAGACAATGCATTGATGGCTTGCACAGTCACAAGGGAGGAAAGAGATACTGGAAAATTTAGAACCATTTGTATTTTTTCTTCCATAGAAAAGAAAGGATGGGTTTATAGAAAGACAATGTGTCTATATAGTCCCATATTTCCAGAGAGATATCCCAGAAACTGCATGCTAAATTTCTATAACTTCAACGAATAACTCTTGGGAAATGATAAAATTAAGAATGCCAGTATAGAGCAGAATTCCAAACTGCTTGGACAATATTGTATTAAAACTATTGATGTGATTTCATCTATGGTTTATGGATAAGTGTTAGAAAAACTACACATTTAAGCAAATGATTGCAATTGGATTTCTTAGACTTTATGAGCTGTAGCAAAATATTGCTTTCCAGAACCAACATTCTAATTTCTAGAAAGGTAATATAAAAACTTCAAAAGCTATCTTAATGCAGCAACACATCTTGAAAGACTTGTTTGATTTAGTTCAGTTCCTTCAGTCTAACAAATATTTATTACCTTATAGTCTTAAAATTGATTCCCCAGAAGTGTGCAAGTGATATATTAAGGAATTATTTTCGGTGCAGTTGAATAATGGGTGGGAAGCAGGACAGGGAAGTAGATTGGGGCTCTGAGGTGAAGTCCTGCCGAAGGGAGCTTTATCTCAATCCCCTGGGCAGCTCGGGGTTATAAACACATCAGCACCACAGCTGTCAATATTTGAGCAAGGGAGCTGGGATCATACTTTTGCACCCAAGGAGGAGGCCAGTTCTCCTAGCACCTCCAGCTCTCTGTTCAGGAAAAGAGGACTCCATCTGGTGGAGAGGACCCTCATAGACAGGACTGTTGGAAGTGAAAGCACGTCAATGTCCCAACACTAAAACAATATGGAAATAAATGCTATAAAAGGATTCAAGGGGATCTGGACAGAGTGATGATATTTTCTTTCCACCATTTTATCTCCGTTCTCCATTTCTTTTTAACTAGCATTAGAAAAAAAAGTTAGTGTACTTTGGAAAGTTAGGGACCTCAGTAAGGGCTTTTTGTTTTGTTTCTTGTAGTACTGGAGATTTAACCCAGAGCCTCTCACATACGAGTTAGGCAAGCACTCTACCATTGAGCTATAATACCCCCAGCTCCATAAGGACTTTTTAAAATTCAATTCAGTACAGGGAAATATGGACCAAAGTGCTAAATAAAATCAGGGAGCCAATGAGAAATAGAAAGTCAATAAGAAATGAACTGAACATTGTCTTTTGTGTACAGGAGGTAGGCAGTAATCGTTAACTTAGAGCATTTTTCACTGAATGGTAGAAATCAGGAATTATGGTAGAAGACAGGAGTTATGAAGTTCCAACTGCTCACATAGACTGTTGTAGGAGAGATGGGTGTTTGTCTACTTACTCCACATCTATTCTTGGAGAATCCCAATATGGTTAGAGTAAACAGAAAACTCAGATTTAAAAACAAACAAAAAAATTTATCTTTTTCAATCTCTCTTAAGGTCAGGGGTTATCTAAGTTCTGGCCAATAAGATGTAAGAAGGAGAGTACTCTTGGGAAAGATCTTGGATGAAAGAGCTGACCTGGGTGGCATGGATTTTTTGCCTCATGTCCACCCATCACCATTTTCCTTCCTTAAACCTAGAGGTGGTACTGAAGAAGGGGACTGTCCATGAGGTTTCTAAGATATGCAAAGAATTGAATTTGGAAAGACCTAAGATACCTGGTGCCGCGTCCGGCTACGAGTCCGGCGAGGGACCGTGAGGTTAAGAAATACACAGGACACCAAGGTTCTTCATCCAGGAGGAAGCGTGTGCTGCCATGCTTTATTGCCAAATTTGTTCCCCTTACATATCTTTTGAAACAGCTGGGGAAATGACTCAAAAGCGAGGAGGGAAAAGTAATAACTGCGTCCTTGGGTTACCGTCATAGTCCCCTATCAGGAGGCTCCGAACAGGTCAAGATGTTCCCAAAGAGGCACATATGTCTGAGGCAGATAAACGGGAAACCGCAAACCTGCGTCATGACCCTGTGAACTGGCCACTTTGACATGCAGAACAAGGAACTGGAGGCTGAGCCCCGGGGGCCAGGGTGGGCCTGCTACCAGCAACCTGGGTCCCTGATGACGTTGTATAACTGCCATATCAACCCGGAGATTCACAAGTTCAAATTTATCATTTCATGATAACAAGAAAACCCTTAAATTACATAAGTCATTTGGGGTTATATGCACCAGTAGTAACTGCTGTATCTTAATGATATGATTTTTCTTCAAGAACCTTAACAGTAAGAGGGGAGTGAAAGGTCGTGTGATCAGACTGTCAAACAAGGTTGTCCTGGTTTTGTGTTTTCCCAGAAGCTGACTTTGGGAACATGGTTTCAAGGGCAAGTTGTTTATTTTGGAGGGAATCCCAGGAAATGCTTCTGGAGAAAAACTGAAATGGGACAGAGAAGGGAAGCATTAAAAATAAAATGTACTATTTGGGGCAACTGGAGTTAAGGCTCATTAAGGAAATTTGATGATAATACAGAACATATACTTTAGAGTTTATCTCACCTGGCCAGCGATTTATGGTTCATTTATGTACTATTTACAATTAATCATTAGTGGAGGGTTACTCTGTGTTGAGAGCCACAGCCGAAGGGGCCCCAGCAAACTTTCAGACTGCCAGCTGATGATTGGCTCACAGCGGCCCCAGCAACATCTAGCTGATTGGCTCCTCTGCGGTGATGCTCATTGGGCTGTTTCCCTGCCCTTTCAGGCCACAGAGCTGCTCATTGGAGGACTTTTTTGGCTCCGCCCACGCGACCCAGCCAATCAGCCTCAAGAGCAGGAGGATTGTGGGAGGTGGAGAGGCTGGTGGTTGTGAGAGTGGCTTGTGGGAAGCCGGTGGTGCCAGTTGGGCTCTGAGGGTTTTTCCGGAGGAGCTGTTTTGTTTGGCGTGTGTGGTTCTAAAAATACAGTTAGTTTCTTTTGACAAGTGGCTCCTGAATTGTGCCCAGCCAGACTGCGGCAACTCTGGCAGTATGGCAGGTTCATTAATCCCATGGAACTTGTCAGCTTGCAGAATGAAGGCAGAATTGCTCTGGTGGCCAGAGACACAAGGATACAGATATCAGCAGTGTGAAGTCACACTGGTGTACCCCCAGATGGAAAGGATGTGTGGGTAGCATGCTCATGATATCTATTACACAAGGGTATGTCCTGTTCTTCATTTAAGCTTGAGAAACTTTAATATAAGTTGAGGGGAAAAAAGGAGTCACAAGAAAGTGCTTTAAGATTTAAGAAAGATAGGAATTGATTCATGTGGTGGGATCTCAGAGGAAAGGAGGTGTCTAGAGCTTGTATAGGAGGATGGAACAGCTGTAGAAGAGGTGGCCCGTGTTTTGGAGGTGGATGTAGACAATTGTTTAAGTTGAGGACTGAGAGATTGAGGTCTACCTTATATAATGATTTCAAATTGACAAGATTATGGAGTCATATTTTAATGGGCTAGGGGATTGGATATATTCTTTGGGTAATTTGGAGCTAGTTCTGAAGGTTTGAAATAACCAATAAGGGGAATGAAAGGGGCTGCTGACCAGTGGTGCAGTTGCATTGTGTAGCTCTAGGAGCGCCTTTACACAGTGATGTGCACCATCAACAGATGAATGGATAAAGAAAATGTGGTATATATACACAGTGAAGTGTCATTCAGCCATGAAGAATAAAATTATGAACATTGATGAATAAAAATTTGAAAAGCACCTCAGAGCAGTTGCAACTGAACAGTAAAAATTTTTAGTGGCCTGAAGATTTATATTTGGACACCAGCAGGGCTCAAACTTCAAAGTAGACTGGTCAGAAAAACAAACAAACAAACAAATAACCCAATTAAGAATGTGCAAATGAATTAAGCAGACACTTCTCAAAGGAAGAAATACAAATGACCAACAAATATATGAAAAGATGTTCAACATTATTAGCAATTAGGGAAATGGAGATAAAAACTACATTGAGATTATTTGACACAAGTCAAAATGATAGTCATCAAGAATACAGACAATAATAAATTATGGAGAGGACGTGGAAAAAAAAAAGAACGCTTTTATATTGGTTGTGGGGTTGTAAATTAGTACAACCGCCATGGAAATCAGTACAGAGATTCCTCAAAAAGGGTAGGCTTGGAACCACCATAGGACTCAGATATACCACTCCTTAGTATTTATTCTAAAGAATTAAAGTCATCTGACTATAGTGATACATGCACACCCATGTTTATAGCAGCACAATTTACAATAGCTAAACTCTGGAACCTGCATAGGTGTCCATCAACAGATGAATGGATAAATAAAATGTGATATATATATATATATATATATATATATATATATATATACATACACACAATGGAGTTTCATTCAGTCATGAAGAATAAAAATATGTCATTTGCAGAAAAATGACGGAACTTCATATCATTATGTTAAGCAAAATATAGCAAACTCAGATCAAGAGTCGTGTTTTCTCTCAAACATGGAAGTTAGAGAGGAAAAAGGAAAAGAAAGGTTGGGGGGGCAAGGATCTCATGAAAATCATTAGAGGAAAGAGACAAGGGATGGAAGGTGGGGAGAGAGTGGGGAAGTGCTGGGGGTGATTTTGGCCAAATTATATCGTTATATTGTGTGCACGTATAAATATGCAACAACAGTTCCCATCATTATGCACAGCTATAAGAACCAATAAAAATGTGGGAATAAAGTAGACTGGATTAACTTGACTATACGAAATATTCACATAAAGTGCAATGAAAAGACAAAGGAGAACAAATTTAGCATCTTAAAAGAGTAATTGAAGTAATGAATAATAGAGTCAAGTACACTGAAAAAAGGGGTCAAGAAGTTGGGAATGTTCTTAGAGTTCAATAATACAGGTGTGAGAGGAAGAACTGAGGGAGATGGAAGAACAGGTTGTAGATAGAGGTTGGAAAACAGGGGAGTATAGACATGGTTCAACCCTGAGAAATAAGATTCAGGAAATGACCCTGGGTTTGGATTGACACAAAATCGGTACAAATGAAAATAATCATCAAAATGGAAAGTAAGTCTTCTGGGGCTGGCAAGGTTGGGAAGTATATATTAGGTGTGTTAATTTGACCCTCTCCACATACATGGCAGATATTACGAACCCACCCACCACAGCACTGATGATGTCATGATTCTTCCCAAATAGCATTCCATGTAGTCACTGCTAATTGGTACCAAATTATCCCAGAGCCTGTGGATTTCATACAGAAGGCGAAAGAGACTGACAGTTAATCTACCTTGCTATTTATTAAAGTGGAAGGCAATGGCAACAGCTTGGATCCATAGTTGGAGGCTTAGGAGTATTCTTGCTATGTAACCTTGAGCCAGCCAGTGACTTAGGTAATCTGCTCCATGTTTATAAACTGGGACAAATTACACCTACTCTTCAGTCTCCCTGGGAAGTGGTAAAACTTCTGCTCTTGAAGAGCTGAAGATAACTCTACAAACACTTGTCACTAATATTATTAGCGGTGAAGAAAGCCAGAACAAGTGGCGAAATAGAATGGAGAAAATACGGGACTAATTGGAGGAGGCTACGCAGACTCAATGAGGCTACACAGACATGATTAGATGTGTTTATCTTTTTTTTTTTTAAATTGCCACTTCCTGCGGATATTTCAAACTAGAGCATTCATTCCAAGTGACTGTAACAGCTATTAAAGGAAAAAAATGAAGAACCCAGTTATTTAAAGAACTGTTTAAAAGAAGGTCAGAGGGAATATACAACATGGCCCCATCATGCAAAACTGAATCACTCTGGTGGTTCTTCTTGCTCCTTATTTTCCCTGCAAGTTTCCTCTCTGCCAGAGACCCTGAAAGGCCTGTGCCATTGCACGGAGGAGCGTTCATGGTCAAGTGTGAATTAGACCTGTTGAATTTTACCATTTGCCAATTTCTATGTTGACCTAACGGCTGCCTCTTATATTTTTCCAAGGAGAAAATGAAATGTTATTATTCACATCTCTCCTGCCAAAACTCACAAATAGGCGGAACTTCTCTCCCATAAGCTGTGAAAGGATTCAAGCGCCATGCTGATTCTTTTCCCCCTGTGGTCAAAACAGAAACTTGTTTGTTTTCTCTCAAATTTATTTGGAAAGGATGTTGTTACAGCGATGCTGTTTGAATTATTATAGCTAACCTTTTCCAGTGTACATGTCCAGAGGCATAATTGGATTCTCAAAATGAGCTCCATTGACAACAGCTACAGAAAGATGCCTCAGCTTGTTTATTCTTAAAATTAATGCTGCTCTCGTCCTCTTTCTTGCTCTGTCTCTGTCTCCCTCTTTCTCTGTCTCTCTCAAAAATGTACTAAGTAAGCAGGACTTAATTGAATAGCGGTTTTTGTTAGTTATTTACGGAAAGAAAAAAAAAACTAAAGAGTAAAGATGTCATAACAAAACTGACCACAGTACCTGCCTCTCTTTTTCTTACTATGTCTGTAGAGCATTTACCTGGATAATGCGTTTGGTTGGGTAGAAGAGGCCCCATATTTCTCTGCTGCACTGGTAATCTCTTGTGACCCCTCAGATAAAATTTAGTGGCATCAAGCTCTAGTATCCACTTCTGCTCCTGCAGGATCATTATTCTTACAAATTGCACATCATTATATTTTTATGAGAGGGCTATTATGTGTTGTAAATAGTACAAGCCCAGCAGCTGTGACCCAGCAGGCCACAGTGAGGATACAGACAACTGAGTGGACAAGAGAGTCAAGAGAAAAAACAGCTCTTTGCCCTGAAATTCACACACCTGGATGCCGCAGGGCAAATGTCTGTCCCTTTGGGAAGCTGAGTGTTGGGTGGACCAAGTGTGGATTTGTAGGCTGAGCAGAAGGACTGTGGACCTTGGTTTGGCCGCTGATAAGCAGGAGCAAATTCCTTACTTTTTCACACTTCAGCTTCTTGAGCCTTAAAAGGAGGTAATAGTACTACCTCTTGTGGGTGTGAAGTGTTGCAGCCATTTTAAAAGCCAATAGAGCAGCATCTGTTGAAATCAAAAATATGTTTACCCTTCCAACTGGAAACCCTGCTTCTGGAATTTGTCCAGGACATAAGGGCAGGGGTGTTTCTTCAGCATTATTTCTATTACTCACAAACCATCAGGGCACAGCTGGATGGACTGGTACATCTACACCAGCACTAATAATGTTGTGCCTCCTGCGGGATGAATAAGTTAGAGGGCTTCCAGGAAGTGTTTTCATGTGAATGGTTGAATAGGAACATAAAATGCAGAAAGAGGTGAATAAGACATGAGACGAGGGAATTCAGAAAAAAAGGATAAAGAAATAAAAGACTACACCAAAACAAGAAAAAGTTTATCATCTGTAATGGGCTGAATATTTTCCCCTAAAAGCTCAGAAGTTGAAGTGTTATCCTCAGGACTCAGAATGTGACTCTATTTGGGCCTTTCAAAAGGTGATAAATGAGGTTAATGGTGTGCACCCCGTTCCAATACAATGGTATCCTTTTAAAAAGAGGAAACGAGGCGCTGTAAAATGATATCCACAAGCAAGGAGAGAGGACTCGGCAGAAATCAACCCTGCTGACACTTTGAACTTGGACTTCTAATCTCCAGACCTGTGGGGAAATAAATTTCATTTGTTTAAGGCTCTTAGTCTCTGAATGTTATGAGAATCCCAGCAAACTCATCCATGATCACACCTATATGTAATTATGTATTTTTGCATATGGGCACGTGTATAGCTAAATTAAATACATAGAAAACTTTTGCATCAGGTATGAAGTTTCAAGTGCTCAGTAAATACTATTATTATCATCATGGTTAGTAGTACTCTCATTTTTATCACATTCACCCAACATTTCTCAGCTATTGTTTTCATTATCATTATTTTATTTTAAAATCTTTAATTTTAATTTATATTGAAAGTGCTGTTATAGAGATTTTCCAGGTTCAGGTTGAAGTCTCTGCTTTGTTGTTATTTTTATTGTTATTAATTCTAGTTTCATTGCAATATGACAAGAGGATACTCTTCCTACTATTTCTGCTTTATGAAATTTATTGTGGTTTACAGGTAACCTAACATCAGTTTTTCCACACCTGCTTAAGAAAGTATATTTCCATTAGGGGGTAAAGTGGAATAAATATTTTTATGGTTTACATTAATGTTTTATTTCTTGATTACCCTTACTTATCTGTTGTTTATGCAATGTTGTGTGCATTTTGTCTTCTATTTTTGCTTTTGTATCCCCAAGGTAGTCTTATTTTGCTTATTTTTTTCTTTTTTATATTTAGAAATGGGTGTATATTTTTGTTCTATATTTACTTTTCAAAATGTTCTTCTTTTCTCTTTTCCTTATTTTGACATCTGCTATTGTCTTCTTTAAGTGATGTCCTCCTAATAATACCTACTACCTATGTGACAATCAATGAGCTTATTCTCCTTTCTCCTTCCCTTCTACTCTTTTTAAACTATACTATTTTAACTTTATCAAAACATATGCCACTTAAAATTATTCTCCCATCCTTACCATACCTTTGTTTTACACACATACACACATACACAGACGCATGCATGTGCCGGTTGACTCTGAGTTTCAGGAAATGTTGCTCCAGTTTTATTTTACTTTGCATGTTGTCATTGAGAAGTCTGCTGCAAATCTGATTTTCTATCCTTTGCAAATGACTTGACCATTTAATTGAGAGGCTGGTGGTATATCTTCTTTGTCTTTAAAGTGTAACAGTGTTTTTAAATTCCAACAGGTTATACCTTGCAATTGACAATTCTGGTCATGGTGGCCTTTTCATTATGTAGATTACATATTTTTCCTTTGGACTGTTTTCTTGAATTGTACTATAAAATATTAGTTATATCATATTTTGTTTTTCTTCTTCATGGATTCCAATTATGCCTATTCCAAAAGTAGTTGCTCTCAGTTCCTCTGATTTACTTCCTTTCTCTTAATTGGTTTCATTCATCTGCTCAATGTTAGTTTATTTTTAAACAAATTGATTTCCCCTTGGAGACCCTGAAATTTATTTTGACCTCTATTTTTAATTCTGATTATTTCCTAAGTTTGATGATCCATTTTGTGTATTTCTATTTTATGCCCATTTTATTCTACATCTCTTATTTGAGGTGTTCTCTCATACTGAATTTATTTATAAATAACATAATTCATGTTGAAACGTATTGCAGTTTTATTGTTTTTCCTTTTTAAAAAACCATTTTCATTGGATAAGAATAGTTGATACCCATTTTCTTTTTTCTTGTAATAATTGCTTTATATGGGTAGCAACCATATTCTGTTTTTAATATCTTGTATTTAACTGGATCATTAAGTGTAGCAAAGGAGGGGTTTGGATGAATAATAGGTTTCTTAGATTAAGAGTGCCCTCTTCTGTCAGGGCAGTGAAGTGTACTTTCGTTAATGTGTAACATCTCTTTTGGAAAAGAGCTAATGTGCATTCTGATTGTTGTACTCAATTGTTCCCAGCCCCTCTTAATTTCTTCCACTTGTTTACTTCTTTCTTCTGAGACACATTCCTGTTGAATTTGTCTACCTTCTCTCCAGAAAGGGTACTTTATCAAGATTGCCATCTCTTGGACCGTGGATTGCAACACTTTACCTTTAGATTCTTCCATAGGTAGTGTTCCATTCCAATAGGTCAAAAGTAAGATGAAAGTGACCAGCATTGGAACCTGCACACTCTCCAGATTAGGAAGAACCAGCAGCTGTGTAATATTGGTTATTTTCAATGCTCAATACCTTTTGTTAGCAATTGATCTCAATAAAGTTTTGCAGCTTTTAGTGTAGGGAATTTGTACAACCTTTATTCAATTTATCACATTTTTGATGATCATATTTTTCTAAGTATATAATAATTTTTAAAATTTATTTATATAGTCCAACAATCCAAGTCATTATTTAAAATATTTAGCCTACTTATATTTAATGTAATTATTGATATTTGGGGGTATATATCTACCATCTTTTAATTATTGCTTTTTCTCGGCATAATATCTTTCTTTTTAGAGTAATGAAAATTTAAATAATTTTGTAACTTATTTTGAGATTAACTATTTTAAGATGATTCATTGAGGATTTCAGTTATTTACTGCAAAATAAAATTATTTTTCAAATAAAGTTACTCTTCAATATTAATGAATCTCAATAAAAATAATCTTTTAAAGTTGGTTTTACCATTGTATTTTGAAAACTTTTTTTTTGTTTGTTTTGAAGGAAGCAGGAGAATCCACACAGGTTTTTCAGGAGTCATACAGGACTGAATGTCACAAGACCTTGATTTATGTGAGGCAAAAAAAATATGTTCTCATCTCCTTGGAACCTCTTTGAGGGTTTAGTCAGGACATCATCTTCATCTTCTTCATCATCATCACCATCATCATCATCATTGTATAATAGTAATAATTTTAGGCTTTGGAATTGGATTTATGTTTCTTCTGTGAGGTAATTCTGTTGCAATTGATCATAAGGCCTATCATTTGCATTATATTTTGGTGATTTGCCCAGGGTTTGAGTACCAGTCAGGGTTCAGCCAGAAAACAGTCCATTTTGAGTAATTTCATGGAATAAATGTACTAGGAATACTTGATAACTAAACTGTTTGGAGGCCTGAAGAAACAGCAGAGGAAGGTAAGCCAACTCAGAAGAGCAAGAGCAGGAAGCTGCTCCCATCCTTTGGAGAGGGTACCAAGGGATGTGGGAAGGGTTATATGAAGTTAACAGAGTCCAGGAGCTGGGATCAAGTGGTGGATGTAGTAATCATCCTGGGGTTTGTCTGACAGAGCCTGCAATCACTTAGCTATTGCTGGAGATACAACCCAAAGCTGAGAAAGAGGGGCTAGAAAATACCTTGGCTTCTTCTTCCAACTGTACTGCATTTCCTACCAAGAGCTCACATTAGCTGTAACTAAGTGGATGGCAAGAAGTGAGGGAAGCTGGGAAATGTAGTTTGCAAGACTCAGTCCCTGATGATGCCAAGCAGAACAAGGGGCTGAGGGAGGATACACCTGAGAGTCAACAGGCAAATAACTGGTGTGGCACATATGATTTAGTCTCACGTCTTTCTTATATGTGCTGAATGACTGCTAGGCACAAGGGGATCATGCTTTAGTTGTCCCTCTTGATAACCAAGCTCATCACACTAGACGCAATGGAGGCATGCAGGATAGACCTGTCATTGCCTGGCTCTAAGTGTCCTGATCTGGGTTAGGAATTGGTTTATTTTCACTGACTAGAATCTTAGAGGTAGGAGGTGTTCCTTGAGGAGGCTGGGTCCTTCTTATATGACTTCTGGTTCCATGTCAGAATGCAAGTTCTTTATGGGCTCCTCTTGGAAAGGGAAAAGTTCCTTAGGGAAGTTCTTTGTGAGGTAGGAGATCTAACCTAGTTTAATTTCTCTTTACGTCTCCACCATCAACTCCAGCCTTCACCAGTTCTTTAACTTCTTGTGTTGAGTACCCCTTTCTGGTGGGTTGGGTTCTGGCAAGAGAGCTTACTTAACATTACTCAGAAGTTGAATCCTTGGTTGACTTAATAACTTTCTAATATCATTCTTTTTTTAAAAAAAAATCTACTTCTTTGTCTACTTCCTCACTAGAACATACTTTCTGTAAGATCGGAACTGGGGTGCCCTGTTCACAACCCTATCTTTGGCACCTAGGCCAGTGGCTGGCACACATTAAATGACCAATAAATTGCTTTTAAATGAATGAAGCTACAAAGAGCCTGAGAGGAGCTAAAGAAGTAGGAGTGATACATAAGGATGTCTGTCCTCTAAAGGAAACAAGTTTTGATAAGTAGAGTGATCAACACTATCAGATATTGTTGATAGATGAAATAAAAGTACTTAAAAGGAACCACTGGGCTTGGTGAAAAGGAGACCTTGGGAAATAATTTCCAGTGAAGTCTTAGGAACCTGAAGAGTGAATGGTAGGTTGGACTCAGAAACAGTGTCATCAAGTCTCAATTAGTTTACTAGTAAAAGGGCAGATGGAAGAAGAGCAGGAGCTGGAAAAGGGTTTCTTTCCTTCTTTTATACTTTTTCCCATATTTTTATTGGGACATTATAACTCTACATAATGGTAGCATTTGCTGTTACATATTTGCTTATGCACACAATGTAACAATACAGTTTGGTCAATATCATTCCTCAATATTTCCCCTTTACCTCCCCTGCAGCCCTACCCCATCTCTCAGCCAGGGCCGTTAATTCAGAAAAACACCAGCAAGGAGCAAAGGGGGATTGAGAAAACACGAAAAGAAATACATTGAGAGAGAAAAACCTGGGGCTAGGTGGGACACTGTTCTCTGATGGAGAAACAATGTCCCAGAGCTAATACAGCACGTTTATTATATAGGTTTTTATTATCAAAATGTTATTTGTGCGAAAGTTTCAGCAAAGCATGTATCTGAAGGACACAGGATTGGCAAGGCAGTAGGGTCATCTTATTATGCTCAGAATTTCCTATCCCTGAAAGTTGGTGACTAAGCTCAAAGTCCAGACTGATGCAGCTCTTCACCTTTGCATGGAGACTCCTGGCCTGGGCATCACCATAGCAACTGGGCCACTTGACCTGAACCTTTTCACAAGAAGTTCCCAGGGCAACGCAGCCAGAGAGACCATGATTCAAGTCACCGCACTCCACACCCTGCTTCCTCCTCTGGTCTTTTTCTTCTACTCACTGATCCTATATTGATTTTCATGAGCTCTGTCCCCCACCCACATGCATGCACCTTTCTTTGGGAAATGGTTTCTTTCAAGTTAATAGAGCCTGAGTGTCTTTTTACATTTTAATGATGAGGAGCCAATAAAATGGGCAAGTTGAAGACATAGACAGGAATGGGAGTAATTAAGAGTATGCTGTATGGAAAGGTAGAAAAGGCTGTAACCCAGAACACAGGAAGGATTAGCCATAGGTAGGACCAGCATGTCTTCAACTGTAACAGGAGGGAATGGAGAAAGGATGGGAAGACAGGCAAATTTGGAGGCTGACAGCAGGAAAATGAGTGAGCTCTGGTTAGTGATTTCTTTTTTTCCCAAGGAGAGGAGAAAAGGTGACCTATTTTCTCATAAGTACTTGTGGAGGGCCTACTTTTGCCCACACTCTGCTGAGTACAGTGAACAGTAATAAGGAAAGATCAACATGGGCACAGCCCATGAGAAGCTTAGAAGCTGGTGGGGAGATGGTCCTTCATCCAATGATCCTATCCCAAATGGTAAATGTCCAATAGCACTGTGATTTAGAGGAAATGCGGTGTTCTGTATGGATGTTTGATTCTTCTTCAGGTAGAGTTGGCAATCATAGAGAAGTTCAGAGAAAAGCCCAGGAAAAAAAGAGCACAGGGAAAACCTTGAGTGGGTGTGAGCAAAATAGTTTCTTAGCTCAGAGAACACGATATAACTCGTTTTGGAACAGAAGTTTGCCATACCGGAGCTGAGCCTGACCTAGTCACTGCCTGGCCAATGTTATGGGGCAGACTGCTCAGAAAACATACCAAGTCCATTTTGTCTGAATTGGAGAGTCTTTATTGAGCAGGCCTGCTAGCGACTGCTCCCCCTAAGACCCGTAACTGTCTCTACAAGGAACAGCCCCGAGCCTCAGCATTTCAGGATCTTTAAAGGTAAAAACCACATCTGGGTTGACGTAGCTGCAAACAGTCAGGGGTACAGAAGTTGAATTGAGCAGTTAGCGAAACAATGCAATGGGCACGTTGGTATTTCCCACGGGACTTTCTAGATTGGCATAGCAGCAAGCAAGCAGAAGGGAAGTGGGTTAAAATGACCCTAGTTGAATATAAGTTAGAGAATGGTTACATCTAGACAGTAAATCTCTGACAGGGTACATTGTCCAAGAAAAATGGAAACCAAACAGAGAAAAATTTTACATTGCATAAGAATTGCTATTTTATGTTGCCAAACATGCTATGCTGAGCAACTATTGCTATCAGAGAATAGTGGAATCCTATGGAGTTGTTTGATGATCTTTCAATGAATTAGCATTACCAGAATGTTCAGAACATGGAAGAAGCCTCTCTTACATGACATGGAGTCTCAGGGTAAAATGGAGTCTGGTCATTGCCCATATAGCCTGGCCCATAACAGCAAGAGATTGCTAGGTTTGTCTAACCTATCAGGAGATAATCCAGCTTTGCTATTCCTCTCTAGAGTCCTTTCATTGCCACCATCACCTTTCCCATGGAAAATTTCTAATTACTTTGAAAAAAATGTTACTTGGTAGCAGATATGATCTGGGACTCTAATTTGCATTTATAAAGTAAAGATAACATCAAAAACTTAAATGAAATACTAAACTCTATAGCTAAGAGAGAAGCTTTACTCACTTTCTAGAACTTTGAGATTCTGTAAGGTGAATGCTTGTCCCTTGCTATTTGTCCATCTTAATCTTTAAAAAAAAAAAATGATAATCAACAGTTTAAAGATCTGGAGCCTAATTTGTGTCCTGACTAACTATTTGACTTTGTCATTTACCATCCTATTCCTAGATTTCCCTCTCATTGGATTAGATGAGCTTTCTGCAGTATGATCCTGCCTATTACTTTTTTAGAGGATTTTAGAAAACGTCTAACTTTTTTAGAGGATTTTAGAAAACGTATAACTTGATTTTTTTTTTAATTGGGCATCAAGCATTTTCTATATGTCACAATAATTTGGTAGGTTGACTAAATGTTGATTTAATTACTAAGCTCGTTTCTCAGCCATCATTTTCAGGAACATCTCTTACCACCCTATTATGTTCTCTACCCTTGATGTGTTTACTTTCTTACCTTAGCACATTATCTGCACTTGCCTTCCCCACATTTCTGCCTCTTCATTTAATACAGTGACTACACTTGTCCTTCTTTGAACAGATGATTTTTCAGGGTGCAAGTTACAGTTAACTATCCTTAAGCAGAGCCAGTGTTTCAGAAAATTAGAGACCTCATTATTTGGAAACATTAAAATGAGCATTTAGTTTCATTTGCTCAAAGACTCTTGAAAAAAGGGGCATTGCAGGTCATTGGTTGGGAAAGACGTTCAGCCAGATGGATAAGCTTCTTGTCATGTGCTTACTTGGCTTACACTTCAGTGCTTCCAAGGAAGAGTCCCAGAGAATAAAAGCACCCCCTCTACTTTGACTTGTGCAATCAAAATTCATAAAAAATTTATTACAAATATGAATCACCTGTAATTTAGTAGAGACAAGGATAAAATGAGCATTTCCTCACGCGAGATCCCTAAAGCAGGAGGCTCCTCGCCTGTCTTCCTCTTGGCTTGAGTCCATGTGCTAAAATTTGGCAAAATCATCTACATAGGGAACCTAGTTGTCTACTAGGTTCTACTTCCAAGTAGAACTATCTCAGGTCCTAAAGAGCTTTTAACGACAGTGAAAGAAACACAGTCATCAGAGCATTAATGGTAGGTTCTAGAATTAGATAAACCAGGTTTATAATCAGTGTCCCATCATTACCTGCATATGAACCTTGAGGAAGTTCCTAAACTTGCTGAGTCTCAGATGTCACAAATAAAAGAAAAAGAATGGTGGAATCCTATGGAGTTGTTTGATGATTCAATGAATTAGATTACCAGAATGTTCAGAACACTGAAGTAGAATATTGAAATTCTGTAAATGATAACACATTGGTTTTCACTGTGTATCATTATCTCTTAGAACAATCTTCTAGGTGTCAGTTCTATAGGGGCTACCTAGGCATTGACTGGTCCTGTTAAGGATGAGTACACACCAAGTTTAACCAAACCTGTGAGAGTCATACTTTGAAAATAGAATATTGAACTATGATTTTGAAAAATATTATACTGAGAGGTATTATTAAAATATTAAACATTTTGCCTATGTCTCCCTAAAATTGTATTACCTAGAATTATAGGAAAACAAAAAACAAAGATATTAGATGCTTGGACACCAGAAAGAAGTCCCCTGGGATGTTATGAAATTTCCTAATTTGTTTCTTATGGCTCCTGTTTACTAGAGATGTACTACAACCAGTCATTGCTGAGTACCCTGGTGGGTATGTTTAACAAGGCCAGTGACAGGGGTGTCATTTGTCTCATAATCCCTTTTGTTTATCACCACTCTGACTCCCAAAGGAGTAGATATTGATAAATTAATCTCTTTTCCGGGGTAATGTGTTCTATACTCTTGTTTGGTTCTTCACTATAGATTAAGACAGAAGCTAATTTAAAAAAAATAAAAAGGACTCCACACACCAAACACATCAATTAGACATTGCTATTGATCCTGAGATAATGTCAGCCTTGCATGAGTAAATGAAGTCTATTTCTGAAGGATCTAAGGTTACTCTGTGGCTGTTGGCAGCCTCAGAGCTTGAGGGTGGTGTCTGAAAGTGAGACCAAAATTGCTCCCAGGGTAGGTGTGTGCCAGAGCGGTGCTGAGGATTGTCAGAATGACGGACAGCAGGAAAAGACCAAGAGAGAAGTTGGGAGTAGGGAAAAATGCAGGGCAGGGGTGACAGTGTCCAAGGCATGAGAAGGGTGTGCTCAGAATTTTTCTTACTTATATGTCCTAGAAACAAAGGGACTTAGATTTGAGACAGTCTTGGGTTTTTTTTTTTTTTTTTCACTTCTACTAATAAAACCCAGTAGTGCTCTACCACTGAGCTACATATCCAGCCCTTTTAGATATTTTATTTTGAGATAGGGTCTCACTAAGTTGCCAGGGTGGCTACAAATTTGCTATCCTTCTGCCTCAGCCTCTCAAGTAGCTGGGACTACAAGTGTGTGCCAGTGTAATTGGCCAGGCTTGTGTGATTTTACATTCAAAAATTTTAGTGCCTTTTTTTAATATAATGAGAACTGTTGTAGTTCTTACCCCACAGAATTGTTAAGATTAAAAATATTACATACATAATGCTTGGATGGCTTCATATTTGAGTAAGTGTTTAAGAAATATTGGAAGTCAGGCACAGTGGCTCATGCCTGCAATCCCAGTGACTTGGGAGACTGAGGTAGAAGGATCATGAGTCTGAGGCCAGCCTGGGCAATTTAGTGAGACCCTGAAATTTAAAAAGAAAAATGAAATTTAAAAAGAAAGCAAGCAAGAAAGAATGGTGACCTGGCCCCTAGATAGAGAAGGATTATTTTTTTTTCAGAGGTCATTGGTAACTAGAATCTCCAGATGGACAGCTGAGATGAATCTAAGGGATTAGCAAAAGCACTTTTAGTGGAAGTTCGGGTCAGATCAGATTCTGGAAGAGCATGAAGGTAGAAATTAAGAACCCAGGTTAAGGGCCTCACTGACGTAGTTTGGCCGCAGAAGTCAGATTCTGAGCATAGAGGAGCTTCTGAGGCAGTGGATTTGGTATTGCCTTGGGGATGGTACAGGTCCAGTGGACTGTGAAGGGCTCATCCTGCCCTTCTGGAGACAGAGGAGTGAAGGCAGGTCAAGTTGTATCCTCCTTCAGTGTAGACTCACTATTTTCCCATTCTTCTTCCATCTCAACTCGCACTACCCTTATTAAACCTCCACCTCACTCTAACAGGTGGGAATGGATTTTGCTGATTCTCCATTGCATGAGCAATAAGGGCGTTTGTTTAATCATTTCACCCAAAGAGTAATCCAAGTTAGGTGGTTTCAGGTTTTATGCAGTCTCTCTAAAATGCCATTAACAACTCACCTCATGGTGGGTCTCCTAGGATATTTGGAGACACACACACACACACACACACACACACACACACACTCTTTCTTTTGCATCTTCATGCATCTTCAGGTGTCATATACTCACACCAGTGGCCATGAGAGGAGGGAATCAGCAGGGACAAAAAAAAATTTTTTTTTCCGCCGTGATACCCTGTCTTTCTATTTAAGAAGTGGAGTTCTTCAGCACACTTCTCCTTACATTTATCAAAATCCCTAAAAATCTAAGGTCCAGGTGAATAATTAGTAACAAAGACTGAGATCATCAACAATTGTTTAAAGTGATCCTGATTGGCACCCTGGGACTAAGGTCCACTGTCCCTGTGCTGAAGATAATCTCACAACCTGTATCAATTGAGAACCCCAAAGCAAACAGATGACACATCCAAATGAGGATACTTTGGGGAGGATGAATTAATTATGAAGATATAAGGGACTAATCATGAAGATATAGCTTAGGGACTTAGGCAAGTCTCATAGGTAGTATAAAAATACAGGTTGCCAGCAACCCTGGGTCAATAGAGTGAGATTCTGCAAGATACCAGAGGAGAAAGGTTTCAGGAAGTCAGCCACCTTGACAGGAACAGCAACTTTCCATCAAGGAACAGAGCAAGGGGAAAAGCAAGAGGAGCCTGGAGAGCTTTACCCTCCCCTCCCTTTATTCTCCACCTGGACTCCTCACTGACACACAACCAAGAGCCAAAGGACTTGGGGGCTACTGGTGCAGACAGTAGGGTAGAGAAAGATGGAGGAGACAAGCTCTCATGGGAAAAATGGGGGAAACACAGCATGCCACCTGAACACAAAGACAGATTCTGTTTGCAGGGAAAAAGATGGTGTGTGCCCATGGCAGACCAAGTGTTTGCTGCATCAGGCTAAACTCTCCTACTTTCCCAGTGGGAGAAAATGTAAGGGTCCTTGCTATTTATTCTCAGTGATATGCAGCAAAGGGTAAGGAAATATATCCATCAGGCATCATATCACAGCCTCTTTTACTACTGTATTTTGTCAATGTTCAGATGCCATAAATTGTACTGCATGCAATCAATTTAATAACATCCTCTCAGGTGAAGGATGGATGGAAGGAATGTAAGGAGAAAGGAAAAGGAGAGGGAAAGAGGACATGACATTAATTATAGCTATCAGTGGTATGTGGAAACCTTCATTTCTAAGACATTGACATATGAAGAGGAAATATGTCAGGTACTGCACAAGAGATTTTTAGGGGAGTGAAACTATACTGCATGATTCTGTGAGGAGTATGGACTCATAACATCATATATTTGTACACCAGAAGAGTAAACCCTGATGTAATTATGGTTTTAGTTAATAAAAATGTATCAGTATGGGTTCATCAACTGTAAGAAATGGACCACACCAATGCAAGTTAATAGTAATAGGTAAATTGAGTGGAGGGGCTAAGGAGAAAGGGTGTATGACAACTTTCTACATTCCTGTAAGTCTCAAATTGCTCTAGAAATAAAGTTTATTAATTAAAAATTTATCTAAAGGAAACGTATTTATTATACCAATCTTAAAATGCTCTTCACTCAATGACGGTGTAGTGGGTGTGAAAATAAACCAACCCAAGCAAATAGATACAGGAAATATGTCCTCATATGACTGTTGTGATAAGCACAATGTTATCTCATTTGCCGAACTTCACTAATGCAATTATGAAAGACATCATCTCCTGGTTATGCAAGACAAAACAAAAACAGAAGCAGATTTTTTTTCTTCTTCTTCAAGACCTTAACTTTGCTTTGTGAACAATAATGTGAGAAGATACAATAATAGGTGGCCATACCTTTGAATACCTCATTTTCCTGAACATTAATCAGACCCTCAGTGGGATTGTAATTAACTACAGTATAGGCAAACAAATGATGTCTGTGGGGCAGGGCCTGCCAGTCCTTGAGAGTGTCCAATTGAGTTTACACTTCAGTCCACTGAGGTGCCAGCTCTCGATGTCTTTCTGTGAGCAGAATTCCATGACTAAAATTGATGAAATAATTTGACTGCAAGATAGGGGGCAGGTAGTCTCCAAGATGGCACCCAATAAGGGCATTCTCCCACATTCATAGCCTGGTATCATTCCTTCCAGGGAATCTGTGGAGGCCCTACAATTCTCTTTTGACTATAGAATACAGCAAATGACAAAACTCTTGCAGCTTCCGACTGAGGCTCTTCCAGTGGGCTCACTCTGAAGGAAGCCAATCACTATCTGAAGTGTAATTCCCCTGAGACCTGTCTCAAGTACTCTTTGAAAATGTACCAAATAGTAGGGTGACATCTTTGTAAAACATTGGAAAACTGTTTTTGTTTACCTGATTTCTATTCTGTATAATAAGCCACTTATAAATTCAGTGGTTAAAATAAAAATTTCTTTTTCTTTCTTTTTTTTTTTTTTTTGCAGGGGGGCAGCTACTGGCTATTGAACTCAGGGGCACTCAACCACAGAGCCACATCCTGAGTCCTATTTTGCATTTTATTTAGAGACAGTGTCTCACTGAGTTGCTTAGCATCTCACTTTTGCTGAGGCTGGCTTTGAACTCATGATCCTCCTGTCTCAGCCTCCTAAGCCACTGGGATTACAGGTGTGTGCCACCGCGCCCACCTAATTTATTTTTCTTGAATGGGTTAGTTTGTTGATTAGCCTCCACTGAACCATTCTTGAAAACTCTTAAGAGAGTCACAAGGAATGGAAGCTAAGCCTTGAGCTTGGACACACAGATCCAAGATGGCTTCCTCCATCATATGATTGGCATGTCAACCAGCAGGGGTGGCTGAAGAACTAGGAGCTGGCCCTGCATCTCTGCCTCACCCTGCTGTCTATCCCTGCTACCTCTCCAGGTATCTAGCTTGAGCTTCCCTATAGTATAGCCATTTCAAAGGAGTGAAACTCAGACTGAGGGGTTTAAAAGTTTCAGGTAGAAATCTGAAGACTCTGTTTGAGCTTGCCTGCATGTGATATGACTTCTGACACATTCTATAGTCAGAAGTGGATCACAAGGCCTGTCCACATTCACTAGAGAGAATGATACCAGGACATGAATTGTAGGAAGCTTGGTTCACTGGGGACCATTCCTGGAGACTAACTACTTCAGAAAAAAAAAAATAAAAATAAAAAAGTTAGAGTGCTCCTGTTTTTCTCTACTAGTGTTTTCTTTTGTTTTTAGCAATCCTCCCAGATTCTTGTTAAGTAGTTAATTCAGATGCTGATAACAAGGTGACTGTTTCCTTAGGCTTGCAATGTGCCAGGTACTATCCTGAGGATTTTATCTCTCACAAGCATTTTATAGTACACAATAACTCACAAGTTTTTACATGTTCACCCCCATTTGGCTGATGAGTTCAGCCCTGGAGAACAACATAACTGATGTCATTTCATGAGTCACGGATGCTCCCATGTATAGATTCCACCTGATCCAACAGATAGCATCCAGATAAACATGTTAAGTTCTCACCATTTCTAATGCTTTTGTTTAAACGACATGAGAAGCCAAGACAGTCCTGAGATAAAAACCAAAAAGAAACTGCCATTTAAGCAAAAAGGGAAGATGTTGGAATTCACATCCAGGAAAAAAAAAAAAAAAAAATCTTGATTTTTCCTAAGGGATGCACAACTTCCCATCATAAGCCATGCTTGACATCCTACCCGCTTTCTTCTCCTTTACCATTCTGTTTGCTCTTCACAAGGCTTGCTGCCAGCAGTTCCCAAATCTGGATATGCATTAAAATCACCTGGGGAGCTTTTTAAAAATCCCGATGCCTAGGCCATGCCCAGACCAATTAAACCAGAATCTCTGGGGTGGAATCAAGGCATCAGTATCTAATAATTCTTCTAGACCCAGGGAATCCAGTGTGCAGTAACTAGGATAACCTCCACTCTCATCATTAGGAAGAAGGCATAGTTCACCAAAACCACTAAGCTGTTTAGTGTTACTGTCTTTTGCTTTGGCCAGCTCTTTCTGTTTGTTAAAGGCCTACTCTTCTTAGAAGGAGAGGGTCACTACCTGGCAAAGTCACATTAACTTCACACAACTCTTGTTTAAGCACAGACCACACTTCCCATTGCATGTCAAACTTCTTTTGTTTTTTGTTTTTTTTAAGAGAGAGAGAGAGAGAGAGAGAGAATTTTTTTAATATTTATTATTATTTTTTTTTTAGTTTTCGGCGGACACAACATCTTTGTTTGTATGTGGTGCTGAGACTTGAATCCAGGCCGCATGCATGCCAGACGAGCATGCTAACACTTGAGCCACATCCCCAGTCCCTGCATGTCAAACTTCTATTGTAGCAGCATCTAAAACACATTATCTCTCTGGTCTATTCACCTTACTTGGTCCCTCCCCTGTGTTTGTACTTCAGTACCCAGGAATCATATTCCCATTGAAAGCAGTTAACTTTTTATTTTAATATTTTTTTAGTTGTTGATGGACCTTTATTTTATTTGCTTATTTATATGTGGTGCTGGGAATCGAACCCAGTGCCTCACATGTACAAGGCAGGTGCTCTACTGCTGAACTACAACTCCAGACCCCAGTTAAGTTTATTTTACTCAGTTCACAGCACAGTGCTTGGCACATTGTACAATCTCAATAAATGTTTGTTAACTCACGGATCAATGAATGAATGAATAGATCAGTAGAAGAATGAATGAATGGATGGATGGAATTTAAAATCTGCTGTTTGCATTTGCATGTTTGAGGGCTAGCATTAGGGGCAGACTCTTATTCTTGGAGACTGAATGAAGAATGTTAGAGTTGTTCATTTGTCTATTAGGCACTTCTTTCTACCTTCAAAGGAAAAAGAGGTGGGGAGAGTCCTGGTCAAATTCCTTATTCCCACCAGGGTGAATTGTAAGAGGTATAGTAGGCTGAATAATGATCCCAAAGATATTCTTATCCTGATCTTTGGGGACATGTGAATGTTTCCTTCCATGGCAAAAGGATATTACAGGTGTGATTATATTAGAAACTTCCAGATGGGGAAATTCTCGTGGACCTTCTGGTCCCTAATTGTAATCACAGTTCTTTTATGAGAGAGAGGCAGTGAGAGATTTGACTGTAGAAGAGAAGGAGGAGGCAAGCTGAGGACTAGTTGAAACGCTGACTCACTGGCTTTGAAGCTGGAGGAAGGGCCTGGCCAGGGAATGCAGGAATGAAACTCTAGCAGCTAAAGAATTCCCCCTCTAGATCCCCCAGAGGGAGCACAGCCCTGTCAGCAATCTGATTTTGGCCCAGTGAAACGGATTTTAGATTTCTGACCTCCAGAATCATGAAAGAACAGATCTGTGTTGCTTTATGTCGCCAAGTGTGAGGTAATTTTTATAGCAGCTCGAGGAAATGAGTATAGACTGGGGCCATGATAATTTTGTGACTTCTCAAAACCTTGGGTAAGGTGGCAGTTTCTTTAGTCTAGAGAGGTATTTGGGGGCAGTTAAGCACCTCCCAAAGAGAAGCATTAGCAGAAAGTGAAAGTTGCTCCTATAATGGGGTACAAGTCCCTGCGATTAGTAGCAAACAGCAGTGTTCCTCTAATCAAAGAGCTTGCTAATACTGCACAGAGACACTGTGTTCTGTGTATTGTCTCATGTAATATTTACAATAGGCCCGCTGGGGTTAAAAAAAAAAAAAAAAAAAAAAAAAAAAACTTCCAATGAAGATATGCAAACACAAGTCACACCACAAGTTCTAAGTTCTATTGGAATATTTGGGGGAAGAAATTCCATCCATTCATTCATTCATTCTTCAAGAACAACACTTCATAGTCTCTTCTAGGTATGGAAGATGAGACTTCAAGATAAGGTGATTGTCAGAAAAGGTGGTCAGAAAGATATCCTGAGCGAGCGCTTTGGAATGAAAGAATTCACTTCCCTCCCTTTCATTTCAGTAAAGTCTGCTCCACTTGGGTATGTTGCATGACAGACTGTAGGACAAATCAAAAGAAACCTAAGGGAGGGAAGAGTCGCAGAAAGTGAGGAGAAAGAACAGAGACCACTGGAGGAAGAGAGTAGGTGACTTCCTTCTGGATAGTCAATACACTGTTGGAAAGCATTTTTTGTACTTTTCCAAGGACAGGTGGCCACGGATGAGATCTAGGCCATGCAGAATCTCTTCTCTACCTGGGTACTCCTTAAAATAATTTCATATGTGAGAAGTGTCTGAGAAGACCCACTGCAATCTCTGTGCCAAGCATAAGCTCTTCCTTGCTCCCATGGGGTTGCAAGTGAGGCCAAGGGGCACAAAAAGTTCTAATTTACCATTGCTTTTCAAAAAAATATTAATCATGCTGTCTTTAATCCAATATATTAAAAACTTGGATCTTCAGCATGCAGTTACAATCCAAGACACTAATAATGACATCTTTTACACTGTCTCACAGTAACTTTCTGAAATGAAGTATGCATTCTACATTTTGGGTGCATCTTGGATTAGACCAGTCTCATTACAGCTTCTCTGTAGCCACAGGCACCTGTGGACAAGCAACTCTGATTTTTCACAAAGTTCATCCTCCTCTTCTACACAGACCTTCCCTTTGTCGAAATTACATTTAAGAACTCAAATACCTGAACTCCATGGTTGGAGTGCAAGATATGTCATGCTCTCTTGTCCCAGGGCAGTTTGTGAAGCTCTTGCAACTGGTGATTTTTTCCCTATTACTTAAAGGTAGTGGTAGACAAAAGTTCATAGAGATGTATAATATTATTTTTAAAAACTTCACCACTCAGCAACATTAAATATTTTGATGAACATACTACTTAATCTACTGGTTACAACTGACTGAGCATATAATGGTTGGATGAAATCTAATAATTTACCAATAAGGACATGGCTCAGAAAACTTTGGAGAGTCTATTTTTAAATACGTAGGAAGCAATGAATATTATGAAGTAGATATGTTTAGCAGTTAGAGTCCTGGCAGGAAACCAATGTCACCATAAAGTCAGAACAATGGAGAGATTAATAAAGTAGTTGTTTTCAAAGTGCCAGCAGGCCTTAGGGAAACCACTGAGGAAGGGTGCAGCATCCTCACACACTGGCGACAATGGGGATGATCCCTTGGTCATCTCTACCTGCCTGAAGGGCGAAGGCAGGGGTCTAGTTACTGGAACTCAGAGAAAGTAGCTGCTGGGACAGGGCTTCCTGGCAAGAGCAGGGCTAAGGGGTCACAGCCAGGCTGCAGAGAAGCAAAGTGCCATCCAACTTGCCTTTCTTCTCTGAACTTCCACCAGTGTTCATCATTTGGCTGAATCAGGCTGGACACCAGAGGGCAGGGAAACCCAATGGGATGGCCATACAGGCCAGCTTGGGAGCCTCATACAAGTGGAGAAGAAGGGAAGGAGACTCTGAGAGGACCAGTGGAAAATACCCAGCACAGTAAGATGGGGTGACCCTTGGTGACAAGTGGAATGGTGCTTCCTATGGCTGATGCCATGTGACTACTGTTGTAAGTAGAAATTTTTCAGGAGCATAATCTTGAAGTTTTTATTTACTTCCCCTTAAATACATCCAAAATTGAGGGTTTCCATGGATGTGTGTTACTGGCAACCTCAAGAGCAGAAGAGCAGATAGAGAGAGAGAGAGAGAGAGAGAGAAGAACATCCCAAAGCTTCAATCTTGCACTACAAAACTTAGTGAAGAAAGTGTTCTGAGATTTCTAATGCATTGCAGAATTGGCCTCCTTACTTCATTTCCTCAGCAGGTTAGCTCTGGTCCTCCTCAGATGGCAAATTCCTCAAGGCAGGCTCTTTTTGGGCAGAAAGATGCTAAAGAATCTCCAACCACTCTCTTTTCTTTTCTTTTTCCCCTTGGTGCTGGGGATTGAACCGAGGTGTACTTTACCATTGCCAAGACCCATTTTATTGTGGATACAGGGTCTCCCCAAGTTGCCCTGGCTGACCTCAAACTTGTGATTTTTCCTATTCATCCTCCTCAATCACTAGAAATTCAGACCTGCACCACTGTGCCTGGCAACATCCACAGTCATTTGCATGGTTTACAGCAAGGGTCACAAATGCAAACACATAGAAGCAACACACCTCACAGAGTCTTAAATACATTGCAATGGATGAAGACTTATTAAATGCCAGGAACTGTTTTAGATAAATCAACCCCTCTGCTTATGGCAGCACCACGAGAGGAATAATTATTACCCTCACTTTTCAGGTAAGAATACCGAGGCACAGAGTCATGAATACAGAGAACATGTTTGTCTCCAGCTCATTGTAATCATGTGGTAATAATAGAATGACCCTGTATTTTTTTAAGAACTTGAAAAATTTTAACGTGAACTTTTCCCATTAAGGGAAAAAAACTGGCAACTCTTTAGAAACTTTAAAAACATTATGCAGGCCTAAAAGGATACCTCTTTAGTCCAGTTATAGCTTCAGAGATCCCATTTGCAACTGCAGATCAATGGTTCTACAAGCCTTTTAATCAACCAAGCTCCAATGTTTTTAATAATAAAAAGAAAATATGAAGACCCCGAAAAATTGAGAAGAATCTGCTCTGGATTGGGGGGGGGGCAGGACAGAATTTGACCATGTTGTCCCCTGCCTTTCTTCAGCCTGAGACCCCAGGACATGGAGAACCTGTGCCTCAACTTGAGCCAAAAGCCAGAGTTCACAGTAAGTCAATTCAAAGTTGCCCAGTGGGGAAAAGAAAAGCAAGAGGGACTCATCTGCATTGCACATTGCAGGTCAGACACCTGGCTTTTCTTTGCAATTACCCTTCTTCATGTAGAGTTGCCAGGAGGAATCTAATTTCATCTCCAAACATCTTTTCCATTACTTTTATTTATGTAAAGAACCATTATTTGGTGCCAAGTACTCAAGTTGAAATTGTAGACCCTCGACCCCTTTGGAAGAAAATATTTGGTTTGTCGAGCCCATTTTAAGTTCTGTTGTTCTTGTTTTTTGTAATGTCAGGTTTAAAACCAGCACACATGGTACTGACTCTGCTATAAATATACCAGAAAAAATTGTTGCACATCTCTGAAAGTTAGTTCCTACACACACATACACACACACACACACACACACGTACACACGTCTCTTTTCAACTTGTTCCCTCCCCATTTCAAATAAAACAGCAGTAGCAATTAAGGCAGAAAAATGAGGAATTGGGGTGAAAGTACTTTCAGAGTCAAAATTTAAGAGCAAACATTGTTTTAAAATTCTACATTAGTTCCAGCTGGCAGCCCATTCTGTCCTCACTGTGAATTTTCCTCAAGAAGCATCAGGGCTATCCTAACCAGACCGCATGGAAGTGGAGCTGGGAAGAAGGGCACAGCCACCCTGGAGGTTTCAACCTACAGAACATTGGTTCTGAAAGTGTGGTCCAGTGCTCATCCACACCAAAATTACCTTTCCAGAGAATGGGCTTGTGTAAAATGCAGAATTTGGGGCCCTACCTCAGACCAACCCCATCAGAATCTCTGGGTTTTCAGCAGTGGAATTGGAATTTTAGTACATTTCTCCAAGTAATTTGTGAGCATTCCATAAATTGAGAACCATTATGGAAAAGGGCGTGGAATAAAAATAATGTGTCCACACGAATTGTGTATTTACCGTGTACTAGGAATTCTCCTCCCTGGGCGGATTCATTCACCACTCACCCTTGGAGGAGGCAATATCACCTCCATTTTTTTTTTTTTTTCAGAACAGGGAAATGAGGCATAGAGAAATTTAATGAATTTTCCCAAACTCATAGACCTGGTTAGTGGGCAGAGATGAGAATTGAACTCAGGGAATGTAGATTGAGAAGTCAGTCTCCTCACGCTTTCTCCACAGCCTTCTCACATGGCAGCCTTCTGGTTCAAGCCTGGTTAGAAGTGCAGGTCCTGGAATTGACCTCCTAGATATAATTATTTTATGGGTCCTGGGGAGGCCCTGGAGCCTGCTGAGCTTAGTCAGCATCAGAGGGAGGGCTCTTGTGCTCCACCTGTCCAAGCCTTGAGAAGTGCTAGGTTTCCCTCAGGACAGCTCTTCAGGTCAACCTCCCTTCTATCACCCTTCTCAAAGCCGGCCTGTGGACTCTTCCTCATTCCCAGGCAAAAAAAAACAGCTTTACTTAGAACAGCATCTGGAATTTTCAGCCTCTCTCTTTTCCCTAGGCTCTTCCCTCTCCCTACAAATATGTTCAAGACTTCTCCAGTCTAAAAACTAACACAAATCTGAAATGCCACAACTGTGGCCTGACTCTTGCCTTAACTTACACATGCGACTCTTATAATCAATAGGCCACCTTTGCTATTTGTACTCTCACAGACCCTGAGATCACTTCTCACCAGCCCTTTACTATTCTAACTTCTGGTCATCACCATCTCGATGTGGCTTTAGCCAAGGTCATCAGTGGCCTCTTAATTAGAGAATCTCATGTATATTTTCCTTGGAGGAACATATCAGGGTTTGGGGAACTTCCACTCTCCATTGGCTTCTGTTGTTCTAGTCTTTTCTATTTCTCCAGTTGTCCCCCCCCCCCCACCTTTTCCTGGATCCTCCTCTGTTAGTCCCTTAAATGCACAGGTTCCCTAAGGTTTTAGCCTGGGTCTTCCTGTTCTCCTTCTGGCAACTTTAGCCTTTCCCATGGCTTCATCAATCATTTATGAAATCTCTTGCTCTTTGGAACTTCAATAACTTACGTTGGATAAATCTTTTTGAAGTTCCCACAGTTGTTTCAAACTTGCCTTAAACAACTCATTATCTATGTCTCTCCCCAAACATGCTTTTTGCTGTTTATTTTTCAATCTCTGTTGACAGTTTCATTATGTACCCAGTCTCCCCAAATCAGAGAGCTGCTCAGCTCCTCTGTCTTATCTCCCCCGCGTTTAATGTAAATTGAAAATGCCTCCCTAGAGTCACACTATTGTCACAGCTCTTGTTCAGGTTTGCAAACAGCCTCAGAACTGGTTGTCTGGCCAGACTCAGTGGCTCACCCCTGTCATCCCAGTGGTTTGGGAGGCTGCGGCAGGAGGATCACAAGTTCAAAGCCAGCCTTAGCAACTTAGCGAGGCCTTAGGAAACTCAGTGAGGCCTGTCTCAAAACAAAAAATAAAATGGGCTAGGGATGTGCCTCAGTGGTTAATCACTCCTGGGTTCAATCCTTGGTACAAAAAAAAAAAAAAAAAAAAAAAAGGAAAAGAAAAGGAAAAAAAACTGGTCTAACTTCAGTTCTTGCCTATTCTCTTTCATTTGCCACCAGATTTTTTTTGCCCCCAAACAAACAAAGCTGATAATACTGTTGAGTCTGCAGTAAACTTGCAAGCTCAAATCTCATTACTTTGACTGTAAGATACAACTTGATCCCAAACCCTCTCAAGTCCCAGGCACTCTGTTCACTTGCTCCCTGTTCTTGCCACACTACACTGCGGCTGGTGCCTGTGTACTTCCAGCCATCTCTACTTGCACAAGAGATTCATCTGTTATAATTCTTTCTTTTAACTTGTCTTCACGTAGTCAGCCTCACCTACTCTTAGCAATTCCATCTCCTCCTGAAAGCCCTGATTTCTCCAAGCAGACCACTGTGCTCCCCATGCTTTGTCTGCTCCTGTGTTCAGCTCACCCTCCGAACTGGCACACATCCAACATTTCTTAATTTCTCTCTCTCTCTCTCTCTCTCTCTCTCTCTCTCTCTCTCTCTCTTTAAAAATATTTTTAGTTGTAGACGGACACAATACCTTTGTTTTATTTGTTTATTTATATGCAGTGCTGAGCATCCAACCCAGGGCCTCACACGTGCAAGGAAAGTGCTCTACCACTGAGCCTCAACCCGAGTCCCTTAATTCTCTTTTTACACCACTGTCTCCATCCCCAGCTCAGAGCATCACAAGGCCAGAAAGACTCATGTCTGATCCGTCTTTGGGACCTTGCCACCTGTACATGGTGCCTCTTCACTGAATGATTCTCTCACTGACAACAAGTGTTTCCTAGATTTCACTGTCACTTACTTTCCTAAGGTCTGTTAAGTTTGGTTTGAGAGTCTCTGAGGTTGGTTAGGTATTCTCTGGCAGTGGAATTTAGGGGCCCCTTGAGAATTGTAAGACCAAATGATTAGTGATGGGAGAGGATCCTATCCACTAGCTAGTGAGTGAGGAGTTGGATGGGGGCGGTCATTGTTGCCCAGGAAGACCATTTCCCTGGCTCAACTTCTAATGGACAACCAGGATGATCTGGTGTCTGATCATTTTGTAGGTAATCTATAGAGCCCACCTCCCTCCAAAGGTCAAGAGACTCAAATGTTAGTTACTATAAGCATTTGAGTCTCTGAGCTGCCCTCCCATGGGCCTGTAGTGTCTGTGGCCCTATCTTACCCTATCAAATCCTTGGTCCTCTCTGTTTCTCCAGCCATCCAAATATTTGCTCTGTAGGCTTAGCCTAGGGTCTGCCAACTCATAATCCTGAATGGGTCAGGAGGTGGGTGTGTCAGGGTACTGCTGGAGAGAGCTGAGGACAGTGGCTACTTTTTAGTTTTATTCAATTGATGCATTCAGAGAAGTTGGGCCTAGTGTCACCAAAAGATTCTGATTCTGAAAGAGTGTCTGGGAATGGGGATTTTTAGGAGAAATAGATTAGCAATTGAATATTTGAAGGTAAATGTGAGAGCTCAATAAAACCTGTCTGTAGATAAAATTCAACCTGTGACTAGCCAGTTTGTAACATCTGACATAGGCCTTTCTGTCATTAAAAAAAAAAAAAAAGTCTTTTAGGGTTTGCCTCCAGGATGGCCTACACATTACCTATCAAATTTTCATCTCTTCTTGGAATCAAAGAACTCTCACACCATAATGGAGTATCTAGTTCTGGCTTCATCTATCTTTACAGCAGTGATGACAATGTTTAAGATTTTCTCTCATGGGCTATACAAGGAGAAACATAAAAAGCAGGTAACTTCTCCAAAATTCATCTTGTAATGTTGGGTCATTATGGCAGAGGGATTATGGATACAGCTCAATGCTGGATCCCTTCTCCTAAGGACAACTTCTCTATTTCAGTAGTGACCTATATCAAGGTTTCAAGCTGTATGTGGGGAAGGGATTGCTCATTTCAATCTGAGTAGTAGTAAGTATAATATAATAAATTACTAAAAAAGTGAAATAAAAAGACACACAAAACACAAGCCCAATTTAATTTTTGCACCATTGGTGTCAACAGGCTAAAAATTACTCTGTCATAATGCTATAAAGCAGTGGCTCTCAACTGGGATTGTTTTGTCTTGGGGGGCCTTTAGCAATAAATGGAGATTTTGTTGTTGTTGTTGTTGTCAACTGGAAAGAATTTGTGTTGTCAAAACTGGGAGGAGGTGCTACTGGCACCTAGTGGTAGACGGTGGGGATGCAGCTACACATCCCACAATGCACAGGGTGGCTCCACTGCCATCATGGGGTCCAAGATGTCAATAGTACATAGATTGTTCTACTGTGACACTGTCTAAATGATAACCCTGAATTGTATCCTTATCTTTCTTGCGTCAGTTATGAGCACTTCCCAGATGAGCACTGGACTGCAGACCATACTCTTGAGAAGTCACGTCCCAGAGATTTTGCTACTTCCTTTCTGATTAGGCCCAAGGTGTAACTTTAGTGGTAAGAATTTTCAGAAAGGCTTGTGTTATTATTAACATAAACATTTAGACACTAGTACTACCATACTAAAAGACGTCTAGAATACAAGTGTAAATACCCTCTGATTGCCCTATGGCACCTCGCTGACCTGCCCAACACTGTCGTCCTTCTTGAGTAGCAATATTTTAATCAACTTGGCAGGTTTTACCACATTAATCACTGTTTTTATTTTTCACCACTAGTCAATATTTCTTTTTGAAAATAGAAATTTCAAAGTTCTTCTCAAGACTGAGGAAATGGGCAGGAGACTGCTAGGAAATCTATATGTGTAGTGGTGGCTTGTGTGACCCCAATGATGGGAGAACTCTGAAAACCACAAAGAGGAGGGATACCCCATTTGGCATCTGGCCATTGTTTCTGAATCCAGCTCCAAGTCCTGCAGATGCATTCATATAGCACCTCCTTCTGCAGGGCCTCCTCCTGTTCTGGGTTTGGGGGCTTCAGCAGTGGAAAAGGCAGACAGAGGCCCTGCTCACAAACAGCTCTTCCATGCTTTCTTCTGTTTTTTTTTTTTTTTTTCCTCTCTGGTTTTACTCTCCTTGCTATCTTTTAAATTATCATTACAAATGTGAACTCATATTAATTGTACAAATAAATGGGTTTCACTGTGACTTTCCACACATGCATATCCAGTGTTTGAATCCTCTCCACCTTCCCTGATATCTGGTGTTGCCCTCTCTTCCTGCCCTTTGATCTCCTTCCCCTTCCCTGAAAGTTCTTCTTCTACCTTAGAGTTATCTTTTCTTTTGTTTTGTTTCCACATATGAGAGAAAATAAGCACTACTTGTCTTTCTGAGTCTGGTTTATTTTACTTTCTGAGTCTGTCCTCCAGTTCCCACCATTTTTCCTGAAATGACATGGTTTCTTTCTTCTTTATAACTAAATGATACTTCATAATGCATATAAACCACATTTTCTTTATCCATCTGTCCGTTGAGGGGACCTACGTTGATTCCATAACAAGACTATTATGAATAACTCCACAATAAACATGGGTATACAGGTGTCTCTTTTCTATGCTGATTTCATTTCCTTTGGGTATACACTCAGGAGTGGTATAGCTGCATCATATTACAGTTCTATTTTTAATTTTTTTTGTCTTTGATTTTTAGGTGGGGTACTGGGGATTGAACTCAGGGGCACCTGACCATTTAGTTTTTTTCAGCCCTATTTTGTATTTTATTTAGAGACAGGGTCTCACTGAGTTGTTTAGCACCTCACTTTGGCTGAGGCTGGCTTTGAATTCTCTATCCTCCTGCCTCAGCCTCCCAAGCTGCTGGGATTACAGACCTGTGCCACTGCACTCAGCTACATTTTTAGGGTTTTGAGGAACCACCATTACTGTTTTCCATAGTGCCTGTACTAGTTTACATTCCCACCAGCAATGTGTAGGGTTCCCTTTTCTCCATAGCCTTGCCAGCATTTGTTTTTGATTTTTATAATACTCATTCTGGCTGGGGTGAGATGGAATCTCAAGGTAGTTTTGATGTGCATTTCCCTGATAACTTGCCATCTTTAACCTGAATTATTACAATGGCTGGTCTCCTCTTCTGGGTCTTACCCTCCCCACTCCCCTGCCTTCCAGTCATTTTCCCTAGTACCACCATCTTTCTCTTGAGTAGGTCTTCCAATACCTATAGGAGAAAGTCTAAGTTCTAAGCATGGTCTTGAAGTCCTTGAGGCCCTAGGCACTGATCCCTGGACCACCCTCATCTCTGGATATCCATCTCCTCACTTAACCCTCTCTAGGAAACAGCACCCTAGATATCATGATTTTGTCCATATCAACACTTTGCCTCTGTCTGGGAAACCAGTATTGTACCTCATTTTCCCAATCTCATAAACAGACCAATTTTTTTTTAAATTTTTCAAACCCTGGCCCAATTATTACTTTTTTATGCTAATTCCCAACAGTAAATGTTCTATAGGCACTGTGCTAAAATTTGTTTCATCTGTTCTCTACAGTAAGCCCACAAGTTAGGTATAATTTTTATTTTCCACTTAGGATTAAGGAAGTCAGATTCAGTGTAATTTTGGTAATTTTCCAATGGGATTCAAACCCAGCCTGAGACCAGGGCTTTCTTTCCGTCTAACCTCTTCACATTCCTCCTCTCTGGGGAAGCTTCTCTATTGCCACATTTCCCAGGTGAAGAATATTTGAACATGGTGTTCATCAGACCTCAAAGACTGGATTCTTAATCACTGATTTTTTTGCCTATATGCTGAGCTTGCCAATATAATTTTCAGACTCATACAATCTTCGTGCCTTCTTGATCAGTATGAATAGTAGAAATGTCCTCATGGGAATGCAAGCTCATGATCTTCTTTCATCTCTTTCACTTACTGTCCAGTAAATGCACATTTCTTAATTTCAAGTAAATTACTCCAGTGGTCAGTTCTGCATGGAGAAACACTTTTTCCTTCTCTTCTTGAAAAATTCTAATCCCTTAGAACATTATTAGAGAAATCTGTTACTGGGATGAAATAAGTTTCCAGAAAAAGTGTGTGTAATATAGTAGGTGATCAACCAATGTTGAATTAATTTATGAATTAACGAACGCTGCTCTCCCTGAAGTCTGGCCTGGCTCTTCCTTAAGGGTCATTTGTGTGTCCTATCTTTTTACAGAAAGTAGAATCTCCTTGGTGGAGAATTGTGACTTCCTGATGTAATCTGGTTTACTATAACACCAACTGGCCGCTTTTGTTGTTCAAAGAACACATTTTTCTTTGAAAGGTTTGGTGAGAATGTCTTACCACAAAGATTGGGGAAAGAGCATTTGCTAATGGGTGCAATGTGGTATAGAGACAGGGCACAGGCTTCATAAATATGGAGTCCATTCAGATCATAGTCCTGAAACTCTTCACCTCTGTGTTCTTCAGCAAGTGACTTTGGAGCTTCAGTTTGCCCATCTGTAAAATGTGGACAGTAGTAAATCCTGTTCTTATAAGGATTACAAGAGGGAATATACGAAAAGCACTTGGCAGAGCTCCTAGATCACAATATATGTTGTCCGCTCTTATTCATGAAATTTCCTAAATATTTCACACTTTCCACTTTAAGTTAGAAGCATTTTTTTAAATTCCCTATGTAGAATTAGCCAGTCTCTCTCTAAGGCTCAAGACCCCCATATCTTTCACAGAACATAAAACATCTGAGGAAGGTAAGCTGGTCCTAAGCCTGTCCCTTTTAACTCTGAGGATGGAATTTTTCTTCAAATCCTTAGTGCCTGGCACAGGGAAAGAATGCAGTCACTGAAGAATAAATGCAAGAAAGAATATAATACGATGCTTTTTTAAAAAAACAGGAATAAATTTGTTAGTTGAGATAACTCAGTAAGAGGGGAACTCACAGGGCAGGTTCTGGTTGTCTGTCTAAGGAAGTTTGAATGGCATATGCTCTGCTTGGCAGGGAGGTGGGAGGTGGCAGAGAGGAAAGCCCTTGTCCATGTTTGTAAATGGACTTTTCTGTAATCAACGGTAGCCCTGGCAAGCTCTGGTTTGTCTCACACAGTGAAGTATGTAAACTAACAGCAGCTGACATTGGTCACCATTCTGATCTGGAGTGAAGGGTGTTCACTTATTGTAATGCTAAAAGAAAAAATTGAAAACATTCCAGAGTGTACCCCTACTCAGTATTTTTAATAGAGTGGTGAAAGGTTAACTCCTACAATTTTTAATTATGCTCCTTTTTATTAGATTTCCATACTTTATTCAGTGTAACTTGATACAAAAGAGTAGATGAGAAGAAGATCTCAAATTTATAGCGCCTTTCTAAAATTTAACTTCAACATTCCTGAGGAAACTATATATTAGAAATAATCAATAATTATTTGGGAGAAAAACTCTGCACTCTCTTTGATGTTGTGGACTTTACGCTTGCCAGAGTAAGTGATTAATTCACCATCAAAAAATAATACTAGGCTTTGTCAAAAGTAAAACAGGATTTTTTTTTTTTTAGTTCAGGGATCTAGATTACAAATGCTGTTCCATAATGTACTTGTCATAAATGTGCTTTGAAATGGCATTAATCGATCCTATCATTTCAATAGCCTCAGTCAAAAGCCCCTAAGAGAATTTAAACATAATATCTGTTGGAGGAATGACTAAGTAGTGCTCACCGATCAAACTTAAATTTACAAAAGGAACATGACTGAAACTAAACTTCTGGGGACTTGCAAGTGCAAATACAGTGTTGGGGAAATTTTAATCCTTAGAGAAGGAAAACATTGAGCCATTCTAATTTATCACCTCCTTTGGCTCTTTACAGTCCAGTAATAACATGCTCACCCCATTCCCTTCTCCAAACTTAGAATTTTGCAAAGGCAAAAGGCTGAAATAGGATCAGGAAAGGGATTCAGTTGCAGAACTCTTAAATGTCAGGGCAATACTGAATGAATGGGTAGCAGATCCTGTTCACTGCAGCTCCCCTAAAATAGGTCTCCTGAGCTGGTGGCCTGGAGCAGGCATCATCATATTTAGCTTGGGGCTCCTCCGGCCAGATCAGACCCTGCAAGGTGATTACTCCTAAAAGCTAGATTCTGGGACAGTCACCAGGCCAAGGCTCAATCTCTTGTCCTTCCCAGTTCCTACTCTAGAAGAGCTGGTAGAGGTGTTCTCGTTCCACGGGTGTCCAGAAAACTTATCCACACCCTTGCAGACTGTTGCCCCCTCCTTCCCGGCAAGGACTGAGGAATCCTGACTCTGCATCAAGCTGGTGGCACAGCCCCGGCGCTCCAAGTATTAATAGAGAGTCGCTGGCTCTGGAGGCTGGCACTGGAGGCTCGGATGGCAAAGTGAAAGCAGCGCCAAGCGCTCCTGTCCTGGTCCCTCCCCTGGCCCTGGCCTGCGCCTCGACGGCCCGGTGCACCTGCGCGTCCCGGAGGAGGCGCTGCCTCAGCAACCGCAGCCGCCGCCCAGACTAAAGCGAGCAGCAGCCGGGAGTGCCGGACCCGGAGCCGCGATGAGCTGCGACTGGGACAGCCAGGGCCGGGTGGACGGTAACGACCTTTTAGGCGCGGGTGCGTTTTTGTCCTTAACCGCCCTAATTTCTGGGTTTTCATTTCCCCCGTGCTTGTTGACCTGGGCACTCGGAGCCCGGTTTTTGCCTCTTAGAACGGCTGGATGGGTGGGAAGTCCCCATTTTTTGTGCATGTTTGCACCCTCTTCTGGACCTTTTAGAATTACATTTAAAGTCAACGGAGTTAACTTTTGCAAAGTACAGAGAATCGCGCCTGGGGCAGAATGGGGTTTGCTAAACGCGTATTGAAGTTTCACTGTTTGGCGCGCTGCTGCGGGTATCCTTAACCAGGGTGGGGAAATACTTTCCCTGAAGGAAAGATAATTTTGCTACTACTACTATGGGACAAGAACAGCCAGTCCTCCTACCTCCACCCCACTACTTCGTAAAGGTGTTAAAAGAACCAACTTTGAGTTCATTGAGTGTTGCCCTAATAATATTCTATTGATTGGAAAACTGGGACCTTAGTTACTTAACATAAGACATTTTGCAGCAGAATGTCTGAAAATGACTCTATAACTTGGGCGTCATTTAGTTCTATTTCTTTAAAATAATGATTACCAAACTTTTTTCAGAGGAAGGTTTTCAGATTGCTTTGAAGTTGTGATGAAATATTTTGAACCCTGCTCCCATCAAAATTCACCAATTAATACACATTTGAATCTTTGCTGACAATTTCAGAGAGACCCCCTTGACTTGGTTTTATCCCCAGGTATTTACCCCTTCTTTGAAAGGTCACTGCGGTTGTTATTTAGGTTTTCTCTCTTAACTAGTTACTTGTTGACCTTTTAGAAGGAGCACTCTGCCAGGAATAACTCCTCTTTGTATCAGAACCCTTCTGGATTGTACTGAGCATGGCTTAATGAAGCCTCTTTGGAGTTAAAACTCCCCCTCGGGCTTCTTCTCAACAGGTACATCAGGTAACTTCACCAGAGTTCCCTGTGGATCAGTCATTTTCAGAGTTGGGTATTTTGTTCAGTAATTGGCAAGACAAGAATCATAGTACTGAAAGAAACATTCCATTCTTTCTTATTATTGTCCCAAAGTGAGTTCCCAACATAATTGCTCCAATGATACTCTTTTAAAAACACTTTTTTTAAAGTTGCTTTGCTCCCTGAGCAGTGATTCATGCCTGTAATTCCAGGCTGAGGTAGAACCATCACAATTTGAGGCCAGCATGACATCTTAGCAAGACCCAGTCTCAAAATAAAAAATAAAAAGGGATAGAGATGTAGCTCAATGGTAAAACACCCCTTTGTTCAATACCTAGTACAAAAAAAAAATAAAATAAAATAAAATAAATAAAAAGCTGAGGAAATAAAATGACATTGTTATTGTTGTCACTAGAGAACACAAACAAACAAAAATAGCACTTTAAATAGCTGGAAATTTTTGTCACACTATTACTTTTGTCTTTCTGCTGTAGGTCCATACTATGATTTAAGACATTTGACTTTTTGAGAACTGATTAAGATTAAATTGTTGGTTTAAAATATAAACTCCCAAAATTATATGGCAGCCTTTTTTATGTGAAGCAAGGATGGGCAGGGCAGTTGTGTCTGACCACCTTACCCCGCTGTGTTTTGCTCGTTTTAACTTTAATTTCTATTTTAATACCACATGGTCTTTAGAAATGTGATAGAAATATTTAAAAATAAGTACCAACTCTTCCCAAATCAAGCACGTGTCCTTGAAAGAAAGAAAGAAACTCATTGAAATTTGTTATGAACTCAGCACGCAGCTACTGTCCCCAGAAGCCACCAGAGGCCCAGATAGTAGCATCTTCTGCAGGCCCACCTGTGTGGGTGGGTGATAGAATTGCAAGGGTAGCTTCAATGACACAATATGCAAGAAGGCCACACACGGAGGTCAGAGAGGCAAGCAGAGAGAGACAGGGAAACTCTGCACCTTTATTGGTTCCAGGGCTTTATCCAAACCAGCCCCCAAGGGGAGCTTTTATGAGTGGGCTTAAAACAAGCAGGACTAGTTCCAGGAGGTCATACTGTGACTCCCACAAAGTTCCCAAACATAGAAGTCCCTCTAGAGGAACAATGAAAAAGCAAGGACCCTACCTGGGAGAGATGCCTCTTAAGTTTGTAACAATGACTACTACTTGGAATGATTCAAGTGGGATAGAGCATTGGAAATTGTGTCAAAGGTGACAGATACCTGCTTCTGAGAAAGTTAAACTTATATTTTAAAAATGAATGCTGAGGCAAAAAGTGCTCACTAGACCAGATCTCTCTGTAGTTTAAAGTGACTTCAATAGCTGCAGTAAATGAATAGAGAATTTTGACATTTCACCTTAAATCTAAATTCCTTGGAGCATCAGAAGGCTTTATTCACCTCCTGTCTGGTTATCCTTGAACAAGCGATAAGGTTAAAAAAAAAATGTTTAAAAACACCTAATTGTGCTAAAGCTTACTATGACATCTTTAAAAAGTACTGGATGTATCTGTCAGACTTAGGACATTTTCAAGGATTTATGATGAGATAATGCAAAGAGACATTTGATGAGTACATTAAATGATATGTTTATCTTAAACTCTCCTGTTGACTATTACCAACCTCTACGTTATGGAAGTATATCATAGTAATCCAGCTGCAGATGAAGAATTCTTAATCCATGCTTCATGCTTGATACAGTTTATGACCTTGCTATAATACATCCAAGAAAAATCTATGCAATTAGTTACACCCAATTTGAGGTTAATTTTATTACAAATAAAAAATTCTTTGGATCCAATATTTGCCCCTATTTTTTGAAATGATACCACCACCCTCCACATAATTCTGCCTAAATAGATTTGGTTCTTGTTGCAAACTCTTAAAAAGGAAGTAAACTTTCAGTTTTCATGGGAAGGAACGGAAATATTTTCTGTTGAAAGGCTGACTTTCATATGTTGTTATAAAATTGTAGACTGGTATGTGGGAATAAAGTTGAAACCATGATATTTAGAAACAAAATTTCTTGATTGTAATTCTTCCCACTGCCTCTAGGTCTCTTTCTCTGTGATGTCTTCACTTTTCTGTATTCCTTTTTTCTACCATTTAAATGTTTAAGAGAACCCACTGTGGGCAAAACTCATTACCTGGGATGTGAGCCCTGCTTTGCTTTGCTGAGCTACCTGTTCTCTCTTATCTAACCCTCATTTGCAAGTCAAGGAGAGGGAGAGTAATGTCCCTTAAAACTGAGGCTTGGAGAGGATAATGTTCAACCAAGGGGTCTAACTTGAGAGTCGACATCTTAGCATTCAACCTCTGGCCCTGATGGGCTGAGGATGTTGAATGTGGAGAGGTGATCTGGAAGAGCATTCTCTGCCTGCCTCTACAGATAGGACTGCTAGAAAGGCCCTGAGATGTGACTCTGGGCTCACTGACATGACAGCAGCTTTCTACAATCTTCTCTTAGGATGGGAAGGACATGAAAGGCTATGACTATTTGAAGGTGTGTGGAAGCAGCTCACTGTCCCTCTTGCCAGGGTAGGGATGTCTGCTCTGCCCCTGGGGTAGAGACTTCTGGTTGCTAAGAACAAGAAGTGGCTTATCTCTGAGGGAAATATGTAACACCCCATGGGACTCACTGTGTACCAGCTCTTCTCCCAGGGCAGGATTCTAATTTGTGTTCTTCTCAGACCATGATGGATGGGTCCATTTTCAAGGCAGTGCCCTGGGAGCAGACAGACCCACCTTGATCCATAGGTCTCTTGAGGGTAACTATAGGAATGGAGGAAGAAGAAAATGCTCTGACTCACAGCCTGGTCAGACTGTGTATCCCTGCATATATGTGATTTAATCTCTGTGAGCTTCAGTTTCTTAATCTGTAAAGTAGGAATGAAGATATCCATTGGTTAGGGTTATTGTGAGGATCAGGAAGAATACACAGAACATATGGCAGGTAGTAAGCTCTCCATAAATAGACTTATTATGTTCAGAAAATTGTTTGTGCAGGTAACTGTAAAGTGGTTGCACCATGTGCCTTTGTAAAAAGATAGGCCAGGGTAACAGTCACTTAACTCTGATGCTACTGGGTGCAATCCAGTTTTGCCTATTATGCAGGGAGCTCCACAGATGTGTAATTATCTAATCATCATGAACTTTATATGTGGAAGCTGTTATTGAGTTTTTTGTATTTGGGCATTCAGTTTTGGAAAAGAATGAAAACTTGATTTTATATATTAAATCAAAGAATGAACTAAGAGTCCAGGTGATCCTTGGAGAAGTGATTTTTTTTTCAAAAAGCAATTTGGTCCACAGTATAGTAGAGTTACCACCATAGATGGCTTCCCAGTTTTTATCCCTGCTCACTGATTTTTCTAGTGTGAGTAATTTGGAAAACTCTGAATTGCCCATTTAATAGTTCCAAAGTTTTTCTAACTCACTGGGTACAATGATGTTCACTGTAATCCCAGTGGCTTAGGAAGCTGAGGCAGGAGGATCACAAGTTCAAGAACAGCCTCAGCAACTTAAGCAATTTAGTGAGAACCTGTCTCTAAATAAATAAGTAAATGAATGAATAAATAAATACAAAGAAATAAAGAAAGAACTGGGCTGGGGATGTGGCTCAGTGGTTAAACACCCATGGGTTAAATCCTCGGTATTCCCCCAAAAAACCTTGCTTCTAAATGTCTATATCCTTTTTTCTTGCCTGAATTCTGTGAGGACATGGACCACATCTGTTTACTGCATTCTCAGCATCTAGCAAAACACTGAGCACATAGTAAGTCCATCTATTCAACATATGTTTTTTCAGTGAACTTGTGCATGAAGTAATGATTCAGAGGGTGATGGGACAATTTGCATAACAATGCATGATTCCTAAAATATTTAGTCCTGTTCACTATTGCATTTAAATTTGAGTACATATTCACTTTTTCCTTCTTGGAGCTATTTTTATTAGTGAAAATTGGTAACTATGTACACCTCAAAAAATAGGATATTGTTTGGAACACCTAAATATTTAATAGTTGAATGGTTTAAATAAATTATAGTAGGGTATAAAATACTATATGAATGCATTCCATGTTTTGGAAAATGATTATATGTTGTAAGAGTCTAGGTGGATAAATGGCAAAGGATTAATAGAGGTGGTCTGTCTCTGGGTAGAAGGGATTATGGATATTCCTTAAATTATTTTGCTTACTTATTATTTCTGATTCTTAGGTAATGAGCTTGCCTTGCTTTTATAAGAAAGAAACAGAATAAATACATGCTTGGCATATTGTAGATTATTTATATGGTACCACCTGACGCTGAGTGCTTAGCTCATTTTCTGAATTTACTCTCCTCTTTTTGAGCATTAAGATAGTTCCCACTTCTCAGTGTTCCAAAACAGCAGGACTGATTTAAAAGAGATGAGCTATTGAAAAAAGAACTCAAAGTAGAAAAGTAGAAAATCCACTCAAAGCCAGTGACCAAGGATATTAATTTTGTAACCTGTTGTTAAGCCAAATGCATTACTCTGCTGTAAACAGTTCAGCTATCTTTTGGTCTCCCGTTTACTTTTGGAATTTTCTCCTTTGTTACAGAATCACTTTATGACAATTCGTGAGTGCTTAGTTAATTTGTGAGTGTGATCAAATTGTTTGGTGCATGAACTTGAGATGTTTTCAGGGTGGTCATTGCTGAGTAGCATTTCTTTTTCTGGAGAGTTAGCTCCAGGAGCAAGAACTTTGTAGAGTGCCTCCCCTTCTTCCTCCTCCTTTCAACCAGTACTCTGTGGAAACAGATTGTGAATGAGTAACTTTTAATTTTACCTATTTATATACTTTATAGAGATGCTCCTATTGCTTCAACATCTTCTTTTGGAGAATTATGATCTTGTAGTCTTCCTAACATCCCATGCTTCTTCACTTTTGACAGAGGAGGTCGCAGGTCCCTTTTCCCAGGATCAACCAACAACGTCACTGTTCCATGTGGGGAACTCTTCTTCAGTCTTAAAAGGAACCCCACCTCATTTTTGAGATTATCTGCACAGACACTTATAGATTCCTCAAGTGCCCCTAGACCCACTCCCTTCCTGTTATCTGGCCTGGTATACTTCTTCTCTAGAAGTCCACATCCTTTTCCATCCTTCTGTGGTAGAAAGGACGTGGAAGGGGAAAATGCCTGAAAGACAATAATATCTCAGAAGTCGGCTCCTGAGAGCTCTCTCTTCCCTACTCTCTTCTTTCACCCCGAGTTTCTGAGGATTCCTGAGTGACTCTGCTGCTCCATGATGGTGGCTTCCGTTTTCTGTTCATGGAACTTTATTTTGGGTTTTGAGCAATGAGCAGATAGGACACCTAGTTACCATTTTGTACACTTGTAACCATTACTCTGATGAGGAAATACAGTTTGTCTGTCATTCTAGAAGCCCCTTCTATGTGCCCCACTCCATTCATAGCCCTCTCCACTGTAAGAAATTATTACCCTGGTTTTGATAGCAATTGCTTTTAAAGTTTTACTGTCCATGTGTGCATTCTTAGACATAACAATTCACTATCATCCATCTTAATCTATGATATGCCTATTTAATGTGCAGATTTCCTCTCTCCTCTTATTCTGTTCCTATAATTTACTTGGTGAAGAACCTGGGCCATTTGACCTATAGAATTCCCCATAATCTGGATTTTGCTTCTTTGCACCCATGGCTTAAATTATTTTCTAAAAGATTGCCTTCTTTTGAGCTCTGGCTTATGTCACCCCAACCCCTCTTCCTTCTCAGTCCTTGCCTGAATGCAGTAGGGCCTATTATTTAACAAATCCTAGAAGATTGAGGTGACACACCATGTTGGATTCTAGACTGCACCAGTTACTGAACTCTCAGCACCATAGTTATTAAATTATAACCTCTATCTTGCCTCTGAATTCTCTGGTCTAGCTTCCCCGTCCATAACTAGTAAGTTGCTTCCAGAGTTGTAGAGAGCCTTACACAGTCCTGGTGATGAGATAATCCACATAAATACTTAGCACTGGTTTAGTCATTGTAAATGCTTTCTCTATATTCACTGCTCCTATTATGATTATTCTCATTCAGTGGAGAGAAGAGGCAGGCTGCATTTGTGACTGAGGCTCCAGTGTACCATATCAACTCAATGTCCCTGCTTTTGTCCACTGCCTACTTTATGCTTCTGCTGGAGCACTAAGCCTGGACCTCATGTGCAGCAATACCCCAGAGCAATCAGGACCCCCCAGTCTTCTCTGCATGAGATAGCAGTGGTTGCGCAACACAGCAAAAGGTTGCAGCACCAGTCATTGGCATGGGGAGAAGTTTGCATTCTACTTCCACGGGCTGTTAGAACAGCACTGTTTAGGTCACCAGGGCCCTCTCCCACAATGAAGCCTCTGTTTCAGACATCACTAACCATCCCACTCTGCATCCCAGCCCTGGCTGTCCTTTCCTCACCAGAGCATGTTTGTTCTTGTGCCTATTTTTTTGTTCTTTATAACGTGAAACTGTATAGTTGCTTTCTGGAAAGGCCCTTGTTGGCTTCTGCAGAATCTCTGGATACTGTGATTAGTCTGAGAAAGCAGTACCGTATTGTTTAACATGTAGAAATTTCTCTGTAGTGCTGCTTCCTTTGGACATAGCTAGTCCTCTTGGTTAAGTTGCATTCTTTCATCTGATTCTTAAATTCTACAAACAAGCATGAAAGCATTGTTATCTACTAGACTTATTATTAGACAATTTTTATATTTCTCCTATTTAACTCCTCAAATCTTTCATTAACTTCTCTAAACATTATGATGAGTTGGTTAAAATTGATGCTTTTATTTACTAATTATTTTAAGTATTAGTAGTTGGGTGCATGATTGAGCAGTTTTGCAAACTTTTCTTTTGTTAAAAAAAGTGTAGTTATAGATAGACACAGTACCTTTATTTTATTTATTTATTTTTATGTGGTGCTGCGTATAGAACCCAGTGCCTCATACATGCTAGGCAAGTGCTCTACCATTGAGCTACAACTCCAGCCCTCAAACTTTTCTATTTTAAGCCTTTTTTTGATCATATTAATTTTTAAAATATTTTCTTCTGTTATGTTTTGGTATCTATTAACTTTTAAGCAATTATTTTTCTCATCATCATCATCATCATCATCATTATCATCATAAAGCATTGGTGGGTATGAATTATTTAGAAATAAGGATTTGTTTGAAAAATGGACATATTGAGAATTATTTAAATTATAGTAAATTGCAAAATAGTGCATAGAGCAAGAGCTCTATGGAAAGTAATAATTGGAAAATAATAATCCATTTATACATAGGGAACTGGAACTGAAAAAATATGTATCTAGGGATTAAAGCTACTTGTGGATGATAGGATAGATCATGGATTTTTCTTAGCTCCTTCTGCTTGTTTGCATTTTTTGTCGTGAATCTGCATTGCTTTTTTACAAAAGGAAAAAAAAATGTGGAAGAAGAGGCTTGGGATGGGGTTTTTGTTTGCTTAAATGTTTTTCTCATTCATTTTAGGCCAGACTTTCTCGTTGTATTCATTTGGGTTGGTTTTCATCTTTCTTAAACAGGCATGAATGTCACTTCTATTGTCCCAAAATATCCTTAGACTGGATTTTGAAATTGTTCTAATTAATCTCCCATTACTGAACACTTATGTTGTTTCAATAATTTGTTTTATAATAAACAAGACAGAACATAAAGCAATTGGCTGAAAATTAATTAAAAATACAGAAGAAAAAAATTAGGGGAAACCTACCATTCTGGAAAAGGATTGAGAGTATTGTAAGGCATATTAGAAAGTTGAAAATTTGCCCAGGAGTGCATCAAACGTATGAGTTCTTGGAAATGCAATGTCTGGAAATATTCAACATTTTGACAAATGGCCATCTTAAACAATTGAATGGAATCCAGTACCTGCTGTTGGGCAAACCGTGGGCTGCTATTAGGGCTGTGAGCGGGGAAAGCCAGGCTTTGAGTTTTGATTTCAGGTAAACTGAAGCTCAATTTGTGAGTAATAAGAGTGAGGTCCATTCACACACCAAATACAATGAGGCTATAAGGGACATTACTTACCTCATGGTTTTTGTGAGGATTCATGGGTAGAGCTTATATAAAAATACCTGGCACATTGAAGGCAAGGATGTCCTACATTCCTCTTTCAATAAATATTTATTGCCTTGAATTGTATGGTTAAATAAGCATGGCAGTCTGTGGGGAGTATGTTTCTAAATGTGGCTTAGTTAAAGTAAATCCTCCAAACCAAATAACAAACACACTGTATAATGAGGTAGGAAAACCTTTGACTTCTATCATTCTTAATAGAGTAATTGAAAAGGGGCAATTGTTTTTAAGATTCTTCTGGCTCAGAGCTGAAGCAACTCAGGTAGACAATGCAATAGAAAAATATACTATGGGAGATAGAAATTTTTTTCTATTGGCTAAGTTACAACGATTGAGGTAGATGTCTCCCTAAACTTATACAGGGACAGATTTCATCTCTGTTGGATTTAGGGAATTGTAGTTGGTCCTATTTGCACCACCACTGTTTTAAGGGCTGTGCTGCAGATTGCTCAGGAAATGAATCTCAGAGTTTCTACTATGGGTTTTTTGCCTGACTCTCATTTTATGAACAGTATTGCAAAGTTCTCATGGAACAAGATTGTCACAGGACAGGCATTCCCCTATTCCACCTGAGGTTCTACCAAATCCCAGCTGTGGTTTAAGTAGTTTACTTAAAATTATCTGGTCTGTGATTACTGTGGCTAAGTCACTTCATGCTGGGGGTGGTACCCAGCTAGTTTTGGTTCTCAGACAGAAAAGGATAATATGGAATACATCTTTATGGACCAATTATAGTTTCTTATTGACTGCGGAATGGAAGATTGTGTAGACTGAGACATGGGTGCATTTGAAGTTGGGTAAGTAAATAGGATATTTAGAATAAAGTGGACTAATTCCTGTGGGTTATCAGCGGTCTCTTCCACAGCTGGCTGTCTCATTGCTAATCTCCTTAAAAGTTAAGCATTTAAACTTTTATTTTTAAAAGTCATGATTTACAGTAGTGTCAAAAAGAATACTTAGGAATAGATCAGATCAAGAAGGTGGAAGAATTGAACACTGAAAACTATAAAACATTGCTCAAATAAATGAAAGACACAAATAATTGGAAATATATCCTGTGTTCATGAATTGGAAGAAAATATTGTTAAAATAGTTATACTACCCAAAGCAGCCTACAGATCCAGCACAATTCCTACTAAAATGCCAATGATATTTTGGGGTGGAATTTTTAAAAAATGACTCCTAAATTTATATGAAATTTCAGTTTTGAAAACAAAACAAAACAACAACAAAATAAATCCAAAACAAAGTGGGAGGACTCACACTTCTGTGTTCTTCAATGTTCTTCCAGAAGCGCATGTATTGAAGGCTTGGTCCCCATTGCGGCCATGTTCAGAGTGGACATTCTTGGAAAGTTATTGAATCATGAGGGCTCTGACCCCGTCAGTGAATTAATCCATTGAGGGATTCATGGCTGAATGATCACTGGGAGATGTTGAATACCGTGGGTTGTGAAGGCTGGTTGGAGAGAGTGGGTGCATCTCATCCCTGGTCCCTTCCTCTCTCTGTTCTCCTGTGCCATCTCCTTCCACCTAAATGTTCTGCTTTGCCTTAGCCCCAAATTTGTGGAACCAGCTGACAATGGACTGAAAGCACTGAAACAGTGAGGTTAACTAAATCTTTCCTGCTTTTACATTATTTTTCTCATGTATTTGTTGTAGTGAAGGAAAGCTAACTAACACTTTCTGAATTGAAAACATAATACAATGACAAAATAATTGAAACAGTGGTATTGTGGCATATAGACAGACATAATGAAAGGAACAGATTAGAGAGCCCAGAAATAAACCTTCACATGTTTGGACAGATGCTCTTTGATGAGGGCAACAAGACCAGTCAATGGGGAAAGAACAATCTCTTCAATAAATGGATTTGTGAAACTGGATATTCACATGACAAAGTTGGACTTTTACTTTACACCATATACAAAAATTAACTCAAAGCAGATTAAAGATCTAGATGAGAAAGCCCAAACTATAAAACTCTTAAAACAGGAAAAGCTCCATGACATAGGACTTGGCAATGACTCCTTGGATAGGGTAACAAAAGCTCACAACAAAAGCAAAAATAGACAAATAGGATCACATCAAACTGAAAATACTTCTGTGCATCAAAGGACATAACCAACAGAGAAAAGACAACTCATGGGGTGGAAGGAAATTGCCAAACCATATGTCTGCCAAGGAGTTAATGTTCAGAATATGTAAAAGACCCCCACAACTCAACTGGTGAGGCCCTCAACTGGTGAGGGCCTTCTTGGTGTATAATCCCGAGACAGAAAGCAGAAGTCAAAAGAGAGGAAGAGGGCTGAACTTGCCCTTTTATAACATCAGCAGTCCCACACATAAGGAAGAGGACCTAATGGCCTAATGAGCTCTTTAAAGATCCTACCACTAAATACCATCACATTGACAATTGAATTTCCACTTGAGTTGTAAAGGCAACAAACATTAGCACTCCTTGAGAAAGTTTAACCTTTGTGTGTGCATCTTGGCATTGTCAATGTAAGCATTGATCATATTGTAATACTCCGAGAGGTGTCCTGCTGTTTGTCCCTTAGATTGCTATTCATGGTTCATGTATCTTCTTTTATATCGTTGCTGTCTCCTTCAGCACAATCTACTGTGTCATCTATACTTTCTTCTCTTAGTCATAGTAGCATCTTTGAGCATCACTCGCTATGCCTCTTGTAATGTATTGCTTTTAACAAGCTTGGGCATCATGTCATCTTCTGGAGTTTAAGCCACAAGAGGATAGGATTGTGCTGCATGTGATGTAGATTGCCTCTATGTGGGACGTGAAGAGCCTCCGTAAGAGGAGATAATAGGTGTCTGTTGCATCGACATTGTCATATTGTTTTTGCATTCTATTGTCATATTGTTTTTGTTATTCTTTTGTGTGTCCCAGATATTTGGTTTTGCTAGATAAGAAGCTTCTATACCAAGTTTATGAAAATTAAAAAAACATTTTTATGTAAATGTTTCTGTAATTGTTGCATAGTTACAATTCACGTTCAGGAATTGAAGAAACTGATAACATTTTATGACTGAAGATACATATGTAACCAGAGTTAACAGATTAAGTCCCAGCTTGAAGGAAAATTACAGCTTTCGACTCACTAAACCACACTGGGAGTGTGACTAATCTCTGAACCTAGGGAGAGGACAGTGCCTGTCCCTTTCCTTCTCTATTCCCACTGCTCCCATGAATAGCACCACTGAGAGTCAGTAGTACAGCTTACAGGAGGGTAGGCAATTCTATTGCACTCCTTTCTCCACCTTAGATGACTTTTAAGGAGCTTTATTGAGATAGTGTTTACATTTATAAACATTACCTATTTGAGTTTATAGCTCAGTTCTTAGTGTATTTGCAGAGTTGCTGAGCTTGTACCATAACCCATGGACATGATATTTTTGAATATCATGTTCATGAACATATTACTGTGGTTTTCTTCTGCTGCCTTTCTGAGTACCTGCTTCCCTCTGCAAGCAGCTCTCTGCCTGAGAGAGATTATGAGCCTTGTAAGTAGAATTCAAAGAGGAAGACAGTTGCTGTTTAGATCCCAGAAGTCAAAACAGGAGTTTCAAAACAAAGTGATAGTTTTATAAGCCATACTATTGCCTTGAGGTAGCATTTCTAAACTCTTTCATTTTCCCTTTAGCCCACTAAGCCTGATAGAGAAAATTATGGGGTCTGATCCACAGTCCAGAGAATATACTCTGGTGCATCTTTCATGTTATCCATGAGGCTAAGGCCAAGAAAAATGAATATTTGACATAGAAGAAATCCATAAAAATTCTCCATTTCTGGCATGAGGTGATAATGGGAAGAGAAAAACTGAGGCAAGAAAGAGGCGAATGAATATACCACACAGTCTCCATGTCAGATTACTTTGGGCTCAACGGAAGGCCAGAAGCCAGCAGTTAGTGCATGTGGTAGTTTTATGGAAGTATGGAAGGCAACAACAGATTGTTGCCAGGCCCTCTTGGAGAATGCCATCTTGTAGCTTGGTCAATGCCAAGATGGTGGCTCACTGAAGTTGGAGAGAGAGAGAGAGAGAGAGAGAGAGAGCGTGCTTTGCTGTGCACCTCAGATAGTGATTCAGAAAGATCCCCTTGTCTCAGAAGATGGTTAAATCAAGTCCCCTTGATTCTCCCAGGGGTCCTTCTTTGATGAGGATAGAGACAGAAGTCATGGGCATAAGCCCAGAGTGATCTACCCCATCACCAAGAGCCAAGGTGAAGCTACCTCAGCCAGGAAGTCCTGCCAGCCTCTGGCCAAGGTGAGAGAAAAAAGACCACAAGAATGCTCAGCCATGACCACCAGATGCGGAAGGAGCAATGATGTAGACAAGTGAGATTGTCCAGAGAGGAAGGTGCCAGTGTGGTGAATCCAAGGCTCCACCTCTCTTCCTTCCCCCTGCACTTGAGTGAGACAGTCCTTCCTCCCTGTGTACGTAGAAGCTGTCAAGAAGAGTAATAGGAAAGAGAGGGGTGGAAATCTGAGATATCAAACATTTTCAAACAGAAAAATAGACCATTGCTTAAAAGGATCTTCTAAATTTATTATATCTGATCCAGTTTTAACCAGATTGGACTCAATAAAGTAAATTTGTTACTTCTCTCCAGCAATGGGAACTCATGAGGAAGGCAAGATTAAATAGAGATCAAAACAAAGATACAATATCTTCTCTGTGTACCTTAGCGTCATAAAAGTAATGGCACCACAAATAGCCTTAAAATAAATGCAGTCATCTCTGCAGCCAGTGCCTCTGGCACTGTCTTTGGAGAATTCAGGTGTCCAAGAGAAATATGTGCAAAGCTGGTCTTGGATCTGCTGTTGAAGGGTCTGTGGTAAGTGAGTTTAGTAGACCAGTTCTCCATTTTTTAAGAGGGAAAAAGATGGGTGACACATGTCCATCAGTCATCTTATTATTTTAAACCAAGGTGTTCATACATTCATTTCTGCCTACAAACTCTTTATTTAAACATAATAATATAGTGAGACTAGCGATAAAGTAGCATTTCCACAGCTAAAGTAAGATTCATGGGCCTGAAGAGCATGTGATCATCTTCTCCCTTACTTCTTCTACTTCCTGCCCTGAGCCACCTCCATGAAGATCCTGGTTTTTCAGAAACTTGTGGTTCTGCAGAACAGTGATGAAGGCCATTTTTGAAGTGATAGAATGTGATCTGCATTAATTATGTGAAGAATAATTTAATTGAAAAATGGGCATTAGCCATGGGATTCTTGTGAGAGGGTCATGGCGTCCTGTGGAGCATCATTTAACTGAGAGCATCAACCAAGGAAGTTCAAGTACTTTCAGTCACAGAGCTACTTAGGGTCAGAATCAGGGCGAAGACTCTCCCACCCCAGATTCCAGAACCTTCTTTATTTGCATATTGTGAAGGCAGCTAATTAAAAGTAAGAAACCAACCCTGTAAGATACTGATTAAATCAGACTTGGAACTTATGTTTCTTTCCACCAGCATCTGAGACTTCTTGGTGCATGGCTAAGAATTTCAGCATTTAGAAGTTGCTTAATCCTAAATATTTCGGAACAACTATCTAAATTACTTGATGTTAGTCAGCCATCGTTAATATTAACATCCATTTTGATGATTTAGCCACAGCATCAACAAACTTTTAATTTCCACACTCTGGTTTTTGCCCATTAAATATATTGTGCAACGCTCCCTTTGTTTGAAGTTGTTAGCTGATAAGACTATTCCCAATTCGGCACTCTGGATGTTGGGTTGTTTGATCTCCTAATACTTTGTATTGACTTATAAAGTCAATAGAGATTTAGTTGGTATTTTATGATATATGTGTTCTTTCAATGCTATGCAGGCCAAAGAAATACACCCAAGCAACATATTTCCTTCATATGCATTTTCATCCTGGTATATTCTGTGATGCCATCAGCCCAGTTGTATTTCACTACCTAATTTGTATGAAATAGAGAAAGAGAAGAAGGAAAATCTATGAACAATTGGATTTTGTAAAATTAGTCAGTGTCCTTATTTTTCAGTTTGATGGCACAACAAAAGAGAATTTTAGAAAGTAATTGTGGAATGTAAGTGTGATGACAGTTTTGCCTCGAAGAGTTCAATACAGTATGTCAGCTTAGCAGTTAATTGTTCTTTTATTGTTTCATATGTAAGTCCACCCTCCCGGGTGCAAGAGGCTGCATAGTTTAGTGGAAGAAGAAAAGACAACGAAATCAATGGTAGTCTGAATATTAGCTCTGTTATTTATTTTGCCAGCTCTGTGATCTCCATAGAATTAAGAAATCTCTTTGATCTTCATTTCCATATTTGTAGAGCTGGGTATGATACTTGCCTCCTAGGGTGTCATAAAGATTTATGCAAGCAAGGATGGGACTGCACACTCCAGCTCCTAGGGAGGCTGAGGCAGGAGGATCACAAGTTCAAGGCCAGGTTTGGCAACTTAGCCTGTCTCAAAATAAGATTGGATTCAATCCTCAATACTGCCAAAAAAGACAAAACATATATGTGCCTAAAACAGCTTCTCTCTGGTTCACTGGCATTCAAAAAGTGGAAAATATTTGTTAGATTTGGGCTTTCTAGAAGCAGACTCTGAATGGAGGATTTGAGTGTAAATAGTTACTTGGTAAAGTGATCCCAAGGAAGTAGCCAACAAAGGGGGCATAATAAAGTGTCACTGAAGGTAACTGAGGCTTGATCTCACTAGGTAACCCCAGATGTTAGGGAAGAGCGCACACATCAGAGCTGTCCCATCTGAAGGACAAGTGACTCCTGGTTTATACATTCATTACTATCACTTACTGTTTAAGGGATGCTGAGATGTGGTATTAACTTTTCAGAGCTTCAGACTTGACATGTGAGAAGGAAGATCAAAATAGAAAGACCGCAGGCAAAGACACAAAGATGACGGCCCCGGGAAGCTGGCTGGCTCCCATATGGGCACATGTATGAGTCAGCTGACCAGCCACCCCACCATGTCCCTGATAACTATTGCTGCGTTGTCAGTGATGAGCTGATGTTTTCCTAGCTCCTAATTCAGAGGAGTGTTGAAACCACCTCAGACCAGTTCCAGCTCCTGAGAGTGTTCAACATTCAGAAATATTGTTGAGCCTTTTTTTTTCCCTCCCTTTTTGGTGCTGGGGACTGAAGCCAGTGTCTTATGCATACTAGGCAAATGCTTTGTCCTTGATCTACACCTCCAGCCCTGTAAGCCAGATGTTAAAGGATTGGTGCCATGAAATTAGCAACAGTAAGAGTCTTTGCAACACAGAAACAAGCAAATGATACCCTTTTTTTTTTTTTTTTTAGCTATGTAGCCTTAAGCAAGTTACTTAACTTCTCTGAGTCTCAGTGTCCTTAAGTGTAAAATGAAGATGTTAGTATGTAACTTGTACAGCTGTTGTGAAGATTAAATACAATAAAATATCCAAGTAAAGAGAATGATGGAATTATGGAATAAGGAATTTATTATAGGAACTGGACTTTAGGCAAAAATGATAAAATCTAACAAGGAAAAAGATCTGCAAGGGGACTTGGAAACCAGAGAACAGTCACTAATCAGCCTGACAGAAGAACTGGCAAGGGCAGCCAAGTTAGATCTTATCGGGGGAATTTGGGAATCCAGACATGTCTGATTGACAAACCATGACTGTGAAAGGGGCTGGAGAAAGAAAGCTGTTTCCTCCGGGTAGCTGGCCTGTCTTTGGCTTAACATCCAAGCATGGAGCTGAGGGAAGAAGAGAGAGAGGACCAGCCTTAGCATGCTGGCATGCCTGTGGGTACCTATTACCGTATTTGACCTTAGAGGTTGTTGGAGAGGCTGAACCTCTGCTGCACCTCTGCCAGAAGGCAGAGCCAAGAGTCACACAGAAAAATGGATTAGGAAACCACCACAGAGGGCAGAACTTGACCCTGTTGACCACGTGCTATGCATGCCCTGCTGGATTTCAGAACTGTGATGGACTACTGATGATTGCCCTGTGCCTCCCAGTCTTTCCTGGGAGTTCTGTGGTGTTGCTATGTCCTGAATCACTATTGTATGTTGGGCGTGGTGTTATGTTTTTAGTTTGTGGGTTGCTGGACCGAGATCAACTGCAGCTGAGCAGCCTTATTTGCCTGCAGGCAGATTCAGATGTGAATTCTTGAATTTTGAGACTAATTCTATAATGGGATACGAGAGCTTTGGAGATCTCAGGATGGAAATGGGTATATTTTGTGGATGAGAAGAAAATGGATGATTTATGGTTAGAGGCCGGAGCGACAGATTGCAAACATGGCTTCAAAGGTCCTCCTTCCCCGCAAGCACACCGCTGGGCAATTGGACATTGCCATCAGTCAGCAGGAGGTGAGCTGTTTTCCTGTACCTTTGAATCCAGCTGTCTTTGTGATTTGCTTTAACCAGTAGCATGTGGCAGAAGTGAGGTTGTGTGACATCTTATCTGAAACCTCAAGAGTCTCTGTAACTTCTTCCTTCGCTGCCTTCAAATTTGTGAGCAAGAGCAGTCTAATCTGTTTGATAATGAAAGCCCACATGGAGAGAGAGAGGCTCAGCCACCTCAGTCTTCCCCACTGAGCTCTGCTCTGAGACAGTGAGCAATTTGAATACAGTGATGTGAGTGAGCCCAGGAAAGACCAGCAAAATCACCCAGTCAGAATCTAAGAATGAACATATTATTTTGGTTTTAAGCTACTAAATTTGGGAGCAATTTTTAATACAACTAGAGATAACTGATATGACCTCTCAATAATTTATTTTCCTGCTTAATTCAAGTGTGTTTTAGTTGTTTGTGTCTTTATGGGGTTGTTGTATTGGATAAGTGCCCAGCTATTTATAAGAGTCTTGCCAGAAATCTGACACATAACCCAAAATAAGTGGTGACTATGATGACATGAAATGAATAGTTCAAGATGCTCTTGAGGGGTGGAGTGTTGACCATTCTTAGTGGATGTGGTAGACCTGGAGCAGGAGTTTCATGAGCATCAACAGCCCTGTACCCTTAAACCCCAGTTCCCACAAACTCAAAGGGAGAACATTGGCTAAATAATCTATACGTGTTTGTAAAGCTCTATAAGGTCCCAAGTTCTTCCACATAATTGATTTTTTAAAAATCCTTGGGATATATTCTAGATGTATGTATCCAAACTCCTATTTTGGTGGGTCTCAGTTGAGAGGGATAACCCATGCCAGTGTGGTTGCCATCTGCTATGAGCTATTCCGTGAATGCTCTACCTCTCAACACCAGGGCAGCACAGAGATGCGTGGACCTACCCCAGAGTTCCCATGTTGGTCACTGGAGGAACGTCACCTTCATCACTGTGGTGGCTCTCAGGCAACATCAGAGTTTTAGAAGATTTGCTCTAATTTTATGTTGAGGAGGTAGATTCTACCTGATGTAAAAGATGAGAAGGAAGAGGTTGGTGGCATCCCTAGCCTCTGCCTGACTTCACTGAGCCATTCAGCTCTGGCCTCTCTGGGTACTCACAATTCAGTTGTGCATTATCCCTTGGAGTGACAGAGTAGTCCTCTCTTCTCAGAAGGCAGTTTAGACCACTTTATATTTAAAGATACCCCTTGGAGAGATCTTATTGCTGTTCCAAGCAACTTCTCGGTGTTTTCTACAACCATATTTAGTAACTTCACAAAGGAGTTTTGGTGGGTTTTCTGCATCTGAGGATGGCCACACGGAAATGTCCCAGGTGAGTGCCAAGGTGCAGAAGAACTAAAAGTAACTGCCCCCTTTCTTGCCTAGAAAGTGATTTGCCAAAGCCCTAGACATAAGTTACAACCCTAGGCACAGATGAGGCCCACATCAGAGTTAATCAACAGATCATGCAAATTAGGCACCCATTTATAGCATTTATTTAAATTTTCACTTAAATTGCTGGTTAAATGGAATACATTTAAAATTCTGAAGTCAACACTTGAGCAAATTGGTTTTAAAACTAGATATTAAATTGCAGCACGTTGCAATTTAATACATACTTCCCATATAATTGCTTATTGCTTTAAGAGTACAAAATATGTGTCCAAATAGTTTAGCGTGGTTGATGAGACACAGGAAGCAATATCTTCTTGCTTGCCTATTTTGGGAAACAAAAGCAGAATGTGATAATTATTAACAAGGTATCTGGACTCTGGCTATCTGGCTTCCAATTCTGGCTCTGTCACTGCTTAGCTGTATGATTTGGACCATTCTCTTCATCTTTCTGGCTCAGCTTTTCTATCTAGAAAGTGGAATTAATGAAGATGCTTTCATCAAAACATTGTATTGGGGATGAAATGGAATGAGCCATATGAAGTGCTAGCTTTGCACGTGGTTCATTGTAAGTAACCATAAAAGATTCACTGTTATTATTTTGTAAGTGAAGTTATAGTTTTGCTTTCTTTATGCTAAATTACAACGAGGAGATCTGCTAGAAAGATAAAATTATCCAGGTGGCTTGGATCTGTGGCTTGAGTTATATTTCTGTTTGGCAGCATCGGCCTGGACTCTTTTCATGAAGACGGCTCTACATTCCTTGACCTCAAGCATCCAGAATTGTACATAAGTGGAACGTTAAAACAAAACAGAAAACAAACAAAACAAAACAAAAAACCCACCCTGCTTATTTTGTGATAGTAACTGAAAGACCTTTAAGTTTTGGAGAACAATAAAAAATGATGAAAAACTCCCATTGTTCTGAGACTTGCTTAGTTAAGTGCCAAGATGGTTTTAATTTTCCTTAGTTGTAAATGGCTACAGAGTCCAAGTTACTTGAGTATTAGTCATGGTTCTCTAGTTTCACATAGTACAGAATGACTCCTGCTGTCCAAGAGGGAGAGTATATTGGGAGGATCTGGGGAAGCACATGGAATTGGAGAAAGGTGGTTAATGAGATCTTGGGAAATACAGGAACCAAAGCAACTCTGGAGAGATGGAATACTTGGAGGTTCCAACACTAGTTATCTTTCTTCACTCAATGGAGAGTCTTACAGAGACCAGGTCCTGGGGGAAGGATGGCTTCATTTGGAATACTAACTAGGCCAAGAGTGTCTCCAAATAAACAAGCAAACTGAAAATGAGCATTCATGCCACTCAGCTTTATAGCTCAGAAAACAGAATAAAGCCATGAGTGAAATCTAGTATTTCACGTGTATCTGTAGACAAGAAATAAGATGAAGAATAATTGAAGACATACAGCTGAGATGGCAGAGGAGGAAAATGCTGTGACTTACAGGGTAATGGTGGTGACCAGGAGGAACAGGAAGTTAAGTGAGTATAGCTCCCAGGAAAAGTCCTGTACTATAGTGCAGTAGCTATCCCCATATCATCCACAGCTGGGGCTGAAGGATGGGCGTGACATTACCCAGGATGTATGCCAAGTCCAGTTTTCTCATGGTGCCCACTGCCTTAAAGGCCTTCCAAGATAAATGTTATTCATCAGAGAAACCCATGAGATTTCAGGGGTGGTTTAGAGACCTGTCAATAATATGACAAGCATCATGTATAGATTGTCAAGTCCTCTTTGCTCCAACAATTGGGACAGATGTCTCAGAAAAACTCCCCTGAAAAGATCAGAAGGGTATCTAATGGCCGGCCTGGTGTCCTTGAAAGAAGACCATTTTTGAAATTAAAAAAAATAAAATAGGATTTATGGCTCACCAAGCACTCAGTGTCCACCGCCAGAGAACTATTTTTGTGGCTGTTCAGAGATGGCCTTCTGAGGAGCCGGTGGTTTTTATGGACCTGGTCCTTTGTTAAGGAGATGACTTGGGGTTTCAGTAGAATCTGAATCATCTGTTGGGTATCTCTCATGCTAACCAGCAGGATCTCATAAAATAAAACCCTGGGTGATGGGGACATGCCACCTCCCAGAAATGTTATATAGTTATCTGGGCTCTCTGCAAGAGAGAAATTGATACACAAAATGATTTTTCCCCTTGTCTTATTTTGTTCACTATTTCACCCAAATATTATAGTAGAACACAGAAAAGCTATCCTCTCCACGAGCAGTGGTTGGGCTCATTCCAATATGTTCTTGTAGGGGAAAGTACAAAATAAATACAAACCTCTGTCCTGTTTACTACTTAGTTCATGTTCTCCCTCTCCCTGGCCTGTATTATTGTCATTATATCTCTCTGCCTCCAATTCTTGATTTCCCATCTGAACTCCACACCAATACCCACTTCATCTTTCTAAAGCACTCTTCTCATCCCATCAGAAGTTCTAAGTGGCTTCCTATTGACTGATCATCAGACTCGCCAGGACCTCTGCACTCTCTGTAAGATTGGTCTCCATGCCTTCTCTTTCAGCTCCTAAAGCATTCTGGACTCACGTATGGGTATACATACTTTTCTGCCATAGTTCACGTTATTATTATTATTATTTTTTTGTACAAGGGATTGAACCCAGGGGTGCTTAACCACTAAGCACACCCCCAGTCCGTTTTATAATTTTTTATTTTGGATTTAATTTTTTTTTTTTTTTAGTTGTAGACAGACACAATCTCTTTATTTATTTATTTTTATGTGGGGCTGAGGATTGAACCCAGTGCCTCAAGCACTCTTCCACTGATGTATAACCCCAGCCCCAAAATGTTTTATTTTGAGACAGGGTTTTGCTAAGTTGCTTAGGGCCTCACTAAGTTGCTCAGGCTGGCTTTGAACTTGTGATATGCTGCTTCAGCCTCCCAAGCCGCTGGGATTACAGGCATGCGCTACCAAGCCAGGCTGACATTGCTTTTTATGTCACAAATGTCCCTTTATGTCTTGAGTGTCCTTGCCATGATCTTTGTTGCCACCCTGTTATCACCAGTTCCTATAAATCAGTCAAAAATTTTGATCTCCCACATGCCACCCTTGCCTAACTTGCTCTTTTTCTGGTGTTGCCCTATGTCAATATAGGGTGCCCCACCATTCGCCATCAACCCATTACTCAGACTTCTATCCTGATAGCTACCTTAGATTCTTTTGTTTCCTTGACCCCCATGTACAATTCCTCAGCAAGTCCTTTTAGTTTTACCACCAAAATGTCCCCCCAGTTGTATCACTTCACTTGCGTCTCCATGACTGATTTCCAGACCAAAGTCACCATTATCTCTTGCCTGGACAATTGCTGTAGCATTCCAAGCAATTTCTCTGTTTCCACGTGTATCTTCTGATAGTCCATTCTCAACACAGCCCCCAGAGTAATGTTCCATAATGTAAACTAGCTCATGTCAGCCCTCTGTCTCAAACTCTCAAATGACTGCCTGTTCTTTTATAGTAAAATACAAACTTATCTGGCCTGCTCCTAGTCTGTCTTTGCAAATCTCATTTTATTTCTTCCTTCCCCTTGTCCTTGCACTTGGGCCATGCTGATCAATTTATTTATTTATTTATTTATTAAAAAGATCAATTAATTGAGTATTTATATTGTCTGCTCTTTCTTCCTGGACTAGTTCCTTTCCATTTCTTTTCATATCTGTGTTCCTCCTCTTTCAGGTCTTAATTCAAATATTCCGACTGTAGACATATTTCTTCCTAAACATATCTGAAATAGCTCCCTGTCCTTATTTTATCAAGTCAGATAATTTCCTTCAAAGCATTTATCAGAGTTACAATTATCCTAATGATTCATCTGTTTGCATTTTTATTACCTGCATCTCACATCCACCTTGTCTGAATGTAAATTGGCCTGTCTTCTTGTTCATTCCTCAGCCATAGATGCATCATGGTATTCTGTGCATACCGGGCAGTAAATAAGTATGTGTGAGTGACTGAACGAAGAGCCATCTCAAATGCCACTTTTCCCAGAACTTTCTGCTTCTCACATTTAGAAGCAATACTCTTCTCTGAAATTTCTGTGCATGTTTTGTCTGACCTCAAGGATCATACTTTATTCTTCTGTGGTGGGATTCCAAGCATTTGCAAATATATCTAATTCTTATTGGATTTTGAGGTCACCATCTGTGTGTCTGATTCATATCGAGTTTCCCATAGTACCTGCCATAAGGTCTTGCCCATAGTAGGAATTCAACTGATATTCCATGAATATTTTATGAAAGTATAAATTAAAAACATACCTGTTTTCTGTGGATTTCAGCTAAGAAGAATTCAATCCTAAAATGGGACTCAAAGAATGATTTAGGTTTTCTTTTTCTCTTATCTTTTTCATTCCTTTTCCCCCTTTTGCAGGTAGGCCCCCCTCTCCAGATAACTAAGGTTATTATCTGGAGAGGGGGGCCTACCTGACTTTTGTATCTGCTGTTGCACTCTGAAAGCTATTCAGCCCCTAAGCCTGCTGCTTTCTGATCCTCCCCAGCCACAGGGCTAGGTTGAGAGAAGCTAATTTGCCATTACACAAATCACAAATAACTGCCCTGCATCACTGTTATTTCTTAATTTTTATTTTCTGTACTCTTCTTCTTTGTAGTTTACCACAGATATCCTCTTATTGGTATGTTTATTTTTCAGCAAAATGGCTTAAAAGTGGTATACCTTTTCAAAGGCATGCAAATAATGTCTGAGTCTGACTGCACTGGCTACATCCATAAAACGAGGTAGGGAGGGGCTTAGGAGGGTCTCCTGACTCAGAAAACTTCTGAACAGAGAGATGTATCTTTATTTATTTATTTTTAACTTTGATTTTCCTTTGCCTTGTTTCCCTAAACTGTTTGTCTTGTCTAATCCTTTGGCTACATGGGAACAGGAACTCTGTATGGTTTACTTCTCTATCCCCAGGCACCAGGCTGAGTGCTTGATACACAATAGTTTTTTTTTTTTTTTTTTTTTAACCGCCCTAACTTTCCCCCCAAACTTTGCTTCTCAGCCTTTCCAGGTCTGATCTACTGGGCTCTCTAGGTCCCAACCCTCAGGACTTCATTGATCTCCAATGTCTTTGCATGAATTTTCTGAAGAGTTCCTTAGCCTCCCAACCAGGTTGCTGGGATTCACTTTGGATCCATTGTTTCTCCTTTTCTGTCCTTGGGAAGCAAACATTATTTTTCTACTGTTAATTTGTTCTTAACAATTAAAAAGCCTTGGATGGGGGTACTTTGCTCTTGTTGGCAGATGTTCTGATAAAAACTGAAGGCTGTTAATTATAACCTCTACCTGAGCCAATAGCGTCTGTGCATGCCAAAATAGAATCCATATGGACTTAGTCGCCTTCGTCGTTACCATTTATTGAGTTCTTTTACACTGTTTCTGGCACTTTCCTAAGTGTCTTGCATGAATTACCACATTTTGACCCCTTCAATGACTCAAGGTAATAGCCTAGCAATTTCCCCCATTTACCAGAATAGAAATATGAATTTCATGGAAGTTAAATATTATGGGTATGTTCACAGCAGCAGATGTAGAATTTGGGCCAGGATTTGCCTAGTTCAAAGCTTCAGCTTTGGAATCCACTGGGGTGCTAATAGGAGCCCATTAACAGAATCATGGTAACCAGAGGACAGGAACCATGAGTTCACTCTATTTAGGGTTAGTGAGGACTCACCTGGAGTTGTGCTACCCAGCATTTTATAAGATAAAAGCAAATTGGCTCACAGTAAGTATCATGGGCTATCGCAAACTACTGAGAAAAAACCTGGAGCACTTTTAACTGTAAAAATGAGAAATTTAGACGAGCACTAATAGAAGTTTTGCATACTTGAGTTAGAGTCCCGATAAAGAGAAATTAGACTTGTTTTGTCTTCTCATTTACTGTAAAATCTTGTACAAATGACACAAATGCATATTTGAAGTCAGTCTTGGGAGAAGCTTTGTGACCATTCCAGCTATAGTGGAGTCACTGGTTTAAGAAGTGATGAGGTTTCAAAATTATTACTATTTATTACCACAGATATTCTAGAAGACAAGTCTGCTATTCAGAGGTCCTTCCTGACACCTCCGCTTCTCCTATAGGCTCAGGCCTTAGCCCCAAATGTCTACATTATTTACATTTAAAATGCTTTCTTGGTGTTTTTCTCATGGCACTTGACACTTCCTACCTTCTACTGCAGTTATTCAACCTCTGAGCTCTTAGTCACCAAAGCCAGGAACTGAGTGTAATTCTTCTTACTGTTGCTAGTTACTTCCTAATATTGTCTTGCGAACTGTAGATGTCCTTAAAACAGAACCTACTGCTCCTTCACAGAACTACAGTACCCTGTTTACCTCAGTGTCACTACTAACTGCTACTATGACCTTGGGCAAATCAATTAAACCCAATTAAACCCCGCATGCCCTAGTTTCCTTACCTATAAAACTGAGTCACTAGCTGAATTTTTTGTTACAACTAAGTTTGTCAAATCCATTAGACTTTTAGAACAGAGCCTGTCACATAAAAAGCACTATATACGTGTCTTATAATTGTTCAGCACTTCATTTGCCAGTGAGACATTGGGCTACTCAATTGGAGGCTTCAGTCTCTTTCCCTTATCTGTTATTTGGTACATGGTAGGAGATTGATAGATGTTTATTGAAATGAATGCATAATCATTAAGGATGAGAGAGAAACCAGACCATTGAAGAGGGAAGAGTTTGGAAGGACCTCTAAGGTTATAAGTTCCTTCCAGAATTGTTGATTCCCAAAGCTGCCTGAACTTTATTTAGTCTATTTTAGTATTATTGGTATAAGTTAGGGTGCTCCACCTAGAACTGAATCATTTGGGGGTAGGAATCCAGGAATCTGAATCTTTACTACTTCCTCCAGGGACTTCTAGAAGCTAATGCAGTACTTTTCTTTCATTGTATAAATTAGGAAACTGAGCCATAGACATGTTGGCCCAGGAAACAAAGAGCTCAGGAGTGACTGAGCAGCGGAACTTAGGTCTCTTAACGTCTAGACTGCTGGGTTGTGGAAGGGAATTGGGGGTTGTCTGAGAAGGTTAGATGACATGACCTCTAAGACAACTATACTGTCAGGCATTCAGTCCTCAGAGAGCTGGTGAAAGCCAGTTTACTGAACTCTGACAACAGGAGACGTGGATATTTTCCCTGTAGGAGTTAACAATCTGGAACAAGAAGGAAAACCTACACAGATAACCACAGTGGAAAGTGACAAGGTGAGCTGTGTAGACAAGTGCCCATCCAATGGGGGCTGATCTACTTGGCAGCCCTGTGTGTCCCAAATACTTGGAGGAGTCCTTCTCTCTTCACAGGGGCCACTGTGGCCCCTCATCCAACTCTTCCACAGAAGACACCTCAACCGCCTCTTGGTGTAGAGTTTGTGGTACTGGCCAGGTGAACATTCTGAGAAGACGTCCCTTTGTCCTGTCATAGCTTGCCACCACATGCAAATTCCTTTATGGATTTCTGTACTTAATAAGTATTATTACTGTCTTCTATAGTTACTAACATTTCTTGAGATAGTTCATGTTATAGGATAGCTAACTTTAATGAGTGCCCACTCTGTGTTGTTTTAAGGCTTCATCTCTATTCATTCATCCAATTCTTTGCCAAAGACAAAGGCCACTTCTAAATGTTTGGAACAATATTGGAGGCTGGATTCAATGTTTGTGAAGTAAGAGAGAGTTGTGCATCCTCTGAACAAAGCAAACATTGAGTTTATGTACAGTTTTCAAAAGGATGGATTTGAGGTATTGGTAGAAATGCAGGAGTGGAAGTGTTTAGGGATTGACTAGTTTCAGAGGGCAGAGTGATTCCTGGGTGGAGACTATAGTTGATGGACTGATTTTCAGAAGTCAAGTGTCCCCCAAAGGAAAATAGAGAGAGAGAGAACAGAAGGAGAGTGAGCAGACAGAGAAGAGGGGAGGAAAGTGAGAGTCTTTTCTGTGTGGTCTCCTTTTCTAATACAGAGACCATGGACTCAGGCGCACCTCCTGACTCTGTTCCCAAGTTCTTTCAGCCCCCACTTCCTCTCTTCTCAAGCCCATCAGTTCTATTCTGTGTCTTTGCATCCCAGCCAAGGGTGTCTCCTGCTTGGTTCGGTCCAGGCTCCTCCCTTTGCAGGCAAATCAGGGAGGCCTTCAGATAACCTGCAGTGGCATCTCAGAGCATATTTTCACGGGTTGTTTGAAGGAACCGGAGCAAGAGTCTTTGGATTAAGAGTTAGCAAATACTTACCAAACCCCTTCAAACTACCAGGAATGTTCTGGGTGCTGCAGAAACAAATGGTGAAACCAGCAGATCCAAGCTCATGTTGGCATCAAGCTTAACCCCTTCTGGAGAGACAGAGGTTTAAACAGATGCATTAATTCATGCAGGTATCACATGTCACAGGGTGGTCCCTGCTCTGGAGTCAAGGTAGAGTAAGAAGGTAGTAGAGAGAGGGGGGTTATGGCATCATATAGTATTGCCGAGGAAGGCCTCCTCAGAAACTGATGGTTAAGAATAGAATTAAGTAATAGTGATGAGACGAAAGGTAAAAGGGTGGGGTGAGCTTAGAAGACTTAGGAAGAGAGGAGATCAGAAGCTGAAGAGATAATGGGGGAATGGGGGCTCCTGTGAGGCATGGAGGTCTTTGTGAGGATTTTGGAATTTAGTTTGAGGAGATGAGAGGTTGTGAATGGTTTGAGTAGGGGAGTCATCATGTGATATCACCTCACAGGGACATAGGAGCTGCAATAGTAAGAACAGTCCACAGGTCATGAAGAGAGCGTGTGGAGGCTGGAGGTTAGCTGGGAGGCGACGGCAGTGATCCCAGCATTGGATGATGGTTTGGACTAAGGTGGTAGGAGAAGCAGGCAGTTTCTGGAAGATTCTTCCAGTTAAAAGACTTCACAAATACCACCATTATCTCTAGCAGTTATAAAGAAAGCCTGGGATGTGCACCCTCAGAGGACTCAGTTTGGCCTATTAGAGGGTCTCCAGGGGTATTTCCCAAAGCAGACAAATGAAGGGGAAACAGAGGCATATTATCACCTTTGGCAATAGAATAAAGCTTGACTATGGAGAAAATAGATAACCCAAACCCACCTCTTCATAGACTTGCCGTAGTATTTTTCTCTTAATTATATGAGTTATAGGGATTTCTTTAATTGATGGATGTGAAGACATTGATGTTTTAAATCTTATTGCTATTCTGTTTGGAAGTGGGTGTTTGACAGTTTTTGTTTTATCTTCTGTGTGTGTGTATGAGAGCGAGAAAGAGGGAGAGACAGAGAGAAAGAATAAGTGAGATAGGGGGTGGGTGGGAGGGACAAGGACAGGCTGAGAGGTAAGAGCTGGAGCTGCTGTTATTCCCTGAGCAATAAAGGCCTGAAATCCTACTAATGAGGTTAAAAAAGCCTTTTTCTGTGTGCTTAATAATAGCACTGCCTACTGACATAACCAAGGTTCCCAGAATAATTGCCCTCTTTCCTATTTTATTTTCAAGACCTGAAAAAAATAACAAAACAAAACAAAACAAAACAAAACAAAAAAAACACCATTTTTTTTTTAGGGGAAAGTACCTTTGGATACAGAGCATTTTCATCTAAAATTTCAATTCTAGTGCTTCAACATTTGCCCCTAAACCCTGTCAAATGCATCCTTTCAAGTGAAAGATAAGTGAAAGTGAAGGGTGAAACCGGAATTCATCGCTGGAGTTTTCTGGATGGTTTGTCTTTAGTAGGAGGATGCGAGATTGAGCCTTTGCTGCAATTCGGTCTTCCCCAAATTGGAGGCTCTTCCCATGACAGTTTTATCTGGTGCCTTTGTGGGCAACATTTGTAGTTGTCAATAACAAAATGAAAGGGTTTAGAAAGTTGCAGAATTTTACCAGAACATTCAACTTGGAGGAAAAAAATGATCTGAGGCATAGTATATGCTAATACAGTTGGAGCCCTCCATAAGAATGGAATTATTTGAAACACATATATTTAGAGAGTTTTGTTTTGTTTTGTTTTGTTTTGTTTTGAATAGGCTCTCAGCATGTTTAGGTGGATTTAAGATGGAAGGTATGTTGAGAGGTACAATTCTGAAAAACACTGTAAAAATTTGTTTCTGTAAATTTCTGCAACCAAAAGTACCTTATAAGAAGGAGACAGATACTGATTTTTAAAAAAGGAGAGAATATGATCAAATCAGAGCTTGTGAAAAATGTTGGTTGACAATCTGGATTAGATTGCCAGAATTATTTTTGTGGTGGGCTATTTTGAGTAGGCAGTAACCTTTCTTTTGAGATACAGATTCCCATGTTGACTTTTTAGCCTTTAGTCACCCCCCTCACTGTTGTACAATCCTGTGCACATTCTGTCCCATCTTTCTGCTATAAAACTGCACATGTGAAAAGTCTAACATTATTAAAGACAAGCTCACACACCCTCCTACCACTCACTTTTTTCTCATTCTTTTTGCAGGAGTTGGCTGTGAGTTTCAGGGAGGGGAAAGACTCTCATTAACAAAGCATTGTCACTACCATAGAGGGTCATATATACAACTAGAGATATGAAAAATTGTGCTGTATATGTGTGATAAGAATTGTAATGCATTCCACTGTCATTTATTTTCTTAAAAAATCAATAAAAAAATTAGTAAAGTGTTTATATTGCTCCTTCTCCCTTAAGAATAACTTATTAAAAGACGACATATGGTTAAATTGAACAAATTACAATACAGCAATGTGTACCTGAAACAGACCTGAGCCGGTGTTACCAAGATCTTTCCATGCATGTGTTCAAAAGATGTGTGCTGTGTTTGCCTTTCTTGAGCTCCTCCACGCTCCCTGATGCTAAACTGCATGCTTCACGAAAGGAAAATAGAACCACCTTCCTGTGCAGATGTTGACATTTAGTTCATGGAGACACGGACCAAGAACTACATATACCTAAAGGAAACGGGTACCTACGTTTAGAGAAACATGCTTATGCGAGCCAGTCTTCTAGGAAGAAAGCAGATAGCTCTCTCTGCCTTTGAAGATTTCAATATTTACTTTTTTGAAGGTGACCAGATGAACCCTCTCAGTTCCTTCTGTAATTCAGATACATCAAATACAGGATGGAACTTTATAAAATTCAATTTGGTATTCCATTGCAGAAGTGCATTATTGCTTCCTTGAGGAAAACAATCTGTGTCTGGCCAGGTGCCATTTCCTTTACTTCTGCACAGAGTTTCCTCCGAGGACTCAGAAATGCTGAGTTAATTTGCTTAGGGAAATGTAGACCTAAGCCTGCTACCTCAGTTGTATGATTTATCTACTCAGTGTACCAGATTCTGAAAGTTAGAACAAATATGCTTTATATTTCAAAGGGCTACTTACAAAATAAAGGTGGTGTTGATTCCAGGTAAAATTTGAAGGCCTCTTTTTCTCCTTCCTCTTCTCCAAATGCCTAGTTCCCCTCCCTTTAGCACACACCCTACTGTGGAGGGAGGAGGAATGTATCTAAGGAAGGGATCTGATGGCAATCATTGGTATATGTTTGGGAATGCCAGAAAACGTTCTACTCTCTTTTAAGTGTGATAGTTTTGTAGACCAAATCTCTAATTATGGAAGACATTACTTTTGCAACTTCATCACCAGTCAGCATGGGAAATGTTGCATACAATGCACCCTTCATGATCAGATCTGAAATTATACTGAACGGGGTCATTCACTCCATGTGCTAACTCAGCCTAGCATAGAGTAGCACAGATAATAAGGTAGATTTACTTACCCACAAATCATAAGCTTTATGAAATTTCCTTAGCTCTGTCATGCCACTGGGTGCCATAAGAAATTGTTGATTTCAATACCTCTAATGGCACCTTCATGTATTAAAAGAAGGTATACCACTTGGAGCTGGGGTAGTGATTCTGTTTCTTTTTTCCTTTATCTATTTTTTCATCCTGCCTGTGTTTTACTGTATGAAATAAATAGATTACCTCTCAAACACAATTTGTCTTTGTGCTTCTAGGCGATATTGATCAGCAAGAGGTTCCAAATAAGAAGAGTGCTGTTCTTGTGGATGGGGTTGTACTGAATGGCCCTACAACAGATGCAAAAACTGGAGAAAAATTTGTTGAAGAGGCCTGTAAGCTAATAATGGAAGAGGTGGTTTTGAAAGCTACAGATATAAATGAAAAGGTAAAAATAATTTATCTGTATGAAAAATCTGGGCTCATTGTTGCATGTCTATAATCTCAGTCATTTGGGAGACTGAGGCAGAAATGGGAAAAATAGATCTTTCCCATATCTATATGGCTTTATATAAGGAAGATGAAAAATACAGGCTTTCATTTCCCAGGTACCTTTGTCTCAAGGGATGATGTCCAGATACCAGTGTTTGGGTCATTTCCCTCCCTGATCCCCACCCAGTGTCTACTTCCCTGAGGATTGACTTTTGTCAGCCATCATTTGTTGGGAGATCAACTGAGACTCCAGGGCTTAACCAGATTAGGCTCTGAAACACAGTGATGAAGCTTCCTGCCCTTGGTAATAATCTGGATTATAAATAATCTGCTGCTGCTATGATTTGTACACTCTAAAACATACTGTTTTCTCTATTTTATTTTATTTTTCCTTCCTTCCTTCCCTGACTCCCACCCCCTGCGCGCGCTCGCTCTCTCTCTCTCTCTCTCTCTCTCTCTCTCTTTCCTTCTTTCTTTTGCTGGGGATGGAACTCAGGGCCTCATCCATACTTCATGAGCACTCCCACTAAGTTTCATCCCCCGACCCCTCTCTATTTTATTGTAAATATCCTTCATATTGCAAGTGAAAAATCAAACAGAAGGTTGAAAAGGCTATGAAATATCTTTTTATTAATCTAACATTCCTTCCCAGAATCTTGTCTGAGCTTAGACTAGAAATCTTGGGTTATTAAATCTGATCCCTGGCTGATACCAATTACTTATTCTAGGTTTGAAATACAAGCTCAAATTCAGTTTCAAATTGTTATTAGAACTACTAATAATAACATTGACTCTCAAGAGTTTTTACTCCACGCTAGGCTCTGTTCTAAGTACTACCTCATATGTATTTGTGTATTTAATCCTTAATGTTGGTTAACAGAGCCTGGGGTGAATGGGGGAAACAGATATGGGGAATGGCTGGTCAAGGGGTGTTAACTTACAGTTAGAGGAGAAATAAATTCCTTGATATTTTATTGCCCAACAGGGTAACTGTAGATAATGTACTATATATTTCACAAAAGCTAGAAGAAAGGATTTTTGAATATTTCCATCACAGTGAAATGATAAATCCTTGGGGAGATAGATATGCTTTTCCTGATTTGAACATTATTTGATGTATATAAGTATTGAAATATCACATGGACCCCATAAATATGTACAATCTTTAAGTGTCAATTAAAAACTAAAAATTAAAATTAAAAAACCCTAAAAGACAGGTACTAATTACTGTCCTATTTTAGTGATGAGGGAAAAAGTTAGGCATACAGGGATCAAATATATTGCCCAATATCACCCATTAGTGAGTATCTCAGCAGGAGCTAAATTGCAGGCAATCTAGCATTAGCATCTTCACTCTTTAACTTCTTCATATACGACTAAAAATCACTAAATTACCTTTTATGACACTGATCAGTTTTCATGTTGGAATTGGATTACTAATAAATGAGCATATGGGAGAGACCCTCCCAATTATATTAGCAGGAAACAGAACTCATATTAAAAGGATTTTGAATGTGGTGGTATTTATTCTGAATTTTTGGTCATATTCCTTTGAGAAAACCAACAGAATAGGTTAATATGACCTGTGAACTTGGAATAGTTATGTTCAAGGCAAAAGTGCTGATGGTATTTCTTATCCATTCAAATTATATATTTAAAATTGCATATTTTTGGTCTTCTCTGTATTTGTGAAATACTGTGGACCTGGTTTGCATTGGAGCCCACAGCTCCTCTGGCAAGTATGTTTTTAAATTGGCCTTTATTCAGTCATTAAATATTAACTGAGTGTTAGCTACTGGTGAGGCATTATATTCAGCCCTGGAGGATACAAAGAAACATAAGATAAAGACCCAGCTTTGAACAGAATTCATAATCTAATTGGAAGGATAAATTTTCATTGGAAAAAGAGAAAAGAGGTCCCAGTGAGAATGTGATAAATGCTGTGAGTTTGGGGCAGACTTTAGGGATTTCACAGAAAAATGGGAACTTTGAACTTTGATGCAGAGTGTAAAGTTTGAGTAAGATTTTGGTGGGTAGAGAGAAATCTCCAGTGGGCATGCTTCTTTCTAGGGATATTAAAGAAAGCAGAAACATAAACAATGGAAAGAGTATTGCAGAAGGCCAAGATGCACCCGAGTGCAGAGGTGCAAGCCTACAATCCCAGCCACTCAGGAAGCTGAGGCAGGAGGGTCACAAATTTGAGGTCAGCCTAAGCAATTTAGTGAGACCCCATCTCAAAATAAAAAATAAAAATGGCTGGGAATGTAACTCAGTGGTAGAGTGCCCTGGGTTCACTTGTACAAAAATAAAAGAAAAAAAATATGTATCGAATATAGCAAAGGGCTTTTTATTTCTATTTTTCTTTGGAAAGAAAGGCTCATACACTGGGTACTAATTGGAGTTGTGAGGCTTGTGATCCTAAGTTATTGATTAAGGAAGCACACATGGAACACAGTATGGTAGATGTGCAGGATGTCCATTCATATGAAGTTTGATTGAAAGCATTTAGGGGCTGGGGATGGAGGTAAAGTTTTTATGCCACTAACTTGACCTTTGTCTGAGATTCAATAGGACACAATTAAAAGGTGACTGCAATACTCTTGGGGAGATGATTACTCCTAGTGCCCTCTCTAGTAGGCATTCTTTCTCAGCCATTTTTTAAAAACTTGATTTATAATTTAGATTCAGTAAAGTATACTCCTTTTGATGTGCAGTTTCATGAACTTTGACAAGTCATGCAACCATCACCACAATTAAGATATAGAACAGTTTCATCTCCCTCCCAATTTCCCCGTGCCCCTTCATAACCAACCACTCATGGCCCCTCCTGCCCCTGGAAAACCACTGGTCTATTTTCTGTCCTGTAGTTTTTATCTTTTCCATGGGTGTTGTGCAGATGGCATCATGTCAGAAGTAGCCTTTTGAGACTTGCTGTTCTCCCTTATCAAAATTCATTCGAGACTCATCCACACTGTGAGTGTATCCACAGACATTTCCGTGGGCTGTCTTAGGCACTGTGCTATCCCTCTTCCGGTCATAGCTACACCATCAGTTTAATTTCATGCTTCTCACACAACTTGCTATTTTCCCCAACTTCCCACCTCCCAGGCTTCTCACTCCCTGGCTATTCCCTGGTCTCTCTCCTCCCCACTTCACAAGCAAACTTTTTTTTTTTCAAGATTGTCTACACTCCCTCCCTCCATTTTGTCACCTCCCACATCCTCACTTCACCACAATCTGGCCTCCACCCGCACCTCTCTAAGTCACACTGCTCTTGCCAAGAACACCTCCTTGTTGATAAATCCCATGAACACTTCTCAGTCTTTATCTCATTTGGCATCTCAGAAGTATTTGGCAGTGGCCACCATCTTCTCCTTAAAACATTCTTCATTTTTGGTTTTGGTGGTGTCAAGTTCTCCTAGTCTCTCTTCCTGGCCTGTCCTCCACCTGCAAGGTGAGCTCCTGTGCCCATCCCTTAAGTGTTCCTGTGCCTTCTCCTCTTCTCTGTAGATTCTCTCTGGACTGTGACATCCATCTCTGACCCTGATCTTTAACAAGAGCATCAGACTGAGTGCTACACCCCTTTTGGATGTTCTAAGGGTGACTTAAACTAAGTCTAAATCATCATCCTCACCCTACTTCCAAACAAACTCTTCTCCAGCTATCTCATTGCCACCATAAGATCTTGTGTCTAAGACAGAAACCTCATAATTCTCTTTGACTTGTCCCTCATTTTCATCCTAACCATCTTACTCATTTCCAAGTTCTATTGATTCTGCATTCGAAATACCTCTAGAAACCGTATACTTCTTTTCTAAAGCACCTACCTTTATCCAAACGGCCATCTTCTCTTGCCTGATCTATTATAGTTACCTCCTTTTTCTAATTCATTTGGAATTTCTACTTAGCAAGTAAAGTTATTGTCTAAAACACATATGACATTTCCTTCCCCTATCTTGAACATTTTAATGAGTTTCTCAGCCAAAGCAAGCTCAATAGTAGTTCTCATAAAGCCTGTCATGTTTTAGCTTTATCTCTCCACTTATTCATCTAGTTATTCAGTACCCCTGTATTGAGCACCTATTCTTTTGGAGGCTCTATGTTACTTGCTTGGAATCAGTGAATGAATAGACCAAGTTCTCCACTCTCATGAAGATTATGTAGGTCATAATAAGTGAGTAACACAGTATTTGAAACATTACAAATGCTGCGGACACAATAAGAGAAAGGGAGACACTGATAGAGATTGGGAAATGGACAGGTAACTTTTGCTTGAGTCAATTCTTTTTTATTTTGTGTCACAACTTGGATATAGGTTCCTCCAGGAAATCTTTGAAGATCTGAGGCCTTTCTTCTGTTCCAACAGTATTTGCATTATTCTCATAGCTCTTTTGTGCTGAAGTAGGGTGACATGCTCAGATCTCTACATCTCCCAATTATCTGGGAGCTTTGTAAGGGTCAAGTTGGTGCTTCTAACGTCTTCCTGATCTTGGGCTTCTGCCATGCTCAGTTAATTACATGCTGTTACTGAATCTCCAGGTGTGTGAGTGGCAGCCTCCCGAACAACTGAAACAGCTTCTTGATTTGGAGGTGAGAGACACAGGTGAATCACATGACCGGCTGTTGAAACTCTGCCAGGATGTCATACGCTTCAGCGTCAAAACAAGTAAGAACCTCAGTTTACTTCCTTCAACTATACTTCTGACAAGTTCTTAGATTTTTAAAGCATTTAGTTACCTCTTAAAAGAGCAATTCTGATAATGTTTATGGGATGAGAAACCTAGATTTAAAAAAAATAGTGGTTATGATGTTTTTTACAGTGGTTCATTTAATTCCTAATCCAGATTTGTTGTCAAGTTCAAAGATAATAGTAAAAATTTTGGTGTTGGTGTTTAATGTAAATATTATCTGTTCCTTGCCAGTCTCCATCCTCCATCTATAAACAAGACCATATATTTTTATCACTGCTACTTATCATTTCTTGAGTTGGTCCAAACTGGCAAATGATATTTTGATTCTATGAATTTGCCAAGGGATTTTAAGTCTTTATGGCTTTTCTAGAATATGCAAAAAAATATGTTCAAGAACATATCTGTAATATAAACAGGAAGAGATTTATCTGGAAGACACTGATTAACTCTTGGCAGTTGATAATCGCTAAATTATTTTTATCATATCTGGCAGGATCAAAAACTGAAAACCTTCAGGCAGATATAAGCAAAATGAAAGTGTGGCAAGTTTTGCTGTGATTGCTTCATACTAATGCCACAGCCACTGTGATCTGTTGTACATGCAGTGGCTTGACATCAGTCCTACATGGAAGCACTCTTCCAACTTGACTGTTAATGACTTATACACCCAATGAACAAATTTCAAAAGTGGGAGAATAACTTTCCAAAGTATGCATTTCTCTGTGTGATTGTGAAGGTAATCCAGTGCTGAAAACCGTATAGGCATATTATGCTTTGTGAATTCTGACACTGGACTAAATTTAGTGGAAAGAACATAATAAAATCCTGGCTAAATATAATTGGTTTATATTCCCTTGGGAAAGTCTGGTGTATGTATCAAAAATTCAGTTAGCATTTCAAAAGCAGAGATACATATCTTATTATTATAGTGCATGTCAGAAGTGTAGAATGACATTTAATGCAGTAGATTTTTTAGTTTACTGGATATTTTCCATAATGTTACCATGGAAATCAATCATAAATTAACACAGAACTAAAAAAAAAATCTTATTAAAATTACTTGTAGCAATGTCTGGTTTCCTTTGCCAGATCAGAGGAAGTTTTCCATGTTTTAATTGAAAAGACATTTTCTTTTGAGATTTATTTTTTCTTTATTGAATTCTTAGTTTAAAGAAGAAAGAAGAGCATTCAAGTTAAATTCTGTAAATTGTAATGAGGGGTCAATAACTAAAATGATTCCTGAATCCTAAAATTAGAACTAGACCTCTCCTATCTCTTTGTTCCTTGTCCTGCTGAGCTCCCTATGACTGAGAATGTCAAGCCGGTTAGCCTGGTGTTTGGTGTGAATATTCGCACTGTGTTAAGCCAAGAACCTTTTGGGACCTTTCATATGAGGAAAAAAAAAAAAAAAAAAAAGAGGTGGAAAGTTGGAACTAGATGTTGAATCTTAAAGGAGGCTGTGTTTGAAGTCAATTGAATCATAAAGTGTAAGTACGCTGCACGATGAGTCACATCCCCATCTACATAATGCCAACCATACCATCCAATCTGGAAAATGCAAAGGCCCCTGGCAGCCTGTAGCCTGAGGTGAACCCTATTGGTGAGTGAAATGCATTTGAAGTGAGGGAAGTCAACCCTACTACTTTCAGGAGATAAAGGCAGCAGGCCATGGTACTTGGAACAACAGTGTTCAGATCCATTTCTCAAGGGTTCCAGTTGAATGTGGATGGTAAAGAGCAGGATGTCATCAGAGCTCTTAAGAGAAGGCTCAAGTTTTACTTAGAAACATCAGGCAATAGAGAGGGTAATGAGAAAGGTCTTCAATATCACTTTCCTATAAAATTTTCTTTTGGGTGTTTTTTTAAAACTGAAGTGTAATTCCTATTTGATAAAGTGTGTAAATCTTTCATGTTCAGCTCAATAAATTTGCATACCTCTGTACATATGAAACCACCACCCAAGTCAGGATTGAGGACATTTCTAGCACCCAGAGGCTCCTCGATCTCACTCCCAGTCAACAGTTCCTTCCCCAGCATACCCAGAGTTCTAAAGTCTCTCTCCATAGGTGGCTTTGCTGATTTAGGCTGATTTAGAGTGTCTTATAAATGGGATCATGCTATGCATATTCTTTTGTGTCTGTCACTTTCATTGTCTGATGTATTCATGTTATTATTGTACTGATACTTTTTTCTTTTGATTACTGAATAGTGAATACTTTGTTTTAAATTTACAGACCACCCAAGATTTTTCAACCAGTTGTATGCTGGACTTGATTATTACTCCTTGGCGGCCCGATTTATGACAGAAGCATTAAACCCCAGCATGTAAGTGCCATGTTCCTGGAATTTCTCACCTAACAAGGATAAGAGATGTTTTCTTAAATAGATGCAATTTTATTTCATGAATTACTGTTTAATGGTTTCTTTTATTATAAATCATGGGATAGTCTTATGACACCAGTGTTCAAGCAGCTATTTGAACAGTGGTACGGTAAGAAGGGTCAGACAGGTAACCTCCATGTTACCTTCATTGAACAGAGGAGAACATGGACTAAGCAAATTTTCATTCATTCCTGCATGAAAAACCATCTGTGCTCAGTGACAGAGAGACTTTGAATAAAAATAAACCTCGATTGTGTCCTCATGAAGCATAAAATCTGGTGAGAGAAAGAGCCATGCTAGTAAAAATTGGCATTAATATAAAATTCAGTCTCTTAAGTGCAGGAGAGGTGCACAGTGCCATAAGTGTAAGTGGGGAAGTTTTTTCTAGTTGTGAACTTAGGAAATTTTTCTCTGAAAAAGTGACAGCTAAGAGCTGAAGGACGAGTAACAGTTAACTGGGTGGAATGGGAGGAACCGGTTTCCAGTAGAAGGAATTACACATACAAAGGCCCTGTGGTGGGGGCAGCATGATATACTCAATGAATGGAAAGGTCAATGTGGGTGTAGTTTACAGAGCAACAGGGAGTGTAGAGGAGGATAATATGGAGGAGAGAGATAGAAGCCAGACATGCAGAGCCTTGTGGAGTATGTTCATGAGTTATTCTAAGTACATTGGAAAGTTCTTAAAGGTTTCTAAATCACTGGGTGACATTTGCTATTAAAAAGATTGCTAGAAATTTGAAGAGAGCATTGGAGGAGATCCGTCAGCAAGGCATCTCCTTAGTCAGATGAGAGACCTTAGCAGTTTGGACTTAGGTGGAAGCAGAAGGAATAGAGAGGAAAAAAAAAAAAGTTTGGAAGATAAAACATGAAGGACTGGATAATATGTTGGATGTTGGAAATGAGGACAAGGGGGAATTTTCTAAGATAATGCCTAGGTTTCAGGCTTTCATAGTTGGTTTATGGTCATGTCACTCATCAATTCGGGAGGCCTTGGAAAAGGGGACCAGTTTTCAAGTATTCACTGGAAGAGCCCAGATCAAGAATTTAATGTTCAATTGTGGACATTTGAATTTGAGATGTCAACAAAAAAGACCAAGTGATTTGAGACATATATGGGCCAGAAATTCTGGTATCTATAGGAATTAAAAAGTTGTTGGTGAAATGACAGTAATTGGAATGAAGAGTGGGTATGCACGAGATTGCCAAAACCAGTGATTCTCACTCCACACTGACCATTAGAGTCAACCTGGGAACCATTAAAAACAGAATTGGTGCCTGGATCCTACAGACCAATTAAATATGAATTTCCCTGTGTGTGCCTCATACAGGGTTATATTGCATGTGATTTTAGTGAGCAGCCAGGAGGAAGAATCACTATCATGAGGAGAGAGCATAGAATAAGGAGAGAAGGGGGCTGTTTTCTTCTCGACTGGGCCTTGAGCGCATCCAACAATTAATGATTAGGAGGTGCCAGATCAGCCCACAATAGAGAGAGACCAGGAGAAAATCAAGGGGATAGGTATGGAAGCCAGGAGGAGAGTTTGTCTAGGGTCATATGTTATTGGGCAGTTAGCTAAGACCAAGACTGAACAGTGTCCACCCGATTACCACATGGATGCCATGGGTGACCTCAGAGATGTTTGGTGCAGTAATGAGAGCAAAAACCAGCTACCTTATGCAGAAGAGGAGGGAGGTAATACATAAATTGGAAAAGACAATAAGATTACACAACTCTGTGGCTGTGCATGGTGGCACATGCCTGTAATCCTAGTGGATCAGGAGGCTGAGGCAGCAGGATTGCTAGTTCAAAACCAGCCTCAGTAAAAGCAAGGTGCTAAGCAACTCAGTGAGACCCTGTCTCTAAATAACATACAAAATATAGGCAAGGGAGATGGTTCAGTGGTCAAGTGCACCTGATTTCAATCCCCAGTACCAAAAATAAATAAATAAATACATACATACATACATACAAAGATTACATGATTTTTTGAACCCTTGGCTGTCCTAGGTATTTAATCTGAAAATTGATAAATTTTTATAAGTGTTAAACTGCTGCCAAACTGAACCATCCATTCAAAATGTGGCTCATCCTTGAGTGTGTTCTCTATCATCCTCTCCACCTGCAAGCCCCTTTCTCAGATGTACAGTTGAGCTAGTTTTCAATAGTACATGTAATCCTAACTCTTTGTTACAAAAAAAAAAGAATGATTATTCTATTAATATTTTAGGTACACCTGAATGTATACGTGTTTTTCGCACCTCTAGTATGTGTGTAAACTGTTTTCAAAGTGTGGTTGAAAACAGAGCCTATCTTGTTTTTTAAATGGTGTAGTATTTGTAGAGTTCTTGGCACGTAGGTAGGTGATACCGAGTAGATAATGTTTTTGCCTCCATTCCAAAGCTTTCCCTTCCAGATGTTAAAATAATTGCATCAAATTCTGTGACTATAAATCTAAATGAATCTACTTAGCCTACATATTTAGAGAACACATTTATTCAGATACAATTTAATGTAATCACCTAATTGAGTAGGAGATTAGAGATGTTTAGTCATCCTCAAGTTATCTGGAGGAGAAAAGAGACTCAAACATTACCAAACAAGGTGCAATAACTGATGTCATCTGGGTTCCCTGGGAAGCCCCTCTTTAGTGGATGCTCATTAGGGAGTAACCTTGTCCTGAACTTGAGTGGCTGGGGGAACAGGTGGCAGGAGTGGGTAGGGACAGAAGCCAAGCTGCTGGGCAGCCAAAATGATGATCTCTGGAGTAGATCTCTAGATCTCACTCTGAGATCTCTGGAGTGACCAGTCATTAAGTATGGACTGCCACAAGAAGGGATGTGATCTGGAGGAGGCAGCACCCTGCAGCTGAGGCTTTCCCAGTCAGGGCTGATGTAGCAAGGCTTTCTGACAACAGCATTCCAGACTAGAGCCACAAATGCTTCACGGAGGAGGAATCTGGATAGAGTTTGCAGTCGGATCATCACACAGTGAGAGCTGTTCCCCAGAATACTTCTCCTCTGTTTTGATTCATGAAGTGTGGTGGAGGAAGCCACAGTTAGGGGTGACTCCATGTAAAGCATCTAGACCTGACTGTTAGCATGCTCCTAATAGTAACCTAATAAAACCTGGTTTCCAAGACAATGGCTTTTCTGTAACCAACATCAGCATCCAGTGCAGCATCCAAAGTATTCAAATACTGATACACCACTGCCTATGGCTAATACCAAGAATCTCAATACCCTGCCTTGTTCTCTCCTCATGGAATTGATGGTGTCTTCTCAACTAGGGCTGCTGAAATAGCTTGCCTGTCTCCTACACCACTGGCTCCTGGCATTATCTAACCATGCCCAGTGCTATTACTGAGGGAGCAATTCTTTATTTCCAATGGATGAATTTCCAAAGACGACCTACATCTCAGAAGCCACTTGGTTTAATAAAACTCTGTGCATTTCTTGGGACACCCAAGGGATGTTTTGACTCTAGTCATAGAAGTGAAGTGTTTTTTATATCTATCTAGTTATACGTATGAGGTGTCCCCAGTGTTTCTGTTAGTGGAAGAAGCGGTTCTGAAGAAAATGATTGAATTTATTGGCTGGAAAGAAGGGGATGGAATATTTAACCCAGGTGAGTACAATTAGTTATTGCCGTCACCCTTCCACTATGAGCATCTAAAATTGTATTCATTTGAAAAAAAAAAAAAAACTCCTTGCAGATTTACATATTACAGAAAATTGGGTATTAATGATGCTACTTGGTAAGCAAATAGCTTATGCCTTTCTCCAGAGTGATAATATTTTGCATAAATGCTAAATAAATGACATACATACTTAACAAATAAAATGTCTACAATTTAGGATTTATGTCTAACGCGAATGAATTTTTCTGCTGTTGGGAATTTGGAAAGGCAATGATAAGTCCTCCAAATTTTAAAACCAATTTTACTAGAGAAATTTCCTAAAGTTCATTTGTTTATCTTACAATTATTTTTTGACCCAGAGATGAGCACATATTTTTATTTCAATTTTCTTGATCAGGGGACATACAGAAAGGATATTACTAATTATGTGAAGACTTGGGCCAGATTTGTTGGTGCTCATCTGCAATCCCAGCTACTTGGGAGGATGAGGCAGGAGGATCACAAGTTCAAGGCCAGCCTTAGCAACTTAGTAAAGTCCTAAGCAACTTAGAGAGACCCTGTCTCAAAAGAAAAAATAAAAAAGGACTGGGGATGTGACTTAGTGGCTAAGTGCCTCTGGGTTTGATTCCTGATACAAAAAGAAAAAAAGAAAGAAAGAAAATTATGGAGACTTGGGTACGAAGCTCAAACACTGAAAGTGTGGGATATCACTGAAATGAGAAAATAGACCAAAGCTTCTGTCTCAGCTGACATTGAAAAGTTCTGGAGTTGGTGACTAAGGAATATTCAGAGTAATGGGAGGAGGGTGGTACTTGGGTGCCTTTTACATTGGCATCTTTAGCCTAGAACAGCCATGAACATCCCTGCTTTCCACTGTATTCAGTACTTTAAGTAGTATAACTCCACGCCATAAGTATGACATTTAAATTTTGTTTTTGCAGGTGGTTCAGTGTCCAATATGTATGCAATGAATTTAGCTAGATACAAATATTGTCCTGATATTAAAGAAAAGGGGCTGTTTGGGTTGCCAAGATTAACCCTTTTCACATCTGCAGAGGTAAAACATTATTCTTATTATTAGACATACATTTTTCTGGGTATGCATTATTTAAGAGAACTCATTTGTTTGAGGACCCTTGTTGTAATTGTATCCTACACTCTTGTGATTAATATGCCTAGGTATAATATAATATTGCATTCCAAAGGGAATTCTGATGGGCCTAGTTTTGAAACCCTGGCCCTCCAAATTTGTACATCACCTTTGGAAAAAATAATTTATAGTATGTTACATTTTCTTTGAGTCAAGAATCTTTCATTTGAAGTGCTGTCTTTGCATTTTCTCTATGAGTATCCTGTGTCTTAGAACTTAGATGACCACTACTGTTCTCAGCTATGTTTTCTACTCACATTTTCTTGTAAAATTGCTTTAATTGGCTAATATAATGGGTTCTTATTTTCATTTTCAAGGTGAAAGGACGATATTTGGTAACAACATTGCACGCACGTGAACGTGCGCGCGCGCACACACACACACACACACACACATACAATTTTATGTTGCCACAGTCTCCTGTCTCTAATCTTACACTTCACTGAAGTCCAAGGTCAGGTTGTAGCTACATGCATTGGCTTTGAGCTGGACTGGCTAGATTCAGTAACCATCCCCGTCACTTCCCATTTGAGTGACATTGGATAAGTCGATTAACTTCTCTGTGCCTCAGTTTCCTAATTTGTAAAAATGAGTGCATCTATTCTCATACCCAATAAATTATGCTAAAACCCAGTAGCTTAGAACTAAAACTATGCATTATCACCTATAAGTCTCAGGATACCTAGGCAGTTCTGCTGTCCTTGGCTGGACAGTGCCTTATATGTCCAGGGACTGGCGGGCTAATTGCTGATGTAGGAATGGCCCAGCCGAGACAACTGCAGTGGCTCTCCTCCACCCCAGGTGTCTATCAGCCCCTGGCATGTAGTCTTGGTATGTTCTCATGGCAGCCATGTAGGTGATCAACAATATGGTAACATACTGGGCTTTTTGAGTCCTAGACTCAGAACTGACACATTGTCACCTATGCCTTATTTTCATGACAAAGTAAGTCTCATCTCTGAACCCAGATCCATGGGAAATAGACTATACCTTTAAGGAAACATGCTGCAGTCACCTGAAAGATATAGGTAGCAGTGAACAGCTGGGCCCATAAGGCAGCCCAGCAACTACATAATAGTCACTGATGAGTGAGTAGTTGCAAAGACTAAATGAATCTGGGACATGGATATCAAAAATATTAGCTACTATTAATAGGAGGAGAACAAGCCACCTATAAGAGGTGGATAGAAATGGATGGCACAGATTAAGTACAGTCTTACCTAGAAGATTCTTATTTTCTCCTTTTTCTATTTCTGTGTGATTCCAGTGGATTCCTTTGTCCTTCTGACACTGCTTCCTCCCCAGGTCCCTGGAAGGGAGTTTAGCTTCTTCACCTTCTGTGAGAATACTAGGTCTCTTATCAAACAACTTGAGGTGGGCAAAATCTGAAATCTCTATATAATTTCCAGCTGGGCTTTTCTAAATCTGTTATTTTATTCTAAGAACAAAAGTTACTTGATTATTGCAAAACAACAAATTGGGCCCAAAGTGACCCAAAGTGCAAGGAAGTCCAGCCACCCCCATGTTTTCCTCCCGTCCTGTCTAACCGTCACTGTTTGCATCAGCACTAAGGTGCAGAGCAGGAGTTGAGTGGTAGGAGGCACCTGAGAGGAGTCCCCTGGGAAGTGCCATCTGTTCAGATCCTTGACCCAGCCACCCACAACCCTTCTTCATACCATGTTCTTGCTGTCGCAAGAGAAGAATGATAATGGGGACAACTGGGGAACATACCTGGTTATTTGGGATTATTGCAGAATAGGGCTTCCCTCTCCAGGTTCCAGCCTGGATATTTCAGTCTGAGGAAACTTAGTGGGTCAGAAAAGCACCGATCTTTCAATGTTTGGATCTCCAGTTCCAAGCCTGGGAAAGCTGATGGAATGGGGCCCGGCTGTCTGTTCAGTACTTTTATTTTTGCCCTCTTTTCATTTGGGTTTAAAATTGGCTAGCATTTCCTTTGTGGCATAATTGCCCTGGAAAGGGGGGAGAAATCGTGTTGAAAGCCTAGACTAAACGTCCCACCTGGGAAAGACCTGTACCACAAGTGTGACTGGGGAATGGAGAGTTGCAAGAAATGGAATTCTTATGTCATTGTGAAACCAGAACTCAGGGATTCAGTGAGGTTGTTCGGCTTTTGTTTTTGTTTTGTTTTGTTTTTCCCAAGAGGCAAAATGTATGCCAGGGATAACAAGCCAGTAGAAGTTGGTGCCAGAAAATCCAAGAGCTGGATGTGAATTCCCCAGAAAAATTCCAACCCTGTGAGCCTACTGTGGCCTTGAATATATATTTTCATCCCTCCCTCCAGACTCCACTTTGTAGCTCATGCCTTCCCTGATCTGCCTGAAGAGACTGGGGCATGGCATTTGCATTACTTTAATTTATAATGTAATAACCACCTTTACTCTTATTATAACAATTCAGTCTATTCTCTTGTTAAAAAAAAATTAAAGAATGTTGTTTTCACTAAACAGTCTTCAATCCTATGGAAGATTTTTGCTAGATCTTTGTTTGTTTGTTTGTTTGTGTGTGTGTTTTAGGTGTGTGGTCCAAGGCCCAGAGGTTGTGTTCCTCTACTGTCTTATTAGGTGTCCCCCGCCCCTCAGTTTTCATGCTTCCCCAGGTGACTCTATCTCTGTCTTGCACCATTTTTGCATTGTTCAGGTTTGAATTTGGATCCAGCTATTGGTAGAGATCTGCAAGATCTAACAGAGTCCCCCCTGTGCTATCAATATATCCAAAAATAGCCTCCCAGGTGCTAAATGGCAAAGAGAAAGGAAATTCTGGAGAAAAGTAATTGAAGTCATAAATTTATGACTTGATTAGTTCTTTGATATGAATTCCTTAGGCATGCTGAAATATTAGATTTGCAAAGTTCCTGAGTAATTCAAATCATTTTAGGAATCCACATAAAGCAGTGATCACTGACCGCCATTGAAAGGTGAAAGTACAGAGAAACTCACCTCCCATGCCAGTGACCAAGGGGACCAGTTTGTCTTTGTCAGGCTCCTTGCTGGAGGGGGCAATTGAGGTCTTGGGGGTGCGTGGCTAAGGGTTGTCCCTCCTTACACTCTGTACCCTGGTGCCTCACTGAGTTGGGCTGGGATGTCACCTCCAGTCTTCTCGAAAGCACACAGGGATACCTTGGGCTCTCCTGATAAGCATAAGTCTAAATCCATCCACCTGGATTCTTAATTCTGTCTCTTTAGGAATTGAACCTGCAGAGTGTTTTTGAAGAGATCCCCTGGATTCTATTTCATTTCATTCTGCCTTAACATGTAACATGTATCAACTCCACTCTCCCTACCAGCTAATTTGAATATCAAAATAGTCAAGCCCTGGAAGGAGTCCACATGTCCAGGGCACAGTGCATGTTGAGGAGAGAGCAGTAGTTCATTGAGAAATCCAAGGTCATAGGGGAAAAAAAAAAAAAAAAAGAAATCCTTGCAGGAACCAGAAAGTAAAACTTCAGCTCAATGCTGTCTTTCATGTAGGCACTTTCTGTTTTATCTTGATAGAAATGAGCACCCGCTGAGATTTTTGTGCCTTCTGTAGATTTATGAAACCTACAGGGAGGTCGGGTCTCAGAACGACTGCCTTATCTTTTGCCAGTGATGGGAACAGCCGTCGTTTGTTTCTAAATGCGGTGGTTACTTCTGAATCCCAGCCTTCCAGGGTTTTCCTTGCCTTGAAACTACTCAGCATGTCAGAAGCATCCCCCTCTCTCTTTCTGTTCCCCTTCCAGGGTTCTTGCCTTCTTGGATGTTTTCAGATGTTTAGACTTCAGTTTTATAGACTTTTTATCTGTCCCTATCCATTTGAGATTGACTTGGGGCTGTACTTTGCCCTGAGGTACTTAAAGACAGCTCCACCGAAGCTATTCTTAGTCTGATTACAAATTTTTTTATTCAGCACATCTATTGGTTGGAGATATTTTGCTAATTCTCGGGAGTAAAGCACTGTGATTTGCCCTATAGTCAGATGTCGGTGGAGGTAGGCTAGCGTTTATCATTATGAAATCAATAGCTGTTTTGTTGCCATAGCTCAGATCTCTGGTGAGAAATAATTCACCTTAGCTCTGGCAGGCCTGTTACCTCCAACCAGCATAGGCTGATGTATCAAGTGGAGAATTAATTACATTTTCATGTACATTATTTCTCTTCAATATGCATATGTTCTTGTAACAACCTGAAATAAATACATCCTACAGGCATTTTGGATGTGTCCTATTTGATATTTGGAAATTAATTATTTAGGATGGTTTCATTTTTTTTTCCTGATGGTGTTACCTCTGCATTTTATATTTACAGAGTTAAAAAAAGAGCTCCCAATAAAACTCTCTTGACAAAAGAAGGAAAAAATTACCACATTTGAGGGAATTCATCAAGTGTGAAGGCATGACTACTCTTTTAATGTATTCATACCTACAAATTAAATTACTAAGGTTTTTTTTGGTACAATAATGTCCTTTAGCACCTTCATTTTTCTGGCATGAAAAAGAATTAATTGACCACCTGTCCTCACTAATATATAAAGAACGACATCTCAAATACTAATTATTTTATAGATGGCATGTGGTGGTAGGGGGAAGGCCAAACAATCTAAAGAATATTCCACTATTTGCTAAAAAGAAATGGACCAGATCTCATTCCAGAAGCATCTATAAGCCTCCTTCGTGCCACAGCTGTGTAAAGTAGAATTTCTACAAATTAATATTAGTTTTATTCTTAGGACTTTAGCCTCATTCCTATATGATTTAATTTCTGCCTTACATTCAGTATTAAATAAGACTGGTCATGTGTCTGATCAGCATTTATGACCCATTGTTTTCTCTTGGAAATAATTAAATTCTTCTTTAGTCTGTGATTGCAATCTTTGATACACATTCTTACTCTCTCCTTAGAGGATTTTGAGTCAGCAACAGACTAGATTCTAAGTTTCCATTAATAGTGAGCCTTAGAGCATCAAGAGAAACTTTTCTCCACGTTATAGAGAATAATAACCATCAGTGACCAAGTTTGTTCCATGTGTTTGGCTTTGTGTCCATCCCTTTTTGTATTTTGACTCATTTCATTCTCTAATAAGCTGATGGAAAGCACGTTATCGATACAATCCCTTTATAGATTAGCAAACTGAGGTTCAGAGTGTGTGCATTATTTGTTCATAAATCCTGGTTCCTCTGACCCCAAAGTCAATGTTCTCAGCCATTACACTAAGGAATGGAATTAAATTACTGTTATCTTTTTCTTTTGTGCAATAGTGTTCCAAATATTGTGCTCAACTATAAAGACATGCTTATTTAAATAACAACTAATACATTTTTCATGCTATGCATTCATCTCTCTCCCTCCTCTCTTGCCCTTTAATTCAGTGTCATTACTCCATGAAGAAAGCAGCCTCCTTTCTTGGGATTGGTACCCAGAATGTGTGCTTTGTGGAAACAGATGGAAGGTAATGGGGACAGGATCTGGAAGCTTAGTGGGTGGAAGGGGAAATTTATACTGTTTCCAAAGCAGTACCATTGCCTGTTAACTACTAAACATAACTGAAAGTCTTAAATCTGTGTCCCTTAGAGGTAAAATGATACCTGAAGAACTGGAGAAGCAAATCTGGAAAGCCAGAAAAGAGGTGAGAGGGGGAGAGAGAGATTGTGCGTGAGAGCGAGCACAAGTGCATATGTGTGCATCTGGGGGAGAGAGAAAGAGAGAGAGAGAGAGAGACAGGGAGAGAATGCAAACAGCCAAACCCATTTCTATGTGTGGGAGAGAGAGAGAAGAGAGCATGTTGGAGTTAAAATAAGGAAGCTCATTTACAGATGTTCTATTTTCAGGTGCGTGGCTCTCCATGATCTGTGGTGTTTTTTTTTGGATATTCTCATTCCCAGGCAGCCAGAGCCTATTAAAACACTGACATCACCATATTCAGATTTCTTGGCAAGAATAAGCCCTAAAGATGAACGTAGCCTCTCCAACCGAGCCTTGGCATGCACTCTGCTATCTATGTAGCTCCTTCCTCCCAGAAATCTGTAGGACAAACAGTTGTCTTTGGGCTGCATTCAAAATGATTGTTGACTTCTTTATCCATCCCTCCTCCCAGTTGCTTCAAACTCAAAGCCCACCCATTAGTGCCCCTTCATACTGGGTCTGGGTCTAGCCTTTCAGTAGCAGAATATCCTGTCTTCCCCACCTGCTAGGATATATTCAAGCTGAAATGCCGGTTGTTAGAGAAGGCAGGGCATGACTCTGGTTACCTGCTTTTTGAAGAGGAAGCTGATTATTTTTGGTACTAACCATTTGCTCTTTGGACCAAAAACTTGCTGGATTTGGTGCACCTACCTCACTGCCTCCGCCCACTTCTTCCCTTGCTAATGGAACTTCAGATAATTTTATAGTAACTTTCCAACAGGTAGCAAATGGTCAGGCCCAAGAAAATTAAAAATCCCATCTTTTGAGCTGGGATGTAAGGTATACCTATCACAGGAGTTCACACTGTAAGAATGATGGGTAATTTTTTAAAAGTTTTAATACTGTATTTTTGTTCTTGTATTCTTAAGGGTTTTTTTTATTTTCATAAAAATCAGCTTGTCCTGGGGCATGATAGATTACTGTATTTTGTTTAAACTCTATATTTTAAAAATTCTGCAGTTCTTGTGGCTGTATTGGCTTCAGGTGTGTATACTTAAATCTGTATCCACTTATTTGTTTGTTTTTCTTGCCATTCTAAGGACAAGTAGATTTGATAACTCTCTGGTGGTTCAATTAGCATATATGCCTTTGACTTTTGTGTAAAATTCTGCAAAATGCTGGCTGTGAACTACAGATACTGCTTTTGAGTCTTAGTTCCATCTTATTCTACAGAAGTTCTCGTTAAAGAGAATGTTCATGATGTCCTAGATGTTTGATGGTGGGGAATGCTGATAGTGCTTCTTTCCTGTTTCACATTTTTTCTTCCTTCTTCCTTCCCCTCTTTCCTTCTCCCCCACCCCCCACCTGCCCTATCCCGGGGCTCTTTTCTTTCTTTCTTGAATTTTAAACTTTTGATTACAATTTCAAACCTACACAGAAACAATATTATGAGTCTTCCTATGCCCTCAATGTCTCTCCAGCAATCCTCAGCTCCTCCTCCCCTGTGCCTCATCCACACCCCTCACCACTGCTACATGAGTCTGAAGCACGCCCTGACATTATCTCCTTTGAGATAATTCATGGAGAATATCTGTAAGGTATATGTACTCTTTAAAAAAAACATGATTATATTTAAAAGCTAAAATTTCTTAATGTTATCAAATATTCAGCTTATAGTAAAAATTTCCCCATTGCCTTTTTAAAAATAATTGGCTTGTGTACATTGGGATTCAAACAATATCCAAGCACATCTTTTTTGATCCATAGCTTGGTCCTCCTCCTTGTTTGTTGTCTACAATTGATTTGTTGAAGAAGCCAGGTCCTTTGTCTGGTAGAGGGTTCCACATTATGGATTTTGTGGATTACATCAAGAATTGAGATGCTAAGTGCTCCCCCGCGCACTGTGTCTGTAGTGTAGAATTTAGATCTTGAGACCCAGTGAAATTCTAATTGGATTTTAAAAACAAAACAAAACAACAACAACAACAACAACAAGCAGGAAGGTTTCCTTTTGTCTTTCTGTCTGGAGATATCTCATGTCCCTTTTTGTGCTAACACTGCAGTAGGGTTTGGTATTGTTATAAAGTCTGCAGTCAGTCCCTCACCTCATGGATTTTGCTACCATTGGTGATCATTGTCCAGACCCATTATTTCATCAACTGATGTTCTAATTCAGTTTCTCATTCCTTCCTTATTATTGGCAACACTCTCCTAAAGAAAAATGTTTCCTCATCCCTATTTGATTTCCCGAAGGAAGCAGTTTACACATGCAAGGCAGGATCAATGATTTATTCTTTCCCCTTATTGACCAATTTTCAAAATACTGAGTTAATTTTCTATAAACATGGTCTCCCAGATTTTTGGTATCATTAATGATTCATATTTCTTTTCTTCTTTTCCTTTCCCTTCCTCTCCCTCCCTCTCCCTTTCCCACCCCGCCCCCTTCTCTTTCTTATGTTTGGTATTGCTGACAGTTGAAACCAGGGCCCAGCATGTGCTAGGCGAGTGCTCTACCACTGAGCTATACCAACAGCAACAATTCATATTTCTAGCAGAGTGAATTTTATTTCATCACAGTCACTATTATTTAGTTGCTCCAATTTTTGTTTTGACAATAATATATATGAAGCCAACGTAATTCTAAAGTTGAGAGCTTAATAAAAGAAGTCTTTAAAAAGTAAAAAAAATTGCTTTAGGCACATTTAAAAGTAGGACAAGAGGCTAGAGCTGATATGTCTTCTTGGTTTTCTTTCAAGTCAGCTGATAATTTAGCCTGGATTTACTTCAAACAAACCTGTACCCATTCAAAGATGATAATATATGATGAGTAGTTTATTTTCCTCAGTAGCTTAGACCTAGTTGTTTTGTTTTAAGCTTTTAACTCATACTGTTTCAGATGTAGGCAACAGTATTTCAGCTTTTTTTTGTGTGTGGGGGGGGGATTCAAGTATCTAGTGGATCACAATCCATTAAAAACTCTTTTAAGCAGTAACCTTTACTTGATGCTATTACAAAGACAGTGAAAACCACAAGGCACCAGAGGTTCTAAAGTGATTATTGACAAGCCCAAACTAGTATGACCACCGAATATTTTGGAGGTATTTTTGTGTATGAGTACTTGAAATGACAAACTTTCTCAGGGAATATAGCTCATTGGCAGCATGCAATCAATACCCTTTCTACTGAATTTTCTTGTTAACAGTATGAGGTATGAGGAAGGAAAAAAAATATGGAAGGTTAAATCCAGATTGCAAAAGTTTAATTTCTGGACCTGACTTATAGGAACTTTTTTTTTAAAGGTGAGAAAAACTCATTAATAGGCTATGATGGTGTGCATAGGTATTTTCTCACAGCTGTCAGAATGTCATATAGTCTGTGGCAGGATAAGCCCAACCATTAAAGACACCTTAAACAGCTTTAGCAAATTACTTCTTTTGTTGCTTTTGATGATTGATGTACATCTGTTCTCATTTCATTTAGGTCACTGACATGATAAAGACTTAATCTGTTGTGTTTGAGAACAGGGAAGAATTTCCAAAGCCCATGGTTTCCCAGGGGCTCTCTCACCTTCTGGCCTGGCTGAGAGGTTTGGGGTAGACTCGATTCTGTGTGTCACAGATGTCTCCCAAAAATGGCAACTGGATTCATTATGTACCATCACTTTGATTCCTGTGCATCTCAATTTGGAGATGTGGGACCAAGTGTTCTTGCTCTGCCCCACTTTCTGTTGAGAAATAACATCTTTCTGTCAAAGGTCAGTTAAATTGGAATGAGTTTGTTTCAAACACAACCACTCTTGGCATCAAAGGATAAAAAAAGAATGTTGCAATAATAATGCGCTTCATGATAAAACTGAGGGGAAAATATACCTTCATGCTAAATGGAAGAAGAATGACTTTCAAAGGTGGCGAAGTGACAGGAGTCACTTATTCCTCAGGTGTTCTAGAATCCTAGGATCCTAGTTGCTTGTCACCACCTCACATTGGTCTGTAAGTTTTCCCTCCAGGATGCTTCCACAGTAAGCAGCTCATCTCTGCTGCCACGCTGGGATTCATCTATTTGGAAACAACCTGTTGTATTCTTCCTCTGCCTGGTTGACATAAAGTTCCTTAATGGGGTCAGGGTGCCTGGCTAGCATAACTGCTGTTACCATTCATCTCTACGTGTGCCCCCACACGCTCCCTTTTCTCCCCCATCTTCCAATGGCATCTGTTTTCTCTGCAAGATGCAGCAATCAAGTGTAGGAGGAGGAATAATCACGGCAAGAGTGATGCCGGTTCTGTTTTCCAGTACCTTCCAGTGAATTTCTCTACTGTAACACTCATGTGGAGAAGGCCTCCCCACAAGGTTGCCTGACTCTCTGTATTCCGATTTTGCTGGGTTTTGTACCTGAACACATTCTAACTTTACAAGGAGATAACCAGAAAGGCCTGTATGGTTTACCCACTGGGGGTTTGTCTGCCAATCATGTTCCTTCTTGTTTTGGAGAAGGGTGACAATGTCACCATGGAGGCCCAACGTATTTCCCTAGGAAGGAATTGGGACCCACATACAGATTGTCAGTTTGTCTTTGCCACGGAGGCAGTTTATGCTCTGTCTGGGCCATGCTTAGAGCACAGAATACTACAGAGGGAGAATGAGAGCAATAATAGCGAGGCTATATACATATTGACCTTGCACAAAAGACTACTGCCTTCTTAGCATTTTTTAACCTGTTTTTTAATTACAAAAGTCCAAATAGAGCAGAAGTTTAAAAACACCCATTGAATTAACAGTCACCTTCAAAACGCCAGTATTGATGTCTGGATACATAACGCTTTGTGTTTCCAACAAAACTTTGATGGTGACGGTGACAGTTCTCTCTGTGTGTGGATCCTTCTCACAGGGGACAACGCCGTTTCTTGTCTGTGCCACCTCTGGCACAACTGTGCTGGGTGCCTTTGACCCTCTGGATGAAATCGCTGACATCTGTGAGAGACACGGTCTCTGGCTTCACGTGGATGTAAGTTCACCTGCGTACACACATCTGTCAAACTTCCTCATCATTTTGTAGCTTCTTGCAGGTTCTCAGAACCTAGATGCAAAGCCCCAACTACTTTTAATTGTGCTTCTAATTTGGGGAAATTAGTATGTCATTTCTGTGAGGGTTAAAGAGGAAAATTCCAAGACTTTATGGACACTTGTATTAATTTTCTGGATTCAACTTTACTTTTCCCTGTCTTGAGTGGTATTTTTTTTTTTTGCCTCCCTGAATTATGAGGTGGCATAATGTCAGGATACATTTTGGACTATGGAATCAAGAAACTTTTTTTGGGGGGGAGTGGTTATAATCTGCCTCTTCATTGTGATCTCAGGCTTCCTGATTGCAGTTTCTTCCTTTGTAAAGGGAGATGGCTGATATGGTCTGTAGAGTATCCTCTTGCTCTGAAATTTTACGATTCCAATCAGCCAGAAAATGTAAAAACTACATTACATAATTGCATGCAATAATTAAAGCCAGTTTTATATGTATCTCTCATAGATAATTATTTAAGAGGGATTGAGATGACTTACATTCTTCATAATTTTCTAACTTAAAAGATGGGCTTTTTTCCTAATTAATTTTGTGAGTCCTGAGGTTATTCATAATAAAGTTTCCCTAAAATTAAAGATAATTTTTAAATCCACTTATTCAAAGTTAAAAAGTTGAATTCAACTAGTTGAGAATATTGAGTTTGAGTTTTTTGTTCCCCTTATTTTCCTCTTTCTTTCTTATTTGATTATTTAGTGAAACTAGAACTTAACTAGTTTTATTCTACCCATGAAAAGAGGTGTTTAACCATGCTGATGAGACTTTAGGGAACTTTCCTCTGGTAGGTGTGTGGTTCAGATACTCCTTATCAGAAAAAAAAAATATATATATATATATATATTTTTTTTTTTTACTTGTTAAACAGAAGGTGACTATTTGCCTTCATAAAATTTTAGAGTTCAGGTGATTTTTATGCTTTCAAAATTAAATGTAGATGATATGATGTGGAGGGAATTCCTCAGAAGTTCAAGATTTTCATTAAGCATGTGACAATATTTGGTGAAAGCAGAAGCACTATGAAGTGTACGAGAGGCACAGACATGATTAGCATGCCGGTAGGGCTACTCCAGGTAGATTATTTGCAACTTCTTTAAATGAGATTTTTTTTTTGTATCTGTATTTTTTTGTATGAGTATTTGTATCTGTTCATATTCCAACTTACATCTTATTGATTTTTATAGACTTAGAAGCATAACAATACATTATGTCATGAAAGATAATATGAAGTGAGTCCTTTTGTCACTGTGGAAATAAGGAGAAACAATTTAAAACATCAGCAATTGTACTTAAATATTCTACTCTCATAAAAGAAGCATCAAATATGGATTATATAGTTTATGTAAAACAGAGTAACTACAACAGTTGTTAAATTGGGAATGATATTAAGAGATTTATGGGGCTTAGAGAAAATTGTGATTTATACATATGAATGAAAAGCTCCCTGGGTTTTCGAAAAATTAAAGGTTGAACTTTTGAAGTAAACACTTTTTTAAGGAAACACATAAGCCAAATTAAATTATTCTGTTTGCACATAGTAGGCATCTGGCAAATGCCCATAATATTGGACTGAGTTTGACCACACTCTTTCTGACATATTAAAGAAATTAATAAGCTCTAAAATTGAGATAGTCTTTGCCCATCCTTTGCTATTTCAGGGGTTCAATCTGTTGAAAACATTTCACTACAGCAATAGGTAGCGTATCTGGAAGAAATTTCACATAACACAGGAAGTTCATTAATTTTGAAGATAGAATATTAACAAAATTGCCATAATTGCTTTGACCTACTAGAAATCGGCTAAAGAGTATTTTAAAGAGATTTTCAAATATTAAAACTGGTATTTATTTATTTCTCTTTAAAATGCCATTATGATTACTTGTTAGTCTGGGTTTTCCATAAAACTGATTTGCCCTTGCCTATATACCATACTTTATTAATTCTAACTTGCACTTTTAAAAAAGTGTTTTTACATCTTTGATATTGGTATTTTGAAAATGTCTTTTTTTCCCCCTCTCAGTGGTATACAAATGATGGTGAATATTTGATATCTTAATTCGATTAATTATAATGCATTTTGATTTTTTTTAAAGAGAGAGAGAATTTTAATATTTATTTTTTAGTTATTGGCGGACACAACATCTTTGTTTTTGTATGTGGTGCTGAGGATCGAACCCCGGCCGCAGGAATGCCAGCAAGCGTGCTACCGCTTGAGCCACATGCCCAGCCCAATTATAATGCATTTTTAGACATTATAAGAATAAGAAAAGCCTTAGTCTTATGAGGATCTTTTCCCTTCAGGACCATCGTTCCTCCGTGAGAGGGGATGGGATTCAAGTCTCTAACTAGAAGGAGGCAGGGCTGCCCTGCTCTCCTTTGAGGCAGAGTCTGATGGCTTCTTCGGGGACTCAAGTGCCCAGCAATGCTTTTTGCTGTCTCCCCACTATTTATTACAAGTCCTAGGGAGACTGTAACATTGTTTTTAAAAGCATGGACTTTAGAGGCTGTAGAATCTAGATGCCACTCCTGCTTCCACCTCTCTTTTAAGGTTGGTTTTCCAATTAATTTATTAACTAGTTAATTAAGGAGAAAAATATGCGAATTAACATATTGTGGTGTCTGGCATATATGTTAGCTCCATAAATGGCAATTCCCCATAGAGATGCAAAATCAAGCTCTTTCATCACTTAAGTGGTTGGTTTGCTGTTCTTGAAACTCTAGTGTTAGAGATTGAGAAAGAGAAGCAAATAGAAGTAGGATATGGACATTGGGAGTTTTATTGATTTCTCCTTTTTTAGCTCATTGTTGTTGTTATTTTTGTTTATTTATTTTTGTGAAATGCATAATTTACATTAGAGTCCACTCTTGGTGTTGTACATGCTATGGATTTTGACAAATGTATAACGACATGGATCCCCCATTATAGTATCATACATTTTTACTGCCCTAAAAATACTCTGTGCTCTACCTGTTCAACCCTTCCTTTCCCAATCCCTAACAACCATTAATCTGTATCATGGTCTCCATAGTTTGTCTTGTTTCAAAAAGTCATAGACACTCATCTCTCTGTATCCACAAGGAATTGGTTCCAGGAATCTAGCAGATCAAAAAAAAAATTTTTTTTTAAATTGTGCCTATATTGAAGATGCACAGATTTTTATCTTGTCATGATTTCCTTGATATTGCAGTGCAACAATTACTTATATTTATATTTTTTAAGTATTATAAGTTACCTAGAGATCATTTTAAACTATTTGGGAAGGCTACCTAGGTTATATGCCATTTTATAAACGGTGCTTTAGCATCTATGGATTTGGGTGTCTGCTGGGCTCCTTTTAGCTCCTTGGAGGAGTGAATTTGTGACTGAGCTCTTCCCAACCCCTGCCAATGACTTGGTAGACCAGTGGACTAATAATGCCTTTAAAATGTGCTAGTATTTAGGGTGTGTAATGGAAGTAAGAGAACCTAATCCATAAGTCATCTTAATGTCTGTGGCGGATCAAGATCTCAAAATTCAGACTTGGGGACCTTCAGTTAGTAAGCTAGGATGCTGAAGGCAGTAGCTTCTGTGGTCCATCTTAGTCACCCATGGTCTGTTGTGAGTCCCAGTAGGACTGGGGAGACAGTATGACAGTATGGCAAGAAGGTCACTTAGCTGGCAGCCCCAAGACAAGGTCTCTTTACAAGGAGTCTGTGGGACTCACACACACACCACCCTCAAGATACATCGAGTACAGAAGCCTTTGGGCATCTCATGGAGTTGTTCAAGACATTATTTCATGAAATCAGAGCTGTAACTAGGATGAGACCAGAGATGTTCAAGGACTCAAATGTAAGCACTTTAAATTCACTTTTAGGGCCATGCAAGAGTCCAGATTTGAGACCAAGTTCATTTTTAAATTGTGTAATTAAGTGACTCACTCACCTCAACCCACTTCCAGCCCTTAAGGGGAGAGTTGCCTTTTAAGTGGGAGTCAAGGCCACAGAGTGCCCTCTGCTATGTTTTATCTTCATTGGTTACCAATGGGTTCAGCTTTGGTAATAAACTGAGAATCATAGAAGTGTCTCATTTCCTTTATCTTTCACATTTATATTGAATACAATCCTGTCATTTCTTTCTATGTGATATTGTTATCCACCTATCTTTTTTAATTCTATAGTTGAAGTAGGACACCTTTTCTATATCCTTGGCACCTCTTGAACTCACCTCTTGCCTAAAGTATGTCCATTACCCTCAGTTCCCCATTTTAATACTCCCCAAGTTTTCCAATGGTCACCTTCACTAATAGAAAATTGGTTTTGGATCCTAGATCTGATTTTATCATCCAGGAGACCTTGGACAATTAGCTTCCCACCTCTGAGCTTCCATTGATCTGTAAATATTGAGGTTGATAATAACTCCACCCCCAGGGTGATATTGTAAGAATTAAATAAATGCGAGAGCATTCAGCCTAGCCCAAGCTAGTTCCCCCAGACTCTTCCACAGCACTCATGCTTCCTTGTCCTACTAGATTAAAATTTGGAAGACTGAACAATTTTCAAGGATCAAACTGACTTTTGTATTTCCTACCTTGATCCCTTCTTCCTACTTTCCTGACCTATTGATTGTGGGACTTCCTTTCATTTCCCTTTTCTCTGCTCCCTTCTCCTGTATGCAGAAAATTTGCCTCTCCAGTGAATAACTAACTTCCTTGAAAGTCCCAAGGTTTCCCTCCTCCACTCCCCCGCCTTTGATTTGCAAATGTGTCTGAATGCCATTTGACTGAATAGTTCTTTCATTAAAGGGTAGGTTGCCACCTAATCATCCCCGTGAACCTTTCATCCACTTTGTCAATAATGTGCTTCATTCATTGCTTAGAATTCCAGCCATTGGCCTATGACTCACCATACAGTGTGAATGTCAAAATGTCAGCTTTGTGAAAACATTGTCCCTTTTAGAGTCTAGGCTTCAAGTGGGCATGGACTATCTTTTTAAAAATCTCATTTTATCTGCACAAATTCAAGTGGTTAGTGTGCCAATGTATTTATGATGTGTGAATATACATTCTAAGGTTCACTAAGGGCCCATCTATTGTGATGAGATTCTGGTTGCCTAAGTAGAGCCAGAGATTAAAATCCCCTGGAGCTGGGATGTAGCTCAGTGGTAAAGCCCTTGCCTCACATGCCCTGGGTTCAATCCCAGTTCCAAAAAATAAAAAGATTTAAAAAAAAAAAAAATCCCTGGAGTACAAATTGGTTAACAGAACATAAAACCAAATACCAAATAACACAGATTGAGATTGTCACTGAGGATTTTCTATATGACAACCCACTGGTAAACAAATAACATGGAAGTAACATTGCCTTGGTTATATAAATATCTCAACAGGCTTCTTGGGGTGGCTCAGCTTTGATGTCAAGGAAGCACCGCAGGCTTCTACATGGTATCCACAGGTAAATGTCCTTTCCTCATTTGCGACTGACTTTTATCTGGGAAAAAAAGAATGTCTTTGGACTTTGCCCATTGAAGTAACATTTTGAAAACAGGCAAAAATGAAATAATTGTTTTTCCTGAAACAAAACAAAAACCTTCTAAATTCCCCCAGATGACTCAGACAAGGAATCCTGTAGAGCAGTCACTTATGTGTGAGGACTGAATGTCCTTTTGCCCGTGGAAACTAATCAAGTCCCCTTCCCACTCTGTCCCTTTCTTTAACACAATAGGGCTGACTCGGTGGCCTGGAACCCGCACAAGATGCTGATGGCTGGAGTCCAGTGTTGTGCTCTCCTGGTGAAAGACAAGTCTGTGAGTTTTCCTTTTATGGTCCTCTGGCATCCGAGGGGTTAAATTGTTGTGTTTGTAGAAGGCTTGCCATTTTATCTTGCTCTTTAATGCCTTGGGCCAGGCGTACATGAAGGTCTTTGGGAAATGTTGATGGCCTTGAAAGGGAAAAAAAAAAAAAAAAATGGGCCCAGTTAAAAGATCTAGCGTTTCTTCTCAGGTAATTTTGGGGGTTTTATTTAGGTATTATATAATCTCATTAGTTACAGCAAAATGGTCTCTCTCGCCCTCATTTGGATTATATTTTAAAACTCAGTTTTAAACACTGCCAAGATTTTTTTTTTTTTTTTCCCTCGTTGATTAAGTCTGGGACTTCAGTTGTCTTGAAACTTCTGCTCACTGAGAAAGTGGAACAGATGTGTGTCATACATTAAATTGAATGTTTAATATGCTTAGCTAGGGCTGAACAGCCCATTCACTAGGAAGATGCTAGTTCGGGGCTGATCATGGAAGGCTGATTTATTAGAGAATTGCTGGTCTCAAGTGACTGGTACTTAGCTTCTCTGAGAACACTGGGGACAGTTGGAAACTAATTACTGTGAGGCCATGGGAAAGGGTTCAGGTTCCCCTTGGCCCATGGTGTAAGCTTGGTGTTTTCCATGGGTTAAACAAGGATCCTTGTGGGAAGTGGCCCAGGCTGGGAAGTGCTACTTCATTCTTAGAAATGCCTCCTCAAGATCTGTGTTCTGCATGTGGGTGATCTTTCTCAGCCATCTGTTTATATATTTTTTTTCTTTGGGGGACTCCCTTTGCCAATGTTAAAGTCATTTTTTGTTTTTAAGCATTTTTTTAAAAAATTTCAAATAAAAAAACACTTAAAATATGAAACCTACTCTTGCATGTGTTGATATTTAAGATTCTTTTTTTTTTTTAAATGTGATGTTTGTAACTCAGTGCCCTATGTATTTTGACAGGACCAAACATAATGCCCATCAGAAACTAAGCAGAAATTCTACATCTGTAGAAATAGACACTCTCAGGAATGTGAGTGTGCCTCTAAGTCTTTTGTTAGGTCGGTTATAGCTGACTGTACTCAATATCATTTGCCTTTTTTAGGTTTTTAAATTGTGGGGTGACTATATTTATAACTGAAAGGTTAGTTTAAGATTACCTTATCATTTGCCATCCAAAGAACATAATCAACTTGCACATAGGTATGTACTTAGGACATGATAGAAATAGGAGTAAAACCTTCCTTTTGGACGAGATATAAGAACTAAAATGCACCTAGCAACTTCTTGTGCCCAACATTTTACATTTGCCATCTTCCTATTCAGCCAACCTGAATTACAAACTTCTCTGTTGGTGTGATTCTTTCAAGGGTAGAAAATTTAGACCAAAAATTTTATATCTGTTCTTTTTAAGATTTTATGTACTTTTGAATGATATTTAAATGATTGAGCCAAGAATTAACTTATATGTATGTACAGAAGACAGTTTAAATTGTTCGGGATCATATAACTCCTTAACAGGGTTTAATAATTTATTTTAATTTTTGAAAATATTTATTTTTTAGTTGTAGTTGGATACAATACCTTAATTTTATTTGTTTGTATGTGGCGCTGAGGATCGAACCCAGGGCTTCACATGTGCTAGGCAAGTACTCTACCACTGAGCCACAACCCCAGCCCTAAAATTTTATTTTTTAAAAATAATTCATTCCTGGATCTCAGTGATAAAAATAAGACCCTGTATCTACCCACGTGGAAGGAGTTGGAGAGATTAGGAAAGTTGTAGTCACTGTGTGAAGAATTGAGCACTTATTAAAAAATGTCTAATTTTTTGATAAAAGCATTATTTTCAATTTAAATGGAATCGAAAGTTCAACCATGAGATTTGAGATAGGGCAATCAGTTTAAGTTTTGTCTCCTTTGAACCTGCTTTCTGCTTCTGCTATTCTCTTTAATATTCATTAATTTGATCCTTCTATCAACACTGACTGACCTATGTGGGCCCAGCATTGTGAGGATTCCAGGCTTATAGCAGTGTGTAAAACAGATGTATTTCCCAGAGTTGAAGCCATTATTAGCTCAAAGAGAAGACAGTGAACAAAATGGACATATTTATTCCTTTAATGGTTTTGTCTTTTTTTCTCCCATCATCCTTTATTTTCCATTTTTTATTTGTGCATTATAGTTGCAGCTAATGATGGGATTTGTTGTTACATATTCATACACGCAAACAATATCTAATTTGGCCAATATCCCTTCCCAGAATTTCTTCCCTCCTTCCCTCTCTTCCACCCATTGATCCTTTTCCTCTACTGATCTCCCTTTGATGTTCATGGGATTCCCCTGAATTTCTTTTCCTCTTTCCTCTCTAGGTTCCACACATGAGAGAAAACATATGACCCCTCACCTTCTCAGATTGACTTATTTCACTTAACATGATGGTCTCTAGTTATATCCATCTTTGATTGTTCTTTTGATCAGTACATTAAAGAATGGCAGATGCCACTGATTGTAAAACCAACAGCCATTTCATCCCCTTTTTCTTCTTATCCATCCCCAGATACTCACCAAAGCAATCTTTCATCGCCAGGTGATGCAGAACTGGCCAATGCAATGGAGGAGAATGTGATGAGGGCTTTTTTTTTTTTTTTTTTTTTCCAATCTGGCAGGAGGTGATACACACACAAAATGAGCATTCTTCCCCCTTATTTCTAGCTGGATGTAGTCATATCAGAACATGGAGCACAAATCTCTGACAGTAGTTAGGTAATGGACCGTAAATTAAAACATAAACATGCACAGAATGGCAGAGAAGAAAAGGAAAAGTGTTGGTCTCATACCAACCTTGGAAGTGCCTACTTTCAGATTTTTTGTGACATACAATCATTAAAATTAAATGTCTTCATTGCTGAAATCATCTCCATTAGGTAATCTATTGCTCACAGCCTAATGTACGCATATCTGGTATAGAGATGGGTGTCATGCTTTGATCACATGTAGCATGGAGACTTGAGATGTTCAGGTGAAAGGAACAGTATGTGCAAATTCTCTCAGAAGAGAAAGTCCTTTGTAAATTTTAGAAACTGAAATAAATTTACTGTGGCTAGACTAATGTGAAGATTCACATGGAATGAGACTTAAAAAAATAAGCAGTAAGCAGATCATACAGAATCTTAGAAACCATTCAAATGATTTTAGACTTGATCTTTGGAAAATGGGAGAACTTTAAAACCAGAGAGTAATTGGAAATTTGCATTTGAGGCAATAATTTGGAGGCAAGGCTGAATGCAAGACTGAAAGAAATTTGGTAGAGTTGATGGCACGGGAGTTGAAAAAAAATGTTGTGAAATCCTAGATATATCTTAGGTATCACTGGACACAGCCGAATTGCCAAATGTATATTGTAGAAGAAGGACAATGAGGGATCGTGTTTGATTCCTTGGTTACTCATATGGCAGCTGAGTGAACGGTCCCATTTAGGAAGACGGAGAAGGAGAAGATTCAAGAGTGAAATATCTTTTTTTTTACATTACATTTGAGATTTCTATGGGATATCCATTTGTGGCAGTTGACTGAGTCTAGGAAAAGAAGTATTTGATAAAAAGTCAAATTAAGAAGTTATTGACAGAGGTGATCTCTGAGGTCATAGGAGTGGATTGGATGCCTTGGGAAGAACCTCAGACTGAGATAAGAAGATGGGCTAGAACTTAATCCTGAAGAATTTCAGAGTCTAAAACTTGGATAGAAGAAGATCGCCTCATGAAGGCTGACTCAGAATTGTCGGGCAGGTAGGAGGAAGGCCAGGAGAGAGGGATGCCAATTAAATTGAAAGAATGAATGGAGAGAAAAGGTCATATCTTTTCCTCACTGATCACAAGATGTATGACTGACACTTCTATATAACCAAAGATAGATTACCAAGAAAAAAAGCATTGACAAATTTATTTAACCAAAATTTTGTGGGGCATAGATGAGGACTCAAAAACCCAGGGAAAACAAAGCATTTTTATGGCTGAGGCATACACAATTGTGTGAGGAGAAGGGGTCTAATCTGGTGGTGATAAAATATGAAAGCTTAGCAAGGTTTGCTTGTCCGGGTTCTCCTTGGCCTCCAGAGATGGGGCAGGAACCTGTGGAATAAGGATCTTGTGAACTGCTCTCACAGGTGGTAGGTCAGAGGAGGAAGGCAGGAGAAGGTCAGAGAGTGACCTCCAAGATGCCATATTTTGGGGGTTGTGATCTAAACCCTGACAGTGTCATGAGGGATGTGAGTGATTTTCATCCTCCATGTCACAACCTAAGTGCCACTTCTTCAAATGTTCTGGGACCAACCAAGGTAAACTAACCTCTCCCATTGATCTCTCTGAGACGGTGTTCCCCTGCTTTGTGGTACTCATTACTATTTGTAATTATGGTTTCTCATGGGAGATGTTTCCTTCCTGCTAGAATGTAAACTGCATGAGGAAAGTGACTAAAATCATTAGAGTCACCCCTATCCACCTAGTATCTAGGAAGTATTCACTGAAAAAGGGAAAAAAAAAAAAAGAAAAGAAAACTAAAAACCATGGGGAAATTTAATGATTAAGTACATTAAAAAATCCCCAAAATATCCACTTCCATGTCAGCAGTAACTAGGAGTTTTCAGTTTTTCCCCTACCCCAAATTATCCCTTTTGAGGGCTCTGAGATACAATGATTAAAATTTTAACTGATGAGATCTGTTGCTGGGCCCCAGACTGGGCTGGAGTATGCCTTTGGCAGTAGTGGATGAATAGGGATTTTAATTTGGATTCATTTCTCCAGTTGATGGAAGGGGTAACTTGAGTTAAAAGAAAGCAAATTGCTTAGTGAGTGTACTGCCTAGGCAGAAATTAACTCCCTAATTTGAATCCCGAGAGCACTGAGAGCTCTGACATTGCTCACAAAGCCCATCTTTTGATTGACTGGCTGTTCCTGTTTGTGTTTTTAATTTCCTGCATTGGAAAGGACTGGTTCAGAAACTAAGCATCTCTGATACTCTTGAAGTGGTACTACCACTAACCATCTTTCATGGTAGAGATGAAGAGAAAATCAGGGATTTAAAAAAAAAAAAAATCTGTGATTCTAAATAAGTTGACTTCAGATGTAAATGCTGGATCTACAGGGCTGTTTTGTATCAAAGACAGTTTTGATGCTTTGATCTAAAATAAAAGGCAATATATTCTAAGAATCAGTTTCATAGATAACAGCAAATCTCAATATCGGCTTTTTGATTTTTAGTGTTTATTAGAAGGACTTTTTAGTGTTAAAAAACTTGACGCAGAAGAACAGGAAATCTGCTAATCAGAAGGTTTTTGAGTGTAGATTGTTCCCCTCCATTTCTATCTATCGTTGTCATCTGATTTTAACTTACAAAGCCTTCCTGGTGAACTCAGCAGCCACAGTGAATTCAAATGAGATATTTCATTTTCTTTTTTAGAAAGATTATGTTGCACCTACACTATGGATTTTCAAAAATCTTCTCCATTTTTAAAAATTTTTATTGCACAAGTATGCATATTAATCACAGATGAATCAGAAAATTCAGATAAAGAGAAAGATGAAGAAAAGGAGACACAAAACACTAATATCCAAAGATGCCTTTGATGTACTTCCCAAGACACACATTTCTCATGGGAGATGTTTCCCTCCTGCTAGAAGCTACACTTAAGTGTATACATAGGCACCATACCTAATCTACAAAATTTGGAGCACATTTTGCTTTTAACATGCATTTTCTAATTTAACAAAATTGTGAACATTGTTCTACATCAGCATGAATTCTATAGAATTTCAAATAGCTGCATGGTGCTCTGTCATTTTAATATACTATAATTAACTTGGCTAATACTTAGTACTGACCAATTAGATGGTTTTGTTTTTGGCTATTACAAAGTTGGTTGCCATCATTGAGGCTAAATCTTTGTGCAGATTCTTTAATCTCCCACTAGGACAAATCCCCAGAAGTAGAAGAACCACAATTAGCTTTCAAAGTGCTTTTTTATACGTGTTCCATAATTCCCTTTAAAAATCATTTACATTCCCACTGGCAGAGTATGTCTGTGTGTGTACGTGTGTACATTTTAACCTTTGACATTGAAGGGATATTTACTTATGTCAATTTGATAGGCAAGATATTTGTTCATTTACAGACACAAGATACTGATGTTTGCCAATTTTATCTGTTGACATTTTAGTTCTTCTCAAGCGACTTCTTTGGCTCAAGGTATTGACATGCAATTCCTTGCTACCCAGGTTTCAAATTCGAGGTCTTGGGAGATAGGATTGCAATTCTTTTCCATTCATATTCATTTCAAAAGAGGCTCAGAATGTAGACCCAATTTTTCTTTAGAAGGAGTAGGAAGAAGAAGAGGAGTAGGAAACTCATCCAGAACACACTGGTTGAGGATATGCTGTAGCCACATACTCCACTGCACACACACAATAAAATAAAAGAAAATAAAAAAAGAAGAGAAAGTCTCTGATGTCATTTTCCAGTGTGGCTCCGAAGAAGAAGGCAGAGAATTTTTGCCTGATTATTACATCTAAGAACTAATTACGACTGAGCCCCATTTCAATTTATTTTCTAAATAGTAAATGAGACTTTAAATGACCCCTGTTATATGCCATTTTAAAAATTGTGCAAGAAAAGAAAGTAAATTTATGATGGAAACTAGAGCAGACAATATTTGTTTTTGTGAGGATTTCTTTTTCAGCTCTTGTTTTTCTTTAGAGTTCTCATGGAACTGCCATTAGATGCTTTGAGAATGAGTAATCTGATCACCAAGGCATTTGTTTCCTCTCATGCCAGAGCTTACTCACACCTTCTCCATATACATGCATTCTAAATTTCTTTAGAATGATAGTCTCAAGCTAATGTCACAGAAAAAGGGGAAGGTAGGTGTTTAAAACTGATTAGAAAAGAGAAACATATCAACTGTAGGGAAGACATCAATCTCCTGTGCTTGGTGCTGCCAAAATCATTCTCTGTATCTGGATATTCTCAGTTGAGCCGAGAAAATTCTTCCCAGGCCTTTCAGCAAAGTTGTAAATTGTATTGCACTTGCAGAATGCATCGGAGCTTTGGTAAATGGTCCTTTTCTTCTTGAATTCTATGTTTTTAAAATTATAATAAACAACAGGTAATTTCCTTTTCATGAGGCTTTTGGAAATTTGGTGCCTGTGCCTGCATATATGGGAGCATCACATTAAAATGTGATGTTAACAGCAGTAGCAAACACTTTGATCATTTCTGCTTTCCTTTATGAGAAAAGGGGATATAATGATGTCGGAGTCTCATGTTCAAGATTCACTGTTCTCCCCCACCAAACAAAGCAATATAATCAGGTTTTAATATTTGTTGGTATTACCCTTGCCATTAAGTTTAACAAGGGAATTTGCACTGGTACTTTGCTTTAAATCTATTCCCCTTAAAGCATAGTATGTTAATGCTATTGCTGATTGTGATCCCAGGGGATGTGTCATTGCATAGTCATGATTTACCCACCTAATTTCAGTCACCAGTCACCATCTAGTCATAAGCATTTGCAGGGCCTAAAGCAAGACTTGAGCAGCCTATCAGGGCCTATTCCATGGTTCTTGGCATCATCTCAAGTAGACAGAACTACTTGAGGACAGAATGGTCCTTCTTTGCCACTCCAGTCTGACTGCTGTGTACAAGCTCTGGTGTCAATTAATGCTCAGTAAAAATGCTTCTGGACACGACTGAATGTATCTCTTTTCTGTATGACCAGATAGTAATGTATTTCGTAAAAAAATTTGTTACCCACAGTGTCGAGTATTGTGTCCTTTACCCCACAATTGTATCTTTTAAGTGTCAAAAAGTGTCCCTGCTCACTATTAAATAGGAATTCATGATGGGGGATAGAAATGATAGTTTGTCTTATCCATAAATTTGGATATATCCCCTTATTTTCTTTGTCTCACCTCATGTTTACACTTCAAAAAGAAGTATTTACGTGCTACCACCATTTGGCCTTTTATTTACATGCCTCAGAGACCAATAATAAGTCAGTGACTCATGCTTTCCTTTTTCAGAAGCCTTCTTGTCTTTCCTCTGGGAAGTTATTTTTGTCTTAATGTCTAATGACACTGTTCTTTATTGGAGACTGGACAAGTGGATGAGATGCTTGCTTCTCTAAGGTTCCCTGGGTCCTCTCTTGACCCTTTCTAATGAACAGAATGACGTTCACAATCTGCTCTTTTGCTGGCAATGGCTGTAATATTGGATCCAGCATCTTGGCCAACAGCTTCCCTATTTCATCCTTGAATTCCTTCAAAACTCTTGTGTGAGCACCACCTGGTTCTACTGATGAAGCTACACTTATTTCATCAGTTTGGCTTTTTGATGAGTTGGGGTTTTGCCCACTATTGAATTTTATTTTCTATCTATTTCTAGAGAACACTGGGGGCATGGGAATCTCTCTAACCCCAATTCCAGGTAAATATTTCACTCATCTTGGGAGATATCCCATTTCAGTACGGAACTCCAAACTTTGATTCTTTACCAATCACCACGAAAGACTTCAGATTTGCTAAGAAATGACCAAAAAGTGAGAAAGAATGAAATTACACTGTGTGTTCTTTTGTTGTCACCAATTCAACAAAAATCAGCAGTTGAGAAATACCTAAGGGAGAGGTCTTTGTTTACAGAATGATTTTTTTCCTACCTTACCATGTAATAATACCGATTAGGGTCCCATAGTACAGGAAGAATATATAAGTGAAAATCTAAGGAAAAGGAGTAACATAAGGGTAGGGGCAATAAAAAGAAACCTGAAATGAAGCTAATGGAAAATTTTATGCCATAATTAGCATGCTACACCTGCCTCAGTGGGTAGGATAAATTTGTTTTTAGTGTTTTTAAAGACTCCCAAGCATCTGCCTTCTTCTGCCTTTTATTTTACTTTTGATTTATAGCAGCAAGATCTTCTCTTCTATTTTTGCTCTCTAGTGTGACACTTGACATCCCTTTGACTTCTTGGAGTGAATCATTCCATTTCTTTTACTTGGCATATTTGTTATTTTTCAGGGAAGATGTCTGAAAATATACCTGATAGTCGTAATTAGGCTTTCTAGCTTTGCTATTCCAAGGACAAAACATTTCAGAGTCATATTTTTTTCTGGATTTTTTTTCTTCCATGGTGATTCCAAATGTCAATATAAGACCACATGAAAAGAAGACGTGTTCTAATTTTGGAAATTAGTTCAGAAGTGTTAAATATAGACATAAATTTTAGTAATTGCATTCAAACTATAATTTGTACAGAAATTGCCAATGACATATAAAAAAGAAATTATTTGCAATTTGGTTAGAAAAACAGAAACAATAAAATAGCAACCTTATTTTTTAACATAGGGATCCCAATGCCCAAAGAAGGAATATCTGAAAATAGAAGTGTTACCCTAAACTTGAATCTCCTGCTTTCAACATGTGAAGGTGCATGTAACTCAGGCATGTGAGCACATGTACACATAACCTCATACAGAAAGCATTTTAAGTCATTAAAATACTGATGGAAACAGGGCAAGGTGGTGTATGCCTATAATCCCAAAGGCTGGGGAGCCTGAGACAGGAGGATCACAAGTTCAAAGCCAGCCTCAGCAACTTAATGAGGCCCTAAGCAACTTAGAGAGACCCTGTCTCTAAATATTAAAAAGTGCTGGGGAGGTGACTCAGTGGTTAAGTGCCCCTGGGTTCAATCCCCAGTACCAAAAAGAAAAAAAAAATATGCTGATGGAAAGATCACAATGTAGACAGTTTTTTGATTGCAAAAGCAACTCAGCATATTCTCTGGTAGATCATTCTGAGAGCTATTTAGGAGAGTTTGAATGTGGTCAGCCTTTCTTTGAAATTAAAACTTATTATGAAATATAAGAAAAATGTAAAAATACAGTTGTCCGTCCATATCCATGGTTCTAGATCCACAATCAACCTCAGATCAAAAATGTTTGAAAAAAAGATTGATCTATTCTGACCAGGTACAGTTTCTTCTCTTGTTGATAACATCAATCTGTATTTACATTTTAAATTTATTGTACAATAAATTATTACTTATAACTTATATTTATAAGTAATCTAGAGAAGACTTAAAGTATGCAGAAAGATGTGTAGGTTACATGAAGTTTCAGATTGATAATTGGATTAGAGTTGCTTAACTGGTAAAGTCTGTGCAAATATTCCAAAGTCTGAAAAACTCCACAATATGAAACACTTCTGGGGTCAAACATTTTGGATAAGAGACACCCAACCTATACTATGCCATATTATATAAGGGACTTGACCATCTACAGATTTGGGTATGGGAGAAGTCTTGAAACCAAGCCCAATGGATGCTGAGGCACAACTGTATGCTAAATGTAAATGGGCAGCTGAATTTATTGTCAAATGAGAAACCAAGTTATTCCCGCACCTTTTAAAACCACAAACATAACCAGAAACCCAGAAATTTTCCATGTCCTCCTTCTCCATATTGAATTTTTTTGAGTTTTAGTTCTGTTCTGTAGCTACACAGTCTCAAATAATATAATTTACTTTTGCCTTTTTGATCTTTATGTAATTGAAATGTACTTTGTGCATTCTCTTCTTTTTCTTTGGTACCAGCGATTGAACCCAGGGGTGTTTAATCACTGAGCCACATTCCCAGCCCTTTTTAAAATATATTTTATTCAGAGATGACCTTGTTGATTTGCTTAGGGCCTCACTAAGTTGCTGAGGCTGGCTTTGACCTTGTGATCTTCCTGCCTCAGCCTCCCCAGCAGCTGGGATTACAGGTGTGCACCTTCAGGCCCAGCTACAGTTTGCATTTTGTGTGTGTGTGTGTTTGGGTTTTTGTTGTTACTGTTGCTCTGATTTATTCTGTCTCTAAGATTCATGCATGGTGTGGCACAAGCTGAAGATTATATTTATTCTGTTATACTATCCCACAATTGAACAATGTTCCATTCTACTATTTGTGGGCTTTTGGGTTATTCCAATCTCTGGTTTTACAAAACTGCTGTGAGCATTTTCGTGGACATATCTTTACTGTTTGCTGAATCTCCGAGGTTTCATCTGCGACAATTTTTCTTTCTAAAGACCATATGTAGGAATTTCTTCCGGATTGCCTGATAGCATTTTGTTAGATGTTGCCTCATTGGAAATGTCCTCATTTCATTTTTCTCTGAATGGAATTCTGTCAGTGGTTTTCTTTCAGTATATTGATGATAAATTTCCCTACACATGCTTTTGATTTTTATACTTTTTGCTTTAGCCTTTTGATATTGTGTTAAAATGTTAACTATCATTTATTTTATATTAAAAATGAACTTTTTTTCCTATTGGTTTCTTTTAACATTTTTAAGTTTCTTTGTTGTTTCACCGTGTTGTTCTAAATGTGGATTTTGTGTTGGCTTCACTGGACTTGTTAACTTTGGGGATTGATGTGTTTTATAGGTTTGAGAAATGATCTGTTTAATTACTGCCTCTGCTTCCTTTTCTCTCTCTTTTTTCTCGGGCAGTCCAGTTAAATGAATGTAGACTGTCTCATTTTTTTTCCCCTCTTAGTCTTTGTTTTGTATGCTCCATAATTGTATCTTTCCATGCTTCATTGTGGGCAATTTCTTCTGACCTGTCCTGGATTCTACTAATTCTCTCCTTGGGGTTACTAAATCTGCTGTTAAAGCCACTCCTCATGATCTTATTTTGTTATCATCTTGCCCTTTTCTAATTTTTAATTGATTCTTTTCCACCTACATAATGTCTCTAGCTTCTTGTTGACATTTTAAAGATAAGTGGTTGTCTTCCTGAACACCATGAACTATATAAATTGACAGCCCACCTTGGTTGACTTCAAAACCTTGATTCTCTCTGGTAATATTCCTGTCATTTCTTTTTTGATTCCTGGCTACTGTATTATCAAGAGCAGCACCTTATGCTTTTTGATGGTTACTGAATATTGTATTTGAAATTTTACTTCTAGCAATAACTTGAGACCTGGGGTGAAATAAATTTTTTCTCTTTGGAGGATTTTATATTAATTCTATTGGGCATTTGGGTAACTTAGAAATCCAAGACCAAACCTTAAAGACTTTCTAGACCTTCAGGATATGACCTGTATCTCCACTTTAGGGTAGAAATCTTTGGGTCCCAAACAAGAAACATAGCTCTTCTAGCCTCAACGACACTGAACTCCTTAAACTGTTCTCTGAGCCCCTGGGATATCTATTATTGAGAAGTGATAGAGAACATCATGTCTCCAGACTTGGTGGCCACAGGACCCTCATCCATGTTCCCTCCCTTCTCATCTTTCTGCTTCTTGTCTTCGGTGTCCTCCCAGAGTCTGAAAATGTCATGGGACAGAAATGTCTCAAGAATCCCCCTTTGAGTTCCTTTCTTGTTCCTTATATTAGTTCATCTCTGTCTTGGGCAGTGCTATATATTTTATTAGATGCAATTTCAATGTTTTGTCTCAGCATTTTGTTTGTGTTTAGTGAGAGGGTTCTCGATTTCTCTAGTCCTTTCTTGCTAGAATTGATGTGTGCCAAGCTTTGGATTTTTAATACACAGCTGCTATTTAGTACTACCAGCGGGGATAAATAATCATTCATTTATTCCTCTTTCCATCTACCCTGCAAATATATAAAGCTTACTATGTGTTTAAACGAGGCATGATCCCTACCCTCAATGAACTCAAAAGCTAATAGGGACAGTCAATTCTAAGTGAACAATTAAAATATAATGCATTTTAGTACATAAGTAAAAAAGAAGTTGTTTGGGGTATATAGTTCAAATAAGTGCACATTGCTGAGGGGGTTAGTCAAGAAAATTTCAGTGCAGTAGAGATGAATTTTTAAATATCACTTATTGGTATTTTCTTCCCATATTTAAAAAGCATTAATATAATTGCCACAGCAAACAGAATCAAACATAATGAAGATCATAAAAATTACTTGTAATCATTAGCCAATGTGAAAGCATTAAAAATTATTTTGACAGAGGCATATTATTGTATTAATATGTCTATACCATGCTGATAGAAACAGATTATTTGGCTTCTGTAATCAGCATCTTACTTTCTGTGTCCTGTCCTTTGCTGCCTTATGATCTGAGAAACACAAGGCTACTTGAGCTTGTAAAGTCCCAATGACATCATTCCTTTAATGATGGCCATACTTATTGTGGAAGCAGCTAAATCAACACCTCTGCAGGGTGCCTCCTATGAAAGTTCATGTATATTTTTGGAAGCCCCTTTTCTATTGAAAAATCTACGATGTCGCTCCCCTTGTTTCCATTCCCATCCACACACACCCCTCACACCCATAACTGCTCAGATTATCAGGGACTTTGCTACAAAGACAAGAAGGTAACCCTGCTGATACTAATGTCTCCTTCAATTAGGAGACATTGGTATTTGGAAATCTCATCCAGCCATCTCTTCTTCTCATGGGATTTTGTCATCTGTCTCTTTTTTTTTTTTCTTTGACACATATTAACTTTCATCTATAGAGAAAAAATTTCAAAGTGAAACCAGACTTCCATAGATACAAGTTATCCCGTTAGTTGCACCAGATGAGGCCCAATGTTTCATAGCCCCTATCTGCCCACCTGAGGACATGAGAAACAGTCTACAGTGAAAACCTATTTGTGTACACATTGGGAATTTCAGAATGAAAGAATAGAGGAATGTTGATTAAAGGTCCGAAGAAGATAGGGTAAGACAAGAATCTAACAAAATGTTCTATTGCTAGAGCGACCCATACATAGGACCAAATGGCTCTGATTGCTTCACTGAGTCCATGTGGCTGCCATTTTTATAGCTTCAGAACTTGTCTCATCTAGTAGGGCAAGACTTCATTCACTCTCTCTCTCTCTCTCTCTCTCTCTCTCTCTCTCTTTTTTTTAACATTGCTACAATTCTATTAACTCTTTCTTAAATTTATTAATTCTAATCAGTTATACATGACAGTAGAAAGCTCTTTGATTCATTGTACACAAATGGAGCACTATTTTTTACTTCTCTGGTTATGCATGAAATAGTCATACCATTTGTGCAAGCATACACGTACCTAAGGTGATGATGTCTGTTTCATTCTACCGTGTTTCCTTTGCTCTCTCCCCTCCTCCCCTTTGCCCTATCTAAAGTTTCTCTGCTTATCCCATGACCCCCCATATGGATTAGCATCCAATTATCGGAGAAAACATTCAGCCCCTAGTTTTTTGAGATTGGCTTATTTTGCTTAGCATGATATTCTCCAACTCTGTCTATTTACCTGTAAATACCATAATTAGGCCCCAACTTCCTTAACAAATCAAGAATCAATAAATGGGGGCTGAGGCTGTGGCTCAGTGATAGCGCACTTGCCTGGAATGTGTGAGGCATTGGGTTCAATCCTCAGCACCATATATAAGTAAATAAAAAAATAAAGGTCTATTAACAACTAAAGAAAATTTTTAAAAAAGAATCAATAAATGGGACAGATTCAAACTGAAAAATTTTTTCTCAGCAAAAATTACAATCAATGAGATGAAGAGAGAGCCTACATTTGGGGAGCAAATTTTTTGCCACACAGATGTCCAATAGAGCATTATTCCCCAGGATTTATAAAGAACTCAAAAAACTTAACACCAAAAAAACAAACAACCCAATCAATAAATGAGCTAAGGAGCTGAACAGACACTTCTCAGAAGAGGAAATACAATCAATCAACAAATATATAAAAAAATGTTCGACATCTCTAGAAATTAGAAAAATGCAAATCAAAACTAAGATTTCAACTCACTCCAGTCACAATGGCAGTTATCAAGAATACAATCAACAATAAGAGTTGGCAAGGTTGTGGGGAAAAGGCACACTCTTAACATTGCTGGTGGGACTGCAAATTGGTGCAACCAATTTGGAAAGCAGTATGGAGATTCCTTAGAAAACATGCAATGGAACCATCATTTGACTCAGCTATACCACTCCTTGGTCTATACCCTAAAGACTTAAAAACAGCATACTATAGTAATGCAACCACATCAATATATTTTATAGAAGCACAATTCACAATTGCTAAACTGTAGAAGCAACCTAGATGCCTTTAATAGATGAATAGATACAGAAACTGTATACATATACATTATGGAATATTATTTATTTCCTTGTTTACAATATGAAGTATTCTCATCTGTTCTTCTGAATGGTTTGGGTGAATTTTTAAAGTTTAAAAACCTTCCACTGGAATTCCTCTGTAGAGTTATATTTAATCTACTAAATAACTTGAAAATATTTAACATCTTTATACTATTTTGGCCTTCTCACCTAGAAACATAGTAATTTCTCTTCATTTATTCAGATCTCTTTTATATCACAGAAAAGTTCTTTTTAATTTTTTTATGGAAAATTTGAAACATAAAGCAGAGATAAACTTTCATGAACCCACCACTTAACTTCAATAAGGATCAATTATAGCCGATGTGATCACATCTGTCCCTTCCCCATTCCCAGTATAATTGAAGGGGGAGAAAGGCATCAACATTATACCATTTTACTTGGAAATATTTCAACTTTTCAGACTTTCATTGACTTTTCTCATAGGAGAACTTAATATGATTTGCTTGGATTATTTATAAATGTTTATAATTGTTAATATTATGTGTAGCATCTTGTATATTTTTAACCTTCTTACTGTTAATGCTGGTATAAAGGAAACTTTTTAAAGTATTTACTTCTATTTAACTATTTGACCTGATTTCTTATTAGTTCCCAGAGATATGAAATTCTATTTTTTTTATAGCAAACCCAGGTCCTCACACTTGCTACACAAGCACTGAGCTACATTCCCAGCCCATTTTCTTGCATTTCTCAGAATATAATCATATCAGTCTAAATTGTAATTTTGGTTCCTTTCTAACATCTAAGGTTCATATCAGTTACAATTACAATGCACTGTGACATTCCCAGAAATATGGTTAGTATAATAAATGGAAGTAATAATAGTATAATAAATGGTTCTTATCTTCTTTGAGATATTTTTGAGTTGCCTTAAGATACAAATTCTTTCTAAATACTCTTGAGAAATTACCTAAGAATGAGTACTGGATTTACCATATTCTTTTTTATTATCTAATAAGGAAAACCTATCATTTTACTTCTTGAACAAAGTTAAATGTGTTAATAGATTTTCTTCATTAATGATTAGCCTCATTTTGTTGCAGTAAATTGTTATTTTACTGTATGAATGTATTTATATTTTTAGAATTTTGCCTCTACACAAGATTGATCTATTCTTTGTGTGTGTATCTTATCTTGATTCAATTGTATTTGAGTGCTGGTTTTAAAACACTCCCTTTGCTTTAAAATAATTATTTCAGCATAGGGATCATCAGTTTTAGAAATGCTGGAGAAAATTAATAATGAAGCTCTTTCTCAGTAATCTTAGGAGAGATGATTCTTTTTGTGCTCATTGTTCACAATTTTATTGAACAATTAAGAATTTCTTGCTCTACCTGAGTCAATTTCAATAACATATTGTCTCAAGTACATAATATGCTTTATTAAAACTTTCAAACATGTTAGCATAAAGTATCATTTTCTTATTCTTATAATATTCTTATCTTATATCCCTGCCTTAAATCTTAATACTTAGAATATTTTAAAAATGTCTACCTGATCTGATTTGCTTATCTTATCACCTTCTCTCTGTGAGGAATCAGTTCTTGCACCTGTTTTTCAATTCATATCATATCCTTAATAAGTTTACTTATTCATTTTTTCTTCTTTCTTTCTTTATGTTTTGTTTTATGAGAATGTTAACTAACAGGTGAGGGCATTTTTGCCTCCACTTCTTAAGTTTTGTTTTCGGGTGTCCTTATTTAAAGTATTTTCCAGTTAATCTGTAATTAAAGTGGTGATTACTCTTTGAGAAAAGAGTGACTTAATCTTCCAAGGACTTTAAGAAATGCCATGACAACTGGTTGCAGTTGTGCACACCTGCCATTGCAGCTACTTGGAAGGCTGAGGCAGGAGAATTATAAGTCCAAGGCCAGCCTCAGCAACTTAACAAGGCCCTAAGCAACTTAGCAAGACCCTGTCTCAAAAAATAAAAAAGTCTGGGGATGTGGCTCAAGGGTTAAGCACCCCTGGGTTAGATCCAGTGTGTGTGTGTGTGTGTGTGTGTGTGTGTGTGTGTGTGTAATATATAAATATATATTAAAATATATGTGATTTATATACAATATATGTGTGAATATTATATATAAAATGTTTTCATATATTATATATTGTTTATATATTTATACATAGTAAAATATATATAAATATACATATGAAATATACATATGAAATTCTGGCATGTTTCACTATAATCGGATGATTATCAGAATGAAATTGGAGATGGAGTGACAAATCTTTACCTTTTGATTTCCAAAGTTACCCTTGTTCTCCAGAAACCAGTTTTTTGTTCACACCCTTTTCCCCAAGCAGATAAACAGTTCTCAGAATTGAGGGGAGAAGAGAACAGGAAGAGGAGGCAATTGTTAACTCTGAATGTGCAAACCCAGGGCAGGGAGGAAGAACAGAGCCTCCTTGTAAGTGTTAAGACGCATAGGCCCTTTTCTCTTAGGCTCAAATTCTAGATGAAGTTCAGAGAGATGGGAGGCCTCTCCTTCCATCCCCCATGTCAATATGGGAAAGTGGAAACTAGAGATGCCAGGGAGTACATCTAGGCAAGAGGGAGAGCCCTAGTTTTCCCACTGGCTTCAGGGTGGCTAGTAGGGGATCAACCAAAAGTGACAGATACAAAGGAACCCGAAGAGAGACTGGAAGCAGGGAATGTGACTCCTTGGGATCTGACAGTCAGAGGTCCTGGCAGGACTTTAGACTTGGGCAGGAAGAAGGAAAGACCTTGTTAGGAGGAGCTGGGAACAGAGCTGGTGGTCAGCAGAAAGACAGCAGTGACCACGCTGGAAAAGCAGATTTCATTCCCCGATGTAGGGTTGACAGATGCAGTAAATAAAAATATAGAATACAGTTAAATTTTTATTTAAGGTAAATGACATATGATATTTTAGTGTAAGTATATTCCAGATATTGCATGGGGCATAGTTGTGCTAATGTTTTGTAAAATTTATGTGAAAATCAAGTTAAATAGCAGATTTTATAAATTAACTGGGAACCCTTCTCAGAGGCATTTGTGAAATCCACAGTAATGTTCAATGGAGAGCAAGCAGAGGAAGAAAAGGCTTTCAGGGGGAAAATCTTAATCATGTTTTACACCTACATAGTGTGAGAAATCATTCACTTTGAGTATTTTAGAAGTGACCAAACTAAATATACATTAGAAATAATGGTGTTTCCAAAATTGGAAATGTTTCAATGAAAAAAAAAGAAAATGTCATATCCAAAGTAATATAATTTTGAAATTTGCAACAATTATATTTGCTTTTAATATCTTGTGACAGGTAAAATGTGACACCTCCAAGTGCCCAAGAGACTAGTGCTGCTAAATTAAAAACCTCTCAGTATTGCTTCCTTTTTCTTAGCCTCCCTCTGTCTGAATGACAGTGGCAAGGGATGGGTGAGAAAGGAAGAAAGGGGTCTTGGTGAACCTGGCATAGAAGGGAACTTGTGTTTGTTGCAAACATCTTTCATCTCTTGCATGATTGCCCGATTTTAATGGTGGTCCAGAAGCTGAAAGGAAAAGGGAAGGTAGATCTCATCTGCCCCATTTGTAACTTCACAGCAGTTATCAGAAAGTTCACAGCTTTTTCAGAAGGCTACTTTCTTCCCAGGACATATCATTATACCCTTGTCTCGGAGTAGCGCGTGTCACTATCGTGTGACCTTTGGATCTTATATTGGCACGATTCTTCTGTTTTATTATCGGTTTTAGCACCGTAGTGCAGATTAAATCCTCTGCGTTCCTTTGCAGAAATACAAATGCATTCATTTAGAGTACTGTCAGAATCTTTGTGTCATTTCTGTATCCAACTTGCCAGAGGTGTAGTGAAAGGCTGTTTTCAGAGCTAGTGAGAACTAAGAATTTATACATAATAAGGAAAAGATTGTTTTCTCCCTGTGAGGTAGCAACATCAAGGGTGAGCGGTTTAGCAGCTTCAATAGGTTTTATTTCCCAATTACAAAAGCCACAGGGCCCCCTTCACTTTGAAGGTTCAATTGAAATCCAAGAGGAAACCTTCAGGGGAGTGGGATTTTTCAAATGTCTCTGCTTCATTTAAAAAAATCGTGATGGAGGAAATGACTCATCCATGATTCGTGGTGAGGTTCATTTCATGGAGCCAGAGTCTTAAGTATATTCTAGAGTGTGATGTTGGCTGAACAGCATAACAATGGATTAATGTGAACCCCTGTGGTTTAACTTTTCCTATATAGTATTTTTTTCCCCCTTCAATGCCTTTATTACTTCAGGCATTCTTGAGAAAAGTTGTCACTTGTATTCAAGACATTTATCATCATTATCTGGAACCAAAATTGTTGGACATCAGTGTCAGGCTAGGAGAGGTTTCAGGGAAGATGTCACTGTATCAGTTTTGAGGACTGTGTGAGGCAGAGATGTCTGTGGCTCACTGAAGGTCACCATGGATCTGGGACACTGCATAATCCATTAGTTGAGGGTGACTTCCTAGAGAACACACTGAGCGTGACCGGCTTGGGGACTGTTTGTGCTTGGACAGAGGACAGGGGTAGAAGCATAGTAGACTTGATGCTATGAAATAGTTATTACTCAATTTCTGACAAGTGCTAAAGCGTCAGAAATTAAGAATGTGAGGTCCCTGGGACAGGAGGTAATGTGCAAACAAGGCCACAGGCCAAGTGTCTGCAACTGGGGAGCATTTTGCTGGTGTGCTGGGAGATGGGGCTGAGAGACAATCTCTGCAGGGCATCCTGTCGAGTGCTTGCATTTTCCTGTAGGCAGGCTGTGACCTCTCTGCAGAAAACCAGGCATTCTCTTCCTGGCCTATGTGATTCCCACAATTTTTTCTCACAAAACTCAAGTAAGGAATGGCACTGGGATTTAAACCAATCAGGCTCACATTTCCTATATCAAGATGGCAGGTAATGAATCAACTTCACTTCCTGCCATAAACTATGAGTGTTTATTTGTTTTGTTTTGTCTTTTTTTTTTTTTTTTTTTTTTGTGTGTGTGTGTGTGTGTGTGTGTTTTGTGGTGCTGGGGATTGACCCCAGGGCCTTGTGCATGCAAAGCAAGCACTCTACCAACTGAGCTGTGTCTCCAGCCCCATAAACCATGAGTTTTAAAGCTACAATAATGTACAGAAATAGAAACTATTGATTTAGAAAGGTAAAGCCTATTTAATCTCCTTTAGAACCAATAGAAAGTCAAATAGTATTAGTGATGATTTTGCTAATTCTAATTCGTTTCCACATACCCAGCCCACCTGGTAAAGCTGATCTATAAATCTCCTCCATGATTTAGTCTTCAGACCCTCGCCTGTAGGTTTTTCTTATTATATTTTTTCTCTGCCAGCCCAGGATGTACAGAAACTCTGTAGGCAGAGTCACTCTCCCCCAGGATTTGCAGTGTGGTTGTCTAAATACATCCGGTTCTCTTGTCCCCAATGGGATACTCTCAGTTTGTCAGACAAGTGTGTTCTCCTTTGATTTGCTAGTTATAATTCTCATACCTAGAGACTGACAGGGCCAGAGGCTCCCAGAAGTCATCTCCTCCCCCTGTATCTAACTCACCAGAGAGCCCTTTTGTCTGCCTGCCTGCATTCCTTCCTTCCCTCTCTGCTTCTTTTTTTTTTTTTTTTTTTTTTTTAACCAGGAGTAACTCCTACTTGCTGTTTGCATATAAAGAGCTTTCAGGTTGAGATTCATAGCCCTTCCTGACATGACACATTATTTCAGTAAAGATCCATTACAAATGGCAGAATACAACCTTAGAATAAAAACAGAAAATGAATCCAGATTTAACTAGTTTTACACAGAACAATTTTTTTTTTCTTTTTTAGGGCATTGTTAGATCAATGGAAATTAGAAATGATAAGCCAGTGTGGGTTCAGATCATCAAATGTCATCCTCTGTGGAACTTGTATGAAATGTTTCTCAAACCAAAAAAGAAAATAAACCATTTTTTTCTTGTTCTATCCAAATTGAGGAGTAAGCCACATGTGAATGTGTAGATTTTTCTGTCTGAAGCATGTCCACAGTATGATGGAGAAATTGTTCCTCATTGTAGCACATTTCTGTATTTTATCATAAATCTTTGAAAAAGAAATGCTCTTGTCCACTACACCTTTAATTCTGAACAAAGGATTGAACAAGTGCTTCCTGATTCATTTTAAACTCTTGTCCAAGGCTAGTTTAAATAGAATTTTTCATGGTTATACTAATATCAGCAATTTTCAACAATTCTTCAATGGGGATTTTACAAAGAAGAGCAAGGAACTCAGCGTTTCAGAAATTCCTTTCCCACGTTGCATTTTTCTCTTCAATATAATCTATCTCCTACCTCTCTTCCAAACCTCAGAGGGCAGATCTCTTTAGGGTACTCCAACTCCAGGATATGTAGACCAGAGGCCTTGCTGTTGAATGTGTAAAATTCCTTTTGAGAAGAAACCATGCCCTGGTTAACAGCATCAGAATAAGCTGGAGACATAGATTGATTTCATTAAATATTGCGCTCTTGGCATGAGACTGCTTTTCTAGCCTCCATCCCAAGCAGCATCCTTGCCCCCTGGCAGTTTTGTCCAATTTGAAAGAGAGCATTTCCATTCATTCCTGTCCACCTATTTTAGAGAGGTGCAATTAATCTATCTAGACTGAAGAATTATGCCTTGTGTTAATGAATTTTTGTTCCCAGGCATTCACTTAAACACTGTGCCACAAATAATCAAAATATCCTCAGGAGGTGGGCTGTGGTGCAATATCATTATCCTCAATTACAGATGCACGAAAATGTGATATGATGAAGCAAAGGGAGGTGGTTGACAGTCACACAGTAAATACCCAGGGTTTAAAAGCAGCAAACAAATAACTACGGCATGCTTTTGCTATATGTGGATAACTGGGATTTTACCAGGTGTGCCAAAAGTTGGCAAATAATCCTTTTCCTTTCCTTTCTTTTCCTTTCCAATGCACCTCTTTGTGCAGGTGTTACCCTGGGCTAAACTGTATTTTTTTCATCATACTTTCTTTGGACTTTGACCTCATCTTTTCTTCAAGCTTCTCTCCTTCCTCCCTCAACTCTCTTTGCTCCTCATCCTCTTCCTCTGCCTCTTTCTTCTTCTCTTTCCCTCCCTTCTTCTTTTCTCTCCTAATCCTACCCTATTGTGAGCTGCCTTAAGTCTCTTTTGCAAGAAATTAGGGTGTAAATAAATATAGATCAGATATAATCACAGAAAGTTAGAGTTGGGTGTCGTGCGCCAAAGGAGCAAAGATAACAACTCTTCATCTCCCAGGGGTGAAGTGAGCAACATTTGCTCATATCTCTGTTGATGTGATTAGCTTCTGAAACAAATGCTTTTCTCCATGTGACAAAAATATAGTAAATCAAAAAGTCGAATGGATTAGTGTTCTTGGTTTGCACATTACATCCATTCCATGATCCATAGACATATGTTCATAGTTTGGAGCTTCCTTCCCCCTAAGAGTCCAGCATGATCACATTCTCTTTATTTTGGGTTCATAGAAGGAAGCCATTCCTCACTTACACACAAATAAGGTGAGGATAATGGGCACTAATTGCACCAAAAGAAATCCCATAATCACCCTAATTTTATGTTCTCATAAAAACTCACCACTTCAGATGTCACTAGCTCTAGTATGAATGTAATATAATGCAGGCTGAACATTCTAGATCAGAATTTTTTAGGAGGAGGTCAAGACCCTTCAGAGCAGTAGTTCTTCATGTTGACTCCACAGGAGCATCACCTGGGGAGCTTCAAAAATTAACATTGCCCTTATCCCACATCGGAAATTCATATTTTTTGAGTCTTAAATAAGAACCATCAGTATTAAAAAAAAAAAAAAAAGGAAAACTTTTCAGATGATTCTAATGTTATCTGGGCTAAGACCCATCACATTAATTGGTTTTGAGTTATAGTGTCCATTGCAACTCACACCAGCTTTGGGTTCTTCCCTTTTAATGAATAGAACAAATTAGAGTGGAATAGAAAATGCCCCTGTGCATTCTATGTGTCAAGGAGGCAAACGGGCCCACCAACTTTTGTTTCTGTTCATGTACATTAGTATGGATATTGCATCACTATTAAAAATAAAACAATTACTTACTGTGGGCTGTAGTCAAAGTTTGGAAAACACTTTTAGATTATCTTTAATAGAGAAGGTGTGCTGATCGTTACCTAGGGAAAATCAAAACCTGTCTGTCCTAAGAGAGAAGCCCAATCATGCTATTTGTAACTGCTCGCAGGGTGAGCAGAGGCATTGCCAGATGATCTCTGCACTCTCAGATGCTTCTTGCCTATTTATAGAAGCACTTAACATTCTCTAGGAAACTGTGTCCAACTTTCCTCACTCCTGTAGGCAGTGTCATGGTTTAAAAATTATTAAGTTGCATTTCTTAAAAATATCTTTTAGTTCAGTGTCTTCATTTTTCAAATCAGTTCATCCTCACCCTTAGTTAGGGGAATTTAAGGAAGATTTACACTTCAGGAGAAAAATAAAAGATCTCAGCTCATGCACTAAAGTAGTCTCAGTTTTCTGAAAATCCCTATGTGGCCTGTAGGCTTAGAACTTAACACTACTTTCTCAAATCTTCCAGGAGGCTTTCTGAAAGGAGAAGGGGGCTTTGGTATGAACCCCAGGTGTTTCGATATTTCAGGGTAGTCGATGATTTTTACAGATATAGCAAGGTGTTTCAGTTCCTTTGATCTCTTAGAGGTCCATATACTGATAACTGCATAAGTCCTGTGGTTTCCAAGCAGCTATGCCCCTGGGACATGCTGTGTCTGCCTCCAATCCCCCCCACCCCCACCCACCTTTGCTTTCATTCCTCTGTATGCCTGAAGACTGCTGTCTCCTCCAGTCATTTTGCTGAGTCTGGGAGGAAAGAGATCTAGGGTAACAAGTACAGAAGGCAAGTGAGCTGCCAGAGGATTGGACTCTCTCAGCTAAGGGAGGCCCAGAAGTGAACTAAGGAGTCCTATCCAATGCACCCAGTGATCCTTCCTACCCCTCCTGCCTTGAGTTGGGCACAGAGGTATAGGACCTGTTTGATGACCTAAAGCAGTACACACAGTGGGAAAGTGATACTTTTCAAAAGCACATCCAGTGCATTTAAGGAGAAGCTGAATTCAGTTATGCAAAGCAGTTTGAGAGCTTTCAAAAGAATATGAACCTGAAGGCCAAAAGTAGAAGACAAATATCATATAAAACTTTTATTTCAGAGGATCCCAAAATGAAAGGGTTTTCTCAAAGAATGTCCCTTGGCTGTTGACTGTGATGTTGAAAGCATCATGTCCCTGAGCTGAAACAGGGGAGAAAGGCACATCTTGTTGGACACCTATCACATAGCACCCAAAACCTTCTGGAAAAAACCTTATTTCAGGCAGACCAGGAGCCAGTTTTGCAGAAGTCTGACAGCAGAGCGGTATTTTGAGAAAACGGAGGCTGACGTGAATTACAAAAGGAGATGTTGAAATGGCAGGACAGCAAGCTCACATATGTCACCACATGCAGAAGGGAACAGGGCAGACTGCTCACCAGTCTTTGAGAAATTCAAGCACAAGCCCCAGAAGTATCAGCAAATTTCCAAACCTCACATCATCCCCAAATGCCAGCAGTCGGGGAAGGAGGGCAGTGGGAATTGGAAAATGAGTCGGAGACAAAAGCAGACATTGATTTGTGGGGAAATGAGTGACTGGAAAATGCTTAAAAGGGATGGGGAAGAGATCAATCAATTGATCAAAAAATGATCATCAGAAGCCTGTGTGTCAGGATATGAATCTCCTACACACATCCAAGTAGCCAATGAAGCACAATATGTCTGAGATTAGCCTTTCAGGGTGCAGAGGAGAAGGCAAACAAGAACTCAGATTTGGTAGCAAGTTTAAAAAAAAAACAAAAAAATGGATATCAAAATAATAGCATTTTCCCGCTCCAAGCTGAATGCAGTACTAGGCATTTTAATTTTTATTCTAACAGAGAATGAAAAAAACAACAACAAAAAGAAATGAATTAAATAAGTCCAACAAGACTGATCAATGAAATGCCACAAGAAAAATGAAAGCACCCTATCCAAAGAATTCAGAAATGAAAAAATATTTGGATACTTGCTTTGTAACACAGGTGAACATAAAGGGTCAAATGTAGAAATACTGTGAGCAGCTGAGCCCAGTGGTGCACACCTATAATCACAGCAGCTGGGGAGGCTGAGGCAGGAGGATTACAAGTTCAGAGCCAGCCTGGGCAACTTAATGAGGCCCTAAGCAACTTAGCAAGACGCTGTCTTTAAATAAAATATTTTTAAAATGGGCTGGGGATGTGGCTCAGCTGAGTGTCCCTGGATTCAATTTCTGGTAGAAAAAGGGAGAGGGAGAGGGAGAGGGAGGGGGGAAGGGGAGTGGGAGGGGGAGGGGGAGAGGGAGAGGGAGAGGGAGGGGGAGGGGGAGGGGGAGGAAGAGAAGGAGGAGAAAAATATCATGAGCAGAGGGCAGATGAGGCCTGGTTGATTAAAGATGAAGGCAGATTCCCAATAGTAAATGAACAGTTGAGTATTGGAAACGCCAACTCCACCATCAGTCAATAACTGTGCTTAAGATTAGGAAAGACAAGTAGGAGACACATAGAAGGACAAAGATAGGAGAGTGGAGGTGGATGAGTGCAGTGTCATGATGCTGCAAATGATTTTGTTGATCAGCTTTCATTTCCTCTATGGGCCTTTGATATATTGGTTTGTGCTACACACTTAGAGAGTCAGAAAGAGGGAACATTTGTGATGCTGAAGGTGGAACAAAGGAAGATAGAAGTCGTGGGCACACATCATTGGAGTAATGAAGATGGAGAGTTATATTTCCACTTTCCTCCTTCATTCATCAATTTCAATTTAGACACAAATGGCAAAAAACAAAAAATTCTAAAGGTGGCATGCTAATACAAGAGTCTCAGTGTGTTGGGGGAGAAATCAAATGGTCAGTGGGTTTCCATCCGCTTTAAAAACACTCAGGTAAACAGATGCCTTGGACTGAACTGTACTTCAGCATGTGAAATCTTGCCTTGGGTAATATCCCCCATTACTATTCATTCATTCTTGCTTTCTTTGTTTCTCTCCCCTTCCCTCTCTCTTCCTTTTATCTCTCTTGTCCTTTTCTCCCTCCTGCCCTGGTTCCCTCCCTCCTTTCCCTGGTCCATTGGCATTCCACACAATGTCTTTCTGTCTTCCATTTTAGCATGCTGAGACTTGGAAAGAGCCAAGGTCTCTAAGAAGAGTATTTAGAATCGGTCAGGCTCAGCTCCTTTGGAGGACAAAGATCATGGTCAACCCTTTGTTTTGCTCTAAGATTTCTTGTAATGCCCTTAATCTGTTCTGTCATTTTAGTCTACCTTTATGACCCATAACAGGCAGAGAGGTACCACTAAAAGGGGAGGTGAACAGGGTTGTAATGCTCATTTCATAAACAGTGAGGAAATCTAGAGCTGATACCCTGCCCTACAGCTCTTCTGAGTAAGCCAAAGGAAGACTGAGTGACTGGGTCAGGATGGGAGAGGTCAGGATGCTCAAGAATGTGCTACAGAGGAAATGGCGAATAGGATTTTGGCCAAAGACTGAGGGGGCCTTCCCAATGAACGTTAAATCATTAGATTTCACAAGATCTGTGGATGTAGTATAGAGCAAGCATCCTCATTTCCATTACGTTGATGAGAAAAATGAAGCCCAAGATGTTAAGTGACTTGATTTGAGCTCTGACACCAAATGACTAAATCAAAAGCAGAATCCACATCTGCTGATTCTCACTTTATTCTGCCAGATGAGTAATGAAGTTCAAGTTGTAATATCCGTATCAGCTCGTGAAGATTTTGTAACAAATCATTCTAATCATGGCAGTTAAGATTCCTGGTGCCTTGGAATCTTACTCTACCTTTGTAGCCAGGCTCTCAAAGAGCTGTGCCCGGCTTCATTAATTAGCTCCAGTCATACTGAATTAATTCTCTCCTCTCCTACTCGGCTGTTCCTCACCTCTCAGCTCTCAGATGACACATTTCTTCTGAAAAGCCCTGTGTAACATCTCCAAGGAAGTGGCTGGTGACCCTTCTGTGGCTCTGGCTATTTCTCCTGTCCTAGCACTGTACTGTTATTGCCTGTTTTTCTGTCCCTTTCCCTTCTGAAACTTCTTAGGGATAATGACTTTCTTATATACCATGACATCACCAAGCTTGCATAGCTTTCTCCATCTATTAAAGCACTCAAAATATTTACTCAACAAATAAATAAAGCCAATATGAGTTGGCATAATAATTTTTAAAGTTCACTTTTATATTCCAGATTAGAGCCCAGCCTTTCTTCTATTGATGCCTAATTTGAGTTTGCACATTCAATTAACAAATATTAGCTTAGATGCTTAATACCTCCCTGGGGTTGTATGCCCATGATCCTGGCATCATGGTGCTTGCTATATAGCAGGAAACTAATACATAATTTGGGAATGAATTAATTACAACAAAGATTTTGACTTAAAGTAGCCCATGTGGTCACGACACCTGGAGAAGGGTCTGCTGATTCTGATCTGGACTGTGGAAATCAAATGTGGCTTAGCCAATCTTGTCAAAGAGAATCTGCAACCTACTGACTCAGTTATGTGTTTCTAGTGATATCTTTCAATATCACCAGTGTCACAAGTATCTCAGACGCATGTTTGAGTGTCCACTGTTGATAAAGCAGAGTGTAATGGGCTAAGAGTTCAGGCCCTGAATCTAAGCAGCTTTGGTTTGAAACCCAGCCCTACTTTCTTGTGGTCACATGACTTCAGGTAATTAAATGGACCTTGTTATGTAGCAAAACACATATAAAAGTGTTGGCAATAATAATATTAGCTCATTGGTTTACTGTGAGATTTAAATGAGTTTGTGCATATGCAGTGCTTGGCAGATAGTATGAGCTTAATAAATGTTAGCTCTGATCATTATGATTACTTTGTGCTAGGTGTTGTGCACATAGAGTCCTCATGCAGCATGCGTCTCACTGGCTCTCTTTATTGTACGATCCATTCTTTACCTTCCTCTCCTCTGCTGTGCAAAGAGGCCTGACTCCTACATGGCATATTTCCCAGACTTCCTTGCCAATTGGCTTCCTGCTAGGTTTGGCTAGCAGAAGATTCAGGTAAGAGATTGAGGTGGGGAAGCCAAGAGTCTCTCTCTCTCTCTCTCTCTTCCTGGGTAATGTTAAAGAAAATCAGAGTTGGACAGTAAACGTGCTAAGAACAGAATTTGTTCAGGAATTATTCCAATTAGGAAACAGAGACCTATTTATAGAAATGAACTCAATTCTTAACATAACATAGACCAGTGAGGATTTATAGCCAAAGAGCAGGTGAGGGGTCAGTGGATGGAAAATTACTGACAAAACACTAGCAATGAAAGGGAGATACAGGTTAGCAGGGTTCTTGCTGAAGGCAAGCTAAGGGTAACCAGACACTGAGGAGGAGGAATGAAGAGTTGGGTGAGATACCAAAGGTGATCAGATATCCAGGTTGTTGTTGTTGGTGGTGCTGGTGGTGGTGGGGGTTGGGGTGTTCTCTCTAAACCAACTCAGCAAGATCCTTGCTGGAACTTGGTAGTGCAGACCCAATAAGGATGGATGCCAAGATGGGGACCCAGAGGGTCTAGAAGATCCTACTAAAGGTTTAGACAAGTAGTTGCTCTTCACCAGTAGAAGCTATTTCTTCTCTATTTTTCTTCTCTCTCTGAACAGCCCATGCTCAGGGCTCCCACTCAGAAGCCCTAATTCCTCTGCCTCCTGCTGGCTCTCTTCTTGGGGAGTGACAGTACAGAAGACAATAGAACAAAAGGAAAAGGCAGATTCCTGATGATGGATATCGTTTAATTCCAATCCAACTGTGCCTGAAGATTATATATGACTAGACCTCTAAATATATGAGGCAAGCCTATAAAAATTCCTCTTTCTTTTGCTAAAGCTTCTTTCATTTGCCACTATGCAAGTCCTAATGCAATGTCTGCTAATCCCTGAGAACAGTGTGAGTTAATATCACAATACAAAGCAATTGGTATTCTCACTGGGTATTTGTTGCCAGAATTCTTATAACTGGTATTTATTGTCCTGCTAGGATTAAAGCTATGAAGATGAGTAAGTTAAGCCCGGTCCTTCTTTTTGATAGCACAGTAATAAGTAATTATTTTTTTTCAAAAATATTAACTTTTTATATACTTAGTTCAAAATGTTGTTTTCTCTAGAGATCTGAGCCTCTTCTCTTAGTTAATGTGTTTCCTGAAACCAAAGGACCTCTCATCCATTTTAATACAAGGACATTGACTAAAATGCAAAGCAGAAACTTTATGGGGAAGTTTTCATTTATTCTTGATAAAGTAAATCCCAAGCCTCTAGTTGTTCTTTATGAAACCTTCCTGAGGCAGGAGGATTTTTCTGTGCAGTGAAATTAACCGTGGCACTACTGCAGGACAATTGCTCGTTCTTCTATGTTTCCTTGGCTCTTTTCTTCCCTATCTGCCTCTGAGGATGCAGTTTGTCCTCTGATAATGGTTGGGAATTTCCTTCATCTCAGTCACTAATATAAGCCCCTGAAGCTTCCTGGAGACATGGTCAAAGTTCATTTCTGTGGGGATTTTTAAAAAGTCTTTCATGTTTGATAAAAGCAAATTTTGAATCATGGTGCAAGTATGAGTGGGTGTATTATGGTGTTTTGAATGTGTGTGCATATTTTGCACTTAAAATAAATGCATTATACTATAACATTATGCTATATAGCAGATAGTATGGAAACAATAACCAAATTTTTTGACCACTGAGGTAGGGAGGGACAGTGGTGGCAAATAAAAGTGAACATTTAAGAGTAGGGGGCTTTTTTATACTTTAGTGTTTACATCTGAGCAATTTACTCTTCCCCTGTGTCCACCAAGAATATGGATCAGAGCCAGCCTCACATCTAACTAGTATTCCCTTGATTATTATTTTATACTCGTTTATTGTGAATAGTGAGTGAGATTTTGGACTTCCTGATCATATTTGGTATATAATGGTTTACCATTATGTAAAATCATGCTTTTTGATAATGGAACATACTTAGATGGAGATTAGTGTCCACAAAAGACAATGCTTCTATTAAAAGGGCAGATTTGTCTTTTATTTGGAATTTGATGCCTTGAAATTTTCTTTTCACTCTCTCAAGTGCAAGCTGATCAGTCAAATGGAACATACTTAATACATTCTCTGATTAGAAAGGAGCTTTACTAGGATCTCTTTGTCTATGGAGGAGTCTCACTGTAGCTTCTGGTACAGACCTGGCAGGTTTACATTGTTAAAGTTTGGAAGATGCACTGAATGAGAAACATGAGTAACTGGACTTTTTCTGTTCGTTCGTACCCCATGTAAAGCATGGCTTTGGGGAGGGGCATCATGTCCTGGTGCGTAATGAGGGCACGCTGTGTCCAGCAAAACATTAAGCTCTATGAAAATGGAAATGGGTAGGAATGACTTCTGTGCTCAGGAACTTGCTGGAACACACAAGGAAAATGTTGTGACTACTACTCATTAAGTGGGAACAGCATGGCAGCAAGGCCAACAAATGCAGCTAAGTATGAGTCTGATGGAATGGACCAGAAGCTTGTCTTGTCAAGAAAAACTTGATAAGACCCGCTGAAAGGGTAGACCTAGATAAAGATGGAAGGCTATGATTAGTGATGGTGATCTTCAGAATTTATAAATGTACTGATTGCGTGTATTCTTTTGAATGTGTCAAATCTTATAATAAAGCTCAAGCAAATGATGTGAGCAAAGGTACAGATGGCACAAAATTCCATGTTTAGGGACATTGAGAAGATTGACTACCCTGGAAGTGCAGGGGATTCCAGCAAATGTGTTGCAGGCATGAAGGAGCTTAGGAGGGTGTGAGGGATATGGATGACAGGTCAGGAAATCTGGGGTTTGTAGATGCCTGATGACACCAAGGGCAACGTGGTTTGAACTCTAATAATTTGGGGTCAAGGTGAAGACCATAAAATGGTGATAAACAGGAAATTGTTACTGGCTTCTTAGTGAAAAGTAATCAATTAGTAAATGTGAAGGGAGTTTGGTTGTAAAAAAGACCAATATGAAACAAAAACAAATGTGAAAGACCCCTGGGGTGGCAGTTGATGCTCTGTGACTGTCAGAACTTGCAGGTCATGTTGAGCGCTTCCAAAATTCCTTCCTTAGGTTTCCATCCCTGGGTTATTGTCATGTCTGGCCTTTCATTGTGGATATGAGTTGAAAAGAATAGGGTTTAAAAACCTAGCTTTTTGCTTATGTAATAACATCATATACAATAGGTCAGATATTTTGTCCTCATTTTGGAACTTTGAGTGAGTTCCAGATGATTCATCTTGAGAAACTGGCCACCTTGATGTTCACAGGGATGAAGGCATAGTCTCCTCACTTCTCCTGTTCATCAGTGAAACTGTGAAGCTGAACCTAGAATTGTCAACTCTGATGGTTGTTTTTGTTTTTTGTTTTTAACTCAATGAATCAAAATTCTCAAAATCAGAACATAACCAAGAGTGTCCAGGGACTAGACATAAAGTGGGACTGGACATATTCTACTACCTTTGGTACCAGTAGTAGAATAACTTACAGGTTTTGTTTCTGTGTGTTTTCAAAATTCAAGTAGTACACATATGAAGACATGAATGTTGTGAATATACTTTGTATACACCCAGAGATATGAAAGATTATGCTCTATATGTGTAATATGAATTGTAATGCATTCTGCTGTCATATATAACAAATTAGAATATTTTTTTTAAAAAAATTATTTAAAATCCAAGTATTTTTTAAAAATAAACAGTCCCTTCATCTTTTCTTATTTTTTTTCCAAAGGACCTTCTTAAGAAATGCTACTCTGCCAAGGCATCCTATCTCTTCCAGCAGGATAAATTCTATGATGTCAGCTATGACACAGGAGACAAGTCCATCCAATGTAGCAGGAGACCAGATGCATTCAAGTTCTGGATGACCTGGAAGGCCCTGGGCACATTAGGCCTTGAAGAAAGAGTTAATCGTGCTCTTGCTTTATCTAGGTAAGTGTGTGTCTCTCTGTGACTGTGTGTGTGCGTGTGCGTGTGTGCGTGTGTGTGTGTGTGTGCGTGTGTATCTGTCCATGTGTCTCTGTAATAGGAAGACCAAATGAAGTAACATTTGTAACCCTGGCAAGATCTCTACATATTCTTTTATTTGTGAATTCCTCCTTTCATACAATAAACATTTTTCTTAATACCTACTATATGTTAGGAATTGTGAGCAGAGCAGTCTTATCAACTGCCTTCCAAGATCCTAATTAGAGTTGCTTTCAAATGAGAAGGCAGATAAAATACAAGTGTCTCTCCTTTTTGGTAAAAGAGGTTCATGGGTCTCCAAGAGAACCCAGGAGGGTACCCTAGTGAGTTCTCAAGGGACATTAGCTGAGGCTTCTTAGAGGAAGACATTTCAATGGGACCTGATAAGGAAGAGTGAAGAATAATCCAGGCACCAGCCCAAATCTCTGGATAAGAGAAATTTGGAAATCGCGTGTAGCTTTAAGGACTCACAAAGCGGGTACATGAGAATATGGAGACAGTGTAAAGGCATAAAGAAAAAGGTACTGCAGAAGCACCATGTTTGCTTGCCTTTCAGTATCATGAAAAATAAAGCTTTTGTCATGACTTTCAAGGACATTAGAAAAGCTCTTGAGATACAGGTGCCAGACACTTGCCATCTGAGCAAGACTGACCTGCTAAACTTAGATCAGTGGGTGCAAAAAGACAGACCACAGCTGAATTTAGATTTAAATGTGTTCTGTTGAACATTCACTGCATAGGGTTGACCTTCATGGTGTTAAAAAGTATTTAGACATTTAAAATACTTTAAAATAGATTTCTCCCAAATCTGGACTTTGGGTTTCTATCAAAAGGTTGGACTCTTAATTCTACATTGTTTTAGTCATGAACATGAAGAGGCCTTAACCTATGGAGAACAATAGTCCTCAGCATTGCCTACTGATTTTTTTTTTTAAATCCAACCTATTTACTATAGTATACCAGTCAAATTGGATTCAAAACTTAGCATTGACTATGTGACTTGAGCATGTTTCTTTATCTCTGTAGTCCTCAGTTTTATCTCAGTAAAATAGTAACAATAAGAGCAAATATTTATTATTGCAGAGATTAATTATGTACAACATAATTATGCAAATCACTTGGAACGATGCCTGGCATATGCTGCATGCTATATAAGTTGTGGCTATTCTTACCTGCTTGGCCACTGATTAGCCCTGAAAACTCCCTATTCACTCGCAAAATCCTGAAGAATCTCCTTAGATATTTATAAATTTCCTCTTCTAATTCTGGGAATGAAATGAGTATTTTGTGCATCAAATTCTGAAACCTAGTATCTTAAACAGGAATTATTCATTCTTTGGGATCTGCAGGTTAGCTAGAGTGGCTCCACTTTATATTGTGGTGACTGAAGTATTGGGGTCTACTCTCTACGTTTCTACTCTCTACATTTCTTTCATCTTCCTTGGACCAACAGGCATGCTGAGGCATCTTTTTGTGATAGCCATAACAAGCCCAAGAAGGCAAGCCCATACATGCAAGCTCACTTTAAACTTCTGATTGCATTATATCTACCAGCATTTCATTGGCCAAAGCAAATCATCTGGCCAAGACCAACTTCCAGAGGTAATAGGTAGCCTCTGCCTTTTGGCAGGAAGAACTGCAAATTCTGTGGAAAAGGACCTGGATATTAAGGCTGGTAAAGAGATGACTTTGGCACTTTCAAAAGACTTTTATAAGTTGATATGATATGTTACATTGCATTATATTATTAGGACTCTTTTTGTGGTAAAAGAAAACCTCTCAAGCTATTATGAGCAAAGAAAAGTAAATTATCACCTGGAGTGATTTATAAGGTTAGCTTAATGATGGCTTAGCCTAGGAGTTTAAAGAATATCACCTGGCCTGAATCTTTCTATATCTTTCAGCCCAGCTTTCCTTCATGTTGGGTTTATTTCCATGTAGGAAGGTGGCTGTCAGGAGTTAGATATATATTCTTCCAGGTTCCAGGTCAAGGTCAGAAGGAGAGTTTGCTCCTCTTCCAAAAATCTTAAGGATAATTTATTTGTGAGTGAGGGAAATGTCCATCTCGGAGTCAGTCACTGTTCTCAGGGAAATATGATGCACACATTGGTCAATACTGTCTTTGCTTAGTACCAGGAGGGTATCAAATACTTCTATAAGGGATGTACTGAAACTGGGTGAAGAATGTGCTTTCAGTAGAGGTAGGGTTAAAGTGTTTCTATTAAAAGTAGGGAGATAACTATCCAGTTGTGAAAAAAAGCAAGTCTACCATAAATATTCATAGATGCCCATTAAATTAAAAGTCCAGGAAGCTCTGTTTCCTGCTTTGTATTTTCTTGTAGCATTTAAATGTGTTAGAATCTCTGCATTATTTTGTCAAAGCTGCTAAGTAAGTCAATGACAGGTGTCTTGAAATAAGGCTAGGTATAAATATTTGATGGTCGTATTTATTATGAAGTTAACATTCATCTCAGGGTAGAATTTATAGTCTGAGGATACTTTCTAATTTTTTTGCAGAGAAATATCACAGGAGGATAAATGTTAACATTTCAATTCAATTCAACAAACTTATTGTTTGTAAATGTTTGTCAAGTTGAATTGAATTGAATTAACATTTCAGTGATTATCATTGCAGACTCTGTGACCTATATTTAAATATTTGAAAAAGAGTCCCTCCTTTTTTCCTGCTGTTACTCACAGTAGTTATTATTTTTTTTTTCTTAACTTTCCATACTGTTGATATCCAACAGTGTATTCCTGGGGTCCATAAAGGTCACCCTGTTTTCCCACCCCTCAATGCCAAGGAAAAGGACAGTCTTTGTAGGCATGTGGAAAGGGAATACACTTGGGAATTAATATATAACTATAAACTTAAAGTTTCTTTAGATCATATTAAACTAACAATAGAAAGATTCTATTTTCATGTCTTCTTTTCAAATTCACTGGTTGCTTTATGGCCCTACTTTTTAGGAATATTAGAATATCTTCTCAATTCTGGGATCTATTCTGTTTGCTTGAGCTTATATGCAGTGTTGTGCTGCTAAAAGAAAAAAAAATGTTTGTAGTGTCTGCCAATTTCCATGGTGTAAACATTTTTTTTAATATTTATTTTTTAGTTTTAGGCGGACACAATATCTTTATTTTACATTTATGTGGTGCTGAGGATCAACCCAGTGCCCCTGCATGCTAAGTGAGCACTCTACTGCTGAGCCACAACCCTAACCCCCATGGTATAAATATTTTAATCATGGTAAATTGAAAGCTACTCACAGCTGTGGGTTGTATAACTCTGGATTATTTAGCAACTGGCTCTCACCTGTCACAGTAAACTAACTCTCTCCCTCTTCCCTGGGAAAGCAAGAGCAGATATTTTAGCTCTGGAATACTGTTGATTATGTGGGCTGCAGAGTTCAAACCACTGAAGGATTAGAGTTAAAATAATTTTGTCCTCAAGTCTACTGACCAATGGGAATTTGCTTCAGAGTTTAACAAATAAAAATAATTCCCATCCATGGTCAGAAAACTCTATCTGGCATAATTTCTAAGACTAACTGATTTATTTCCAAAAAGTATAAAATTCTTTCATAGATAACAGTCTGGCACAGTAAGTCCAGCTCGAAATCTGTATATTGACTTTAAGATTTAAAGACCAGATTTTGATAGACATGATCCCTGCCCTGGCCGTGGGAGGTGGTACACACCTGTAATCCCAGTGACTCTGGAGGCTGAGGCAAGAAAACCTGAAATTTGAGGCCAACCTGGGCAATTTAGTGAAACCCTGTCTCAAAAAAATAAAAATAAAAATAACCAGGATGTAACTTTATGAAAAAGGACCTCTCTGGGTTGGGATTTTAGCTCAGTGGTAAAACACTTGCCTGGCACATGCAAGGCCCTCAGTTTGATCCTCAGTACCACATAAAAATAAATGAGTAAGGGTATTGTCTACAACTTAAAAAAAAAATGTTTTTTTTTTTTAAAGTTGTAACATTTAATTAAAAAGAAAGAAAGAAAAGGGCCTCTGGGGTTAAATCCCCAATACCAAATAAATAAATAAAACAGAGTGAGTACTGCTGTCCTAACCAGATAGCTTTTTCCCTCTTCTCTGGTAAAGCAAAGATTTTAGGAGGACAATGATTCTGAAGTTATGGGTTGTCAGAAGTCCAGCAAGAAGGAAAAAAAATGAGCCTAAAATATATCTCAGGATTTTCCCAATTTCCATTTGACCCTGTCATTCCAATTGAGGAGAAAATATTTCTCTCATGAAATATTAATTATTAAAATGCTTTATCCAGCCAGGTGTGGTGGCACACACCTGTAATCCCAGCATCTCAGGAGGCTGAGGACAGAGGATCATGAGTTCAAAGCCAGCTTCAGCATTAGCGAGGCACTTAGCAACTCAGTGAGAATCTGTCTCTAAATTAAATACAAAGTAGGGCTGAGGATGTGGCTCAGTGGTGGAGTGCCCGAGTTCAATCCCCAGTACCTTCTCCCCACCAAAGAAAAGCTTTTTTCATTTTGTTATTGGAATATCAGTGATACTGGGAGCCTAAAACAACCTGATTATTAAGCATAATTGAAACCAAGAGGACTGGGGTTTAAAACCACCTTTTTTTTTTTTTTTTTTTAAGCACAAAGCATGTGATCATGCATTTCTCTTTTTTGCCCAAAAGAGTTGTTGGCGTTTTGCAGTGGGGCAGGGGGTGGGGGTAGTTACCTGTTATCTGCTTACAACCTATCTACCCACCTCTCCATCCTGGTTGCACCTTTGTTGTGGCAATCCGGTTAAATGGATTCTCACTAAGGGGTGATTTTTAAAGCAGGCTCAGAAGAGTCATGTGTGTGAGTCTTTTCAACAACAACACATGGCTCAGAAACTCCCCTTCTGCTACTTTATTTGGTCTCTAGCGTGTCATTTATCTAGTCCCTTGACATACAATCTCTGCAATCTCTCAGGTGGAATTTATTTCATAGACTTGCAGGAGTGCTGAGGGATGTATCCTTATCAGTCTGGAAAAGGTGAGCAGTTACACAATGGGGCTTTTGTGCTAGTC